>NC_140579.1:130698037-131971037 GCF_964204655.1 Triturus cristatus
TCCCTGGGTTCCGCTCCCGCTGGGCCAGATCATTGGGCTAGTTCAGGATCCCTCACTCAAATTAAAAGGCAGCACCTAAGCCCTGTCACTTTCAGTGGCATAGGTCCCTGACTAGGCCCTACCGCCAAAAAAACTCCTGCGTAGGTTCCCCCAGGTCTGCGTCGCCCCAACTGACTAAAAATGTTCCCTCCTTTCCTTAAGTATCCCTAGGTCAGGTGACCACTCTCTAAGGCAGCAAAGGTAAACCCCACCCTTCTTCTAGAAGGTTCCAGCAAGTTCCAGGAGCTTCCCCACTCTAGCTATAGGAGAAAAAAGGCGGGCTGGGGTCGCAACAATGTTGTAGGGGCCCAGCCAGCTCCTGGGAACTAGGGTGCTACTAAAAAGGCCACTCCGCAGTAGCAGGGGCCTGTTGCAGCCATATTGGGGGAAGCGAGCACCTGCACCTTAACACTGATTAGCAATGGAAAGGCGCTTGGAGACCTAAGGCCAACGAAAAAGAGGGTGGAAAAAATGAGGCAAGGGCAAAAACACAGGGAAAAACCACCCTAGGGCTGACAGGTCTAACACTCATTCTTCCATGCGTCTGCCCTTTCCTTAGAAAGTGTTGAGCTTGTTTGAGTTGAGGTGTACACCAAGTAACAGCTTTGTTTGACAGAATTCATTCAAATGTTTTAGAAGGGCAATGTTGGTTGCCAACCTATTCAATGTGAAGTTGTGTAGTTCAACTGTGTCTTGTTGATCAGTTGGCATCTTAAAATTACAACATGTCTGCTAGGCCTTTCTTTGATCTGTGCAAGGGGCACACGTTGGTTTCCACTCACTAGGGCTCTAGGCACTTTGGGCCTGAGTTAGCATTTGTCAGATGGGCACTCTGTCACAAATGTCATGGATTCCCTGCCCAAATCATTACAAATGCTATAGAATATAATGCACTTGTAATACAGTGGATGGGATATCTGTCATGTTTGTGATGGTGTTATCCATCTGCCAAACTCCAAATCAGATACGAAAAACAATGGTCCTGGACCATAAATCAAAATAGGTAGTAGTTCCTAACTTAGTGATATCATTCACATATTCTGAGCTACATATAATCTATTTTGGTAGCTCTTAGTACCCAATACAGTATTGCTCGTAAGGTCAACCATGCAACAAAACAATATCCACAGTAAGTAAAGCTTTTTATTCTTTTTTATCAAAGATTTTATAAAATTTCCATTAACAATTGTGTCAAGGTTGTTCCAAGGGGAACGTGCAAATAGTAAGGGTGCTTGAGTAAAGAGAGTGAAAAAGGAAAGAGGGAATTATTTCAGAGGTTGTGACATAAGAAAAATTTAAATTAGTTAAGCAATGGACTGGTTGTCATTCACCATCCAAGTGCAAGAACCTGGTCACGTGTATCGGTTTATAATTAAATCAAACGATTATACATTCATTAGAAGCCAATTCTAATAGAGCACGTGGGCAGATAGGCGTATCCCAGGTATGTATGTATGGGGCGTCGACGTTTCGATCCGTCTTGGTGGCCTAGTGGTGGTTTGAACCTTGGCCTTGCGGATCTTCCTCAGGACTGGGGAACAACCTGGAAGGGTTGGGCCTAGTAGGTTGCCTAAAATTAATGAGATTGAAGTTAACATGTGTTGCATGGGAAAATGATTAAAAAACCCCGTAAGAAGGCCTGTGAAGGGGTAGGGAGGGCTTACCCGCTGCAATGCGCGAAGCGAATCCCTTAAATGGAAATCCAGTGGTGTACCACATATGGCTGTCCTCCGTTAGTAAGGTGTCACACAGTGGGGCTGGTGGGGGCTGTAAATATGAAGAACCGGCTGTCAATTAATGGAGCCAATCTTACGCATGAGATTACCTCAGTTGCGAGATGGCACCCACTTGCGTTCCAAAACTTGTTTCTTTTGTTCTTATTTCACCACGTTTGGAGTCAATCCCGGGCTAAGGACGGGGATATATAAAAAGGGGGGGGGGGAATGTGGTTAGAAGGCGAGTGTGTCCAGGTACTCTTAACAAGAAGCAGGTGATATTCCACACAAGCTAAAATTACCTTAGCCGTTAAGATCCGGCAACCATCCGTAACACGTTGTGTTCGTCTACTAATCACCGCGCACCGCGAGGACGTCTATTTAAAAGAGGCGTCGACGTAAGGGCTGCGGTACCGGGGCGTGAAAAAGGGGAAAGAGTTAAAAGACTCGAACCGGACTGCCGGTTGCGAGTCCACCTATCATGCGTTCATAAGGAGTCAAGGTCTTTAGGTTGCTGACAACTTAAATTCGAGTTAATAATTGTATCTGCATTAAGCCTCCGATATATATACTTCAAACCGAGAGGTGTCCCTTATACTTCTGTAGATAGTATGGAGCAGGCATTAATTAAGACAGTCAAACCTAATTACAATTTTACATATATTAACAAAAAACAAGAAATTCATAATGAAACATTTAGCCATTAGGTAAACATCATCTGAGTACGTAGAACAGTGTTGTACAGGAATAATGGTTAAACAATGTGTACAACAGAATGTATCAAATTACGCGTGGTAACCAAAGCTGGTTAGGTGTGGTACATGGTGGTTAAACATCATAGTCAGACAATATGTACAACAGAAATCAGCGTTACAAGGTAAGCTACCATAGCAATTAGACATTGGGTGTTGGTCATGACTAACTTATTAAGAGGCATATTTGACATACTAGGGCCCCGGTGACTACATGACCCATTATGTGTGTGTTCCACAAGGGTGGACTCATCCAATGTTCATCCAATATTCATAATTGAGATCTGCTTACTGATTTCCTCAAATTCATTCAGACCCCTGGCGATCGTGTCCAGGGAGTGTATCCACCTGCATTCTCGTTTGCTAAGTATACTATTAAAGTCACCACCTCTTGGGTTGGGTGTGACCTTCTCAATTACCCACCATCTCAGGCTATCTGCAGGGTGTTCAAAAGCAGAGAAATGGTCCACGAGGGGGGCACCTTGTGTCTTGCAGCGTATGCGGCTGCAATGCTGCAGGATGCGGCATTTAACTTTCTGGATTGTCTGGCCCACGTACATAAAGCCACATGGGCAGACAATGGCATAGATAACTCCCATGGTATTACAGTTACTATGTACGTTGAGTTGATATGTCTGATTATTATGTGAAAATTCCGTTATCTCTTTTGTCAGTGTACAGGCCTTACATGATCCACATTTGTGGTGACCTCTAATCGGCGGAATTCCCCATAGTGTGTTTTGGTTTGCTGTACGAGCTGTGGGGAGTAGAGATTTAACTACATAATCTCTTATATTTTTGCCCTTCCTGAAAGCGTGTAAGGGTGGTGGCATATTACCCAAATCTTCCGCTATTAGGTGCCAATGTCGATTGATAGCCTTTTTAATAGCACTGCTTTTCGTGTTAAATGTCGTGACACATACTAGACGTTCATCCTTGATGTTTGTTCTAGGTTGTGGAGCTAGTAAGAACTCTCTATGGTTGTGCCAGGCCCGTTTACGTGCCTGTTTTAATAGTCTGATGGGGTATCCACGTTCTAAAAGTCTAGCTAAAAGACTTGTTGACTCATCAAAGTAATCCTCTTTTTTAGAGCAGTTCCTACGTAACCTCAGGAATTGACCAAAGGGTAAGTTATCCCTGAGGTTACGCGGATGGTGACTAGTGTAACGCAGTAGTGTATTTCGTTCACTGTTTTTTCTGTAGAGACTCGTGTGCAATTTGCCTGACTCTGACTTGATAATGATATCCAGGAAATGTACCGCTTCTCTATTAGATTCTAGAGTAAATTGAATGTCAGCTGAGCATGTATTCAGCCAGTGGTGGAACGTAACCAATTGTTCATCGTTTCCTTGCCAAATGATTAGTACATCGTCGATGTAACGTCGCCAAAGTGCTATATTGGACCTATAAGGGTTGAGGTCACTGAAGACAAATTGATTTTCATAATCATTCATATAGATAATGGCCAGGTTGGGAGCGAAGCTTGCTCCCATCGCTACGCCTTTAGTCTGGTTGTAGAAACTACCTTGAAAGGTGAAATAATTCCTGGTCATTGCGATCTTGAGTAGTGAGATTATGAACTCAGTGGGAACTTCATGTGGGGCAGGTCTGGTGTTAAGTGCCGATTCCATGCTGGTAAGTGCTGAGTGTTGTGGAATATTAGTATAGAGGGACGTTATATCCATAGTGGCCAATAACTGTGTATTGGAGTCAAAAGGGCGTTCGTCCACTAATTGGATTGTTTGCATCGTGTCTCTGAGGTAAGTCGCAGTATTCTCAGCGATGGGTTTTAAAAATACATCTACGTATTTACATAAGGGCTCTAAAATTGACCCACATCCAGAGATGATTGGTCTGCCCGGTGGATCCTCCATACGCTTATGTATCTTTGGGAGGGTGTAAATAGTCGGTATTCTCGGGTGTTTGTTATTTAAATATTCATACTCAAGTTTGTTTAGAAAACCGGATTCTAAAGCCCGTTTTGTCACATCACTTATGATGTTACTTATCTCATTTGTGGGGTCCCTGCTGAGTTTAGTGTAATTACCTTCAACTGACAACTGTGCTAGGATCTCTTTTCTGTAATCATCCACGTTCTGAAGGACGATTGCACCGCCCTTATCCGCGGGTTTAATCACGATGTTGGTGTTCTTTTTCAGGGTTTCTAGGGCTTCTCGTTCTAGTTTGCTCACGTTATATTTCACATATTGTCTTTTAGTCAATATGGAGTCAACGTCCCTCATGACTACCTGTTCGTATGCCAACAATTTATGTGACATAAGGTGAGTAGGTGGGTTAAACTTAGAGGGTGGTCTAAGGCCACTGCCTGAGAAGACCGGGTTGTAGGGAGTCTTAAGAAAATAGTGTTTTAGGCGAATCTTCCTGAAGAATTGGTGCAGCTCAATTTTCAAGTTAAATGTGTTAGGCATGGAAGTTGGTACAAAGGAAAGGCCTTTTTCCAGGATTCCCTGTTCATTGGGTGTCAGTGTATGGCCTGATAAATTGACTATCGGGTTTTTGGGTACATGAGCTACCATCTGTAGTGCTGTCGTCGGGTCTGTATTTCTCCATGTGTCTCCTGTTGGAAGTGTGTTTGTTTTTTCATTTGGCCCCTCCCCTGATTCCATGTTCCGCCTCTGGGGCCCCTGGGTCTGCCCCAGGGACGTCCCCGTCCTCGCTGTCCCCACCATGGTTCCTCCACTAAAAAAGGGGGCTGATGATAGTTCTGTCCTGTAGGGGGTGCACCTGTGTTTGTACCTGAACTTGGACCTGCACGTTCTGTGTCACTATCAGCGTTACTGCTGACTGATGATCCAGAGAAGGTTGCGTACCTTCTGAATCCACTCCTGCCTCTGCTAGAGAATGTGCCCTGTGGTTCCCTTACGTAGTAACCCTCCTGTAGGTATGGATAAGTAGCTCGTTTGTCATATACCTTGATGTCCCTGGCTACTTTGTCTAATTTGGTGGCTTGTGTGTAAATGTCAAATTCACGAATGGTTCTTTCCAGCCTTTCTAAAGCTTCTTTAGCATTAAGTAATGCCTTGTCCTCAATGATCTCTTTCTTCAGATCATGTATCTCTTTGGTTAGACGTTGCACTTCTTCCACCGCAGTTTCAATGCCAAGCACCATCCAGTGCCTGGAACAGTTATTTGAAACAAAGCTAAAATTCTCTTTGAATTTTGGGTTATCAAGGAAGATGGCTGGTTCATTCCTTACTTGTAACCCTACAGGGATGACATTGGATTTTAGATATTTAGCTAGAGTGTGTTCATGTAGACGTGTTCTGATCAGTTTCTTCTCTAGACGTTCTAATTTGGATACTTTTTCATTGAGTGTCAGGTCTATATTAGTAGTGGTATTACCCAGAAAAGTGTTGCCTTCCTGTTCTTGCAATAATTTATCTATGTAGTCTTCGCTATAAGATAAGGTTTCCTTATCTGACATAATGCGTGTAATATTAGTCAGAGATATAGCCGTAGCTACAGTGATGGCTAACAAGAAACTATAAGACTTAAATCACTCATTGACATACAATATTTGACATACAACATTTAACATACAACATTTAACATAAAACCCTCGCAGGACTTGCCTGCACAAAGGTAACCATTACAAAAAATGGGGTAACCCAAAAATGTCAAGGACCTGGGTACAATGTAATACGAAAAACAATGGTCCTGGACCATAAATCAAAATAGGTAGTAGTTCCTAACTTAGTGATATCATTCACATATTCTGAGCTACATATAATCTATTTTGGTAGCTCTTAGTACCCAATACAGTATTGCTCGTAAGGTCAACCATGCAACAAAACAATATCCACAGTAAGTAAAGCTTTTTATTCTTTTTTATCAAAGATTTTATAAAATTTCCATTAACAATTGTGTCAAGGTTGTTCCAAGGGGAACGTGCAAATAGTAAGGGTGCTTGAGTAAAGAGAGTGAAAAAGGAAAGAGGGAATTATTTCAGAGGTTGTGACATAAGAAAAATTTAAATTAGTTAAGCAATGGACTGGTTGTCATTCACCATCCAAGTGCAAGAACCTGGTCACGTGTATCGGTTTATAATTAAATCAAACGATTATACATTCATTAGAAGCCAATTCTAATAGAGCACGTGGGCAGATAGGCGTATCCCAGGTATGTATGTATGGGGCGTCGACGTTTCGATCCGTCTTGGTGGCCTAGTGGTGGTTTGAACCTTGGCCTTGCGGATCTTCCTCAGGACTGGGGAACAACCTGGAAGGGTTGGGCCTAGTAGGTTGCCTAAAATTAATGAGATTGAAGTTAACATGTGTTGCATGGGAAAATGATTAAAAAACCCCGTAAGAAGGCCTGTGAAGGGGTAGGGAGGGCTTACCCGCTGCAATGCGCGAAGCGAATCCCTTAAATGGAAATCCAGTGGTGTACCACATATGGCTGTCCTCCGTTAGTAAGGTGTCACACAGTGGGGCTGGTGGGGGCTGTAAATATGAAGAACCGGCTGTCAATTAATGGAGCCAATCTTACGCATGAGATTACCTCAGTTGCGAGATGCCACCCACTTGCGTTCCAAAACTTGTTTCTTTTGTTCTTATTTCACCACGTTTGGAGTCAATCCCGGGCTAAGGACGGGGATATATAAAAAGGGGGGGGGGAATGTGGTTAGAAGGCGAGTGTGTCCAGGTACTCTTAACAAGAAGCAGGTGATATTCCACACAAGCTAAAATTACCTTAGCCGTTAAGACCCGGCAACCATCCGTAACGCGTTGTGTTAGTCTACTAATCACCGCGCACCGCGAGGACGTCTATTTAAAATAGGCGTCGACGTAAGGGCTGCGGTACCGGGGCGTGAAAAAGGGGAAAGAGTTAAAAGACTCGAACCGGACTGCCGGTTGCGAGTCCACCTATCATGCGTTCATAAGGAGTCAAGGTCTTTAGGTTGCTGACAACTTAAATTCGAGTTAATAATTGTATCTGCATTAAGCCTCCGATATATATACTTCAAACCGAGAGGTGTCCCTTATACTTCTGTAGATAGTATGGAGCAGGCATTAATTAAGACAGTCAAACCTAATTACAATTTTACATATATTAACAAAAAACAAGAAATTCATAATGAAACATTTAGCCATTAGGTAAACATCATCTGAGTACGTAGAACAGTGTTGTACAGGAATAATGGTTAAACAATGTGTACAACAGAATGTATCAAATTACGCGTGGTAACCAAAGCTGGTTAGGTGTGGTACATGGTGGTTAAACATCATAGTCAGACAATATGTACAACAGAAATCAGCGTTACAAGGTAAGCTACCATAGCAATTAGACATTGGGTGTTGGTCATGACTAACTTATTAAGAGGCATATTTGACATACTAGGGCCCCGGTGACTACATGACCCATTATGTGTGTGTTCCACAAGGGTGGACTCATCCAATGTTCATCCAATATTCATAATTGAGATCTGCTTACTGATTTCCTCAAATTCATTCAGACCCCTGGCGATCGTGTCCAGGGAGTGTATCCACCTGCATTCTCGTTTGCTAAGTATACTATTAAAGCAAACCAAAACACACTATGGGGAATTCCGCCGATTAGAGGTGACCACAAATGTGGATCATGTAAGGCCTGTACACTGACAAAAGAGATAACGGAATTTTCACATAATAATCAGACATATCAACTCAACGTACATAGTAACTGTAATACCATGGGAGTTATCTATGCCATTGTCTGCCCATGTGGCTTTATGTACGTGGGCCAGACAATCCAGAAAGTTAAATGCCGCATCCTGCAGCATTGCAGCCGCATACGCTGCAAGACACAAGGTGCCCCCCTCGTGGACCATTTCTCTGCTTTTGAACACCCTGCAGATAGCCTGAGATGGTGGGTAATTGAGAAGGTCACACCCAACCCAAGAGGTGGTGACTTTAATAGTATACTTAGCAAACGAGAATGCAGGTGGATACACTCCCTGGACACGATCGCCAGGGGTCTGAATGAATTTGAGGAAATCAGTAAGCAGATCTCAATTATGAATATTGGATGAACATTGGATGAGTCCACCCTTGTGGAACACACACATAATGGGTCATGTAGTCACCGGGGCCCTAGTATGTCAAATATGCCTCTTAATAAGTTAGTCATGACCAACACCCAATGTCTAATTGCTATGGTAGCTTACCTTGTAACGCTGATTTCTGTTGTACATATTGTCTGACTATGATGTTTAACCACCATGTACCACACCTAACCAGCTTTGGTTACCACGCGTAATTTGATACATTCTGTTGTACACATTGTTTAACCATTATTCCTGTACAACACTGTTCTACGTACTCAGATGATGTTTACCTAATGGCTAAATGTTTCATTATGAATTTCTTGTTTTTTGTTAATATATGTAAAATTGTAATTAGGTTTGACTGTCTTAATTAATGCCTGCTCCATAGTATCTACAGAAGTATAAGGGACACCTCTCGGTTTGAAGTATATATATCGGAGGCTTAATGCAGATACAATTATTAACTCGAATTTAAGTTGTCAGCAACCTAAAGACCTTGACTCCTTATGAACGCATGATAGGTGGACTCGCAACCGGCAGTCCGGTTCGAGTCTTTTAACTCTTTCCCCTTTTTCACGCCCCGGTACCGCAGCCCTTACGTCGACGCCTCTTTTAAATAGACGTCCTCGCGGTGCGCGGTGATTAGTAGACGAACACAACGCGTTACGGATGGTTGCCGGATCTTAACGGCTAAGGTAATTTTAGCTTGTGTGGAATATCACCTGCTTCTTGTTAAGAGTACCTGGACACACTCGCCTTCTAACCACATTCCCCCCCCCTTTTTATATATCCCCGTCCTTAGCCCGGGATTGACTCCAAACGTGGTGAAATAAGAACAAAAGAAACAAGTTTTGGAACGCAAGTGGGTGGCATCTCGCAACTGAGGTAATCTCATGCGTAAGATTGGCTCCATTAATTGACAGCCGGTTCTTCATATTTACAGCCCCCACCAGCCCCACTGTGTGACACCTTACTAACGGAGGACAGCCATATGTGGTACACCACTGGATTTCCATTTAAGGGATTCGCTTCGCGCATTGCAGCGGGTAAGCCCTCCCTACCCCTTCACAGGCCTTCTTACGGGGTTTTTTAATCATTTTCCCATGCAACACATGTTAACTTCAATCTCATTAATTTTAGGCAACCTACTAGGCCCAACCCTTCCAGGTTGTTCCCCAGTCCTGAGGAAGATCCGCAAGGCCAAGGTTCAAACCACCACTAGGCCACCAAGACGGATCGAAACGTCGACGCCCCATACATACATACCTGGGATACGCCTATCTGCCCACGTGCTCTATTAGAATTGGCTTCTAATGAGTGTATAATCGTTTGATTTAATTATAAACCGATACACGTGACCAGGTTCTTGCACTTGGATGGTGAATGACAACCAGTCCATTGCTTAACTAATTTAAATTTTTCTTATGTCACAACCTCTGAAATAATTCCCTCTTTCCTTTTTCACTCTCTTTACTCAAGCACCCTTACTATTTGCACGTTCCCCTTGGAACAACCTTGACACAATTGTTAATGGAAATTTTATAAAATCTTTGATAAAAAAGAATAAAAAGCTTTACTTACTGTGGATATTGTTTTGTTGCATGGTTGACCTTACGAGCAATACTGTATTGGGTACTAAGAGCTACCAAAATAGATTATATGTAGCTCAGAATATGTGAATGATATCACTAAGTTAGGAACTACTACCTATTTTGATTTATGGTCCAGGACCATTGTTTTTCGTATTACATTGTACCCAGGTCCTTGACATTTTTGGGTTACCCCATTTTTTGTAATGGTAAACTCCAAATCAGGCCACTTGTCTGAAACCGAAGTTTGGTTCGCTAGGCCTCCTCAGCTCTTCCAGGTGGGCATGGACTGCGGTCAAAACCTTGCTTGAGGACGGTGCGATAGTAGTCTATGATCAAACAGCACCATGCAGTAACTACAGTTTCTCTAAATAGCTGAATGTCCTACCAAAGTATAAAAATGCCTTTATTGTACAAATGCCACTTCAAATAAATGTGAATCCACAATAACACAGTAGTGCACTGCTATGTTGTTGAACCAGAGCCTCAAGATATCAACAACATATACAGTTCCTGATCAATAAATGTTCAAAACGTGGGCACAATACAGAAAGTTAAAATACAATGACACAGCAATACAGTTACCCCACTTTTTGAATGTTTAGTAACGTTAACAAACATAATAAGAAATGGCAAAAACGAAAGAAATGCAATGGCACCTTATTAAACAGTGTACTGATTAATCAGCAAAAAGGAGATTGTGTCCCAGGGTTCAGAAAGAACGTTTTCTGGGTCCAGGCACGTTACTGGGTCTGCCTTTGGGATTAGGTGTTAGTGGTGGCTGTCACCTGAAATAGGGGTTCTAGAAGCTTCAGATCAGTGCTCCTCACTCAAGAGATCCATCTGCAATGACCAAAGGTGGCAGACCACAGCTGGAAACACAGGAGGGGCAGCAAGCCCACGGCTTAAAGGGCGTGCCCTGACCACACAGGTATCTCTAGATCCAGGTTAGCCAGCCATGTACAGCAACAGCAGCAATGTCAAATGAAGAAATAAGATAACTGAGGACTGCTGCATGAAGGGAACATGCTCACCCTTTAGCCAGGACAATACTGGCTGCTCTCAGCTCCACGTCTGGAAGCACAATCGCTAGTGGTATCTGCCCAGGGCTGTGTTCAGATAGTTTCAATGAGCTGGCAGGTAGGTAGACCTTAACTTATGTGTCAAAGGTCTGTCAGTTGAATTACATACAGCTTATGCTCAGCACCTTATTCAAGTTCAAATTGCCTCGTCTATGATCTTCTGGCAGAGTTTCTCTCCACAGAAAGGCTACTGGGAAGGTCACCTCTACCAGAGTGCGTCAGTCATCACTGCCTAATGGTGCTAACTAGGTGAACCTTCCAGGGGGCTGTGTTGACAGGAAACCTAGTGCATTTCTTCGAGGCAGCAGTGATAATAAAGGACCAGAAGAGAAAGAAGTGGGTATTCTCTTTGGGCAGCATCCGTCCTCTAGTCTTCCAAAATTAAATGTATTGCTATGACTAGTTATGGGTAAACTTAACGCCAAGTACACTGGTAGTGGTCAGAAAGCGTTTACCATACCCACACCTTTCTATAATCGTGTTCAGTACTGCAACAAATTAAGCTCATATGTTTGCAAACATCTCAAATGCTACAAAACATGCGGAGACACCTGCTGCTGCAAGCCTTTGGACTTCATTTCTATGAGTAAGCCAGTAGGTAGGTGCCCTGCATACAGATAACTATTCAAGTATAATACGCTCCCACGATCCAGGACGTGTGCAGTGAAGTGTAAAGGAGCAACTACCACCTTGAGACTACAGTGTGCGGAGACAAATGGAGGGTCTCTCCACTAAGGGTAAACCAAACCTGTGTTTGGGGAACTTTCACGGACAAATGAAAAACTGTGGGAATGGCACAGTTACGCAGGTTGCGAGGTGCTTTCATCCTTTAAGTTACTAAAGCTTTCCAAAGCAAGATCTCTACCAGTATGCATTGGTCTTACACAATGTTCACAATGGTTCTTCACCTCTTCGTATAAGCCAGCTGAATGTTAATGAATGGGCATATCATCCATTCAGTCTTGATCACCGAGACCCGCGTCAAAATTAAAAACATCTACATTTCTTCTAAAGTTCATTGTTTCCTATCACGTGATACATGAGAATTTGCCCAAATATGGGATATGATGGTTCCATTTCTCTAGATATTTGTTTCTATGTGGTATATTGCGTGTGTTCGTAAAATAAGTACGTCCACAAGCTGGAAGACATACCAATTGGTTAAGAAACTATCACATAAAGGAACTGATACTGAGATTTTCCAATGCTGATGGCATATTATGGGTTCTTGAGTAGAGATTTGAGCAACTGCAAATTAATTTCATCAGTTTTTATTTGCAGAATACTTTGAGAATTGAAAATTGAGGACCTAGTAAAGTATGCCTCTAAGTTTGCTAACATTTTTAGGGCCCAAATAAAAATGCTTATGTATGGAAATATCCCGATCTTTGTATGCCCATGTAGGTCTTACCCAAAGGCCCTATGACTTACTTTTATATTACAGTAGATTGTTTTCACAAAATATTATTGTTCAATTCTTATGAATAGTCGGGGCTTAATGGACTGCATAGTTGGAATCTGCCAGGTAACAAAACAGAAGCAAATGGCTAAGATAGATTCACTGGATCATAGAGAGTTTAACATCCTTTGAAAGTGACATTCATGGCATCTTCAACTTTTATTTCACATTTGGTTTCTCCAGGTTACTAAGTTGATTCCTGTTAGCATTACTTACTTGTCTGCAGTAGTGGCTTTCTTGGTTAAAACTCTGAAGTCTTTTCCTTAAAAACCAAAGGTATGGTTTACCATTATTTGTCCGTATCTATTTTTCTATTGAAGACTGTTCCTCCGTGAAACTTACAACTCCACTTATGGATAGCATAAGCCACTTCGAAGTGTGACTATTTGCTACATAGATATATTACGTTGAAAATTTTTACTTCGGGTGGTGATTACTTCAGTTAGACGTGTCAGTGAGCTATTGTCTATTCTGAAGAGCTGTACAAAACTTTCTACTAGGACAAATTTGTAATTTAGAGAGGCCCTTCTTTCATCTTGAAGGTATTAGGGGATTTCCACCTCATTAAAGAAATTGTCAGCCTAGTCCTTCAACTTCTTTAGCTAAAGATACTTTGCTAAATCGAGCTGTTTCGAGAGCTATGAAGTTAACTGGAAAGGACAAAACCCTTCCCATTTTCTGAGTATATATTTGTTACTTACATTAGTCTTACTCCAGGCAGTGAAACAGCTATAGCTCTGGTCGTTAAGAGGATAGTCAATTGTATTTTAAAGTCTTAAGACATTGAGACCCTCACGGGTGAGCAGCGCGCTTACAATTAATTGATTGATAGAAGACATCAGAGCAGTTCAAGGAGCACTTACAATTCCCTGATAGATTGAGTGGTTGATTGATTGATTGAAGACATCAGAGCAGTTCAAGGTTTTCAAAGGTTTCACATCTTGTTCAACCATGGCAAATGCAGCATTTATGACCATCCAAAGCATACCAATATCTCAGACATTTGTGGGGCAGCAGTGCTGCTACTTTTCATATGTTTTGCAGACATTTGTCACTTGACGCATCTTGGAGAGATGTGTCAGTAACAAGTAGCAGGAGAATTCCCTGTGAAGGCAAATCTTTGAAACTCTAGGACGGAGGGAATATTGGACTCACAATGGAAAAATCCGATGTAGGTGATCAGGATGCATGTTCTCCCTCCCCATACAAGATAAACCCCTTGAGGAGAAAGGAGATAGCTCATCACATACCCTAAAGTGTTATATAGTACCTGTGCCAACTATGTGCACCTTATCTATGCTACATGTCAAGGAAAGACCTGGACAGCAGATTGTTCATGCACACCAGTCGTGTTTGATATTGCAACAAAAGAGAAAAGGGTAAGTGCTTTGATGAATGGTCATCAGATTCCTCCAACCGGAGGACTGTTTTGCTTCAACTGATCACTTAAATTAGTCAGCACACCAACAAACTGGCATCTGAAGTGGAACTGGGGGAGGGCAGTCATAATCCCATGGGAGGAGAGGCCAATGATAATCTGAAGAGCATATGATACTACTAACTAGAAAATCAAGTTCTGGAGTAAGCCAATCAATGAGTCACTCACTCTTGAGAGGTAGGGCACCAACAAGACCGGATAAAAGCGAATAGGCAATTGGGGAAGAAGCTGACATCATAACCAAAGTGAATGTAGCTATGTGTCCTTAACAACAAAACCTTCAGATTCGGCAAAAAAGTCTCCATTGGCAATCTAATGCTTGAACTCATGTCTCACCCTATCAATCCCAGGTCTGATGTCAGCACCCTTCTAAACAACTTCATCCTTGTTTTGGAAAACGATGTGAACATCCACAACCCAATGAAACACACAAGCCAAAGCATTCAGCATCCTGCTATTCTAAAGACCTTGCTGACAATAAATATTCTATCCGCAGACAGGAAAGACAATAGAAGAAAAATAGAACTCCTGATACTGAAGTCCACCCGCACAGCACGCAGACAGCTCATCACATAAGCCAAAGCAAAATACATACTTACACCATCAGTGAGGCCACCAACAGAAGCAGAACGCTTTTCAAAGTACTCAAGCACTTTATCAAATACCTGTCAGAACCACCTATTCCTCATTCATTAGGGAAATGCTGTGAACCTCTCCAGTGAAAGTATGCAGAAGATCAGACAGCCAAGCCTTTTCATTTCTTTTGGCCATCCCTTCCTGTAGAAACATGCAATGGTCAGCCTTAAAAGCTCAATCTCTTGCAGATGTCAGGAACATACAAGTCACTCAAAGCCCCTTTTTTCAATCTTTATTTATTCATTTTCAAAAGCAAGTTCATTAAATCCACAACAAGATACATACTAAATACCCTGAGTAGAAAAGGAACATATATGTAACCGTAAGTTAATGCCACGGGAATCCAAACAGTAAGGATGAACCGCCATACACATCAATCCTGTTTGTCACTTCCCGGAATGAATGAAGGCTTATGCCTGCTATGGTTTCCATATTCTGAGATTTTCCTAGTGACACTCCAACCCACCCTCCCCTCTTTTATTAGAACAGATCTACTCACTTCCTCAACAGTTATCCAGGGCAGGCTGCACATGAAAGCGAACCATCTTCACAAACTAAGTGTTATATCACTGGTCTTCAGGAACAGCAGTTTAAGGGTACCAATGTAAACCTACGCCCCCCTCTCCCAAGTACAAATATGGCCAAAGGTTTAAATTAGGCACTAGCTTCTCATATGTAGTATACAAGCGCGTAGTTGCTTCAGGAACCCGTCCCTGGGGAGGTACATCCCTGCTTTCCGAACAACGTTATTAGATATATTAATAATAATGAAATTATCAGGATTCACAGAAATTCAGTCCCAAGAATTCCTCATAAGTCGGGTAATAATGTCCCATCTTCCTTCATGGTGGTCAGTTTGTAATCCTACGCTGATGTAGCCAGAGAAATATGCAAAAGCTTTCCACATCTGGTCATCGAAGTCCATCTTGTCTTTGTTCTTGTATATGATTTGCTCACAGTGTACTATTTGTGTCACTTCAGACAAGCAAATTACCTTATCCATTGGTTTACTCCAATATCCGAGGATGCATAGTGTTTTAAGTAGCTAGCGCAGCTGCCACCCGACACCTATGTTTTGAGGGGGTCTACACTGCCTGTCATATCCTGTGGGAATGCCAGACGTATCTAGAGACATCTTCGTTCTGAAAGGACTACCCATATCTCCTCCCAGGAAGCTGTGAGGATGGCACAATTCAACAGTGTATCTGCCATGTCACAACCATCCTCTCCACATCTTCAGCAAGTAGCATGTGGTAATAAACTATCCCTATGTAATTCAATGGGAGACAAGTATCAACTATGGGAGAGTTAAAAGTAAAATACCTTCAGACTGGCTTCCTAGAGAAAAGAATCATGTGATGACATTAATGAGACCATTCCCTGGGGAATAATCATGTTCCATATCCACTTGCCAATAGTTTCTGAAGGTGTCTAGGGTCAAGTGAGAATAGCTAGAATCTACGATAAGCACAGAAATAACGCCCTTAAAGTTTCCCCAAATCTAGCCCAAGTATGAGCTTCTCGGTTGGATTGAGATGGATACGGGGTCTCTGCCTAGTCTGTACCTATGACAATGGGCCATTTGTAGGCATTTCCACAACTCTGACTGGTCAAGACCATATTCTAAGCAGAGGCTTCTACTTCTAAAGGTTTTAAAATGATCACCAGCTATCAAATGATCCATTGTGTGTATTTCATGTGCCTTCCATGCAGTCCAACTAACCACGGACCCCCCCATTGTCAGGCCAGCATTATTCCATAGAGGAGCAGATGCTTGTATCCGTGATTGGTTTTCAGCAGGGCATGTGCTTGTTTTTAAAACTATAACAGGGTCCTAACTTTGGGATTGTCCAATGCCGCAGGTGCACGTTAAATTTTATAAACAGATCTCCGGTCAAGGGTACAGGTCAGAATATCCTTTTCCTTCATTATCCACAGCGGGGGATCCTGAGCATTTGGTAACCAGGATAAGAGTAGGACAGATGTATGCCAAATAATAAGATCCCATATCAGGAAGGCAGCGCCCCCACGAGTAAGCCAGGGCCCTCCGGTTTCAGTGTGGGCATATAGCTTAGTCATCCGGATTCAAGGTTTGTCCTATCCCCATACAAAGGCCCTGATTTCTGAGTTAATTCATTGCAGTAGGTTTCAGGGAATAGAAATGGGCAGTATACCAATGACATAGTTAGTGGTAACAATGTGCTGTTACCATTTTCACTGCTTGTACTGTCCCCCAAAAGAATATGCTAGAGATGGGACCATTTAGCATTTGGCCAATAAGGGAATTACATTTGCTTCCACCATGTTGGACAGGCCTCTATCTAAGAGTATTCCCAAGTATTTAATTAATTTAGGACCCACTTCATTTTAACACCATTTTTGCTTATTTTGATTGTGACGATGGACATTGGCATGATCTTGCATTTCCCCTAGTTAACTCCATGGCCACAAAAATATATGTTGGAGTGGTTTCAATGCAGGAATACATGTTTGTGATCATGTCACTGTCATCAGTATATCATTTGCATATAGTAAATATATTATCGGACCAGCTCTTTATGTAACTAATTTGTGGAAATTATCTAATATCAATAGCTAATGGTTCTAGGGTCAGGAAGAAAAGCAGTGGTGACAGTGGGCAACCCTGACTGGTCTCTTTTTTTGATCTGACTCTTGTGGGAAAGATATTCCCCACAGTGAATTTGCACTGTTGGCTCACTGGATTGCCATTTAACTTTAGCAGCAAAAATCCTGTCCTGTGCTGAATCTGTCCATTATCATAAACATGTAAGGCCATTCTATCATGTCAAAGGCTTAATCTTCATCTAAAGATAGAGCTCCAGCTGCTTCCTCTATGTTTCTCAGAAAAGATGAGCTAGAGTTCTCATGTGATTTCTCGAGGAACACTTAGGGTCATGCTCGCCTTCATGTATGAATCAGGAGAATACTTTGTGGAGTCTATTAGCTTACATTTTTGCAGTATCTTAAAGTCAAATTTTAAAAGGGAAAAAACCCTACATCTCACACATTCCAGTAAGTTTTCCCCTTATTTAGGGAGCACTGTTATAATAGCCTTGTTAGAGATAGAGCCTGATCTTTCTGAATCCTTGAAGGCCTGATATAACATTTGGGTCACTTGGGGTTTGCATGTCTTGTAGAATTCCCATGGAAAACCATCCTCCCACGGTGACTCACACATTGGTATCCCTGTTATGGCTTCACTAATCTTCTCCAGGGAATTTCTCCCCTCATGTGACCAAGTCCGTATATTTATGGAATCCAAGAATGTTCTTTCAGTTTGTGAGTCTCTATCACGGATTTAGTCAAATAACATCTCCTAGAAAGAGGCAAACGCATCTGATATTTCGTCCGGGTGCATGACGAGGTGCCCCCTGAGGGTTCGTATTGCTGGCATGGACAGTTGCGCCTCTCTCTGTTGGAGTTGAAAAGCTAGCATACATTCCTTCTTCTCACCCCACTCATAATGATGCCATTGGATTTTCACAAGAGCTCTGTCTGCCGTGCGTGTTTATTATAGGCTATTTTTCTGCCTCTAAAGTGTATCTAATGTGTAACGTAGGTCGTATATTATATTCAGCTATGAGTGATAGTACTGATTGTTCTAGGGGCCACCTTTCAGGTACATATGTCTTTTTAGCTATCTACTAAGGCCTTGCCACAAAGCCTTACCCTCTACCCAGACCACCTGTTAGGAAGAGAACGATTGTTCATTTTCTGATTTGTAAAGCTGCACATCAGCATTTATTGCTCATTTTTCTTCTGGTAAGTAGGATTTGGGGGCCTGCATTCTTCAGAGACTAGTGAGAGGGGGTCTTCAGTAAATGGACAAGTCCGGTACTATTTAGGTATGATCTGATACCCTCCAGGTAATATATCGGTCTGAAGCGAAAATTGTAACAGACTGTGGTGGACCAAGAAAAAGTCTATCTGGACGAGGTGAAATGTACCAGGAACAGGAATTTTTAATCCTTGTGTGTAGTGTGATCGGTTTGCCGTATATCCATTAGTTCATGATCTCCTAGAAGGTCCTGCAATTGTGCCTTATCCACATTATTACATCTGCCCCCTCTTACAGCCAATTTAGTATTTCCACATTATGAAAAACCCCTATTCAGCTGACCTAAAACAGTGGAGACTGGTAACCTAGCCGTAATTTCACAAAAACGTATCTACCTTTTGCGTCTGTCCATGTTTTCAGAACTCTTTGGTGAAGGGCCTTATGAAACAAGATCTCCACCCCATATTTTCTAGAAGGGTTAGAGTACTTCTGAGATCTTGTCTTAGTATCTGCTTCAAGATGCATTAGGCAACTACCCACCACCCTCCCTATCCAATCTCTTTTCAATTTGTCAACTTCAGTCAGTAGAATGTGGGTCTCCTGGAAAATAGCGATATCTGCTCTTTGGGGTGCAGGTTGTAAAGATTTGTTTTCTTCACTTGACAAAATTAGTATATATTCATTGACAAAATGCACTGACATAAATTCTGCACTGTCCCCTGTGCCATTTTACTGAGGTTAGCACACAGTAAATAAAGTAATAGTAACAATGATACCAGTGTCTAGGAATACTAGACAGTGCGTGGGTAGACCTGGATGGTCCATAGGAGGTCGTTGTATTCCTGTCTAAAGCAGGCTAAGAGTGTCTTAAATGTAGGTTAGATTTATTTTCCACAAGTATCAATAATGGATGTGTCAGATGTGGCGGGCATCCCTAAGTGTCCACTTGTCTGATTTATGGCTGTAATCTGTGGCTACTACTTCCATATGGCCACTAGAAGATCTGACTCAGATTGACAAAAAGCATTATTAGAATGCCCTAGAAGTGAGTCAGATAGCCAATGTGCAGAGGGAGAATGGGACCAGGTAAGAAAGGATCACATCTATAAGTTACATGTTGGGAAGAAGTCAGACCTTTCCTCTTTACATCGTGATATATATTTATATGTATATAGGGATCAGGTGAGGTTGGCATGGCACGTGTGTTGTAGCTCACCAAGTGGGGGTAGCACCGGGCGAAGCATACCAGAGAATATCTGCATATGAATGTGACATAAGAGAAGTATGAACATATAAAGAGTACAGTACGTACATGAAAATAATGCAGAGCATAATTGTATAAGGCACCGATAGACTTGAAAAGATGCATTCAGCTTTAGTGCCCTGGCTTTCCTGGCGGTCCTTCTTTTGAGGGGTACTGAAACTTAAACTTGTCTCTATCTCTCTCGGGTCAGAACATCCAACACTTTGTCAAGGTTCACCCTATCCAAGCACCTATGGTGGGTGGAGTGTTTGGGATTTATTTATGTGAGACTGAGGTCCATCACTGCTTCCATTGGTACCTCTATGCTGTTCTGCGTTGGACCGATCTCCATCAGACTTCCCATATTATCCCAAAATGTTGCCAAGTTGCCTGGCTCGACGAACTCAGATGTGCAGACTTGAATAGTCACGATCATCACAGCTGGATCCAACAGATCATCTTTGACCCCATTTCTTTTCATTCTGGGGTGCAGTGCAAGGAATTAATTTTTCTCAATTGCTTTTTCATGTGAGAAAATAGTCACAGTGTGAGCCACTAAGGCCTCATATTTGAGTGGACCACCATTTGGTTTTTCTGCCTGGAGGATGAGCTTGGTATGTTGGTGCCTCAAAAGGCATTCAGTAATCACACAGGGCCTATTTGTTAGTCTTGAGAAACAGGCTGTGCGTCTGTGCACTCTCAGAAATTCTAAAGTACCTGTAAATGTGATGTGCAATAGTTGCGGAGATCAGAAATGCAATCATATTGTTTCCCTCCTTCTATTATGATATTACGATATTCCATAGACTCAGATATTATCTTTGCTTAGCCTATCCTCCAAATCTATAATTTTTCTCTTTAGTCATCCAGGTTCTGTACCCCGGCTCGATATGAGATTGAGTATCCTATTGAGTTCATCTATATGCTTATCAGAGGTATCTAGTCAGTGGTGCATGCATGTTCATGAGACCCACTAAAGAGATGTGGTATCTGCAGACAAATTGATCCTGGTAGCATCAAAAGAGGTGGTCTTGAAGTCCATTGCCTTGACTGCTTTTATGATTGAGGCCAAAGGGCTTTTTGTCATCACGTTTATGCAAAAAGGAATGGCCTGTATGTTTTTAAGACCGACATGAGCGCAAGTAATGGTTAACAAAATAGTATTCGCAAATGAAGCACATGGTCGCTTGAACTATGGTTTTGCTGAAGTGGGGGTGTTTTGCGAATCTCTGAACAGGCTGGGTAGGCATTAATTTTTAGCATATGCTCATGGGTAGATCCAAGATGATCCACTGATGGAGTGAGGGCACATCCCTGCCCCTCCTCAATCGGTGTACACAGTGCAAATCCAGGCCTATACCCCATTATCCAGTCACTATGGAAGATGTGTCTGATTGCAGATATTTATTTTGTGCCCATCATGTTTCAAGTATACTTCTGGAAACTGTTGTGGGGCCAGTTTGATAATAAGTATCCTAGGAACAGAGAAAGCATAGTGATCTGTAATCAAAACAGGGTCAGGTGTTGTCGTTAATAATCTCCAAGGCCTCTTGTTCCTCCATATTCATATCTCTGCCCTGGGGTTTGATTTCTTGGTATCACCCTGAGTCCGCATAGCCCAGTGGATGAATGAAGGCCAGGCCCTTCTAATGCACCTATGTGGCAAACCAAGTGAGAGGTTTGTAGGGACACAGCACATTCGTCTATTCATTAAACGTCGGGCAACAACTCAGCAGCATTTAATAGTAAGTGCCCAGGGTCATCCGGATATAGTTGGGAAGGTTATGTACCTTATTCTATAGCCTGAGCCTGCCTAGTCCCTTTGCTCCCTCTCATGACAAGGTTTTGCTCCACTTGCTCCCAGACACAGGTATGCCGCTTGATCCCCAAACAGCCTTCTACTGCATTCGGCCCTCCGTGAGTCCCAATAAGTCTTCCGGCCTCCTTGGCAGGCAGATCTCCGCTGCTCCCTGTGCATCTGAGCAAGCGTGGGCCCATTCCCATCTCCGCACCCACTGTGCATCCTGCATTCTCTCGCTAAGATAATTCATTACCCATGTTGGGGGTTTTATGACTGTACAACGCATGCAATTACTTTGCATGCCTTTCAGACGCATTTTTTAGCGTGCATGTTTTTACCGCGAATATGCATTTAAAACGCATGCCAATACCACGTATTGTTTTTAGATTTAAAAACAATGTATTTGTGGGGGATACCCGCATGGTATTGGCATGCGTTGTAAATGCATATTCGCGGTAAAAATATGCGTGGTACAAAATGCGTGGTAAATTCACAAGGAGGTAAAAACCTCATTGTAAAGGATGTTTCCCATGTTGGGCCCCCATAGCTTCACATCTCTACAATGATGGCTGCCATCTGGCGGCCTTGTTTGATGATTGGGGGGGACAGCACTTCGGGCCTCGAAAAATCCACTTGCAATTACTTGTGAGATTTTATCAGGTCGAGTTATTTTTAGCACTTACTCCTCCATGATGGTGAGTAAACATAAGCTGGAAGAAACAGGTGTTCTGTTCATTCAGAAAGTGAATGAGCAATTAAGATACCTTTAAATGTTGGTTTTATCTTGCCACATTTGGTTAAATGTCACTTTGTCTTTTTACTAATTGTTGTTTACCTGTTCCTGGAAAATGGTTTTTACTTTTCTTTCTCTTATTACAGTAATACTTTTTGTCAAGCGAGCTGACAAAAACTATGAAACAAAAGGATGTAACATTTCAGTTTTTTCCCTAACACAACATTTAAACAGCTTGTAAATGAATAGCACAAGTATTTCAAAATATGTCAGGAATTATGAAACAACTTTTTTTTGTAATTCAGAAGCGGGATGCAAACAAAGATTTAAATAGGAGCAAAACAAATCAGAACACTTTACTTGTTGATGCGCAAATGACAAATATTTGCAGAAACTTTATTTTTAAACATTGTACACTATATAATTTTAAAACTTTATGTCAGTGACAAACTCCGTGGCTATTTCAATGTACAATCTGCTGATTGCAAATGAAAGTGTGCTTCTACTTTATGCTTTAGTTATGTATTTATTTAAAGTGATAGGTTTTTAAACATGATTTGAGAAATATTCCTGCCACCGCCATGATGACAATGCAGGTAATGAACTAAGAGGCAAATCAGAGGTCATGTGTATCCTATATGTGGCTAGATTTGTATTCTATATGGAGCTAATGTTTAGTTTACTAAGTCAAACTAAAGAGTTTTCTGTACAGAAAATCTGCTGAACTCGTATTTGAAGGTGCTCTCATAAGTGATAAAGAAGAAAATGGTGTCTCAGTGAATTAAAATACTTGCCCAGGATCACAACTTTGAAACTAGTTTATGGGTCAATAGCATTATAATTAGGTCGAGTAGATTATTTAAGTGACTAGACCTGCAGGTCAAGTAAAATATTTAGGATTTTTCGAGGTCTGCACTTTAGTTGTATGCAGTACATTGGCCGATCATTTATTCACCAGCGGTCGCTTCCAACCCCGGGTGATTATGCAGCTGTATTCCACTCCCATGTGTCCTACTCTGCTCCTGTGGGGCTCTAGAAAGTGCCCAAGTGTTCCTCCTGCAGCCAGATCAATCCACGGTGCGGCAATCTTGGATCTTAGCGTGTCCCCTCATCCTCAAAGCCACTTCTTATGAAGATCGGGTCTTACCCTCATTCTTCAGCAAAACATTCTCTAGGGATGCTGTCTCACCCTTACTCACCATTGTGAGTGCCTCCTTCACTCAAGGCATCTTCTTCGAAGCTCACAAGACATCCAAGATCCTCCCAATCATAAAAAAACATAGCAGTAATCTTCACTACCACACCTCCACTTGGTCACTGACTTCACTCTGCACACAGGCTAAGGCCCGATTGGCTCAGCAGTGATGCTGACCATGTCTAACTTCATGGTGGCCCCCTCTCGCATACTGCACACCAGATCGGTGAAGCAGCCATCTCCTCACAGCTCGCTACAGGGATCCACTTGCCAGGATCTCCCACTGCACCTTGTTTCGTCCTGTGCTTTCCTCACAGGGCATACAGGTCTTGGAAAGTAGGCAGGCACCTGTGCTCCAGGTTTCAGGTTCAGGTGGTCTTGTACGTCCCTGGGTGATTACCCCTTAACCAACTAGGAGTCTGGCAGGCCTTAGCCTCAAGCCCTAGTCACCGGCAGAAGTCTTGCCTGAGTGGCTGCTTGACAGTTGACAATTTTGAATGCCTTGAGCTCCCTTCTTATAGTCCATTTCCAAATATCAAATGTGATTTAGGGTCTGAGTCTTTGAAGTTTGTTTAGGGATCTGCTTCCTTTTGAAATGCCCTCTTCTCTGCCCTTCTTTCAGAAAGCAGTCTGTCACAGCATAAGCGACTCCAAATCAGATAGCCCACAACATAGGCCTTGGGAGTTACTAGAGGTATCCTAGGGCCTGACCTACTCTTTATGATTCTCTTATAAGTTCCATCTCCTTCCTGAAATGTGCCGGGTTCTTCTGCCTCCAGTGTGTGTCCCACCCAGCTCCCAAGGATGCAGCAATCCACAAATCTGTCCGAGGGATTCCTCTGCCTCCTCATTCTCCTCCAGTCAGCCCTCTGCTACCCAAAATGGAAACCAGAATCATCCATGTATTGTACAATTCACAGGCACACATACACCCAGCATGTGCATGCAACACATACACACTGCAGAACGCTACATACTAAATTGATATAGGCCAAGAGTGAGTTAAGCACACAGCAGCGGAACTTCACATTAGTGACCCTGTAGGCCTCACTCTAGTGACACAGGTAAAAAGGCCTGTTCACTTCTACTGATCGCTACAATGTATGCTGCAGCTACGGCACTTGTGCTACCTAACTCCTGGCAAAGATAGTAGCCTTTCACAACTATGAAGTTAGCTCTTCCAGCTCCAACAATGCCACAGTTTGTGAGACAGGCATATGGCTTGGCACACACACTTGATCCATGTTCGCCCATGACAACAAAAAGCAGCACCAGTGGTCCCGACATTGCACTAAGGCACTCAGGGCAGGGTAGGGGTACACATCTATCACCATATGAGGGACTATTCTGTTCCAACACCAGCTATTAAGTTATACTGAAGACAGACTGGCTGACTGGGGTTTGAACCCTGATCAAGCAGCAGCCCCAATCCTAGTCAGGGCAAGGCATAAGTAAGCCCTAAATTAACCTGCTCACCCTCTGGTAGCTTGGCAGAGAGAAGTCAGGCTTTACTTAGAGGCAATATGGAAAGTATTTGTGCAACAATTCAAAGAGTAAAACACGGAAAACAATACCCATAAAGAATCCCAAACCAGGTTAGGAAAATGGAACATCCAAGTAGTAGAACTGGAGATATTGAATTTTAAAGTCACAAATTCTGGCCGACCACATCAGGGCTTGCGATGCCTGGTGTCGGGGGTACAGCGCGCAGCTGGCAATGCTGCGGTTCCAAGGAACGGTGAAGCTGTGATGCGGAGTCCAGCGTCGAGGCTGCCATCGGCGAGAGTTATGAGGACCTGGGCTGTGGATGCTTCGTGCCGTCAGAACGATTTGTCCGTTCCAAGGACTTGGGTGCGACAAATCCAATACACGCAGCACCAGCAATGTGTCAGTTGGGCTCAGGGAAGCGCCACTCAGCTGAGGAGATGTGTCGGTTCTTCTCAGGGATGCGCTGCTCAGCAGAGAAAATGCACCGGGTTCACTGGCTAGCACCTTAGGCCCACTTCCAGGGGTCCAGGACTGGGGTGGCACCACTTGGTAGTAAAGACTTGCAGATGCCAGAGTCCAGGTGCAAGGTGGTCGGGAGCCTGTTATGTCCCTGAGGCCTCAGATCGGGAGGCCAGCCAACTAGCCCTTGGAGTCACTCTGGGTTCTGGGTTCAAGAGATGCAGGTCCAGTCCTGCTCACCCAGGCAAGAGGGCAGCAGGGCAGTTCAGGAGAGAGTGGCATGAAGTGATGGTATCTGAGGTCCTTCTTTTATAGACAGTTGTGCTTTTGAAGTAGTGAGCTGCCCTGGCTCCAGACTAACTACAGGGCGTATGCAGCTCTTCAGGTGTAAGTGAGGCTGGGCCCAGCTGCTGTCTCCCATCCTGTCAGCGAAAGCCTATTCAGTCACACCTGAGCGCCCATTGTGTGTGGCTGTCTAGAAGAATACACAAAGCCCAACTGCCAACTACACCCAGTCATATGACCAGAGACTGGCGGCAGGCACCAAATGGCAAAGGGAAGAAAATGCAAACTTTCTGAAAGTTTCATTTTTAGAATTGCAATGTAAAATCAGATTTTACCATAAATTGTAATTTTAAATTGTGATTCCAGAGACACCAAACTTGAAGGGGTTCTCTTCCCATTTGGAAATTACACTTATAAAATGTAATGGATCGGCCTTGCAGTAGTGAAAAGTTAACGTAATAGTTTTTCACTACCAGGACATGTAAAACTTAAAAGCACTTGCCCAACGTTTTAAGTACACTGCACCCTGCCCTTTGGGCTGTCCAGGGCCTACGGGGTGACATATATATTACAAAAGAAGGTTTGTGTCTGTCAAAGGGCATATCTTGCCAAGTCGACATGGCAGTTGAGACATGTTTAAAGGGCTACTTAAGTGGGTTGCAGTATCAGTACAGCAGGCCTGCTAGTAGCATTTAATTTACAGGCCCTGGGCACATGTAATGCACTTTACTAGGGACTCATAAGTAAATTAAAATATGCCAATTAGGCATGAGCCAATGTTACCATGTTTTAGGGAAAGAGCACAAGAGTACATTTTAGCTCTGGTTAGCAGTGGTAAAGTGTGCAGAGTCCTGAGGCTTGCAAAAATGAATTCAGCAAAAACAGGAGGTCTGAAGGCAAAAGATTGGAGGGGGACAGGGGCCAAATAGTTGATCATACAGCTCTTAGATCAGACGTTAATAAGAATCCAATTTCAGTTATCAGGGGTGACAAATCTTTTTTCCATTTACTCAGATTGCATAGTTTGGCCACTGCAAGTGTGATCGCAGACCACCTCCTCCTGTCAGAGTCCATAGCTGGAACATTGGTGACGTCATGCAGCATTGCCAGTTGGGTATTAACGGCAAAGTCAATATCACAGGCAGTCTGTAAGTCGTGTTCAATCTGGTTCCAGAACATCATTAAATTCGGGCAAGACAATAGAACATTGAGTCCATCACCGCCAGGTAGCTTAGTTCTCCAGCAGTCAGGAGTCAGGGCGAAGTTTCTATTTCTTTCTTGTGGCTGGGAACCAGTGTCAGCGATATTAGATTTAAAAGTATATAAGTTATAGTTATGCTCCCTCAGGCCTTTGTCACTGGAAAACACATTGTCCAACCTTTCTTCTACAGAGTATTTACGGCCTCGTCTTTTGTGCCTGGTCAAGAGTAATGCTTCTTTTATGGGTTTGTTGAATAAAAGATGCCATTATATAGATCATTCAGTTATATAGATCTGATACCATCCCCTTGCATCCCATCCAGGTTTTGGGATATACTTCAATGGGAGAGGCTTTCAGTGATCACCTAGGAATCTTTTATGACAGTGAGTCAGCCTAGAATATCTCGACTTTTGTTAGAGTAGAAGATCATGTTCATCTTACAGATCTGTGAAGCACTTCGGTGTATCATCCTTAATCAAATTTTGCAATTGGTTAAACTCCAGGGCCATCCACTATACTAACAGAGTTATTTTTTACCCGTTTCTAGCCCTGCATTGTACCACAAAAAGGTATTTGAATGGAGAAGTATATTAATGTCCTTTTGTCAATGCAGCAGTCGCCAGTTGGTGACTAAGGAGCGTAACATCAGGTTACTAGCCGCAGTCTGGAAACAGTTTGTTGTATTGTTTTCACTATAATAGCGTGAGAGAAATTGCATCTGATGAACCTTGTGGTGGAGCTGCCGGTTTGGAAGAGATATGTCTGTTAAGGTATGGAGTTACATTATTCTGAGCTTAGACAACATTGTTAAATTCTATATGGAAAAATAGAAAATCTGTTAATATCGGTATCCAAAGTGAGATCGAGTAGAAAAAGTAGTTAGAACTGGTGTAGTAACCCTTTTACTGCTTGCACCCAACCCCATAAGACTGGTGCACGTCAAATCAGCATCCTATGTCTGACTCTGGATTCTAGGAGACGTAGGACATTGTTATGTACCATGTTATGCAGTCCTTTGTTGATGAACCCAAATAAACAATAGGTCTCTCAAGAAGACTCCAGTGGAGCCACTTAGCCTTTGTAGTGCTTTGCTTTTATAGCAATTACATTTGTAGCCTGAAGAGGCGGAGACGGTCTTAATTTTGTAGTAGGAGTCGAATTGATTCATGAGGATTGGGACACTGTTAGCAGTATGTCGTCCATGTTGTTAGGAATATCAGGAAAGATTAACTAGCATTGTACTTTACCAGGCATACAGGGATTAAGTCCTCCTTTAAGTTCAGAAGAGTTCAGGCTTCGGGATCATGGATGATGGGAGCATGGAAGCCGGACTAGTCCTCGCTTCTGGGTTGTGAGCTGGACGTATGCGACGTTAAGGGTCAGTGACTTTAAAAGGCCAGTTGTTTCAGTTTACTTCACTTCTGTCAGTTTGTCACTAAGCATTTACAATACTTCACTATTTCTTATTGTTACCCAAATCAGTTCCCCGCTCGAGCTTATCTTCTGAATACCTTGGTCTGCAATCATCCTGCTTTACCGGCTTGCTGGCTCACTCCATTATGGCAGTCCCAGATCTTCTGCTTGCCCATTTGGCTCCAGGTCAGATTCCTGATAGGATTGGGGCTAGTCACAGGGTGCCTTGCTGAGTGAGAGATATCTGAGTGGTAATTCTGAGATGATAGACTGCTGTTGGTGCCATTTGGAATCAGTCTTTGTAATGTCTTTTTCTTTACCGTTATGAAGAAGAGCAGTGAGAACGGGCATCCCTGACACACACCTCTCCTGATAAGAATTGAGTCAGATAGAAAACATCCAAAGTTCACTTGGGAAATGGTTGTTTCATAAAGCCATCTCACTTTGGAAATGAGGTTGGGGCCTAAATCAACTCTTTACAGCAGTCTAAAGAGGATGTCCCATTCTAAACTTTCATGGCATACAGAGAGAGTGCCTTGGTTTGGACTCAGTATAATTCTGCATCTGCCTGAGAAGATGATGTAGTGTGCCCAGGTTAGTCCTGGAGAAGGGTCGAGGAACAAACCCATCTGCGGGCGAATAAGAGCTGTTTTGGGTCTTTCTGCCAGAACCTTTGCCATGATCTTTGTGTCTACATTAATAAGAGATACTGACCAATACGTTTTGCGACTTTGTACACATTTTTATTGATGGACAGAATGCAGAACAATGTCATACATTGACCCCAGTACAGAGATCTTGGCCTAAATCCATCATTTGTTTTGCTCACCAGGCCATTCAAGTTTGAACCCAGCCATATGCAAATCAGTCTTGACCCTGTGCCTCATGGGAACAGTCCAGCCCGAACTGCCAAGCCAGGTCCTCCCTGGACTGGAAACAAGCATCCTAGGACCAGTTTCGGGGTTTTACCCCTCTTCAGCCAGGATAGCTTTATTCCAGTGGCATGGAGAGCACGGGACCCACGTCTGGGCATACCCGTCCCACTCGTGGTGACAAAGGCAAAAACAACAGTTGATGGACAGATTGCAGAACAATGTCATACATTCACCCCAGTACATAGATCTGGGCCTAAATCCATCGTTTGTTGCTCACCATGCCATTCCAGTTTGAACCCAGCCATATGCAAATCAGTCTTGACCCTGTGCCTCATGGGAACAGTAACACAATAAGGAATAAAAAATGTATGATGTGGGAGATGTTAGAATGCCAGCAGGAAAAAACAGCTATATTGTATGTTCACTAGGATGTGGAAGAACCACAGAGCTTGAAGAGTCAGGAAGTTAGAACATAACCAATCCAAAAGTCAAGTAAATAGCTTTAGTTCACCTCAGAACTAGTTTACTGTATCAGGCAATATGGCACATGTTAATATCCAGACAGCTAATAATGTGTTAGCGTGCCAGTTATTAGAGAGAAAGATCCTGCTGCCTCCAAAAAATCATTCAGAATAGTCACGCCATATGAGGGTATTGATGTAAGCCCAGCAGTGGTATTGCAGGTTAGACCAAAATGTCAGCCGCTAATCTTTCCTTCCCTCAACAAAAGGATAACATGAGGGGGAGTGCACTTTAAAAAATAAGCAAGCAGACAAAGAAGGCATGTGCATACCACCATGAATAAAGCCTGTTGAGGTGTCAGCGCTACATGAGCTGCTTCGCATACAAAATGGCGGCCGTGAACTTATTCTTCCCTCAGCAAAAGGAAACCATGAGGGAAATTGCACTTTAAAAACAAGCAGGCAGACAAAAAAGCCAATGATAGAGAAATCTGGCTTTTAGTTGAGGCTGTGTTATCTACGAAGAACGGAACAGTTATTTAATATTAGATTAGAAGCGACAGGAATATGTTTGGTGTAAATAACGATTTAAGTTCCCGCATTTTAAGCACGCCTTTGAACAAAGTCCACTTCCCACAGATAATTGAAACAAGCATTTACAATGCAATGGTCTTGGCATTGTTAAAGTTAGAGCTATTGGCATTGCTTATGACATTATTTTTGTTTATTTTTTTGTTTTTAAAACATTTAAAGAAACTGCATTGTTATTTACAATGTCAATAGCTTAATCACTCTCAAATGCGAGACCTATTGCATTTGCACCCACACACAGAGCCACACACACAAAGCCACCCACACACACAGAGCCACCCACAGAGCCACTCACATAGGGCAACCCACACACAAATAGAGCCACCCACAGAGCCACCTACACACACACGCAGTAGCCCACTGACCTATTTACATTATGTGCACTTTGTGATCTGCATGGTACATGTTCTTTGCTGCAGGCACATTAACCCTATGTGCTACCTTTCCAGGAGTCAAAACGTACCCTAGACACAACTCTGATCTCTCTCTAGGAAGAACATTAAACACCAGAGTCATCATGACATTTTTATTGTTGCCGAAAATTGCTGGAGGCCAGGAAGGAGGCAGCAAGCGCTTTTAAAACCTTAATTTACTTGCAAACATAATGTCTCCACCCAAAGTCAGCGCCCGGTCACACCGGTTGCACTGTCCTAGAGCTAGCCCTTCTGAAGGGTCCTGTGACCTCAGTGACAGAGTCACTGTTGTTCTTGGCTGTGCTGCTTCATAGGCCTGCTAGCAAGACTGGAGGTGAACTTCAGTATGGATTGTGGTGGCCAAACCTTGAAGGTTAACCTAGACTTGCCAGTGCTAGGGTCCACCTGCTGGTGCTAAGACACCAGCGCTTCTAAGGTCTTGCGAAGCCTTCTAAGGTCTAGCATGGGATTGTGCTCTCACAGGAGAGTCATCTGGTGGACTGGTTATTAAGGCTGAACCTGGTTCCCCAGTTCCAAATTCAGCAGCTCTGGCCATAGTGCCACATCGTCTCCCCCACCGAACACCATACTGTCCCACTGAGAAAAACTCACACTGCCTTCAACTACAACCCAATTGCTGCCGGCTATAAACACCTGGATGAGGCTCAATTTAAATGATGCAATTGACAAGAGCACTATGCGGCCTACAAAAAAAAGTAACATCAACCTGGAAAAAGCAAACACTCATAGGGGAATGCAAAATTTAGCAAACCATGTGAAATGCAAGCAGGAATAACATTGTTACCTTAACGCTTTTACACTCACTATTCAGAAATCAGTGAGTGCTTTTGCCTGAAAGGGGCCTTGAATGGTCCCATTTTAATGTCCATTGCTGATATCCTTACAAAACGTTAGAAGTATGGTAAAAAGACCACATCCCTGGAGGCAGAGCCGCAGTACACATTTTGTTTTCCAATCCACACTTTGCAGTACCTCCAGGATTGGTGCACTAGTTGCAAGCCCAGGGAAAACAAAGACAAGAAAAAAAAAATAGTGCTTCACTGGCAAACTCTGTAAAAGTGGCGCTAATGTGTTTGGGTGTGAATAAAATCAATCTGGCCAGTTTGCTACCACTGTCTTACTTTATTTAATTATTTTTCATATTTTTAACCTTTTATTCCAGATGATGCACCTTAGAATTAAAATACGACATTTCCAGCAAAAATGATTTTCATTTTTGGATCCATTTCACAGGGCAGCAAATAAAAGAAAGTAGAGGAAAGAGAGTGAGAACCCCATCTTGAAGTCAAGGTTTTCAGCAAGAGAAGAACTGCTAGACAGAAAGAGAGGGAAGAATGAAAGAGTGGGGTGGGGGGGCAGCTGAAGCATTGTCGCACAGGGCGCCACAGGCACTAAAGCCGGCCCTGTGTGCGTCGAAGGCGCTGTACAAAACACTGCTGGAGAGGGGTGAGGAGGAGGGGAAAGAGTGGGGGGGGGGGGCAGCTGAAGCGGCAGAGCAGACGCGGACACTGTATTTTACTTCTCTAAGTAAGAAGGAAAAGACAGAGTCCTGTTACTTCTCTGCCGCCCGCCAGATGTTTAACATGTGCAAAGAAGGCTAATTTACTACTCAACAATACTCTCAAGACTATTCAGAAAAAAAATCAACTTTCCCCAAACCAGGAGGCTAATTCACCAATGTAGGGCTATAGTTAAATTCTGCAACATTTTGAGAAATGTTAAACACTACCCAAATAGTGTAAATCGAGGTTGAAACATTATCATTTAGCATTTCAGAATAATCCTGGCAATTACTACTGACGATAAAATACTCCCAATACCATAATGAAATGAATCAAGTGATACAATGAACTCTATATGAAGACATTTCCGTATTAACTGCTCGGGAAAATGCACGTGGATCTATCTGTCCATTCAATGTATACTTCTGTATTTTGCTTTTGTGTCGGCTAGTATGCCTGTTCCCTCCCGCAAACCGGGACTCCGTGCGTATTCTTACTCGCGTACCATCATCGATGTAAACTAAATGGCTTTATATAAAGGGGATCTGAACCTACCTAGGGCGTGTCCGACTGACGTGGACACCATTGAGCACAACGCTGCAAAGAGACATTTATAGGGGGCACGCGAACGGGATCTTCAGAGCAGTCTGACCTGCCCTGAGCAAGATGCTAAACAGCACACTTGGAGTGAAGGATACAGCGGATCAGTATTCTATTCCAGGACATCCATGCCATGATATGCAGATAACACAACATGCATCAACTTAAATTTATAAAGTTGGAAAGTTGGCTGCAGTTAAAATATAACATATCAAATAAAATAGCGTGTCGGAGCCAGCCAGTCGTGTCGGAGAGTCCGATTACTTATCCTCCGCACGTCCTCGAGCGCCAGGAAACGCCGAGCGCCAGGAAACGCCGAGATCATCCTTGCAGCAAGGGAGTCCGGTTATTTATCTGCCGCACGTCCTCGAGCGCCAGGAAACGCCGAGCGCCAGGAAACACCGAGATCAACCTTGCAGCAAGGAAGAGGGACCCCACGTCCCGCTCCGTTCCGACCGCGCACATATGGCCGAACCTTCCGATGGTAAAAAAAAAAAAAAAAAACACGCCCACCACGCGTAAAATGGTCAGGGAGTAAAAAAAGAGAAAGCCGCGAAAAAACACGCCCCCGAATCCGAAAAAGACGGGGCTTGTTTCAAGAGACAAAGCTCTTCTCCAATGGCTGACCAGCATTTAAGAGGCCAGCCAATGGAGAAGAGGGGCGGGTTCAAGCCCCACTTCTGAAAAACGTTAAATCTCGCGAGCGAGACTGCGCAAGCGCAGCCTTCGCTAGCCAAGACCTAAAAACCGGCTGCGAAAAAAGAATTGGACAAGAAATAGGATTGAATTTGCGCCTCAAAAGGTAGGAAGCAGTTTAGTTTCAGGGTGTTCGGTGGAAAATAATTATTTTGGACCACAAAGCCTTACAGCTTCCCTTTTTAATACCAACAGAATTTATTACCAATTCACTTAAACGAAGCCAAAGTCTGACAGAAAGAATATCTTCTGCTAGGTACATGTAAATAGAGCAATATGTTTCATGAAGAACAAGAATAGATGTAAAGGGTGGGAGCCTCGCTAAGCATTAATATACATTTCTTTTATACCTGTTTCAGACAACACCACTGTTTATAAAATTCAGAAGCCCTGATGAGGGCCCCTGTACTTCTTGCCCAGGACTCGAAACGCGTTAACAAAATTTAAAACATTGAGGGATTGTGAATTTAATTTCACTCTAGATGGAGGGTTATTCCATCTACCCCTGGTATAGATATTCAAGTGCTCCCCTTGTTTGTTACGGAGACCTCATTTGTACTTCTTCAAGAGTGTCCAGACTCAAAAAATTTATTATACCCTTTAAATTGGGGCTAGAAATTGATGTTGTCTTTTTGTTCATGTCCTATAAATGTAGCGATGTTGTATTGTTGAATGCTTTTTGTAAATGTATAGTAATGAATGTAATGATTTATTGTATTGATTGTAGGAGAGTAGGATCTGCACTTACGGTGCCCCCACTTTTTTTCTGATGTATACACTGGTTTCTGGCTATAGTCTGGCTGGGTCCCTGCTAATCAGGGCCCCCGTCTCTCTGTTCTCTCTAAACAAATTTGAGTGCATACTAGATGCACTAGTGGTTGGATACTGTGGTACCTTATGAGCCCCTAGTATATGGTACTCTAGGTACCAAGGGCATAGGTACTTCACAGGCCTACCAGGGGCTGAAGCATGTATTATGCCACCCCTGGGAAGCAGACTAAATCTGACACCACAGGCCTGCTACTGCAGCCTGGGTGAGGTAGTGTTAGCACTTCTCACTGAGGTATAGGTTCCTATATATCACCATACACACACATATAAACCTATCAGTCACCAGTCACCTGAGGGCAGGGTGCTTGGTTTACAATGTGAGGGGGTGCCTCTGCCTGAGCAGGGCCCCTCTGCAGCTGGCAGGGTCTATTCCTTGTGGCTGTATGGGGATGCGGTTAAACCATATACTCTTAGGTGCATTATAAATGCTAACTTTGGAATGACTGCACCAAAACATGTCGTGTTTGGTGTCAAACAACTTGGAATCATACCCCCACATCAGTCCATGATGTGGGAGCATGATTCCACCCTTCTAGAGGGGACGACATGTGCCTACTGTGGTAACACGGTAGAAATCTGAAAGAGCCCTGGCATCACAAAATGGATGCCACCAGCACAGACACTGGGCTGCCCTCCTGCTGCTGACTGAAACTCGCAGTGGAGGAGGCCCAGCAATAGGCATCCTGTCACAGAGAGGTGTCACCACCTTCCAGACAGCATTTAGTGTATTGGGGCTGGGTGGGTGCACTCCTAGAGTGCTTTGAAGTCCTGCACTGGGGGAGCAGTAGGCTCCTCTGTGCATATACCAGCTCAAACCGGTTCAGGGGCTACCTGTCCCTGCTCTGGCGCGAAACTGGACAAAGGGAAGTGGGTGTAACCACCCCCTACCCTGACCCTCCCAGAGGAGTGGTCATAGAGCTAGTCCCTCCCCTATCTTCAGTATAAGATAGGAAACCTTGCCATTGCAAAGTAGATAACCCTGGACGACGCTTTACAAGAAGAATCCTGATCCTTCGACGTTCCACTACCTTTGGAAGACGGAAGAATCTCCCTTGGAATCAAGGAGTGACTCCCCTGCTTGGCAGGCACCAAAACTTGAATCAACGGTCGCAAACTTTCCCGCTCCCGGCGGAGTCCGAAGTCCCTGCAGCCCCAGAAGTGGATTTCCTGACTTCTCGACGGCCATTGTGAGTCCCCAGCAGAGCTGAGGCGAGTGGACCCCACGAGTGACGAGGAACCGCAATACCTGGGAACCGTGCACTATTGTCGAGTGCAACCCCTTCACGATGTTCTACGAAATTGTGCTTTGGACCACTTGTGGCCCACGCCTCCAGCAGGTTTTGCAGCGAAACTCAGAGGCCTACCCCGTCCCGAGTGACCGTGGGCTCCTGTGAAGCATTTCCTCAAGAGGCGCCTTTGTGATCCCTTGCCCGTTGGCTTGTGGGTCCCCCGAAGACTTTCTTATTGACTAAAAGGGCTCCTCTGGTTGCTCCAGGCCTGCCCTCACTCACCTTCTCTGGGTGAGTCCCTCAGACCTTGCTGGTCTGCACCATTGACTAAATTCACTTTCCACGAGATTTGCGGTTGCCAAGGCTTGTTGGCTCCAATCTGGTTGCCGACATCGCCATCAGCTGCAGAAGTCGTGGAACACTCCGAATCCAGCTGCTGGTCATCCTCGATCTCTCCTGGACCTCGTGAGCGAAGAGTCAAAACACCCTTGATCACCTGAAATCACCCGGCATCCGTGGGCATCCATCTTCCTGGCCCCGGGTCACTGGCAAGTGACTGTGAACACTGTCCCTTCAATTTTCAGGTCTTCTATATCTTGAATCCAGCCTTGGATTCTGCCGGACACTTCTTCAGTCTTCGCAAGCAGCAAATCTTCTTTGGTCTCCATAGAAAACAGCGACGCGACCCGACACCAAAAGACACCTATGCACCCGGCTTCCCTGGGTGAGGTAACTCGTGCACTCCGGTGCCCTAGTGTGTGTTGGCCCTCAATTTACTTACGTTGTAAGTGGCTTGCTTGTAGACTTCCTCAAAGTACCATAAAACTTTAAAAATCAAACCGCGACTTGCTCCATTGTACTCAATAGGGAACCCGCGGCTGTGTTCACACACTGCATGCGTCTCCCGTGGGTCTGTTTCTTACCTGCTTTCACTACAGTAGCGAAGCCCCAGCGATTCTACAGGCCCTAGGCCTTGTCATTCTGCAAGTCGACTTTCCTAAACCTCTTTTTTAGTATATGGTCTGGTATGCCCCTAGGGCCCCAGCCATATTTGTGCTTAACTTATTGTGAAACGTTGATATTTGAATGTGTTCCTGGCTTCTAATCTCATAAAGAGATTAGTAGAGTGTGTCTAGAAATAAATACATATATATTTGATATATATACCTGTGTGGTGTCCTTTCATTTGGTAATTCGAGAGATTATAAGGTAAAACAAGCTGCTTTACATTCCTCAGAGACTTAGCCTGAAGGCTGCTCTCCACAGCTACCACTAGGATAGCTTTCTTTAAAAGGATGTCTTAAACCTATCTACCATAAGAGTCGAATTGTACTGGTGCAAGGGGGCCACTATAACTAGTGAACAGCATATGCCAGGCCAACTTCTCACATTGATGTATGAAAACTTGATATGACTACATCGTGTTCTTTTTCACATAATGATTAATTTTTGAAAATCAGGAGAAATAGTTTGAATATGAAGGTAAAATAAAAATACCTGATCAAACAACTGAAGGAATGTGTTTGGTCTTCACGTTAATTCAATAGCGTACATAAATTGTTACGGTCCAGGTCATTCCCTTTTGTGCACAATTTTTAAAACATAGCATAAATTTGTTGCAATCAGTACGTTGAAACACTGTTGATTTATGCATTCTCAAATTGTTTCCAAGAATCACAGTCTATTGACATCGATGGAAACCCCAATTCATCCTGTTGATTTCTGGCTGTATTATTAATTTTCCGCTGTCAGTTCAGCCATTCAAGATTCAGTATGCGGACCTGCCCTGCGGTTAATATTAAGGTCCCTTGCATAACTTATAAGGATTCATGATTAACACCTTCTAACTCCTTGTTTTTATGTCAGTTTTCAGGGCCTGTTCAAAGGAGTTAAGGAATTTGATTAGTTTGCAGTTCAATTGAGGATCTGAGGGGTCGAACCCTGTTATTATTGCAGCACCACAGGTCCTGATTACTCTAACATTTAGAGCTTTTCTAAGTAAAATGACTCGTGCATTGTGACGTTTGGGGCATGTGCAAATTATATCGATAAAATCCTCTTTGTTAGTACCGCAAAGTCAGCATGATATAGGCCCTTTGTGCACCCAGGTTGGCTGGTCTGCTATTGACGGTAGTTTCCCAAAGCGTATGGCCATCAAATGTCTCTTTAAATAGATTGAGAATGTAATGCTCAAGTAAGGTGCTGGTGCAAGGGTCTTGTATGCAACCTTGAGCTAAAGATGTTATCAAATAGCAATGAGTGCAGTTTTGCTGTTTTGTTTATTACTTGCTTAAAAGACTGATACAGCAAGTTGTTCTTCCACAGCTCAGCTGTGCAGGTAGTTAGCAGGGATTTATAAAGATATTGGTTATATGGTGCTTTTTTTATCCTCATCCAGTTCTGTCCAAAGGGCTTTGTTGAGTGGAGAGTTTGCCGTGTTCTGTTTCAATCCATACCAAAGTTTTATTCTAGTATACATTCTCCAGATTGTTTCGTTTAAAGGGCCAAATTCAAGTTGAACCTGGGCTGGAGAAGTGGACTGATGTATCTGGAAGACATTTTTATAGGTTGAAACTAATAATTTGTTTAAAAGATCCGAGTCTTTGCTGTATAGAGCGATACTGGCATACATTAGCATTGGAAGCATTTTGGCCGCCATCACCGCGAGCAGAGGTTTGTATGACGTCCCCTTCAATTTTTTTGCCAGGGTCCTAAAAACGAATGTTATTGCACTCGTTCTCTGCGACATTTAGATTTTTTGCTCTAGATGATTCTGTCTGTTGTTGTAGGACCGGGGGTCACCAGGCCCTCTGGGGGTAACGTGACTCGAGCAGGTAGGCACCAAAGGCTTACGTGTAAAGTGACCATACAGCACACACATCCACTGAGACAGGAAACGCACGCAATAATTGACACCACACCAGTAGGTTGAATAAAACCAATCAGTTTTATCTAGATCAACATTAAGATCAAAAGCATTTCATTAGGAGTAGATTGGGCAGTTCATTAACATATCAAAACCTGATATGGGATCAAAGCGCAGCACCTGGCGATCCTGGGGAGCGTCAAACACAGCATTTACGCAAAGCGTTGCACATAGCAATTCATTAGCGCTTCAGACATGGCATGGAAACATAGCGCTGCACATAGCAATTCAATAGCGCTTCAGACATGGCATGGAAACATAGCGCTGCACATAGCAATTCAATAGCGCTTTAAAACATGGCATTTAACATAGCGCCGCACATAGCAAATCAATAGGGCCCCAAAACATGGCACTTAAACCTAGCGCTGCACAGAGCAATTCATTAGCGCTCGACTGGGCAATTCCTTCAAGCGTTAGTCACTGCAATTCCTTCTAGCGCTGAACATTGAATATCACTGGGTCAGACAGCAAAGCTATGAACCTGGCAATCAAACAAGGTATTAACTATAGCTTTTCCTGTGGGCATGAAGCGGGGTCTTTGAGACCACTCTCCAACAGTCCAGCCAGAATAGTGCGTCCCGCCAGGTAGGGGTGGAGTCGCTCTTAATGGTACCCTTGGTTCTCCACCATGTCCTTCCAGTCAGGCACCTAGTGAGGGGGCCGTGGCCCAGTTCATTCACGCTCTGTGGCAGTGGGGGTCTAGCGGCTCCACGATAGATTTCCCCGAGGGAGGGGCGTGCTCCGGGCCTCCCACCCTCCTCCCCGGGAATTACTTGTCTCTTCGGCCTCCGCTAGGCCCTTGCGCCGGTTTCTCAGTCGGGAGGGGCTCCCTCCTCCTCACAAGCCTCCCGCCAGTCAGCACTCTTCCCGGCGCTGTCCGGGGCCGGCGGGGACCTCGCGGCGGAGTCTCCGGGGGCCGAGAATCATCTGGGCCTTCTACAGGGGGGGCGCGCCCGCAGCCGCCAATCCCAGCGCGAACTGCGGGGGCACGGCTTCCTCCACCACTCCTCGGACGGCGGGGGCGGCGTTTGGCAGTCCGCCCCCGTCACGTGACCCCAGTGGCGGCTTCAAGGCCCGGTGAGGCCTACTTCGAATTCCGGTGGCCCTCTCCTCACGGAGGGCCGCGTTGCTGACTCTGCGACGGCAGCAGCGGGGCTCCGGTCTTCCTCGCGGGCCCCGAGGATGGCAGGGGACAGGCGACACGGCCCAGGGCCGCGGCGGTGAGCAGTTCTTTTTGGTAACCCCGACGGGGGTAGGAGAAATTAAGAGGTGGCCTGCAGCCTGGGGGGTGGCGATCGGTTCGGCGCCCAGCGCCCCTTGTTCCCCCCAGAAACGCCCCAGCTCAGGGTAGGTAGGCTGGGAGGAGTCATTATTGATCCTTGGCAATTCGGTGGAATGTGATTTAATAGTTCTATTTCTTTAAATAAGATGGATCAATCAATCAAACGACATTTGTAGAGCGCACTACATACCCGTGAGGGTCTCAAGGCACTGGGGGGGGCACGCTCCTGATCGAACAGCCAGTTCTTGAGTAGCCTCCTGAAGGTCAGCAGGTCTTGGGTCTGTTGTAGGTTAAGTGGGAGGGTGTTCCCGGTCTTGGCGGCGAGGTGGTAGAAGGATCTCTCGCCAGTGGTTGTTCTTTGGATGCGCAGGATGGTGGCGAGTGCGAGGTCGGCAGAGCGGAGCTGACGGTTGGGGGTGTAGAAGGAAAGTCGTTTGTTGAGGTAGGCTGGGCCGGTCTTGTGGAGTGCCTTGTGTGCGTGGGTGAGGAGCTTGAAGGTGATCCTCTTGTTGACGGGCAGCCCGATAAGGTTTCTCAGGTGGGGGTGATGTGGCCGTGGCGTGGTACGTCGAGGATCAGTCATGCAGAGGCGTTTTGGATGCATTGTAGTCGCTTGATGAGCTTGGTCGTGGCTCCCGCGTAGAGGGTGTTTCCGTAGTCGAGTCTACTGCTGACGAGGGCCTGGGTGACTGTTCTTCTTGTATCTGTCGGGATCCACCTGTAGATCTTGGGGAGCATGTGGAGGGTGATTGATGCTCACTCCAGAAAGGTGGGTCGTTCTTAAAGATGGCTTGAGGAATGCCGTTGGGTCCTGGAGCACCGTCTCCTCTGCCTTTCCGTCGTATACATACTATTTCGTCTGCCGAGTATTAGGGCAGGTCTGTTTTTTGCTTTGAGGGAACAGGTGCCATATTTGCTGTGTTGCCTAGTGGGTTCCTCAGTTGCGTAAGTACCTAGGTCCGTCATTACTGTTTGATTGCTCGTGCCGTCTTCTCCTTGTTTACTAGTATCAGCACCTCCTTGTGTGATGTTTTCCAATAACTCTTTTGCCGCTGCTAGATCTTGGTGGTGTCGACCCTCCTGTTGGTTCTAAAATGGGTGATTGAGAAATGTGATTATTGTAAACTTGTTTGATAGAAATTTAGCCCACTCATGTTTTTGTTTATTTGAGGTTAGCGTGTTCACCGGCCTGTTCAATTCATTAACCAGAAAGTGTTAGAGTTGGTATTCTTAGCACTACAGAGTAATTTAGACCAGAATTTGTCATAGTTATTTCTCTTTTCTTCCCATAGCTTTTTTTTAAACGCTTTCCTCAGCTGGCGTATGTTGTTCCAAGCTGTTTGATCCAGGTGTGTTGTTTTTAGCCTCCTGATTGCTTCTTTCAGTTCACGTTTCAGGGAGCCAACCTCTTCTGTTAATTTGATTATATTTTTATTTTTTGTGGCCCGTTGTTGTTTCCTGGACATTGATGTTGTTAGTTTTGTTGTAAAATATACCCATGCTTGGATTTTATTTAGGCCCTCGTTTTCACTTTCCGTTATTAGCCCCTTTAATTTGTTTTGGAATGCTTTTATAATTTTGTTTGACCATTTTAGACGTTTAAGATCAATTGTATGGATGCTTCCCTCTATAATGGTGTTAAATGGCTATGTTGATAAGAGTGGTCACTCCTAATTGTATACTCTATCAAACAATGGGATAGTAATGGCATCATTGATAATGAGAGGGCTCTGTAGTCCAGTCTGGATCGCGTCTTTCCTCCATGGAATGTGTATTTAGGCAGAGAGTCGTCTGTAGTTCTGCCGTTTATTACTCTCAATCCCAGAAACTCTAAAGTTTTTACCAGTTGTTGGCCTGCGTGATCTGGGCGTGTCATCTGTAGCTGGTATTGAGGTGGGACGTTCCATTGTATATTATCAGCTGCTACCTTCTCATCTTTGTCTGGGGTGTACATTAGATTGGAGTTAAAGGCCCCTGTAAGCACTATGTCCCATAAGGGATTTGTACACCTTATGTCTGTAATTGTGGCGATTAACTGGGTGTTGTGGACTTTTATTTTCTTGCTTTCGGATGTGCATACGTGTTGATCAGCAGAACTGTTTTTGATTTGTCGGCGATGTGTGAAGTTTAATTATTTGCATGTTGAGTCCCGGAGAGACTATCTGATCCGATTCGATGTTTAATGCTGTGAAAACGTAGACTGCCAAGCCCCCTTTCGACCGGACATATTTCTTTGTTTTGACTGCAGGTGAGGCGCATAATGTATATACCCAGCCAGGAGTAAGTCGTCCAATGGCATGTCTCCTGAAGAGCTATTATGTCGTATGTTTCCCAGTTTTGAAGGAGGCAGCCTTCTTTTAGCCATGTTTTTGCTCCAGCCATATTCCATGAAAGGAGGTGAATGTTTCCCTTGTTTAATTTGTCGGACAGCTTTTCCACGGGTTAGTTACTCTTATCTACATTTAGTGCGCCTGGCAGCCAGCTCTATTTGTCTTGATCTAATTCTATAGCTGCTTTATGATCTTTCTGCACCCCACTCCTCTGTGAGGCCGATAGACTGCTACCTTTTGCACTCTGCAGAACTAAGTACGCCTGTTGGTTGTCTTTCTTTTGTCCTGATCCATGACTTACATTATGGTTAGAGTTTGCAAACAGGATGCCAGGGTAGCGTGGTGTAATAAGTAAGCACAGCTTAATGCCCCAAGCTTCAAATTGTAAGTTATAGTTCATAATGAGCTGGACTTCTTCTTCTGACTGCCATGTGGTCAGCGTTTGTTCGTTGTTTGTATGATTTTCTTTTAAAATAAATTCTACGGCCAGAAGGTTCGATGAATTTAAATGTTTTAGAGCTGAGATTTCTGCTTACAATTTTAATATGTTACCCCTGTTTAGTATATCATGCCGTCTTTGTGATTCATATTCTGGTGCTAAAACTATTTGCTCCTTCATTAGTTTTTGCTCTTGCTTTGTACCCTGGATTACCTCTTCATATTTGTTTTCCGCTATTATTAGCTTCTTGTGTTTTTTTTATTTGAAATCTGAGGTTTCCATATTAGGCCATACTGCTCTTTCTGGTTTTGTAAGCTGGGGTTTCTAATAAAGACGAGTTTATATGATTAGCCTCCTTTGTATTTTTGCTTGTTGTTTCAGGGTTTCCTAGTTCGCTCTCTCGGGTGTTTACCCATGATGGTTTCAACTGTATGCCTTCTTTTATACTTGCTCCATTTTTGACTTGGGCGAGGGATCTAGGATTTTCCAATAAAGGTACCACCCCTTTGCTGTTATAAGGTACGTAAGACAGATCCTTTCGGCTCTCGTTTTTAACATTTGTTATATTAGGCCCTCAATTTCTAACTCATTAACTTCTGTAATGCCTTTGGTGTTTATTTGCCTCCCTTGTCTTGTTGTTTCCTTATTTTCTGAGCCCTCTGGGACTAGGGAGTTAGAGACTTGTGCCTTCTGTTCTATTTTTTCTGGCTGATCATTGCTCTTCCAGTCTTTTCCGTAAGGCTGGGTGCTTTGTAATTTTATGTTCGGGGGTTTTAACGTGCTTCCCCCCTTTCCCCTCCTACCAGAGGCAGTGACTTTTTGCACTACTCTCCCTGGAACAGTGTCCCCCCTTTGTTGTATTCATGGTTAGTATGGAGCACGGACACTGGACCATTAACTAGCTCCTGGTCCCCCTTCCCTCTTTTCGTTGACATTGTAACGTGCTTCCGTCATGTGACTGGCCAAGTCTCCTATTTCTGTTTTTGTACATGACTTTTGTTTGTTCTTCCCCAAGAATATGGTATTGCCTCCTGGTTTTCCCTAGTGTGTATAAGTATTTTTTCCCCACATTCAGCACCCGTTTCTGTAGTAGTGTCCGTTCCCCTTTGTTTGGTCTGATAAGCTTCTGCTAGGCTGTCACACTCCGCCTCCTCGTCCTTTTGATATCCGTTCGAGGGGTCAGCCGTGCTTGTTATAAAACTAGTCAAGTCTGTCCCAACCCTATTTACCCTAGTTGAGCTAAATATAGGGATTACTTTGACGGCCTGCTGTTTTGTTAGTAGGGCCATTTTGTTTCTTGCTTTTCTTTCACGCTTTTTTTGTCTTCGAGTCTGCTTCAATTATTTATTTCCATCCAGGTTTATTAAGCTTGATTCTTCTTGCATGGGCTCTTGGGGTATGGCCTTTGGGTGTACCGGGCTTAATCGATTTTGTATTCCTTGTGGTTTGGATGGTATTTTTATTTGCTTCTGATCTTTTTTTGCTGAGCATTGCGGATGTTGCACAGGGTTAACTGTGTGCTTGTCATGCTCTATGGCAATGTATTCCCTGGCTGCCGATTTTAACTTATTTAATGTTATTATCTGTTCTAGTAACATTAGTAGGAGACTCAATTTGTCGATTATCGAGCCACAAGCGCACTGGGCTGAATATTTAGATTATGCTCTTATTATTAAATTGTTCAGATTGTCCAGTCTTGTATTTATTCCGGCAATATGTATGGCAGTGATGTTCATTAATTCAATTTGAATGTCCAGTTTGTCTGATTGCATATGGAGAACCTTTGTTGATGTCTGCAATCTTTGTAATAAAGTTTAAAAGAGATCCAGGTAGCTACTTTGGTCCCACGATGTCTCCTCTTGTGCTAATTGTGATTTCCATTCTAGTTTGGTGAATTGATTTTGGTTAAGTAAGTAGCTAATATCATGAGAGGAGTGGGAGGAATTGTTGTTATTTTTGGTTCTTGTATGTCCATATTATTTTGTGTAATGACATTGAGCGTTTCTCCGGTCGGTGTTCCTGGTTTAATATTAATGGCATGTGAGGAATCCTTGTTGGGTGGAGGCCTAGGTATTATCAGCCCTGAGGCATCCAGTCCTTCTGAATCATCTTGATCGCACTGATGAACCTGTGCTGCTATTTTTAAGCTTTGTGTTAACCCAGTGTTGTTGCAATCTTAGGGGTGGAATACGTCGGATTTTCCTGGCTTGTATAAGAATTCATTGTCGCTGTTTTTGTTTTTGTGTTTTTTCCTCCAGTCATCTCTTCTATCTCATACTGGGAAGGACCGAATGCTTCGACCTTATTTTCTAATATATCGTCTATGTTGTTATTTGAGCCCTTTATCTTTTCATCTATTGTTTAAGAATAATTTCCCATTGTTGATGCCGTTTTCCCTTTAATGCTGCCTCTAGGATTACCAAGTTTGTTCCTGCCAGGTCGCAGTTTAATGAATTCACCAGGCCGTTTGAATCCCTTGTGATGTGCATAGAGTCCCTTTGCATTTCTTTTGTAATTTCGCAGGGAACTGACCGCTGAGGGGCCAATAGCGTCAAGAGACCTGGTACCTCTCCTGGCATTGAGTAAGTTATGGCTCTGGGGTCTTTGAGGAAGGAGAATCTAGAGCTCAAGCTTGAGTTACTTTTTCCGTCTCTATCTGTATTTCTGAACATTGTTAAGATTGGAGTGATAAGAGGGCTCTTTTGAGTATAACCCGGGTCTTCAGACTTAATTGTTTGTTTTATATTCTGTTTTTTGACATCTTGCTTTATGCCTTTAGACTTCTGGCCCGGTGTCTGCCTGATTCGGCCGGATCACATTTTTTCTCCTCTCTGGAGCCACCTGCTTCTTGTCCCTGTTAGTTCTATGTTGGGTATTAGGTGTTGGGAGGTGCTCGGCTTTCTCTATGTTGGCTGTCTACCTGCCTGTAACCACAGTTTTCAGGTTATCAATTTGTTAGGTTGTCCTGTTGTCCAGTTGTCGTGCTTCATTTAAATTAAATTAATTTGTGAGCTGATAAGGATGGCTAAATGTGGCAAAAGGCAAGACAATTAACAGCCTGGTAGGGGCAGAGCTGACAGGCAGTTTGCGGGATGGCAGCCTGGCAAGAGACCCAGCAGGGATTGGCCGACCCGCAAGCTGCACTCAGGCTGGGCCGATTCCGCAGATGGGGATTGCGGGTCGGGCCACTTCACTCACTATGAGCCTTGGCCCCCTGCACTTAGGCTTTGGACAGATCTACCGCTGCTTCAGGCGCCCCGCCACACCTCTCAATGCCTGATCTGCTGTGCTCTGCTTCACGTACGGCGGAGCACTGCGGGTTGACATAGGCACTTGCCAGGCTTGTGTTTGGGCTGAGGATTGTGGTTGGTTGTTTTGACCCACATGATTCTGGTACAGCTATTTGCCATTTAAACAGTAATGTAATGTGAAATAGAGAACTGACAAAACTCTTTTCAAGCTGCCTCTCAGCACAAAATTGCATGAGGTAACCTTCTGGTCAACAAATGGAAAGAATCAGTGTACTTGGATTAAACGGACATCTGGTTTACCGCTTTGTAAGGTAGTGTCAACTAAAAGATGCCTGTTGAACATGTTGTCTTGTACTTGCCGCATCCTGATTAAATGCAATGCATATTCTCTTCAACTTTGGCCCTCAGTGACGTTAGGCATTACGAGTAATACTATAGCGTACTAATGAGTGCAACAGTATCAATCAAGAATACTTACGTATTATAAAATTTTCTAGTATGTGTTGGACAGACAGTTGATTGTAAAGGTCGCTTTGACTGCAGATGACACTTATTTGGAGCAGGTTCACTCTTTGAACATGTAGTTAATTTAAATAATTTGAATGTGTTACAAGATTTATATACAGTATCTCTTCAATGAGGCATGGATTGATTGGTTTAGAGTATTACTGAGATTAATTGAGATTTGTAAACATTAATTATTTCCAGTAAGTAATTTTCACTCCAGTGTTTTAAAAAAAACTGTTAATGTGAATTGCTGAAGGATTTTTTTAGATTTAGTAGATTCAGAATATGTAACCTGAAAATACTGGTGTGACAGAAGTGATCAGAACATATTTGAACTTTGTTCACTAAAGTGAATTTGTAGAGTTTACTATCCAGCCCGCAAGACAATTATTGTCTTCAAAGGTGCACTGCTGCTTTGTGTTGTCCTCGTTATAATCCATGCGCTTAAACTCATCATCGCGCATCTAGAGTGTCTTCCTAATTCCTAGGATACCTGGTCAAAACTTCGAAAACCACACCAAATGGGCAGCCTTCTGCCCTCTTTAAGCAGCCTCTTTGGAACTTATCACCTGTTTTCATGTGCTGTATCTACAGTTACTCCCTTCGGCATATTTATTACACCTGAAAACCTCACCATCATAAGTGTTCCTTGTGTGTAGCACCTTATTGTCAAACATTATTTTTCTCCGTACATTTACTTTCTTGATGTTTCTTCTCTTGATCGTTGCTTTTGTTCTTTTTTGTTCTTTTATTTGACTTATGCGCTTGAGTGTTTCACAAATGACTCCAAAGGTAACCATTGTTCTGTTCAGTGCTGACAAACAGGAACTGCAAGGTATTACTTTGAGAATCTATATAGCAGGACATCATAATGCCACTCCCTAATCAACAGGTACAGTTGAACATCCTTAGCATCTGCAGGAGTGTAATGAGAGCAGGCTAGTCCTAAGTGAGGATGCCTTTGGAAGTGGATCAAAGCACGATAACTACCATCGGAAGCAAAACGATACCTGCTGACAAGTCTTAACTCATGGGTAGGGGAGATGGGGGTAGAGCCATGGGGTAACCTCCGCACGACTACCCCGGATAGCTTGTAAATTCTCTCAAATCAATATTTAATACGTTAGTAGCAGATTTACTAATTCCAAACAAATATTTAGTTTTTCCTATGTTTTAGGTTAATGCTATTATTGTCAGTAGGCCTGTCAAATACTTGGATCATGATAGACCTGCACTGTGTGATTTTAGTTAATATGGTGATAGTTCTACAGGAGGTTATGTACAGGCAGTGATGTTGGAGAATAGGAGATTTCTATGTCATCAAGGACGTCTGTGGCCGAGAGGACATAGTGGAACACACCCTCTCTGCCCTCTATGCATCCAAGGGAACTGGGGATTATTAATGTCTCTGAGATTTGCTGGGGAGGTAGCATTATCTAGTTTTTGTGAGGTGAGTGCGGACTGGTGTTGATTCCCCTACCATAAAATTATTTATAGGGCATATATTCATATAGAAGAATGAAGCGCTTTCTAGCATTTCTGCAACAAAGGAAAGACAGATCTTATTTAGCTCTTATGTGAAGAAATACGTGTGGACTTGATTCTCATGGTTAAATCTGGAGTGTTCCCAGGTACATCTCGCCATAACCAGTGGTGTTTTTGTCATTACAGTCTCTGTGAAGCACATTTCATTTGGAAGTTCTCAGGATCGGAAGCTTTTCCCGTATAACTGTGCCCCAGACCGACTAGGCAATGAGCTGGCCCCCATCAGAGGGAATCCCCAGTGTGGACCCGGTAGCTACCGAAACGAGGAGGTAAGTCCATGAAAGAGCATCATATATGATGTATTCTGGTGGGAAACAAGGGTCAGGGATCAGACAAGAGAGCCACTTAGGTGAATAGGTCAGGTGAGGAATTTATTCATAGTCCTTCATTGTTTGTGACCAGGAAATGCTGTTCGATTTTAAAGACCTCTGTTTAGGAACATGAAGGGACTAATAGTTCCCATGATCGAAAAGGGCAAGGTATATAGAACTAAATAAAGATGGTAGGGTGTATTTATATAATTAATTTATTACACACATAATTCAAAACAAATTACATGTGAATGTGGTTCAATGTAAGGTCGGCAAGGTAGTAGCACAACTTCCCTGAAACAGTAAGTTTTAACAGTTCTCCAGAAGGTTAAAAGGGTATAGTTTGTTAGACTCTAAGAGAAATGTTCGGCATCAAAAAGATGTAGGTTCGCAGTTTTGTGGTTTCCTTGGGGTCTTCTGAGAGGCTGATTATCCATTAACCTGAGTGGGGGAATCAAAACGTTATACGACTGCTACCCTGCTAATTTAAGGCTGCATGAGATCACCTTCCTTCTTAAACTACCCCACACACGATGAGAGCTCCTCTGGCAGAGACAGCAAGAAAGCTTTATTTGTATAAAGAAAGTTAAAGTATCGTTAAAAGAGAGTTCAGTTTTACACCTACTTTGCTGCAGCACCACATTAGGCTATCAGCTGCTGAAGCACATCCACCATATCTACCAAGTAGTCCAATGTGTGACATGTTGAACCATTCCTGGCTCAATTGAGTCAATCATGTATGCACCTTCTTGGACAAACAAAGAAAGCAGATTATGTTGCACTGTATTTTTTCGTCCTCAGCTCAAGTCAAACTCCAGGTTTGGTGCTGAGCCAGCTATTTGAATGAGATCTGTTAATGTTGCTTTTTACTCATGTAATGTACATCAGCCCCACATGTTAACTTTCAAATGTGTGTGTCTGTTATTTTCCCCCACTAATGATACTATTATACGTGTGACAATAGGTCAGGTAGAGTTAAACAGATGTTGTTGTCTGTGGCTCGCATGTGTCTGGTTTGAAATCCTCAGCAACTTGGTTCCAACAGTGATAGAAGCATGTTACACAAAAGAGAACATTTCCATTCTATTATTCAAACTCTTTGCATACTGGTTGCTTTTTGTTTAGTACACAATAGTTCCATTTGCAGCAAAAATGTGTTATTCTCTCAGCCACTTTTTGGCTATTCATTCAATTATCTGATATTTCATTTGTGTGTCCATATTCATGAAGGTATCTTGACACAGATGTTTTTTGTTCTTGTTCATTGTGAAGCTTTTGAGTCAATATAACCTGTTTTAATCTTATGTTTGGTTTGCCTACATATATGTTTCCACATTGACACTTCAAGATGTAGCTTAAGTTGGTGGTGTCACAGGTAAATATACCATGTAATTTGTATTTTTTACCCATTTGCGGAGGAATTAAATAACTCCTTAGAACGGTTGCATTACTGCGTGACTGCAGTTGTGGAAAGGGACTAAATCACATTTTTGGTTTGTATTGTCAGTTTTCCTGGCTTTGTTTTGCAAACATTTTTTTTAGGTTGATGTTTCTTTGGTAGGTACATTTTGACATCAAGGAAAACACACCTTTGAATTAAGGTTTCTGTTTTAGTCAAGATGCTGGTTTTGATCTTTGTGCTATTAGTGGATTGTTCAGATCCAAGCACATATGGTATGGAGGAGCTCTTATTTCTCATAAGTAACAATTTATCTTGCTTTTGGCCATGATTTTATTTTTGCCTTCTTCAAGAGCTTGTGTTGTGTACCCTCTTTCAAGAAATGTGTTGCAAGTGTCTCTCTTTTGTTACTGATATTCTTCAGGTTTGGACATGATTCCTTTGAGGCTCATTAGTGGAGACAGTGTTAAATTGTTCTCAAGAGACCCCTGGTGAAAGCTAGCATGATGGAGTAGATTATTTTAGCTGTTGTTAAAAATATAGTGATCTTTAAGGGATATCTGTACATCAATGAAAAGTAAACTTTGATTTTGAATATTAGCTGTAATGTCAATACTAGGATGTTTAATCTGCAGCTGGCCAATTTAGTTGAACACATACTGATCAGTGTATCTCCACAAAATTATGAAGCCATCGATAGTGTGTTTATAAAGAATGAAATCTAGAATCAATACAGCATCCCTGCAGATATGTTTTCTTTTCAATCATTTCATGAAGAGGTTGGCATCAATAGGGGCATCTACTGAACTCACTGAGGTGATCTTAAGTTGTAGAAGGAACGTTTATTGGCATTCAAAGTAGATGTGAACTAATATAAAATGTAATAGTTGTAGTAAGAAAGTTGTTTAACATCCGGTGTCGGATTGTCCAATAGGAACCATTAACTAACTTTCCAATCTTGAAAAGAATTAGAGTTTTACATAGCTTTAATAGCTAGTGCGCACAAGATGAATTCATTTTCATTAGGCAGATCTTGGCCAGCACCAATTCAAAGATCTGTGGTGTTTTCAAGCTCTGCATATGAGTGAGCTTTCCAGGTTTTCTTTTTTTTAAGTGGATGTTCTTTGAGTGCCACCAATGTAAGATATTTCCAATTCTAAGGCATTGGTATCAGTTCACTGTCCATCAAAGCATGATCTAGATTGGCTAAAAAATATTTCTAGTTCAACTGGATCATACAATTCTCTTGCTTTGCCTTGCACAGTCACCAGCATAGTTACTGGAACAAGCAGGCCATTCCTAATTTATTTTGTCTTAATAATGGGGCATAATAAAAGGAATTGCTTTAAGAAGGAGATTTGTTTCCTATAAAAAGTCCACTGCAAATGAGACTCTATGTCTGTTGTTTGTATTTATAGGGGCATTCTTGAATGCCTGGATCCTTAAGTGTACATGATGATGGCATAAAAGGCAGACAGTCATTGATCTAGGCATTTGTTTGTTTGATTCCTTTTTAGGTCTCGCCTAGGCAGCGCTCGCAATGTTTCTTTGAGACATGCTGTATTCAGGATATGGGCATAAAGCTCTGCCTACTTTCCGCCCATCTTTTTAATTGGCTCCAGTCCCTGTCCTTTGTAAATGGTGGCTTTTCATTGGTCATTAGGCTTAGTAGTCCCTCCTTAGTACCGCCTTGTCTCTTCATGTAACCTCCCATGAGGACACCCATGTTACGCCGTTGGCTTTAATTACAGCCTCTAGGCACTATTTTCTTAAAGGCCTTCAGAAAGGACACTCACTTGGTCCTAAACCAGGTTGGCAGTGGTTACTTAACTCGCTAGGACTTCTCACATTCCTATTAGACCTTCTATAAATTTCCCTTCATCAGGTCCACATAGAGTACAACCTAATCCGGAATTAATATAATAATTATTTTGTCACGTTTCAAAGCTACTAATTGTATATGTGGACATTCCTATTGGAATGTACTTGTTGTACTGTCTTGCATGCAATGCATTATGGTTATGGTGGATTTACCATATTTTCTGCAGGGTGCACTACCATATGTGACCACAAGTTTATGATGCTCACTAGGGACCTCTAGGAGCAGCTTGTGGTACTGCACCCAGACATGCAGTGCTGGTGCCTAGCTCACTAGAAACCTCTAGGAGCAGCTTGCGGTACTGCACCTAGACATGCAGTGCTGGTGCCTTGCTCACTAGGGAGCTCTAGGAGCAGCTTGCAGTAGTGCACTGGGACATACAATGCTGGTTCCTGGCTCACTATGCAACCATTTGCCATGCACTAGGTCTCGCATTGCTGAAAGTATGAGCTATAGGCGCTGCATTATTATTTGCAACGCCAATGTCTCAAACTTTCAGTAATGCAAGACCTATTGCATTGCAAATGGTTGTTTAGCATATTCTATGGTTTCTCTGGAATTCAGTGGGTAGTTGGAAATCTAAATTTAGAATTTTCAGTATGAAGGTAGCCAGACGTGTCATCATGTATTCACCTTCTAATTCTGTGACACCAAAAATATATATATTGTCGCCAATATCTGTCTTCAAGTTCATAAACTTCTCTTTTTTTATGATTCTAGAGTTCATTGCTATAGCACTTTTGTTTCAGTGGCATCCAGCTACTTTTCCTACCTGTCATGTTGAGCTTTAAAAGTAACAAACTCATTGTGCAAAGATTTTAATTCTTTATTCATCTCTGTGGGCTGTTGTTCCTCTTTATTTATCAAGACTTTGATATCTTTCAGTTCCAAAATAGGTGATTTCTAATGTGACTGCAACCTAATTTGATCAGGGGCTTGTTGGGCCTTTTAAGTCTTATTCTTCCCTCCAGTCAGGACCTTTGAAAATAGAAGCCGTAAGGAGGATCTATTTACTTCCATCTGTAATGTAAAAGAGAGGCATATAGCAAATGGCGAGTCTGGCTAGGATACACCTTTATAGATCGTTGTCAGTTATGGGGGCATGTACCTACCCCTGGAATTCGGTTTAGCAGGTGTATTATAGTGTAATAATCTCCTTCAAGCTGTGAGATACAGAATTTTCAAGAATGACTGTACATTACTTTGTGCCTTCCCCTAAATACTTATTGTTCTGTGAATGCTAAGTGTGTCAGACTTTTAAGTCGTTACTAGAGTGTGCTGGGCTTGCAGCACTTTTCCTGCATGGTTCTGTGGGGAAAAGTGGCTGCCTTAAGAAGGACATAACACGTCATCAACTCGTTTCTGTCCCAGTCTACTATGGGTACACCACAGCAGGCTGAAATGGTGTTCTCTGGTCAGTAGTATTTTGGTAAATCTGCCACAGTGCTCTCTCACTTTGGCGGCTGCTGCAGTGCTCTCTCACCTAAGCGGCTGTTTCTACATTCCTCTAATTCATCTCAGTAGCAGCAGCAACATGTATCGCAGGAGAATTGTCGGGAGGCTTCTTACCTATTTTTTCTCTTCAGCAGCACCAGTACCTTCCCTGTCCCATCTACCTTTCCTACTTTGTGGGTTGCCATGTAAACCTTCTACAACAGGATTTCACCGATCACCTGTTTCCCTGATCTGTGGAGCCCCATTCCTTGAAACCATATGGTAGAGAGCCCAGGCGACAGGTGACATTTAGATTTTTGTCTCCAAATAAGATTGTAGTGCCCTTTGAGGCAGATGGCTTTTATAGTACAGTGCCTGAATGTAAACAGTCATTCACAAGACATCTGTGTCAATATATTGGCCGTTAGGAGTACTCGTTTGTCGAAGTACTTTAGAAGTTGGTCATCTTCCTCACACCCTGACTATGTCTACTTTGGTGTTGACTTTTCTCCTTCCACGTAAAGAAACAAAATAATCTCTTTAATATAATAGTCAATTTAGATGACTTCGTACCTCTAATAAAGGTCACAAACAAATTGGCAGATTTTCTGAATGAATTACATCAGTTGGAATAAATTGATAATGCTCTTTAAACATCAAAACTGTGCAATAACCTCCCTTGATCAGAGGAAGGATAATGAAAGAAATCATGAAGAATGATCTCCTGAGGGGAATGAAAAGAGGAGTTGCCTTTTAAAGGAAAGAATTATGCCATCCTCTAAGATCTTAGAATAGGAGGTTGATAAAATAAAGCAGGCAATTCTCCCATTCTCCTCTCATCCTAATAATTGATTGCGGAAAATAGCCAAATCAGATAATCAAGGCCCACTCGGGGAGGTTGATGTTAATTTAGAAATTCAATTAAGTCATAAACTGAATAAAAAGCCACTCCGTAGGAAAAAACGTAAAATCTGCAGAAGTTAAGGCTTCAAATGGAAAGAACGGACGAGACTTCAAAACTGAAGGGTGTTCCCAAGGTGGCGCAGTAGGGCAAGAAAGAGGTTGAGAAATAGAGAAACCTTTAAACATACATGACACTAAGACATCACCTTCCAGAATGCTTTAATTTCAAACCATTGAGCTTTTAGAGTAGATAGTGAAAGACTAATGTGGAAATATTTAACAAAACTGTAAGATAGACATCAAAGAGCAAGAATCAGGATACCATATCTGTAGAGCACCATTTTTATGTTTAAAAAAAAGCCCAATGTCTACAATAAGATTTCAAGATTGATAATCTTCTAGAACCCTTGAAGACTTGTTCTGCCACTTTAGCCTCGCAATGTCCTTACCGCGAGGGACATCTTCAGAAGAAGAGGAAGACTGGATGGATTGAGAGCAGATGGAAATAGAGGAAGGCTCCATGGAAGAAGGAACTGCCAGAGAACTGAGAAGTGGGAACCAAGACCTCTGTGACCAAAATGGGCCACCACTGTTACTTATGCACTGTCCTCCTGAATCTTCACAAGTGTTCTTGAAATCAAAGGAAATTGAAGAAAAGCAAACAACAACCTCTTTGGTCACTTGACAGTAGTGCATCCATCCCCATGATCCTTTTTCTGGTAACTAAGAGCAGAATCTTGGTAACAGGGAGTTATTCTTGGAAACAACCCAATCCACATAAGGGGTGCCAAAACTCCTGCACAACCTGTGAAAGGTCAACTTTGATAAAGACAGATTCTAAAATGATGCAGATACTCTGCTCAACTAAACTATTCTTAAATTATCATGATTCCCGGTATGGAAGCCATCTAACTCAGGGATCTTGACTGGATTCTATCCTGATGATTGATATATGTCACAGTCTCTGTGTTGTCTGACCTTAGCACATTTCACTGAAGTACCCACATTCGGAAGTGGAGTATGTCCCAATGAATTCAGTGAGCTCCCTCCAATTGGTGTATCTGAAAGTGTTTGCTAGTGACTACTACAGGTGGATAAGATCCAAAGTTGTTCCCAACCTGTTGAAGTGGCATCCATGGTCAGAACTTACTGGGGCTTCGGGTACACCACCTTTCTCTTACCATACCACTGGAATTGAGATTTGAACTCCTATGAAACCGGAACTACAGTGTACATGGGTCACAGCACCGGGTACCAATGCTTCTGAAGATGCCAGAGAAGAGGATGAAGATAAAGTTTTGTCCACTGGACTATAAAAACAAAGGCTGCCATATGTTCCTGCACCACCATCATTTCCGTGCTGGAGCTTCTTTAAGAGATAAGGGAGCAGACAGCAATTGTCAAAAATGAACCACTCTTTCCTGTGGTTGAAGCAACTTTCCCAAGGCTGTCATGAATTTTGCACTCATGAATGCCAACCCCTTTGATGGAGTGAGCTGACATTTTGGAAGATCTTGTAAAAATCGGTGATGATTCACAGTCTCCTTTGTAATCTCCATCTACAGTTTCCTTTCTGATGGACTATAGATTGACCAGTCTTCCAGGTACAGAAAGATCAGTACCCTCTGGAAATGAAGACAAGCTACTCTTGAGGATACCACATTCGTGAACACTCTTGGTGCTGACCTAACCATAAGGGGAGAGCTTTGAATTGCCAATGCTGATCATTAATGCAGATTCGCAGAAACCTCTAATACTTTCACTACAGAGATCTGTATATAAGCATCTGTATATAAGCATCTATTAAGTGTATTGTTGACATGAAGTAATTTTCAAGAATCAGCAGAATTATTCTCTAGTAGGTTTTCATTTTGAAAGGAACATTCTCCACATCCTTGGTTCCCCTCTTGATATCTATTACAATTTGATAACCCCCATTTACTCTGGGGACTATAAACACAATAGAATACATTTCTTGACCATTTTCCTCCTCCGTAACCGGTATAGTAGCTGTTTTGGTCACTAGAGCCTGTGGTCTTTCTTCCAGGGCTTTCTTCATGATTGGGCATCTTAGATAGGGCATAGGTATGATCTCCCGAATATTGTGGAGGAGACACAGAGTCTATCCTGTATTCTCTCCGCACAATGTGTTGAACCCGTACATTTGAAGAAGATTTTTCCCATTCCACTGGGAAGTGGCGCATCTCCTCCCCACCTCCAACTTATGGCAAGCAACTTCCTAGACCTCAGCATAGTCAAGAATGAGGCCTTGAGACCCCTGGATCCTGCTTCTGTTTCTTCATATATTTTTCAAATAAAGAGCTTCTCTGGAATCATCACTATATTCTGATCCAGACATAACAGAATATGCATCATTCTGGTTCCATAGATCCTTTGCCACTCGATTCCACTTTCTTCTTTTTAAGTGTTGTCAGAGTCTCAATAAAATAATCTCTGCTCCTTCTCGTCACCTCTGAAATTTCTTGACCTCTTTGGCAAAGTGGACTTTGATGAAGCCCAAGGAGAAGAGGAAAGATGCCTCCTCGTCACAGAATAGTGACGGTAAGCAGACCACCATAATATGAAGCTCGTACTGCTTATCAATGTAAAACAGAACTGGGAGGGCATTCCAAAATATTTCCTCCTGTCGATACTCCCGCTGAGATTTCACATTTCCACCTAAGCCTGGCAGGGAAGAAACATGATAAAAGAACGATGCAGGTTGAAGCTTTTGCACAACCTCAGCACTCCTGAGTCCAAGTCCTGGGAGACTGGAAACAACAAGCATTTGCAATGCAAATAGGTCTCACACTTGTGAGTTAGAGATATTAATGTTGTAAATGACAATGTTTTACCTATACATTTTATTTTTGGATTGATTGAATGTATGTGGTGTGGAGTGTTAATATCTGAGTTGGATTGGAATTGTTAGTTCTGGAACTGTGCATGGTGGAATTGTGTGAAGTGGATTTGTGTAGTGGAATAATATGGCAAAGTGTGCAGTGGAATTATGTGGATAGTAATCATGTGGTATTAAGTGTACTGGAATTACGTGAAGTGGGGTTGGGTGTCATGGATTGTAATTATTTGAAATGGTATTGTGTATGGTGGAGTTGTATGCAGTGGATTTTACTCATGTGGTGTGCTGTTGAATTTTGTGGTATGATGTGGAATGTTGTGGTGTGGATTGGATGTACGTGGTGTGTTGTGTTGTGTAAATGTGTTGATTTGGATTCTGTGGTTTGTTAAATTATGTGGTGTGGAATGGAAATGTGTATAGTTGAATTATGTGGTATGGAAGTGTGTGGCATTGAGTGAAAACAGTGAGTGGTATTATGTGGCATGGTGTAGAATGTATTTATGTGGAGTGTTACTACCTGGAATAGACTGACTGTATGTGGTTTGTATTTATGAGGTATGGAGTAGAGTGCAATTATGTGGAGGTGAATTATGTGGTGTTGATTGGTCTTATGTGGAGTGTAATTATACTCTGTGGTGAATTGCGTGGGGCTGAATTGTGTGCTGTTGTGTAGAATTATGTGGAATGGTGTAGTGTATAATTGTGCGGAGTGTAATCATGTGGCATGTTGTGGATTCTATGGATAGTGCTGTGTTTTCAATATTGTAACAGCAACAGGTGACTAATATTAGTGGAAATAATCTGTGACACCCTCCCATTTCTCATGTCAGGTCCTATTTTGATGTGAAACAAACGTTTTTATATGGATGTTGCATGAAACAAACACGGAGTTTCTCTGCAAAATGTTATCAAGTACCAACTTGGCCACCTGGAAAACAAACTGTGATGGGCAATCAAAGGGAAAACAGCCACTGTATAACCATCATAACTCAAAATGATTGACTTAAGTTAAGGGAGAGTAAGCAACTAAATAATTTCCAAACATACCAATACAACGTAGATATTTGGTAGGATTGGTGCTACAGGAAATATAAATAAACAAACCGCTTAACAATCCTGAGAAAAGACCTCGCCTTCTTTGCCAGACATAAAGGCACATATACATCGGGAAATAAAGTTTTGTATTACCATTGGACCTAGATGTGCAGAAGTCGTCTGCCATGCGCCAACCAGGTTATGCTTACCTGTGAATGGGATCAATTAGTTAAGATAACCCATGCCACTGTGCAACTACCCTAGCTCATTCGGAGGGGAGGTGACATTCCCGCACTACACTCCGAGAACACTCCTTGTGTATGGAATGAGGGTAGTCAAGAGACACGTAAAAGGACACAAACAGAGCAAACTGACATCCGAATCACAGGAAGAAATGGTTTGTGAAACAGACACCAACATTAAACCTCCACCAAGGAATCCCTCTAGAATGCACACCATCGACTGTCTCTCAAGCTTCAAACAGTACGGAGTGGCCTTTGTGAATAATGGCTAATACACTATGTGAAAATGGTGTATCAGAGGGCTTCTTCTGCATGGAAAAAGTCTATCTCAATGCATGGATCAAACCCTTTCTGCTTAGGTTTTATGATTAAATATGTTTACTGCCTATATTGATATACACAGACTGTATGTGTTATCACTGTAAACACGTTTTTTTAAATCTCAGGCCCAGGTGCAACAAAATGTTGTGGATTTCTATACAAGGTTTGCCCCTGGTACTGCGTAATACTACATTCAGTGGAAGCCTGTGAGAATGGTGTCTGTCCTTGAAGGGTCTGACTTTTGGAAGCTTAAAAGCAAGCTCCAATCCCAGCTCTCAAACTGAGGCCAAGGTTTTCACGCTTAACAAACTGTTCAGCTTTGCCTGCTCACTCAGAATGGCTTTGTTTTAACTATATATTAAATTTATTAAACACTCAGCCTCCGTGTCAGCTGAAATGTCAAACTTCTGTCTGATGAGAAAGCAATTGATAACAAAACTGTGTGATTTGACTTAAGCCCTACCCATGGGCGTCCGCAGGAATTTTTCCAGGAGGGGCTAACCTGGCAAATGAAGGGGCGTGGTTAATGTTAATCAATAGGGGGGGCTAAAATGGCAGACAATCAGTATCGGGTAATGCTCAGGCCAAGCTGAGAAAAAAAGAGGTGAATTCTGCATTTGAAACTGGACAACAGTTAGAGCACACATGAACCCTAAAATTACCTCCCTGGCCCCTTAAAACTCATACATTCCCTGATCCCTACAATTAGCCCCCTGGCACCCCAAAACCCATACCCACCCGAACCCTAAAATTACCCCCCTGGTACCCCAAAACCCATACCCACCATGAACCTTAAAATTATCCCCCTGGCATCCCAAAACCCATACTGAACCCTAAAAGTACCCCCTGGCACCCCAAAACATATAACCACCCTGAACCCTAAAATTACTCCTGCTCCCCCAAAACTCATACCCTCCCTGAACCCTAAAATTACCCCTCTGGTACCCCAACACCCATACCCACCCTGAACCCTAAAATTATCCCCCTGGCCCCTTAAAATCCATACCAACCCAGAACCCTAAAATGACTCCCTGGCACACCAAACACCCATACCCGCCTGGAACCCTTAAATTACCCCTTGACACCCCAAAACCCATAACCACCCAGGACCCTAAAATTACCCCCTGGTACCCCAAAACCCATACCCACCATGAACCCTAAAATTATCCCCCTGGCCCCTTAAAATCCATACCAACCCAGAACCCTAAAATGACCCCCCTGCTACCCCAAAACCCATACCCACCCTGAACCCTAAAATTATCCCCCTGGCACCCCAAAACCCGTACCCACACAACCCTAAAATTACCCCCTGGCACACCAACACCCATACCCGCCTGGAACCCTAAAATTACCCCCTGGCACCCCAAAACCCATTCCCACCCGGAACCCTAAAATTACCCTGGCACCCCAATCCCTAACCTACCCTGAACCCTAAAACTTCTCCCTGACACCCTAAAGTCCACACCCAACCTGAACCCTAAAGTTACCCCCTGGCACCCCAAAAGCTGAACACTACAAGCTTACACTACATTTGCATATTCGGAGGGGACTGTACTTAAAAACTGCTGCCTGCTCTTCTGATACTACTCAGTGGAGTCGGGCTGATCAGCAGCACTGTCGTCCTGGCATCCAGCCCCTCCCGAAGGTCTCACTGTGTAGATAGATGTGGGTCAAATGTCTCCTGGTTTCTCCTTGCCTGGGCCTCCTCTGCTTCTTCGTCGGTGCCCTTGGATGCAAAAAGAGAAAGATCCATGGCCCTGTTCACCAGTCATCTGGTGAGCAGCACCGTGGATGTGTATTCCATACAAGTGCACAGACAGCAGGGGGAAAGGGATGGCAGTGCAGGTGACGCTTTTCCTTTGTAAAGTAATTCCTGCTGGCGTCATAGCCCAGGGTTTGCTGTCTGTGCACTTGTATGGAATACACATGCATACAAGTGCACAGACAGCAAACCCTGGGCTATGACGCCAGCAGAAATTCCTATACAAAAGAAAAGCGTCACCTGCACTGGCCATCCCTTTCCCCCTGCTGTGCACATCTTCCCACACGTTAACACTCTAAGGGAATGAAATATTAAGTAAAACGTCAAACATAAACAGGAACTAAATCGCTGATATGGATTGCCTTTTTAAATTCATTATTTAGAAATCGATCAGTGTTTGTCAGAATAAAGGGCCCGATAAGGACCCGTTGCAATGTCCTTTGCGACCCGGGGGGACCCAGCCCATTTAAAGCCCTGGCTGAGGGGTCACTTCAGAGAAATCCCTTTTCTGGAATGGGGGCTGAGCAGGATGTTTGTGGCGGGGAAGGAGACTCATGGTTCCTGCGCGGCTTGTAGCGTGTATTTTCCCTGCTAGTGGAGATGCGTGCTTCAGTCATGCTTCTGGGCTTCTGTCCTGTCCAGATCTGCACATCCGAGCGTTTCACATTGTAAGTACCATGGATGCGTTGGTGAATGCTTTGCAGACACTTTCGGGTGAACTCTTTGAACTCACCAGTTAATGTAGGGTGACCAACTGGCATGGTTGCAAATTCAGGATGGTAAGTGTAAAAATTCAGGACAAAGGGTCAAAATTCAGGACAGAAGGTCAAAATTCAGGACAAATCTTTGGAACAAAAGGTACGTTTTACAGACACATCAGAGGAAGTTGCGCGATAGTATAAAAGTAAGTAAATAGACAACCACTTAAGTACAAGTCAAAATAAGTTTATATTAGGTTGAGACAATCGTGCACTTCACGGTTATTTGGTATGCGCACAGCTTTGAGCAACTGTACAGGTCTTTTTGAGGTATTTCATATGATAATAATCTATTTATATGGTTACTGCACTGGGTTGTCCAGTCTGGTATTTCGTTTACAACTCATGGTCCTGAGCAGGCATGTTTGGTGAGAGAAGTGCTCAGGAAGATCTGCTCGGATAGACTTTGTTACTAGCATCTCATATCCGAGTACCATTGTGAGATGTAAAGCGGCACGCATAGGGGAACTAAAGGGGGGATTGCTGTGATGAACCCACTATAGGGAGTGCATTATGGGTGTTTCAGCAAGTCGAACTTAAAATATGGAATCTGACTTTGCTTATGGGTGCTTCGCAGAGAGTTGTACTAGCTGACGGAAGACACAAAGGTGCTTTTTCCTGCAGCTTTCTTAAAGAAGTCACTGTCAATACACTATGACATAGTTTCTTTTTGACACTTTGCCTATTGTTACAAACACAATATACATCTCAAGCACAGCTTATGGCACTATGAGGCTCTCCCTAAAACCTTACACCTAAAACAAAGCATGCAAACATTTACAATTACTAGTGTAACATTCAAGTAGCAGTTGGGATTCACTCAAAAAGTCGTATGCATGATGTATGGATCCCACACATAAACACACAGCAAATACAGAATAGTAATACATAAGCAAGGCAGTAGCCAGAAAATTGAAATACCTCCAACTTTGAACTAAAGCTCTTATGGCACCAAGAAACCAAAGTAAGTCATCACAACCCTCCCCAGAAGAGCTCTCTTGTCCAAGGATCTAGCCATTCATCCTTCCATCAAACCCCTGACATCCACCATTTCTGTTATCTATTAATTTTTTCATCCACCATTCAGTCTTTCACCATTCATTCTGTCCTTCCATCTGTGTTCCCATCCATATCCAAACCTTTTCAACCATTTGCAAACCTATCCAGCGTCTATTCTTCCATCCATCATTTCACTCATCCATCCCTCCATCCACCCTTTCACCCAATCCATCCATCATCCATCCTCCCTTTCGCCAAATCCATCCTTTCACTCATCCATCCACTCTTCCACCAAAACATCCATTCACTCATCCATCCACCCTTTCACCCAATCCATCCTTTCACTCATCCATCAACCATCCACCCTTTCACCCAATCCATCCTTTCACTCATCCATCATCCATCCACCCTTTCACCCAATCCATCCTCTCACTCATCCACCCACTCTTCCACTCATGAATTCCATTGACTCATCCATCCAACCATTTACCTTTTCATCCAAGCCACCCTTTCACTCATCCATCCACTCTTCCACCCATCCATCCATTCAGTCATCCATCCATCCATTCATCCTTTCACTTGTTAATGTATCAATCCATCCGTCATTTCTCTCATACATCCACCCATTCACTCACCCATCATCCACCCTTTCACTCATCAATCCCTCCTTTTACTGATCTATCTTTCATAATTGGTGGTGTGAAGGGTGGGAACCCCCAGGACAGCGCACACATGCGCACACTACTGTTCTTTCACATCCCCTACTGCTCACCTTTACTGGCACGATCAAATCTTTTCTACTGCTGCCTGAAGTCAGTATGGTATATTTTCTGAATGGCCCTTGTATTTTTACTGGAGCTGTTTGTGTTTATTCTTGTATACAGACAAACATGCACAAACATTTCTCTATCTATCTCTTTCATTACAGAGAATAAAATCAACACATTGATTTACATTTCTTTAACAGTTCCATGGCGAGATAAAGCGTTGTCCGTTCCTTTCACACTGCAAAATGAAATGGCACCGGAGAGTAACAAGACCTCACAATTTATGGAACACAAGCAGGTACATTTGTTAGAAGATACCCGTCTTCTTATGAGAGAAGGGCCAGATTATGCTTTCAACTGCACGGATCCCCATCTTGCATGTTTTCCGGGAGCGAAACCCCCCTGGTACCCCCACTGCCTTCACTGTGCGCCCCAACTGTAAGAGGAGACTTATTTTAACACCCGCAGTGCTCTTCTGCTTCTCCTACCATGTGTGTGTCATATTTAAACTTCAACTTTACCTTCCGCTCGGCTCCTCAGTGATTTTGAGCTAAGGCGCTTTAGAGGTTCAAGGTGAGAAGTATGCTGGCGCAGCAGCTCAGACTGGCCATTGTCAGTCTGTCTGTGGCAATCAGCCGCAGACAGACTGACAATGGGCGGGAGGGGCTGCGAGGAGGAGCGCGAGGCGCCCCATCAGGGAGTTGAGGCCTCTGGCAGGGAACAGCTCTGCTCCCTGCAAGGCCCAGAATTACAGACAAAAGGCGTCCGTAAAAGCATGGGCGTCCGCAGGGGGGGCAAGGAGGGGCGCTCCAGGGGAGGGGCAAGCGCCCCTCCTTGCCCCTCCCCCCGCGGACAATCATAGACCAATTGAATTGATGGTTATCGCTTCCACTTTCTAGCACTTTGAGCTGGTGCGTTTAGCTGCAGCAGTTTGCTGTGTTATTATGTTTTATACTCGAAAACATTTGTATGCAATGACATTATTGCTATTAGACCTCGGTGCTACTCAGAGTGGATGAGTCATTTGCTTCCAGTTTAAAGGTCACATGATTTTCATTAACAATGTGTGCGTTCACCAGGGAAAATACCACACGATTAGAATGAACTAACATGCATCCGCGCATTTCTGGGACACAGTTCTTTTCCTAATTAACTATGGACATTTTTCAAGCTTCATCTGACCTCCCACGGATGCAATACATGACAATAAAAGCAAAACAAAACGACGTTCAGAATAGTATTCATTAGGAGTGTGAAAGCGAGCGAATGTAAAGTCGCACTACTACTTAAACAAGTAATATGACACGAAAAGGTTAGACACAGAGTGGTGTTTGTGGCACGGGCGCTGCTCTGATAGTTACAATGTTTACAGCGCAGCGCTGGGGGTTGGGGGGCATTGTTAACTGTGAGCCCGTGTTAAAGTTTGCGGGCTGACCAACGGTCCCCGCTGGGGACCCTCATAAGAGGGCGGCCCCTTTAGTGCCACAAGATGGCACACTGGGCAGCCTAGGTTTTTGGCTGAGACCCCTGCTGGGGTCCCAAGCGTCACTTCCGGCCGTGGGGGGGAGGGGGGGGGGGGGCAGGGAGAGGTATATAGTCCTCCCCCGCCCCCTTGGCGGCCTCTTTTTCCCCTCGCCCAGACGCCGACTCGGTCCCATCCGCTTACCCGGCGATCAGGGTGAGGGGAGGAAGGATGTTCTAATCTTTTTATTTGTGTTGCAGGCGGAGTTACATGGCGATCCAGAGGCGGAAAGGTACTCAGGGGTACCCTCTTCAGGAGCACAAAGGGTGCTGAGGCCGAATATCCCCAGGAAGTCTGTGCGGTGGACCCTGGGGTGTGACGGCGCCCCATCTGTCCTACGGGCGGTTGGAAACCTGTACAACCGGGGGTCGCTTGAACGCTCCGCTCCTCGTAGGGGGGGCGTGAGTTATATGGTGAACCAATGTTTCACCGGAAGTGGGAGGGGCTATCCCCTCACCACAACCGCTAAGCACCGATTGGCTAAGACCACGATGCAAGTTGGCCCATCAGGTGGTAGGCCGCGTGGGGCGGCTTGCCTTTGGATCGCCTGTAAGATAACCCACCATGTTGGCATATTTGGTATGCTAATAAACCTGCAGCAATTTTCTCCACCAAAAAGTTGTCTTGCCTGCTTATTTATGCTACCTGTATATTGCCGCGGGAGGGCTGGTGAGTGTGGCCGATATTGGCACTAAGGCCAAATCACGCATCCATCTATTCTACCCATGCGGTTGTAAAACCGAGCGTTTGCACATATAACCTAAAAGCTCATTTTGATTGCATGGACTGGCTGAGGCTCAGGAAAGTATGTATCAAAGGCCATGGGGCACGAAGGGCCAACTGAACAGAGCTGGATTTTAACACCAACTAGAAGTTGGGGGCATTTTTCTTGGGCTGACACTAATGCCGCTGTTGCTAATCCATCAGTGACAGTCAGGAACAACAAACACTGCCTGATGCTTTAAACCTAATCATAAGCATTATGACAGGATATCCGCTTCCGTAAAATACAGATATCCTAAAACTGGCCACTCTCAATAGAATGCAGGACATGCCGATATCCACTCACCACTTTCTCTCCGGTTGAAGGCGTCTCTCTCTCCACCAATGAGAAAGTGATTCTGCACCGAGCTCCTCTCGAAGCAAGAGTGACGTTCTCATCACCAAATAAACGCCTTTCCCTTCTAGCAATGCTCCCACCCACAGTTTTTTTTTGGGGCATATTTATATAGCGCAAACTCGACCGGAAGGTATTGGAGCGCTTTACATAGCACCGTATTTACATTACACATTCAGGCACGGGGAGATTAAGTGATTTTCCCAGAATCACAGGATGTGTACGCGACCTCGAGGCTCGAACCCTGGTTTCCTGCACCAGAGGCGGCAGCGCAGCCGACGGACCACATCCTCTCCTCAGCATGGCACCACTGAATCAAGATAATCGAGCGGCCATGATAGAACTGCTATTTTTAAATTGTAAAAATGTATGTCAATGTCTTCAAGAACATGTTTATGTGTTTTTTTTAAACTAACTTTTAATTCTTTTATCACGTGCACACTTTCTATCTGAAATTCAAATCTCTGGCCCTTTTCACTGTCCAGAGTGCTTATTTAGACTTCCATCCCCTGTGCCGATATCTGCGTATAGGAAAGCCCCTTCAGGTTGCCTAGATAGTACTGTACTACCGGTAGTACACTCTCCGACCCCTTTTAATTTCAAGGTCTGTCATCTCAACGTGAGGTCGTTGGTTAGACATCACTTGGATGTACATAGCTTACTTACGGAGGCGGCTCCCAACGTTTTGTTTATGTCAGAGACATGGCTGCACGAGGATGCCTCGGCTGCGGTCAACTTGGCTCTTCCCTCTGAGTATATGATTTTTACTCATAATCGTAACTCGAGAGGTGGTGGTATTGCGGCCGCTATTAAATCCTGCTACTCATGCATTTGGAAGGCTATGGACATAGCTGGATGCGAAAGTGCTCATTTTCGTATTTCAGTGAGTCCCCATTTTACCTTCTCTGGGCTACTTATTTATCGGCCTCCGGGACCAGACACTGCCTTTAGGTCAGCTCTTCCTGAAGCTGTTAGCTCATTGGCCCTAAGTGCGGCTAACTTTAGTATCATTGGGGATTTAAATCTTCATTTTGATACCCCCCTTTCTTCAGCCGTTCAGAGTATTCTGGCCGATTTGGAAGCTTTCAGCTTCTTCAGCGGGTTAATCTTTGCACGCATGTCGGTGGTCACACTCTGGACCCTATCTTCACCAATATAACTATGGCCAAAGTCTTGCCTCCCAGGCCTATGGCCTGGACCGATCACTACCTTATAGAGTTGCACCTTACGATTAAGGACTCTCCTCACAGAGTTATTGCACCGGTGTCGTTTAGACACCCATGGAGAAAGCTGATATTAGCTGACTTCCATCGACTTCTTGACCAATATCCTCTCGGCCCTCTTTTTGATGTAGAGTCGGGCTATGATCTGTTTTGTAAATGGCTGACTGGAGCCTTAGACTGCCTGATCCCAATTGCTGAGAGTAAACGCCGTCGTACTGAACCGAGTCCTTGGTATGATTACTCGCTTCGGCTCTTAAGGAAATCTTGCAAACAAGCTGAAAGAGCCTGGCGTAAGTCTTATCTACCTGACAGGAAAGCGTTGTATCGTGCCTGGACTAAAAAATACCACAGAGCGGTTTGTAAAGCTCGAGCTGCTTACTACTCTTGTGAATTCAACATTAGCACCAATCCTACTAAGCTAATATTTAAGGTGCTTAAGGATCTTACAGCTAGTAGAGCCCCAGCTGCTGAGATCTGCTCAGCCTCACACTGCGAGGATTTGGCTGCCTTTTTCGTGGAAAAGGTAGAGGCTATTTATCGCTCCTTCCCTGCTCACTCTGCTTCTGCAGTGAAGCCAGATTCTGGCCCAACGACAACTCTGTCATTGAGTTCTTTTCCAGAACTTTCAGAGGTGGAGTTTAATACGATTGCGGCAAAAATCAAATCAGGCTCACCGAAGGATCCTCTTCGACCTGCCCAGTTTAGAGACTCAGCGTCATTTTGTTTTCCTCCTCTGCGCAATCTTGTTAACTTATCCTTGATGTCTGGTTCTGTTCCTGTTAGTTGGAAACAAGCCTAGGTGATGCCTATTTTAAAAAAACCTGCCCTCGATCCATTGAAACTGGAGAATTATCGCCCTATATCTCTCCTTCCGTGGGTCGCTAAATTAACTGAGGCCCATGTTAATGCTATTCTTTCCAACCATCTTCATTGTGCTAATATCCTAGACCCCTCACAGAACGGCTTCCGACCCGGCCATAGTACTGAGACTGCGCTGCTCTTTATGGTCGATCATTTGCGAACTCTGGTCGATTCTGGTCAAACGGCGGCACTGGTGCTTCTTGATCTCAGTGCCGCCTTTGACACCGTCTCCCACGCTATTTTATTACAGCGCTTGGGTGAGGCTGGTATCGATAGCTTGGCACTCGAGTGGTTCCGATCGTTTTTATCTGGTCGTACGTTTAGGGTTGTTACTCCTCCTTTTCAATCTAAACCCTCTCCTATTGCCCAGGGTGTACCACAACGGTCTGCCCTGAGCCCCACACTCTTCAATCTTTATGTGCAGCCGTTGGCTGCTGTTGCCAAGCGCTGGAACCTCACTATGGTGTCCTATGCTGACGACACGCAGCTGGCGGTTGCATTAAGTGGGGCCTCCGACCTGGAAGCTGCTAACTTCCGTGAGGGAATCAGCCCAGTGGCCCGTTGGATGACAAATAATTGCCTGCAATTGAACGCTAAAAAAACCGAAGTGCTCATTGTCGGCAAGCAGAGTCATCTTTGGGGTGACCACTGGTGGCCATCTGAGATTGGTCTAACACCTCTTCCTGTAACCGAGGTTAAAAACCTTGGGATTTGGTTGGACTCTAGGCTCAGCTTTGTGTCCCATACTAAGAAAACTGCTGCCACATGTTTTGGGAAACTTCGTAGGCTTAGACCTATCTTTAAATTTTTTGATGCTCCAACCAGACAACTCATTGTACAAGCGACGATTTTGTCTAGGTTGGTGAGCTCTCTTTTATTGGGGGCCAATATGGCCGAACTTTCTAGACTTCAGCGCGTTCAAAACGCTGCTGCCAGGGCTCTGGTTGGCTTACCGAGATTTTGTTCGGCCAAAAAAACCATTGCTAAACTTCATTGGCTCCCCGTTGCTCAGAGGATTAAGTTTAAGTCTCTATGCCTTGTGTTTAAAATTTTGAAGCGTTCTTCTCCTCAGATCCTGGAGCATTTTATTCTGCCTTACGTACCCTCACGTCCCCTCAGATCCTCGGGACTTCATTTGGCTATAGTCCCACGCTTTAAGAGGGCTAGAGCCGGCGGCTGCTCTTTTAGAGTTCTTGCTGCAAAACTCTGGAACTCTCTTCCTGTTGATATCCGCGCAATTAATGAACTTTTTGCCTTTAGGAAGGCAGTTAAAACCTTCCTCTTTCCTTTGAACTCTTAGTATTGTTGTGCTTGTGCTTTGATATCGCCTGTGTCTGGTATTTTGTCCTCATAGCGCCGGGACGCCCCTTTGCTGGGGCAGCTGTGCGCTCTACAAATCCGGATAACATAACATAACATAACATTTAACTGCTAAATATACTTAAAAGGGTATTGCGAAAATATTCTTACATTAATTTTTATCCTTTGTTTAAAAACCCAAAGCAATCTGGTGTGTCGCCCTTTTTCTAATGCGTGTATATATGCTGCGTATATTTGACGCTCCTTTGTTACAAATATTAAGTACAGTGGGAAACCCAATCAACCCTTGACGGCTTTGTCAATTTCTGTATGTATATTTTAAACAAAAAAACTTGTATACAATTATAGTTTTCTAACAAAGTATGAAAACATCAGATTATATCAAAACACAACAGAGCACACGGGTGTATATTAAACAAGCATTGGCATAGCCAATAGGACTCGCCTTTGGGACCTTATAAGTATTTAGTTATGCAGCACAGTATCCTTGGTGCAACATCAACTGTTGCATGGCTAAACACTTATAATGCTTCCTTTTCCTTAAGATAGTATACACCTTTCAGTGGCTAATGTTCGGCCTATGAACATGTGTTCAAGATGATGCTGCCTTATGAACATGGATTGGTGTTTTGGCGGATACCAGATGTTGTTTAGACCTATAGTATGTCCTCTAGAGACCATCTTGCTATCTCAGATACCTGTATTCAGAGATTTGACTGCTTCATCAGGGTCAGCCTTTAATGTTAACCCACATTGCCACCAAATATAACTTTGTGGTTATTAAGCAGCAGACACAGCCTGGCCATCTATGATCTAGCAGCAAGGAAGTTCTCCTTAGTGTTCCTGACAGAAAGTAGCTTTATCAAAGCAGCTCATCTTCTCATCACAGTGGGTGCTTTCAAGTCACTTCTGCTGAACCATCCTTCATAGGTTTATGATGGATTCTTGCATGTTTTATTTATTAGAATTACAATATTTATAGATTTCTATCAATGTTTGTTTTTAAGTAGGCATTAGCATTTTGCATTAAATAATTAAACATTTTTAATGTACTGAAGAAAAAAAAAATAGCTTTGAAAATACAAACTGAGAGTTGAGTTCCTGAAATGTACATTGGGCTCCTTCAAGCCATGTTTTTTGTACGACGGTTCGGTAGGCATGCGGAGCTGTTCCACTCCTCATCAGTGGCGTCACTAGGGGGGTGCGGGGGGTGCGGACCGCACCGGGTGACACCCTCACGGGGGGTGACACCAAAGGTCCGGTCGGTGTGTCACTCTGTCTGTGGTGCGTGCACTGCAACCGTCCGTGGCGTGCACAATGTTATTGGAACCACCAGCAGTCCAAACGCAACGACGACGTTCGACGCGCGCAACCTAACCTTGTTCTATTGGTGCCTCCTCCTCCGCTGCGTCGTCACTAGAGGGGTTCCTTCCCGCATGCGCATTGCCCCCCCCCCCCCCCAAAGTGCGCGTGACTTGGCATCATCACGACGAGGAGGTGAGGAGGTCAGCGGAGCCTGTGGTCTGGTGAGTAGTCAGACGCAGATGGAGGAGACACGCACCTTCTTCTTCGTTTTCAGCTGCAGAGAAAAACGTGCATATGTCTTTGCCATCTTCTGGGTTCCTGGTAGAAATTCACATGCGGCACAGTCTGTAGACTGCCATGCTGGTATCGGGAAGGACAGGAGCCTCAGGTAAGAAAGCCAGCTGCAGAGTGGTTCCAATTTTGTTTTAGCCAATTGCAGGCACTTGATGATTGGTTTGCCTGATATCTAAACAAGAAATGTTTTTCATGACTTCTATTGTACATCGTGGAGGGCAAGAAACTAAGCACACAAGAGGAAGCAGACAAGCTCACTTTCAGTATCGTCTGCTGATGAACCCACAGCTGAGGGGAGGTCTCAGGTCGCCGTCGGCCCGTCGCCAGCCCCCACTGCCACTATAATTTAATTTTAAAGCAAGGCCGACCGAGGTAGTCCTGCCCCCCCCCCCCCCTGTCTGCAACTCAGCAGGTGAGTGGCCAGTACTACTATTGCCTGCAAGAGACAACTGATGAGCCTGGTGCGATGCTTCTTCTGTCTGGTTTCTGGAAACATAGTGACAGGTAAGAAACTCTACTCCTGCCACCTGCAGTATTGAGGGTAAATATGGACTGACAATGGGGTAACTGTTAGGATCGCGCACAAATTACTTGGCGGGGGGCACCAGGGAAGGTGTCAACAAGGGCCAAAAAGATACCACAGATCGAGATTCATCGATGTCAGGGGTGTGTTAGCGCAGAGATCAAGGGTGTCAGCTGGCACGCGGGGGAAGAGATAGTGCAAGGATAGAAAATGCAATGAGTCCAGTGAAGTTAGTAGATAATGCTGCATTGACCTGCCTTGTACTGTAGGTGCTTTGGAAGTAGGTATTTGATTAATTGATGGTGAAAGAGGATGGGCGATGTGCTGCAGTTTTTGCACCATTTCTGTGTTTTTTACCTTACTGAATAGTGCTTCAGTCTTTCTGCACTGTGAGGTCAGTTCCTCCAAGTGATTCCCTCAAAGAGTTCATTCCACACACACATTACCACACATTATTTGGGTTAATGTGTGTAAGGGGGCCTAATTTAACACTGATCCAGGTCACTTCTTGACAGAACAGCCATGCTTTGCTTGTTAAGTCTGTCCACCTGTCATTTCAATATTTAGCCTCAGAAAGTAAGACAGAGTGGTAGCAAACTGGCCAGATTGATTTTATTCACACCCAAACACATTAGCGCCACTTTTACAGTTTGCCAGTGAAGCGCTATTTTTGTTGTCTTGGCTTTGTTTTCCCTGGGCTTGGATCTAGTGCACCAATCCTGGAGGTACTGCAATGTGAGGATTAAAAAACAAAATTTGTACTGCTGCTCTGTATCTAGGGATGTTGTCTTTTTTTTACCATACTGCTTTCGTTTTGTAAGGATATAAGCAATGGCCATTGAAGTGGGTCCATTCAGGGCCCTGTTGTCATGTCCTTAACTCTTCAGGCAAAAGCACTCACTGATTTCTGAACAGTGAGTGTAAAAGCGTTAAGGTAACCATGTTGTTCCTGCTTACATTTCACATGGTTTGCAAAATGTTGTATTCCCTATGATTGTTTGCTTTTTCCAGGATGCTGTCACTTTTTTTTGTAGGCCACATATTGCTCTTGCCCAGTGCATAATTTAAATTGAGCCGCATCCAGGTGTTTATTGCTGGCAACAATTGGGTTGTAGTTGAAGGCAGTCTGAGTTTTTCTCAGTGGGGCAGTATGGTGTTCAGTGGGGGAGAGGATGTGGCACTATGGCCAGAGCTGCTGAATTTGGAACTGGGGACCCAGGTTCAGACTTAATAACCAGTCCACCAGACCACTCTCCTGAGAGAGCACTATCTCATGCTAGACCTTAGAAGGCTTCGCAAGACATTAGAATCCCTGGTGTCGTAGCACCAGCAGGTGGACCCTAGCATGACAAGTGTAGTAGGTTAATCTACAAGGCTTGTCCACCACTATTCATACTGAAGTTCACCTCCAGTCTTGTGGGCAGGCCTATGAAGCAGTACACCCTAGAACAACAGTGACCTTGTCACTGAGATCACAGGACCCTTGAGAAGGGTCAGCTCTAGGGCGGTGCAACCGGTGTGACCACACCAGGTGCTGACTTTAGGTTGAGGCAGCATTTTTGCAAGTATATTATGGTTTTAAAAGCGCTTGCTGCCTCCTTCCTGGCCTCCAGTAATTTACGGTAACAATAAAAATGTCATGATGACTGGTGATTAATGTTCTTCCTAGAGAGAGATCGGAATATTGTCTAATGGAAGATTTGACTCATGGAAAGGTAGCTCAGTGGGTTAATGTGCCTGCTGCAAAGAACATGTACCATGCAGATCACAAAGTGCACATAATGTAAATAGGCCAGTGGGCTACTTCTTTTGTCAGAGAGACCCTATTGTTACTTGCAGTTTATAAGTTAAAATCCTAACATAGAACAGTGAGCTATTAACTGTCATCTACTCCGCAGCAACACAAGTCACATTTTTTATTAACTTTTGATACGTTTGAGCTACAAACAATGTATTAGTTTAAATGGTCAGATCATGCAGCATATCTTGCATTATGAGGCAAATATGGCAGAGCCATTATTATTTAGAAAACATTTGCAAACTAGGATTTTTAGCCATTCATGTTTGAACTGCTGTTTTGGAAAAGGGAGAAGTGCTGATGACAGAAACTCCATGGCTCGGAGACAAATGGCTTGGACTTCCACATTTTATCGTATTTGGGGACATTCTGTGATTAGAAGCATATCCCACTTTGTGAATACATTTTACTGTCAATAACTCATTATAACCTTAAATAATCATGTGTATCCATTGGTTGATAAAACTGGGCAGTGAAACCAAACAAATACAAAAAATTGGGATGTTTGTGCATTCTGGCCACGCCTCTGGCTCTGCCCACTGATCCAATCCTTGGGTTATTCCCGCCCTCTGATTCTCCGCCCAAAGTTCCCCTACTTTTTTTCCCCACTTCGACCACTGATATATTGTGTTTCTGGATAGTGGGAACACCACACCAGTAAAAAGTACCATACCTATGATATTATAAATTCCAATAAACTGTTGACCAGCAGGTAGCCCACTGTACAACCTGATTAATGAGTCATTATCACACTGTAGTTAACAGGCACATTTTGTAAATATAGGACCTACATTTACAAACGTTACGAAGGATTCTGTATGGTCCCGTTATTTGCCAACTGTGTCCACTGGCGGACTCGGAGCGGAGGAGGTCCATGCGGTAAGTCGTGAGGGGGTGACACCATGAGTTACCCGCACCGGGTGACACCAACCCTAGTGACGCCACTCATGCATTAACTGTCTCATTGTCCAGATCTCTTTGAGTTCCTTGTGGCCCAATCCTTTTGCCATTAATTAAACCTTAAGCTTCTGGTTAATATGACGACTATTGATGTTGGCAGCCTGTTACAAATAGCTTTTAAGTAGGTCTTTAATTTTTAATATGAAAAAATAAATATATTTTCACTGGGCATGCTCCGATTAGTTTTATGTCCTCCAGGCTCAGTCATCCTGTTATCCTTGTAGATTTATCAGTAGCACTTTGATGCAGGCCACCACTCTACTCTGCTAACCTATCTGATGGAGCTTGGAATGGAGTACTTCGCTCAGGACTAAAGATTTTTTGGGCAAAATATGAACCACGTTGAAACACAGTCATTTAGTTTGGCAGAAAACCTATTCAGTTTGGAAATCCTCTTACTGAGTTTGTCTGATGAGGTCTGCTCGGTGCTTGTGATGTATTGTGACATAACTCACCAGATAGCCTCTTCAAAGACTGCCAAAGGAACATTATGGAATGCCTGTTGGCGATCCACTGTTATATCCACAGTGGATGACAAAGTGTTTACATGTCTCGGATGGGACTTGTATCCTGTGATAAGACACAACCTAGTAGCAACCACCACTGTTGGTACTGTTAAATGCTACACACTAGCCTTGCTACTCTAAACCATAGCTACCAAGCATTGGACTTAAGGCTTTACAAACGAGCCTCCCTGGACCCAAGACAGCTTTTGAGAGTTTATTACAGCTGCACAGCCATACCATATTATACACCTAAATCCCCACACTTTGCGTAGAGTCAGAAATGTGTCATAATGTGAGCCTTGCTAGAATTCAAACCCTGGCATAATGAGTGAGGATATTATAAGAGGTCCGATATGAGAATGCTGGTACAATTTGTCACCTTGTTGTAAGTAGATTTTTGAAACATTCTATCTCTTTGTCAAGTAGATATTTTATAACCTTCCACACCCCTGACCCCATCTTCAGGGAGTCCCAAAAGACATCTGTAAAGCAGACTAATTTCAGCAAGACCCAAACTCTGTAGTATTTACTTGAGTGCAGAGGTCACAAACTGTTCATACTGTCTCATAAGGAAAAAACAGGAAAGTGGTTAAGATTGTGTGCAACTCTTTCACTACAAAATGAATCCAGCTGTCATGCATTTTACTGTCACACATTTTGTGGTCTTCGAAGGATTCTTGTGCTAGGATGTTTATGCTGTCCCCAGGTTATTTTCTAGTAGCTGAAACCTGCCACAGATCCACTGCCTCTTAGTTTTCAATTGTTAAAATGTGATTGAAAAGCTGTTTGCCCGAGGGAGAACTCCGTTTCACTGTTCTAGATCAATGCATGATGTTCTGATGCCATCATGTGGCCACTTTTAATATTGCAAGCATCGGTATAAACACACTGACATGTTAATGCTTTGCACTCGTGCTTGTGCTGGCATCCACGACAGCGAGCAGGCCATATGTTTTCAATTAGCATGCGCGCCGCTGCTCGCTCCCGCAAGGTGGATGCCAGCACAACCACTAGTGTGCTTGAAAAGGAGCAGACCGATTTCTAAAGGTCATCTCCTAGATCAGCGCATGCGCGCTGCCAAGGCGAGACCTAAAAACGAATTTCATTGTAAATAATGATAATGAAGGGTACTGAATCTTTAAGCACACAATGAAATAGGAAGATGTGTAGAAATACAGATGTTTTTGAACTTCACAGTAACAATTGTGTAAACTTTTTCAAATCAGTATAAGGCGGATCAACTGATTAATACAGAAGAAAACAGCCTATGATAATATTATACAGAAAATAAGTGTAATTGTCGACGTTTCGGTCTTTAGGCTGTTGTCTGTAAGACCTTCTTCAGGACTATGTATTATCTACAAATTCTCTGGAGATTCGTCACAATTTGAAATTAGGGTTTGTTCCGCTATGTAGAATATCTGAGAATTTTTTAATGCTACAGTGAAATTGTTTTACAGACTGATTTCTAAGGGTCAACCATTTTAATCTTGCATATTCCTGAAGAAGGTCGGTTTTTTTATATACACCCATATGCTTTGTTGTGTTCTAATATAACCTGATGTTTCATACTGTGTTAGAAAACTATAATTGTATATGAGTTTTTTTGTTTAAAATATACATAAAGAAATTCATTTGCAAGTAAGATACAAGAACTTGCACTAAGTAAAGAGCATAAATAATCTAAAAACGAATTAATCCTTTTATTACAAGCCATATGTTTATCTTCCGTTTCAGTTCTTTGTTGTTACTGAACCCCCCCAAAAAAATGTTCTCATACAAATCTCCTAATCCCCATAAAAAGTAAGCCCAAAACAAACTAAATATCCTACCAAAAACTAGCCCAACTGTGGTACACATCAAAAAGTGGAAAAAGGCTGAATAAATGCAATCAACAGAGCGGGAAGAACAGAGAGGAAGGCAGTACTGACACAATTGTGGCATTAAGAGGCGATGGAAGGGAGGAATTATATATTTACATGTAAGCAGTTTTGCCTCCAAAGCTGAACACAGGCAAACAGTAATAGACCAGGAAACAAAGAAAAAAAATATTCCCCCCAAGAACACAAAGAGCCATAGCAGAATGAGACAGTACTTAGTCCCTGCTGCATGGGAGAAACAGAAGGGAAAAAGGACGAACAAAGAGGCAGGGCTGACCACTAGCAAGCAAAGTTTTCTAAAGGACACTAAAACAAGCAAATCAAAAGGAGGGGGGTGGCTTTAAGCCAACATGAGAAATTACAACAGTTCTTGAATGCTCAACCTAAAAAGGGTGGGGGCGAGAATGCTACATCCTATTATAGATAACAGCTTTGGGTTGGGTTTGTTTGTCAGCATTCCTGTTTGTTTTCTGTCTCAGGAGGAGGGATTTATGTCATATAGCAACGACTGGGAAGACGAGAGGTGTAGTACTTGGCACGGTCTGATGCTGTCCCCTTCACAACCAACAATCCATCCTCACCTACATCCTTCCAAAAACGGGGCTGTAGCTTTTGCCCAGGGGTAGTGCAAGCTAGTTTCACACAGAGGAGTTACATTGAAACGGGATTATATTTATTAAGAATTGTAAACTCGAGCAGGAAAACATATCTCTGAGAGATTCAGTTTATTTTTGTTGTATACAAAAAAAGTAAGATGCTATTAGACCGTGCTAATAGGGTTATTATGAGTAATATTGTGCTATTTCATGTGTTTTTGGGAGAGGGTGTAGGACACAATGATTTTAAGTAATTTCTTCTGTTTACTTTGTCATTTTAAATTGTGATGCCGTGATGTTGTTTACTACAACAATGATTGTTGCCCATTACAAATAGCAAAGCGAAATACGCCTTCTCAGTTCTCTTGGAAATTTCCATTCCGTGATGTAAATGTGTGTTGCGAATGTAAATTTATGCACAGTCTTAACATCGCGTTGATTAATGTGTCAAAAAACTGGACTGACATTTGTGAAACCTTTTTAAACAAACACAGGTGAGCAATATGGTATACCTCTTGTCAAAGAAACCAGAGAGCAAGAAAGGCTACACCCTGGGAGCAAGAACTGCTGTGCAGTTTCCGGTGGAGAAGACGGTAAGCCTCCAAGTCTCTCTGATATGCTCCCTCCTCCTAATAATTGATTGCAGAAAAGAGCCAAATCAGGTCATCACGGCTTACTCGGGGAAGGTGACGTCATCTTAGAAATTCAGTGACGTCATAAACTGTAGAAAACAAAAAGTGATGGGTGGATAACTTGAATTAACTCCAGGCTCTGGGAAATGATGCTAGGCCTCAATTCTATATATGTCTGTTTGCCCACCATGCCACTTCAGATAAGAACCATCCATATGCAAATCATCCTTGTTCCTTCTCCAGTAGGAACAGTCTAGCCCTATGTGCCTTGTCAGGTCCCATCTGAACTAGTACACAAGCAAACCGGACTACTTTCAGCCTATCTGGGCCTCTTTAGTAGGGTCCAGCGTCAGCAATTAGGGCATCACATTGAAAAATGCAAAACAGTGATGGGTAGAGTGCTTGAATGAATCTCAGCCACTGATAACTCCTCTAGGCCTTATCCCAGTCCATCATGGTTTTGGCAAACCATGTCACAGTGGACAAGAACCAGCCATCTCCAAAACAGCCTTAGTCCTGCCTACGCGGAATAATTGGAGCGTCCACTCAATAGTATTACTTTTGTCAAAGAAAACGACTGTCCATTTGCGTAAAGGTTCACTAATCGGTAAAAGTGCAATACCTTACAACCCACACATAAGAAACAACTCCACTCTCCTTTGCAAGTATATCTTCGTTCTGATTGGGCATGTTGTATTATACATTCTCTATGTTTGTCTGCTGCAAGTTAGTCACAAAGAGTTATGTCAGCATATTGTAGTCAATGTTATTTGTTTTTGGCAGGTATTGGTTGATGGCAGTGTCAAAAGTAATTGTATGCAACCCAGTGGTCACAATGACTGCTGTAGGATGTTTGTTGTTATAATATCCGACGAGGCAACACTGTCCTAACACCTGTGTCTTTACTCTGGAAATCAAGAGGGGTTCCTACCCACTGCAGAATGATGCAAACTTTCAACTTGTGCTAGGAAATAGGTGGCCAGCAGTGACACAGGAAATCCACACAGTTTCTGAGACAAGGGAGCAAACCATAGGAACATTATAGAACTGTGGTCAATCCACCAGCGGATATCCCTGGATGTTCGCCAGATTTTCTCTTGGTCAGAGCTCCATCACCATAGAGTAACCTCTTTCTCGCAGTGCAAATGTGGCAAGGGTTGGAGAAACAGTTTCTCTCTCTGTATAATGTATCTTTGGGTGGGCATCAGCTCCATGAACACACAGGGTTCGGAAAAGGCTCTGGTTTGTAAGCAGCACGCCCTCACAGCGGGGCTGTAAGGAAATGGGCCTTTGCAGTTCTCCAGTTCAGTTTGGCCAGGTTCTAAGAACACTTGGCAGTATCTATCCTACACCTTAGATAACAGCAGGAGTGATGGAGCCTTGCAACTGCGCAGAGCAGCAAGTGGTCATTACGGTAATGTGGGAGAGTCCACAGCAAATCAACGCAGTCGCTGAGACATGCCACAGAGGAGTAACATTACCTTGTGCAGCCCACCAAGAAGTCATCAGTTGGTTGTAGATGTTCTTAAGCTTTACCCTTGGTCTGTGGTATTGATGTATCTGTGGTATATTCTGAAGCGTCAACGCCAGCACTCTAACCGCAGACATGGCTCCTGGGTATAGAAAGCGTATTCTCGCAGCAGGGTTCCAAGTGTCCATGCCTCAACGAGTCTTCAAAAGATCTAAACACACTTGGTCAATCTGTGTCCTACTTCTTGATTGCAGGATTATCCTCCTAACGCCTATAGCCTCACCCTGGCTCTTAAAGGAGAGCGGCAATATGGATTCCGATCTCAGACACGGTCTTTCCTCTGTGCTGGGGTTCGTAGTGTTCCCAAAGACAAGGAACCAGGTAACACCACCCAGATGCAAATGTTGTGGCAGCTGGTTCCATTACAACCACCTACTTAGATTTGGTGCTGAAAATGTGAACATTCCGAGGGAGCCAATCAAATGCAAGTGTATCTTTTTGTTGCACTTTCGAGCCCCAAGTCAGTAGGCACTCCATAGTAGGCGTCCCATAAACCTCGTAGGAGAGGTGGGTACACGGCAGGCAGGCCTCAGGCAAACATGCGCATTACAAAGAGTGCAGGTTCACTTACTGAGCAGAGCATGATCTACATCAGTGGCACAGATAACATATTCATCCTTACGTAAAGGCAAGTTCTCATGCCTTGGGCCTCTCTTATGTTTTTTCCAGGAGTTGTCTCTTAACAGTATGCTGACTGACCTGCTCAATCTTTACAAAAATGTCAGGTAATCATATGTGCTTCTCCCGCTCCATTGTACAATTTATTGACCCAGACAAGACACACCATACCTTGAGCTACACTGGCCTGTCCATGGAAGGGAAGGAGGAATGAGCAGGGGGCAGAATAGAGACTGGTAACAAAAAGTTCTACAATTGTCTGCTGTGGCAACCCACAATTTACGAGATGCATTCTCTCTCTCTCTCTCTCTCTCTCTCTCTCTCTCTCTCTCTTTCCTCTCTCTCTCTCTCTCTCTCTCTCTCTCTCTTTTTCTTTTTCTCTCTCTTTCTCTCTCTCTCCTTCCCTCCTCCTTGCTTCAGCGCTCCTGAGCCCCCAAATCTCACACTCGTCGAGGTCTCCGGCATGACAGAATTTACCAGTAAGTGCAAATAGGTAGCCTTTTCAATAGAATTGCATCGGAAAAGTGTCATGCCCTTAAACTGCAATGCACAGCCGCCAATGATATCTTGGCATGTGAAAGCACCACATGCCACGAACGGATTCTTACATGGTAAGTAACATATTCCTTGGGGTGGGTGACTAGCCACTTCCTGGAACAATCATAACCCTTATCAGGGTTAACCCTCAAAATCACTCAATTAACCTGAGCCCAATCCCCTGGTAACTATAGCACAGAACAGACGAGGTTAACTTAGAGCAAAGTCTAACGTATTTATGCAGTACCAAAACAGTAATAAAGTCAAAATACAAAACAATACAAATCCCAAAGCAATTTATTTTTAAAAGAGTAGAAGTAAATACATTTATGATCCAAAAATGACCAAAATTAAACAAGAGAAGCGGCGTTATGGATGTGTAACGTTTCAAGTAGAAATAGCTCAAAAAAGCACAAAGCACCAATGATAGTCAATGACCGCTGTAGACTGGGGCCTAGGCGCAATTTGAGGTGACTGCGATAGAGCACGGGTATGATATATCAACCAGGTTCACACTAGTCAAAGATTTACTTAGTACTTTAATTCCAATCCTGTACTTCTAAAGCCCCCCCAGGACCTGCATGAAGGCAATTAGAGGCTCACAGGGTGTCAGGCAGGGGCCAACAGTACTGTCCATTTCAAATCCAGTTTCCACAGGTCAGCTGCGTACTTCCAGGAAAAGACCTCTTGCAGCTTGTTGTACCCTGCATCTTGAACAGTAGGTCAGCCGTATGACCCTTGGAGTCCATCTATTTCAGGGCTCTTCTTGGATCACAGACAGCAGGTCTAGTACTCTTCTGAGGATCCATGATTTGTTTTGAAGTGGGTGCCATGAAGTGCCATGTGTATGCCTGGCACTAGCTAGTGGATAGGAATGACTCTTGGGCACACCGCAACCTATGGGGTAAAAGTTACCGGGACCAATCTTACCCACTGTGGACATTTTTAAGATGTCGAAAACCTTTGGCCACCCTAAATTTGGGTTCTGAGCGCTTGGGAATGTGAGAGGACTATATGGGAATCCTAGTGTCCTCCCACTTCTGTGACTAAAATCCAGTTTTAGGCAGCCACCATACCCACAGTAAACCCAGAGACAGTCTTGTAGGATTAAATCAGTTTTTTAGCTACCAGGTAGTAAGTGGGTCCACATTAATTGTCTTGGCAATCCTTGGAAATATGTTCTCTTTCCTTTCAAGTGTACCCTGAGAGTTATTTGTGAACCCAGAGATAGAAGTGTGATAGGACAAAGGCAGAGAGCCCGTAAGCAACCAGACATTGGAATACGCCAGAATTGTCTTGGCATCCTCTTCTCTCCCTTTCAGATTTTACACGTGGCTCAAAATACCTGTTTAAGCCGGATTTGACTCTGTGCTGACCCCACCCTGCATATTTATTCCACTCTCCTCAGAGGATTTGTATCTGCCTATTCAGACTAGCCTATTGTTTACTTCTGGGAAACATTTCACACCTACTCAAGGCTAATTACCGGCTTTCTAAAAGTTATTTTTCTTTATTATTTATTACAAATCTCCCTTACCCATTTACTTGGATATTTAATGACTATTACATTTGTTATTTAATTATTTTTCTTGCTGGTCCTTTTACCGAGATACAGTATTAGGTTTTTCAATCTGTACTCTGCTTTCTACATAGGACAGCCAGGCTTGCCACAGTTAAAATAGCTTTTGGTGCTACTCACTGCAAGGACATGTTAATATTAAACCTCTACATGTCCTACCATTAAAAATAATGCAGTCTGCCTAGTGAGCTACAAGGCCTATAGAGGGATAACTTATTAAAATTTAAAAGGGAGGTTGTGACCTCTCAAAAGGGTTTATTTTGACGGGTTGAATTGCAGTCTGTACACTGCTACAGGCACGCTACATTGGTAGTCTTGAAGCCATGTTTGACCTACCACTGTAGTGGATGGCACAATATGTGTTGCAGTCCACTAGTGGCATTTCACTTTGAGGTCCTGGGTACATCGTTTTGTATATTATACTATGGACTTATAGGCAAGTAAAATATACCAATTAGGAGTAAGCCAATTTGACCATGTTTTGGGGGGACCACAGGCACTTTACTACTGGTAGGCGGGCTAAAGTGCACAGAGTTATACAGCCAGCAAAATCACAGGGTCCAGCAAAAGGCGAAAGATCTCGGATAACCACGTAGAATAATGCAATTTTCTGTCAATAATCAACTCAGTATGATTGACATTGAGTTTCAAAAAGTTAGTGACCAGCCATTCATGGATATTTCACTTGCTCTGGTGAAGGGTAAGGCTCCGGGCAAAATGTTGATAATATGCTGGGTTTTAATTGCATATATGATGGGTTTGCATTCTAAGTGTCTAGTAAGTTGAGACAGTGGTCTCATGTAAATGTTATAAAGCATAGAGTAGTGGGCTGAGGCCTGTGGTACGCCACAGGTCAATGTAGGGCTTTAACACAAGAAAACATACTTAGTGGTTGCAAACAGTCCACCAAAAATAAGGTGAACCATGCCTGCACTGGACCAGTAATAAGCTGAAGTGATCAATTATATAAAAGGCAGCGGAGAGACTTAGTAAGGCCAGCTAAGCTGCCATACCCCAAGAGTTCTCATATTTTAATGTGTTTCTTGCATTGTCCATGTTAAATAACTAAGTGATAATGTCTTTATTTATTGAATTGGGATCTAGCACACAATTGTTCCCTATTTCATCTCTTCGCATCTCGCAAAAGAACCACAGGTGTCAAATACATTTCAATGCGACTGCTCTTGGTCTCACCAAACCTGCATCTTGTGTCTTCTGTGTAGCGGCAATACTCCAAGTAAGAATGTATTGCACTGAATTGTTATAACCATATTTTGCCCGTTTACATGCACCGACCTGAGACGCAGCTTCTTAGCAATTCACTGTGGGATCCATAGGAGAATGGGTATCGGGACAGGCATAGGTCAAGGCAGATGTTCGAATCAGTCCTTGGTTATGTATATTTCACGAAGGTCCCTTCACTGAATTTTTTTTTGATATTCAAATTTTTATTGATTTTGAACACATAAAACAAAACAACAACACGCACAGAAATCGTTACAAAAATCACATTCCCATAATCAATGCAACCCCCAATCACGAACCCCAAAAGACATACACAGGCAAAATATGTGGGCAAGTTACTCGAAACCCTCAACATTACCCAACCACTTCCCCCACACTCTACGTTACTTCTTGCCGCACCCCTTGGCCATGTACGCCACCTCCCCAGATCAGGTGGATCGGGACTTATCCAAGCCGCCGCTATGTCCTGCTTGGCCATGATCATAGCTGTATTAAAAAATAACTTTTCATTTATGGACCCATCCAGCCCGTCCGTGATTCCCAGCAGTGAGTGACGTGGGTCTAGAGGAACCTCCCACCCCAACACCTCTGCAAGTTCTGACTCGAGAGACCCCCAGAATTGATCCAACCGGGGGCACGACCAAACCATATGGAAAAAGTCAGCCGGGGTGTGGGCACATCTTGTGCAAGACGCATCCGGGCGCAACCCCGCTCGGAAAAGGCACAGGGGAGTGAGATACGCAGCGTGTAGATAGTAGAGCTGAATCAATTTGAGTGACTGTCCTGGGGATCATGAGGGCATCGCGCCAGTCCACTTCATCGAGGGGGCCCACCCATTCCACCCATGGTTCCCTCAACTTATCTAAGGAGGCGGGTGTGTTGTTAACTAAAGTGCTGTAAATACGGGAGATCCCCCCTTACCCAAGTCCCCCATCATTGTCTGGGCCTCAGTGGGGCTGTATTCGGGGAGCCTCGTGTCATCCGGAATGTGCGCTTGAAGGGCGTGTCTCATCTGTAAATATTTATAAAATTGGGACGAATGTAGGGAGAAGCGAGTTTGGGGCCCCTGAAATGTAAGTAGATGGCCTTTAGCCCATACATCCCCACCCTTTAATGAATTTAATTTTGCCAGTCTGGTCATCAGCCACGGCCCGTGCAGGTAAGAACGGTGGGGCTAGGTTGGGGGGGATTCGACAGATGACCAAACACAAAGGAAAAATAAATAAATAATTAATGTTCCCTCGTCCACTGTCGAAATCCCCACACGGCCCCACTGGGCCCCACTGATCTTACCTGCACGGGCCGCGGCTGCTGGTCATTAAGTCTGTAAATAATAGTCTTGAATTCGGACATAGTCATCATTTCTTGGAAGCATTGGGGATTTCCAGTGAAGAAATACAAACTCCTTCTCAGGGGTCTCACTGATATTTAGTCCATTCAAAACAATAATAAAGAATTTGGCACAGAAGCTGAAATATAAAAGAACATTTTTATTAAACTCAAATGAGTGTGACTACGTCACACAGAAGCCGTAGCAACTGAATGAGGTAGTCCCTAGAATGGTCTTACTTCATGTCTTATATACTCTTTATCCAGCCCCAGGCATGTAAGGGAGTTGTACCAATTATATTCCTAAACAAATGGGAAATCTGGAGGGTCAGCAGGTGAGTAGCCTTTGGGGTTTTAGCAGGATATGGGCAAAACATTATAATTACATAGTTCACAAAGGTTAATCTGATTTAGATGGCACTGCAGGGCATGGCATGATTACATGTACAGTATCTTGATTGGCAATCTCAGACAAAGATCGATCAGGGAAATTGGCTTTGCGAGGTCAGTTTCAGGTGAAGAGGTCAGTTTCTTACAGTTCATTCCAGAGTCAGAAAGAAACCTAGTTAATGTATACATAGACTAAGAAGGCCAGGCCACTTTGTTCGCCAGGCTACCTTCACAGGCCTACGTGAGGGCAACACAAAATGGTGGTACAATAAAATGGAGTCAGTCTCGAGAATTACAGAACCTCAGACCCTCCTTTTGCCATTACGTAGGCAATAACCTAAGACTCATGTTAATCTGAATCTAGGTCTATATCGATATTCATTAGGTCGTCAAGGTGTTGCTGTAACATCATCTTATTATTCTCTACTTCTCTCGGGACAGGTCTCCGAACACACATAGTAGCACAAAGACTCACTTCTGGTGGACCATTTTTGGATGCTAGAGGCGGAGCCACTTCCTGTTCCATGGCAATTCAGTCAAATGAGAACTTAATTAACATTTTCTTTATACAATTGCACTGGAATCGCTTGTGCAACTGTACCCAAAGTCCGTTCAAAGCCTCTCTGGCAGGCTTCTATCGTCCATCAAATCTGCTTCCATTGTCTTCTTCCGCATTGGGCCTCTCGATTCAGGCCTCTTCATGAAAATAGTACTGCTTAGTTGGAGTGCCCTCCTGGCAAACACTCACAGCTCACTCGAAAGTCTCAATGTCTCAAGGCAGTGCACCAGTGTCTCTCCTCTGCGGCAGACACTACAAATAATGTGCTCTTCATTGGTCATGGGCACAGATCATCTTGTGCAGACCGGGTCTACATTCTCAGGCTCCAACACTCATTATTCAGTGTCAAAGGACGCTCAGGCTGCTCTTTCATGGGCACCATAATGTAGTGCCTTTTGTCAATCTTAGAGCCTCCGGTGCACTGCCCTTCCATTGGAGCAAAGAAAAAGGGGGGGTGAGTGGCCAAAACTCAGGCCAAGGGGTTCAAGGGACTGCACACTGTCAGAGGTTACCAGCACATGACAGGTAGAAAACTCAAGGCTCAAATCAACCCTGCCATCAACAGCTCCTCCTTCTTTTCTGATATTCAACGCCTTCTGATGAAGCAAGCACTATGCTTTGGAGATACCATTGATGGCGCGCTGGCGATCACTGTCCAGCCTTGCTACTTTTCTGGGTGCTGGGACTGTAGGGCCAAGACCTCCGGCCCTCATCTTGTAGCTGTCACTGATGGGAATTAGGCTTAAATCAGCGTTCTGCGGGTTATTATGACTTGATACCGCAGAACCTAGTGACGTAGAAAATGTGACACAGTTGTTAGTTTCCTTCAAATTCAGTACAAAAACAGTTAATTGTATTTAACAAGGGGACTGCAAGTAGGTGGCCTGCAATCTTCAAAGGAGTGGCTTCAATGTGAGAGCATATCCTCTACCATCTAGGGGTAGATAGTTACATGGGAATTCTATCTGAATGGATGTCCTCACACATAGTGGCATTGTCTAATGGGGTAAACACATATTTTCCTCAATAATTAAGTCTAGGTGTTCCTAAATTCCTTATCTAGAACCCCTCAAAAGAGAAAGCACATGATACAGATTATCAGGGACATGTAGATACCTCCCTTAAAAACCCATCTGGTCATACGAAAGGGAATTATACATAATATGGGGTTCCCTGGTACATCACTGCAGTCTGGAAGTCTGGAAGTGTGAACCTGAACAATACACCAACAATAATAAATGGGCTGACTGGTGAAAGGAATACGGAAAAGGGAAATGGGACTAGGACACAACTAAAATCCCCAATAACTAGGCACAATGTGACATCGATCAGGGGAGAAGGCACAATGTGACATCGATCAGAGGAGAAGCGGCAAAAGAAAAATCTATAGGAAGGACAAGAAATTACTTGGGTGATAGTCAGGCATGTGACACAACACCATATACGGTAATCTCGGCTACTGTTCCAGTTCCTTCCCCGGGGAAAATGAAACCTGGTACTTAGGAAGCAGAACATGATTAACTAATGCAATATAGAAATTAGGTCACCTTGTACAAGAGTCACAGATCTATAATCTCATCCTTAGGTCCAATCAAGGAAACATAAATCTAGGGCTGCCTGTTCCTTGGGGAAAGGGCAGTAACGTGACTAACTGCAGGTGACACACTTTGATCCTGTATATCTCTTTTATTTTTCTTCAATACTATTATAGCCAAATAGACATGATGCACTGGTGAAGTGTTGTCTGTTCACAGTATGAAAATATCATATCTGTGAAATTTAGTATCAGAGCAAGTTCAACCAATTGTTGCTCAAAGATGTACATCGTCATGACATCCCCTCACAACACAGGAAAACTTGTAATAGTATCAGAAGCAACAACATAAAACAAAAACATACATAAAATAAAAATAAAAACCCACATGTCAAGCCATCAGATATATGTGCTGTATACCAAGCACAAAAAGCATAGACAAATTACAATAGCACATGTAAATGAGCGGTGACGCACGCACTTCATAGACAAATTACAATAGCACATGTAAATGAGCGGTGACGCACGCACTTCATGCAGCCCAAAACCCAATATTCGGGCCTGCTTAATTTGTCAGGCTTAAAATTAAAAGTACACTTTCTTTTACTTTCCTCACCCTCCTTTTGACAACTGGTCACCAGTTAGTGGTGATCAGCTGTCAAATACAACTTACTGTGTCGCTTCTGCCACACAGGACCAGCAGGAACAATTCATAGAAGGACAAAATGCAAAAATGTGAAAAACACACGAACATTTTTTCTTCAAAGGAGTCATACAAAAACTTATCTTGTTTCAACATACTGCTAACCCCCACCTTACTGACCTCAAGGTCAAAATCTGCCTCTCCTCAGCCCTCTCTCTCTTCACCCTGAAGCTGTCAAAGACAAAAAGCCTACCTAACTCTTTCTAACTTGCAATAACCAACCCTATCCAAAACCACATACCATATATATTACTCCCTTTAGGGGCCACAATCCACTCCTATTCCCAGACTCAAAAACATCTACTGTTAATAATTTACAGAACACAACGACACAACATACCAGCTTTAGAACAAATGCTTGTTACCACCCTATGCAATGGTACTCATTTCATCGACCTTAAATGGATGAACGTCTCAGTAGGTCCAGCTAGAGTTAAAACCTTCAACCCTGATATTAAACTCAAACCTCTGCACCGGGCACATTGGCTCACTGAGCCATTAAAAGCAACCCCAAATGAGAACAACCTGCAAATTTGTATTATACCTAAATGTATGCATTTACTGAAACCTAAGGCACTTTAAAAGCTACTCTAAATGAAAAAAAAAATGCTGCCTAAATAGTGCCCTCACCCAATTTCGACTTTGACACCTGGGGCACTTAAAAATAAATATCCTATAATTGTGCTACATATTAATCATCCTCAGAATGTTCTTTACAAATTGCAGAGATTGGACATTAGACATATCTCATGTAAATCCTTAGAAAAATGAGTTTTTTACGCCTGCGCCAAGTGAAATTCCATATGCAAATGTTCTCATTTTTGCGGTTCAACACAACTTAAATTAAATTTTAATGCTAGGAGCAAACACTCAGGACACACAATACAGCGCGCTTTAGTCATTTATTTCATAAATAGTGCCATCGCTATTTACTTACAGAGACATTTAAACACACATTTAACCCACAGATCAATACTCAAGACAGAAACAAAGGACAGCCCACAGACTATACTTAGACCAAACCATTTGTAAATACTAGTTGTAAGTCATATTTACAAGAATCGCTTCTCAATGGTGTTCCAAAAGACTGCGAAACAGCCCCACAGACCTTTATTTCCAAGAAGCCAAGATACACTCAATTCACTAGCTTTGGCTGGTAGAACACCAAAAATCGCTCTGCATATCTCCATTCATAAGATTGCGCAGAACAAAGGATCCTTGTATGTATTATGTCCATATTTTAATTCCCTGGGGATACAGAATCACCAAGGAAGAAATATGTTTTTATCCCTAAACCTATTTAGGTATTCCCTCTAGGGGAGCCGGCTAATTTACTTCACATCACACTATGGTACCTCCAAGAAAAAAAAGCAACACATTCTTCAATGTGAGCTTTGAAAACAGGCATGCCAAAAATACTGCAGAATATGCAATATTATAATCAAAGTAGTGCTTAAGGTACTCTCCGTACGTTGCACCGTTCAACAAAACCAGATAGAGAAAAATCTCCTCATTACCTGCCTACACAAATTGCAATTCGCATGTACAAACCTATACAAATCCAAAGTTGGCCAACACAAATTCCAAAATTCCAAAGCTATAGTAAGTGTTACTAAACTACCTTACCAATCCAAGGCAAAAACCAACAGTAAGAGTCGCATAACGACTTTTACCAAACAAATGGTTGTCCAAATTCTAACTGCCAAGTTCTAAATGACCTAACGGTCTTTTTTTTTTTAAATTCTCACGCCAAAAAGGTTCTCAGTCAGGGGTGACATCATGTGGAGGATCAAAATCAGGAAGATCAGAAATATACTGGGCTGCAGAGACAAAGAATCCCCAGAATCTCCGTGCACAGAGTACCTCCTTAGTAGAGTCCTGTCCTGTCCTCCTCAGTAGATTTCTGTCTTCTGACAAGATCACTCCCACAGATAGCCACTTCTCTGATGAGGCCCACGTTGGCCGCGCCATTTGAAGAAATACAAACTCCTTCTCAGGGGTCTCACTGATATTTAGTCCATTCAAACCAATAATAAAGAATTTGGCACAGAAGCTGAAATATAAAAGAACATTTTTATTAAACTCAAATGAGTGTGACTACGTCACACAGAAGCCGTAGCAACTGAATGAGGTAGTCCCTAGGATGGTCTTACTTCACGTCTTATATACTCTTTATCCTGCCCCAGGCATGTAAGGGAGTTGTACCAATTACATTCCTAAACAAATGGAAAATCTGGAGCGTCAGCAGGTGAGTAGCCTTTGGGGTTTTAGCAGGATATGGGCAAAACATTATAATTACATAGTTCACAAAGGTTAATCTGATTTAGATGGCACTGCAGGGCATGGCATGATTACATGTACAGTATCTTGATTGGCAATCTCAGACAAAGATCGATCAGGGAAATTGGCTTTGCGAGGTCAGTTTCAGGTGAAAAGGTCAGTTTCTCACAGTTCATTCCAGAGTCAGAAAGAAACCTAGTTAATGCACACATGGACTAAGAAGGCCAGGCCACTTTGTTCGCCAGGCTACCTTCACAGGCCTACGTGAGGGCAACACAAAATGGTGGCACAATAAAATGGAGTCAGTCTCGAGTCTTACAGAACCTCACCAGTCACAAGATGCAGGGTCTTGTGTCTGAAAATGTCATGACCAACCATTATTGCAGATGTGCAGATATCCCTGAAAAGTCAAACATATTGTGTAGCATGGCTAAGGAGGCCATAGGGGTAAAGTTTTGACTATAGGATGTAGAAATGACCATATTTGCGACTAGTAATGTGCTAGGTTCTGGCAATTCCATTCAATGTGTAAGATGTCACCGTTCTCAGTGTTACATCTCCAGCACTTCAAATTTGCTGTGTACCAGGTGTAATCTTTTTGAGGATCGGTACTCCTCATGTAGGCTATTAAAATAACTGATGAGTCTGGCTTCCTCAGTCTCTCTGTCGTGCAAGAATAGAATCTCCCTCCATACATCGCCCTCAAGTTGAATGGCTAGTTCTTCTTCCCATTTGACTCCGAGTACTGCCCCTATTGGTATTTAAAAAGTATCCTCAGTTAAAGTAGCATATAATCCTGAGCTCACTTTGTTTTCTCCAATTCTTAAAATATTTCTATATAGGGGCAATGGTGTGAGAGTAAAGTGGGACTTATTTGGGAGGGTGGAATATTGTAGTCTCCACTTGAGTCGCAAAATATTTCAATTTCCAATCTCATCTCAAATGTATTTATACCATCGTCTTTCCATATTTGCCAATGAAGCATGTGATGTAAGCATGTAATCCCCACTCAATGAGAAGGCATTCAAGTGGATATAAACCTTTTCTTACTTGAGTGCGCGTGCTTCTCGCCAAGCTCGGGCTCTAGCATGCATGAGGGGGTGTTTGAGTTGCTAAATGAAAAGTTCAATACCTCCTTTTAAAAGGCAACAAAGATGTTCCCTCCTCCTGTAAGAGGCCATGAGACCAAACAACTGTGTCTTCATGCTGTTGGTGTGTGCAATGGCGTACGCTTTCAGCACCCTTGGCATACCCTTATGTCTCGTATAGTGGCTTTTAGTATCTGTACTAGTGGCATGTACAGTCAGTGTTTATTATATTGCTAGTCCTGTAAATGACTTTTACTCTTTACTGATTTATTTATTTATTTATTTACTCATTTGTATTGCGCAACGAATCATCCCCAGGGGGATCTCTCGGCGCATGAGAGAGGAGCACCATATTGTGGAGGAAACATTAGAAGAGCCAGGTCTTGAGCAGCTGTTTAAAATGACAGAAATTGGTACAGGCACGGATCTCGTCTGGCAAGGAATTCCACTGAGTGGGGGCCAAGTATGAAAAAGCCCGGCCACCCATCCTGGCCTTCCTGACTCTGCGGACACAAAGCAAATTACGGCTGCTGGATCTCAGCAGTCGTGTGGGATGATACCATTCAAGCTTCTTTGTCAGGTAGGCAGGGCCCAGCCCATGAAGGGACTTATAAACTAGACATAACAGTTTAAAAGTGGATCTCTTTTTGATGGGAAGCCAATGTAGTTGGCGCAAGAGGAGTAGTGAAGGGGTCCGAGCCGGCTTGTTGAGGACAAGATGGGCCACCGTGTTTTGGACCACCTGTATCCTTCCTCATCTCAACCAGCAGTGCATTACTGTAATCCAGTCGACTAACCAGAAGTGACTGGATAAGGTTCTGTCTGGCCATAAACGAAATCCACGGAAAGATCCTTCTAAGCATTCGCATGGTTCCGAAGCAGGAGCCTGCCACTGACTTTACCTGCTCATCCATTGAAAGGTTGTTATCAATTTTTATGCCCAGATTCTTAACCCAACCTCTAGGGGCGGGAGCGTCTCCTAGCTCAGATGGCCATCAATCTGGGGTCCACATCTCCTTCGCTTTGCCATATAAGACGATCTCGGTCTTTGAGGAGTTGAGCTGGAGAAAGTTCTTCCTCATCCAGTTCACTATGCTGATCATACAATGTCTAAATTTAAGTCTGGTGACCGCAGGACTGTTCTCAATAGGAACTATCACCTGGGTATCATCAGCATAAGATATGGTTTCAAACCCACAGTTTCTAATAATTGACGCCAGGGGAGCCACATATATATTAAACAAAGTGGGGCTCAAAACCGAGCCCTGTGGAACCCCTTTGTCAACGCTAGTGGTTTGAGAGATAAATGACCCAAGCTGAACACATTGAGTTCTGTCCGCCAGAAAGTTCTGGATCCATTTAAAGGCCCTGCCTCCGACACCAATCTCTCGCAACCGGTCCAGAAGGATCTGATGGGAGATGGTGTCAAAGGCAGCCGACAGATCCAGCAGCACCAAGATGACAGGGACATCCCTGTCCAAGGACATCCTTATAGTGTCTGTTACCTCCAACAGTGCCACTCCGTGCTATGTGAGGCACGGAAGCCCGACTGGGAGGCATCCAGTATGTTGTTCTGCTCCAGGTAGTGGTAAAGATGTCGGTTAACTAAGGCTTCCATAATCTTTGCACAACACGGCAGGAGAGAAATGGGTCTAAAATTCTGAAGATCACTAGGATCCGCTAGCACCTTCTTCAGAAGGGGTTTTACGCGTGCATTTTTCCACTTACGCGGGACAGTGGAAGTTGCAAGCGATGTGACATGTAATGTTCCATAATTTTCTATCACATTACCACATCCTGTTAGTCTCTTACAGAAGCACAAGCTAATATCGATAGTGTATGGTAACAGTGTCTGTCTATGGCAAATGGTGTTTGGCATGTTATACTAGCATGCACATGTGACACTGAGCCATGCTCTCAGTATATTTTACACTGGGCGAACATCAGTTTCTGTCACAGCAGCACATGCTGTGAGCATAGGTTAGATTGGTGCCTGCTGTTAGTGGCTGTTTCACCAGCATGCACATGTGACACTGAGCCATCCTCTCAGTGTCTTTTACAGTGGGCAAACATCTGTTTCTATTCCAGCAGCACATGCTGTGAGCAGTGGTTAGATTGGTGCCTGCTGTTAGTGGATGTTTCACCAGCATGCACATGTGACACTGAGCCATGCTCTCAGTGTATTTTACAGTGGGCAAACATCAGTTTCTGTTACAGCAGCACATGCTGTGAGCATAGGTTAGATTGGTACCTGCTGTTAGTGGCTGTTTCCCCAGCATGCACATGTGACACTGAGCCATGCTCTCAGTGTATTTTACAGTGGGCAACCATCAGTTTCTGTTCCAGCAGCACATGCTGTGAGCATAGGTGAGATTGGTGCCTGCTGTTAGTGGCTGTTTCACCAGCATGCACATGTGACACCGAGCCATGCTCTCAGTGTACTTTACAGCGGGCAAACATCAGTTTCTGTCACAGCAGCACGTGCTGTGGGCAGTGGTTAGATTGGTGCCTGCTGTTAGTGGCTGTTTCACCAGTATGCACATGTGACACTGAGCCATTCTCTCAGTGTACTTTACAGTGGGCGAACATCAGTTTCTATTACAGCAGCACATGTTGTGAGCATAGGTTAGATTGGTGCCTGCTGTTAGTGGCTGTTTCACCAGCATGCACATGTGACATCGAGCCATGCTCTAAGTGTATTTTACAGTGGGCTAACATCAGTTTCTGTTACAGCAGCACATGCTGTGAGCATAGGTGAGATTGGTGCCTGCTGTTAGTGGCTGTTTCACCAGCATGCACTTGTGACACTGAGCTATGCTCACAGTGTATTTTACAGCGGGCAAACATCAGTTTCTGTCACAGCAGCACGTGCTGTGGGCAGTGGTTAGATTGGTGCCTGCTGTAGGGGCTGTTTCACCAGCATGCACTTGTGACACTGAGCCATGCTCTCAGTGTATTTTACAGTGGGCAAACATCAGTTTCTATTACAGCAGCACATGTTGTGAGCATAGGTTAGATTAGTGCCTGCTGTTGGTGGCTGTTTCACCAGCATGCACATGTGACACCGAGCCATGCTCTAAGTGTATTTTACAGTGGGCAAACATCAGTTTCTGTTACAGCAGCACATGCTGTGAGCAGTGGTTAGATTGGTGCCTGCTGTTAGTGGATGTTTCACCAGCATGCACATGTGACACTGAGCCATGCTCTCAGTGTATGTTACAGTGGGCAAACATGAGTTTCTGTCACAGCAGCACATGCTGTGAGCATAGGTTAGATTGGTGCCTGCTGTTAGTGGCTGTTTCACCAGCATGCACATGTGACACTGAGCCATGCTCTCAGTGTATTTTACAGTGGGGAAGCATCAGTTTCTGTTACAGCAGCACATGATGTGAGCAGTGGTTAGATTGGTGCCTGCTGTTAGCGGCTGTTTCACCATCATGCACTTGTGACACTGAGCCATGCTCTCAGTGTATTTTACAGTGGGCAAACATCAGTTTCTATTAAAGCAGCACATGCTTTGAGCATAGGTTAGATTGGTGCCTGCTGTTAGTGGCTGTTTCACCAGCATGCACATGTGACACCGAGCCATGCTCTAAGTGTATTTTACAGTGGGCAAACATCAGTTTCTGTTACAGCAGCACATGCTGTGAGCAGTGGTTGGATTGGTGCCTGCTGTTAGTGGATGTTTCACCAGCATGCACATGTGACACTGAGCCATGCTCTCAGTGTATTTTACAGTGGGCAAACATCAGTTTCTGTTACTGCAGCACATGCTGTGAGCAGTGGTTAGATTGGTACCTGCTGTTAGTGGCTGTTTCACCAGCATGCACATGTGACACTGAGCCATGCTCTCAGTGTATTTTACAGTGGGCAAACATCAGTTTCTGTTACAGCAGCACATGCTGTAAGCATAGGTTAGATTGGTGCCTGCTGTTAGTGGCTGTTTCATCAGCATGCACATGTGACCCTGAGCCATGCTCTCAGTGTATTTTACAGTGGGGAAGCATCAGTTTCTGTTACAGCAGCACATGCTCTGAGGAGTGGTTAGATTGGTGCCTGCTGTTAGTGGCTGTTTCACCAGTATGCACATGTGACACTGAGCCATGCTCTCAGTGTATTTTATAGTGAGCAAACATCAGTTTCTGTTACAGCAGCACATGCTGTGAGCATAGGTGAGATTGATGCCTGCTGTTAGTGGCTGTTTCACCAGCATGCACATGTGACACCGAGCCATGCTCTCAGTGTATTTTACAGTGGGCAAACATCAGTTTCTGTTACAGCAGCACATGCTGTGGGCAGTGGTTAGATTGGTGCCTGCTGTTAGTGGCTGTTTCACCAGTATGCACATGTGACACTGAGCCATGCTCTCAGAGTATTTTACAGTGGGCAGACATCAGTTTCTGTTACAGCAGCACATGCTGTGAGCATAGGTTAGATTGGTGCCTGCTGTTAGTGGCTGTGTCCCCAGCATGCACATGTGACACTGAGCCATGCTCTCAGTGTATTTTACAGCGGGCAAACATCAGTTTCTGTTACAGCAGCACATGCTGTGAGCATAGGTTAGATTGGTGCCTGCTGTTAGTGGCTGTTTCACCAGTATGCACATGTGACACTGAGCCATGCTCTCAGTGTATGTTACAGTGGGCAAACATCAGTTTCTGTTACAGCAGCACATGCTGTGAGCAGTGGTTAGATTGGTACCTGCTGTTAGTGGCTGTTTCCCCAGCATGCACATGTGACACTGAGCCATGCTCTCAGTGTATTTTACAGCAGGCAAACATCAGTTTCTGTTACAGCAGCACATGCTGTGAGCATAGGTTAGATTGGTGCCTGCTGTTAGTGGCTGTTTCACCAGTATGCACATGTGACACTGAGCCATGCTCTCAGTGTATTGTACAGTGGGGAAGCATCAGTTTCTGTTACAGCAGCACATGCTGTGAGCATTGGTTAGAATCGTGCCCGCTGTCAGTGGCTGTTTCACCAGCATGCACATGTGACACTGAGCCATGCTCTCAGTGTATTTTACAGTGGGCAAACATCTGTTTCTATTCCAGCAGCACATGCTGTGAGCAGTGGTTAGATTGGTGCCTGCTGTCAGTGGCTGTTTCACCAGCATGCACATGTGACACTGAGCCATGCTCTCAGTGTATTTTACAGTGGGCAAACATCAGTTTCTGTTACAGCAGCACATGCTGTGAGCAGTGGTTAGATTGGTACCTGCTGTTAGTGGCTGTTTCCCCAGCATGCACATGTGACACTGAGCCATGCTCTCAGTGTATTTTACAGCGGGCAAACATCAGTTTCTGTTACAGCAGCACATGCTGTGAGCATAGGTTAGATTGGTGCCTGCTGTTAGTGGCTGTTTCACCAGCATGCACGTGTGACACTGAGCCATCCTCTCAGTGTCTTTTACAGTGGGCAAACATCTGTTTCTATTCCAGCAGCACATGCTGTGAGCAGTGGTTAGATTGGTGCCTGCTGTTAGTGGATGTTTTACCAGCATGCGCATGTGACACTGAGCCATGCTCTCATTGTATTTTACAGTGGGCAAACATCAGTTTCTGTTACAGCAGCACATGCTGTGAGCATAGGTGAGATTGATGCCTGCTGTTAGTGGCTGTTTCACCAGCATGCACATGTGACACCGAGCCATGCTCTCAGTGTATTTTACAGTGGGGAAGCATCAGTTTCTGTTACAGCAGCACATGCTGTGAGGAGTGGTTAGATTGGTGCCTGCTGTTAGTGGCTGTTTCACCAGTATGCACATGTGACACTGAGCCATGCTCTCAGTGTATTTTATAGTGAGCAAACATCAGTTTCTGTTACAGCAGCACATGCTGTGAGCATAGGTGAGATTGATGCCTGCTGTTAGTGGCTGTTTCACCAGCATGCACATGTGACACCGAGCCATGCTCTCAGTGTATTTTACAGTGGGCAAACATCAGTTTCTGTTACAGCAGCACATGCTGTGGGCAGTGGTTAGATTGGTGCCTGCTGTTAGTGGCTGTTTCACCAGTATGCACATGTGACACTGAGCCATGCTCTCAGAGTATTTTACAGTGGGCAGACATCAGTTTCTGTTACAGCAGCACATGCTGTGAGCATAGGTTAGATTGGTGCCTGCTGTTAGTGGCTGTGTCCCCAGCATGCACATGTGACACTGAGCCATGCTCTCAGTGTATTTTACAGTGGGCAAACATCAGTTTCTGTTACAGCAGCACATGCTGTGAGCATAGGTTAGATTGGTGCCTGCTGTTAGTGGCTGTTTCACCAGTATGCACATGTGACACTGAGCCATGCTCTCAGTGTATGTTACAGTGGGCAAACATCAGTTTCTGTTACAGCAGCACATGCTGTGAGCAGTGGTTAGATTGGTACCTGCTGTTAGTGGCTGTTTCCCCAGCATGCACATGTGACACTGAGCCATGCTCTCAGTGTATTTTACAGCAGGCAAACATCAGTTTCTGTTACAGCAGCACATGCTGTGAGCATAGGTTAGATTGGTGCCTGCTGTTAGTGGCTGTTTCACCAGTATGCACATGTGACACTGAGCCATGCTCTCAGTGTATTGTACAGTGGGGAAGCATCAGTTTCTGTTACAGCAGCACATGCTGTGAGCATTGGTTAGAATCGTGCCCGCTGTCAGTGGCTGTTTCACCAGCATGCACATGTGACACTGAGCCATGCTCTCAGTGTATTTTACAGTGGGCAAACATCTGTTTCTATTCCAGCAGCACATGCTGTGAGCAGTGGTTAGATTGGTGCCTGCTGTCAGTGGCTGTTTCACCAGCATGCACATGTGACACTGAGCCATGCTCTCAGTGTATTTTACAGTGGGCAAACATCAGTTTCTGTTACAGCAGCACATGCTGTGAGCAGTGGTTAGATTGGTACCTGCTGTTAGTGGCTGTTTCCCCAGCATGCACATGTGACACTGAGCCATGCTCTCAGTGTATTTTACAGCGGGCAAACATCAGTTTCTGTTACAGCAGCACATGCTGTGAGCATAGGTTAGATTGGTGCCTGCTGTTAGTGGCTGTTTCACCAGCATGCACGTGTGACACTGAGCCATCCTCTCAGTGTCTTTTACAGTGGGCAAACATCTGTTTCTATTCCAGCAGCACATGCTGTGAGCAGTGGTTAGATTGGTGCCTGCTGTTAGTGGATGTTTTACCAGCATGCGCATGTGACACTGAGCCATGCTCTCATTGTATTTTACAGTGGGCAAACATCAGTTTCTGTTACAGCAGCACATGCTGTGAGCATAGGTGAGATTGATGCCTGCTGTTAGTGGCTGTTTCACCAGCATGCACATGTGACACCGAGCCATGCTCTCAGTGTATTTTACAGTGGGCAAACATCAGTTTCTGTTTCAGCAGCACATGCTGTGAGCAGTGGTTAGATTGGTGCCTGCTGTTAGTGGCTGTTTCACCAGTATGCACATGTGACACTGAGCCATGCTCTCAGAGTATTTTACAGTGGGCAGACATCAGTTTCTGTTACAGCAGCACATGCTGTGAGCATAGGTTAGATTGGTGCCTGCTGTTAGTGGCTGTGTCCCCAGCATGCACATGTGACACTGAGCCATGTTCTCAGTGTATTTTACAGTGGGCAAACATCAGTTTCTGTTACAGCAGCACATGCTGTGAGCATAGGTTAGATTGGTGCCTGCTGTTAGTGGCTGTTTCACCAGTATGCACATGTGACACTGAGCCATGCTCTCAGTGTATGTTACAGTGGGCAAACATCAGTTTCTGTTACAGCAGCACATGCTGTGAGCAGTGGTTAGATTGGTACCTGCTGTTAGTGGCTGTTTCCCCAGCATGCACATGTGACACTGAGCCATGCTCTCAGTGTATTTTACAGCAGGCAAACATCAGTTTCTGTTACAGCAGCACAAGCTGTGAGCATAGGTTAGATTGGTGCCTGCTGTTAGTGGCTGTTTCACCAGTATGCAAATGTGACACTGAGCCATGCTCTCAGTGTATTGAACAGTGGGGAAGCATCAGTTTCTGTTACAGCAGCACATGCTGTGAGCATAGGTTAGAATCGTGCCTGCTGTTAGTGGCTGTTTCACCAGCATGCACATGTGACACTGAGCCATTCTCTCAGTGTATTTTACAGTGGGCAAACATCTGTTTCTATTCCAGCAGCACATGCTGTGAGCAGTGGTTAGATTCGTGCCTGCTGTCAGTGGCTGTTTCACCAGCATGCACATGTGACACTGAGCCATGCTCTCAGTGTATTTTACAGTGGGCAAACATCAGTTTCTGTTACAGCAGCACATGCTGTGAGCAGTGGTTAGATTGGTACCTGCTGTTAGTGGCTGTTTCCCCAGCATGCACATGTGACACTGAGCCATGCTCTCGGTGTATTTAACAGCGGGCAAACATCAGTTTCTGTTACAGCAGCACATGCTGTGGGCATAGGTTAGATTGGTGCCTGCTGTTAGTTGCTGTTTCACCAGCATGCACATGTGACACCGAGCCATCCTCTCAGTGTCTTTTACAGTGAGCAAACATCTGTTTCTATTCCAGCAGCACATGCTGTGAGCAGTGGTTAGATTGGTGCCTGCTGTTAGTGGATGTTTCACCAGCATGCACATGTGACACTGAGCCATGCTCTCAGTGTATTTTACAGTGGGCAGACATCAGTTTCTGTTACAGCAGCACATGCTGTGAGCATAAGTTAGATTGGTACCTGCTGTTAGTGGCTGTTTCCCCAGCATGCACATGTGACACTGAGCCATGCTCTCAGTGTATTTTACAGTGTGCAACCATCAGTTTCTGTTCCAGCAGCACATGCTGTGAGCATAGGTGAGATTGGTGCCTGCTGTTAGTGGCTGTTTCACCAGCATGCACATGTGACACCGAGCCATGCTCTCAGTGTACTTTACAGCGGGCAAACATCAGTTTCTGTTCCAGCAGCACATGCTGTGAGCATAGGTGAGATTGGTGCCTGCTGTTAGTGGCTGTTTCACCAGCATGCACATGTGACACCGAGCCATGCTCTCAGTGTACTTTACAGCGGGCAAACATCAGTTTCTGTCACAGCAGCACGTGCTGTGGGCAGTGGGTAGATTGGTGCCTGCTGTTAGTGGCTGTTTCACCAGTATGCACATGTGACACTGAGCCATTCTCTCAGTGTACTTTACAGTGGGCGAACATCAGTTTCTATTACAGCAGCACATGTTGTGAGCATAGGTTAGATTGGTGCCTGCTGTTAGTGGCTGTTTCACCAGCATGCACATGTGACACCGAGCCATGCTTTAAGTGTATTTTACAGTGGGCGAACATCAGTTTCTGTCACAGCAGCACGTGCTGTGGGCAGTGGTTAGATTGGTGCCTGCTGTTAGGGGCTGTTTCACCAGCATGCACTTGTGACACTGAGCCATGCTCTCAGTGTATTTTACAGTGGGCAAACATCAGTTTCTATTACAGCAGCACATGTTGTGAGCATAGGTTAGATTGGTGCCTGCTGTTAGTGGCTGTTTCACCAGCATGCACATGTGACACCGAGCCATGCTCTAAGTGTATTTTACAGTGGGCAAACATCAGTTTCTGTTACAGCAGCACATGCTGTGAGCAGTAGTTAGATTGGCGCATGCTGTTAGTGGATGTTTCACCAGCATGCACATGTGACACTGAGCCATGCTCTCAGTGTATGTTACAGTGGGCAAACATGAGTTTCTGTCACAGCAGCACATGCTGTGAGCATAGGTTAGATTGGTGCCTGCTGTTAGTGGCTGTTACACCAGCATGCACATGTGACACTGAGCCATGCTCTCAGTGTATTTTACAGTGGACAAACACCAGTTTCTGTTACAGCAGCACATGCTGTGAGCAGTGGTTAGATTGGTGCCTGCTGTTAGCGGCTGTTTCACCAGCATGCATATGTGACACTGAGCCATGCTCTCAGTGTATTATACAGTGGGGAAGCATCAGTTTCTGTTACAGCAGCACATGCTGTGAGCAGTGGTTAGATTGGTGCCTGCTGTTAGCGGCTGTTTCACCAGCATGCACTTGTGACACTGAGCCATGCTCTCAGTGTATTTTACAGTGGGCAAACATCAGTTTCTGTTACAGCAGCACATGCTGTGAGCATAGGTTAGATTGGTGCCTGCTGTTAGTGGCTGTTTCACCAGCATGCACATGTGACACCGAGCCATGCTCTAAGTGTATTTTACAGTGGGCAAACATCAGTTTCTATTAAAGCAGCACATGTTGTGAGCATAGGTTAGATTGGTGCCTGCTGTTAGTGGCTGTTTCACCAGCATGCACATGTGACACCGAGCCATGCTCTAAGTGTATTTTACAGTGGGCAAACATCAGTTTCTGTTACAGCAGCACATGCTGTGAGCAGTGGTTAGATTGGTGCCTGCTGTTAGTGGATGTTTCACCAGCATGCACATGTGACACTGAGCCATGCTCTCAGTGTATTTTACAGTGGGCAAACATCAGTTTCTGTTACAGCAGCACATGCTGTGAGCAGTGGTTAGATTGGTACCTGCTGTTAGTGGCTGTTTCCCCAGCATGCACATGTGACACTGAGCCATGCTCTCAGTGTATTTTACAGCGGGCAAACATCAGTTTCTGTTACAGCAGCACATGCTGTGAGCATAGGTTAGATTGGTGCCTGCTGTTAGTGGCTGTTTCACCAGCATGCACGTGTGACACTGAGCCATCCTCTCAGTGTCTTTTACAGTGGGCAAACATCTGTTTCTATTCCAGCAGCACATGCTGTGAGCAGTGGTTAGATTGGTGCCTGCTGTTAGTGGATGTTTTACCAGCATGCGCATGTGACACTGAGCCATGCTCTCATTGTATTTTACAGTGGGCAAACATCAGTTTCTGTTACAGCAGCACATGCTGTGAGCATAGGTGAGATTGATGCCTGCTGTTAGTGGCTGTTTCACCAGCATGCACATGTGACACCGAGCCATGCTCTCAGTGTATTTTACAGTGGGGAAGCATCAGTTTCTGTTACAGCAGCACATGCTGTGAGGAGTGGTTAGATTGGTGCCTGCTGTTAGTGGCTGTTTCACCAGTATGCACATGTGACACTGAGCCATGCTCTCAGTGTATTTTATAGTGAGCAAACATCAGTTTCTGTTACAGCAGCACATGCTGTGAGCATAGGTGAGATTGATGCCTGCTGTTAGTGGCTGTTTCACCAGCATGCACATGTGACACCGAGCCATGCTCTCAGTGTATTTTACAGTGGGCAAACATCAGTTTCTGTTACAGCAGCACATGCTGTGGGCAGTGGTTAGATTGGTGCCTGCTGTTAGTGGCTGTTTCACCAGTATGCACATGTGACACTGAGCCATGCTCTCAGAGTATTTTACAGTGGGCAGACATCAGTTTCTGTTACAGCAGCACATGCTGTGAGCATAGGTTAGATTGGTGCCTGCTGTTAGTGGCTGTGTCCCCAGCATGCACATGTGACACTGAGCCATGCTCTCAGTGTATTTTACAGCGGGCAAACATCAGTTTCTGTTACAGCAGCACATGCTGTGAGCATAGGTTAGATTGGTGCCTGCTGTTAGTGGCTGTTTCACCAGTATGCACATGTGACACTGAGCCATGCTCTCAGTGTATGTTACAGTGGGCAAACATCAGTTTCTGTTACAGCAGCACATGCTGTGAGCAGTGGTTAGATTGGTACCTGCTGTTAGTGGCTGTTTCCCCAGCATGCACATGTGACACTGAGCCATGCTCTCAGTGTATTTTACAGCAGGCAAACATCAGTTTCTGTTACAGCAGCACATGCTGTGAGCATAGGTTAGATTGGTGCCTGCTGTTAGTGGCTGTTTCACCAGTATGCACATGTGACACTGAGCCATGCTCTCAGTGTATTGTACAGTGGGGAAGCATCAGTTTCTGTTACAGCAGCACATGCTGTGAGCATTGGTTAGAATCGTGCCCGCTGTCAGTGGCTGTTTCACCAGCATGCACATGTGACACTGAGCCATGCTCTCAGTGTATTTTACAGTGGGCAAACATCAGTTTCTGTTACAGCAGCACATGCTGTGAGCAGTGGTTAGATTGGTACCTGCTGTTAGTGGCTGTTTCCCCAGCATGCACATGTGACACTGAGCCATGCTCTCAGTGTATTTTACAGCGGGCAAACATCAGTTTCTGTTACAGCAGCACATGCTGTGAGCATAGGTTAGATTGGTGCCTGCTGTTAGTGGCTGTTTCACCAGCATGCACGTGTGACACTGAGCCATCCTCTCAGTGTCTTTTACAGTGGGCAAACATCTGTTTCTATTCCAGCAGCACATGCTGTGAGCAGTGGTTAGATTGGTGCCTGCTGTTAGTGGATGTTTTACCAGCATGCGCATGTGACACTGAGCCATGCTCTCATTGTATTTTACAGTGGGCAAACATCAGTTTCTGTTACAGCAGCACATGCTGTGAGCATAGGTGAGATTGATGCCTGCTGTTAGTGGCTGTTTCACCAGCATGCACATGTGACACCGAGCCATGCTCTCAGTGTATTTTACAGTGGGCAAACATCAGTTTCTGTTTCAGCAGCACATGCTGTGAGCAGTGGTTAGATTGGTGCCTGCTGTCAGTGGCTGTTTCACCAGCATGCACATGTGACACTGAGCCATGCTCTCAGTGTATTTTACAGTGGGCAAACATCAGTTTCTGTTACAGCAGCACATGCTGTGAGCAGTGGTTAGATTGGTACCTGCTGTTAGTGGCTGTTTCCCCAGCATGCACATGTGACACTGAGCCATGCTCTCAGTGTATTTTACAGCGGGCAAACATCAGTTTCTGTTACAGCAGCACATGCTGTGAGCATAGGTTAGATTGGTGCCTGCTGTTAGTGGCTGTTTCACCAGCATGCACGTGTGACACTGAGCCATCCTCTCAGTGTCTTTTACAGTGGTCAAACATCTGTTTCTATTCCAGCAGCACATGCTGTGAGCAGTGGTTAGATTGGTGCCTGCTGTTAGTGGATGTTTTACCAGCATGCGCATGTGACACTGAGCCATGCTCTCATTGTATTTTACAGTGGGCAAACATCAGTTTCTGTTACAGCAGCACATGCTGTGAGCATAGGTGAGATTGATGCCTGCTGTTAGTGGCTGTTTCACCAGCATGCACATGTGACACCGAGCCATGCTCTCAGTGTATTTTACAGTGGGCAAACATCAGTTTCTGTTTCAGCAGCACATGCTGTGAGCAGTGGTTAGATTGGTGCCTGCTGTTAGTGGCTGTTTCACCAGTATGCACATGTGACACTGAGCCATGCTCTCAGAGTATTTTACAGTGGGCAGACATCAGTTTCTGTTACAGCAGCACATGCTGTGAGCATAGGTTAGATTGGTGCCTGCTGTTAGTGGCTGTGTCCCCAGCATGCACATGTGACACTGAGCCATGTTCTCAGTGTATTTTACAGTGGGCAAACATCAGTTTCTGTTACAGCAGCACATGCTGTGAGCATAGGTTAGATTGGTGCCTGCTGTTAGTGGCTGTTTCACCAGTATGCACATGTGACACTGAGCCATGCTCTCAGTGTATGTTACAGTGGGCAAACATCAGTTTCTGTTACAGCAGCACATGCTGTGAGCAGTGGTTAGATTGGTACCTGCTGTTAGTGGCTGTTTCCCCAGCATGCACATGTGACACTGAGCCATGCTCTCAGTGTATTTTACAGCAGGCAAACATCAGTTTCTGTTACAGCAGCACATGCTGTGAGCATAGGTTAGATTGGTGCCTGCTGTTAGTGGCTGTTTCACCAGTATGCAAATGTGACACTGAGCCATGCTCTCAGTGTATTGTACAGTGGGGAAGCATCAGTTTCTGTTACAGCAGCACATGCTGTGAGCATAGGTTAGAATCGTGCCTGCTGTTAGTGGCTGTTTCACCAGCATGCACATGTGACACTGAGCCATTCTCTCAGTGTATTTTACAGTGGGCAAACATCTGTTTCTATTCCAGCAGCACATGCTGTGAGCAGTGGTTAGATTCGTGCCTGCTGTCAGTGGCTGTTTCACCAGCATGCACATGTGACACTGAGCCATGCTCTCAGTGTATTTTACAGTGGGCAAACATCAGTTTCTGTTACAGCAGCACATGCTGTGAGCAGTGGTTAGATTGGTACCTGCTGTTAGTGGCTGTTTCCCCAGCATGCACATGTGACACTGAGCCATGCTCTCGGTGTATTTAACAGCGGGCAAACATCAGTTTCTGTTACAGCAGCACATGCTGTGGGCATAGGTTAGATTGGTGCCTGCTGTTAGTTGCTGTTTCACCAGCATGCACATGTGACACCGAGCCATCCTCTCAGTGTCTTTTACAGTGAGCAAACATCTGTTTCTATTCCAGCAGCACATGCTGTGAGCAGTGGTTAGATTGGTGCCTGCTGTTAGTGGATGTTTCACCAGCATGCACATGTGACACTGAGCCATGCTCTCAGTGTATTTTACAGTGTGCAACCATCAGTTTCTGTTCCAGCAGCACATGCTGTGAGCATAGGTGAGATTGGTGCCTGCTGTTAGTGGCTGTTTCACCAGCATGCACATGTGACACCGAGCCATGCTCTCAGTGTACTTTACAGCGGGCAAACATCAGTTTCTGTTCCAGCAGCTCATGCTGTGAGCATAGGTGAGATTGGTGCCTGCTGTTAGTGGCTGTTTCACCAGCATGCACATGTGACACCGAGCCATGCTCTCAGTGTACTTTACAGCGGGCAAACATCAGTTTCTGTCACAGCAGCACGTGCTGTGGGCAGTGGTTAGATTGGTGCCTGCTGTTAGTGGCTGTTTCACCAGTATGCACATGTGACACTGAGCCATTCTCTCAGTGTACTTTACAGTGGGCGAACATCAGTTTCTATTACAGCAGCACATGTTGTGAGCATAGGTTAGATTGGTGCCTGCTGTTAGTGGCTGTTTCACCAGCATGCACATGTGACACCGAGCCATGCTCTAAGTGTATTTTACAGTGGGCGAACATCAGTTTCTGTCACAGCAGCACGTGCTGTGGGCAGTGGTTAGATTGGTGCCTGCTGTTAGGGGCTGTTTCACCAGCATGCACTTGTGACACTGAGCCATGCTCTCAGTGTATTTTACAGTGTGCAACCATCAGTTTCTGTTCCAGCAGCACATGCTGTGAGCATAGGTGAGATTGGTGCCTGCTGTTAGTGGCTGTTTCACCAGCATGCACATGTGACACCGAGCCATGCTCTCAGTGTACTTTACAGCGGGCAAACATCAGTTTCTGTTCCAGCAGCTCATGCTGTGAGCATAGGTGAGATTGGTGCCTGCTGTTAGTGGCTGTTTCACCAGCATGCACATGTGACACCGAGCCATGCTCTCAGTGTACTTTACAGCGGGCAAACATCAGTTTCTGTCACAGCAGCACGTGCTGTGGGCAGTGGTTAGATTGGTGCCTGCTGTTAGTGGCTGTTTCACCAGTATGCACATGTGACACTGAGCCATTCTCTCAGTGTACTTTACAGTGGGCGAACATCAGTTTCTATTGCAGCAGCACATGTTGTGAGCATAGGTTAGATTGGTGCCTGCTGTTAGTGGCTGTTTCACCAGCATGCACATGTGACACCGAGCCATGCTCTAAGTGTATTTTACAGTGGGCGAACATCAGTTTCTGTCACAGCAGCACGTGCTGTGGGCAGTGGTTAGATTGGTGCCTGCTGTTAGGGGCTGTTTCACCAGCATGCACTTGTGACACTGAGCCATGCTCTCAGTGTATTTTACAGTGGGCAAACATCAGTTTCTATTACAGCAGCACATGTTGTGAGCATAGGTTAGATTGGTGCCTGCTGTTAGTGGCTGTTTCACCAGCATGCACATGTGACACCGAGCCATGCTCTAAGTGTATTTTACAGTGGGCAAACATCAGTTTCTGTTACAGCAGCACATGCTGTGAGCAGTAGTTAGATTGGCGCATGCTGTTAGTGGATGTTTCACCAGCATGCACATGTGACACTGAGCCATGCTCTCAGTGTATGTTACAGTGGGCAAACATGAGTTTCTGTCACAGCAGCACATGCTGTGAGCATAGGTTAGATTGGTGCCTGCTGTTAGTGGCTGTTACACCAGCATGCACATGTGACACTGAGCCATGCTCTCAGTGTATTTTACAGCGGGCAAACATCAGTTTCTGTTACAGCAGCACATGCTGTGAGCAGTGGTTAGATTGGTGCCTGCTGTTAGCGGCTGTTTCACCAGCATGCATATGTGACACTGAGCCATGCTCTCAGTGTATTATACAGTGGGGAAGCATTAGTTTCTGTTACAGCAGCACATGCTGTGAGCAGTGGTTAGATTGGTGCCTGCTGTTAGCGGCTGTTTCACCAGCATGCACTTGTGACACTGAGCCATGCTCTCAGTGTATTTTACAGTGGGCAAACATCAGTTTCTGTTACAGCAGCACATGCTGTGAGCATAGGTTAGATTGGTGCCTGCTGTTAGTGGCTGTTTCACCAGCATGCACATGTGACACCGAGCCATGCTCTAAGTGTATTTTACAGTGGGCAAACATCAGTTTCTATTAAAGCAGCACATGTTGTGAGCATAGGTTAGATTGGTGCCTGCTGTTAGTGGCTGTTTCACCAGCATGCACATGTGACACCGAGCCATGCTCTAAGTGTATTTTACAGTGGGCAAACATCAGTTTCTGTTACAGCAGCACATGCTGTGAGCAGTGGTTAGATTGGTGCCTGCTGTTAGTGGATGTTTCACCAGCATGCACATGTGACACTGAGCCATGCTCTCAGTGTATTTTACAGTGGGCAAACATCAGTTTCTGTTACAGCAGCACATGCTGTGAGCATAGGTTAGATTGGTGCCTGCTGTTAGTGGCTATTTCACCAGCATGCACATGTGACACTGAGCCATGCTCTCAGTGTATTTTACAGTGGGGAAGCATCAGTTTCTGTTACAGCACCACATGCTGTGAGCAGTGGTTAGATTGGTGCCTGCTGTTAGTGGCTGTTTCACCAGTATGCACATGTGACACTGAGCCATGCTCTCAGTGTATTTTATAGTGAGCAAACATCAGTTTCTGTTACAGCAGCACATGCTGTGAGCATAGGTGAGATTGATGCCTGCTGTTAGTGGATGTTTCACCAGCATGCACATGTGACACTGAGCCATGCTCTCAGTGTATGCTACAGTGGGCAAACATGAGTTTCTGTCACAGCAGCACATGCTGTGAGCATACGTTAGATTGGTGCCTGCTGTTAGTGGCTGTTTCACCAGCATGCACATGTGACACTGAGCCATGCTCTCAGTGTATTTTACAGTGGGCAAACATCAGTTTCTGTTACAGCAGCACATGCTGTGAGCAGTGGTTAGATTGGTGCCTGCTGTTAGCGGCTGTTTCACCAGCATGCACATGTGACACCGAGCCATGCTCTAAGTGTATTTTACAGTGGGCAAACATCAGTTTCTATTAAAGCAGCACATGTTGTGAGCATAGGTTAGATTGGTGCCTGCTGTTAGTGGCTGTTTCACCAGCATGCACATGTGACACCGAGCCATGCTCTAAGTGTATTTTACAGTGGGCAAACATCTGTTTCTGTTACAGCAGCACATGCTGTGAGCAGTGGTTAGATTGGTGCCTGCTGTTAGTGGATGTTTCACCAGCATGCACATGTGACACCGAGCCATGCTCTCAGTGTATTTTACAGTGGGCAAACATCAGTTTCTGTTACAGCAGCACATGCTGTGAGCATAGATTAGATTGGTGCCTGCTGTTAGTGGCTGTTTCACCAGCATGCACATGTGACACTGAGCCATGCTCTCAGTGTATTTTACAGTGGGGAAGCATCAGTTTCTGTTACAGCAGCACATGCTGTGAGCAGTGGTTAGATTGGTGCCTGCTGTTAGTGGCTGTTTCACCAGTATGCACATGTGACACTGAGCCATGCTCTCACTGTATTTTATAGTGAGCAAACATCAGTTTCTGTTACAGCAGCACATGTTGTGAGCATAGGTGAGATTGATGCCTGCTGTTAGTGGCTGTTTCACCAACATGCACATGTGACACCGAGCCATGCTCTCAGTGTATTTTACAGTGGGCAAACATCAGTTTCTGTTACAGCAGCACATGCTGTGAGCAGTGGTTAGATTGGTGCCTGCTGTTAGTGGCTGTTTCACCATTATGCACATGTGACACTGAGCCATGCTCTCAGAGTATTTTACAGTGGGCAGACATCAGTTTCTGTTACAGCAGCACATGCTGTGAGCATAGGTTAGATTGGTGCCTGCTGTTAGTGGCTATTTCCCCAGCATGCACATGTGACACTGAGCCATGCTCTCAGTGTATTTTACAGCGGGCAAACATCAGTTTCTGTTACAGCAGCACATGCTGTGAGCATAGGTTAGATTGATGCCTGCTGTTAGTGGCTGTTTCACCAGTATGCACATGTGACACTGAGCCATGCTCTCAGTGTATGTTACAGTGGGCAAACATCAGTTTCTGTTACATCAGCACATGCTGTGAGCACTGGTTAGATTGGTACCTGCTGTTAGTGGCTGTTTCACCAGCATGCACATGTGACACTGAGCCATGCTCTCAGTGTATTTTACAGTGGGGAAGCATCAGTTTCTGTTACAGCAGCACATGGTGTGAGCATAGGTTAGAATCGTGCCTGCTGTTAGTGGCTGTTTCACCAGCATGCACATGTGACACTGAGCCATGCTCTCAGTGTATTTTACAGTGGGCAAACATCAGTTTCTGTTACAGCAGCACATGCTGTGAGCAGTGGTTAGATTGGTACCTGCTGTTAGTGGCTGTTTCCCCAGCATGCACATGTGACACTGAGCCATGCTCTCAGTGTATTTTACAGCGGGCAAACATCAGTTTCTGTTACAGCAGAACATGCTGTGAGCATAGGTTAGATTGGTGCCTGCTGTTAGTGGCTGTTTCACCAGTATGCACATGTGACACTGAGCCATGCTCTCAGTGTATTTTACAGTGGGGAAGCATCAGTTTCTGTTACAGCAGCACATGTTGTGAGCATAGGTTAGATTGGTGCCTGCTGTTAGTGGCTGTTTCACCAGCATGCACATGTGACACCGAGCCATGCTCTAAGTGTATTTTACAGTGGGCGAACATCAGTTTCTGTCACAGCAGCACGTGCTGTGGGCAGTGGTTAGATTGGTGCCTGCTGTTAGGGGCTGTTTCACCAGCATGCACTTGTGACACTGAGCCATGCTCTCAGTGTATTTTACAGTGGGCAAACATCAGTTTCTATTACAGCAGCACATGTTGTGAGCATAGGTTAGATTGGTGCCTGCTGTTAGTGGCTGTTTCACCAGCATGCACATGTGACACCGAGCCATGCTCTAAGTGTATTTTACAGTGGGCAAACATCAGTTTCTGTTACAGCAGCACATGCTGTGAGCAGTAGTTAGATTGGCGCATGCTGTTAGTGGATGTTTCACCAGCATGCACATGTGACACTGAGCCATGCTCTCAGTGTATGTTACAGTGGGCAAACATGAGTTTCTGTCACAGCAGCACATGCTGTGAGCATAGGTTAGATTGGTGCCTGCTGTTAGTGGCTGTTACACCAGCATGCACATGTGACACTGAGCCATGCTCTCAGTGTATTTTACAGTGGACAAACACCAGTTTCTGTTACAGCAGCACATGCTGTGAGCAGTGGTTAGATTGGTGCCTGCTGTTAACGGCTGTTTCACCAGCATGCACATGTGACACTGAGCCATGCTCTCAGTGTATTTTACAGTGGGCAAACATCAGTTTCTGTTACAGCAGCACATGCTGTGAGCAGTGGTTAGATTGGTGCCTGCTGTTAGTGGATGTTTCACCAGCATGCACATGTGACACTGAGCCATGCTCTCAGTGTATTTTACAGTGGGCAAACATCAGTTTCTGTTACAGCAGCACATGCTGTGAGCATAGGTTAGATTGGTGCCTGCTGTTAGTGGCTATTTCCCCAGCATGCACATGTGACACTGAGCTATGCTCTCAGTGTATTTTACAGTGGGCAATCATCAGTTTCTGTTACAGCACCACATGCTGTGAGCAGTGGTTAGATTGGTGCCTGCTGTTAGTGGCTGTTTCACCAGTATGCACATGTGACACTGAGCCATGCTCTCAGTGTATTTTATAGTGAGCAAACATCAGTTTCTGTTACAGCAGCACATGCTGTGAGCATAGGTGAGATTGATGCCTGCTGTTAGTGGATGTTTCACCAGCATGCACATGTGACACTGAGCCATGCTCTCAGTGTATGCTACAGTGGGCAAACATGAGTTTCTGTCACAGCAGCACATGCTGTGAGCATACGTTAGATTGGTGCCTGCTGTTAGTGGCTGTTTCACCAGCATGCACATGTGACACTGAGCCATGCTCTCAGTGTATTTTACAGTGGGCAAACATCAGTTTCTGTTACAGCAGCACATGCTGTGAGCAGTGGTTAGATTGGTGCCTGCTGTTAGCGGCTGTTTCACCAGCATGCACATGTGACACCGAGCCATGCTCTAAGTGTATTTTACAGTGGGCAAACATCAGTTTCTATTAAAGCAGCACATGTTGTGAGCATAGGTTAGATTGGTGCCTGCTGTTAGTGGCTGTTTCACCAGCATGCACATGTGACACCGAGCCATGCTCTAAGTGTATTTTACAGTGGGCAAACATCTGTTTCTGTTACAGCAGCACATGCTGTGAGCAGTGGTTAGATTGGTGCCTGCTGTTAGTGGATGTTTCACCAGCATGCACATGTGACACCGAGCCATGCTCTCAGTGTATTTTACAGTGGGCAAACATCAGTTTCTGTTACAGCAGCACATGCTGTGAGCATAGATTAGATTGGTGCCTGCTGTTAGTGGCTGTTTCACCAGCATGCACATGTGACACTGAGCCATGCTCTCAGTGTATTTTACAGTGGGGAAGCATCAGTTTCTGTTACAGCAGCACATGCTGTGAGCAGTGGTTAGATTTGTGCCTGCTGTTAGTTGCTGTTTCACCAGTATGCACATGTGACACTGAGCCATGCTCTCACTGTATTTTATAGTGAGCAAACATCAGTTTCTGTTACAGCAGCACATGCTGTGAGCATAGGTGAGATTGATGCCTGCTGTTAGTGGCTGTTTCACCAACATGCACATGTGACACCGAGCCATGCTCTCAGTGTATTTTACAGTGGGCAAACATCAGTTTCTGTTACAGCAGCACATGCTGTGAGCAGTGGTTAGATTGGTGCCTGCTGTTAGTGGCTGTTTCACCATTATGCACATGTGACACTGAGCCATGCTCTCAGAGTATTTTACAGTGGGCAGACATCAGTTTCTGTTACAGCAGCACATGCTGTGAGCATAGGTTAGATTGATGCCTGCTGTTAGTGGCTGTTTCACCAGTATGCACATGTGACACTGAGCCATGCTCTCAGTGTATTTTACAGCGGGCAAACATCAGTTTCTGTTACAGCAGCACATGCTGTGAGCATAGGTTAGATTGATGCCTGCTGTTAGTGGCTGTTTCACCAGTATGCACATGTGACACTGAGCCATGCTCTCAGTGTATTTTACAGTGGGCAAACATCAGTTTCTGTTACAGCAGCACATGCTGTGAGCATAGATTAGATTGGTGCCTGCTGTTAGTGGCTGTTTCACCAGCATGCACATGTGACACTGAGCCATGCTCTCAGTGTATTTTACAGTGGGGAAGCATCAGTTTCTGTTACAGCAGCACATGCTGTGAGCAGTGGTTAGATTGGTGCCTGCTGTTAGTGGCTGTTTCACCAGTATGCACATGTGACACTGAGCCATGCTCTCACTGTATTTTATAGTGAGCAAACATCAGTTTCTGTTACAGCAGCACATGTTGTGAGCATAGGTGAGATTGATGCCTGCTGTTAGTGGCTGTTTCACCAACATGCACATGTGACACCGAGCCATGCTCTCAGTGTATTTTACAGTGGGCAAACATCAGTTTCTGTTACAGCAGCACATGCTGTGAGCAGTGGTTAGATTGGTGCCTGCTGTTAGTGGCTGTTTCACCATTATGCACATGTGACACTGAGCCATGCTCTCAGAGTATTTTACAGTGGGCAGACATCAGTTTCTGTTACAGCAGCACATGCTGTGAGCATAGGTTAGATTGGTGCCTGCTGTTAGTGGCTATTTCCCCAGCATGCACATGTGACACTGAGCCATGCTCTCAGTGTATTTTACAGCGGGCAAACATCAGTTTCTGTTACAGCAGCACATGCTGTGAGCATAGGTTAGATTGATGCCTGCTGTTAGTGGCTGTTTCACCAGTATGCACATGTGACACTGAGCCATGCTCTCAGTGTATGTTACAGTGGGCAAACATCAGTTTCTGTTACATCAGCACATGCTGTGAGCACTGGTTAGATTGGTACCTGCTGTTAGTGGCTGTTTCACCAGCATGCACATGTGACACTGAGCCATGCTCTCAGTGTATTTTACAGTGGGGAAGCATCAGTTTCTGTTACAGCAGCACATGGTGTGAGCATAGGTTAGAATCGTGCCTGCTGTTAGTGGCTGTTTCACCAGCATGCACATGTGACACTGAGCCATGCTCTCAGTGTATTTTACAGTGGGCAAACATCAGTTTCTGTTACAGCAGCACATGCTGTGAGCAGTGGTTAGATTGGTACCTGCTGTTAGTGGCTGTTTCCCCAGCATGCACATGTGACACTGAGCCATGCTCTCAGTGTATTTTACAGCGGGCAAACATCAGTTTCTGTTACAGCAGAACATGCTGTGAGCATAGGTTAGATTGGTGCCTGCTGTTAGTGGCTGTTTCACCAGTATGCACATGTGACACTGAGCCATGCTCTCAGTGTATTTTACAGTGGGGAAGCATCAGTTTCTGTTACAGCAGCACATGTTGTGAGCATAGGTTAGATTGGTGCCTGCTGTTAGTGGCTGTTTCACCAGCATGCACATGTGACACCGAGCCATGCTCTAAGTGTATTTTACAGTGGGCGAACATCAGTTTCTGTCACAGCAGCACGTGCTGTGGGCAGTGGTTAGATTGGTGCCTGCTGTTAGGGGCTGTTTCACCAGCATGCACTTGTGACACTGAGCCATGCTCTCAGTGTATTTTACAGTGGGCAAACATCAGTTTCTATTACAGCAGCACATGTTGTGAGCATAGGTTAGATTGGTGCCTGCTGTTAGTGGCTGTTTCACCAGCATGCACATGTGACACCGAGCCATGCTCTAAGTGTATTTTACAGTGGGCAAACATCAGTTTCTGTTACAGCAGCACATGCTGTGAGCAGTAGTTAGATTGGCGCATGCTGTTAGTGGATGTTTCACCAGCATGCACATGTGACACTGAGCCATGCTCTCAGTGTATGTTACAGTGGGCAAACATGAGTTTCTGTCACAGCAGCACATGCTGTGAGCATAGGTTAGATTGGTGCCTGCTGTTAGTGGCTGTTACACCAGCATGCACATGTGACACTGAGCCATGCTCTCAGTGTATTTTACAGTGGACAAACACCAGTTTCTGTTACAGCAGCACATGCTGTGAGCAGTGGTTAGATTGGTGCCTGCTGTTAACGGCTGTTTCACCAGCATGCACATGTGACACTGAGCCATGCTCTCAGTGTATTTTACAGTGGGCAAACATCAGTTTCTGTTACAGCAGCACATGCTGTGAGCAGTGGTTAGATTGGTGCCTGCTGTTAGTGGATGTTTCACCAGCATGCACATGTGACACTGAGCCATGCTCTCAGTGTATTTTACAGTGGGCAAACATCAGTTTCTGTTACAGCAGCACATGCTGTGAGCATAGGTTAGATTGGTGCCTGCTGTTAGTGGCTATTTCCCCAGCATGCACATGTGACACTGAGCTATGCTCTCAGTGTATTTTACAGTGGGCAATCATCAGTTTCTGTTACAGCACCACATGCTGTGAGCAGTGGTTAGATTGGTGCCTGCTGTTAGTGGCTGTTTCACCAGTATGCACATGTGACACTGAGCCATGCTCTCAGTGTATTTTATAGTGAGCAAACATCAGTTTCTGTTACAGCAGCACATGCTGTGAGCATAGGTGAGATTGATGCCTGCTGTTAGTGGATGTTTCACCAGCATGCACATGTGACACTGAGCCATGCTCTCAGTGTATGCTACAGTGGGCAAACATGAGTTTCTGTCACAGCAGCACATGCTGTGAGCATACGTTAGATTGGTGCCTGCTGTTAGTGGCTGTTTCACCAGCATGCACATGTGACACTGAGCCATGCTCTCAGTGTATTTTACAGTGGGCAAACATCAGTTTCTGTTACAGCAGCACATGCTGTGAGCAGTGGTTAGATTGGTGCCTGCTGTTAGCGGCTGTTTCACCAGCATGCACATGTGACACCGAGCCATGCTCTAAGTGTATTTTACAGTGGGCAAACATCAGTTTCTATTAAAGCAGCACATGTTGTGAGCATAGGTTAGATTGGTGCCTGCTGTTAGTGGCTGTTTCACCAGCATGCACATGTGACACCGAGCCATGCTCTAAGTGTATTTTACAGTGGGCAAACATCTGTTTCTGTTACAGCAGCACATGCTGTGAGCAGTGGTTAGATTGGTGCCTGCTGTTAGTGGATGTTTCACCAGCATGCACATGTGACACCGAGCCATGCTCTCAGTGTATTTTACAGTGGGCAAACATCAGTTTCTGTTACAGCAGCACATGCTGTGAGCATAGATTAGATTGGTGCCTGCTGTTAGTGGCTGTTTCACCAGCATGCACATGTGACACTGAGCCATGCTCTCAGTGTATTTTACAGTGGGGAAGCATCAGTTTCTGTTACAGCAGCACATGCTGTGAGCAGTGGTTAGATTTGTGCCTGCTGTTAGTTGCTGTTTCACCAGTATGCACATGTGACACTGAGCCATGCTCTCACTGTATTTTATAGTGAGCAAACATCAGTTTCTGTTACAGCAGCACATGCTGTGAGCATAGGTGAGATTGATGCCTGCTGTTAGTGGCTGTTTCACCAACATGCACATGTGACACCGAGCCATGCTCTCAGTGTATTTTACAGTGGGCAAACATCAGTTTCTGTTACAGCAGCACATGCTGTGAGCAGTGGTTAGATTGGTGCCTGCTGTTAGTGGCTGTTTCACCATTATGCACATGTGACACTGAGCCATGCTCTCAGAGTATTTTACAGTGGGCAGACATCAGTTTCTGTTACAGCAGCACATGCTGTGAGCATAGGTTAGATTGATGCCTGCTGTTAGTGGCTGTTTCACCAGTATGCACATGTGACACTGAGCCATGCTCTCAGTGTATTTTACAGCGGGCAAACATCAGTTTCTGTTACAGCAGCACATGCTGTGAGCATAGGTTAGATTGATGCCTGCTGTTAGTGGCTGTTTCACCAGTATGCACATGTGACACTGAGCCATGCTCTCAGTGTATTTTACAGTGGGCAAACATCAGTTTCTGTTACAGCAGCACATGCTGTGAGCAGTGGTTAGATTGGTACCTGCTGTTAGTGGCTGTTTCCCCAGCATGCACATGTGACACTGAGCCATGCTCTCAGTGTATTTTACAGCGGGCAGACATCAGTTTCTGTTACAGCAGCACATGCTGTGAGCATAGGTTAGATTGGTGCCTGCTGTTAGTGGCTGTTTCACCAGTATGCACATGTGACACTGAGCCATGCTCTCAGTGTATTTTACAGTGGGGAAGCATCAGTTTCTGTTACAGCAGCACATGCTGTGAGCATAGGTTAGATTGGTGCCTGCTGTTAGTGGCTGTTTCACCAGCATGCACATGTGACACTGAGCCATGCTCTCAGTGTATTTTACAGTGGGCAAACATCTGTTTCTATTCCAGCAGCACATGCTGTGAGCAGTGGTTAGATTGGTGCCTGCTGTTAGTGGTTGTTTCACCAGCATGCACATGTGACACTGAGCCATGCACTCAGTGTATTTTACATTGGGCAAACATCAGTTTCTGTTACAGCAGCACATGCTGTGAGCAGTGGTTAGATTGGTACCTGCTGTTAGCGGCTGTTTCACCAGCATGCACTTGTGACACTGAGCCATGCTCTCAGTGTATTTTACCGTGGGCAATCATCAGTTTCTGTTACTGCAGCACATGCTGTGAGCATAGGTTAGATTGGTGCCTGCTGTTAGTGGCTGTTTCACCAGCATGCACATGTGACACTGAGCCATGCTCTCAGTGTATTTTACAGTGGGCAAACATCTGTTTCTATTCCAGCAGCACATGCTGTGAGCAGTGGTTAGATTGGTGCCTGCTGTTAGTGGCTGTTTCGCCAGCATGCACATGTGACACTGAGCCATGCACTCAGTGTATTTTACAGCGGGCAAACATCAGTTTCTGTCACAGCAGCACATGCTGTGAGCATAGGTTAGATTGGTGCCTGCTGTTAGTGGCTGTTTCACCAGCATGCACATGTGACACTGAGCCATGCTCTCAGTGTATTTTACAGTGGGCAATCATTAGTTTCTGTTACAGCAGCACATGCTGTGAGCATAGGTTAGATTGGTGCCTTCTGTTAGTGGCTGTTTCACCAGCATGCACATGTGACACTGAGCCATGCTCTGTGTATTTTACAGTGGGCAATCATCAGTTTCTGTCACAGCAGCACATGCTGAGAGCATAGGTAAGATTGGTCCCTGCTGTTAGTGGCTGTTTCACCAGTATGCACATGTGACACTGAGCCATGCTCTCAGTGTATTTTACCGTGGGCAATCATTAGTTTCTGTTACAGCAGCACATGCTGAGAGCATAGGTAAGATTGGTCCCTGCTGTTAGTGGCTGTTTCACCAGTATGCACATGTGACACTGAGCCATGCTCTCAGTGTATTTTACCGTGGGCAATCATCAGTTTCTGTTACAGCAGCACATGCTGTGAGCATAGGTTAGATTGGTGCCTGCTGTTAGTGGATGTTTCACCAGCATGCACATGTGACACTGAGCCATGCTCTCAGTGTATTTTACTGTGGGCAATCATCAGTTTCTGTTACAGCAGCACATGCTGTGAGCATAGGTGAGATTGGTGCCTGCTGTTAGTGGATGTTTCACCAGCATGCACCTGTGGCACTGAGCCATGCTCTCAGTGTATTTTACAGTGGGCAATCATCAGTTTCTGTTACAGCAGCACATGCTGTGAGCAGTGGTTAGATTGGTGCCTGCTGTTAGTGGATGTTTCACCAGCATGCACATGTGACACTGAGCCATGCTCTCAGTGTATTTTACTGTGGGCAATCATCAGTTTCTGTTACAGCAGCACATGCTGTGAGCATAGGTTAGATTGGTCCCTGCTGTTAGTGGCTATTTCACCAGTATGCACATGTGACACTGAGCCATGCTCTCAGTGTATTTTACAGTGGGGAACACATCAATTTCTGTTACTGCAGCACATGCTGTGAGCAGTGGTTAGATTGGTGCCTGCTGTTAGTGGCTGTTTCACCAGCATGCACATGTGACACCGAGCCATGCTCTCAGTGTATTTTACAGTGGGCAAACATCAGTTTCTGTTTCAGCAGCACATGCTGTGAGCAGTGGTTAGATTGGTGCCTGCTGTTAGTGGCTGTTTCACCAGTATGCACATGTGACACTGAGCCATGCTCTCAGTGTATTTTACAGTGGGCAATCATCAGTTTCTGTTACAGCAGCACGTGCTGTGGGCAGTGGTTAGATTGGTGCCTGCTGTTAGCGGCTGTTTCACCAGCATGCACATGTGACACTGAGCCATGCACTCAGTGTATTTTACAGCGGGCAAACATCAGTTTCTGTTACAGCAGCACATGCTGTGAGCATAGGTTAGATTGGTGCCTGCTGTTAGCGGCTGTTTCACCAGCATGCACATGTGACACTGAGCCATGCACTCAGTGTATTTTACAGTGGGCAAACATCAGTTTCTGTTACAGCAGCACATGCTGTGAGCATAGGTTAGATTGGTCCCTGCTGTTAGTGGCTGTTTCACCAGTATGCACATGTGACACTGAGCCATGCTCTCAGTGTATTTTACAGTGGGGAAGACATCAGTTTCTGTTACTGCAGCACATGCTGTGAGCAGTGGTTAGATTGGTACCTGCTGTTAGTGGCTGTTTCACCAGCATGCACATGTGACACTGAGCCATGCTCTCAGTGTATTTTACAGTGGGCAAACATCAGTTTCTGTTACAGCAGCACATGCTGTGAGCATAGGTTAGATTGGTCCCTGCTGTTAGTGGCTGTTTCACCAGCATGCACATGTGACACTGAGCCATGCTCTCAGTGTATTTTACAGTGGGCAAACATCAGTTTCTGTTACAGCAGCACATGCTGTGGGCAGTGGTTAGATTGGTGCCTGCTGTTGGTGGTTGTTTCACCAGCATGCACTTGTGACACTGAGCCATGCTCTCAGTGTATTTTACAGTGGGCAATTATCAGTATATGTTACAGCAGCACATGCTGTGAGCATAGGTTAGATTGGTCCCTGCTGTTAGTGGCTATTTCACCAGTATGCACATGTGACACTGAGCCATGCTCTCAGTGTATTTTACAGTGGGGAAGACATCAGTTTCTGTTACTGCAGCACATGCTGTGAGCAGTGGTTAGATTGGTGCCTGCTGTTAGCGGCTGTTTCACCAGCATGCACATGTGACACTGAGCCATGCACTCAGTGTATTTTACAGTGGGCAAACATCAGTTTCTGTTACAGCAGCACATGCTGTGAGCATAGGTAAGATTGGTGCCTGCTGTTAGTGGCTGTTTCACCAGCATGCACTTGTGACACTGAGCCATGCTCTCAGTGTATTTTATAGTGGGCAATCATCAGTTTCTGTTACAGCAGCATATGCTGTGAGCATAGGTTGGATTGGTCCCTGCTGTTAGTGGCTGTTTCACCAGTATGCACAGGTGACACTGAGCCATGCTCTCAGTGTATTTTACAGTGGGGAAGACATCAGTTTCTGTTACAGCAGCACATGCTGTGAGCATAGGTTAGATTGGTGCCTGCTGTTAGTGGCTGTTTCACCAGCATGCACATGTGACACTGAGCCATGCTCTCAGTGTATTTTACAGTGGGGAAGCATCAGTTTCTGTTACAGCAGCACATGCTGTGAGCAGTGGTTAGATTGGTGCCTGCTGTTAGTGGCTGTTTCACCAGTATGCACATGTGACACTGAGCCATGCTCTCACTGTATTTTTCAGTGGGGAAGCATCAGTTTCTGTTACAGCAGCACATGCTGTGAGCAGTGTTTAGATTGGTGCCTGCTGTTAGTGGCTGTTTCACCAGCATGCACATGTGACACTGAGCCATGCTCTGTGTATTTTACAGTGGGCAATCATCAGTTTCTGTTACAGCAGCACATGCTGAGAGCATAGGTAAGATTGGTCCCTGCTGTTAGTGGCTGTTTCACCAGTATGCACATGTGACACTGAGCCATGCTCTCAGTGTATTTTACAGTGGGCAAACATCAGTTTCTGTTACAGCAGCACATGCTGTGAGCATAGGTTAGATTGGTCCCTGCTGTTAGTGGCTGTTTCACCAGTATGCACATGTGACACTGAGCCATGCTCTCAGTGTATTTTACAGTGGGGAAGACATCAGTTTCTGTTACTGCAGCACATGCTGTGAGCATAGGTGAGATTGGTACCTGCTGTTAGTGGTTGTTTCACCAGCATGCACTTGTGACACTGAGCCATGCTCTCAGTGTATTTTACAGTGAGCAAACATCTGTTTCTATTCCAGCAGCACATGCTGTGAGCAGTGGTTAGATTGGTGCCTGCTGTTAGTGGCTATTTCACCAGTATGCACATGTGACACTGAGCCATGTATTTTACAGTGGGGAAGACATCAGTTTCTGTTACTGGGGAGAGGTCACCTTGCAGAGGTGCTCTAACCCTTTAACAATGGGTATTGTCTATGCCTCTCACTTTTTATAGGAGAGGGCCAAAAGAGGAAGCCTGAACTCCTTTGCAGATTTCACATATTAAAGCTTTAGATATGATAGATGGGCTGGGGAAAGGTCAGCTTGCAGACGTGCTCTAACCCTTCAACAATGGATATTGTCTATGCCTCTCACTTTTTATAGGAGAGGGCCAAAAGAGGAAGCCTGAACTTCTTTGCAGATTGCTGCATATTAAATCTTTAGATATGATAGATGGGCTGGGGAGAGGTCACCTTGCAGAGGTGCTCTAACCCTTCCACAATGGGTATTGTCTATGCCTCTCACTTTTTAGGTCTCGCCTAGACAGCGCTTGCGCTGTCTGTCCGAGACATGCAGTATACACTTTAGTGTGGAAGCTTCGTGGAAGCTCCGCCCACTCTCTATGCTGCCTTCTAATTGGTTTAAGACTTGTTAGTCCCTCCTCATGACGATTATGTCGTCATTTGTATCCTTCCAAGGCTACTGGCCCCTTTACTCACCGCACTTTCTTCTGGCGCAGGGCCTAACCACAACAACGCGCACGCAATGACGTGGTCTCTTCCTGGCCGGCTTTACCGAAGCATTGCAAATGCTTGTTTTCTCTCACGTGTGCCGATGCCTTTACATCATACGCATGCGCGCGACATGAACACTTTGTGGCTATGTTTAAGAAGGGTTCTGGTGTGCGTACTGTGCTGTAGTCTCTGTGGGGGTGTACTCAGCTTCAAGGCGCATGGGCAAGGCTGCGGCACTAGTCGGTGATGGTGTGCGCGAGGGGCAGGCAGCACGTACTGTTGCTCATTTCATACTGCTTTGGCGCACGCCCAGATCTATGGTTTATTTTAGCTGTGCCTCTCTATTTGGTTAGCAGATTCCCTGCCGCTCAGCGACATGCCTCACTCCCGTTTTATTTGATTGCCTCGGCTGTGTGTTAGTAATTTTGTGCTTGTTGGCTTTCAGCACCAAACGCACGCAGCTCATATTTTCAACCACACGCGTTTTTGTTTTTTACTTAAGAATCACACTGGTTACTTTGTTCTCGCTCCTCTGACGGCATAATCTTGTTCGCCCGTCACTTAATCTCCACGTACCCCTCACCACCTCCCCCTCACACAACAGTGCTTGCCCGCCCCCAGTACCCCTCCAACCTCACTCTTGTTTCGGTGCTTCTACAGCTTATCTCAGTTCGGCAGAGTCGGCAGCTCTGGATGTTTTGTGTTTGCATATAAACTAGCAGCTGATGGCATTTCAATACCCCACACCCCTCATCCACCCAGGAAGGGTTTCCCATTTTATTTTAATTAATCAAGCACAACACCTCCTTTGTGCACGTGGCTTGCAGGCATCATGCTCCCTTCCCAATGCCTGTGTGAACATGCCTGAGTCCACCGGAGTGAAGGAGGACTCACTGCTCATAATACATTGCCGTTCAGCATGTGCTTTACATTGTTAATATAGCCACAGCTTTGATCTGTAAACGCCTGTCGGAGCACACCCTGGGAGGCTCAAGCAGATCCGATTGCACCCCATAAGGTAACACTATAAGTGTTTTGAGTGATTGTGCAAAGATCGTCGAAGAGACATGGGTGATTGTGCTTGGGAAATTGCATGAGGTGAAAGTATGTCCGACGCTGGAGGGTTGTGCTCCGCCCCTTCTGTACTCAGCAATGCTCCAGCTGCTACTTCTCTCCAGGGACAGATGAAACGGCTTCGGAATAGAGGAGCAGGGGTGGAGAAGGTCCCGGGGACGAATCCAAAATCTTTCCAGCCAGCGCCTCCACAGACACATTCATCACAGCTGCAGCCATTGCATTGGAGCACACTCTCATGTATACTGTAGACTCTGTGGAGGTGAGCATGGGGTCAGGATGCTAATGAAGGGATCTTCTCCTAGCAATCCTTTCACCACCTCCACAAGCAACACCTCTTATCCCTTTGTGTTGTTTGTTTTTACTCGTAAAACTTGTACATTCCCCAAGAAACCAAAGTTTCTACCATGATATTCCACAGTACAGTAGCTCTTATGACAAGACTTCGGAGTATTTCAGGCTGCTGTGGAGGGCACTTGATTTGCGAGTAAGCTACACTGTGTACTTACAAGGGAGTGACTATTTCCAATGCTGCTTCCGTCTGCCTCAGTTTGTGTGCACTTAATTGCCTTGGCATGCAAAGATTGTGTTTTGTTTCATTAAAATACACTTTGCAGTTGCAAATGCACAGGATATTAGATTGGAAAATAGCACCTGTTATAGAGCCTGAAACACATAAATCACTGCCTCTTCGGCCATTAACAAGGTGCAATATTATGTTTACAGTTAGGGCTATGTCTGTATTTTGTACATAATTGTATTGTTCCCTAGAGAAGGCCAAAGTTAGAACAGATGGACAGCAGCTATAAAAGTTGATAAATAAGTGTGTGTGTGGGGGGGGGGGGCTACGTTGTATGCATAAATCATAAGGCAACCAAAACCCTGCCCCGATTTGTTGCAGCGAAGCAAAACGTTTGTTTGCACTTTACATGCTATTGCGGCAGCACTTCGACAAGCAGGAATCTTTCTAATTAGAAGGTCAAATTTTGCTCTCCGTTGTGGCCGTAGTGCATTCTGGTTCGAAATCAATCTTTTTACAGCATCGTTAAGCTCTTTATCAACAGACAAAGGCTTGGAAACAATATATTCTGGTGTGCAGGCAGCAGACGCCTTGAACTTTATTGTTGCAACTTGTTTACTTGATTTTATTTGTATTTTTCCTAACTCCTTTTGTTAACCCATTGCCAGAGCGGGTATACTGTAATCCCCTCTACCAATATGGCTACCAATCGCACTTCCCTGCACTCTACCCTTCCCAGTACTCCTGCCCCTAGTTCTTTCTTTATCTCACGTGCCTACTCCTTTCTTTATCTCGATGTACCATGGTCAACTGCATTTACATGCCAGTGTGCTTTCGAAACCCGCTGCTATTCAAGGCACACATAGCCACAGCACGTCCTTCAGGCTCCTGCCATTCTCATGGCACCCAGACCCATGTAGTTGGATCTCTTAATTCAGATATGGCTTTAACAACCCTTCTCCTCAATTTTAGTGCATTATTACCTTATTAGCTTAACCAATCATTTGATATTTCGCATTTTTCAAACAGCTGTTTATTGAATGGAGACACAATGGGGTATATTTACAAAGAAGTGGTGGAGCGTGTTGTTAGACTCCTTGGCTTAATGACATGCTCCACCACTTCTGAAACGAAGTCTGCACCATATTTACAAGAATACGGTGCAGTCCTGAATTTCCCCCTGCGCTGGCACTTAGTTTAGCTGCCAGCCCCAACGCAAGCATAGTGCAAGGGTGTCTGGGTGTAGGGGAAGATTGTTTATGTACAGGAAGGTCTCCTTTTCTACACATAAACAATCCTTAAACGGCTTAATGCAGCACATGTGGAAGTTACAATATGTCTTTTTGTTTTTAAAGATTCTTTACGTGCAGGAAGGGTCACCTTCCTGAACATAAACAATCCAAGGCATTTTGCATTTTCTATGTGTGCTGCTCAAGGCAGCACACATGGAAAAAGCAAAAACAAGGAGAAATAAAAGCATTTCTCCTCGTTTCGTCAATTTGAGACCAGGTTTTCCCGGGTCTCAATTTTGGGGCTACCTCCTATTCACGCTTTCCTTGTAGATAGGGGCTGCGTCAAAATGCAACACCCACTGCCCACCCCTTTCATGCTAAGCAAAGAGTGAAAGGGAGCCTTATTTGCAAGGCAGCGTTAAGCCATGTTAAGTGGCTTATCGCTGCCTTGTAAATAAGGCGAAGCCCCTATCGCCACGGGAATGTCGCAAAAAGTGGCGTTCACATGGTAATAGGGGCTTGTAAATATGTCCCAATGTTTTCCTTCCCTGCATCCCGGTGGAACAGCTACTGGCCCTTAGCTGCAGTGTAGCCCATGGCTAAATACTTATAAGGCCCCAAAGGCGAGACCAATTGCATTGCAAATGCTTGTTATAGGAGAGGGCCAAAAGAGGAAGCCTGACCTCCTTTGCAGATTGCACATATTAAAGCTTTAGATATGATAGATGGGCTGGGGAGAGGTCACCTTGCAGAGGTGCTCTAACCCTTTAACAATGGGTATTGTCTATGCCTCTCACTTTTTATAGGAGAGGGCCAAAAGAGGACGCCTGAACTGCTTTTCAGATTGCTGCATATTAAAGCTTTAGATATGCTAGATGGGCTGGGGAGAGGTCACCTTGCAGAGGTGCTCTAACCCTTCAACAATGGGTTTTGTCTATGCCTCTCACTTTTTATAGGAGAGGGCCAAAAGAGGAAGCCTGAACTCCTCTGCAGATTGCACATATTAAAGCTTTAGATATGATAGATGGGCTGGGGAGAGGTCACCTTGCAGAGGTGCTCTAACCCTTCAACAATGGGTATTGTCTATGCCTCTCTCTTTTTATAGGAGAGGGCCAAAAGAGGAAGCCTGAACTCCTTTGCAGATTGCTGCATATTCAAGTTTTAGATATGATAGATGGGCTGGGGAGAGGTCACCTTGCTTTTGACTTGTGCATGGTGTGTGCCTCTGACGATCTGTAGGAGAAGGCGAGGGAAGGAAGCTTGCAATACGATTGATTCATGGGTGATCCACGCTTTAAACTGAGTTGGGGATAGGTAACAAAGCAGTTGAAATAACACTAACTGTGTTTATTCTTTAGTTACATATTTACTACCGTAGAATATATTTACACTTATTATAAGACACAGCAGGGTAATAGTTCCCAAGTGACCCCACACCTAACTGCAGTGAGAAAACAAAACTGTGAGCTGATAATAACTGGATAGCAGAGCCTCTGGTGACACTGTACCACTCCTTTGTAGATGAATGTTTATGAAGGTGCGATGGAGAAAGGCACACAGTAATAGTATGTAAGGCTAATTAAAAGAGGATAACTATTGTGTAGTTGAAAGATAAAATGCGAAACCCTTGGTAACATCAAAAACTTTAGATATATAAGAAGCAAAATTAGTGATAAGGAAGTGTTTGCAGATAACCACAACTGTTTAATAATGTAAAAACATCTCAAAATGTCACGTTGCCTTTACGCTAGCTGTACCTGAAAAGCTGCTCACCATACACTCTTACCTTACTTTCAAATAAACCAAGAGTCTGGGTTGGTGTGAGTCTTTTAATTGCACTCCTCCTGAAAGCAGACACTGACAGTACAATAAAGGTAAAAGTGACCTGAGATTACAGATTATCTTTTTTACAGTTGCATGTTCTGAATAGAGATTACATACTGTACCTTAAACAGCTGAATGTGAAATTCCCAATAAAAACGTAGTCATTAAGCTGAGAAACCATTTGTTGGGAAGCAAAGCTACTCAGCCTTACAATCGGAAATGCACACAAAGCATGATAGGATAATCTGTGCGGAAATGATGCGGACCTCATGTTGATGGTCTCATGACTGTTCTTTTCCTCTATGTCTATACTTATCTATGTAATTATGGAACCTGTAACTCACTGATCCTCAAGTAAAGCGCTCTGATACTCCCGGGTCTAGCCAGCGCTATATAAAACTTTGCAAATAAAAATAAATAAAGGGGGTCGTTTTGTGTTCGGAAACACAACGGAACGCAGCATCTACAGAGGCATAACAAAGATGCTTCGGTTGAAAATATTAGCAATGAGACCGGGAGGCATCAAAGCTCGTAGTTGTGCACATTGTAAGTAAAAGTTCCTCGGAATAAAAAAGGAACCGGAGTGATTGTAACTGGCCATGTTTGTTTTTAAAAAGGGGGGTAATTTGCAAACATTTATATTATTGCTTTGGATAACAAAGCTAACTGGAAGCCAGAGACAGCATTGCAACTCTGTGTCTAGTCACAGCAGGTCTGCCTCCATTTAGTCGCGCCATCCCAAAACCAACAAAGAAGTGTGAACTCTCCATAGTAAAGTGCGTTGAACATACCGAAGTAGGAGGTTGCTTTCATGCAACCTCCTACTCCACCCCTAATGGGCCATTAGAATTTCAAATGTTTGGTTTGATGAGACGATTTGAGAACGAACTGTGGGGAAATCTGGGAGGCTATTTGTCAACACAGAAAAGACGCTGCTTCCAAAGAGGCATAAGTCAAAATAAAAAAACATAAAATAAAGATACCGAGTGGACTAATTTTAAGTGCATTTTTAAATTTTAACCTTTGGAAAAACAACACATAAGCTTGGCTTGGATAAAGGTAACCTTGCAGCCCTGCTTTAACCCTTTAACAACGCGTATTTGTATATGTTTAACTACTGGGGGAGAGAGGGGGGTGATTAATGTGGGGGCCATGCTGTATAGCTAGCAGCGCACCTAAAAATAATATAAACATGTGAAGTCGACTGAGGAGAGGTCTGTATAATTAAAACATCCTCTATAAAAAAATGTAAAAACGGCTCCGATAAAAAAATACATAACACTTGCTAAGAGCTAAATTGTATTATTTACATTGCTACAAAAGACCATTACATGCTAGTACCCAAACAGAAAACACACTGGTGCACATTTGATTCACAAACAGAGGCGCACTGCAAAATGTAAAGGCGACCACATTTAAGCAAAAAAAACACACTTGTGGCCATTATATTCGCAAACAAAAGCAGACTCCAAAATGCGTCTGCAAGTCTTAGCCATTACCAACACAAACAAAAAAACACTCAGGCGCATTACATTTACAACAAAGGCTCACTGCAAATGTGCAAAGGGGGCCTTCTTAAACAAACCATCACTGAGAGAAAAAACAGCAGCGCGCACAAATCCACACTAGGTAAAGAACGTGGAAAACTACAAGTAGCTGGGGCAGTCACAGGGAGGATAAAAAAAAAACAACAAAAGGCGGGAGGAATTAGGCATGCTAACTAAACAGAAGCATGCATTCCTGTAAGGGAGGAATGTGAACCAATCAAAGAAAGAGGAGGGGCTTTAAACCGTAGTAAGCATTACAACAGGCCTCGCAGAGCAACGCATGCGCGCTGCCCCTAGGCTCGACCTAAAAAGTACTTAACCAAGTAATTAAGTAATTTAACAAACAAAATGACAAAAATCCAAATAGAGGAACAGGAGATATGAATTTTTAAATGCAAATGTGGGCCAATTGGTTGCATTATACATGACCTATGTGCAATTTTTGGCTGACTGCGATGGGTCGGATACACCAACCAGGTTCAACCCAGTCGGAGATTTTACCCTCTGACTTAACTTGAAAATGAAAGTCAAAGTCCTCCATCGTGGCTAGGCAGCAGGCTGCATCCAAGAAGGGCTCCACGACCTCGGATATGCATTGGATGAGGTCCCGGTGAAGCCCTTGGTTTAGGCGGGAAAATCTCAGAGAGGGAAACATTTTAATTCACGCCAATGGAAGTCTTCTCGCCACCAGATATTTTTGGTGCCTTCACCCAGTGAAGTTTTCTACATTCAGAATAAGTCACTATTTTGGAGCTTTGATTCCTCCAGCTGGGCCAGGCTGCAGGATACATGGTCAGATACCTTTGCTGCGCCATCCCGCTAAAACAGATTTGGGGCTGCAGAAAGGCTCTGAATGGGAGAAACCTGAAACCTTTGTCGCATCGGCTTGGCAGATTTGTCCTGGTGCTTCGGAGGTCTTTGAAGCCAAAACGTTTTTAAGTCCAGGGTTTTCAAGTATGTCGGAAGTACACTTTGACACAGCCATGGCTACCAGGACCTCAGGAAGAGCACTTGGGGCAAGACTTACTCCAGCAGAAGCCACCAGTAGGGTCCAGGGCACGTCTTGCAGTTTGTTGTGGTCCTGTAGCTTAACAGGAAGTCAGCCAACTAACCTTTTGTGGACCAGATCCAACCCTTCAACTCCTCACACACCTTAAATTGCAGGTGGAGTCCTTCTTCTTTTCTTCCACAGGTCCAGAGTGTTTTAAGGAAGGTGCCAGATGGTGCCAAGTTTATGACTGGCACTACGGTGCAGTACTCCTGGCCCCTCCCTAATCAATTGGGAAACATTCCCAGGGGTAACCCAACCCACTTTTGCAGCAGTTCTTATGTGTTCTTCCACAAACAATCCCACAGTGCCCATCTCTGCCTAAGCGGACCATGGTGAAACGCTTCTCCTCTTCACCCCAGAAGAGTGGCCAGGGAAATGAGCAACCTCTCCACTGTGTTTAATTTAAACCAGTTCTGCGGGCAGCTCCCTCCCCACTAGTATTAGGATCAAATCTTTTTATTGATGAATAATTAGGCAGGTCACATACACAGCATGCCGCCTACAACCCATTATGGGCCTGCTGCCAAGTTCAGATGCATATCAAGAGGCAAAGCTTAACACATTAATATAGTGATCACAAAATAAGAAAGATGATACACAGCATGTCGCCTACAACAGAGGTTGGGCCGGCCACGTATGGAAAGCAAAAGATAAAGGCCTTTCACGTTCAATAGAAATTATCATAGACTGCTGAGAGTAACAATGACCATGGCACTGTATTGCTGTGTTCTTTTGTAGGCTTTGCATCCTACAAATAGGAAACCAAAAAACAGATAGAATGTAACATTAGAATTGAACAAACCCCCTCCACCCTCTCCCCCTCTCCGACTAGACCATTCAAAGTGTGCAAGATTGCTAGGTAAGATCACTGCGGGTCAGGGACTATAGGATTATGGGGCCTTGACCTCTCCCTGTTCGGGAGGCAGTAGCTTAAGAATGAGCATGTACGCTGGACAGGTCAAAGATAGTAATAAATGGAGACCACATTTTCGCATATGTTGTGTAGTCAACTTTGGTGGCCATCAATAATCTTTCCATACCCAGCAAGATCCAAACCTGATGGAGCCATTGCCTATATCCATGCGTTTTATTTGCCATAGCTATCTGTGAGCCTCTAATGGACCAGAGTGGGTAAGTGAGAGCATTAGGGATTCCCAGGAGTTTGTATGCAGGGAATCGGGGAAGCTCAGTATTAAGAGTGCAATCTATATCATTCAAGATTAATTCCCAGAATCTTCTGAGCTTGGGGCAATTCCATAAGAGGTGTATCAGAGTCCCAGCATTGCCACAGCCTCGCCAGCACTGACCATCACAAAGCGTGTTCCATTTCTGAATGCGTAAAGGGGTATAATACCAGTATGAGCTAATTTTTGTTGTTTCAGTGTGTCCTGTATTATATGCCGTGTGGTGCGTCCTATAGAATGTTTCCCCACCCTTTGTCAGAGAGACGGCGCCCAAGTTCTGCCTCCTAACAAAGCTTGCCCGGAGTCTTATGAGTGGGAGGTGCCTTCATCAAGCGGTGGTAGATTGCTGAGATGAGTTTCTTGTCATCTTTTTTTAGGAACATCCATTTCTTTAAGGGGTTCATAGGTCTGTTCGCTTTAGGGGGCGTCTCTGTGTTGAGCAACCAGTGGGTGAGTTGGGTGTGAGTGAACCTTTCGTGTTCTGCCAAGGAATATTGTGGTTTCAGTTGGTCGAAAGGGATGGCAGCGTCGTGATCAAAAAGACAACCTATCCACTTACAGCTGCCTGCCAACCACGGTTTAGCAAGCCCCGAAGACAAACCAGGTGGGAACTCTGGATTTGCAAATAATAGGATCATGGGAGAAGGGAAGGACGAAAGTCTGGCGGTTTGCACCACTCCGTCCCAAATTTTTAATGTATGGCTGGTGATCGGAGATGAGTGGAGACCCCAAGATCTATGAGCCCAAGAGAGCCAAACATCCCACCAGATGTGCGAGCCCGCTACCGTTTGGTCCATAAAGACCCAGTGCTTTTCCATCATTGGGCAAATCCACTCAATCAAATATCTCAGCTGGGCAGCTTGGTAGTACCGCAAGACATTAGGAATGGCCAGGCCCCGTCTTGCTTAGTGCATGGCAGCAGTTGCCTTCGTAGTCTGTGCCTCTTCCCTCCCCAGATGAAGCGATGGATCTCTCGTTGAAGCTGAAGTAGCTCCCCAGGAGGTGTAGAGAGGGGAAGCGCCTGGAAGATGAAAAGAGCACAGAATAGGACGTTCATTTTCACTGCGGCTATCCTACCTAGCCAAGATAGAGGAAGGCATAGCCACCGGTCTAGCTCTTTACAAATTGTGGCCCTGAGTTTAGAGTAGTTGGCTTGCGCATTGTAAGGGAGGCTCCAAGCCAACACTATTCCCAAGTATGGGAGGTCTGTCTCTGCCCATTGGAAATAGTACACTGCGCGTAGAACTTGCTCCACGTCTTGTTGAATGGTGAGATTTAGTATTTGCGATTTCAGCAAGTTTATCTTAAAACCTAACATGACCCCAAATGCCTCCATCTCTGAGATAATAGCAGGAAATGAGGAGAGAGGTCGGGTGACAGAGAATATAAGGTCCGCCTAGAGGCTAATCAAATGTTGATCAGATCCAAACATGATACCTACTGCGATGGGGTCATCTCTCAGCCTCTGAGCCAAGGGTTCCATATATAGAGCGAAGAGGAGCGAGGAAAGCAGGCAACCCTGCCCTGTGCCTCGCTCCACTCGGAACCCACTTTAGCTCACCCCATTGACACGGACAACTGCACTGGGCGCACTATATATGCTGTGCACCCATTTCACAAAACGCTCGCCCACCCCAAAGCGCCTAAAAGTTGCGAACAGGTAGGGACAGTGCACTCTATCGAATGCTTTCTCTTCGTCGATAACTAGTAAAAGGGCTTCTTCCTGGGAGCGCTGGACTTTGTCGATGAGGTGACACACACGCTTGGTGTTATCCCCACACTGACGTGAGGGAATAAACCCAGCCTGATCTGGATCGGCCAGGCATCCAAGGATTAAGGCGATGGGCCAAGATGCTGGCAAACAGTTTCTTATCCACATTGAGCAGGGATATCGGGTGATATGAGCTGCCGTGCTGAGGGCCCTTCCTGGGTTTCGGGATTACCAAGATGGAGGCTTGCAGCATACATTCTGTCAGCGCCCCGGTGTCCGCAAAGGAATTAAAAAGGCGAGTTAACAGGGGAACTAGTTCAGTGCAGAACGTCTTATAAAAAATAGTCCTATACCCATCCTGGCCTGGCAGTTTCATGGGCGTCAGCCATGCGATCGCAGAGATCACCTCTTCTATTCTGATGGGCTGGTCAAGATTCTCCGATTCTATAGAAGGAAGGCGAGTGATTCCAGTAGACTGAACGTAGAGCTGAGAATCTGAGGTTGTTACATGGTCCCCCGTGTACAGATTAGCGTAAAACTCCCGGAAATCAGCTGTGATGACTGAGGCATCAGATGTCACCAAACCCCTCCGTGTTTGTATGGCTTTGACTGCATTCGCATGTTGTTTGCTACGTAAGCAATGGGCTAGCATCCAACCACCTTTATTAGTCCCTACATGGAATTTGTGCTTCAGACAGAGCATAGCATATTCGGCTCTGTCTAGGTTGAGGCGCTTGAGCTGAAGTCGCTCCTGTTCCAGCTTACGCTGGATTCTGGGAGCTCCAGTGCGCTTATGAATGGACTCAAGTTCCAATGCCGATTTTTCCAGCACCTCCCTTTTATCCTTCCGGGCCTTGTTATCGTGTGCCGCTTTCGCTATAAAAGCTCCTTCGCCCGAATCATTAATAGCCAAATAGTCAGTGATCGTCTGCCTGATTGAGAACACCACGTCAGGGGAATGCATCAGTGTTAGACGCAGGCACCAATGTGGTCGTCAGGCAGGGGGAGCGTGAGTTGTAAAGGTAAGTGTGATTAATGTGTGGTCGGATAGGGAGCAGGGCTCAATGGAAGAGGCTGTAATTTGCTCCCACACCAAGGGCGAGGCTAGGAACTGATCTAAGTGGCGTAGGTTTTGTGCGCTGCAGAATAGAACGTACAGTCCCGTTCATCGCGGTGCTGTAGATGCCACACCTCACGTAGCCCACAGTCTGCCAGCCAGGTCAGTCCATCTGGGGAGAAAGCCCCTGCATGCCCAGTCCTTTGTCCAGAGCAATCCCGCCCCCTCTCCATGACTAAATTGAAGTCTCCACCCACAAAGATAGCCTGATCTGGGGTCTGCAGGACCTCTGCAAGCGCCTCAATCATAAAGTTCTCTTGTCGTTTGTTGGGGGCGTAGAGTGAGGCTATTGTAAAGTGAAGTGTATCTATTTGCACCCGATGGCCAGCAAACAACCCCTAATCTCCAAGCAGGTACCTAAGATCAACCCTTGAAAGCACCTGAAGAAAAGTACGCCACCCCCCCTCTTTCCCTTCACCGGCGACCAAAACTGGTGTGGGAATCTCCTATTATGCATTCTGCGGGTGTCTTGCGCCAGCAAATGCGTTTCCTGGAGCAAATACATATCTCCTTGCGAGTGTTCTTAAAAGGAAAGTATCGCAGACCTCTTAGTGGGATTGTTAAGACCTTTTACATTAAGACTAAATAGTTTGACCTCCATAATACGAAATGTGGAGAGGACTAGGCGAGTGTAGGTTGGGAGACAAAGAGGTTAGTTGAAAAAGCAAGTGAGGGCCAGGTAATCCGGGCGCAGTCACAGTGGTTCAAAGATATGTCGATTGACCCACAAAAAGTCAGTCGTAAGTTGAGCCCCTTAACAATACCCCAAACCCTCAACAAAAGGTGAAAAACCAAAGTAAACATGTAGTCAATAAAGTCTTTTGTGACTTGGAAGTCTGGGTCCGCGGGGATTACCAGGGCACCGTCTCCACCCTTGTGTTAGCAACCCTTCTGCCAATGCACAGTACCTTATGAGGGGGGTCAACGTCATGTTCGCCTTCGCCAGAGAGGGAGCGCAGCGCCTCAGACCTTTCTCTTGCCATGGCGGCCGTGTCCAGGCGGTGAAGCATGGGTCTCAGACTCCGCCGGGATCTGCAACCTTTATTACCCTGGACCCTCTCACCCGTCCAGGAACACTGGGAATCCAAGTCGGGGGTGCGAGCTCAAGGACTTTGCAGGCCTCGGACAAAGAGCGTAGTTGGTGGGTTTTACCGTTCAGTTAGAAAATAAGGTGAAATGGATGGCCCAGGAGTATGAAATGCCCTGAGAGCAGAGGTGACCAGTGACCGAACGGAATTCCATCCATTTCAGGAGAGTGGATGCCGCCAGGTCTTGAAATAGCTGAAGGGAGTGGCCGTGAAATTGTATCCTCTGGTCAGTTCTGGCAGCCATGAGGGTTGCCTCTTTTCCGGTGAAGCTATGAACACCTACCAGAATGTCCGCTGGTGGGCGAGGTGCCCTGAGGATACCAACTGTATGACATGATCTAACTTGGTGTTGCTTGCGCGTTGTCCCTGAGGATGCTTCCAAACAGGGCCTGGACATAGCCCTCAAGATCAGCACCTGTGGGCGCCCCTCTAGTGTATGTTGTTTCTTCACTACCTGTTTTCCAGGTCTAATACATGAGCCTGAAGGTCTAGTTGCTGATCCTGCAAGCGAGTGATCTCCTGCTGGAGGGCTTCAATTTCCACATCCTTAGTTAGGGAGCTCTCTTCAAGGGCCACCACTCTCTCCCCCTTCTCATCGATGTCTCGGTGCACCTCCCTGAGCTCTAACATCAGATCCTTTTTAACCGTCTGTAAATCTTCCCGCAAAGATGTGAACAGTGCTTCCAGGAACTACGCGTCACCGAGCTCACCGCACTCTTGCCTCCTCCCGAATGCTTAGAGTCTTCCGTGGGCACTTTCTCTTGCTGGGAATCCATCCTGCTTTTAATCAACATGTCCTTGACAGATCTATCTTTTTGCCTTCAACTGTGGCCATGGTTCACCCCTCTTGCGCCGAGGGAGCAAGGGGTGTGAAAGTCGTGTAGGCACACCCAAACCCTTGTCCGAAGTACAGTTTAGGGCAAAGCCGGATTCCGGACAGAGCCAATGTGCACAACTGACATGTGCAGACAGCTGCTGGTTCCCAGCGACTCCATGCAGCCTCCAAGCACCTAGCAGTGAGTCAGCCTCAAAGTCTGCCGCCCCACACGACCCAGCCCAGGTCGGTTCTAACATCAGAAGAATAGTAGGGGGTACCGAAAAACAAGGGCATAGGAGTTAATCGGCCACTTTGCTGCAGGTACCCAGAGATGTTAGGGGGCTCCAAAGAGGGCCAGCGAGTTCGACCTGGGGTGCTCAAGGGAATAGCAATCTGCAGTAGAACGTAGAGGTACACCTCAGTCCTCGTATTTAATTTGGCCAAAAACTTTGGCTATCTTGAAAATGCCCAGAGTAGGTAGGGTTGACCCCATTCCCTTTTTACCCTATTGCTTAGGACGTGCCCAGGAGTCATTCCCACCCTCCAGCTCGTGCAGCCATAAATGTTGCATCTCCAGGCACACTTTTCAGCGCACTCCCTGGACCTAAGAAAGATCAGAAGAGGACTGAATCTCCTCTCTGCAACCCAAGAAGAGCCTTGAAGGACTAGACCTACTCTCTCTTTTATTCCTAGGACAAAGAAGTGAACTGCAAGGGCCATAAAGCTGACATCCTGGTGAAGCTACAGGGACACAGCAAGCTATAAGAAGCCTTTTTCTGAAAAGGCCTAGCCGATCTGTGGCAACTGGACTCTGCTGTTGGCCTTTGTCTGATATACTGTGAGTCTCTAAGTGGCTTCTGGGGGCTTTACAAGCATACATCTGTGGTGGATTGTAAAATAAAGGACTAAAGTCAGAAGGGGAAATCTTTGTCCAGGTCGAACATGGCTTGTGCATTCAACCCCTGCTCCATTGCACTTAGCGTCACATTGTGTCAAGGTCTCTCACTATCATGACCATTAACTGTCATTGGCACTTTATTCTTCTATGCATTGTTCCTACTAAAAACGTAGAAAAAATATATCCTTTTTCCTAATTGGATTTTTGGCCCTTAGGCGTCATTTTTTAAAATTAAATGGTACTTTTTTCTCTATATCGATTTGGGATTGTTATTTTTTTGCATTTTGCCTTTATTATAGTTGTGGTACTGTATAAATACTTTACACATTGCCTTAAGGTAAGCTTCACTGCTCTGTGACATAGCTAATAGGGGGTTGAGCTCATGTTATTTTAGTGACTGTAAGTGTTAGCACTGCCAGGGATTGTGGTCATTCCTTCAAGTGGCCAGCTACCCACGCCAAGTATTAATCCACTTTCTTACACTTACAATCTGATTCTTCAATGATGTTTGTAGTGTTGCTCATGAAGGCTCTTGCCTATTCACTGGTGCCAGCCTTGACTGTCTTGCTGAATACGTCCTTTCGTACCATGATAGTCCTGGAGAACTGAAAGATGGGGTTTGTGAAGCCCTGTTAAAACAGGCCAACTTGGACATCAGTGCAATGTCAATTATTGACTGATTTATGTTTTTTTCTTACCAGCTACATCTAAAATCAGAGATACATATCTGGCTCATTGGCTTTCTAGATGCTTTAAACCTCTAAGACTCTTCCCAGGAGTGGGGACTCAAACCACCATGGCTAAAGTTCTGGGTGACCTGGAAGTGTACATTGCCAGGTACCTCTCTTCCAGGCTCATTTACTAGCTCTCTTCTCTGCTTTTGATACATTACATCTTGACATTGTAATCCACCGGTTGGCAGAGGTAGGTCTGCCTGAGGAGGCCCTGCCTTCGTTCGCCTCCTTCCTTTCTGGTAGGAGCCAGGTATTGGTGCTCCCACCATTCGACAGGAAGAAATCTCAGTCTTTTAAAGAGTGCCACAGAACTCTTCACACCCCTATTGTGTGCGGCATGTGGGCAACTGCTAGAGGCATCATCATTAGATATTGTGGAATGAGCGCAATGATACCCAGCTATTCCTGCCCATCGAAAGACCATGTCTGAGCTTCAGCACACTCTGGGGTTCTGCCTACATTGCATTCAAGACAGAATGAGCAGAAATTAGCTGAAGTTCAGTGCCGATAGCCAGAACAGCTTGTGGATGGACACCTTCTCGCCCTGTGAGGCAGGTTCCCCTCATCCACAGTGGCCAGGGTCAAAAGCTCATTACCTAATGGATTGGCAGCTCATCCATTGATTTTGTATCGTTCTGTTTAAGCTCATTTGTGGAAATCTGCATAATGAGGAGCTTTGTGCCTCTCCTTTATCGCATTGCCCCCTCTACTCAGGGTTGAGTCTCTATCCTCTATCAAACTGAATATTGAAGAGATCCGAACCCCTAGTTTATTGCATCGCTCTTCTTTCATAAGTTGATTCCGTTGCATTCAATTTAAGAAATTAGCCTTGATCCCATACCATATCAAGACAGTATTGGACTTTTCGTTTGCTTTACTGTCATCTTGACCATATCTAGTTTGACAGTGAAACTGAACTTACTATTTGGAGGTGGAACTCCTGAAGAAGGCAGTGGTCTGCCGAAACGCGCGTTGAGAAACTATTTGGAAAACCACCCGAAAATTAAATGTTCTAATTAAAATTTTATTGTTACACTACATATAGCTGATTAATGAATTGTACTGTCATCAAAAACAGAACTGTATTTACAAAACAAATTAGAAGTGTAAATGCATGATGAATGATTGAAATAAGTATGCGGCATTAGTTATATTTAAAAAATATTTTTTAGTGATTTATCATGATTCTATTTTTCTATATGAGATATGTGATTATGTATAACAAATACATTATATTGTATTTTTCTTAATTAGAGTGTCACTACTTTTTATTTGATATGTTCTAGGCTTTTTATAGAGCTGAAGTTGCCCCAGATTATTTACAGTATCAAAAGCCATTGCTTCCATTTTGACACAGTGCTTTCTTTAGGGGGTTGAGGTTAGTGTAGCTCTGGTTTCAACATGCTACCATCAGACGAGCCGAGGAATATATTGCCCTTTGTTTCTGACCATCTACATATTTCAGTGGTGGTAGTTTTCATTCTGTCCAAGATAGACAAGGCAAATGCCTATTAAATGCGGCTCCCAACCACAACTATCTGGTGTTTGCAGTTAGTGCAGCAAATATGGCAGTTAGGCTTGTCTGAAGTCTTAGAACATTGACCAAGGCTCAATCTCTCCACTCCACTGGCTTCCTGTGGCAAAACACATTAATTTCAAATCATTCTGTTTAGCACATCAGGCTTTTGACATGGTTCTGTAAAAAAATAAAAAAGCCCACAATTTTATTTTGTATGTGCGCACATGTGGCCAAGTCATGGGCTTCTTTTCTTCAACTTAGTTGCACAGCATTGGGGATGTTTTAGACCATTGCTAAAAACCACTGCCGGGCCTCAAGTAGCTTCCGGGACTGCTCCCGCAAAGACTTCGGGGCCATGGTCCGGCAGTCGGAGCACGACTTGGGGTCGTGGTCGCACTCCAGGAGGTAGAGGCACACACGGTGCAGCTCCGTCACCGACATGAGTCGGATACAGGAACCGCAAGCCTTAAAGCCGGGCATCCCTCGTGCACCAGGAGTCGAAGGACTCTAACTACAACGAAGTCGACAAAAGTCGGGGAAAAAGTTCAGTCAAAAATTGACTGGAGGTACCGTTCTTTTGGGATCTGCGCTTGCTGGCGCGGAAAAAGAAAGAATTGACGTCAGTGCACGAGTGCGGTGTCTAAGTAGCCACCGTAACGTCATCCCGGCGACCACGACACCGAACGCATAGTCGACCAACGCCACCTTGCTACGTGCAGGGGTACTGCTGACGAAAAACTTTCCGGATCCAGTCTGACGCCTGGGGAAAATCCTAAGGTGAGGAATGTATAACTAACCTATGTTTCTTATAGATATATCGTTACTGAAGGTAAGTAACTTGTTCTTTCTGCCTCATCTTGTCTCTTTTTATAATGGTGGACTGAACCTCTTTGAAACCATCATTTTAGCTTCTCATTTCCTACCAAAGCACATTTTGTTTATGATAACTTTGAGCTCAGACTGGGCAGCAGCATTTATTGTGTGAGATTAGTGTGTCAGGCTGTGTTTGAGTTCCAACCCTATAACGCCTATTAGGGGAAGCCTTGATTCCGTGTCTGCACTGCATTTGAACTACAAAGGAAGTACCTGGTCTTTCCAGTTGAAGACCAATGGCTCCCAAGGCCATGAGACAATAGTGGTAAACAACAGTACGCAACACAGATAACACGACCTGCAGAAAAGTTAGTCTCACAGGCCCGGCCAGCGCTGTTACATAAACATGTGGTATCAGTGTCTGGTTAAGCAGTACCTTCTGTTCATGTGTGACACCAAGACACATGGCTGTTCAGTGTCTGTACCAGCAGTACATGCTCACAATGTATCTTAAGAAGCAAGTGATATGAACATCTACCACAGAGGTACATATTGTAAAGTTGAAGGTCTGTCTGATGTTTGAAGTTCAGAGGCACTTCAATTCTGAACCTCTGGATGTGAGAGACAGCAACTCTTACGTTATCCAGTGACTCACTATGGGCGTACTAAAGGTTCCATAGACTTTACCAAGTGTCATAGGGAATCGCCATTAAACTTGATATAACTACCGATCTTCTTCTAGTGGCCTCTTGAACATGAGATGTCTGGCTTTAAAGGCAGGTTTAACATTAGTTGTACATTGAGAGATCTCTTTGTGACTAAGGTTGTGATCTTTAATTTATAATGTTTTCAATATCTACAGATCCAGAACCCTGGGCCTGCCGCATACCAATCCTTCTGGACTCAAGAGAGGGTTTTCACCCCAGCGTATGCTCCTTTCTCCATTCAAGCAGAAAGATTTCCGGCAAAGGTCTCCGATGCAGAACTTCACCCCGGGTACATGCAACTGGCAGTCAAAGACAAGCGCACACATACACACACAAAAATACATGATTTGTCGCTCCTATACCCTTACTCCATTTGTCACACTCTCTCACCCGTACTCTCCCACTGTTCTTTCTCAGCCAGATCCTCACCCTAGACACAAAGCTGCCCACTAATTGTCCACATGCTAAGAAACCAGCACTAATGGAACACGTGCATTTATCTCCCGCACAAGACTGTCTCTCAAACATGATCCAGTAATTCTAAGCTGTAGATTCATCCACTACTCTTATATATATATATATATATATATATATATATATATATATATATATATATATATATATATATATATATATATATATATATATATATACCCACTTGTTTCCTGCACATGACATGGTACTTTCAATAAATGATCTTTCTCCTTGAGTGAAAATAAATTTTTTCCCCTCTCTCATAAGCCCCGGTGCCTACGAACTTGAGGTACCTACGAAGAGGAGGGTTACTTGGCCCATGAAGTTTGGGTCTCCAGACTGGTCGTTGGTGCCATCGCTGGAGAAGAGAACTCTCCGGTCAGAGGTGGGTGCCAGTTTTTTACTTCTCTACCCAAAGGTTCTTTAGGGCCAGAGTATGAGTTGTTCTTCATTCAAACCAACCTTCCTCTAGTCTTGGGCAGTCATTCCACAACACAGTTGAGTGATCATTTGGAAGCCTGGGTGCGTGGGCAAACCTCATGCCCAGAATCTGCCTCCCACGGGCATACCCTAATTCAGTCCATTATCTCGCAAAGAAGATTTCAGATATTTTCCCGCTTTCTTGCATAAGTGCCTCGTTGGCTTCTGTGCTGAGGACTTTTCTCCAACCCATTTTCTTCCTTGCCTCAATGTGACTCTTATGGCTCAGGAATGCAAGCTTAGTGGTCCTGTGTTCTTAAAAGCTGACCCTCATTGGCTGGACAACCCCAGCAACAGCCTGTTGATGAGATGTATTTTTGTTTTGGAGGTATTCTTAATGTATAGGTTTGTGTTCTCTGTCTGAGCTAGGCACTCTCTCTGAGCTCCCAAGCTGAATGTACATAGGCAAATGAGAGACTACTCTCCTCTGGGCTTCTGTTGGATGTCTCGTACCACAAGTGATTGATTGATTGACTGGTCGATTGATTGTGTCAATGGACTTCAACTGGTCATGCTACACAAGGGAAAGAGTCTATACCTCAAAGCTGTAAACCCCGTGCCTTTACCACACAAGTTTAACCACCCAGGCGACACTACCACGCATGTCTTTACTACACAGGATTTGACAACAAATTTGTTGTAAAGGCATGAATGGTAAAGGCATATTCATTGTAAAAGTTTTAAGGGTAAGTATATGTAAGTGTTAATGGTTTTAAATGTTCAAAGTGTTTTTTACACACACACATATATATGTATATATATTCATATGTGTATATACATATATATATGAAACCAGATAATTCCAAACCACGCAGTCCTGTATTTCGAGTAGACAGGTGGTGCAATCTTCCACGGCCGGGCTGCCGTGTTGAAACATGAAACCAAAGGTTTGAAATGCCAGCACCGGTTTTGTTCATTAAAATTCAGCTGAATTATCCTCCGTGGAGTGGCGTCTTCGTATCAGGGCACCTTTGGTTTCATACATATATATAGATATATATCTCTTGTTGTGGAAATATATATATATATGGCGGTGTAAGGGCGAAATAAAACACCTTATTGCACCAGGAATTTGGAGTTTGCATTTGTTTTTTCCCACCGAGAGGGGAATTTGTTACAGAAATGAAGGTCGGAAGTGATATATATATGCAAGGATAGCCCGCACTCCAGATAAGTCCGATTATTCCTTTATTTGTGACGTGTTTCAACCAAATGGTCTTTCTCAAAGCAATGCCATTTATATATTAGTGAATCTTTTTTTAGGGTTTAGGGTGGGAAAGAATATATGGGTTTTTGGGTTGTAGGACATTTTAGGGTTTAGGGTGGGTTGGAGGTTCTGGATGTTAAGTGAATTTTTAGTGTTGAGGGTGGGTATGGCTTTTTGGGCAGTAAGGAACTATTAGGGTTTAGGGACGGTTTGTGGTTTTGGGTGGCAAGAGAACTGTTGGACCTAAGATCCGGGGGTAGCTTGGCTTAAGGGGGAAGGCCTATACTCGTTCGCGTGTCATGCTTGCACCACACTCATCTCGCACTCCAGCGCACCACCACCAAAAATGACGCTACACCAGGAAACTGAGAAAGATGGAAAACCTTTATCTTCCCTTATTTCTTGTCTCTTCTTTTCTTTTCTCTTCAGGACAAATCAATTATTACACCACCCACAGTAGTGGATTAGTACTTTGAATAGAGACAGTCGCTTTAGTGCCGCACATAACCATGACCTGGCATATTGAATTGAGTGAAGAACTACACAGTCGCATATGATACCGACATTACCTGGTAAAGGTCAATAAATAATAGGCCGCACGTAGCATTGCACTACTTTAAATAGGGTCAATAAATAATAGGCAACACATAGCATGAACATTGCACTGTCAAGATAAGCAATAATTACAAGGCCGCACTTAGCATTGCACTACTTTAAATAGGGTCAATAAATAATATGCAACACATAGCATGAACATTGCACTGTCAAGATAAGCATTAATTACAAGGCCGCACTTAGCATTGCACTACTTTAAATAGGGTCAATAAATAATATGCAACACATAGCATGAACATTGCTTGCGCTGAAAACCAGGCCCTATCAACCTAGCGCTGCCCACAACACTTAATACTGCTTCAAAGTATGACAGGTGGACACAGCGCCATCCTTAGCAGATCACTAGCGCCTCTGGATCCTAATTCCTACCCTCACGCTACATCTGGTAACTCAATAGCGCTTCCTACTCTGGTCGCTTGACATAGCGCTTTACATGAGGCCCCTCAACCAGGGCGGAGGAATATAACGCTTTGAAACTGGCGCTTTGAAGGGGTTGGTGCCAAAGGTCCTGGACCAGCAGTCCGAGTCTTATCCTGACGCTTTATGAGTCCTGCAGGGGCAGAGGGCATGGACCAGTCTACTCCTTCGTCGGGAGACGTGTGGGCACACCCGGTTTACGAAGCACTTCCCCGGGGGAGGGGCGAGTCCTGGGCCTCCCTCCGGCCTTCCGCCCGCCTCCCCCAGGGGTTACATGATTCTTGGACCCTCGCGGGTTTGAAAGCGCACACTTTGGCTCCCTCCCGGCGATGTCTGGGTCGAAGGGGGAAGGCGCGGGGCTCCCGGACGGGCCAGACATGGCCGGGGAGCTCCGCTGGATTCCAGGCTTTCCTCACAGGTGCCGAGGCCCGCGCCCGCAGCCGCTCACGACACTCCGGCGGGGGCGCGGCCCAACCAACCAATAGTACTACGGCGGGGGCGGCGTTTGGCAGCCCGCCCCCGTCAGGTGATGCGAGTATTCGGCTTCGGCCTAGCGCGGCCCACAGGAAGCCTCGGTGACGCCTCTCTCTCTCAGAGGGCCGCGCCTCCAGACACTGGGACAGCGATTCTCTTCAGGGAAGCCTCGATCTACAGCGCAGGAGCAAACCATCTACGCAGCCAATACTCCTGGGGCTGCGGCGCTGATCACTTTCCCACCTCAGAACAGCAGTCAGTCTCAGGGTTTGTGCTTTCAAGGGCTCCGGGGAATCACAGTGGCAGGGGGCAATGGATCGGTGAAGGGAGCTCCTTATCTATGTGTCTCTCAGGGGTCCTGGCTAGGCGATTTGCCCTACTTGACGACTTGTTCCCTGAGGACAGAGGCTACCGGCCGGGTCAGGTCACCAGATAGAGGGCGGTGTCAACCAGGGGGAAATTAGCCGGCCCAACGGACAGTCAATCTCTCCTTTTAGTGCACCCACCTCCCCACGCAAGTGCCTGCCTCCTGGCTCCTCACCTCACGCCATCTCTCAAAAATGGCCGCCGCCCCTCACCCCTATATATAGCCTGGGCCCTGACTAGCCAGAGGGACCCAGAAGGTTCTGGAATCCCCCATGACAGCCTATGGCCCAGGCTCAGAGGGACAGTTTGGGCCACCATTTTGTAGGGGAGATGTCATTCACCCTCCATTTTAGAGGAGCACCTTGCGCCTCATCCCCAATTAGTGAAGATGGGCACCCAGGGCCTCTACGTTACCACCAGAAAAAAAAATATAGTGGACAGGAAAAAGAAATGAGGAGAGGAAGGGAAGGGAAGGGACAAAAAGAAAAGAATTGAGGAGGGAACCACCGAAGGGCTGACAGGTCTAACACGCGTCCCCCCCAGCTGAAAGTGGGGAGAGCTACCCAATCCCTTGGGAGTCCTCTTCACTAAGGCGGAAATACCTGGATAGACCGTCAGCATTGGCGTGGTCCACTCCTGGCCGATGTTCCACCCTAAAGTCCATTCCCGGTAGGGAGATGGACCACCTCAATAGCTTGGGATTTTCGCCCCTCATCTGCATCAGCCACCTGAGGGGTCGGTGGTCGGTCTGAACCAGGAAGTGCGAGCCAAACAGATATGGCCGCAGCTTCTTCAGAGCCCATACCACCGCAAAGGCCTCCCTCTCAATTGCACTCCACCTCTGTTCCCGGGGGAGTAGTCTCCTAGACAGGAAAACCACCGGTTGGTCTAGACCCTCGTCATTGAGTTGCGAGAGCACTGCCCCGATACCATGCTCCGAAGCATCTGTTTGGACGATGAACTCCTTGGCGAAGTCAGGGGCCCTGAGAACAGGTGCCGCACACATGGCCTTTTTCAAGGTGTCAAAGGCTTGTTGACATCCCTCGGTCCCGATTACCCGTCGAGGGTGCTTTTTGGAAGTGAGCTCAGTCAAGGGGGCCACGATAGTACCGTATCCCTTGACAAAGCGTCGGTAGTAACGAGTGAGGCCCAAGAAGGCCCGGACCTCTGTCTGAGTCTTGGGGGGTTCCCAGGCCATGATGGTTTCGATCTTGGCCTGGAGGGGTTGCACCTTGCCCCGACCCACCAAGTGACCGAGGTACACTACCGACCCCTGCCCAATCTGGCACTTACTGGCTTTGATCGACAGGCCTGCCTGCTGCAAAGCCTGAAGAACAGCCTGAAGGTGACACAAATGGTCCTCCCAGCTGCGGCTGAAGACAGCGATGTCATCCAGGTACGCAACCGAGAAGGCTTCCATTCCAGAGAGGACCTGGTTCACCAACCGCTGGTATGTAGCAGGGGCGTTCTTGAGCCCAAAAGGCATCACACAGAACTGGTAGTGACCCTCAGGTGTGGAGAAGGCTGACCTTTCCTTGGCTCCATCCGTCAGGGAAATCTGCCAGTACCCGGATGTAAGGTCAAAGGTACTGAGATATTGGGCAGCTCCCAACCGGTCAATGAGCTCATCCGCCCTCGGGATGGGATGAGCATCTGTCTTTGTCACAGAATTCAGTCCCCTGTAATCCACACAGAACCGGAGTTCTGGGGTCGTGCCCGGGGGGCAGCTTTAGGTACCAGTACCACCGGACTGGACCAGGGACTACTTGAAGGCTCAATCACTCCTAGCTCCAGCATCTTGGTAACTTCTCCATGGATGCTAGCCTTCACTTTATCCGACAGTCGGTAGGACTTGGACTTCACAGGTGGGCTGTCCCCTGTGTCCACATCATGGGTACACAGATGAGTCCTTCCCGGGACAAGTGAGAACAAGGTCGCAAACTGCTCCAGTACCTGGCGACAATCCTTCCGTTGTTCAGGAGTTAGGGACGGTGAAAGGATCACTCCCTCCACCGACCCATCCTTCTCTTGGGACGCAAATAGATCGGGAAGAGGTTTACTTTCCTCTTCCTCTGACCCATCAGTCACCATCATTAACGTGACCTCGGGTCTCTCTTGGTGAGGCTTGAGGCGGTTGACATGAAGCACCCGATGGGGCTGCCTGGGGGTCTTAAGATCTACCACGTAGGTGACTTTGCCCTTCTTCTCAACCACCTCAAAGGGGCCTGACCAGCGATCCTGGAGGGCGCTAAGCTCTCCAGGTTCCATCACCCACACCTTCTGGCCAGGCTCCAGCTCCACCGGGTGAGCGTTTCGGTCATACCATTCCTTCATGACCGTTTGGCTGGCTTCTAGGTTTTCAGAAGCTTGCTTCCACAACCTAGCCATTTGGCTACGAGAGGCCAGCATGTAGCTCACCACATCCGGGGGAAGTTTCCGGGGAGTCTTTTCCCATCCATCCTTCACCAGGCTGAGGGGTCCACGCACAGGGTGCCCGTACAACAGCTCGAAGGGGCTGAAGCCCACTCCCTTCTGTGGTACCTCCCTGTAAGAAAACAGCAAACAAGGTAGGAGGACGTCCCATTTCCTCCGCAGGCTCTCGGGCAGACTCCAGATCATGCCCTTTAAGGTTTTGTTAAACCTCTCCTTCAGACCATTGGTCTGGGGGTGATAAGGAGTGGAGAACCGGTAAGTGACTCCACACTCTTTCCACATAGCCCGCATATAGGCCGACATGAAGTTGGTACCTCTGTCCGACACCACTTCCTTGGGGAATCCCATCCGGGTAAAAATTCCCATAAGGGCCCGTGCCACTGCAGGTGCAGCAATGGTCCTCAGAGGGATAGCCTCTGGGTACCGTGTGGCATGATCCAACAGAACCAGGATAAACCTGTGACCGGCAGACGTTGGTGGATCCAATGGCCCGACAATGTCGATGCCCACCCTTTCAAAGGGGGTGCCAACGACAGGCAGTGGTTCCAGGGGAGCCTTCAGCTTCACCCCTGTCTTCCCACTAGCTCGGCAGGTTACACACGTCCTACAAAACGTATCGGACGTAATCCTCATCTGAGGCCAGTAGAAATGAGGGACAAGTCGAGCAAAGGTCTTGTCTTGTCCCAAGTGTCCTGCCAAGGGTATTTCGTGAGCCAATCCCAATAGGAAGGCTCGGTAACGCTGGGGAACCACCAAGGCCCGGGATGAACCATGCACCGGAGCCTTGGGTTCTCTATAAAGGAGACCATCTTCCCAGTATATGTGGAAGTTCCCCGAATCGTTACCCGCTGCCTGGGCTTCGGCCAGCCGCCGTAAACCCTCAAGGGTAGGGCACTCCTTCTGGGCCCGACAAAACTCTTCCCTAGTAGGTCCTCCCTCCACCTGCCAGTCTGCAGGGGTAGGTAAGCCCTCCAGGGAAGTTACATCCCCCTCCGTAGACTCCGGGACCACTTCAGTTGCCCCATCCACCTTTGGAGGGTCAGATGCCAGGGCAGGTTTTCCCCGTCCCCGTTTTCCCTTTCCGGCAGCTGGTTGGGCCTTTGCCCCAGGCTCCAACCTCTGTGAACTCCCTCTTCGGGCAGTCAAGGACCGGGTGTTGGCACATGTCCACTCAGGGGTCCCCAACATTTCCATGTGGGCCCTGAACTCGACCTCCTTCCACGCCGAGTGTTCAAGGTCATTTCCCAACAGGCAGTCGACCGGCATGGCTGGGCTTATCGCAACTCGTAGAGGACCTGCAACCCCTCCCCACTCAAAGGGAATCTGGGCCACCGGATAGTGACCCTCTCGGTTGTCAGCCATCACAACCGGGTGGACTACATTGGGAACCACCTGCCCTGGGGACACCAGCTGACTCCTTACCATAGTCATGCTGGCTCCTGTGTCCCTCAGAGCCTCCACCCTCTGGGCATTGATGGTGACCCATTGCCTGTACTTAGTAGTATTCGAGGGTATCTGGGTCTTAGGAACCATCTCACAATCCCCTAAGAACACTAAGGTTAGCCCTACCCACTCACTTCCCTTATCTAGGGGCAACTCCTCCCCGAGCACTACACTCGCCACCCCAGGGGTCTTTCCTCCAATGGGAGGGTGTGGTCTCTTGGGACACTTGGCATCCCCCTTATAGTGCCCAACCTCACCACACTCATAACATCGGACAACCCTAGGCTGCTGACCACGGTCAGGATAAGGGGGTTTGTGGGGGCCAACCTTAGGAGGGAATCCTACTCCCTTCCCTTGTGAACTCTTTTGGGGGCCTTTGAAGAACTCCTTCTTTTTGTCTCCCCCCTCTTTCTTCTGGGGGGCGCCCTGTCCAGCCCCTTGGAAATTCCCTCCAGTCCCTTTTGAGGATACCCGGGTACTCGCCCAGATATCCGCCTCCTCTGCAAGCTTCCTAGGATTAGTTAGCTTGCTGTCCACCAGGTGCTGACGCAGCTCCGGAAAACTTTTCTCGAGGAGGTGCTCCTTTAGAATTAAATTATACAGTCCCTCATAGTCCTTGACCTCACTGCCCTGCACCCAGCCCTCTAAGGCCTTCTTGGCATAGTCCAAGAAGTCTACCCAATTCTGGGTGGCCAACTTTTGACTGCCCCGAAACCTCTGCCTGAATTTTTCAGGGGTCAACCCAAATTTCCTCACTAGGGCTACCTTCATGAGGGGGTACTTGGTCTGGTCTTGCTGTTCTAAGGCTAACAAGGCATCCCTCCCCACCGGAGGCATATACCTATATAGGCCACCCCCCCCACTGAGCTTCGGGGACCCCGTGTGCTCTTAGGGAAACCTCATAGGCAGCCAGCCATTTAACGATGTCGTCTCCGACACCATAGCTGGCGAATACATCTTTGGGCAGGTAAGGCCTGGACTCTCTGGGAACCTCTCTAGGTATGCTGCCACCAACGGGACTGCTGGGGATTCCAAACTGTAGGGCTTTGAGATCCAACTCCTTTAAGTGGAGCTCATGGAGGAACTTCCTCTCCTCCCTCTCTTTTTCCAAACGGGCCAGATCCATTCTGAACTGCCTCTCCTCCCTTCGGTCAACTAGATCAGCAGAGGACAGGCTCCCCCCTGAAGCACTACTACCCACTCTTGATGGGGGCCTAGACCCGACGTCCATATTGCCGCTCCCAGGGGGAAAAAGGACTTCCGTTTCTTCCGGGAGGTCTAGTCCTGGTTCCTCCTCCCGTTTCCCGCTAGGGTGGGCCATAACCCAGGCTCTTAAGCTAGTTTGGAGCTCTATTTTCCTTGCCCCCTGCTTAAAGAATACCTCCCTCTCCTGGCAGAATTCCTTCAATTGGGTCACCGTATATTCCTCCAGCCTACCCAACTCGAACTCCATCCTACCAGATGGGACACAACGCAGTCAAAAAGTACTTCACACTGGAAGACCTTCCCTAAAAAGGAAGTATAACACAGGACAATTTTGAAAACCTCCAATCAGGAAAACAATCTGGAGAAAACTCCAGTCAAAACAATCTAGTGTAGGCTGTGGCGCGCGCCAAACTGCTACTGAGTGGATGCAAGCACAGATTCAGGATCCCACCGCTGAGCACCAATTTGTTGGACCTAAGATCCGGGGGTAGCTTGGCTTAAGGGGGAAGGCCTATACTCGTTCGCGTGTCGTGCTTGCACCACACTCATCTCGCACTCCAGCGCACCACCACCAAAAATGACGCTACACAAGGAAACTGAGAAAGATGGAAAACCTTTATCTTCCCTTATTTCTTGTCTCTTCTTTTCTTTTCTCTTCAGGACAAATCAATTATTACACCACCCACAGTAGTGGATTAGTACTTTGAATAGAGACAGTCGCTTTAGTGCCGCGCATAACCATGACCTGGCATATTGAATTGAGTGAAGAACTACACAGTCGCATATGATACCGACATTACCTGGTAAAAGTCAATAAATAATAGGCCGCACGTAGCATTGCACTACTTTAAATAGGGTCAACAAATAATAGGCAACACATAGCATGAACATTGCACTGTCAAGATAAGCACTAATTACAAGGCCGCACTTAGCATTGCACTACTTTAAATAGGGTCAATAAATAATATGCAACACATAGCATGAACATTGCACTGTCAAGATAAGCATTAATTACAAGGCCGCACTTAGCATTGCACTACTTTAAATAGGGTCAATAAATAATATGCAACACATAGCATGAACATTGCTTGCGCTGAAAACCAGGCCCTATCAACCTAGCCCTGCCCACAACACTTAATACTGCTTCAAAGTATGACAGGTGGACACAGCGCCATCCTTAGCAGATCACTAGCGCCTCTGGATCCTAATTCCTACCCTCACGCTACATCTGGTAACTCAATAGCGCTTCCTACTCTGGTGGCTTGACATAGCACTTTACATGAGGCCCCTCAACCAGGGCGGAGGAATATAACGCTTTGAAACTGGTGCTTTGAAGGGGTTGGGGCCAAAGGTCCTGGACCAGCAGTCCGAGTCTTATCCTGACGCTTTATGAGTCCTGCAGGGGCAGAGGGCATGGACCAGTCTACTCCTTCGTCGGGAGTCGTGTGGGCACACCCGGCTTACGAAGCACTTACCCGGGGGAGGGGCGAATCCTGGGCCTCCCTCCGGCCTTCCGCCCGCCTCCCCAGGGGTTACCTGATTCTTGGACCCTCGCGGGTTTGAAAGCGCACATTTTAGCTCCCTCCCGGCGATGTCCGGGTCGAAGGGGGAAGGCGCAGGGCTCCCGGACGGGCCAGTCGTGGCCGGGGAGCTCCGCTGGATTCCAGGCTTTCCTCACAGGTGCCGAGGCCCGCGCCCGCAGCCGCTCAGGACACTCCGGCGGGGGCGCGGCCCAACCAACCAATAGTACTACGGCGGGGGCGGCGTTTAGCAGCCCGCCCCCGTCAGGTGATGCGAGTATTCGGCTTCGGCCTAGCGCGGCCCACAGGAAGCCTCGGTGACGCCTCTCTCTCTCAGAGGGCCGCGCCTCCAGACACTGGGACAGCGATTCTCTTCAGGGAAGCCTCGATCTACAGCGCAGGAGCAAACCATCTACGCAGCCAGCACTCCTGGGGCTGCGGCGCTGATCACTTTCCCACCTCAGAACAGCAGTCAGTCTCAGGGTTTGGGCTTTCAAGGGCTCCGGGGAATCACAGTGGCAGGGGGCAATGGATCGGTGAAGGGAGCTCCTTATCTATGTGTCTCTCAGGGGTCCTGGCTAGGCGATTTGCCCTACTTGACGACTTGTTCCCTGAGGACAGAGGCTACCGGCCGGGTCAGGTCACCAGATAGAGGGCGGTGTCAACCAGGGGGAAATTAGCCGGCCCAAAGGACAGTCAATCTCTTCTTTTAGTGCACCCACCTCCCCATGCAAGTGCCTGCCTCCTGGCTCCTCACCTCACGCCATCTCTCTAAAATGGCCGCCGCCCCTCACCCCTATATATAGCCTGGGCCCTGACTAGCCAGAGGGACCCAGAAGGTTCTGGAATCCCCCATGACAGCCTATGGCCCAGGCTCGGAGGTGACAGTTTGGGCCACCATTTTGTAGGTGAGATGTCATTCACCCTCCAGTTTAGAGGAGCACCTTGCGCCTCATCCCCAATTAGTGAAGATGGGCACCCAGGGCCTCTACGTTACCACCAGAAAAAAAAAAAAAGTGGACAGGAAAAAGAAATGAGGAGAGGAAGGGACAAAAAGAAAAGAATTGAGGAGGGAACCACCGAAGGGCTGACAGGTCTAACAAGAACATATAGAGCTTAGAATGGGTATGGGATTTTGGATGGTAGGGGTTTTTAGGGTTTAGGATGGGTATGGGTGTTTGGGTGGTAAGGGGTGTTTAGGTGCGCTATGGGTTTTGAGGTTGTAAGGGTATTTTTAGGGTTTGGGGTGTATGGATCTTTTGAAGGCAAGGTTGGATGCATACATATATATATATAATATAAACTCCAAGAAAAATGGAATGTCGACGCCGTGTCGTTTGGAAAATAATTTTATGTCAGTTGAAAAGAGTCAGACGCGTTTTGCCTGCGCAGCAGGCTTGCTCACCAACAACTCCAATAAAGTTTTTTCCCACCATATACACTCGTGAATCAGTTCCGTGTCACATGGTAAACTACAGCTATAGACAGTGAAGACATACTCGTAGTTTTCTGAATATCGCGTAAATTAAACTTGTTTACGTTTTTTCTCAATATGTAGGAAATTCAGTTATGTGGCTAATACACATCATAATAACAGAAACCGTAATCATTTCAATACTTAATTGATGCTGAAATACATTTCTTTGGTGAAATTGATTATTGGCGTATATGTTTAGAATGACATCGTAAACTTTCAAATGCTGTTATAAGTGGCTCATATTATGACCAGACCAATAATTATTGTTGACATTTAATGTTTCTAGTGAGACTAATCAATCGGCTCGTGCCGCAAAATTGACATTTTTGGTCCTTCTACGTTAGTTAGTGCGTCACAAATATTCAACATTTATTACATATGATTGTCATACTATTTTTCTGAAAAATATCAACGCGCCAGTGCGCACGAAGGTCTGTCAACATCCTAGCAGTTCCTGAGTGTGTGCCACGATGTATGTATTGCCTCATATTGACATATCTTCACATTATTTCATATTTCTGAAAAAGTGAAAACCTAAACCAATTAAAATCTTTTGCAGATTTAAAAAAGGGGAGTGTAGGATCGTGAAGAGTGTTCATAAGTACGTGTGTAAATCTTCTTCCACGTTTAACCCCATAGGAGTTTTTGTATTAAGTTTAATAATATAACTAGATTCTAGTCTTCGAAGGGTTTTCTGCCGATCACCCCCTCTAATGTTGATTGGTACAGCATCTATGACAAAATATGTCCGACCACTCACATCTTTATTGTGCACTTGACTGAAGTGATGGGCAACCGAATAAGATTGGTCCGCATTCTTTATAGCCCGCAGGTGTTGTAGCACCCGCTTATGCACCTGCAAAATAGTGCTGCCTACGTACCTCAAGCCACAAGGGCATTGAAGCACGTAGACAGCAAACTCTGTCTTACAAGAGAACTGTCCCTTGATTTTCTGCTCCCTCTTCGTGAGTCCGGAAACATAACTGGTGGTATTCTTCCCAAAAGTGCAGGCCTTACATTTCGTGCACTTAATGAATCCATTTTTTCTGGTTAACCATGTGCCTTTGGTCTTAGACTGTGTAGCAGAAGGTAACATATTGCTGACTAGTGCTTGTCTTAACGAACGAGCCCTTCTAAAGGTGATGAGGGGTTTTCTCTGAACACATTTTTTTAAAATTGGATCATTCCAGATAATATGCCAATGTTTTTGTAAAATATGGCGTAACTCCTTGTGTTGGTTGTTGAATGTGGTTATCATCCTACAAAGGGAATGCCCTGTCTTCCTGCTCTCTTTCTTGCTGGGTTTAAAGAGTAGTTCTTCCTTTGACTGCTTTGTTGCTCTATATACAGAAGAGGTAATGCATTCCTCTGAGTATCCTCTAGCAGAAAATCTGTTTTTAAGACATTCAATTTCCGCCTCCAGATCATCTTTAATGCTGCAGTTCCTCATGGCTCGAAGACATTCACCATAGGGAATGCTTCTTACCAAATTAACTGGGTGAAAGCTTGTGGCGTGTAGTAACGTGTTGCCATCAGTGGGTTTGCGAAATAATTTTGTGTGCAATTTGCCTTTGTGTATATACACAGTCAAATCTAAGAAATTTACCTCTACACTGCTGATAACACTGGTAAATTTTAAGTTCAATTGATTCGATTGTAAACTCCTCACAAAATTTTCTGCACTGGTGATATCCCCCTTCCATATGACGAAGAGGTCGTCGATGAACCGACTCCACTGAATGACATTGTTCTGCCATTCTTGGGCAAACTGCGATTGGATCACCTGCTCCTCCCACCAGCCCATATGCAAATTAGCATAGCTGGGGGCGAAGCAGGTGCCCATCGCTGTACCGCATTTTTGGTGATATAGATCTTCACCAAAAAGAAAGAAATTGTTCTGCAAGCATGTGGTAGTCATGGAAACTAGCATTTCTGTATGGTGCCAAAATTTAGCAGATCTTTCCTCTAGGAAGTATCTAACTGCATTCAACCCATCTTTGTGACGTATGCTTGTGTATAAAGTCGTCACATCTATTGTCATTAACAGGAGATCTGGTTCCCATGGTACATCATATATTTTACGCAGAAAATCTCCTGTGTCTTGAATATATGAAGGGAGCTTAGTGACTAATGGATTTAGAAAAGAGTCAACAAATTTGGACGTATGTTCAAGAGCACTGTTTATAGCTGAAATAATAGGGCGACCAGGGGGGTTTTCTAAATCTTTGTGTACCTTAGGTATTAGATAAAATACCGGTGTGGTAGGGTTGGATATTTTTAGGTAAGCGTATTCCTCCTTACTGATCAAGCCTTGTCTATGCCATCCAAGTAACTGGGTATTATAAGTATCAAAACTGTCCTGCATTAAAGCATTCTGAGTTTTAACATAGTTACTTTTGTTGCTTAATTGTTTATTTGCCTCCATCAGATATTTTTCTTTTCCCCATAGCACCACATTCCCTCCTTTGTCCGCATTGCGAACAATACATTCTTTGTCATTAGCGAGTTTTGCGACTAATGCATGATAGTCTCTCATTTGTTTGGTGGAAGGTTGTCTCTTAGAGTTGACCTGAGTATACAGTTCTTTCACTTCATTCACCACTAATTCATTGAAAATATCTACAGAGTCCCTTGCTGTCATAGGCATAAATTTCGAAGGTAGTTTGAAATCAGTTTTTTCACTCTGTCCTATATCCAGTTGTTCTTCTTGGGCCAGCACTGTAGCTTTGTTCGACGTATTTGGTTGGTCATTCAAGTTTGTTTCATTGTTCAATGCAACATTCTCAGTTTGTAGTTCACGTATTTCAACCATCAGGTTGATGTCGCTTACTGCCAAACCCCCTTCATTGTCGGGATCCTGTATGTCGGCTAGTTTAGTTGCTTTGTTAGGGGCCGACGCAAAGAATTTCTTCAATTTTAAAGATCTGGCAAACTTGAATAGATCCACTCTAGTGGCTGTATAATCCATATTCATTTGTGGACAAAATGAGAGACCCAACCTCAAAATTCTGCCTTTATCCTCTGTTAGTGTGATAGAAGAAAGATTAATTATTGTTGTATTACTCTCATCACTCATTTGCTGTTGGTTACCCTTGATTTCTCGCTTCTTGGCGCATAGTTTTGCGCCTTTGTGCCTCTTCCTCCTCTGCCTCTTCCTTTTGCTGGTTTGAGGTCTGTTTGGGGTCTTGGTCTTAGGTTGAAGCGTCTCTCCTCCCTTAAAAAATCAAACTCGTCAATCACTGAAGGAACTGATGTTGTTCTGTCCATGGGTGTTCCCTCTTCCAGGTCTGTATCCAGCTCTGAGCTCGGTATACTGCTCGTCACTTCAGTCAAGTGCACAATAAAGATGTGAGTGGTCTGACATATTTTGTCATAGATGCTGTACCAATCAACATTAGAGGGGGTGATCGGCAGAAAACCCTTCGAAGACTAGAATCTAGTTAAATTATTAAACTTAATACAAAAACTCCTATGGGGTTAAACGTGGAAGAAGATTTACACACGTACTTATGAACACTCTTCACGATCCTACACTCCCCTTTTTTAAATCTGCAAAAGATTTTAATTGGTTTAGGTTTTCACTTTTTCAGAAATATGAAATAATGTGAAGATATGTCAATATGAGGCAATACATACATTGTGGCACACACTCAGGAACTGCTAAGATGTTGACAGACCTTTGTGCGCACTGGCGCGTTGATATTTTTCAGAAAAATAGTATGACAACCCACTGGGGTAGTATCATATGTAATAAATGTTGAATATTTGTGACGCACTAACTAATGTAGAAGGACCAAAAATGTCTATTTTGCGGCACGAGCCGATTGATTAGTCTCACTAGAAACATTAAATGTCAACAATAATTATTGGTCTGGTCATAATATGAGCCACTTATAACAGCATTTGAAAGTTTACGATGTCATTCTAAACATATACGCCAATAATCAATTTCACCAAAGAAATGTATTTCAGCATCAATTAAGTATTGAAATGATTACGGTTTCTGTTATTATGATGTGTATTAGCCACATAACTGAATTTCCTACATATTGAGAAAAAACGTAAACAAGTTTAATTTACGCGATATTCAGAAAACTACGAGTATGTCTTCACTGTCTATAGAAGTAGTTTACCATGTGACACGGAACTAATTCACGAGTGTATATGGTGGGAAAAAACTGTATTGGAGTTGTTGGTGAGCAAGCCTGCTGCGCAGGCGAAACGCGTCTGACTCTTTTCAACTGACATAAAATTATTTTCCAAACGACACGGCGTCGACATTCCATTTTTCTTGGAGTTTATATTACATTACTGGACCGGGCTTCGGAGGTCCATCAACGTCGACGCGCCTTGCGTTCAGGAGGTGGCGGGTTGCAGAAGCAATTTTTGAACCGAACATATATATATATATAATATATATATATATATATATATATATATATTACCTACTGGCGGTCGCCAGTAGGTAGTTATAGTTAGGACCACGTTTCCATAGGAAATCCACAACATTCTATTTTGAATAACTTTGGCGCCGGTCGACGAATCCTCGCGAATTTTTCAAAATAGGTGGGGCGCTACGCTACGCTCCTTCCCTGAAAGTCTCGGGGGGATTCGTCAAGCGGGGGCTGAGATAAAAGGGGGGTCCCAAAACGCGTTTTTCCCATGCATATTTCCATAGGACCTTTAGACAGGGCTACAGCCCGAACGGCTGAACAGAATTACTAGAAATTTGGCAGAGAGGTAGTCCTCAGGTCAAGGAAGTGCCTTTTGTAGGTTTGGTGTAAATCTGTTCAGTAGATTCTGAGAAAATAGCCTTTAAATCAATATATATATCTGAGCCAGCTTACGGTGCGCTTACGGTACGCTTACCGTACGCGTACGGTGGCGTGCGCGAGCGCGATTCTGATTGGCTCTTAGATCTTAGTAAACATTCGAATCGACCGAAATCAGGAAGCGGCGGCCGCCATTTTCTCTCTCGCACTGAGAGTGATGTTTAAAATATAAAGCACAAAAACATGTAAAGGGGCTGTTTAGACAGCTCCCACACACATAGCAATGTTGAGGGAGTCCCCAAAGATCCCCCAAGGCCAAAAACGGAATTTTTATTTTTTCGCTAATTTCGCCGATTACGCTTACCGTACGCGTACGGTAAAAAATTATAAAAAAAAAAAATTATCCACACTCTCCCCACCCCGTGTGCAATTGGTGCCCGAAGGGCACCAATTGTGCATGGCTTATTAAAGGTGAGTTAAACTAAAATATTTTTTAAAAAAATAATTAAAAAAAAAATTATCCACACTCTCTCCACCCCGTGTGCAAATGGTGCCCGAAGGGCACCATTTGTGCATGGCTTATAACATATACGAAAAATTAAAATATTACCTTTCAAAACGAAGTGCATCATATGTCCTCCATGTGCGCACGGTGCGCGAAGCTCATCGTGCGTACATGGCCCATCTAGCGTAACGTGGGCACGCGGTGCGTGTAGCGCACCGCGTGCCCACCGTGCGTGCACGGCACTAACTGCGTAAAGTGGGCGCGCGGTGCGCGAAGCGCACCGCGTGCTCACTGTGCGCGCACGGAACTGCGTTAAGTGGGCGCGCACGCCATGAATGGCGTAAAGTAACTTAGCATTTAAAAAACCGTACAAATTCACTGAAAAAACCATAGGTTTCACACACGTTATAGTTAGGAATTAGCATTTAAAAAACCTTGCAAATTCACTGAAAAAACCATAGGTTTCACACATGTTATAGTTAGCGGAAATTTTACTGATAAAAAACCAATGAAATTCCCCCGTTATAGTTAGTGCAGGCAACTATAACTCACGCGACCGCAATCTTCTGCTGATGACATATGTGTCTTTATGAAAAAAAAATATTTGTAATATATGTATAGCTAAAAATGTATGGAAGAAGACATGGGCAAATAAGTGTCTAAATACAGTATTAGCATCAGCAGAGGATTGCGGTCGCGTGAGTTATAGTTGCCTGCACTAACTATAACGGGGGAATTTCATTGGTTTTTTATCAGTAAAATTTCCGCTAACTATAACATGTGTGAAACCTATGGTTTTTTCAGTGAATTTGCAAGGTTTTTTAAATGCTAATTCCTAACTATAACGTGTGTGAAACCTATGGTTTTTTCAGTGAATATATATATATATATATATATATATATATATATATATATATATATATATACATGTATTTACAATTTATAGTTATAAATAATTATATATATGTACATATATAAAGATATTTTTTATATATATATATGAACAAGGCAGGTGTGCCGAAACGCGTCAAGCTAAAGGATCAATAAACCTACAAGCTGAATGGCAATAGCTAACTCCTGTGTCCGTGTCCAATTTTGAATATAAGTCGGGAGTGGTTGGAATATAGATATATATATATATCCGGCTCAAAACTCCATTTCACCGCAAATGAAGGGACTGCACCCAGCAAGGTACTCGGTTCGTTTTTATTCACCGAGAATTTCCCACAGGACACGTTTCGGCTTGTGCGCCTTTTTCGACTGATTATATATCTTTTAAAAAATCTACATATTGGGGTTACACTTACCTGGTAAGTTTTAACAACATATATAACTTTACCATACATGCCTTTAACATTGCAAATTTCATTGTAAAGGCATACGTGGTAAAGGCATATGTGTAGTAAAGGCTTGCGTGGTAAAGACTCACGTGGTAGTGTCGCGGAGGGCAATTTAACTAAAATCCAGGGTTTATGGAATCTTGAGAGTGCCAAAAAATACTTTGTTTATAAGAAGCAAATGTATGAATATGGGGAAACGGTTGAAAAATGTTTGGCTTTACGGCTACGTATGAAAGAATCCTCTCGCTCTTTTGTTGCCTTGAAGGATAAGAACGGTCAACTTTATCAGGATCCGCAGCAGATACTCTCTATTTTTCATCAGTTTAATACTGAATTGTATACTAAACAGGATGGAGGGAGATTGGATGATAATGATAATGTTTTTCTTAAGCAAGGAGTATTATATTTAGATCCTTGTGACTCAGAACAATTGGATAGCCCTATCACAATGGCGGAATTAGAAATTGCTGTCAATAGTCTATCCTTAGGAAAAGCGGCCGGTCCTGACAAAATGCCGGCAGAGATTTACAAATTGTTTTTTCATCACTTGAATACTTTTCAGGCTGCCCAGTACGTCCATGCTCCCAATTCATGGGCAAGGACCCGGAATTAGTAGGATCATACCGTCCGATCTCGCTGTTAAACTGCGATAGTAAAATATATTCTAAGATATTGGCAATGCGCTTATCCAAGGTTGTAAATTCATTAGTTTCTTTAAATCAACATGGCTTTATACCAGTTTGTGGGAATGTTACTCATGTAAATAAAGTCATCACACTGTTTGATGTCGCCCACACTGAAAAACGAGATTTAGGGCTAATCTTATTGGATGCGGAGAAAGCATTCGATCATGTGGAGTGGGAGTATCTGTGGCAATTGATGCGAGACCTATTGCATTTTAAACGGAAATGCTGGCGTCAAAGAAGGCATGAACGGGAGCGGGCGGCGGGTGGTGGTTGTCTAAGAAGTCACGGACTGCGGGAGGGAACGGGGAGAGGCAGAGAACAAAACTGTTTTTAAAGTAAGTGGGTGATAGCCACGGAAGGACAAAAATAACAATACAGCATTTAGTATTTAAGCCAATCAAAATAATGGGCAGAAAGTGGGCGGAGCTTCCCCACTATACTGTAAACTGCATGCCTCGCAAAGCGAGCAGCGCATGCGCTGCAACGCTAGGCGAGACCTAAAAAGTGCCTACTCTGGTAGTATCTATGGGGTGAGTGTGTGAGATCTGTGAAACCAGAGGCACAGTTTTGCTGTTCGTTGCCTAAAGGTATGATTCTTGTATTGTACAATTTATATAGCCTGAAGAGCAGCTTTCTTGTCAAACACCTGAGGGTGTAAGGTCAATGATTTGGGGATATCTAATTGTGACTGAGGTATCAGTCTATTCAGTCCTGTATCCTGAGGGGTGTCTGCTGTCTGAGACCTGAGCGTGTCAGATTTGTGTAGCCTGATGACTATTCTGTAGAATTCCTTCATGAATCATGAGGCATAGAGCCATCCATAATATTTGTGCAGACTGAGGACAAGCTTCTTTCTGATTGCTGTAACCTCCGTGATCAGCTACCTAAGCATGTAAGAGCTGCGTGTCCTGAAGCATTACACTGGCCAAGTTGCAACACTTTACAGGGCATTGATATCAGTTACCAAAAGTCTTGACTACTTATTCTGTCCAGTAAATGCAGAAACACTAGCAACTAGTCTCAGTGTTCGTCTTTCGAGAGAGACCAAATATCTGGCCTTATAAAACAACCTGAGGTAAAAAACAATGCCTGCGCCTTGAAGAACTTTGTAACCTGAGGTGTAGTTTCTCCTCTCTGGTGTACATGCAGTAAGATATCCAACATTTCGCCATGTCTGCTGTCTAAACCCTGTGCACCTTGGGAGATGGTGCTTCTTTCTAACACCTGAGCCTGTACCTTCTCTGTAACCTGAAGGAACATTCTGCTGCTCAGTGCTTTAATGGAGACCATCTGCATACCCCAGGGAGAGCAGTTCTGCTGCCCAATGCCTCAGCTGATAATAATCTCTGTGAATGTTTCTCTCGGAGAGGAAAAATTAATATTATCAGAGGGTATATAAGTTACTCCTTGTTTTAAGTTGAATGTTTTGTGTTGCTTTACAAATTAAATATCAAATTGCCTGTATTTATTACAGCTTATCACAGATAAAGAATTTCGAAAACATCGGAACCGAGTGTCGTACCTGAGCCTTTACTACAGCTGAACACACCTGGAAACCTGCGGTGTCCTGGAAGCGGCGTCACCTGGTCCTGCTAGCTGCATGCGTATATCCACTTCTCCATTTGTTCTTAGTTAATGCCAAAGTTAAACTTTCCCTATGTATAAGCCGATCACTTTGTCTTCTTATTGCTCCCTGAAGTGCACCTCATCTGTGGACTCCCTGGTCTCACAAGGACTGTAGAAGCTTTCAATTCTGCAGCCACAGGGCACAGTGGACTCACCACATGCCCAGGGCCATTGAATGTTTCATTGCAAGGGGCTTCTATCAACTGTTTTCCAAGTATTCCCGAATAACAACCCACCAGAACCACACTTGAACTACAAAACATGTGAGCATAATAAAAAACCTACAACTGTACAAACTTTAGGAAATACATGAAATATACTTGCTCGAGTTATGTTTTTATTGAAATATATTTAAGGCTCAGGTTTTCAGTCTACTTTTGAATACTGGATTCCGGGCTGTTTAACGCACGAAGAATATTTTGAATAATAGTAGTATTATAACTGACCAAAGCCATATTACTATTCTGTTGAGAGAGCTGGTAGATGCTTCGGTGGCACCCATCCCCCTGAAATCACTGTAGCAACTAAGTCCATACTGACATCATGTGCTGAATAGTTGTCTTTTCTCCGCCACAGCTGGAAAGTTGTTCTCTCAGGTGCCATTGGGATGGGCCGTGCTTTGGTTACATACGAATTTTATGAATTGCCTTATTGAGTACACACAGGTATTGATTGTCAAACTCTCCTATAATATAGTCAAGCAATATTGATGGTATAAATACATTTTCTTAAATATAACTTTTCAGGAACTTCTTTCCAAAGACTGCTGCTGGATTGTGCAGCACCCCTCATCCTGCTCCTCAATCAATCAATCAATCGGGTGTTTGTTAAGCGCGACTACTCAACCGTAAGGGTCTCAAGGCGCTGGGGAGTGGGGGGGGTCGCAGGTTCCAGTCCATCAAGGAGGGGGTCTGTCGAAGAGCCAGGTTTTGAGGTTTCTTGCGAAGATCGGGAGCGATGTTATCTGTCTGAGGTGGAGTGGAAGCTCGTTCCAGGCTCTGGCCATGCGGAAGGAGAAGGAGCGGCCTCCCGATCTCGTTTTTCTGGTGCGGGGGACCACGGCGTAGGAGAGCTGGGCTGATAGTAGGGTCCTTTGGGCTGTGTGGAATTTGAGTCGGCTGTTCAGGTATACTTGTCCGGTGTCGTGGAGGGCCTTGTGAGTGTGGGTTAGAATCTTGAAGGTGACTCTAGCTTCAGGGGGACCGCACTCAGCCCAAAGCTCTTGTTTATCTGTTAGAAAACTTAGAGACACACACTTGCAGGTTCACAAACATTAATAAGATCGACTTGGGAACACAGATAGTCCCTCCTCAAGTGCTCGATGATAGATGTAAGCATTAAGAGTGCCTTTGCAAAATGAGTCATTACTTTTATATAAACAGGGTAAAGAAAATAACCTGACGTTTGCGGGTGTTGAGTCAATGGATAGTGTTTTTTGCTCGATTTGTCTAAGTGGCCGAAAGTTATAAAGTTAAACCATGAAGAAGACAGTGAAGGAAGACTTGGGACATTTGTTTCCAAGTCGGCGACAAATCTTTTCCTTCTTTTCACTGGACCTGTTGAATCTTTCAACGAGCATCAAAGGTTTTAGTGAGTCTCCCAGGAAGAATCGAACTGTTCAAGTTGATTATATCAGAGACTGATATGTGTACTAGAATATTCTTTATTGTTGGTTGTTTCTTGGTTGCACTGGTTCTTCTACACCTTGGGGAAGTTGTCTCCCGCCATACTGTCTCATCACTATCCTTCGAATATAGCTGGTTGCCTCACATGCGTTTACAATGCATGCGATTACAATGCTGTCGTTACAACGACTTGCTCTAGGGGGCTTGCTGGACTTGGGAAAAGTATAATTTTCTATTCCAACTCCAGTGTGTGCAATAGTAGGAAATGTGTTGGAATAGTAAATTACACTATTGTAACGACTTGCATTGTAATGGTACTGCGATGTAACAACACAGTCATTGTAACGACCACGTTGTAATCGCATGCGTTGTAACGCATGCAATGTGATGGCTGTTGCCCCTATCCTTCGCTAGTTTGCTGTTCCTCAACCCTCACTTCCTGTTCAGTTCTTGGACAGGACGTAGTGTCCAGGGTCCTTGTTGTGCACCTGCAAGCTGGCTTAACAAGAGATCTGCTTCGCTCGCACTCAACATTGCAGCTCCTTCTTGTATGCTTTTAGCTCTCCTGTGGCCTCCTATTTTGCTGCCGAGCACTCGTGCTTCCCCTCTCCCCCTTAGTACACTGCAGAGCAGTTCCTCCATAGATATGCGCTGCAGTTTGCATTGCCAGTGTGGGTCTTCACATTTGGGCCTTCCCACTGTAGGACCAGCGCCACTCTCTTTCACAGGGACAGGGCCACTGCTGCACGTGCTATGCAGGTTGATAATGCCACCACTGCACAAGACGGGAGGCGCAACCAAAGGCTTTGCTGCACATGTGGGTCTTTTGCCCTTGTCGCCTGTTATGTTGACATCCGAGACAGATGTGTAAACTATTCTGCTCTTTATTATTGGTGACCTCACTATTAGTTTCGTCCCTCTGTTCTGGGACGCTTGTCTCCTGTCATGCTGCCCATATGCTCTCGTACCAGGATTCCCTGATTTTAAAACTTCTCCAAAGCTCAAAGCAGCTATGTATTTACCCAAATAAATCTAAAGCGGACCATCTAGTAGTCCAAATGTTCCCCAGTATTGCAAGATGCAAATAATAAAAACATACCTTTCAATAAACATTTTTAAGCATAATTGATTATGAGTATGTCATTCTGAGTATGGCTTCGGCATGTGCAAAATGTGGCTGAAAGTAAGGATTTAGAGGCTTACTAAACAGTGTTTGTTGCTGCTGTTGAGTGTGGTGCAGAGAAAGTATGAGCTTTTCTTGAACCAGAAGAATGTCTTTACAAGTGGATCAGTATATTGTTTCCTTTTGACAGATGTTTAGTGGCAATGCATTGCTGCTGTTTGCAAGAGTGCACTATTGATGTTTAGAGGGGAATGATGCACGTGATTCCAAGCTGCTTCTCATAAACTGTTTTGCCTGCAACAGAAGAGTAGAGGTAGCAGCACATTTTGTGCGTGACTGTTAGTTCTTTATGCAGGAGTTTGTATAAGAATTACACAGCAAGATGGCGGAAGGAACAAAAGAGCCAAAAGACTGGGAGAGTAGTAGCCTCCTCCACTATTCCCCACATCTACTGAGGAAACATAGTCCAATGCTCACTTTGCAGCAATGCCTGCCATCCACAGAGGACTCCTATCTCGGTGATAAATCCCTGGTCCTCCCAGACCCCACATTACAAACCATGATCTCTCGAGCACCTCATCAGTGGGAATCGGCCCCTTCCCCCCACTATCAGACTCCAGAGAGGGCGCAAGGGTGTCAACGTCACTCTTGGCCTTGCTCTCGATCTTCATCAGAGCCGGTCCTGACGCACCTGAAGTTACTAGGCTTTTGTGCAGCAAGTAGAGGTCTTCAGAGAGAGGCCCATGTTGCTCAGTTTTTGCCACAAGTTCCCTCTGGCATGCAGGGGCGTTCAGTAGGATTTCCGTCAGTCGGTTCACCATTTGTGCCCCTTGAACCTGCATCAGGTTGACTACCGGCTCAGGTGCCAACATTGGTTCCAAGCACCACCCCTGCACTCGTCCCTGTGCATTATCACTGACACCCGAGGAGGATTTGCAGTCCATGGTGTTATCCAACTCCGAGCAGAATCCTCCACGGCCTTCACCGAGGTGCCATCTGGCTCTGACCTGCACCCAGCCAACAGGCCATCCTTCTAATCTGACACTTTGCCACATACCACACAGGAGCCCAAACTCTTCCCAATCTTTTCACCACTGACTTGGACTTCTCCAGATATTGTCTTGTATGAAAGGATAAAGATACTTAAATGGTGAAATTGTCCAACCATTAACATGTAGATGATACCCTACCACTTATAACATATATTTAATTTTCACAGAATCTTTATCCTGACAGATATCTACGGTAAGACCTATTCTTACCATACTTGTAGGTAATTAGATGTAGCACGGACTGTAATTTTGTTGCCCTTGCGAAGTTCCATGACTCTTTATGGGATCACAAAGAGGCCGAAACATGTTTGCTTCTCTTAAAGATGGTGAAGACACAATATCTTTATAAACATCCACATTTAAACTTTTAATCCTGCCCTGTGTACCCAGAAATAAAGTCAATTCCTCGAATATACCCAGAGGCAGTTTTAGGCTCAAATTATGGATCCCGCATATTCCCAACACCTTTTATCTGGATCTCCCTCTTGTTGAGGTTGAAACCACGATGGTGGTATAATCTACCATGGTTCGACAGACTATCTGATGATGAAACATGCCACAACTATGTGGGTTAGGCTTTTTCACCCAGAATCTTTGTTCTTCCTCATTAGATGGTAGCTCTGGACAACTTTTATCTATAATCATTTTCTACCGCACATTGTGTTGGCTTATGATTCATGTGCGGAGGGTATGCAGGAAGAATTAGTATACTCTACTTCTCCTGTTGTAGTAGGATCGTTTGCAGCACCCCTTTGTAGGTCAGGGGTACCGAGTTTTTCCCTACCTTCCACGACTAACTGATATAGGCAGTCTCGCTCCTGGCAGTTGTCAACCACCTCAAAACGAAGGCTAACCTCTTCACATCATTGGGGTTTACTTTCAATGTGCCAAAGTCAGACCAAACTCCTTTGCAGACACTCCCATTCATCTGAGCTATTCTGGATTATGTAGAGTTTTGTGACCTTCCCCTGAAGCAGAGAGTCCAGGGCATTCCTGCTATAATCCTGATGTTTCGGTCTCTGTGCTGAATCTCAGTGCTGATGACTCTTAGGCTGATGAGATTGATGGCCTCTTGCATCCTGCAATGGAACTGTAAATCACAGGGGGCTCAGCATCCGCAGAATCTCTCCAGTTGTATCCATATTTCAAAGGACACTATAAAAGACATGCAGTGGTGGCTACTGGACCGCAATTGGATGAGTGGTAGACCCCTCTCTTTACCCCACCCAAAGCTGACGGTAGTCACAGGTGCATCACTCCTGGGTTAGGGAGGCAGTCTGGGAGAGGTGGAGATCAGAGGTCTCTAGCTACTAGCAGAGACTCTACTCCACATCAGTTTGTAGGAGTTGAAGGTGATTAGCTTGGCGTTGAAGGCCTTCCTGCCCACCATCAGATGAAGCCTCATGCAGGTGCTCATGGGCATAACCATCACCATTTGGTTTTGAAACAAACATGGCAGCGTGGGGTCTTGAGCCCTGTATCAGGAGGCCTTGTACCTTTGTAAGAGAGACTTTAACTTAGTGCTCACTCCTTTTGTGATCCTGTACAATTGTCCTTAAAGGCTTTTGATGTTGAAAACGTTTTTTCTCATCTCTATAACATCTGCTAAGGCTGTGAGTGACCTGCAGACTCCTTATGTCAACCCACCTTATACAACATACTTCCCAGAAAAGTTGGCATTGAGGACTTAAGCTTCCTTTCTACAGAAAGTGGTCACACCATTTGATGTAAAAAAAAGGCATTACCCTTCAAGCGTTCTTTGCCCCACCTTATCCTTCTTAGGAAGAGGAGAGACTACATCGTTTGGACCGTAAAAGAGTAATATGAATGTATATTGATTGCATCAAAGAACACTGGCTAGATGATCAGCTCTTTGTGATGTTCCCCTAGGCAAAGAAGGGCAAGGCAGCGTAAAAACAGACCATCTCCCTATGGACAGTTCTCTATTCCATTCTACTCTACTCACATTTGTAAAGTGAATGGCTACCATAAGGCATTCCAGGGCTAACATGTGCAACACAAACTAACAATGCATGACAAACACAACAAAAGAATAGGCTAATTGCCAAACAGGCAAGTTTTCAGGTGCTTCCTAGATAAAAATGTGTTATCAATAAGTTGCACTGTATAGAGCAGAACGTTCCACAGTTTGGCCACAGAGTAAGCAAAGGATCGCCCTCCAGTTCTCTGCATAAAGAGGTGCACCACACCATTGAAGAAGCAGCTCCCAGAAGGCTTACAGGCTCATTGCGCCAGATGGAAAGCTGCTACCACTGCACTAGTGCCTGGGATACCTGTCCTGGATATTTGTCAGGTGGCTACTTAGGCATTAGTTCATACAGTCACAAAGCGCTACTGTCTTGACAGTCAGGTCCATAGAGAGGAGCATTTTGCCTGCTTGGACCTGCACTACTTTTCGATCTGAGCTTGTTCACAGACCCACCACCGCGGGAGGTACTGCTTTGCTATTTATGCACAAGATGAGGAACGTGCGGTTAGAAGTATTCATCAGAAGAACAAGTTATTTGCCTTTGGTAATGGTCTTTATAGTGAATACTCTAACAAAAGATTCCTCACCGACCCGCCTGCCTCCCTGTTCTGTGAATTGAACTCATTTCTTTCTGCAAAGATCCCAATTTAGTGATCTGCACACTGGTCATACCAATCTTTCTGTAGGCTGGGCGACTGAGGGTACAGACTGCCTGAAAAAGCAACTGACGTTGACGCCCATGGATGGCGCTTATATTTCCCCATCCAGTCAGATGCCTGGGAATGTTCGCAAGGTGAGGAACATGCAGTTAGATAGAGTATTTACCAGAAAGATAGTTGCTGAAAGTAAGTAACTTTTTATCAGTTTTAATGAAAATATTGAATGAATGAAGTAACTTATACAGCGCAACGAATACCTGGAGGCATCTTGGCGCTATAAGTGACAAGATCAGACAAGCCCAAAACGTATATTGTCTAAATAGCCAAGTTCTTAAGGACTTCCTAAATGTTGAAAGGGAAGTTTCCCCTTATAGGTCCAGAGGAAGTCGATTCCAGTTCAAGGCCGTGCAGGTGAAGAAGTTCCTGCCTCCCCAAGAAGAGCTTTTAAAGGGAGGAACAACCGGATTACTGGCTGAGCTAGAGCAGACAGTCCTACCAAGAGCACACCATCTAAAACCCTCCTTCAGATAGGCCGGACCTTGTCCATGAAGAGTCTTAAATGCAATTAATAGGGACTTTGAATACTATATGCCACTTCACAGGAAGCCAGTGTAGCCTGGTAATAGCTATAGATGCAGAGTGTAATCGAGGGACATTTAAAAGCATGCGAGTTGCACCATTTTGTAGAATTAGACGTCTATTCAAAGAAGCTTTCTGTAGATTTTGATAGACCATTGCAGTAGTCTAATCTTGATAAGACTAATGTGATACTGTCTTTATGAGATCCAATGGGAAAATGTGGCTATTTTCTTGATGGTTCGAAGGGTAAAGAAAGAGGACTATATGACCGTGCTAACTTGGTCTTTGGAATTACGTTTTCATCAATCATGACACCAAGGGTTATAACCTTCTACAGAGGCGTAGGAAGAGTGCCCAAGTCATCAGACCACCATACAGGGACCAAAATGAGGTTTTGTTCCTAAAAAGAATAACTTCCGTCTCATACAAATTCAATTTGAGACACTAACTGTCCATACATTTACCAACTGCACTCATGCAGTTCCGAAAAAAATCACTCGTATTGGCACCATTCTTTAAAAGCAACACCACGATCTCTGTATCATCAGTGTAGGACACTAATGATAAACCAAATGACTTGATCAGTGTGGCCAGAGGTGTAACATAGAGGTTGAACAGGAGTCGGGCTCAACGGGAACCCTGAGGAACCCCGCACAGCAGGGAGTAGGGCTCAGATGTAAATTCTTTAAGAGACGTAGATTGAACCAGATCTGCAAGAAACTAATGCAGCATAGCCAATGCTAGACCTTCGACCCCTAGACTTTGTTAACAGTCAATCAAGATGTCTTGATGGACCCTATAAAATGCTGCAGTCAAATCGAGTAAGATAAGGGCTTCATTGCTGCTTTTATTTAAAGAAGGCCTAATTTCCTCTGTGGCCACTATTAGCACTGATTCGGTGCTCTGACTAGGATTGGGCGGAATTTACATAGTCGCGCTACGCAAAGCTCTGCAAAGCTCCGCAAAACGGTAAAAAATCTCCACGAGCACGCAGAAATTCTGCGAACACTCGGAACTGCTTGATCACAATGCTTTTTTCCTGTTTGCGAACTCTGCTTGCATGCTCGGGGGAAATATCTCACGAACATGCATTTTGAGAACGCGAACAAGCAAAAAAATTCAGTGAAGCTGCGATTTCCCAGAATTTTGGGCAATTCTGTGTTCTCCGCGGAACGCGAAATTACCCGAATTCCGCAAGCGGAACGGAATTTACCGCCCAGGCCTAGCTATGACCTTGTTTAAAGCCAAACTGGGTATCATCCAACAGATGTTTTTTTTCTATGAAGGCGGCTAGCTGCGTATTCACAGCCTCCACCAGTTTGGTCGCAAAAGGTAGGCCGATAATTGTTAGGATTCAGCACGTTTAAGTTAGTTTTTTTTTAACAATGGCAAAACTGACGCCGACTTCCACTGTTTTTGGGAAAACATCCCGAGCTGAACATGGCATTGAAAACTTTGGTGAGAAGGATGGCCACCACTTCGATGAATGGCCACCTCTTCGATGAATGGCTACCACTTCGATGAATGGCCACCACTTCGATGAATGGCCACCTCTTCGATGAATGGCCACCACTTCGATGAATGGCCACCCCTTCGATGAATGACCACCACATCATACATGAGGTAGATCACCTTGGGTTTACAGAAGATCCTGAGTTTGTATCGATGATAACTGACTTTGATTGTTTGACTGTGAGAGAGTCACATTTGCTTAAAATGGACTTGACAGAGTTTACGCCAAAAGATACCTTATTCTCATTGGAGCTAAAGCAGTTTCAGGAAAACCTATTAAAGATCACCTCAACTTTCTCCTGAAAAAACTCTTTAGAGAATCACAGAAAGCCTGACTACAGGCTGCTGAATAACTCAAAGATGTCGACGGGAGCTTGTTCACTGTTTGAAAAGTGCTTTTTTAGATTTACTGGCGATTTAATTTGTTCCGTGTTGTAAGCCGATTTGGCAGGCAGAGAAATATTTTTGTACTCAGCAACGCACTCTTTGTATTTTTCTTTTGCTCTTAAGTCATAAGTTCTCCTCCATTTGCGTCCCTGAACCTGGTGAAGTGACATAGCTCTGAAAACACTACTATGCACAAACGATTGTTCTTTACTCTATGTCAGAGCGTTCCCTAGGAGTGCACAAAGGCCCATTTTCCCATTTTCATAGATAAAAGTGAAAAATAACATCCATCTGCGTGAAGCAAAAAGCCCGCTCTGATAACACTGTCCTGCCCTCGTTTGCCTCTTCGTCTTCCTTCAGGTACTCAATGTCCTTGCTGGGCATCTGAGAGATGGATGCATGCGTGTTCCTTGTGTTTTCTTTGGCACATATTCCTGACAGATTTTTTGATACGGTGTGCAAAAAGGGACTATATGGTTAGTATGTTGCAATTGGTTGAGCAGGAGAGGGAGGATGCATTATGGCTTAGGAAAAGAGTTTTTATTCCACCTGGTAATTTAATATCATTCATTACTGTTGCACTAGTGCTGGCAAAATCAAAGTATGTTTGTACAGAGAGCACGTTCACGTTTGTTGTGATAGCTCATCCATATCAGTGTGCGGTTGGATGATAGTAGCATGTCTTGATTGTCTGAGCAGGGCATTACCAAATGGAAAACATTGATGTGAGTGCAGGCCCATGAAAATACGACATCCGAAACATCAAATCTAGATGGAGCAAGAGGGGTTAATTAAATAGCTCAGAAAGTAAACATGTGCTGTACAGCCCTCCATGTATCTCAATTGGTTTATCTTTGGCCCAGACACTATGGGTTCTCATTGAAAGACAAACTGTACAGGCATCTTCAGGTTTGTACCTGTTTTACACTCATAAATCACCTGCTTTACAAACTTCCAACCCTATTATTCAATCTATGCTTAAGATTTGGATACATGCCCACCAACTCCTTAAGAGTGACCCAAGACTGCATGGAAAGGCCCCCATAGGGCATAACACTGATATTAGAATAGGTAAACTGACTATATCCTGGGATATATGGGAAAGAGCAGGCGTTCTAATGTTGGATCACTTACTCACTTTAGAAGGTGAGCTTAAAACTTTGAAATGCTTCAGATAGAGTTTCAACTCCCTCCCTCCCAAGAGGGGAAATACTTCCAACTAAAACAAGCCCTATTTCGTAGACTAGGACCATTTCCTTGGATAGTTGAGGATTCCCCAGTTTTACAATACTTAACAATTTTGGGGAAATTCAAAGGCGCAGCCTTTGGATTTTATAATCTCATAGTACATAAATTACACTAATACCCATTACTAGCACAACTTCATGTCAAATGGCAAGGGTTAATTACTGTAGTTTATTCCGATGAGGAATGGGAGGATGTTATTATGAACATGGATACGGGAATCAGAGAGGCCAGAATGAAATGTACTCTCTTCAAAATACTTCATAACTGGTACTGGTCACCACAAAAACTCAAGCCAGCAGGTTTACTACACCGATCTACCTGTTGGAGGTGCCCACAGGAGGACTGCGATATACACCACATTTTATTCCGATGCCCAATTTTGAAGGAATATTGGTCTTCCATAATTGCCTTTCTACACAGAGCTATACAAGTGTCCATTCCTTTAACAGAAAAAATATTTTTATTACATGATGTTACCGATCTCCCAAATCTCACAAACCATACAAGACGATTGATAGCTATAGTGCTCATTGTAGGAAAAATGTGTATATTAAGACATTGGAGAACACCACAATGCCCTACACATGATTGAAATGTATAAAATAGCATCATATGAAAAACTCATTTATAGATTGCAGGACAATGTTAGAACTTTCATCCAAATTTGGAACCCCTTTCTAGCTAATAAAAATTCTATTTCTGGTAATATTTCAGATTTTTCTTCTAATAAGGAACTACAATAAGGGAATCACTTCTTTTTTCATTTCCTTATTAATTCATTACCATCATTATTTATATTCATGCTGTTGATGTTATCAGTAGGACTGTTGATTCTTTAGCCAGTAACACTGTTTTTTGAATTAGGACTTACCGTTCACCTATTGGAAATTGTTGAGTTAGTGGGAATATCTTCACTTGAAATATTATATTTGTATGGTATTATTGCTACTATCTTCCACCTCTATAATACATGGTTTACTACATATTGTATACTATCTATATCCTCTCCTCCCTAGTCCACCTTTCCTATTCCTTCCTTTCCATGTTTTATGAGTACCTCAGCTATTGTATCTTTTGATATCTGTATTATCTTTTTTATATTTAGAAATCTGAGAAGTTAACATTTCATAGTAATTTATTGTGTGGCCATAATTTGATTTGTTTATACCGCTTTTTTAATGTATTGTTTATAAACTGACATGTACTTCACAATAAAAATATATATAAAAAAAAAAGTAAACATGTGCCAACCTGGGAGTTACTGTCCTGGGTCGAGAGACCAGAGGGAACATGTGAACAGAGTGTCATGGAAGTAAGGAGGAATAAAGAGCAGAAATAAAGCAAGAAATAGCTTGGGTGGTGATCTGATGTATGGATCGAAGATGAAGATGGATTTGTAACAAAGGGATAAAGAAAATTAAGAAGAATAGGGTGATTCACTGCTAAAGCTTCAACAAAGAGGACCATTGTAAAAGTGATAAATAGAAAGATACGTGTAAGCTTTATAAACTCTATGGGCCAGAATTACAAGCCCCTTGCACCACTTTTGCGTCACTTTTCCCATGTTAAATGTGATGCAAAAGTGGCGCAAGGGGCTTGTAAATCTGCCCCTTTATTAATAAGTGAATGTTTTGCTAAAAGTCCCAATACCAACAAAAGGGGAGCCTCTTCTTCAGATGGTGACTGGGATGTTTAGAACAAGCATCTGGTTCTGTTTGAATTCTGGCTTTATCTAATACCAGTGAGAATGGAGATACATTATTCACATGGTAAATGTGGAGGTACATTAGACCCAACAGTGGACTCCAGGTGGGCTTGGACCATGCAGCTCGGGCCGATAGTTCCTACAGCATGTAGATACATAGGTCACAGACACCGCAATCAAGGCCTCAGAACGTTTGTTTATTGGTTGTGTTGAGGATGTATGACAAGACTGACATCAGCACAATGTGTTGTTGAGTGAGGGTGCATTCAGGGCCAGTCGCAGCATTTGCAGCTGGGATTGAAGACCAGGCCGGCTGCACATTGCTTGTGGTAGGTGTAGCCTCGATAACACTCGTAAAACATGTTGCTGTTCTCTGGATCAGCATGGAAGCCATCTTCTTTACCAATGCAGAACCCGCTGTCACCTCCTCCTCCTCCATCTCCACCTCCTCCAGGTGTCGTGGGTGTTGTGGGTGTTGTGGGTTTCGTGGGTGTCGGCACAGTTGTAGGACGTGGGATGCATTCTCCTGAAGGTGATAAGAGAATTATGATTGGTTTTTCATTCTCAGGGTTAAGGGCATCATGTAGAAAGAGGATCGAGCAAATATTTACATGGCTGTGTGACTAGAAGATCATTGTTCTAATCCTGGATTCCTCGTTTTACCACATTTTGCTAGCTAGAGGGAACTTTAATACACCTTACATGTTTCGGTGCAGGCACACAAGCTCTTCCTCCTTACAGCACCTGGCCATTTAATTGGTACAGTTGGTTTATAAGTCTGCCATAGAATTTTTCTTTTTTTTTGCAGTTTTGTATGATGCAAACTGGCTTGATGGCCTTACAGCGCCTTGAGACCCTCACGGGTGAGTAGCGCGCTTTACAAATGTCTGGTTGATTGATTGAGAGCATTCTACTAGAGAACCAGATTGTTACATATTTTTAGAAAGCAGAGATTAAGTGATTTGCCCAGAGTCACAGGATATTGGGCCAAGGCCTGATTTTAACCTGGTTCCCCGGTTCCAAACATGGCAACGCTACTTGCTAGACCGCATCTCCTCCCCCTGGAAGAGATGTGGCCAAGGGGCTAGAGCTGCATGGCAGTGCCTGTGACGGTGAAGTGCCATGAGCAGCTGGGGAGATGCTTTGTCATTGTTTATCCAAATGGTAGTAAAGGAGGAAATGCCATTGTAGCCCTGCTACTTACCCAGCAGCTGGGGAAATGGTTGCTGCTGCACAGACACTGTGTCCACTCACTGAGACGAAGAACCAGCTAGGGGGAGCCATTGCCTGCCCTCCCCAATGCCCAGTTCAGTAAAGCCTATTGTGGCTGATAGGAAAATGGTTTTTGACCCCCACACACATATTTGGGTGCCTTTCCTTCTTTGAAGCTCCCATCTATTAACTACTGCCTGAATTTGCTGAAATCTGCATCAGCTATTCATGCACATGCACAGCAAGGGATGATAGAAGTCAAGAACCAAAGCAAGACTTTAGAGCAAAAAGTTATTACTCACTATGCTCCCATAGCGCCATGTCATTTTTATTATGAAAAAAGAACAATTGATGGACAGAATGCAGAACAATGTCATACATTCACCCCAGTACCGAGATCTGGGCCTAAATCCATCGTTTTTGTGCTCACCATGCCATTCCAGTTTGAGCCCAGCCATATGCAAATCATTCTTGACCCTGCACCCAATGGGAACAGTCCAGCCTGAACTGCCAGGCCAGGTCCTCCCTGGACTGGAAACAAGCATCCTAGGACCGGTTACAGGCTTTCACCCCTCATCAGCCAGGATAGCTTGACTCCAGTGGCATGGAGAGCACGGGATCCACGTCTGGGCATACCCGTCCCACTCGGGGTGACAAATGCAAAAAGAACAATTAATGGACAGAATGCAGAACGATGTCATTTTGTTATGGCCACATCAAATGTAGTCACTCACCAATTAGTTTGTCTACACAGGTATTTACTCACTCATCCACGCACTTACCCATAAATGCGTCTACTTATGCACTGGCTCATCAATCCATTCATCTGGCCCTTGAGTCATACCATGCCACACGCGATCCGTCACGGAAGTAGCACTTTCCACTTAAATGCCAGACCAATGGGCTTTGTCAGTGCTTCTTCTGCTTAGTACCTCCTCATCTTGATACCATTGGGTTAAAACTGTCTATTGCTCAATCATCACAGGGGGATTCATGTTAAGAGCATGAGTGGTGAGAGCCTGAATGGTGGCAGACAGTGCAGTACTGTGCACTATGACCATGAACTTTCTTACTGCTTACTATCCCATTCCGTCCTGTGCGCATATTGTGTTTTACCAGTGATGTTACCAGACCCTATTGTTGGTGTTTGCTGGATATTTTATGTGAACTGCACTTTGTGTATCACATGTTGAGTAAAGTGTGTGAACCTGGACTTCTAGTCAACTGGTTCTCTATCCCAATGCGGTCTCTCACCCAGTGTTATATGTCTCTGCCCATTTGGACCGTGCTTACTCCTGTCTCCAATTTAAAGGCTAATATCTATCAGTCTTTCAGTATTGCTTCCTGCCTCTTAACCGATGCTTGACTCTTGGGTGTTGTTACCTACCACCTCTGCACCCCTGACCATTCCACTAAACCTTAGAGCAACCATCAGACAGGGCGTAGATCCAACTGCAACCAGTCTAGCAGTCCACCATCCTGATCCCTTTTTGACTTACTGAATTTACGCAGGCTGCGCTGCCTGCTATAATTGGTGCTGTTTGTTAAGTGATTTCTGCCTTCATTTCAGTAGCTGCATGCTGGGTAAACTGCAGTACACGGGCTTCTGCATGACTTTCTTCGTCCTTCCTGCCTAATTGCATTCCGTTGCTCTTTACCGGGGTGGACTCAAGCTCACATTATGCATAGTGATTTTGGGGACCTTTTGGCTTCCAGCATGTCGCCCCATTGCCATTCCAGGATAGATCTCCTTGATTTATACACTTGGGACTTTTCAGAAGCTGAGCCTCCTAACGAGTTGGCCCTGTTGGGATTCTGCTTGGTTATACTTGCTTCTACCCCGGCTCGAGTGCCTGCCTGCATGTGTATCCAGTCCCCTGATTTTTATTTTGGTCCTGCCATTACACTAATCTAGCATGTGCACAGAGGGCTAGGCATGTCCTTGACAACATCAAGTTTTAGACTTGTCCTGTGACCTGGAAGGGTGCACCACACATACCCTCATAGTGGGCAGAGGACTACTGTCCCCGGCCTGGATTTCACACAAGAAACAGTGGTGGCAGTGTACCATGTTTTGTGAATCCTTAGTGTGATCTGTGTGGCCTGCAGTCCCTCTTTTGTAAAGTTACAGTGTTCTGTGAAAATAAGAACCTTTTCTGACATCCTCTTTGTTTGTTGAGTGCAAGTAGAGTGTGGCTGTTGGTAGGAAGGGGGAGATCCAAGATCTTTATAAATCCAACTTTGTTAGCAAGGAACCTCTGTTTAATTCTTCCTGAGCACTACCATTTGGTGTAGGTGGTAGGGGTGAGGAGTAGAACCACAGTTTCTGTTTTCTAAGTCAGGCCTGCTCTTTTGTCTGTTCCTGATTACTGCTTCAGAGAGGCTGATGGCCGGGTATGGAAACCTCTCACTTCACTGTGGCTATGTTGTGGGGGCTCTTTCTAGGAGACAGCCCCAGTGATACCTGCTGTGAGAGGCATCAGTTTACACAATGTCTGCATGTGGATAGCTGGCTGAGAAGGAGGCTTAAGAAGGAATCCCCCCAAACTAGTTTTGAAGTTTGAGTTTGTCCCCCGTCTAGAAATTGTGTAAGAAAATGGGACCCAGACAATTCCACTTTATTCCAGTTCTAAGATTTTTATGCACATGGAAGGGAGTGCTCCGCAGAGTACTTTAAGGACCGCTGAGTAACTAGACGTGGTGTCTGCATGACAGTCAGTCTCACAGAGGTGAGGGGATAGCACCTGAAATCTGCACTTTCTGCTAGAGAAGCTGAGGGTCAGCCTAATGCCTATAACCCTGCCCGCCCGCTGTGAGACGGAAGAAGTCAGCCTGGTCCTGGAGGAAGAGACGCCCATTGTGCTCCTAGCCTAAGGGATACCCAGAGAAAGCAGGTCTATATGAGGGAGTAATGCTGGAGTGACCCGTGCTGTAGAGAGTCTACCTGTGTCTCTCCGGGGTTCCCGTTGAGAACTGAAAAAGTCCACACATCAGCCTGCATCTGCATTGCCATTGCTATCTTCCTTGCTGCTTGTGTCTCAGCCGTGTCCAGGCTGCATCTACCATGCTAGACGTGTTGGCGCAGGTTGTATTGCATCTGTCTTGACATGTTTATTGGCCCAAGTCGGGGCAGTATCTGACTTTCTGCATTTATAGACTTAGATTGGGACTGCAACTACCATGCAGTATATGCTGGCCAGTCCTGCTGTTCCATGGGATTACTGCAAGGCCCTGCCGACAGTAGGACTTGGCCACTGTGAATGCACTGATGTTCTATCTACTAGAACAAGAGTGAACCGTGAGCTCACTCCTCGTTGGACTTGTGAAGAAATAATCCGCTCCTGAATCGTATTCATGCTGCTAGCAAAGCCCAATGGGTGAGAGATGGGAGAGACCACGTGTAGTGACCTGGGGTCAGGGGCACTAGGACCCTGCACTCGGACCTAGGGGAGGGGACAGAGACTGGACACCACTTCCGGTCAGTGAGTTGGGTGGGCACTTGACTGGACGAGGGCAGAGGGAACAGACGTGCATGTGGGCACGAGGCAACCAAGCAATAAAGAATAGAAGCATCACTTACCTGTCTCAGCGTGGGTCATTGCGCTGCCCACGACACCACAGATAGGGGAGAAGGGACATAGCACCCACAAGGGCATCACATTAAGTGTTGTCTCTCTGTATGTGAATTGCTGCATAATTCAAAGTATTTTCGTTTTCCAAAAGACAGCACTGGGATGTACATTACAGTTCTTGTGTCTGCTGCTTGATCGTTCAGAGCCCACTCCCACCACGCTAAAATTCCAGGACTCCCTTCACGTGTCACAAATGACCAGGGGTCAGTGGCCAGCTGGGTATGATAGTGTGAAAAAATAAAACGCATGAATGAACATCAGTTTTGCATAATGTCTTTGATGCTCTCTAAAGTCCATTCCACATTTTGCTCCCTTGCTTACAATTTTTTTTATTTCACAATTGGAATCTATTGTGAGAAAAAAGTAACATATCTTTAGTTGTACACTGTTCTTTTAAAATACCACTTTACTCCGTCATCTCACTTGAAATGTTGTTTTTCTTTTTTGCACAGAATATATTTATTATAATAATGAAAAGCAGACCTGTATATTAGATTTTTCTATATTTCCTATGCATCACTCCACTCCCAAGTACAACTAAAAGATCACCATTTTCATTTTCATTTTCCCCTCCAAATTGTATGCTCATCCCCCAAAGCTTCCCCCTAGGCCAGACAACAAACTCACAACCAGCCAACCAAGAAAACATATCAGAGTAAGCTTTTTACCTAACTACACAAAAGCAAGTAAGCAGATGCAAATGGGGTTGTATCTCTCTTACATTTCTCAGCTCTAAACTTAAGCTCAGCTACTTTTGTGTTGTAACTTGATTAGCACACTGCTCCAAACCTTAGTGGCAACATCCACGACTATCTGCATAGACCACCATACAAACTTGCAGTCACAAACCATGCAATACCAATAGAGTAACATTCTTACCACCCTGAGCACTTTGTTTACTCATCAGGGCTATTCAATTGCAACAGAGCAATACAATGCACTATAAAGTGCAAAGCTGGTCTAGTCCCATCCCAAAAGGCATCTGTAACCAAGTGTATCCCCCAAAGTTGAGCACCTGCGAGGATCACCCTAGGACTGTACCATTTGGTAAACCTGCACTGATCCCTCAGCCATGTGAATGTTTCTCAGAGTGCACATATCTCAAATTGTTGCTGTTTTTCAGAATGTCTGCATTTAGCTCCTCCACTTCAAGCTTATGCAAAAACTGTGATTATATGTACCAGGGACATATAATAAAAGTCTTTATCTTCTTTTCTTACGATCAGTTTTCTGACATGCATGCAGACAGAATTCCTCCAATTGTTTTTCAGCCCCAGAGGGACAGGTGGACTGTTCCCTTCCCCTCCTGGTCCATGGAATTTGTTCCATTGGCGGAGACTGGTTGCAGGACATTTTGAACCCTTTCTGTTTGAGTGTACAGAAGGATCCTGTCCATAGTAAGTGTTGCCCATAGTTACTGGTGAATGCAGTGGGTTCAGGATAAGCCCCAGTGCCTTGGGTGCAGCACAGACCACAACCAGCGAAAACCTCAAAACATAGCCTGCAGCCAGCCGCTCATGAGCTATGGGCATCTAGATATGGTTATCCAACTGAGCCTACTATGGGTGTTGGTAAGTGCTCCATGCTTTGCTGTTGTAAAAAAAATTCGACTTTTACAAACAGTGGCTTTTACTGAGCGTTATTGGCAGTGCCATTAGCTCTAAAGCCTTGGCTGCTCTAGCACTCTCCTCACTGGAGGGTCTGGACCCATGCACAGATGCCTGGCATCAGATGAGCAGTGCAGCATTACTCAGGACCCCTGGACCCCGGTGGAAAGTGACAGCTTGGTATCAGAGAAATGCCTATAAATCATTTACTGTCCAAGAATTTGAATACCAGGACATGGCAAGCAATGTCTCAATGCATTGTGAAAATGACTGTAAGCGACACTAAAGAGAATGGGACCCTTGCCCAATAGCAAACCGAGATTGTCAATTCTGAGTGTGTTTTGTATTTCAAATTGTGGCTTTGTTTTTCATATGGTACTTCTCTTCATTTAATCCCTTACAAATGCCTTATATACACTTGCATGTTAAATTCAAGAAAACTGGGATCACGTGTTATAGGTGCATCATACCTTAATACAGTTAGCCCGGAATCTGTCTTTCGTGCTGGCTTGCAAAGATGTTATTTTGAAACACATGACTTCTACTTGTGCTGCGAAATTCTCAGTCACTTTAACTCCAGTCAGATTTGACCATTTACACCACACGCTCCACATAGTGAAGTTTTGATTTCCGTTTAAAAAATAGGCCTTCTTCAGGGTAGGATTGTTTGTGGATTTATATCCTAGGAATATCCTCTGTGTTATTGGTATCTACCTTGTTGGTACTTATTTTCCACCCTTAAAAGGATGCTATGCTGAGTTGGCTCCACCAGGATACCCACATGTGGTCCGAGGCTCACCTATCTCTGGATCGGGCACTCAAACCAAAGGTTTATTTTAAAAAGAAACCTCTGCATTAAGTCAGTTCCAGGCCCCTGCACATTGTACAAATGGGTTTTGCTGCTCCAGTACCTGAGTTGAGTCCAAGGAGGTTCTTGAGTTCGCCGATGAGTGGGTATGATCCTTCATTGCAGAACGTTCCTCGGAAATCGTCCAGATCAATGGCCCAAACCATAGCACCTCCAAAGCGGCTCGCCTTCAAGAAGTCGACCTAGAAAAGCAGGCCCAACCAATGTTAATAAATCATTTTCATGAAAAACTGCAGACGTAAATGGAGCTAAGAGATTTTTTGGGAGTTATGGTAGTTGTAATGCAGAAGCAAGCAATGGAGCTCTCCTCCAATCATCTAAGCACAATCTGTAAGACGAAGGTTCTGCGACACATGCTTATCCTGCAGATCTTGTTATGCTGTATTATGGAAATTCTAGGAATCGGAGTTCCATGTACATCTCTGGGTACAAGCTTGTCTGGAGGCTGATACTGGTCTACTGATATTGGAATGGGTTGTGTTTCTCATTTGGTTAGATGTGAGTCATATTGGATACGACTGGAAAGGTTGAAGTAGACTCATATATACTGTTTAGTAGTGGACTATATTGGGCACTGGACAGGTAGATACTTTTATGGACACATGTGGAGCTTTACATACATGGATGCATATTGTGAAGGCCATTTCCATATGCTTCATTCTACTCGGTATGCAGTTGTCTATTGCTCGCCTGCAGATGGTTGTTATGTTTCAAGATGTATTTCCCCATTTTGTGCATTTAGATGTCATTCTATGTCTAAGTGAGTGTTGGCATATGTGGATGGATGCCCAGCTGTGGTGGGAAACAGCCAGCTAAGTGGTGTGGAGCATTATTGCGCACATGACAGTTCCAGGAGTTGTATCTAATGTATTTTGTAGGCGATTGTGTGGGTGATGAGTCTCTAAGCAGCTAGTGTCCATTAAGGGCCGTGAAGACACCCCAGGACATCAGTGGTGGCCTCAGCAAGCATTCTCTTTGTTTTGAGGTGGTGAGAAGTTGTTGGGTGGAGTGGGCAGAAGTGCCGCTTAGCCAGTTTTCAACACCAAGCTCCTCCCCTCATACAGTGAACGTATTTTTAAGTGGGCAGGTCTGCCATAGGGGTATAGCAAATACAGGACCCAACCATACCACCCTCCTAGGGGGTCACACTGTCCAGATATATAGCACATACAGGCTGCTGTGCGTTCTGGGATGGTTATATCCCCTCAATATTGAACAGCCATGTTCTCCTGCCCTGAATGCCCAGCTGGATCTGATATCCTGGTTTTTCATTTTGACCTTAACCTCATACTAAACTAGTGTGTGTGCAGAGGCCCAGGTCTGGCCCTTGACACAAGTGAGGTCCTGGATCTGTCCTGTGACCTGGAGGGGTCAGACGTGTGCATGGGTTTACGTTTTAGCGCAGTAAAAGAATGACAGCTTTCGAGTAAAGCGACCTCCCTACACAAGAACCATAACTTTTAAAAATGATTGATGGTCCAAAAAAATGAAATAAATATAGTGGAGCACCGTCCTAACACACTCCTTTATATATTTGTTCCTTTAAATATAAAATAGTTGACAACAGAAATAAATGGCAGAAACATTCTAAAAGCCCCTCTTAATAACCGCAGGGGTTCAAGGTAATTTTTAGTGAGATTTAAATGAAAACATGGAGACGACCTCAAAGGCCCCGCGTGTGTTCGGGTCTGTGTGTAACAGCTGTGTCAGCTTTGCCCCAATACTGTAATGTAACAAAGCATTATTGTAATCCATCACTCTCTCTTATTGTCCCTCCTCTCTCTCTTTTTTTTTACTATGTATTTTCTCTTATTTTCTTCAGAATCTGTGGTTAATCAGGGTTTCTCTCATGATCTCTCCATTATGGCAACCTTCTATTACCTCCAGCGTACCCGCGTACACCTGCCGCACTCATGAGATCTTCCATTACTGGAAAGGGTGGGATATTGAGTGGCCTGGTGGAGGGTCCACATTCTGGGTGACCTACGATGGTAACCTTTACAAGGACGGGGAGCTATTGACCTTTCATGGCTTCTTAGCCACCTTTGAGATGCCAAGGGGACAATCCTTGTGCACCGATAGGTGGTGGTGCAATCACTGGAGGGCTGGCACAGCTGAGCCCCCCCATTCATCAATTCTGCCAGGTTCTCTGCAACACAACCGGCCTATCAAAGCAGTTACCTGCCTATATCGAGCCTTGAGGGGTGACATTATCACGCCTCTAGTTAAACTGCCCGAGAAATGGGGGGCGGACCTTATGATCCAATTCAAAGAGGCGGAATGGAAAACAAAACTGGCTAACATGTCTGCAGTATCTCGAAACGGTAGATTCAAATTAATCAACTTTTATTTATTACGTAGGGAATATCACACTGGTAAGATCATTACAACCTTCTGAGTAGCAGAGGCGTCCTTCCACAGATGTGGCAAGTGTGCTGCTGAGATGCTTCATATGATATGGTTCTGCCCCACTCTGGAAGACTTTAGACAGAGGTGGTAGCATGCATTATCGAGACAACTCTACGTAAAACCCGTGTACTCCATTGGCCTGCTTGTTGGGAGAGCTCCACTCCCAACACAAAAATAATATTCCTACCAAATTTGTGAACTTGGCCCTGGTCATCGGGAAGTGAGAAATTACTGTGCATTGGAGGGCAGTATAGGTCCCAGGCTGCCCACGTGGAGGGGTGACCTTATTAAATGGGCAGGATACAAAAGTGCAATCATATTCCAGGAAGTGAGGAGGAGGCCCAGTTTGATTGACAAGCACCGGGCAGGGGACCACCTGGTTGACTGTCTTAAAGAACCAGAGATAGAAACCCCTGCTGGTTCCCCACTATCTTCAGGTGACTTGGGGTGAAGCAGAATTAACTGTGTTTCCTTACTACACGGTATGGGGTGTGTGGATCATTGACGTACTAGGTAACCTAACTGACCACTGGACACATGTAAAACACGGGGGATTGCAGGACTACCCGAGCAGAGGCAAGAGTTGTGAGGGGATGGGTGGGGAAGGAATAATACTCAAGTAGCGGTGGGCCGACTTTGAAATTGTACGTTATGCATATAATTCCTGTCTCCAGGTGTGTCACCAGATCAAGTATGGAGATTACTGTAATTTACAAATTGATAAGCATCTTATCCAGACACTGTGCCCCGCACCGGGTTATTTGTAATGATGAAAATTACAATTAAATTTTGTTTAATAAAATACTGAAACCATCTGTCTGCCACACTCTCTATGCCTGTTGCAGTTTCAGACACCAGCGGGACAGACTTGCGCTGCGTGCTTGAGGGGGCAGTCCGCTTTCACTTGCCACACGGTCCGCGCATGCGCGAACACCCGCATCGGAAATGTCATTGCCAATTGGGTTTCGTGCATTCCGGACCGTTAGTGCTTCCACCCTCAGTCCCTAAGAACGCCCAACGCGGTGCAAAAACGAAAGACGGCACTGCCTTAGGGGGAATAAGGGGTGGCTCCCTCCACTTTTATACATCTCCTCATTGAGTCAAGTTGAAGTACTAGCTAGTGTCAGGGTGAGTTCATTTACATTTCTAGGGACAGTTTAGTCAGGATAATTTGCACTTTAGTGACACCCCTGGGTCCCCCCCCTCTGAAGTTCCTCCACACCTGCTGCTATACAAGATGGCGTATTACGCCGAGGAGGCTGATCAGTGGGCAGAGTACACCGAGGATGTGGAATATGACGAGGTGCCCTACGAGCACCAAATGGAGGAACAATTGGTTGCAGCCCTCGATTCCCACGTCCAGGGTTCAGTGAACAGGGCGTTCATTAAGGCTCTACAGCCATTTACGGAGCTCCTGCAAAATTACGGCAAACGTAAATTCAAGGCTTCCCTGCGTGAACCTTCCCATCATTCCACAGCTGAGGTACTTGCCAGGATGGCGGCTAACGTCATTAACGACCATAGCTATGGGAGCTCTCTGCCATCTGCTAGCTCCTCCCCGCTGTATCAGGGGGACGAAGATGACTCCTGCCGGGCCCTTCCAGACTCCACTGACTCCAACCAGGAATCGGAGACACCTAAGAAGGCACCAAAGAAGAAACTCAAGGTGCCTAAAGAGAACGTTCTTCCCCCAATAAGATTCTGCTCTTCTACCCCAAGAATATTGTGCACCCTAGGTCCCTCGAATGGGTGCCGTGTGTGAAGGTGGCACACTATGTCCAGGAGTATTTACGCCAGGGATTCGAGCGCGAGGTTCGCGCCACTCTAAGATCGGAATGCCCCAGGCCGGCTCTACTAGGCAAGGTAGCAGACACCCCCGAATTGGACCCCAACATGGCCACTTTTCTTTAAAAATTCTCCAAAGACCCCAAGAAAGGCTTGGATCGAGCATGGAGAGGCTGTCAGGATAAGCTCCTTGACGTGTCTGGCCCTCTTACAAAGATTCTCGACGCAGCAGTGCAGCCCAAAGACTCCAACATGCCCTTAGATGTGACAGAGATTCTAGAATGGGCACAGAGAGCACTCTGCTTTTTAGGTAATGCTAATTGTGCCTTATCCACTGAACAACGTGTTCATTCCTGATGCGGATCGATCCGCAACTGACGGACATGGCCTCGACGGAGGCGGGTTCCCTGGCGAACGGATTACTCTTTGGAGATAAATTAGTTAAAGAGTTGGGTAAATATGTGGCCACCTTCTCAGCGCTAGACAAGTCCCAGAGCAACCTTAAGACAGTCTTCCATGCTGACCTTTTTACCAGGGCCGGACGCTTCAGGGGTCGAGGGGCTAGCGGTGGATCCAATCAGACCTCGAGAGGATCAGAACAGAGAGGACGTGGGGTGTCTCAGCGGTCCAACTTTTACCCCACCAGAAATCGTGGAGGTAGAGGCAGAGGCCAGAAGGGAGGCTACAATGGTCACAACAATGACAGAGATACCTCCTATTAAGGTAAATTTGATTCAGTGGGAAGATACCCTTGTGGGGGTTCGCATTGCTGGGTTCGTTCACAAGTGGAGAAGACTGACTGGCGACCTCCCTGGATAATGCAGGCTGTACTAGGTTTTCAGATAGACTTTTACGACACGCCCCGACAAACACGTGCACCACATCCACTACATTTTTTCCATGTAGAGAGGTCTTTCATAGACAGCGAGGTGGCATCTCTGTTGCAAAAGGGAGCTATTGTGCGGACTACACCACACGATCATGGCTTTGCCAACACGGTGTTTCTCGTTCGCAAAAAAAGATCAAGGCTTTCGACTTGTGTTAAACCTCAAAGAGTTCAACTCTTGGGTTGTGTATCGCCACTTCAAAATGGAGGGCATACACTTGCTTCGGGATCTACTTCTAGAAGGGGATTGGATGGTGCGACTCAAGCTAAAAGACGCCTACTTGGTGGTTCCTATTTTTCCACCACACAGGAGGTTACTGCAGTTTCAATGGGGAGGCGCATGGTACGAGTACGCCGCCCTGCCAGCCGGGCTCTCGTCCGCCCCTTGGTGTTTCACCAAGCTCCTCAAACCAGTAGTTCCGTTTTTGAGAGGGTGGGGGGGCCAGGCTCATCATCTATTTAGACGATATCCCGATAACGGCTCAGAGTGTCAATACAATTCGTCATCATCTAGTGTGGACGACTCACCTCCTACAGGAGTTGTGATTAATTATCAATGTGGAAAAATCCGTTATGACTCCATCACAGTCAATGGAGTTCCTGGGGTTCCAAGTTGAATCAGTCTCTGGTCAGTTATTGCTACCTCTCAATAAAGAAATTGTCATCAAGAAAGAGTTGAGGAGGACATTGTCTTCTCAGACCATATCGTTACGGACATTGGCCAGGCTGGTTGGCCCGTTAGCGTCGTCCATTCAGGCTATTTTCCCGGGCCCCCTTCACTACACGGCACTCCAGAGACTGAAAATCCTACACCTACGCAAGGGTCTGAGCTACAAAGAACAGATTCAGAAAACACAGGAGGCCAGGACAGCGATTTCATGGTGGTCAGAGCACATGGACGCCTGGAATGGCAAGGCCATTTTTGTGTCAGCCCCAGTGGTAGTGATCAAATTGGATGCCAACTGATGGGGCTGGGGAGCCCGGTGTGGGGCAGTGGAGACGGGGGCCGTTGGTCCCAGGAAGAGCTGAATCTCCACATAAATTGTCTGGAACTCTTGGCAGGTTCGTTTGCAATTCGAACCCTGTCACCACACAAGGCGAGGTGCTGTATACTGCTCAGAAGGGACAATATCTCAGCAGTATGTTATATCAATCGGTTGGGGGTGCGAGGTCCCAATTATTAGTGGAAATAGCCAAGGACTTCTGGCATTATTGTCTCCTGCATCACATTTCGGTGACAGCGGAGTATATTCCCCGTTTATCTTCGGGATTCCAGCATCTGGCGTCTTCATCCCAGGGTTTTTCATCAGCTGAACGCCAAGTGGAGCCCGTATACGATAGATCTCTTTGCCTCCAGGCTCAATACGCAACTGCCTCAGCTTTGCAGTTGGTGGCCGGACCCTCTGGCGAGCAACTCGGACGCCTTTCTTCAATCGTGGACGACGGGTATGCTGTATGCATTTCCTCCGTTCGCCATGATACAGAGAGCATTGGCACAGTTCCGTAGACAGGGTGTGGAGGTGATGTTAATATCCCCGTGTTGGAAAGCACAAGCGTGGTTCCCAGCAGCGCTGGACACTATTGTGTGCACCCCCAGTACGTCTGCAATCCTTCCTGGAGATTCTGACGAACCCTCTAGATCAGCCTCATCCACTCATACTTCAGGGTCAATTGTCCCTCATGGTGTAGAGACTTTCCGGAGACGCTGGCAAATGCCAGGAGTTTCGGAGGACACTTTGTTTTTCCTGTCCCAATCTTGGGCACCTGCTACACAAAAACGATATCAGTCAGCTTGGCGCAAGGGGGTTAGTTGGTGTACTGCACGAGAGGGGGATCCCTTGGGATCCGGTACCCATATGATCGTTAACTTCCTGTCGGAGATGGCAAGTACAGGTTTAGCTTATAGGACAATTAACAATTTCAGATCAGCAATTTCGGCGGGTCATCCCCACGTGGATGGTAAGCCTGTGGGAGAACATCCATTGGTCTGTAAAGTGGTGCGAGGTATCAGCTTGGTAAATCCTCCCAAACCCCGTTATTCAAATTTGTGGGATGTAAATGTGGTATTATGTTTTCTTCGGAATTGGCCGGCGAATGAGGGTCTCTCTCGTAAGCAGTTATCGGCCAAGTTGACACTATTGTTATGCTTAATATCATGTAGAAGCGTCTTTGATGTTCGTGCTTTGGACATAGCAGGCAGAGTTTTCACTACTTCGGGGGTGTTGTTGACTATTTCTAAGCGTACTAAAATCAATTCTAAATGTATTTCCTACCCTGCATTTCCACATCATAGTAAGTTATGTGTTGTTCAATGTTTGAAGTGTTATGAAGATTGCACACGAGAATTTAGGACTGATGTGGCAGGACAGTTGTTGATTTCTTTGCAGAAACCTTTCCGCCCAGTCACTGCCGCGACTTTAGCCAGGTGGGTCACTTGGTTGTTGCAGTTGGTAGGTATTGATACTTCGGCCTTTGGCGCTCATTTAGTTTGAGGGGCTATGGCCTCTACGGCTCTGGCTAGGGGTTCTCGTTTGGTGGATATCATGACTGCGGCGAATTGGTCTTCTGATTCTACTTTCTAAACGTTATAGCATTAGCCAATTGTAGATGTTGCTACTAATGTGGTGGGTCAACTTTAAACTAGCATAATCTGAGCCTCCGTGGACTGAAATAGAATAAAAAAATTCTAGTTATCACGACAAAGAATTTTCAATTCTATTAAGGACAAGGAGGCGAGAATTATCCCACCCTTGAAACTGTATGTTTTGAGATTTGTTGATTCTGTGACATGATAATGTGTAATTTTAGTGGTTTCTTCCTGCCCTTGTTATTTTTAGACATATAGGGGCATATGCATCAACATTGGCATTTGCGATTCCTTATTAGCGAAAAATAAGGATTCGCTAATAAGGAATAGCAAAAGGCTATGCATGTAGGAATCGCTATTCAAATAGCGATTCCTTAACTTTCCTTAATTGCTACTAGCAAATTGCGAGTAGCAATTAAGGAATGCCATCCCAATCAATCCTATGGGCCTCCAGGCCCATAGGAATGAATTGGAGATTGCATGAGCAAATAGCGAGTACCAGTAGGTTCTCGCAAATTGCTCATGCAATTTCAAGGGTGCCAAAATGACACCCTATTGCACCCCTGAAATTGATATGTGCACATATGTTGCACACACACATGCTCTAAGGGCATGTGTGTGCGCAACATGAAACTTTGAAAAATGCACAAAAGTGCATTTTTCAAACTTTTAGCAAATTACCATGCAGTTCATCTTCATGGTAATTTGCTCCCCCTATTAGCGAATTCGCGATTTTTTTTACTTTCATGCATTGCATTTAAGGAATCCCAAATTGAGATTCCTTAAATTAAGGAATCTCAATTTGGGATTCCTTAAATGTTATCGCTATTTAAGGAATCGCTATTTAAGGATTCCTTAAATAGCGATTTTTGCTTTTGGGTTGATGCATTGGGATTGGGTATTTTTAACTCAATACCGGGAGCTATTAGCGAATCGGTATTTTACCGACTGGATTTTGGCTTGATGCATGAGGCTGATAGTCGGTGAAATGTATATTACGACGTAAGCCGACCTAAAAGGTCGATGGGGTGCATTGTCGAGCTTGACAGATGAAGACACAGGAGATACTGCTCATTAAAGCATAGTATCTCCATCTCACTCCCCACTTTTAACGATACCAGCTCAAAGGAACATTAAAATGTATTTTTTCCACTGAGCCAGGTATTTTAAAATTTTTCACCATTCACTATTCACTCACTTCTGACCCTTCCACTCACACTCCTACACTACACATAGTATTGTTTTTCATAATCAGTGCTACCACGTAGCCGTAGGTCGCAGCCCGCCCCGTCCCGCAGAGGGACGGGAAGACCCCGATGATGAAGCATGCCACCAAGGGTCCTTTTGGTGGGTGAGGGGTATTTAAACAAAGGGGTATTTAAACAAAGCTGTGTGCTTTCCACCATAGTAGGAGACACACGTAGTCAGGAGGAACTCTTCTATACTTTCCCATAAGGCTGGATCCTTTTAATTTTTACCTTTAGGTACTGACAGCCTCCGCTTGATGTTCATACCTGCTGTCCCTATTTAGATTATAAATGTCTTCGCTGCAAGTCTCTTAGCACTGGACTGTCTTTGCTGCCCGTCTATAATGCCTGGCTATCTCTGCTGCCTGGTTCTCACTTCTTCAGCATTTTTGCTCCCCTGTTTAACCTCTGACTGCTTCTTCTGTTCCCCTTTTGCTCTGTCTCAGGTGCACAATTACAGCCCTTGAGCCGTAGCCCCTGTCTCTCTGCTGACCGTCTCTAGCCGCAGACTCTCTGCTCTCATTGGAAACTGGTAGTCGTGGGATAATAACCCTGCTTAAATATGTTGTAGTTTGCAGTAATCATGTTGCCCTGTGTTGTTTGATTTGAAATCGCTTTCCTAGCACAGTTACCAGCTATTATTTATTTTAGTTTGGCCGATAGATTTTACTAAATGTAAATTATGTACTTTCCTTAACAAGCGAGTAACTTTTATTGCTCCAGGAGAAAAGCAGTACTGCTAGAGATGCTTCATTTCTATCTATTCTGTGCAGCTCACACCCCTATATAATCACCATGTAACATAATTCCACTACACAAAACACTACACAATTCCACCCCACATAATTCCAATTCAAACCACATAATTTTACTCCAACCACATGCATCCTCCCCACTTATCAAACCAAAACATGTAGATTACACATTGTCATTTACAATACCCATAGCTCTAACTCTCACAAATGCGAGACCTATTGCATTGCAAATGCTTGTTGATTCTGTCATGAATCTTGTTTTCCTGCATCCATTAATTTATTAGCAGTTCTATAAAGCATGGACCAGAAGGTTAGTAGCAGCGCGACCGGAACATAACATGCAGACTCCTGGAGAAAACAAAATATAACAGTGTAACAGAGTATGACAGAACATGGCGATCCAAGCGAGTCCTTCACACCAACCTTGACGAACACCAGTTCCTGTGCCTATGGTTGGGCATTATCACACTTTATGATATAACCCGACCTATGGGAACTTGTGAGTCAAGTAGGAAAAGATTTGTGACAAGGGTCTAATAGCAAGTGCATCATTTGATGACTTCACACCGAGAACCTGTTCAGTCCATGCCCTGCAAACACAACACTCAGACCAGCAATGACCACCACTCACCTTGTGCTTAAAGCTCTCCTTGTTGTCATAGCCGATCCACTCGTTGCCTTTGCAGGCGTACGGCACCTTCTGGTCCTCGATGAAGTGGAGCTCGGCCCCTGCTAGGAATGTGCAAATCTGCCGGAGCAGCCACATGTTAACACAACTTGGATTTGGGGACACACAATAAATAAAATGACTATTTTATTCTTCCAGATGTTCAACCATTCAAACATTACCTCGTAGTAGGCCCAGAAGCCGGCTTCACGAGTGTAGGTTCCGGCAGACCCTGCCCCTGCTGCTGGGGCGCCGACTTTGCAATTACCCGCAGTAACAAGTCTGAATGTGCGGCCGTAGGTGGGGAACCCCATGATCAGCTTCTCGGATGGCACGCCATTATCCCTCCAGTAGTTCATGGCATACTCCTACAGGTAGACAGTTGAAAAAGAAGTCAACAGCAGCAGCCATGGCTCACAGAGCGAGGGGTTACCGACGACGACCAATGCACCCAGCGGAGTCGACATCCAAGTCATAAACCACATAATCCAGTGAACAGGCCACATGTGGTTATCAGAACACCCAGATAAGAAATCAACAGCTGTGACCACAAGAACCATAAGACACGTTTCTGGCAGCCGCACGAATCTGGCGACAGGTCACTCGTGGCCACACAACCTCCCGACACAGGTTCGTGAGAGCAATCTGAAGATCTAAGGGTTGCTGGCCAATCACAACATCTAAAATCTAGGTCCCCAGCACCACTAAGTAAATAGGACAGTCTAGGCGGTAAGTGCAACATCCAGTGGGGGCCAGAATGCTAAGGGTAGAAGTAGACAGAAACTGCAACTCCAAGAGGTCCCAAGTCTACGACAGGGCCATGATACCCAGGAAACAGATCAAGTGAGGCTACGGTATTGTGGTGACAAATCACTATCAGCGGTAACATGTCACAAAGCTGAGGGGCTGCATCACTTCCTGCCTCAAGGCTACCAGAGAGCAGGTTATGGCTTCAATGAACAGGTAACCGGCAACCACAACACCCAGTGGTCAAGTAAACAACTGCAGCTCCAACACCAAACAGACAGGTCAATGACCGTGGTCCAACAACCAGAGAAGAAATCACCAGTTGCAGAATTTTAATCCATGGAGAGGTCACTGGGGTAGCCCAAAAAAACCTGTAGACATTTCTAGCATTGGTACAACATTGAGTGGACGCGGTACTGGGGATAGCCAGAACACCCCAAACAAGCCACCAACCCAGGGTTTAGGTCCCTCAGACCCAATAGCCAGAATACACCCCAGACAAGCAGAACACACCCCAGACACGTCAATAACCCCGGTCCCAGTTCCCTCAGACCCGATAGCGAGTACACACCCCGGAGAAGTCACCAACCCAGCGGCTAGTTCCCTCAGACCCGATAGCCAGTACACACCCCAGAGAAGCCACCAACCCAGCGGCTAGTTCCCTCAGACCTGATAGTCAGTACACATCCCAGAGAAGCCACCAACCCAGCGGCTAGATCCCTCAGACCCGATAGCTAGTACACACCCCAGAGAAGCCACCAACCCAGCGGCTAGTTCCCTCAGACCCGATAGCCAGTATACACCCCAGAGAAGCCACCAACACAGGGCGCAGTTCCCTCCGACCCGATAGCCAGTACACACCCCAGAGAAGCCACCAAGACAGGGCGCAGTTCCATCAGACCCATGTCACCACAAGCGAATGGAGCAAAATGTGAACTTACAGTGTTAAAGTAAACAAAATCGCCTTTGTCCTCTGAGCCAACGTGGAGAGGGCTGTTGTGTCCTGTGAAGGTGTCCCAGCCTCCGTGGAAGTCATAGGTCATCACGCTGATGAAATCTAAAACTCTGACAGGACGGAAGAAAGTCTCTTAAAAGCAGTGTTAAGAAAACAAATGGTGAAGAATGGCTTCATTCAGTGTAAAACACTCTTTGACAGGAAACCTTGTGTTTCATTGTTTAGGGCAATTCATGTTTACGCCCCAGTATACTCAAAGCAGCAAGAAACTAAGAAAGAGTTTGCATCTCCTCTGGAGGGCTGACCTCTTGAATCTTAAATTGTCTCCTAAAAAGACACTTGCAGAGTAAATTGTAAAGCAGGATTCTGTGCCGCTCCTCGTTGGGAGACTAAATCCAACAGTGGGCACTTGAGGACGACTTCGGTCACACTGAGATACGCAGAATACAAAATGCACCTCGGCCGTTTATGTTTCTTCTATGTGGCGGAAGGTTGTGTATATTTTATAGAAACTATGCTTTCTGGGAGGGGGGGTGCAATATTAGTGCATTGCAATACTTGTGCTTCAGTGAGAAGCTACATGATTCCTTGTTGGAGAGCGCCATCTTGGATGGATCTGGTGAGTGTGTATAATTAGCCTTTTTAAGAAACCGCAGGTTTTTCTATAGCTTGAGGATGTCTTGTGTAACCCGTGTGTTTTGTGTATAAACCATAGCTGGCTAAGAACACAGGGTGCCATGCTTAATTTGCTGAAAAGGTTGCCTTTTTAGGTCTCGCGAGCCAAAGGCTCGAAGAGACATTTTATATGTGGGCTTCTCAAAGTGCTGCCGTGGCCTAAAGCTACAGTGCACGTGAACGTGCACGCGCGCAGCGCCATGTGTCATTCCTCCGTAGCGATCGTAATCACGATCACTTTCACTTTCGCGCGCTCCTCTGTTGCTGACATTCCCCCCTCCCTTCTCGCCCAGCCCTTCTTGTCACCTCGGCTTGTTTATAGCGCGAACTCGACCCGAACGAAGGTCGAAGATAAAAAGCGCTTTTACGCGAGCACCAGTTACAGTACACAAGGACACATTCATTTTTTGCAGGCACAGGGAGATTAAGTGCTTTGCCCAGGATCACTGTTTGTCTTACTTACCCATGCGTTCTCACTCAACAAACTTTCTATATAGCATAGCAATCAAAATAAATTGTCAATTTCAAATTAATTCTAAACTGGCCGCCAAGGACCATGAATGCATGATTCTCAGGGCTCCTAAATGGGGATGAAGAACTGGACCATAAACTTGGTCTTACACACTTAGCCTCACTCTTTTAACCTGAATATTTCAGTGAATCACTCTCTAAGAGATGTAAAAATGTATTAAATGATGGACTATTTACCACACACGTTACAATTACAGCCATGCGAGTTTCACACCTGAAAAGAGCGGGTTTGCAATAATTTCAGGCATAATCCTGTAAATTCAGTCAACTCGTGTTTTGCATGATTCCTTGTTTAAATTAGATTTTTCTAGAGCACGTGAAATGAAGTCCACCGGGGTGACCTGCGTTACCCGCTTCCTCTGATAACTTCTGTGGGGCAGGAACGCCTGAGCCGCTAGAGGTCCCTGTTTAGCAGACAACATTTAATGAACGACGCCCATGAGAGAGGTGTCATGGGCGCCAATAAATTACACACTGATTAGGAATTCCTACCTAATCCTTCAAAGCCTGGTTAACTGTGGCAGCGGCTCTATGTACTTTGCATACACGGTTATACTAATGTGCTATTATTATATTTCTTAGTGCGCTGGTCCTCCATTATTTCAGCGCATCATTATCCGATGCTCCTTTATCTTATCATAACTACTGATTATGAGAAATAATTAATTTTGCTGTTCTTTTCACTCTACGGGCAAAGAGGCTAAAGGCAGATATTCGATTGCGTAAGAGGATTTGTTGTGCTTGTTTTCACATGCAGTAAATACGCAGCTGGTGGAAGAAAGGGTGTGGCTTAACCGCTACAGCGGCCGACTTTGAAGCACCAGGTTTGAGTCTTGTGGGTGGCTCAAGCATCCTGTGATTCTGGGCAAATCACTTCATCTTCCCGTGCCTAAAAAAATAAATGAATGTGTTCTCTGCAATGCAACTGGTGTTCGTGTAAAGTGCTTAGGTACCTTCGGGTCGAGTAGGCGCGATCTACTGGATGTAGCCTAATGGCTATAACAGACGCCCTCAAAGCTGGAGAACCGGGTTCGAGTCTCGGCAACAGCGCTCAACACCCTTTGTTACTGGGCAAATCACTTAATCTCCCCGTGCCTACAATGAACGTGTCCATCTGGATTGAATTTGGTGCTCGTGTAAACGCTCTGATACCAGATTTCTCGGGTCTAGTTCGCGCAATGTACAACTCTACAAAAACTATATATTGGCTTCCAAATGCATATCTATTCATGTATTTAGGAGAGTTTGGCAGCAAATGCCATCAGCCACTCAACCTTATAAACAGCAGTTTCGAAGTACTGGGAATTAAAAACAATAGGCAACTGCGTCATTTGCTAGGCCCTTGCTTGCACAGTGATGCATGTGTGCACATATGAAACCCAGAAGGATGTGATAGGACTCACGCCCGCTCCCTCATTCCCTGAGTTTTTGACACCCCTATAGCTCTAAAATATCTAAGCAGGTTAAACGTTTGCAGGGCGACTCGGGGGGATGAAGCCCCCACCCTCAGCAAACTTTCACTTTTGTTAACAATCCAGTTACAGCGGAGGGTTTATCTACATACACGTCACTTCCCTTCAAAGCTCACTCATCTCAGATAACTCATCCTCCACCGCGTGGGACCGGGGCTGGTCACATTTCTGTTTGTTGGGGCTGGTCACATTTCTGTTTGTTTTGCACAATATTTTAAGCATATTTTTTCATACTGGTGTGCTCTGTGTGTACAACATCCATGCACTGCGGCTGGGGATACTTGTAACCTGAAGGATGGTGTCAGGCTCCTTTCTTGTCCCCTGGAACGCAGTGGACACCACAATGTCACTAATTCCAATATTGGACAGAAGCGCATCCCTACCAGAAGAACGCCTCATAAACATTGTTCCCCCGGGTAACTGGAACGGATCGAGGTCAGAGCAGGCTCAGTTCTACGAGGTGTGTTTTTACTTTCAAAGAATTTTTATAATGTATCATTTATACTTTATTATGCATGTATTCTGTGTTTTCTTTTATGACCTAATTTAGGTCGAATAAAGATTTTTTGATGATGATGACTCGGGAAACCTTCTTTGAGACTCAAACACAGAGCCTCATAAACGAAGGATGGACATTTATAAATATCTCTATTACAGCATACCATAAACTACGAGAGTCATTAGCTTTTAATCAAGGTTTTATTAATGTGTCTATTTTTTACTCGCTTTCTGTTCTTTGTTTATATGTATTCTTCTTCAGTTGTTTGTACAGCGCTCCGATGTCCGCAAATCGCGTTCACACCTTATAAAACACCCTAAATAAATAAACAAGCATTTACAATGCAATAGGTCTCGCATTTGCGAGAGTTTATGCTATTGGCATTGTAAATGACAATGCCTTTCATTTATTTGTTTAAAAAACCAACACATTAATAAAAGGCATTGTAATCTATAATGCCAATAGCTCAAACTCTAGTAAATGCGAGACCTATTGCATTGCAAATGCTTGTTTGTTGTGTAGATTATTTTCGACTTCAAATCGCCCTCCTTGTCTGCTCTGCTGTGAAGGTTTGCGGAGATGCTTCCCTGGTGATGGCTGTGGAACAGACAACATGCAGGGAAGTGGGTGTTTCTCATTTTCGTTGTGTACTAAACTTCATCTTCCAGGAGGTGCCTTTTTACATTTAAAGAAACAAGAAGCTGCTTGGACAGTGAAACACAAGCCAGCTGCCTCTGCTGAGGCGTGACCCCAACATTTAGAGGAAAGAGAGACAACTGAACAGCAGAACCATCAAGGTGGGACCCAGATAGAGACAGTGTCAAGAGAGATTAGAGGAACAAGTGAGGCATTGGCTCTAGTGGAAGGAACCCCCCCCCCCCCGTAATGTTTAAAATACAGCAATACTCAGGATTCGGTGGGCCCGGGTGCCACCGAACCTGCTGCACTAATGTCATGAAACCCCATATGTTCACGCCAGAGTAAAGGTCATACGACAAAGGACTAACCCTGCCTCGCCCCACACCTCTTTCAGGGTGTGCGCTTTCAATATCGACGCCAGAATATCGATCAGACCCTATCGAGGACAAAATATCGCCCCAAAAATCAGCAGGTAAGTAAGTCTGGATTTTCTACACGTAACTCCACATATATGGATCTATTGGAATATGCATCTTCAAGGCTCGGAGATGTGGAGTTAGGAATAGGACATATTTATTTCCCTGTATGCACTTACCTTTCGATATTCTTGCATCACGATATCCTAGGGGTCAACATTCAGCAGTCCAGTCCTCTTTCAGAGGCACAGCCTGTTAATGTCCTGGTTCTCTATAAGAGGGCCCCTCTCAGCCTTTCTAAAAGGCTGGTGTTGTTGGTTTGCTAGCTTTAGTTGGCTGACAATGACCTGGAAGTAGTAGAACTAATGCCCGAGTCATAGCAGCATCAACACTGCTGAGGAACCCGCTCGGAGGCTCTACGGTGGCTTGTAAGCAGCAGTCTCGAATTCCTGTACTCACTTTCCGACTTCAGCAATTTCATATCCGGCGTCGATGGTTCCTTTGCCTGCAGACACCGCAGCGGTGACCAGCAGCCGGGGCAGCCCTGTCGATTTCGCTTCTGCCTCAAAGGCTTGCAGCAGCTCCTAAAAGCGAACACATTGCTTAATTTGAGCCGGTTCCTGCCGGTGGTGGGCACAGGCACTCATTTTTCGACATTGCAATTTTTTTTTTCTTTGCAGCATGGGTCTTCGATCCAGAACGAAAGATAGAAAAGTAGATGAAGGACACAGAAGGAGTGAAGAAATACAAGAAAACAGAGGCAAAGCAGGGATGGAAAAAGAACATGTAAGAGTGAGATAATGGGGCAGGAAATGGAGGGTGGAGAATGAGCCATAAGGTGGAATCAAGGCAGCCGTGTTCTCTGCAAACCCTGGCATTTCGTTAAGGAATGTATGATGTTACAACGCGTGGTGTTACCATGCGGTAGGTAACAACGCGGTCATTACAACGACCGAGTTGTTACCACGCATGGCATTACATCGCAAGTCGTTTCAACGACTTGCGCTAGATGGCGCGCTGGATTTAGGAGTAGTATAAATTACTATTCCTACACCAGTTAGCGCAACAGCAGGGAGGGTGTTGGATTTAAAATTCGACACATTCCCTGGTGTTGCACGCCACCTAGCGCAAGTCGTTGAAATGACTTGCGATGTAATGCCACGCATGGTAACAACGCGATCGTTGTAACGACCGCGTTGTAATCTACCCGCGTGGTGTTGCCAGCTTTGTAACCGCTGTCTCCCTTCGGCAGCATCAGGGCCTGCTTTCAAAGCAAAACGTGTGGGCCCCTTCACTTATGTTTATTACAAATGAAGCACGGGGCAAACACACATACATATGTCTAAGATCGGACACAGTTTGAAGAAAGAAGTGCCTCTCACTTGATGCTCTGTGACAACTGAGGAAACACCATACACTTGCGTCTGCTAAAGTCGCACACCATTCCCTTTCACTGCTGAAACGACGTCATGCAGAATGCCCTGTGACGCAGTGGCGGGTCCTCTGCCCCTCTGCTTTTAAGCCGAGCAAGAAGCAAAAACATAAAATGATAATAACTTTCAGTTCTCTTCATTTTATCTTTGTGCTGCTTTGAGGGCGGCTCTGCTCTCGGAGCAGGGGAGGAATGGTTTGCCTACTCCTAAGTGCACAGTGACTGTTTGGTCGGCCTCCTCAGGCCGCCCAAACCAGTCATGCGCACTTTCCCCGTTCTCCATGCAGGCTGCATTACAGTCTACATGGAGAACATGCCCACCCTCCAGCCCCTGGCTGAGCGCTGTGTCACGGCGCTCAGACCAATCACAACGCTGTATTGAAGCGTTGTGATTGGCTTAGGGGAGGGAGCCTGGCTGCCTGCTTACTGTTCCTGAAGTCGTAGGCAGGTGAGCAGGAGCAGAGACGCGGGACCCGGTGGCGGCATGGTAAGTCTTTTTTTATTTTTTTATTTTGCTCACTCCCTCCTTCGTGACCCCCTCACCCGTGAGCCATGCGGCCGCCTCTGCTGTGAGGACTGAAATGAGGTCGCACATGATGCCCTCTGACCGCAGAAGTAACCTGTGATGCGCATTAACAATAACTAGTTGCTGGTTAGTTTGCAGATTGCCTGCGACTTTTGACATCACACTGAATAACCTATGTCTGCCAAGGTTGTATGTAATGCTCTGTTGCTGCCAATGATGCACGCGGTGTTGTGTGGCTGCCGAAGTTACAGACAACACTCTGTGGCTGCATAGGCCACATATGATGCCCAGTGGCGCTGAAAACTAGTATTGGCATAGCCAATAGCTCTTGTCTTTTCCAATAGCTTTTGTTCATGCTCAGTAGCACTGGCTGTCAGTTGCGGCTACTGCTTGGAAGCAGCAGTGGGGCGGGTGGGGGGAGGGATGGGGTGAATCACTTTAAAAACAAATCACTTACCTCCCCACCACTTCTCCTGCGACCTTTTCCTGGCTTCTTGTGAGAAAGAGGAACTAGGAAGCACCTGGGCTCCCATGCTCCAGCAGCCAATCAGCATGCTGCAATGGAGGCTTGTGATTGGTCTGAGTGCCGCAGCGCTCAGCCAGAGGCTGTAGGGGTGGGCTTGATCTCCATGCAGGCTGTAATGCAGCCTGCATGGAGAACAGGGTAAGTGCGCATGACTATTTTGGGAGGCCCGAGAGTGCCGATCAAACAGGCATTGCGCACTTAGGAGGTTCGTACCACTCCTCCCCTGCTCTTCAGTCCCGTAATGCCCCCTCACGCAAGCTGCCGCAGCAGGAGGACAAAATAAAAGGATAATACCATTAGTTATTATCATTAATGTTTTCCTTCCTTTTGCTGCTTCAAAGTAGTGGCGACGCTCCTCTGCCTCAGTGGAGGAGCCGCCACTGATGGCTGTGCAGTATGAACAAATTAAAAAAGAAAACAAAAGCCACAATGACGTGGCCCTCCTCCGAACCTGTTAAAATAAAGTTACAATTGTTTAAAAAATATGGACCAGTGGTGGCCGGGGACAGAAGAGGAGCAGGTGTGGGCCGGAGCAGAGGATATGTAGTACATGAGGGAGAGCAACACGGGTGATGGGGAGAATTGCAAAAGCGAGAAAGAGCAAAACTGAGTGATGGGGGAAAGCTAGAAGTACATAAGAGAGAGAGAAAGCAACACGGGGAGCGCAATGGAAGCGCACGGATAAGCGAGAACAACATGAAGCACGGGAAGGTGTTGAGAAGCACAGGAGTGAGACAACTTGAAAACTCTAGGCAAAAAGAAAAAAGTAGTTGACTAAAAGTGAGCAGTGGAAGAACACAAGTAAAGAGGTGGTGCTCCACGGGAGGGACAAACACAAGTTGGACAGAGCAAGCCATCGAATTAGAAGCAAGCAAGTAAGTGAGAGTGGCAATAAAGCTAACCAATGGTAAGCACTTGCAGGCTTTAAGCCCACTGTAATTCCTTGGTAAGCTGCGCTCTCAGGTAGAATCGCCCTGAAAACAGAAAAAGTGACGGAATTCATCCCAGCTACTGGTAATGACTCCATTGTTTGTTGCTCACAATAACACCACAAGCAGGACTCAGCCATATGTAAATACGTCTTGAAGCCATTCTCCCATCCTCTGTTGGGCCCCATCACAGACATGCATCTTTAGTCCTAAGGCATAGCGAGCTCAGGATTATATGATGCCCAGTGAATGCCGTTGTCGCACACAATGTCCTTCATTAAAGAGATATCTTCACACAATCCTGTGATTACTGAGGTCTCCTACAACTGATGCCCTGTGCCCGCTGATATCACACGCAAAGTACTACAACTCTTTGAGGTCACACACCATGTCATGTTTTGCCAGATGCACTGAGATCATGTATGATACCACCACTCAACTGATGGGGTGAGTTCGTACACCATGTCATGTTTCACCTGATGTACTGAGATCATGTATGATACCACCACTCAACTGATGGGGTGAGTTCGTACACCATGTCATGTTTCGCCCGATGCTCTGAGATCATGTATGATACCACCACTCAACTGATGGGGTGAGTTCGTACACCATGTCATGTTTCACCTGATGTACTGAGATCATGTATGATACCACCACTCAACTGATGGGGTGAGTTCGTACACCATGTCATGTTTCGCCCGATGCTCTGAGATCATGTATGATACCACCACTCAACTGATGGGGTGAGTTCGTACACCACGTCATGTTTCACCCGATGCTCTGAGATCATGTATGATACCACCACTCAACTGATGGGGTGAGTTCGTACACCATGTCATGTTTCGCCCAATGCTCTGAGATCATGTATGATACCACCACTCAACTGATGGGGTGAGATTTCGTACACCACGTCATGTTTCGCCCGATGCTTTGAGATCATGTATCATACCACCACTCAACTGATGGGGTGAGTTCGTACACCATGTCATGTTTCGCCCGATGCTCTGAGATCATGTATGATACCACCACTCAACTGATGGGGTGAGTTCATACACCATGTCCTGTCACTCTTGCGATCTCATACTTTGCTCTGTTACTGCTCAGGCAGAAACCGATGCCAGTGACTGCTGAGGTCACACATGATACCCTGTAGTCATTAATGTCCTAGAAAATGCCGCACAACTGCTGACATCACAATGCCTTATGACTCCTGATGTCACACACACACTGGATTGCGATTACTGAGGTTGCACAAATGCCCTGTGACTGCTGGATCACAAATAGTGTAAGGTAGGTGCTCATTTTAAAGGCAAGCCCATGTGACAGCTTTTCTGAGATCATACGTGATGCTTTTTGCAGAGGTAGCAAGTAGTGCCCTGTGACTGTGTAGACTGCGCATGATGTCTTGCTGAGGTCACACACAATGCACTGTGGCTGCTTCGGTTGCAATGATGTTTTAGACTCCCCAGGTCATATACAATGCATTGTGAGTTTGGAAGATACACACAATCTCTCTTGTGACTGCTGGGTCACAAACAATTCACTGTGATTTCTTAGTTTACGCATTACGCTATGTGACACCTTTGAGATGGAGCGGTGTGGTGCAGCGGCCAGGGCAGCTGACTCCAGAGCACAGGGTTCAGGGTTCGATCCCCGGCTCCGGCAGCAGCTCAGCTCAGCACCATGTGACTCTGGGCAATAGCTCACTTAATTTCCACGACGGCCCCCAGTGCCTTGAGACCCGTAAGGGTGAGTAGATCGCGCTTTACAAATTGGTAAACCACTTCCAAAGCCACCCATCCTTACGGGTGGGTGAGAAATGGCGAGTCAGGCAGAGGCCGGTGGTGGGTGTTCCCCTTCATGTGTTACAAAGCAGGTCAGCCCCTGCCTCTCGGGGACTCTGTGTAGGACCGCTACAGGGGACAGGTGGTCTCCTGTAGATACCCCATGAAGCACGTACATTGTGTAATCACAGTGGGTGTCTGAAGGGCTGTATACCTAATGGTCTGCATGAAGCCACGCCCCCTGATGAGCAGCAGGATCCAGAGTTCATCAGAAGCCAGTAGAGGGAAAGTTTCTTTGCCTTTCGAGTAAGATCCTTGCTGGGTGGAGCATGAAGTGAGGTAGGTTGTGGAAGAGGTGTGGCGCAGTGGCCAGGGTGCCTGACTACGGACTACGGGGTTCATGGTTCGATCCCCGCTGCCGGCGGCAGGTTAGCCCAGCACCATGTGACTCTGCTTGCTTAATCTTCCTGAGGGCCCCCAGCGCCGGGACACCGCTTCGGAGGTAGCTGTGCGCTTTACAAATACTGGTATTTCACTGCTTATCACGCTGAAGACCCGCCTTCTTGACTCCGCACTGAGAGTGTCTATAGCCCTGCTGGGGTGGGCATCTGACATTTGCTGTGCCACGCATTTTGGCCAATACTTATTTTGGAGTTATCCTATCTTGTATGACATCAGCCTTCGGAAAGCCAAATAGCAGCACCTTGTGAGGAGTGCGTCATCTTTTCCCTAGCACTGGGCTGAGGCTTTTGGTCTCCCCACTTCAGCAGCATGAACCTCCGGGTCACCCTGCATTGCTGCAGTGCCCTTCCCCAAAGGGGCTTCTCTGAGAGTGAGGAGGGTAGTGTCACCCCTGCACACATCCAGACCTTAGTGCTCCCCCCAAGGGCAGGCCACTGATAAAAGGCCTGGGGCAGGCGAGCTGTGCAATGGGACTCCTGAGCATGGTGGGAGCAGAGGAGACTGAGGCAGAGGCTCGTGAGGTGGCTTTCGACCTGCAGCTCATGCCTAGGGTAGAGGGCCTGCGCTGCTATGCCTCACAAGTCTTCGACTGTCATCACTTCCCGCCTGCCTTTCTGTGCCCGTAGGAGGGTGCCAGGATCCAACCTAGGGCACCAAACCTACCTGGGCCTAAGGAAAGCAAGCCTTAAAGAGCCAGAGAGGGAAAGAGAACCTAAGGTAAGGACTGCTTCCAAGGTTAGGACCCAGCCAACATAATGAGGTAACCAGAGTGAGAAGTGGCTTAGAAGGTTAGAACAGCACCAGGTTCAAAACATAGGACAGTACCCACTGCTGGAGTGCACACTCTTCTACAGAGCTGCTCTCTGGCAGTTCAGGAAGGAATTCACCCGGCCCAGGGCCATGAAAGCCCATAGACGGCACTTTGCTGGGTCATTGGGCTTCATTCCTAATGAAATGTGCACGTGCCCGCTTGATCACACCATCCCCACATAACTCTTCTAATCAATGCAGTCTAACCAACTGTCACAAATGTCAACATAACCAGATAGAGATGTTTGTCTGTAATAAAAGATACTTACTCATTTCTGCTCTCCCTCTCGCTTTTTTTTTGTACACATTCACAAACCATCTGTCTTTTAGGAAAACCCCGTAACCCAAAAATCTGGCTTTGTCGAGAATACCTTGCCAGTTCGCTATCTCCAAAACTGACCCCTCCCCCTCCATTACCCAATCACCGCCTCCCCCTCCAGACGCCTCGGAGCCTCAGCGTTATGGAAGATTTTAAGAATAAAGTAATGAGATCTATCTTGATATAGGTCCTTGGCTGTGAGTGTGCATACAGCCTAGAATCAGTCTATCGGTGGAATTCTTAAGGTGTGCAGCTCCTTGGCTCTCTCTCTCAGGTACCCAATTTCCTCCTCTGGGTTTGGACCACTTGGGGCAACGGTAACCAACTGCGAGAGACAGGTTCAAATTCACCATTAGCAGGCCAATGCCTTGCGGGTCAGCTGCACTAATGTCTTTAGGGGCCAGGGGTCCCCTGGTGCTTGAAGGCCCTCTCACTGAATGCAGTGCATCAGCTCCCTCCCAGAGCCCCATGAAGACACATTCTCGTCATTCACAACGACCTCTACGTGCATGCTCACAGGGCAGGGCTGTGGAGAGGTCATTCTGAGGGCATCTCAGGCCGCTCCAGGAAGGAGGAAGGAAGGTGCCATATTAGGGCAGGTTCCTCTTTCCGTGATCACGTTCAACTTGTAAGCGGTCTTCGACAAAGGAGACTTGTGTCCACCAGAAGCGACTAACACTAAAAAGACGCTCTCAGGCTCCTTACTGGCTGCAAACGAGGCATGCGTTCTTACCACAGATGGAGTGCCCATTGAGGAAAATATCAAGAAGAAAGTATTAAAGTGTTTCGAAAGAAAATAACAAAGTTACAGCCAGTGTGGCAGACGATGCGTTCATACGTACCTGACAGAGGACGGTGAAGCGCTGCTTGTCCTCCGGGGGGCTTCCTCGGGACCCTGGGTACTCAAAATCCAGGTCGATGCCATCAAAGCCCCACTGACGCAGCCAATCGATCACAGAGTCAATGAAGATCTTACGGTTTTGAGGGCTTTTGACCATTTCAGTGAACCTGGGAACGGAAAGAGTAGTTTTCAGCCGCCTTTATTCCTGGCACAGCTATCCATAAAATTGTTGTATGGTTTACAAAATTCCACAATGCAATTGATATTGTCCTAGTGCAAATTAAAACCAAAAGGCCCACTTCTAGACCTGCCCACCAAAGCCCCCACTTCAATTTAAATATAATTGCACCTGTCAAACTATTAATAAAAATCAATGTTTGACAGGAGAGAATGAACGTAAGAGCTATGTGGGCTATTTTCAATTCATTCCACGATTGAGATTTAACCCTATTATTTTCTGATTGCTATTTTTGGTTGTCTCTTTCGCACCTGTTAGTAGTTAAGGCCCCCTCAGTGTCACTGTGGTAATATTCTTCATGGAGATTTGTTTTTTGGGATTAAGGGGAAATGTGGAAATTCTCGAAGCGCATTAATTCCACCCATTTGATTTTACTTTAGTTACAGACTCATGAAGGTGATAGCTATGCCGAATTGGTGAATTTGTTGGGCATGTTGTTGAAGAGTTCTAATTTGAAGAAAAAGGAGATTACATAATGAAAATACAAGCCTATGAGGGCTCCCCTGCTGCAACTGAGTGATAGTGCTTGAATCTTTGTAATACGTGCATCTAAACTGCATAAAACCAAACATGTAGCTGTAAATAAGATTTCAAAACCATCATTCTGGAGTGTCCGTACTTCTGTGTCCCGAAGTTCCATCCCCCGATGGCCAGCAGGTTGACGAGCTTAGAGTTGCTGCGAAGAAGAAGATAACATTGTTATGTTTACCGTAGCACAAGTGATGGACAGCTGTCAGATGCCTTCAGAGTACCCCTCTTGTGCATCTTTTCCCATTTTCTTTCAGATTCTGTCCCTGCACCTCTTGATGGAAGGTGATCCTGCATCTGCCTTTGGGAGCCTTATTTTAGAACTGTAATTAGATACATTAATGTTAACTATACAAACCGGTCGTGTTTCAGGCAGAGAGAGTGTTTCATAGCTTGAAATGGAATGTTACAAGATGGGGGCCAGAGGGGCGTTATGTGCCAGGCCTGCATTTTTCATGGCCCGCGCTCACACAATATCTAAAAATGGATTTCTATAGCAAGGCTGCACTGTTTGTTGGTGGAAACGGCAGACAACACTGGATGACACCAGATGTGTTGGCGCTGTCATGCTTTCGTCGTTCCCACGATTATATTTAAATCACCTAGGGGTTAGGGATGTCATGGAAACGTCTGATATGCCTGATCACTGAGCACTGATTCTCTTGCACCCTTTTCAGCTCAGTCTCTCTCACTGGAGGGAGCCTCAGAGGCATCACTGTCTTGATAACTAAGCCTGAGACTCAAGCATTGGAGCACTCTCATTGCCTTGGAGTCTTACGCACTCTGTCTTTCTCTCCCTCACTGTCTCTAGCTCCAATAACCATTTTGGCTTTGCTGGAGTCTCACACCAGGGAATCATTATTCTATAAAAACAACTACTTTGGGCCCCAAACCATCAACCCTCTTTCCTGTCTTGGAGATCTCACCACTCTTAGAACAGCCACCCTATCTTCGTCTGCACCATCCATCCCCTCGCGTCCCACTATCAGCCACCATTATTGACATGTTATGAGTCTGAGGGACTCAAAGGGGTAATGCTACTCTCAGAGGTGCTTTATGAGCCCCTAAAGTGAGTGAAGGTTGTTATTCCGCGGTATATACTGACTGCGACTTGAGGTTGTTGAATTGCTTGTAAAGGACGTCGTCATTCCACTCGTAGGGCGCGATCTTGTGGTTGCTCATGGTGGCGAAGGCGTAGACCAGGTGGGTGCAGAGGCAGGGGTCCACATCAGCCGGCATGTACTTGGCTGGCACCGGCCGGTACTGGGACCAGTTGGTGAAGTAGCAGACCAGTTTGTAGGCAGGCACTACAGGGGGAGAGAAGGCGGAGTCTGCGGTTACATGCAAAGCCAAGGACTGGAGGGGCACCAGACAGCGCGGACACTGGGAGCTTTCAGAGGGGTCCATGCATTGGAAAGGTATGTTGGGCAGAGGTGGGATCAGGTCATTTCAAACTAACAAATGACTGCATCTGCAGAGCAGAACACTCCTCTGAGTGCATCTTCACATTTTCCACCTGGCGAGTATAGTCTGGGAGCACTGGAAGTTTGGAGTTGGGCACTGTATTGGGAGAGGAAGCACAGTCTTAGGTCACAGTGTTAACAAAACCATGGATCTCATCTCTGCATTCAGCAAAAGGCTGGATTTGTGACAGGCTGGTGCCCTCGAAGGGTCAGTATTACTTGGCCATGTCTGCCTTTTTGAGGCATCAGCCAGTCACAGAATATCCTGGCCAATCAGCTGCGGGGTCATTGCACAGTATAACCCCATGCTGGTCACACAGCTCTCCAACACACGCACACCCACATTCATGGGCAGTGTTAGGCCCATTTGGCTTGGAACTCAAGCTTAATGGGGGTCACTCAAAATGTAGACATTTGTAAAAAAAAATTATCATTGATAATATTAGTTTAAAAACTTTAAAAAAAAATTATGGTTAGGAGTCTCGAATGCACAACCTCTTCTGATGCCTGAACTGAGCTACTTTCTTCATTCGCAAGACAGACAGACAGACAGACAGACAGACAGACAGACAGACAGACAGACAGACAGACAGACAGACAGACAGACAGACAGACAGACAGACAGACAGATAGATAGATAGATAGATAGATAGATAGATAGATAGATAGATAGATAGATAGATAGATAGATAGATAGATAGATAGATAGATAGATAGATAGATAGATAGATAGATAGATCAATATCAAAACAATACCCTTTCAGGCAAAGAGTACCGCATAAATTACGCAAATAAGAAGCAGAGAACTGTGGGTAGTTCCCAAGTTTAAGTGGAGATCAGCCACAGTAGAGAGCACCTGTTAGACATGGCATCTTTTGGCGTGTTTCCCCTGAGTTTTTGCTTTTTGCACTCCCGGTTTTGACTCTGTTTTTGCTGGCGTAGTGTTTCTGCGCACTTTTCTCACTGATGATCAGTGGTAAAGTGCAAGTGCTCCTGTGGTAAATTGTGTTATGGATTAGTGTTAACATGATTGGGTATTTGATTTACTTGTTAGTAAAGTGCACTGAGTGTGCCAGAGCCTGTAAATCAAATGCTACTAGTGGGCCTGCAGCACTGATTGTGCCACCCAAGTGAGTAGCCCTAAAACGGTAACTCAGAACTCCCATTGCAGAGTCTGCGCACAGTTTTTAACTGCCATGGTGACTTGGCAAGTGTCCCCACTTGCCAGGTCCTAAACCTTCCCTTTTCTTACATATCAGCCACCCCTAAGGTAGGCCCAAGGTACCCGTGTGGGCAGGGTGCAGTGTATGCAAAAGGTAGGACATGCCCTGGTGTGTGTGGCATGTCCTCCTGATAGTGAATTACAGCCAATTTCGTTTTTCACTATTGCAAGGCTACCTGTTCCCCATAGGACAGAATGGGAAGTTTGTTTATTTATAACATCTTATAAACATAACAGGCCCTGGGAACTAGGTAGGAAAATAAAGTTTAGTATGCCTGCACTTAGAATCTAAAGATGCATCTTTTAGTGAAGGTGATTTTTAAATACTGCGTTTGAAAATACCACTTTTAGAAAGTAGGAATTTTCTTGCTCAGTCATCCTGTGTGCCTCTGCTCGAATGTGGATTGCCTGTCTGGGTTTTGGATGACAGAAGGCTGGGGAGCAGGAGTGGCTCCACATAGTCTAAGTAGGGTCAGGAAAGGGCTGAATAGACCTGGGCTGCAAAGGGGGAAGGGGGGGGGGGAGATTTCCTTGCACCTCAAAGGGCCTGGTCTGCCTCTGACAATGCCGTCCCCACCACCTGCCAGGAAGTCACACCAGAGAAGGCAGAACTGGTTCTGGCTGGGCACAGCCACTCTTTGCCTAAGAGATCAAAGGATTTGGGGATATAAATATTGGGACCCAGACCACTGAACTTTAGAACTATTTTGGATCAAGAAGACTGCCAAGAAAAAGAGCTGGAGAAGCTGTGAGGAGGAACTACTGCTTTGCTGTGTGCTTTGCTGTGTTGGCCTGCAGTGGCTGCTTCTGTCTTGGGCAGTGAAAGGACTGGACTGAACTTTCTGCAATCTACTTTGTGAGTTTCTCCAAGGGCTTGAGGTAGAGCCTGCCCCCTGTTCACGAAGTCTCTGGAACAGAAAAGACTTCAAGCTCTTCTGCCCTCAGCACTGGGGACTGTGTGTTTTGTGCTGCAACGGAAGAAAAGCAACTCGACGCCGTCTACGACGCCGCTGCTGACTCCATGTCCCGAAGGCACCGCAAAGGGCACCGCCGCAACGCCTCACCGACGATTCCTGCTGACGCCGCCACCGAGCCGCTGCTCGCACCGCGACCTGTGGGCACCGCACTCTCCAACGACTTTGCTTCACGACGATGCCTTGGCACCGCAGAGGGCACTGCCACAACGCCGCACAGCGACCCTGGTCTCACCAATGCTACCTGCTGACGCCACCACCGAGCCGTTGCTCACACCGCGACCTGTGGGCACCTCACTCTGCACCGCCTCGCTTCACGATGATGCCTTGGTATCCCCAATGATGCTGCTCCACGCCAAAATCGATGCCGCTGCTTGCACCGTGGTTTGAGGGCACCGCTCGTAAAGTTACACGACGCACCGCCCTCATCCCCCACCGCAGTCTTGGAAAATGACGCCAGTGCCATCGACTCCAGTTTGTCAGCCGAAGACAGCGCTTCAGCAACGATGACGCCGCTGCTTGCACCGTGACCTGCCAGCACCGTGACGAGCACCGTCTTCATCTCACACCGCGACCCTGGTCTCACCGACGCCGCCACTGAGCTGCTGCTCACACCGCACGCCACACCGCTGCACCCGACGCCTGCCGACACCAGCGCTCCTGACTCCAACAGAGAGGAGATCGACCTGCAACGTGTGTGACTTCAAGGGCCCCGACGACTCCGGAACCGACCTCCGAAACCGACGCCTGTGTAAACCGTATTTTCAGAAGCTCAACAAGAGGTCATCGACGCCCTGCATTTCTAAAAGGTACTGTTTGCGGGTCTCCCCGACACTGTAGCTGGCCCGCGACGCCGCAGTCAGCCAGAACTGTTTGGATTTGTTTGATCACGACGCCGTGATAGCCCCGGACGGAGCTATCGACATTAAGGAACTGTTTTTAAAGTGTATTTTGATAACTGTAGATTTTAAAGTACTGTATTGGGGATTTTTTTTTATCATTTTTGGTCTTGTCTTAAATATATAAAAATATTGGATATTTTTCTAAACTGGTGTGGTTTCGTTTTGTAGTGCTTACACTGTACTACTGTTAGTTATGACTTGAGCAAATGCTTTACACACTGCCTCTAAGATAAGCCTGACTGCTCGTGCCAAGTTACAAAGAGGGTGAGCAGGTGTTATTTTGTGAGTGTAATTCCCTTATCCTGACTAGGAAGAAGGGTCCCTATTTAGAAAAAGGTGCAAGCCCTTGCCAACTAGAGACCCCCATTTCTAACAGCACCCTACAACACCAGTGACTCTCTGAATCTGCTCACCTCAAATGTCTGTTTTTCTCACACTATTTTTAGGCATAGGATTAGCACAGTACCATCCAGGTCGAGTTAGAAAGAGACAAAGTATTTGCCTAAAAGACTTTGCTAGAAAAACAGACATTTGAGGTGAGCAGATTCAGAGTGTTGCTGGTGTTGTAGGGTGGGTGCTCTAAACAAGAACTGTTCTTCAACTAAACTTTGGAACTACCCAGAATTATCTGCTTCTTTTTTGCATATGCATCTATATATATTTTTCAGTTCACTTCAACTGCTGTGTATAAATACATGTATTTATGTATTTATTTATGCACAGCGGCTGAAGTGAATTGAAAAAAGTAATTTTGTTGACCTCTGGCCTTCAGATGACTGCATAGAAAATAACACACACCTTAAACAAAAAATAAATGCAAGTCAACCAAATCAGTGGGGAATACAGTTTTACGTTATGACATTTCTACTGGGTAATGTGATCACTGTTGATGCCAGTTTGTAGAAACAGAGAGACAGAGAGGTGTTTTTTGCTGTGTGGTGCAGTGAGGAAGGGTAACGTGTGTCATTTTAGTTCTACGAGGTCCCAGTCAGTAACAGAAAGCACCGTGAAGAAGTCATTATTGTAACCCTTCATTACTGTATACGGTAGGATGCCACAACATGCGCAAAAAGATTTCGGTTGAAGGTAAAAAAAATAAAAAATTGCTTGCAAGCTATAGATTTTAGTAATATGCAATCGTACTGTAGATAGCTCAAACATGTTTATGGTATCGTAAAAAGCACACACTCCATAGCTCAGCTGTTAGCACCCTTACCATATCTCTCAAAGGGAATCATATGTTTGTCCTCACTTAGCTTCAACTGACTTTATCAATTAAAGCCAATACTGACTTCCATGCAGCCTTTACATTTGCAGATTAACCAATCGCACATATTTGCATTTCTTTCAGGCAGCAGACACCCTGGCAGGAGGCTTGTTCATCGTTTAGCTGCCTGTCTCTCCCTCTGCGTCACAGCACAGGAGACTCCCTCCTGTCCATTCCAGCTGCGGCATCTCAGTTGTCGTCATTACCCGTCCGCGGACGGTTCTCTTTTCACAAGAAGTAGGGGAACGGTTGTGGATAAAATAAAAAAGTATGGGCACACCACCCCCCGCAGATCCCTCCCACTTTGACCGACGTGCATGTGTATTTATATATATATATATTCGTATGTGTGTGTATATATATATGTGTATATATATATATATATATGTTTATTAAACGGTTCTCACCTGTCTGCAGTTGCAGCAGCAGCGCCAAACCTATTCAAAAGGAGAGAAAGCATTAAGCATTCGTCCGAGGATATCTTCCAGGTCAGTTAATATGAAAATATCAATATTTCTCCCAGAGTTCACCTGGGCATGGGTGAACCATAGAGTCCGCTGACATCAGCAAGCTTCCCATCACCATGCCCACATGGGTTGTGGGAACCAGCGCAAAAATGGTCAGTGGATACACGCGCAGCGCTGCGGTATGCACGGAAGGCGGTGCCAAAATTGTGTCTTCCCTCCCTGCCTGACCCACCCACTGTCTACACTTATTGTGTTCTGCATTGGGGCCTTTAAGTGAACTCCTCAGAGTACAGGGGTTTAGATCCCAAACCATAAAAGAATCAGAGCCTCATTACAAACAGGGGTGTAACACAGGCCCCTGCATCCCCCGCGGTGCAGGGGGGACCACGAGCTGCAGGGGGCCCCCTCAGCACTGTACTCACACCGGAGTGCTCTGGATTAAATCCAGAGCGGGCCCCTCTGTGTACTTTGCAGGGGGGCCCCTTCAACTTTCGTTACGCCACTGATTACAAATGGACCGGACTGGATTACAAATGGACCAGTAATCCCAATCCCAGTTTGTGCCCAAACTGGGAATACCGCTGGTGCAGTTAGGCTGTGCTGTAGAGTGGGATGAAGAGCACAGTTTTACTGCACCAGTTGTCATCTCAGCTTGGGCACAAACTGGAACTGGGACTTCCATGGCACATTATGACCGTTGCAGCTCTGGACAGGGGAAGCCATGCATTACAACTAAATAATACTCCATTTTAAGGTGTGGAACTTGAAATGGAGGCAATACCGCACTGCGTTAATACCACCCCTGGCGGTATGATAATTAACGTGGTGCTGTGTCCTCCGAAATACCAGAGCGCCCTGGATGTGGCCCTCAGAGCATGAGGGACAGTGTTAGCAAGAAGAACATTCCAGTCAGTCTTTTTCTTAAAAATAAAAACACAACCTGCCCAATTGCAAGGATTATTATTTCATCAGACTAACACATATTTTTATTTCCTCTATTTCATGGTAACCTATGTACCTTCCACACGGACTTATAATGCAACTGAAATAAATAAACTGAAGTCAATCCTTCATTTTTATGGAGGAGCCATCTAATTTCTCTTCATAGCTCCGGTATGAAGCATTCGTGTAGTGCGTAAGTGCCTCTATTGTGACATAAAGCGACCGATTCACAAAGGGCCTCCGCACTTAGTGCGTCAAATCACTTTATTCGATACATCAACATTTTTTAAGATCATAAAAGTACAAAGATGCACAGTATACAGTAAAAAAATAGGATACAGCTTTCACAATAGTAAATAGTAACTGTAATTTGATGACAGACATTAGATTTAAAAACAGGACTAAAATATATATTTCCTAATTCATGAAACAGAGGGGTCCCGCCGCCTAGTCTTCCATGAGAGAAGTAGATATGAGGTCACAGTATAACATACTAGTTCATTGGGTAGTGATTGTAAAAAATACAAAGCTGGAGTAAGATGGTATTTACGCATTAGCTGCCAGCTAAATCTTTTTGGGACGCTTTAATTCACAAAAGAAGATAATATGTCGATTTGATTGGGGAGAAGAGCCATCACACGTACAAGGCGGCAGGTCAACTAAGGAATAAATGCCAGCCGGATAGGAGAACATAGAAGGAATAAGGTTAAGACAGAATTCCACCAAAATGGCGCAAATTAGTTACCAAGGATAGATATACCTGGGCGCCGTCTTGTTCGATAGGGTACTCTAGATACAATTTTACAGATGCCTTCGAAGAATTTAGTTTAGAACGCTCCAAAGCCCTTTGGTTACGAAACAGTGCTTTTATTTCTTTATTTGATACTCAAATACAGTTTAAAGGAGTTGTAAATAATCGACCTAAACCAAGGGAGGTGAGACTGTTTTAATGTATTATAACCATGAGACGGTCTTCTATTAGTCTCTGTGTAAGGTTTACTGAAGTTCTTCTCCAAATAAAGTGCCACAACAATGTAGGGGCCAACCTAATTGTGTAGTCTAAATATGGTATATCTAGCTTGACATGACATAAAAAGTTGGAACAGCTAACTGGGAAGCCAATAAGTCTCTTCCAGAAGGAATTTTCGATAGTCTGGAGAGAACGGGTTTGGTGTATCCACAGATTCCTGCTCCGTAGGTTGCCAATGATATTGACTTGGCAGAGTAAACCTTTTTGATCATCTCAAGGGGCTTCGCACCCAGTTTCTTTCTAAAGGAGTTGAGTGCTATTATTCTTTTCTCTAGTGCTAGTCCCCTAGTTTTGATCATATTGGACCAAGAAAGTTCTCTCTTAAAGGTTATCCCATGATACGAAAAAGTATCTGTGTGGGCTACTTCATGACCTTCTATGTAGAAATGTGGGGCCCTCCTCTCTCTGCAACCAGTCATTAAAACAAGGGACTTCACCTCATTTGTTTTTAAACCTTAATTGTTCATATAATTTACATATGTACACAGTAGTTGTTGTAGGGCTCGGCCAGTTCGGGCAATCAGGACAGCATCAGCTGCGTATAGCAGAAACGGGGTGCGCATTTTCTTAATCAATGGAACGTCTAGGGTGGAGCTCAACAGGGGTGTTTCTACCCCATTCGTGTTGATGGAAAAAAGGAACGGGGCAAGAACACACCCGTGGCGCACTCCCCTCAGGATTGGGAACGACCTGGATCACTCACCCTGATTTCCATAGCGCATAGATGCTGATGCAGAAGAGTAAAGCTAATAAAGGTGGTTGACGCGTCGTCAATACCCATTTCTGCCATTATTTCCCAAAGGTGGTGGTGGGCTCTGCAGCCGAATGCTGCTGAAAGGTCCATGAAACTCAGGTACAGTTTCTCCTGCTTTACCTTGGTATACTTGGCCATTTGTAGGGTCAGATAGAGGCTTTGATCTAGAGTGCCACTCCCCTTTTTGAACCCGTATTGTACCGGGCTCATTATGTGTTTGTCAGTGGCCCATTCCTCAAGTCTGTTGAGTAGAACATGACCCATCAATTTGGCAGTGCTATCTAGCAGGGATATTGGCCGAAAGTTTTTTTGCTGGGCTTTGTCTCCTTTTTTATTAATTAGCACAAGAATAGACGTCCTCCACGATTCGGGTGGACCCACTTTGGCGATTACATTGAAAACATTAGTGAGCACCGGCCCCCACAGGTCAGGGTGCTCCTAGAAAAAATCTACAGGGGTGCCGTCTGGAACAGGGGCTCTGTTGGTAGAGGACTATGAGAGGGCCAATCTAATTTCCTGGAGGTTAGAGGAAAAATGTGTGATCCAGGAGTCCTCAGCCACATGGCATGCAATACCCGGATCCTCTGGCGATTTGAGGAATGACGGAGGCCGCGCAGTTGAGGAGGGGCGCACTCATGGTGGAGGTGCAGCAGTTGTGGAGGGGGTGCACTCATGGCGGAGGCCCCGCAGTTGTGGGGGGCGCAGTCATGGCAGAGGCCCTACAGTCTTGGGATGGGGGGCTGCACTCATGGCAGAGGCCCGCAGTTGTGGGGGGCACACTCGTGGCAGCGGCACTTCAGTGTTGGGGTGGGGCGCACTCATGGCAGAGGCACCGCAGTCATGGGGGATGCACTCATGGCAGAGGCTCTGCAGTCTTGGGGTGGGGTGCACTCATGGCAGAGTCCCCATAGTCATCGTGGGGGGGCTGCACTCATGGCAGGAACCCCGCAATGATAACTACAGTATGGATGTCCAGCCACGACAGCGGGGCCTCTGCAATATATGCGGGCACCCTATGTGTTTAATTGGAGTGTGTAGTAGCAGTATGGGAAGTATTCTGTGTGGTGCGTACAGTGTGTACTTTATTGCGTCCTTAAGTCCTCGCCCCTTTACGCTTGGCAGTCCTCTCCTAGGCTCGTGCAGAAGACCAGGTGTAAGTGAGGTCCAAGAGCTTAGAAAGTAGACTGGAAGTGGTGGTTTCACTACTCCCAAACTCCACCCTTAGTGACTCCATACATTCTGTCATCTCATTTTTCCTCCCTGCTGAAATGATGTGACTACATCTCTTAATTCAGCTTTAAGTTTTGTAAACATGTATCAACACTTTACAGTTTCTGATATTTTTTCTTTGCTTTGACACTTTTCTGGATCATTGAATCGTCAAAGTGAGGGGTCAGAGTTTATCTGCAGCTCCTTCTGCTCCTGAATATCCATCATGAAATGCTCGAGCGCCTTCTCACTCAGAGGCCCTACAGAGGGGAGGGTGAGTTTCTACTCCAGGTTGTGTGTAGCACAGAAGGCCCTGGTGGACTAGTTCAAGGAATTCCTGATTCTGAAGAAAAATGGGGATTGACTTCTACATCTTTGAGAATCTACAGCAGTGAACGTTGTTTTCTGGTACAGGCATCCAGGAAGCATATTTTCACATTCTGGTCTGGTTTCCTCACTAGAAATACTTACCTTTCATGGTGGGAGGAATTCATTTCAAGTTCAGAGTACTTCTCTTTAGCCTCAATGTGGAACCAAGATTACTCACATTTACCTCTGCCCAGACGACTGGCACATCTAAGCCACATATGTACAAAAACTCATCAAATATCTAGAAAGAGGCTGGGAGACTCTTTGCTTTGAACTTTCATTCAATGAAAGACATCTATTTTGGAACCTTCAGTTTCTTCGGGTTATTGGGCATTGCTGGACAAGGGCTGAGCAAGGTCCGCCAACCGTGAGTACAAGTGGCGACCATTATTGGCCGGTTACAGACTTCCAAAAAAGGAACACAACTTCAGTGGTGGTTGGAGATGATCCTTAACTTGAAGGCTCCCTAAACTCTGACTGCGGAGGCCAGGCTTCTCAGAGGCTAGTACAACCTCATGTGACTGGCCACAGGGTTAAGAAAAGATAGCCTCAGTCTCCCAAGATTCTACCTCCAGCTTTTGAATCATAGAATATTTGGTAATAGGGTCAGGAGAGAGTCTCCTTCTGCATTCTGGAACTAATGGTGGTCCTATAACATTTACTGGGGGTACACATGTGGGCGCTACCGTGGGAGAGTTGTGGTTGCCTCAGGGGGCCATAGTCCACAGCAACTTTCTGCAACTCCAGTCTATTCGTGGTGGGTGATCTGATCTCTCTTTTTTCGACTCAGGCGATGTTGAGGCCACCAAATGATCTTGGACCATGTGTGATTGGAAGGTTATTAGCCAGGGTCAATGGTATGTAACTCATGCAGTAGATTTTACTCTTGCAGAAGGCTAGCAAGGGAAGCCAGTATAGACCTGTAAGGATGAGTGTGATGTGGTCAACAGCAGAAGGCTAGCAAGGGAAGCCAGTATAGACCTGTAAGGATGTGTGTGATGTGGTCAACAGCAGAAGGCTAGCAAGGGAAGCCAGTATAGACCTGTAAGGATGAGTGTGATGTGGTCAACAGCAGAAGGCTAGCAAGGGAAGCCAGTATAGACCTGTAAGGATGTGTGTGATGTGGTCAACAGCAGAAGGCTAGCAAGGGAAGCCAGTATAGACCTGTAAGGATGTGTGTGATGTGGTCAACAGCATGAAGTCCACCATTCCAAGGGGCCGGAACTGCACAGTTGAATGAGGAATTCCCTCCACTCACTTGAGGATACAAAAGATTGAACAGAAAAGCAATGGGGGAGAACAGGTTTATTTTCTCTAGCAGTGGATTGGCCTTAAACTGGAAATATCAGCATATTACTATGCAGCAACAAACTCTTGGGAGAAGATGACGTCCCTTCCCAGTCCTCTTTCTTTCAGGAGCACTTTGGAAACGACTCTTTTCCTGCTCCCCTGTGTTTGATGTCATGCTGCGTATGTTATACACTGCTTGGTGGTGTTTATCGCTCCATTGTGACGCGCTCTCCTTCTGTCTAAAGTTCACTGTTGCCTTTTTGGCACATCAGCGCTACTGGAAACTGTCGAATGAATATTGCAGGTATATGTTCTTTCAAAAGCTGAGCATGTGAATGTGTTCCTTAATTTAGCGCCTTAACCACCAGCAGCTCTCATGCAATACAATAGATTCAGTGGAAGTCTCTTATTGTAAAACATCTGGACACTGAAGCTACTGGTAAATGTGGTCTCTGGTGGAGTTCTGTGAACCAGTGCCCTGGCGTCAAGCGTCTCCATTTATCGCTCACAAGTGAGAAGATGTGGGCTCAGTGAGAGCAGGTGGCCATGTGTATCTCGAACAGCTCTCGTCCTCTAACTATGTATACACGGTATTTGCTTTGCTCCTGGCTTTTCCCTACTTGACTTTTATTTGCTCTTTCCTTTTCCATGCACTGATGACTGGACTGCTATATGTACAGCACTCCGATACCCGGACATATATATTAATATATATATATATATATTTGTGTTAGTCATTGGGACAATAAACACTCAGATCAACAGCTGCCTGTCGGCCCTTCCCCCACACTGCTGCCCATGTCTCCACAGTCGCTGGGTGTCTCTATGGGCTGACTGTGCTGAATCACATTTGGGGTCACACCTGCTGTCTCGTGCGGTACTTGGACGGACAGTGCACTCACCAGCCCACAGCAGCATCTTGCCCATCGTTCTTCTTCTGGTTCCGCACTGGGCCCCTCGGCTGCCAGCTCTTTTATACCACAGCACACAGACGTAATCAGGTGGGAACCACACACCTGTGCACGGAGGCAGACCCTGACGACCAACAACACCACCTCGTGCTCTGAGCAAACAGGCCCCCCAATGCCACGCCCCCAATGCCACACCTCCAATACCACGCCTCCAATGGCGCCATCTGCCAAGGTCAACCAAAGCTGCGCAGTTGTAGCGTCATACAACTCAAAAACAAGCCTCCGAGAGCGCTCTCGAGGCCACCGAATGGGCGCAGGTGGGCGATCATGCAGGGCTTGACGCATACGTGGCCACTGACCCCGACATTAGGGTTGCCACAGCGTCAGCTTCTCTGATGGCGCAGCTGCAACGCACATCGCACGTTTTGAAGGCAGCATGCATGCTGCAGGGGAGCTGCAGGGCAGGCTGGGGACGAGAGGCGCCAACGATTGCTTTCCTCTCACCTCCCAGCTTCATTGGCTGATAAAAGATGTGATCAGAGGGGGAAAGGGACTTGCAGGGGGTCGACCATGTCTTATATCCCAAACCTCATATAAATTCAGGCTGGACAGTGAGTAGAAGAGAATGATGAAGGTATTAGTGTTATGATGTCTGGAGGGTGGATAATGTCAGAACTGTACATCAAGTGTGCAGTGGAAAGTTGCAGCATTGTACAGGGGAGAGCGCAGTTTACGGATTGTACCTCTGTAAACAGAATGGATAGTGTGAGAGGTGTATATCTGTGTAGAATGGATAGTTGCAGTATTGTATGTCTATGCGCAGTGTATGTGGTGTCTGGATAGTAACTGTGTACAGAATGTATAGTGTCAGAGCCGTACACCTATGTGAAGGGTGGATAGTGGCAGGATTGTACAGCTATGTGCAGAGTATGTGGTGCGGGTTCGTACCTCTGTGCAGAGTGGATAGTGTTAGACCCGTAAATCTGTGTGCAGAGTGGATGGGGGTGGAATCGTACATCGATATGTAGACTGAATAATGTGGGAGATGTACTTGCCTACAGTGTTGTACCACAGGACCCTGCAGCCCCCATGGGGCGGGGGCCCCCAAGTACTAGGGGGCCCCCTCAGCAAGGTACTCTGGCCGGAGAGCTCCTGACTGAGTCTCGAGGGGGCCCCTCTACATACCTTGCAGGGAGGCCCTCTCAAGTTTCGAAATGCCAGTGCTTGCATATACTGAGTACACAGTGTAAAAGCCATACATCTGTGTGGTGAGTGGATAGTGTTGGGTTCATGACTCAGTTTGTAGAGTAGATAGTGTTAGGACCATGCATGCAGGAAGTGTGAACAGTGTTGGGATCTGTGCATGAGTGAATGATATATGTGAGAGTTCTTTGATTACAGCAGATCTAATCTCCATGTAGGAGACAGAGTACAGGACAGGATACCATCAAAGTGTGAGTGTCTTAATGAGTCAACCGTCTGGTGTATTTGAGGAAAATAATTTTGTCAAATCCTAAAGCCAGACTCCATAATGAGCTTTTTAAGTTAGCCTGTCTGCATTTGGTTCACATTCTGGGGCCGATTCCGATCCGGGTCGGAAGGGCACCGAATGTGATCCGGCCGGAAAAACTGCACGCCGTACGTGTGTTTTCCGCCCGACTCGTACAGGTGTACGAGCGAGCAAGTACGATGCGAGCTACATGAAATTCACCGACCGACTCATTTCCGGGTCCGAACCGCTCCGTACGTCTCGGTCGAAAGTTAACCGTGGCGTGCAATGGATGCGATTCACGACCGAGCCAGTATGATGCACGCGTTGGACAGCCTTTGCGAGCCGGAGTATCCGGCTCGCAAATCGTCCGGGTGGTTGCCTCTGGGGGTCCGCGTCGGGCCCCCTGTCACCCCCAGCCCTACAATTGGGACACAAGGGGAGACCCATGGGTCTCCCCAACATGGGCATGTACGTTGCGGATGGCACCGACGCGTACTCACTGTAGGGGGCGCCCTTGTGCGAGACGTACCCATTCAGTCAATGGGAGCCCATGTACGCGTCGTACAACCGGCTCCCATTGACTTCTATGGGAGTCCGACCGAACCGAGTCCGACAGCATACTGTCGCATCGTATTCGCTCGGTCGGACTGCAGGACTCCGGCTCGGTTGGAAAACACTCCGGATCCGGCTCGGTCGGAGTGCTTTCCGACCCGGATCAGAATCGGCCCCTTTGTGTTTCATTATCTTTTGCAGAACTTGTGAAAGTGTCATTTCATCTAAACAATGACTCATCAACTAATGCAACTCAAGTCTGGAAGTGTTTTGCATTGAAGTAGTTTTTAGGGTGAAGCTGCAATGAACATTCTAATTATGTTACAACTATTCATTTAATTCTTGCTGGTAGCAGCATGCACAAGTGCTGTTTTAATTACATTGTGTGTGGCTATGACTCATGCACCAAGCAACAGAATGAGACTGTTGAAATAAAACACTTTTACATGTATATAGCTCTTGCCTCCCCATACCGGTCCATCAGGGCAGTTCTAGATATATTCACTAACTTTGGTAAATACTCTGGATACGCGATTAACTGGACCAAATCTAAACTGTATATGCTCCATGGGCAGGTGCCCCCCCCTCCCCACCGGCTGCAGATTAGAGGTGGCTGAGGAGGGGTTTCGCTACTTGGGAGTGTATGTTACTGCAGATCCGGCCCTGTTCTACAGCCGCAACCTGGCCCCCCCGCTGACCCGACTGCGATCTGATGTTGAACACTGGCGGACACTGCCACTCTCCTTGGCGGGTCGAGCCGCCCTTTTTAAGATGCTTGCACTCCCGCGATTCCTATACATCCTCCAAAACTGCCCAAATAAGGTTCCGGATACCTACTTTACAGCGGTAGAGGGCGAGGTTCGTTCGCTACTATGGAACGGAGACGCCCCCCGGATATCGCTGAAAAAACTCACCAAAGGGAGGTACGACGGCGGCATAGCCCTGCCAGACCTGAAACTATACTATTGGGCCTCACAGTTGGTGGTGATAAATCACTGGCTGTATCGCCCCCCTGACGACCCAGCATTCGGGCTCGATAAATATCAGACAGGCCGTGCGGGATATCTGGGAGCGCTTTACTCCAAGGGGAAAAAACATGCATATATAGGCCCCATGTCCCATACAATTGACATCTGGCGCCGAGCGAATTCTCGACTAGGGTGGGCAAACGTCCTTACAAAGGCGACACCGCTGTGGCAGGCCCAAAGACTTGGTTTACTGTGTTTTCAACCAGGGTTCGACAAATGGGACCTAATCGGCATCTCAAAGATTGGAGACTTGATAAAGAAAGGAGCCGTCCTTAGCTTTGAGGAACTGAAGGCAACCTACCACATGGCGCAAGGTGAACTATTTCGCTACCTTCAGGTTCGGCATGCCCTCCAGACAGCATTCACGAACCCGCAAGATATCCCTGACTCATCACCTCTAGAGGACAGACTATTAGATGGGCAACTGCACTCGAAGGCCATATCCCTGACGTACAAAAAGCTATGTAACAACCTCCCCGATACATTTGAGGCGCTTCGGGAGAAGTGGCAACACGACATAGGACCCATTGAGGAAGAAGACTGGAGGGAGGCTTTGATGTCTCCCAGGGGGGCAGCGATCACCCTCCGATACCGACTGATCCAACTAAAAGTCCTGCATAGGGCCTATATCACGGGGGTGGTTCTTGCGCGTATGGTGGCTAGGGAGGACTCACTATGTATTCGAGGGTGTCACCAGGAGGCCACTTTCTATCACACAATATGGGAATGTCCCGCGATTCGATCGATATGGGAGGGGGCTACAACTAAGCTCCAAACCGCGCTGTGGAAAACTCTGACCCTCACGCCTCAGGTGGGCCTACTGAACATATGGGAGGATACAGACCTCACGGAAATAGAGCAGCAGATGGTGACGCTGGGCTTCACCCTGGTCAAGCGGGAAATAGCGCGCCACTGGGGGGGCTACAGGGGTGCCATCCATACGGACATGGGTACAGGAATTAGACAGATGTATGGTAGCTGAAAAGGAAGTCTTCATAATTCGGGGATGCCCTAGAAAGTGGGAAAAGAAATGGAAAGCGTGGAATAGGTACAGAGGGTCCCTATGTACATCCCCACTGGCGGATCTGGCAATGCGACGGAAAGAACTTAAGGGAGTGTTGAACCAAGGAATGTAATTTGTTATACGTTATTCAGCAAAGTGCTTTATGTTGCTGCTGCTGCGAATATAACCCTGTATGTGCAACTGACAAAATCAATAAAATGTTATCCCGAAAAACCCAAAAAAATGTATATAGCATCTTTTCGTAGTGCAATGCTTGTGTGTGCTATGCTAAAGAGCTAATTGGGTTTGAATTACCACTGCGTCCCTGAACGCTTTAACAGGACTGTTAGTAACCCAGAAAGCATGATCATCCATTCAGCAGGTATACTCAGTGGGTAGCGTGGGGCTAAAGTAACCCGCACCAGCTCCCCGTCATACAACCATGTCCCCCTTGCCACGGCTTGTGTGCTGCTGACCCCCACCCCCACGCTTGTCCCCACTCCCACCTTGTTGGGGTATTTTCAGAACCAGTATTAGCCGTTTTGCTTTCCTGTACTAGTTTAGCCACATTGCACTGTTTATGTAATTGTATTTCACTGCTGCTGTTTAGTTAGGCAAATACCATTAAAATGAAATTATTATTTACTTAAATAACATTAAATCACTTCCCACCCTATTCCCCATAAACATACAACGCGCTACACATAAAAAACAACACAATACATTTAATTCTCAATTAATCAATTAAAAAAATAATTTAATGAAATAACAATTAACAATAAATTAACAATAACAATACATAAAAAATAATAATAATTATTATAATTAATATAATTATAAATTAACCATTTAATACAAATTAATTACCAATTAATAATTCATTACCAATAAATTAATAATCATTAACAATAAATAAAAACATATTAATTAATCATAATTAAATTACTTCCCACCCTATTCCCCTATAAAACCACAACCTGCTACACATACGAAAATACATAATTAATTTAATTAGCAATTAATCAATTAATAAAATGTAATTACCAATTAATAATTAATTAACAATAAATTAATAATAACAATAAATCGAAATAAATAATACAAGAATTATAATTAATATAATTATCAATTATAAATTAACCTATTAATAAAAAGTAATTACCAATTAATAATTATTCAACACAAAATTAATAATCAAAAACAATAAATAAAAACATATTAATTAATTACTTATAATTAAATTGCTTCCCACCCTATTCCCCTATAAACCCACAATCTGCTCCTATACTAAAACGCAAAATGTACTTAAAAAAATTACTATTTTCTAAACATTTAATACATATATTTAACAAATAATGAAAAAACATTAAAAAAAAGTTAAACATACATATAAAATATAATCTAAAATACATAACAGTAAAAAAATATCGATATTATTGACAACGATATTTTTGCTAATGATTTGATTTACTTTGATATTACTTACTTCAACATATTAAAAAAAACTATATTACTTACCTTAAGGTCGAAATTCTGGTTAACGATATTCTTGACTTCGATATTCTGTCCCTACGATATTAAAAACTCAATATTACTGTAGGTCGATATAAAAAAAATCGATATATATTGACTGCACACCCCTCACCACGTCTTCAACCTTGGAAGGAAGACTATTTGTGTTGAACTCATTGAAGTCCTGAACATTTCCATAGCTTTAGTCTCCTTCCCTGTTGACTGGCAACACGCCAAAGTGAGGCCCCTCCTGAAGAAACCTTCCCCTGACCCAGCAGGACCAAAGAACTACAGGCCTATCTTCATGCTCCCCTTCCCAGCAAAGATTCTTGAAAAGACAAACAACCAGCAACTCACTGCACACCTGGAACACAACAACCTCCTGGACCCCTCTCAAACAAGCTTCCATACCAACCACAGAATCAAAACAGCCCTGATCATAGCCACCGATACCATCAGGGCCCTCCTGGACCATGGAGAAATGGCAGCCCTCATCCTCCTGGACCTGTCAGCCGCATTCGACACAAGCTCCCACAACCTCCTGATCAATATTCTCCACCACATCGGAATCCAGGGAAACACCCTCAAATGGATTGCCTCATACCTAACCGTAAGAACCCAGAAAACTGGTGTCCAACGTACACCTCAGAACCCAAGAACTTCATCTGTGGATCCCACCATGGATCTTCCTTGAGCCGTACCCTCATCAATATGTACTTGACCCCCCTGGCCAACAGCGTCAGATTGCATAGACTCAAAATCATCTCCTACGCTGATGAAACTCAGCACATCCTCTCACTGTTAGAAGACTCTCCAACACTAGAGCCAGCTTCCACAGATGCATGATGAATGTCGCAGAATGGATGGCGGAGAGGGGAGAGGAGTTGGCCTAACAGCTAGGCAGGTCGACCTCGAATCTGGGGAACCGGGTTCGAGTCTCGGCAATGACGCTGAACATCCTGTGATTCTGGGCAAATCACTTAATCTCCCCGTGCCTAACAAAAATTAATGTGTCCTCATGTAATGCAACTGGTGCTATGTAAAGCGCTCTGATACCTGATTCGGGTCAAGTTCGCGCTATATAAAACTCTGTAATAAAGAAATAAAAAAATAAAAACTGTCTCAAGCTCAACATGGACAAGATGGAAGTACTCATCTTCAGGAACAACACCTCACCATGGAACACCGCTTGGTGGCCCGCCGGGCTAGGCCCACCCCCCACTCTGGCAGACCACGCTCACAACCTCGGCATCATACTGGACAGCAAACTCTCTATGAAGAATCTAGTCAACACAGTATCATCCGCCTGCTTCTACAGCCTACGTATGCATCTGCAAGATTTTCAGATGGCACCCAGTCAACATTAGAAGGACCGTCACAAGCCCTCGTACAAGCAGACTGGACTACGGGAACACACTCTACGTAGGAATCACTGTACGCCTCTTGAAAAGACTGCAGACAATATAGAACGCAGCGGCAAGACTCATCTTTGACCTGCCCAAACTGATCCACATTACGCCACACCTCAAGAAACTTCACTGGCTCCCGATTCAGAAAAGATGCCCGTTCAAGATGCTGAAGGCCCTGCATAATGAAGGACCAGCATGCATCAACAAATGCATGACCTCCCACCAATTGACCAGACACCTGAGATCTGCTGCCCTCTTCATCGCTAACACCTTCCGGATCTGCCGTAGCAACAGCGCAGGACACTCTTTTTCACACCCGGTGGCCAAGGCTTTAAACAGCCTCCCCCTGCACCACACAGCCACCTCATCTCTCTATCAGTTCAGGAAGGGACTCAAAACCTGTCTGTTCAAATGAACAGCATAACAATACAACCTACATTTTCCAGCGCCTTGAAACCCTCAGGAGTGATATGCCACACTCTACAAATCCTTAAGTGATTGATTGAGTAACCTGGACTTCCCTGCTCAGTGATGGTGCACTGAACTAAGTTCCTGCACCCAGGGTCTAGTTCCTAGGATACACAACATGGCGTCCAACATCGGCATTCAGATTTTCTTTACCTTTGAGAATTCTCTGAATATACACACTCCAAAGAACTCTCATCACAAGTACACAGAGACATCCATAGTAATCCTGGTTGTCTCCTAGAGACAAATAAGGGAGCACCTATTTACTGTAGGTTAGTTAAGCTTCACTCTTTAAAGGATATTCCCGATCTGTATTTTATGTTTTTGAATCTCATTGTTTATTGAATATGTTTGATTAAAATGGTGGCCTCTGTTGTGGTAGGAGCAAATTACATTATTAATTACATTATTATGAGGCAGTTACACAGCATCTGAAGGACAGAGGTGTTGCCTCACTTCCCCCTCGCTCCCTTCCTATGGGCAACAAGGCCGGTATTAGCTGGATGATCCTCCTTTCCATGTGCTGGGACTCTCTGAGGTGGTGACATCATTACTAGTCTTAAGTTATGCAGTCTCTTTATACAAGAAACTCGTACAATATGTGCTACAACTATAAATGCTAGGCAAGCCCTAGTAGGACCAGTAATTCAGGGACAGGTTGCAGTAGAGGCTATGGGGCCTATTAGGATGGCGGCCGTAAAACCACCCAGACCACCATGGAAGCGGAAAACAACTGCCCGCCGGCCCCGTGGGAAAACCGGCGGCCAAATTAAGATCATCCGCCAAAAAACACCGACTGCAGCGGAACGGGCCAAGAAAAACCACCTGTAGCGGGCGGAGATGTCCAAAATCTGTCCGCGGTGGTCAGAGTCGCGGCGGAAAAACACCAACCCGCCGCAAGTATAGCAGAGACACCGCACGGGAAATTAGGATATCCCCGACGGTCCCGCGGTACGTACCACTGTTTCCGACCACCGCGGTCGCACATTGGGATGAATGGGAGAGCCAGCGGAAGAGCTGAAGCACAGCCACTGCTGCGGACGATCCATAAAAAATATGGCGGACGAAGCAAAAAACCCACAAGAAGGCCAAAAAGTGCACACAGAAAACTAGCCATGCCCCCCAAATACACAAAACACACCCCAATGACACAACCACATGGCAAAAAGAAACATACAAATCCCAGGACAACACACCTGACAGTAATACCCCAATTAGAGACACCAACATAGCTGAGTATAAAACCAGCCCCTTCCCTGGCCACAATCCTTTGCAGTACTCCATGAGGGAAGGGACACATACCCCAGCTGACAGGAGAGGCAAAGGACACAACATCACTAGCCACACCACACACAGCACCACCACCACTTCCACACCTGCACAACTAACCCCCCTGCATAACACATACCATACACATCACAACCACCAATCACACTCCTGCACCCACAACCACTTTGAATACCGCACACCATGGCCACACAGAAAATGCCCAAATTCACAGAGAGTGAGTTGTCAGTCATGGTAGATGAGATAGTCAGAGTGGAACCACCGCTTTTTGGTAGCCTGGTCCAACAGACACCATTAGCCACAAGAACACAAAAGTGGGCAAGGATAGTCCAAAGGGTCAATGCAGTAGGGACCACCCCAAGATCAAAAAAGGAGATCATGAAGCGGCAGCATGATCTGAAGAGGGTGGTCAAGGAGAGGAGGAGCAAGAACTGTGAGCTGGCTCAGAGGACTGGCGGTGGCCCTCCCATTCCACAAAAACCATTCACACCATGGGAGGAGAAGGTGCTTGCCATACTGCATCCAGAGAGTCTCACAGGAGTAGCCGGGGGAGTGGAGGCTGGTAAGTACAAACAAATGACTACGACCACTCTGCTATGTACTGTCTTGCACAACTACAAAGCTACACCACCTAGGATAAATTCCATCCATCTGCACCACACACTCACAAAAACATGTCTCACAGATCCAACATTCACCCACTCCCATTCACCCCAAACGTAGCTACCAACATTACCATGGGGGCATGTGTACAGGCAGACAGAACTACAACTCCCACCAGGCCCCCTTGTCCCACAGCATCAGCAAGATGGAGCCCTCCACCCACCTACCCACCCACCCAGAAGCATGTGTCAGCCATTACATTACCCTCATCAAACTTACAGGTAGGTAGTCATCTTCCCTGGAACGGTGTTTGTGGGTGGGAGGCCTGCACTACTACTCCCACCATTCCCTCTGTCCCACACCTGAGCAGGATGGAGCCCACCCCCACCCAGAAGCAGTTGGAAGCCATTGCAGTACACCAAACAAAATTACAGGTAGGTAGCCATCTTCACTGTGAGGGTGTTTGTGGCTGGGAGGCCTGTACCACTACTCCCACCATGCACCCTGCCCCCCCCTCAGCAGGATGGAGCCCTCCCCCCACCCCACCCAGAAGCAGTTGCAAGCCATTACATCACCCTCATCAAACTTACTGGTAGGTAGCCATCATCACAGTGAGGGTGCCTGGGTGTGGGAGGCCTGTACCACTACTCCCACCATGCACCCTGGCCCCCACCTCAGCAGGATGGAGCCCTCCCCTCATCCCACCCAGAAGCAGTTGGAAGCCATTACATCACCCTCATCAAACTAACAGGTAGGTAGCCATCTTCACAGTGAGGGTGTCTGAGTGTGGGAGGCCTGCACTACTACTCCCAACATTCCCTCTGTCCCACACCTGAGCAGGATGGAGCACTCCTCCACCCAGAAGCAGTTGGAAGCCTTTACAGTACACCAAACACACTTACAGGTAGGTAGCCATCTTCCCTGGGAGGGTGTCTGGGGGTGGGAGGCCTGCACCACTACTCCCACCATGCACCCTGTCCCACAGCCTAGCAAGATGGATCCCTCCCCCCACCCTACCCAGAAGCAGTTGGAAGCCATTACATCACCCTCATCAAACTTACAGGTAGGTAGCCATCTTCACAGTGAGGGTGTTTGTGGGTGGGAGGCTTGTACCACTACTCCCACCATGCACCCTGTCCCACAGCCTAGCAAGATGGACCACTCACTCCCACCCAGAAGCATGTGGCATCCATCATATTACCATCATCAAACTAACAGGTAGGTAGCCATCTTCACAGTGAGGGTGTTTGGGGGTGGGAGGCCTGCACTCCCACTCCCACCATGCCCCCTGCCCCCACCTCAGCAGGATGGAGCCCTCCCACAACCCCCCCAGAAGCAATTGGAAGCCATTGCAGTACACCAAACAAACTTACAGGTAGGTAGACATATGATTCTGGACCGTGACCCCACTGAGCAGGATGTAAGCCACCACCACGCACACACACATGTGACGTAACAAACCCAAATGTGGGCACATTACAGGTAAGTAGCCAGTACGTGCACCTACCCATTCGTCACAAATTAAATGGTGCCATATGACAACACCAACCCTCTCATTGCACAAAGAGGCACACCTACCTCAGTGCCAAGCACATTGTGCACACAGTTAAGCTAAGGAAACTGTCACAGCTACCAAAGTGTGACACACCAATGCACAAGTAGAAGAAAGTCAGGGCACAATTATGGACAGCACCTATTTACATGTGCATCGCCATGGGGCAAGTGCAACAAGGACCATTCGAAAAATATGAATGCATGTGTGGTGGCACAAATCAAGATATGCACATGACAGGACAAAAGTATGCAGGAGATGACAATGGCCAGTCCATGGCCAGATGTGACGTCTGCCAGGTCAGACAAATCAACAATGAGTTCTCAATTAAACACATGTTGTGCCAGGCCCTAGATGGCAACAAGTACCTGTAATCCTTAATTGTGCACGGATCGCATGGTATGCCATGACACCTCACTCCATGGAAAAGTAATGCATGTACCAATGCATAATGTCAGGAAGCACAGTAGTGCTCATAAAAACAAAGTGAGTGACACACAGCTAACACAAAGCTTGCCGGGTGCACTACAATGACCATTTCCCATGTGACTCACAGGTGACCGGCTGGGAAGGGGAGAAGAGAGATGGGTCTGAAGTTCTTGAGGTCCGCAGGGTAATTTACGCACCACCTTCAATTTGGCATAACTTGTGCTCCTCTGTACGCAGTCACCTCACTTGCCACATTACATTAACTATAACTCGCCACTCTACCATGCACTATGTTTTTAGCAATGTTGTTGTTGTGTTAGATGTCATAAATGTTGTTTTAAATGCTATGATTTCACATGCTGTAAACCATGTACTATGCAAAGTTATAACCAGCGCATGGAGAAGGCGCAGGGACATTCTATTACATCGCTCTTAACGCGTGGAACGGTCTCCTACTGCAAATTAGAGCCTCCTCCTGTCTTCTTAAATTCTGTAAGAAGCTGAAGACTTGGTGCTTCAATTAACCAACTTACCACAGGCAGGCCTAGGCAAACACACACCTGTGGACACCCTCGCAGGTGATAGTGTGCTTTACAAATACACATAACCTATCATGCCGCAGACCGGCATCCAGTGATCTGGATTTTCTTATGCAGCACCCTACTCCTGAGGGTTTGGTGATCCTGACTTCCACCAGCAAGGTGAATCCTTATTCGTTCCCCACAACTCCAGACAGGGAGTTAAAAAAGATTCAGGAAGAGATTGTTCTCGTCGGCCAGCTTAGCATTGAGGTCGGTCAATGCGGTCTGCTTATGAGGCCCATATGAGTTTCGGGCCTCTTTGGCTCAAATCATTCAGGACAGCCAGGAAGTTAGTAGAGCTGGTCTTGACATTACTGATTGTTTTGGGGACGAGGGATGGGTACTAGAGTGATGCTTCGCCAACATGTATGGATGCGATCAGTGGCATTTCTGGAAATGTGCAGGCATCCCTTACAGCCTTTCAACAGGTCCCGCCTGTTTGGTCAGAAGGCTTTAAGGGAAGCAGAGTCTCAATGCGTTCCTTGGGCCTTTCCAGCACTGCTGGTCAATTTCCCCAACAGTTTCACTTCTTCCCAGGTTACTCTGGAGGGCCGGTGTACAGAAAACATCAGGCCCATCCATCCCTGCAACATCCACCGCAGTACTTTCATGGACAAGTCTCAAGACGGCCTCTCACAGGTCACCATGGACAACGCTCGTCTCGGTCCCCTCCCCTGTGATAGCAACCTCCAAACCTCTTTAGAATGCTCTAAGCAGCTCACAAGCATCATGTGGAAGAGAGAATCCGACATTTTCTCCCAAAGATCCTACAGATCGTTCAGGAGGGTTATGCCCTCCCATTTCACTCTGACAGACGCCGCTTCCTCCCACGTCAGGGTGACTTTCAGAGGAGCACCTTTCCATCTGGCTACAAGAGGTGCTAAAGCGGCCATCAAGAGTGTTCAAACCTTGGAAGCATGGACGATTTCTTACTACTGCTTTTTCACCATGCAGAAGAAGGATAGATGCCTTCGTTCTATTTTAGATCTTCGCCCCCTGGATGCCTTCCTGCTGAAGCATACATTTAAAATGCTCACTCTGGCCCAAGTTCCATCTGAGATCTTTGCATAAGCATCTCCCGGGAGTGGAAAAGACTTTGCACACATACTCAGCAGGGCACATCAACAAGTCCACCCCTCAGTCCTACACAGGTTCTGCCAGCGCTGGGGCACCCCACAAATAAACTTGTTTGTCACCTCGATAATGCACAAACTTCGCCTCCAAGTTTCCGCAACCAAAGTTCAAGGGCAGTGGACAATGGTTGAGCTGCTCCGAGATCCTGGCCGATGCTTTTCCTCCTTTCTGACTCCTATACGTGTCCATGACCCTCATCCTAGTGGCTTTGACCGTGGTACCCCATGCTTCAGGAAATGTCTATCAGCCACACAAGTATTTTGCGTTCAAGCTGGATCTTTTCTCACCCAGAGACCAGGTCAGATCAGACACCTAGACCCCATGCAGCTTAACCTAGCGATTTGCCAATTACTGCCTATCCAAATATGTAGACCCTTTAAAGGACATGGTCTGGGACATCATCTGCTGCCTTTTACACCAACATGTCTAAACACCAAAACCTCGCTGCTGTAGCAGCTTGTATGCAAAATATGCAAACGATGGAACACTCATCCCTCGTTAGAATGCCAGTAGTCAAAGCTTTCACGGTGGGCCTTAAAAGGGCCTTTCTTTGTCTAATACCTCAAACTCTCAGGCGGAACTGCAACAAACTCCCCAGGAGGCTCTTGCCCCTTACAGTTTCTTTCCTGGGAGGTGGCCTTCTTAGTTGCCATAACATCACTCAGGCGCATTAGTGAGCTGCAAGCGCTCCCCATACACGAGCCTTTCATTCATGTTCTCAAGGATAGGAGTGTTCTCAGAACCAATCTTAAGTTCCTCCCAGAGGAGGCTTCACCTTAATCAAACCATAGAACTCCCAGTCTTCCTTCTGTAGCCAGACTCAATGGCGGAAAGAGCTTTGCACACACTAGACGCCAAGAGAGCTGTTATGTGCTAAATTTACAGACCCAAGGCTTCTTGTAACTCTCATCAACTCTGTAGCCTGTGTGAAACCTCTCAGAGGTCATTCAGGTTCCAAGGCAGGGATTGCAAGATGGATAGTCACCAGTGTCCACACTTGCTATCATAAAACCAAGATAGGCTTGCCCGAACCCCAAGGCACATTCCACCCACAAGAAAGGATCAGCCATGGCTTTCTTATGAACATTGCACCAGCCTACATTTGCAAAGAGACCACCTGGTCACCAACACACACCTTTAGCAAGCGTTATTGTGTGGGTATCTCAGCCTTCCGCCAGGCTTTGGTGGGCCAGACAATTCTACGACTTCTGCTCCAGACATCAGCTTACTAGCCACCGCTTTTTGAGGGTTCTGTTTTATAGTCAGTGCAGTGCATGTGTATCAACAGCCACAGCTCTACGAGCAGAAAATGTTACTTCCCCTGTAAGTATCTGTTTATAGCATGTAGTGCTGTAGATTCACCCACCCTCCTCCCTGGAAGCTTGTATTATTTGCATATATCTCCTTTAATTACACACTCCACAGTGCACCATACACATGGTGCATCACAGTAGTCTCAGTCCACATTCCATATACATTCTCATCCACTGTGCGAAAAACACAATCTAAGATGGAGCCGGGCCCATGCACATTGTGGACGAAGGGTGGAGTCTCAGCAAATCTCATGACTCGAAACCTTCTTAGAAGAAACACAACTTCCAAGCATCTGAGCCAAAAACTTGATGTCAGGACTATGCAGAGCTACAGGACTACACTCTGAACAGATGCTTACAGGCTAACCCTTTCCCTTCCTTGTGTGGCTTGTAACTCATCCACATTCACACCTTAAATCCTTCCCATCCCCCCTCCCTCTTCTCCCTGGTGAAAAGAATCGAAAGATAAAAGAGATTTACTGAGCCAGGAATATCTGGACCCAACCACTAGATAACAGAACTCTGTGAATAGAGAAGAATCCCACACTGGAGAATTGTTTCAGGGCAGTGGTCAGTTTGGCCTTATTGCTGTTTAATTGGATGTTGGCCACTACAGTAGTTGATGGGTCCTTGCCCAAGACAGCAGACGATACAGGAAACCAGCCTTATGACCGCCACTTTTTACCTGGCTGCCCTGGCTGCGGCCATTGATGATGGAGCCAGTCAGAAGGAGGGGGTGGGGGCTTAGGTGTGAGAGAAAGGGCCCAGTGCAGTGAGTAAAGTGTGGTCAGTGGTGGTTTAACAGTGCCCTAAGGAAAGCTACAAACCACGGAGTGTACCATGGGCTCTTGGTTGATAGTGCTGTGTGGACTCTCTCAGGGCCCTGCTGGGTCTAATGTGGGCTCTGGTGATAGCAGCGCCCTGAGAGGATAAAGTGTGTAGGAAACCATGGGCTGTGGTGAGACACTAGTGCAGTCTCGAAGGCTACAAAGCAGTGAGTATACCGTGGACTGTGGTGTGATAGGAGTGCAGTGCGGAGGGTGACAGAGCACCGAGTATACCCGAGGCTGCTGTAGGTTCAGACTTCTGTTTCTAGGCCAGGCTATCACTCTCTCTGCCTCTTTACTCACAGAGATATTCATACCTGGTAGGTGTTACTGCATCATAATTCATATCTTTGAAGTGATTTCTGCCCAGTAACTCTGCTTCTGTTTGTCCCACAGAAGAGAAATCTCCTCCAATGGGGGTAATTATCGGAGTCGTCATTGGAGCCCTCGTGGGTGTTGGACTGCTCGCTGGTGTCGTTTGGTTTGTCTACTCGAGCAGAAACATGCGAGGTAAGTTGGTTCTGCTTGATATTGCTAGTGGGAGGTACCATCACTTACTAATTCATGTGTGGGGGTGCAGGTGAATACCATCTGCCACTTAGAGGAGGGGTGGGGACACATCCATGTTTGGAGACCTGCTTTACCCTGAGCTTAGTGGAGCAGCTATTTGCTTGTCGATGCACTGCAGATACAGGGTCACTGACTGTACTATTTCATACTCAGTCTCTAACCCCCAATGCATGAACACATCTTAAAGCTTTCCTGAATTGTAACAGTCTAGTCTGTTATCAATATGAATGACTAGTCATTGGCCAATGAAACTCGGCCTCCTTGCTTCAACCATTCTGGTTGACGGCTTAGTTGAAACTCCCTGTGTCTTTCTGATCCAGCTTCCAGAAAGATGTGAGGAGCTTCAAGACGATATGGAAGGCTGTAAAGCACTGAGTACACTGTGGGGTGTACTCTGATAGCGGTGACTTCAGAAAGGGTACAAGATGGAAGCTGTAAAGCACTGAGTATACTGTGGGGTTCACTCGGATAGCGGTGCCTTCAGAAAGGGTGCAAAGCACAGTTTATACTTTGAACTGTTATGTGAGAGCAGTACCCTGAGAGAAGGTGCAAGGTACTGTGTGCAGTGGTGTGATAGCTGTGCCCTGATAGAGGGTACAAGGTACTGTGTGCTGTGGTGTGATAGCTGTGCCGTGAGATAGGGTACAAGGTACTGTGTGCTGTGTTGTGATAGCAGTGCCCTTAGAGGGTAGAAGGTACTGTGTGCTGTGGTGTGATAGCTGTGCCCTGATAAAGGGTACAAGGTACTGTGTGCTGTGGTGTGATAGCAGTGCCGTGAGATAGGGTACAAGGTACTGTGTGCTGTGTTGTGATAGCAGTGCCTTGAGAGAGGGTACAAGGTACTGTGTGCTGTGCAGTGATAGCAGTGCCCTGAGAGAGGGTACAAGGTACTGTGTGCTGTGGTGTGATAGCTGTGCCCTCAGAGGGTACAAGGTACTGTGTGCTTTGGTGTGATAGCAGTGCCTTGAGAGAGGGTACAAGGTACTGTGTGCTGTGGTGATAGTAGTGCCCTTAGAGGGTAGAAGGTACTGTGTGCTGTGGTGTGAGAGCAGTACCCTGAGAGAGGGTGCAAGGTACTGTGTGCAGTGGTGTGATAGCAGTGCCTTGAGAGAGGGTACAAGGTACTGTGTGCTGTGGTGTGATAGCAGTGCCTTGAGAGAGGGTACAAGGTACTGTGTGCTGTGGTGTGATAGCATCCCATTAAAAGAGGGTACAAGGTACTGTCTCCTGTGGTGTGATAGTAGAGCCCTGAGAGAGGGTACAAGGTACTGTGTGCTGTGGTGTGATAGCAGAGCCCTGAGAGAGGGTACAAGGTACTGTGTGCAGTGGTGATAGCAGTGCCCTAAGAGAGGGTACAAGGTACTGTGTGCTGTGGTGTGATAGCAGTGCCCTGAGAGAGGGTACAAGGTACTGTGTGCTGTGGTGATAGCAGTGCCCTTAGAGGGTAGAAGGTACTGTGTGCTGTGGTGTGAGAGCAGTACCCTGAGAGAGGGTGCAAGCTACTGTGTGCAGTGGTGTGATAGCAGTGCCTTGAGAGAGGGTACAAGGTACTGTGTGCTGTGGTGTGATAGCAGTGCCTTGAGAGAGGGGTCAAGGTACGGTGTGCTGTGGTGTGATAGCATCCCATTAAAAGAGGGTACAAGATACTGTCTCCTGTGGTGTGATAGCAGAGCCCTGAGAGAGGGTACAAGGTACTGTGTGCTGTGGTGTGATAGCAGAGCCCTGAGAGAGGGTACAACGTACTGTGTGCTGTGGTGATAGGAGTACCCTAAGAGAGGGTACAAGGTAATGTGTGCTGTGGTGTGATAGCAGTGCCTTGAGAGAGGGTACAAGGTACTGTGTGCTGTGGTGTGATAGCAGTACCTTGAGAGAGGGTACAAGGTACTGTATGCTGTGGTGTGATAGCATCCCATTAAAAGAGGGTACAAGGTACTGTCTCCTGTGGTGTGATAGCAGAGCCCTGAGAAAGGGTACAATGTACTGTGTGCTGTGGTGTGATAGCAGAGCCCTGAGAGAGGGTACAAGGTACTGTGTGCTGTGGTGATAGCAGTGCCCTTAGAGGGTAGAAGGTATTGTGTGCTGTGGTGTGATAGCTGTGCCCTGACAGAGGGTACAAGGTACTGTGTGCTGTGGTGTGATAGCAGTGCCGTGAGATAGGGTACAAGTTACTGTGTGCTGTGTTGTGATAGCAGTGCCTTGAGAGAGGGTACAAGGTACTGTGTGCTGTGCAGTGATAGCAGTGCCCTGAGAGAGGGTACAATGTACTGTGTGCTGTGGTGTGATAGCATCCCATTAAAAGAGGGTACAAGGTACTGTGTGCTGTGGTGTGATAGCAGAGCCCTGAGAGAGGGTACAAGGTACTGTGTGCTGTGGTGATAGCAGTGCCCTTAGAGGGTAGAAGGTACTGTGTGCTGTGGTGGGATAGCTGTGCCCTGATAGAGGGTACAAGGTACTGTGTGCTGTGGTGTGATAGCAGTGCCGTGAGAGAGGGTACAAGGTACTGTGTACTGTGTTGTGATAGCAGTGCCCTGAGAGAGGGTACAAGGTACTGTGTGCTGTGGTGATAGCAGTGCCCTTAGAGGGTAGAAGGTACTGTGTGCTGGGGTGTGATAGCTGTGCCCTGATAGAGGGTACAAGGTACTGTGTGCTGTGGTGTGATAGCAGTGCCGTGAGAGAGGGTACAAGGTACTGTGTACTGTGTTGTGATAGCAGTGCCCTGAGAGAGGGTACAGGGTACTGTGTCCTGTGGTGTGATAGCAGTGCCCTGATAGAGGGTACAAGGTACTGTGTGCTGTGGTGTGATAGCAGTGCCCTGAGAGAGGGTACAGGGTACTGTGTGCTGTGGTGTGATAGCAGTGCCCTTAGAGGGGAGAAGGTACTGTGTGCTGTGGTGTGATAGCAGTGCCCTGAGAGAGGGTACAAGGTACTGTGTGCTGTGGTGTGATAGCAGTGCCCTGACAGAGGGTACAAGGTACTGTGTGCTGTGGTGTGATAGCAGTGCCCTGAGAGAGGGTACAGGGTACTGTGTGCTGTGGTGTGATAGCAGTGCCCTGAGAGAGGGTACAGGGTACTGTGTGCTGTGGTGTGATAGCAGTGCCCTGAGAGAGGGTACAGGGTACTGTGTGCTGTGGTGTGATAGCAGTGCCCCGTGAGAGGGTACAAGGTACTGTGTGCTGTGGTGTGATAGCAGTGCCCTAAGAGAGGGTACAAGGTACTGTGTGATAGCAGTGCCCTGAGAGAGGGTACAGGGTACTGTGTGCTGTGGTGTGATAGTGATGCAGATTGGGGTGTACAAAATCTCCCTACTTCCACGGATAGAGTAATTTCACAGTTACACGCACATACACTCACCATACACTAGGGCCCATTTCACTAACATACACTCAAATACTCCACCAGCACTGAACTTGTGGAAAGAAAACTCCTAAACACCCCACATCTACACTGAGGTCGAAAAGACCTAGTTATTGTAATTGTCCTGAGTCATAATCCAAACAATCTATACATCAATAATCAAATAGAGTACTCAATAATTGGCAAGAAATAATCACCAACACCGTATTTAAAATTATGATTCTTTATCTAAAATTAGTCAAAAGAAATTAATCAGAGTAAATCATTTTCTCATAATTACCTATTCTAGCTAAATGTCAGAATGGGTCATCAGAACAAGTCTCTCAGTAGAAATCTCCCGAGTCACCGTCCTCACAGCATCGATCCTCACCAACGCAGGTTTGGGAAGAAATGGCAAAGTGGCCTCCCACCCTCTCTAGGCTAACAATATTTATAATGAAACTTGCAATATTATAGAAACATTAAATGTTCTACACGTCCGCCGAACCGCTGAGCAGAGCGAGCAAGAAAGGATGTAGCATCGCTACATTTGGAAAATCTCCGCTCAGAAAAAATCACAAAAATAAAAAGACAGAACAGGAACTAAAAAAATGTATCTTTCAACATCCACATTTCCTCAGAACTAACATGATGACTTCAGAGTCCATTCAGTTCATTCTTTATGGCTCCTTTGTCCTCCAAGGCTATTCAAACATTTCTTGGTTCTTGGAGATTTGCCCAGCACTGCTACTGTCCTCACGGAAAATTTTAACCAGGCGAAGACTGTGGTCAGATGATTCAACCATATTCAGCAAGGCCCTCTCATCACAAATCTCTCACTCGAGGCCAGGCTGCAAACGGCGGACATTTTATGCTAGGCCAAAATGGACCATCTTAATTAAAAGAGACAAAAACAACGTTACCACAGCATAGTGATTAAACAGTGTTAACCCCACTAATACCCTTATGTGTATGTAATTATCTAGCTTTTGCAACACAGAAAAGCATTAATTCAAAAGCGTTTCGTGCTTTAAAATAAACAGCACTCAGCAACGTTTGTTTAATAAAACATGCACATTTATTAAATAGCAATACAAAAGCATTCCCTCGTGTCGGTTTTCTTCTCATTAGTTCACGTTGATAAGTTTAAACATATACACAAAACAAATAATTAGTGATTAATAATTAGTAATTTTAATTATGACAAATAGACAAACCAGAGCTTAAAAACCCAATAGATTTTCATCAGAAAATCCTGCTCCAGCAATCCCCCCTTTGGTGATTTCATCACCAAATAACCCAAAAAAAAAAATTTCGTGAAATTTAGTCCCATTTTAGGAGAAATTGGAAATGTCTTTTTCCTCCTTACACAACACTACACACCAGACACTCTTTCATCATCCCTCTTTGTTTCTAAATAGACACTCTCCCTTAATTCTTCTAATTCAATTTCTTGTGGTTCTCTTTTCAACCTTTTATTTCTCTTTTCATTGTTTCTTTTAATTAATTTCTTTTTCCCTCCCCTGTTTTTACAACACAAACACACCAATCTCAATATCAATAAAGCAACAATTATACAAGTTAAAGGAAACAATATCTTACCTATAATAGTACTACCTATTTTTGCAATAAAACTCTTAACAGCAACTATTTTATTAGCTATTTTAGTCCAAATACTTTCAGCTTCAAGTGGTACTAATTCTTCATGCAAATCAGTAATATTTTTGATATAGACCTTCAGGTCTTTACTTTCGTCTGGAATGTAAGTGCAACAATGTTGAACTTTCAGCATTCCACAAACTCCACCCTCCTTAGCCAATAGAATATCAAGAGCAAGTCTATTTTGCATAGACATGGCACGTACGGCAATTAGTTCCGTATTCACCAAAAGAAACCCTCCAGCGGTATTTGTCGATAAGCGATCCACCACTGTTGACAGTTTCCGAATCCCATAAGCATTCAAAGAAATTCCCACTGCTGGAATTAAAGCTCCAAAAATGTCACCCACTATTTCAGACCAAGTTTCCCTCTTGAAGCGCATTAGTAAATTAATATGTTCTACATCTTCTATTCTATCTATATGAAAGATCTTTTGAAAAACCAGGCCCACATAACACGTGCCATACCAATGGTCAGGCAACTTGTAATAAGCCTTGTTCCCACAAACATAATACACTCCTGGAAAAATTGTATCTTCTCCACCTCTGAAACCCCATCCTGTTGCAATGAAGTGGGTATCATGACATTCACTAGTCCCAACAAAATATGTATCATATTGGGATTTCCCTCTTGTAATGCACAGCTTACCCTTCTGTGGTGCATCTAAAGCTAAAGTTGGACTACCCCCATTTCTCAATTCTTTTCCCATCTCAATGTCCCAAATTGTCTCACTCACTTTGTATTTCCCTGCCTTTTCATGCATACTCAATCTCCTTTCCTCCACCATGTTTAGGAAAGCTTTCTCCTCTTCTTCCAAACTACAAGTTAAATTATTCTTAAAAATGTAATCTAATGTTAATTCTTCTTTCTCAATAAAAATCTCACCAAAAATGTTAGCTTCTTTAGCTGGATTCAGCTCTTTGTTCATTGGCAAGTGCCCAAAAATACTATCTTTGTTAGACATCTTATAATCTATTTTCCCTAACAGATAAAAAACACTACTTAATACACTACAAGAAATTCCATACGTAGCTGGTAAATGGTGATAAGTAACACCCTCTGAAACGGATGCAGGTAATTGCATACAAACATAGCAATCCCTAACTTCCATTGTTTTCACATATTCGTATAACAACTTTGAAAAAACATTACTAGAAAAATCATTAATTGACCTATCTTTATGCATGTAAGTATTACTAATTCTAGTTGGAACTACTTTTTGCGAACTCTTCTCTACATTTGTCTCATTCTCAGTATGTATTTCAAATGTACCTATTGAAACTCTAAATGTAACTAATAAAGCTAAAACACCCCATAGTAGCATTAATAATCCAGTACAGCAGCAGCACATTCTACACCATCTTCTTAAGAAGGCACATCTACTTTGATTATTCTCTATGTTAGCCATTTTACTACTTTGACCTTGTCTTTTGACTTAGCCTCTACTACTCCACTACTGAAATTTCTCGAACTTTGGATTACTTCAGACAGCTGAATTTCAGACTTTCCTTCTCACTTTTCTCCAAGTGATTTCTTCAGTTCACTCAATTTGGATATTCATCACTTTTCACTCCTTCTTCTTCAGCAACATCAAATTGTATCAGATCATCAACAACATCCTGTGCATCCGATTCTTCTCCAATGTCAGTCAGGATAACTTTTAAGATTCCAACAGATTCTTCCTTTTCCTCAACCACTTTTCTCAAGATCCCCTCCGGATTGTCTCGATTCACTGTTTCTTCTTCTCCTTCTTCAGACAGTGCCACATAAGACCATTCCGGTGATCTGTACTTTTGGTTGGGTCTTCTAATTCTCTTTATCTCCTCAGGTTCTCTTGACTCCTTTTGTTCCTTCCTCTTTACTTCGTTTTGACTCGACACTTCATTCACTTGTTCAGCTTTCGATGTATTCCCTCTTATCAGTCTGTATCTCAGCCTCTTTACTCTGTTGTTAGGCCAAAAATCTCCTCTTACGACCTTTTTCGGTCTTGTTTCTGTATTATTTCTTTCTCCAATCCAAGTTCTCTTTCTCAGAACTCGACCCTCCGATTTTCCATTCTCACTTTCATCCGATTCTGTTTCAAATGCCTCTTGTTCTTCAGCAGTTTTCTTTCGCTCCACTGTCTTTTTCACCACTATTTGAGACTACCCTACTTCTGTCCCTCCTCGGGTCTCCGACACGCAATCTTCTTGCTGTCTACTTGTCCCTTCACCTAGCTTGTCAAGAATGTTCCCTACACCTCCTCGGGGGTCTTCCGCAATCTGTCCCTCTCTATCTTCTTCTGACCCTACTTCTTCAGGTATAATCTCAAGTGGTTCTTCAATCTCCTCCTCTTCTGATTCAGGAGTAATTTCTGTGGAACTGCTCTTTTCTTTTCTTTTTCCTCCACTGCTTTTTGGAACTTCAGGCTCTCTTACAGAATCTGATCTCCTTTCTGAGATTCTCAATTGTTCTCTTGAAGCCTTTTCTGCTTCTTTTCCTGAACTTTGATTTTTTCTCACTGGTTCTGGGTCTTCATCATCACTGGAATCTGACTCTTCAAAATACTCTCTACCAGTCCCATCCTTTGGGTTTGGAACTCTCAGAGTATGACTCGCATGTACCCAGTTTTTCACACCAGCACACTTCACTGCAGTTGTCGTAGTTAGAATGACTTGTCTTGGTCTTCCCCACCTTGGAACCAAGCAATTTCTTCTTCTGTGAACTTTAATCCTCACCCAGTCTCCTGGACTCAGATCATGAGCTTGCTTCTTCTCAAGTGTGGTAGCTTCTTCTCCAATCTGGTGAAACACAGAATGAACTGCGTCAGCCAGGCCTTTACAGTAATCCAAAATCATGTCATCAGTTATTGTCATCAACTTATTGACAGGTACATATGCATGTCGCATTGCACGTCCCATTATGATTTCGTGCGGACTTAAACCAGTAGTTCTATCTGGAGTAGATCTAATAGTCATTAGCACTAGTGGCAAGACATCCGGCCATTTCATACCAGTGGCTAAACACATCTTACCAATCCTGTTCTTGATTGTGCCATTTATCTGCTCAACAACACCAGAAGCCTCTGGTCTGTATGCACAATGTAGCTTCTGCTGTATGCTTAATGCTTCACAAATCAAACTCATGAGTTCATTATAGAAGTGTCCACCTCTATCAGACTCAATCGTTACCGGAAATCCGTACCTAGGAATCAACTCCCTTAACAGTAACTTTGCCACTGTTACTCCATCATTTCTCCTAGTCGGATAGGCCTCAACCCATCTTGAAAACAAACAGACTACCACTAGTACATACCTCAGTCTGTTTACTTGGGGCATTTCAATGAAATCAATCTGCATTCTTGTAAAAGGACCTCCTTCTCTGCCTATTGTTCCCAGACTCACCACTGTCTTTTTCCCAGTGTTAAATTGCTGGCAAATCAAACATCTTTGACAGATACTTTCTGCAATTGTCCTGAACTTTGCATTGTACCAGGTTTGTTTAAAAGACCTGATCATCGAATCCCTTCCCAAATGTCCCTGTCCATGATACATCCTTGCCATTGCTGACAGCATGGAGTTCGGCATTACTGGTCTGCCATCTCTATAGACCCAAACATGATCTGTCTCTCTAGGGGCACAACCTGCCTTGATCCAATCTTTCTTTTCTTCCTCCTCTGCCTCATCCTGCAACTGTTTCACTTCATCCCACGTCTCTAAGACATTAGTAAACATCACAGAACAAAAAGACATTTCACCTTCTCGTTCCCGATTAATTGATTGGTTATTTTTGGCGCAATATTGAGCAATGTCATTTGCATATCGGTTGCCAACTGTCACAAAATCATCTCCTTGTCCATGAGCAGCACATTTCACAACTGCTAATTCTTTAGGCAGCTGTATCGCCTCAAGTAATTTCCCAATCACTTCAGCATTCTTTATTGGAGTCCCACTCGACGTCAAGAAACCTCTTTGCAGCCAAAGTTGGCCAAAGTCATGCACAACTCCAAATCCATACTGACTATCAGTCATCACAGTCGTTCTCAAATCTTTCCCAATTTCACAAGCTTTTGTCAATGCCACTAATTCAGCAACTTGCGCAGATTTCACTCCTTTCAATGATGATGCTTCCATTACTTCTGAAACCTTACACACTGCATATGCTGCACATAGCACACCCTCATCATTCCTCAGGCATGATCCATCCACAAACAACACATGATCACTCTCATGCAAGGGAAGATCCCTTATGTCTGGTCTCGGTTTTGTACAGTAATCAAGCACATCCAAACAATTGTGATCATCTTCTGTTTTCACACCCACATTTTCAATATCCGGCAACAATGTCGCTGGATTCACATTCACACATCTCTCAAGAGTCACATTTGATGCTCCCAGAATGACTTTCTCATATTTAGTCAGCCGACTATGTGACATGTACTGAGTTCTGCTTCTTGTCAAAAGAATTGCCACATTATGAGGTACGAATACCCTTACAGGATATCCCATTATGATTCCCTCACTCTGTTCTAGGCTTCTGCATGTTGCAGCCACAGATTTCAGACAACCTGGTAAACCTACAGCTACAGGGTCAAGTGTCGATGAGAAGTACGCAATAGGCCTCCTCAGCTGTCCGTGCTTCTGAATTAACACTGAAAGTGCACATCCATTTCTCTCACTGCAGTACAATTCAAATTCTTTTTCATAATCTGGCATACCCAAAGCAGGGGCTTCACACATTCTGTTTTTCAACTCTTCAAATGCTGCCATTTGTTCCCCATCTAGTTCCAATGGGTCTGTCATCTCACTTTTTGTCAGCTTAATCAGTGGCTTTGCTATCAGCGAGAAATTAATTATCCACTGACGACAATAACCCACCATTCCCAGGAACATTCTCACTTCCCTCTGGGTCTTTGGGACCTTCATTTCCCTGATAATTTTGATCCTGTCATCAGTCACTTTTCTCAGACCTTTTTCAATATTGTGTCCAAGATAATGCACCTCTTTCTTGCAGAATTGCAATTTGGCTGGAGATACTTTTAACCCTCCATCTGCCAGATGATTCAGTAAAGCTATAGTATCTACTTCACAAGCTTCACGTGTCTTTGATGCCACAAGTAGGTCATCAATATACTGCACTAGTACTGAGTTTTCAGGCATGATCAAACTCTCCAATGACTTTTTCAATAACTGATTGAATATCGAAGGACTCTCTGTATACCCCTGTGGGATACGACACCATGCTAAAATACGCTGGCCAAATCTAAATGCAAAAATCGGCTGGCTGTCATGATGCAATGGAATTGAAAAGAAAGCATGACACAAATCAATCACTGTATACCACTCAGCATCATGTGGAATCTGATACAAAATCACTGATGGATTTGGCACAATCGGACAACATGCCACCACAATTTGATTAACTTTTCTCAAATCTTGTACAATCCTGAACTTCCCATTAGGCTTCTTTAGCCCCATTATGGGTGAATTACACGGACTACTCAGTAGTTCTCTCAGAACTCCCTGCTGAATCATTTTCTCAATTATAGGAGTTATTCCCTCAATTATTTCTGGTGTCATTTTGTACTGAGGAATGTTAGGATAAGTAATTCCTTCTTTCACTGAAATTTTCACAGGATCTACATTATTCATCAATCCCACATCCTCTCCAGTAAAATCCCAAACTGTCCTTTTCACTGTGTCTATCAACTCTTGAGGCAAATCCTCCGGATCAAACACAGCATATGCACCAATTAACTCACTCTCTCTATTTTCTAGAGTCATTCGGTACAAAACATCCTCATCTGGTGTTTCAAAAGCTATTCCATCCGGTGTACAAAAAATTGTACAATTCGTTTTACAAAGTAGATCCCTACCTAACAGGTTCACTGGACTTGTGTCACAGACGATAAATCTGTGCATGTCTGAAAATTTCCCTATTTGTACTCTTACTGGTTCAGTAAGACGTGTCCTTATTTGTGTATTGGCTACACCAACTACTTGGATTGCTTCATCCGAGAGAGGAAGATTTCTAATATCTGTTGACCTGACAGTTGATCTTGTCGCACCTGTGTCTACTAAAAAAGTAACACCTTCTTCATTTATTTTTTCATCCACAAGTGGTCCTGCCTGGTCTATTTCTAGAGTTGCACCAAGTATGCACTCTTCCTCCTCTCTTCGGCACCGTCAATAATCACCCTCAGACTCACTCCCTTCATTCTTTAACAAGTACTGTTGTACCTGGTTAGAACGCCTTGGTTTGTTTACCTGCTCATCATTGTAGAATCCCGAATCCGGATTATACTTTTGTGATCCTCTATTCTGCGGCAAGGGCGGTTTTGGCTCTTGACTCTGCTGTCTCACAACTTTCTGTTGTTGCTGCTGTTGATTATTCCCTTCGTTCTGCACCTGTTGATTTAAGGATTTTCCCTCATTATTCACTAATCGTGGATTGGTACACTCAGATCTCCAATGTCCCAGTTGGCCACAGTTGTGACATGGGAACTTTTGTTTAGCTTCTTCAAGATTCCCCTTTCCTTTCCCTGCATACCTAGGTCTATTCCCTGCATTATTTCCTGCATTATTCGCCTGTTCCACCAACTGTGCTTCCTGTCTTTCCGCAACTTTCACTTGTGCCCACATTGCTTTCTCTTTCAGCTTTCTCTGTTTTGCTTCAATCTCATCACTGAAGTATTTTGCATGTCTCAGAATCTCATCTATTTTCTTACTCTGCCAATCCACAGTATGCTCACGAATTCTTTCACTAATCTCAGGTCTCAGGCCATATACAAATCTGTGTACAAAATGACTCAAATCCTTGTCACCCAGGTGTTCATCTCCACTGAATTGTTTAAATGCCAGTATCAGCCTCTCGTAAAAAGCATGAACTGATTCTTTTGCTTCCTGATGTGTTCGATCTATTTTAACCGAGTCTGTCTCTTTTGGAGGTACTTTATTTTTCAGGTATACGATCACCTGCTCATACTTTCTCATTACTTCTGGATCTGGTGCTCCTGTTCTCTGATCTCTTGGATATTCCTCAGTAGGCCAACTCACAACTATTTTACACTCAGCCCACAAGTCTGCTGGAACAATTATATCAAACAGACTATTCAGGTCAATCCACAGCACTTTTGACAATTTCACAAACCTGTCTACCTGCCTATACCACTCGACGGGCTTTTCTCTCAATCGAGGGAAATCATTCGTAAATGATAAAATATCCTGTCTGGTCCATGGAACATGTACATATCCTCCTCCAGGTATTTCTCTCATAGGATAAGTATCCACTGGTTTCTCTTTTTCTCTCACAGGAAATACTGAATAAGTCCTATCTCCTGATTCTTCTCTCTTCTTGTACCACCTATCCTTCCACTTCTCAACATCACCCCATTTTCGCAATAAAGCGATCATCTCTTTAATCTGTCCTGTTCTACCAGTACCATTCAGATTTTCAATATCTTTATCTGTGAAATCCATCCTGTAAGACTTCTGCAAAACTTTCACTTTATCAATGTCAACTCCATAGTCATTTGCTATTGCTCTTAATCTGTCATGTGTATTTCTCGCTCTCCAGGTGATATTTTTACACATAAACAACAATTCACCATCATGATGATTTTTTAGAATTTCTGTTGGAACTGTCCCTGCAACAAGCTCTTCTAATTCTACACGTAACCTAGCAACATCAATTGCTTGTGAATCTTTATCCCTCTTTTGAAGAACTTTCATCTATTCATTCAAATCTTCAGCCGTTATTTCAGTCGATTTTCTCACTGGAACCACTTTTTTCTGCGGTTCTAAAATTGGCATCCCTGAACAACTAGCTTCACCAGCATCCAGTCCTGAATTAGACTGTACCTCTAATCCTTCACTACATGTGTCATGTCTGAATTTTCCTGCCCTTTTTCCTGAATCTCCTGAAGGACCAGCCAAACTTATCAATCTATTCCCAACATATGGAATAACCAAACCATTCTCACCCGTCCTCTGCTTATCAAAAACAGGCATAACCGGACCTATAGTTACGGGCACCGTAACAGCGTCTAGATTCTTTGTCAGCTCTTTGATCTTTTCAGTCAATTCCGATGTAGTTCTGGCTAATTCTCTCGTATTTTCGCCACTGCTTCTATTCTCTCTTTCCCTGAAAGGATTACCACTTCTTAACTCAGGTGTCACATTTTCTGTCTCAATGATACGCACTGTATCTCTTATCGGAGAAACAACTGGTGTACTCTCTTCTGGTTCCGGTCTATATGGAGGTGGTCTTTTGTAAATCATGTCATTTAAAACCTCATCCTCATATTCATTAACTCCATATCTTCTCACTTCTGCCTCAGGAACCCTTTCTGTTCCCTCTTCAACTGTTCTCATAGGATATAATCCCTCTGACATACTAGCATCTCGCCATCTCGTCATTCGATCATGATGAGTTTCACGACCATGTCTCCTCCCGAACATGTACCTATAGTTGCCTCCAGACCTCTGTTTCTCTCGCTCATGCACTTCCTCTTCCCATTCCACTAAAGCCTCGAACTGTGTCGGCCTTGGTCTTGGGTCAAGACATAACATCTTTTCCCGTAAATTTTTCAACACGGCCAGATTAAATGAACCATGTTCTGGAAATGCTAAAATTCCATCTTCCTTGGTATACCTAACCCAATTTTCCAACCATATACAGGTATGATACCCATATCTCGCAGCCATGAAGGATGCAGGCGTTTTCGATGGAGGTAACAATTCACCCTCTCTCGTTTTAACATCTTTATCCTTGTCGAACCAATTTTTAATCTTTCTAAACAAAGATTTTTTCTTTTTCTCTTCTTGGTAATACATTTTAACGTTTACCAAAACTCTCTAATCCCTTCCGTAATACAACTGCACAATATGATTTTTCAACCAATAACAGCGCGACTCACACTAACGCACCAATCCTGGAGCGTTTACGTCACTAGAATAGCTCTACCAATCCTTGCGCGGCTCACACCAACGCACCAATCTCAGCGCGAGCACTATTCTGATCTAATATCCAATCAGAGCGCGGTCTGTCTGACGTCAGCAGTCGCTGCAGTCGCTTCTGTCTCCTGTCTCTTGTCACTCGTCTACCCCTCCTTTACAAAATTTCTCAGTAGACTCCGTGTCAAATTTCTACAAAATCTATTAGTTACAACATATAAACATCTCCATTGTCTGCTTCGCTAACCACAGATTAGTAAAGAAAATCTATTTCACAAGAATCCCGTTGACACAGTAGCACATCCCTCTACTCTGCCCTTCTAACATACATTCATTAATTGTTTCCTCTAGGACTTGTCCAAAGAGTCTTACAATCAACTAAATATTTGAGCATTCACGCACATTCATACAAGAAAATATATAGTACATACACACAGAATCCTGCTTTTCCCGAGAACAGCAAACAATCTGCTCTACTACAGAATTATAACACACATTAACCAAGCAGCTTACCTCTACCCAGTTTCTCAAACAAGCTCAGAGAATACCTATTACTTCTCCCGCGATAAGCTTTAATGGCGAACCTTACGGATCCCTGGGACTTAAGACCAGAGTTTCACAGATAACCTTCACTACCATACGCACTCCTTATATACCAGAAATATTTCTAATAGTAACATACGACAATGTCACTGATTCCGAATCCAGACAATGTGACGCGCAACTTCGATTGTCACACGTTTTCTTTTCCTGCATACATACAGGACCAACAATCCCGTCTTTCCCGAGAGCAGCATATACTTCCCTCTGCCCTACTACGGAACTGCTACTAGCTCCCAAGTTCCAGAAGCACTACATATAACTCAACATGACAACTCCAACATATAGTATTAGTACATATACCAACATCAATCAATAATCAATAAGCTAATGTACAAGCAATCTAATCAGATCAAGACAATCATCAATAACCATCCTCTGCTACCAGGAAATTGATGCAGATTGGGGTGTACAAAATCTCCCTACTTCCACGGATAGAGTAATTTCACAGTTACACGCACATACACTCACCATACACTAGGGCCCATTTCACTAACATACACTCAAATACTCCACCAGCACTGAACTTGTGGAAAGAAAACTCCTAAACACCCCACATCTACACTGAGGTCGAAAAGACCTAGTTATTGTAATTGTCCTGAGTCATAATCCAAACAATCTATACATCAATAATCAAATAGAGTACTCAATAATTGACAAGAAATAATCACCAACACCGTATTTAAAATTATGATTCTTTATCTAAAATTAGTCAAAAGAAATTAATCAGAGTAAATCATTTTCTCATAATTACCTATTCTAGCTAAATGTCAGAATGGGTCATCAGGACAAGTCTCTCAGTAGAAATCTCCCGAGTCACCGTCCTCACAGCATCGATCCTCACCAACGCAGGTTTGGGAAGAAATGGCAAAGTGGCCTCCCACCCTCTCTAGGCTAACAATATTTATAATGAAACTTGCAATATTATAGAAACATTAAATGTTCTACACGTCCGCCGAACCGCTGAGCAGAGCGAGCAAGAAAGGATGTAGCATCGCTACATTTGGAAAATCTCCGCTCAGAAAAAATCACAAAAATAAAAAGACAGAACAGGAACTAAAAAAATGTATCTTTCAACATCCACATTTCCTCAGAACTAACATGATGACTTCAGAGTCCATTCAGTTCATTCTTTATGGCTCCTTTGTCCTCCAAGGCTATTCAAACATTTCTTGGTTCTTGGAGATTTGCCCAGCACTGCTACTGTCCTCACGGAAAATTTTAACCAGGCGAAGACTGTGGTCAGATGATTCAACCATATTCAGCAAGGCCCTCTCATCACAAATCTCTCACTCGAGGCCAGGCTGCAAACGGCGGACATTTTATGCTAGGCCAAAATGGACCATCTTAATTAAAAGAGACAAAAACAACGTTACCACAGCATAGTGATTAAACAGTGTTAACCCCACTAATACCCTTATGTGTATGTAATTATCTAGCTTTTGCAACACAGAAAAGCATTAATTCAAAAGCGTTTCGTGCTTTAAAATAAACAGCACTCAGCAACGTTTGTTTAATAAAACATGCACATTTATTAAATAGCAATACAAAAGCATTCCCTCGTGTCGGATTTCTTCTCATTAGTTCACGTTGATAAGTTTAAACATATACACAAAACAAATAATTAGTGATTAATAATTAGTAATTTTAATTATGACAAATAGACAAACCAGAGCTTAAAAACCCAATAGATTTTCATCAGAAAATCCTGCTCCAGCAATAGCAGTGCCCTGAGAGAGGGTACATGGTACTGTGTCCTGTGGTGTGATAGCAGTGCCCTGAGAGAGGGTACAGGGTACTGTGTGCTGTGGTGTGATAGCAGTGCCCTGAGAGAGGGTACATGGTACTGTGTCCTGTGTTGTGATAGCAGTGCCCTGAGAGAGGGTACATGGTACTATGTCCTGTGGTGTGATAGCAGTGCCCTGTTACTTTACCTGAGAACACTTTTTTTAGCAGCCTACACAGCAACCCTACACACTCACCTACTCCCTGCTGACGATAGGCAACTACCTCGAAACACGTGTCCAGGGATGGCTAACGCTACACTTACTTGCACTCATGACTCGGGCATAGGCGTACCCGCCGACGCTGACTTCAGGGACCACAATTATTTGGGGCAACACGCTGGTAGGTAGAGCAGTGTGCGACCAATTGGACTTTTCCCTGTTAGAAGGTACAAGGTACTCTGTGCTGTGGTGTGATAGCAGTGCACTGAGCAAGGCTATAAAGTATGCAGTATGCTGTGGGCTGTGTCGTCATAACTGTGCCTTGAGACAGTATACAAAGCACTATGCGTACTGAGCACTCCTGGTATATCAGTGGCCTGAGAGAGGCCACCAAGCACTGAGTATACCGTGGACTTTAGTTGCTGTGCTTCGGTCCATTTCTGTTACTCCCTTAACTTTTGCAAACAGGGTCTTGTCATATGATTCTTAGAGGCAGCTTGAAGTCCTGTGTTTGTGTGAGACGTCATCCCTGTGCTTCAGCTCTGTCCTGCTCTGTCCCACAATGGAAGACTCAGTTCAGGGAGGGTGAGGGAGGAAGAATTCTGGAGCAATCCATGGGGGAGTACTTCAGTGCTGCTCTACCAGAAGCATGCTGAAAGAAGCTGCAATGAGGCTGGGTTGTAATCCTCCTTTCAGCGAGTGACGCATGCCGCGCTGCTTCTGCGAGTGACTGGATGTGATGTGTTACAGTCTCTTCCACTCCCTCCTTAGATGGGCTCCAAGTTCTACTTTGTGCTCCTACCTCCACATTTACCTCGACGGGCACACTTCCAAACATCCAGCTCATGCTGGTCCAGTTCTTCACCAACGAGGAGCTAGCCCGATGACGGAGCATATTCCCCCTCCTGGAAACTGTAGATTTGATGTGTTTAAGGAACTGCACACCCCTTTTCTTATACCTCTTTCATACAAGGAGCACATGTGCTGGACCTAAAGGCTCCCGGTTCCCTTTTTTTGTAGGGTGTGAACAGTGCCACTTTCCTGGTCTGTGCCATCCTTGCACTGAAGGCAACAGGTGAATCTTGGAGAGCACAGCTTGTGGGGAGATGTGAGGTCACTGGGAAGGTGACTTGATCAAGTTTGTGGTTTTGAGGCTGTTAGATGGAGCAGGCTGCCCAGGGGCATACCATCGGGAGGGGGGTTGTTTGAAGTGTGGCACCACCCCCAAATAAATACATTCTTGGCTAGGTAGTCGGATCTGGAGTCTCTGAGTTGGGTTTGCTATGCCTGTGCCGTTTTTGTTTTCTCATACTGATTTCACTAAGAGATTTTTACTTGTTCATTTTTTGGATCAGGGATATTTTATGAGGCCCAGATTTACAAAGATTTTGCATTGGGGTTCCGACACTTTTTTGACGCAGCCCCAGCTCAAAATCCTTGTTGGTATTTAGAAAGTCACTCAAATGTCGTTTTGTGTGGCTTTGTATGAAAAAGCAATGCAACCTAGAAGGTAAACTTTCCTGCACAAAGGTGAACCTTCCTGCTGAAAAACTATCCTGCCCATAGCGCAGACACCTTTGCACCCTGGCTGAAGGCAGCCCAAGGGATGCTCTGTTTCTTGGAATAGCTGCCTCAGTTCTGCCCTCCTCAGGTGACAGAACGCAGCGCAGCAGCTTTGCTTGCGGCAGTGCTTTGTAGATATGCCCCCTAGAGGCTGGTTTACAGATAGAGTGGCACATCTGCACCCACAGAAGTACTCCTTGAATGGATGCCAATTTACTACTGTTTAGAAGTTACAAACCTTGGCAGTAGTAGGCTAGGAAAGCGACGCCACTCTCAGGTTCCAGGCATACTACAGACAACCAAACTCCCAAAAGGGAATGAAACAAATGTTTGCAAACAGTCTAACCACTGGCACGCCCTCGGGGTAGGAATCCCAAGCATTGTTGTTTACCCGCTGGGCCACTCTAGACCAATTTAGCAGACGGCGTAAAGGCAGAAGGGGTGGCAGAGAACTTTACTGCCTTTACTCCTCTAACCGAATGGATAGATGTTCGACAGCTCAGCAGACATCGCTATACATTGGCAGGCACCGCTGTCATGACAGTTCCTGTCAATGTAGGAAACGTTTAATGGATGGCTCCATCAAGCATGGTGGCCGGCTGTCAAGGTTTTCCAAAGTTTTCCTGAAACAAATTCCAAAAGCAGGAGTTTATTTTTTTTTCAATAATGACCTCCACGCCAGTTTTCTTCCATGAGGTTGGGTAATTATTATTATTTTTTTACTCTCCCTCACCACCTGGGTACACCTGGTAGTGATGAAGAGTTTAAAAAAAATAGCGCCAGATGGCTTATATCTGATGGCACGTACTCCATTAGGCTGTCGAAGGACGTTGTACCCGGACGGAGTAAAATGTACTCCTTCAGCATAAAGCCTGCGGTCTGCCCAACTCAAAATCAGGCGGCTGACCTTGAGTACCCGTCTGCCAAACTCTAAACCCGTCCCAGAGACCTACCTTACGCAAATCACTGCTGACCCTTCTCATGGGAGCAGTCTATCCAGGAGCTTGGCCACGTTACACATTCACTCTGTGGCCCTCTCCTTTTTTTAGTTGAAATATGTGAGATTTGCACCCCCTGAATCCCACTGACTAAGCCTCGCCCCTGAGACTGCGCTTCCCTTACCTCTTACTGCTCCAACTTCCTAATATAACCATTTCTGATCACCCAATGAGAGGACAGCCTGAGTGGCCTCTGGGACCTTAACTCTGATGAAATGTGTTTTATTTTTCAGGAAAATCTACCTATACTGCGGCAAGGCAAGGTGAGTGACTCCGGACTTGTTTGTGATGAGTTTTCTGAGTCTCTGAGAGTGATTAAGAGAAGACACTGAATGTTCTCATGATTATTAAATGATGAAGTGAAGGGAATATTGGGAAAGAAACCAGAACATCTTGAGTTAAACCAGGAAGTCTTTCTGTGTCAGAAACTGTGCTTATTGTAATTAAAGCATTCATGGGGTGAAGGGGTGGGGTTTACAAGCTGTGTCTGTGTACCTTTTATACATTTTTCACCTTCAAACTGGACTTTTAAAAACAGCTCCTAGAGGGCATCACATTGTCATGATAATGCATTGCAACTATACGCATGGCCTCTAGAGAGAGCTTCAATGCACCGCCTTTAGGACTTTCAGGCCATGATGAATACAACCATATGCATGGCCCCCGGAGAGAGCTTCAATGGGCCACCTTTACGCCTTTCAGGCCCGATGAATACAACCATACGCATGGCCCCCGGAGAGAGCTTCAATGAGCCACCTTTACGCCTTTCAGGCCCGATGAATACAACCATACGCATGGCCCCTAGAGAGTGCTTCAATGCACCATCTTTAGGCTTTTCAGGCCATGATGAATACAACCATACGCATGGCCCTAGAGAGTGCTTCAATGCACCGCCTTTAGGACTTTCAAGCCATGATGAATACAACCATACGCATGGCCCCTAGAGAGAGCTTTAAGGCCTTTCCAGCCATGATTAATACAATCATACGCATGCAAAATGTCACAGGGCCATGTATAATTCCTAAATAGCAAATCGCGATTTATTTGCAACTCGCTATTTAGGAATTGCGAGTCGCTATTAGGAAGGGGCGTTCCCTTCCTAATAGCGACCCCAAAGCCATGTATGAATGTTTTACGACCGCTATTGCGGTCGCAAAACACTCGCAAATTACCACCCTCTTCAAGAAGGTGGTAATGCACTCACAAAACGGAAGGGGTCCCCTGGGAACCACTTCTCCTTTGCAAATGGAGGGGAAAATATTTTTTAGGGGCAGGCAGTGGTCCCAGGGACCTCTGGCTGCCCTTATAAAATGAAACAAAAAGGTTTCATTTTGCATCCCGTTTTCGTTTAAGGAAAACGGGCTGCATGTAAAATGAAAATACCTGCTTTATTGAGAAGCAGTACCAGACATGGTGGTCTACTGAGCCCAGCAGGCCACCATCCCTGGGATGGCCAGCCATTCCTACTGGGGTCGCAAATTGCGAGTGGCTCATTAATATTCATGAGCCTCGCATTTGGCGACCCCATTGGGAATTGCAATTAGTGTCTCTGACACTATAGTACATTGTAAATTGCGCCTTGCAATTTGCGACTCACAATCGAGTGCAAATTGCAAGGCGCAATTTGCAAGCATCGTACGTCTGGCCCTAAGTGATTTACCCAGAATCACATAATGTTGAGCCCAGACTCAAACCTGGTTTCCCAGTTCAAAATTCAGCAGCTCTGGCAGTTTTGCCACATCCTCTCCCCGAATTCAGCATGCGGGGGCCAGGGATCAGTCCCGGCCCCCGGATTAGAGCACGTCTGAGGGGCTCGGGTCCCCGGGCAGGCAGAGAAGTCAGGGAAGGGGACCCCACGCATTCCCCGTCCCTGAGGGAAGAACAAATAAAATTGCTTGCGCTGACCCCCAGGCCCTAGCCCACCCCAGGGGTATTTTCCATTTGAGACAGCGGAGCTACACATCCGTGTGAGAAAAGGTCAGAGGTCGCCAAACTTTAAAATGCGATAACGCAGGCCCTCTTGGGCTGATTTGGATGGCCATGGGCTCATTGTACTCATGGGGACGAGCTCTATCCACCAGGGGCAGCACCCCGCCTCACCTCCAAAGCGTTGCAGTCCTCAACGAGATGGTTCTCCTGGCTCCTCCTGATCTTGCTTTCTTAACACAAAAGTCTAGGGCTTTCCCCCATCTGGTTCCCAGGGAGTGTAAGGGGTCTAGCCTCCCTGGCCCTTGGAGAGACCGTCTGGTCCTGGGGTTAACTGGATAGAGTCCTCAGTCCTGGGTGGGGGTCCTCCTTCTAGTTCTCCCTGGTGGTCCCAGAATCGCGCAGCAGAGTGTAGAAATGTCCACAGGCAAGAGAGAGTCTCCCCCTTGTGCAAGAGTTTGTAAAGGGGAGAGGAAGGCTCCAGAAGCCAGACACCCCTGGCCAATCCTAGGGTGCCATGTCACCTCTCTACCCCTGTTCAAATCTTCCTGCACAGCATGCTTGGACTGTTACAAATGGTGTCATCCAGGAGTCTCAGCTCCACCCCTTGCTGACATCACTGCCAGGGACGGGCACACAAGAAGTTTAAAGTGAGCCCTTTCCCGCCCCTCCAGTTGTCTGGGCACTCTCATTTGTTCAATGTGCTTGGCAGGCCTATCTCTGGTGCAGTATGACAGCTGAGGCTACCTGTGCGCAGTTACCAAGCTGTGCACGACAGTAGTCTACTTCGTGCAGCCAGCACACATTTGCACACGCGTGTGCACACATATTCACGTGTAACCGACCAAGTTCCCCTTACCCTTGCTGCGTCACAGCACCATTATCTTAAAACGCAGACACTGGCGGTAAACACGCACAGTCTGTTTGCCATGTGATTTCCGTGGGTGAGACACATGTAGTGAGACTCACCCACAGTTAAAAGTCCAACACTGGGTGATCCAAAAAGCAAATAGTCAGAGCGTACTGATTGGGCAGAACCCAGCTGTAACACACCCACTGACTTCTTTTCTCAAGGTAACTTTACTGGTGCCCACTCTGGCAATCTGGTCATTCTGCTAACCTGCAAGGGATCGGACCCCCATCCCTTCACCTGGAGATACAGGGCCGGAGGAAGAGGCCTCAGTGCCACTCTGCATATGATGGAGACAGTCTCCCATGGGCCCGCACCCCATCCCTTCTGACCAGTAGCAGAGGAACTCCATGTAGCATGGGCGCCCACTGTGAATTTGCTTCACAATGATGGTCGGAGCCAACATCGAAGGATCAAAAAGCGCATCGCTACGAATTTTTGGCTGCCACAAACCAGCATCACTGTGTTAATGTTTCTGACACATCTTGCTTGAAACTCAAAAAGTCCGAAAGATCATAAGGACCTACTATAACAATCTGTATTTTAAATGAAAATCGAGATCAAGTGAGCTTGTGCCTTAGTGCTCTGCAGGAGGGTTCTGTCCTCCCCGATCTCAGATCAGTGAAAAACTAATAAGAGTAGTGGTATTTCACCGGCAGCCAAAGGGCCTGAATATACTGTCCCTACTAACCCAGAGGAAGGCTAGCCCCCTCCTACTTGTACAGGTGGCCAATGGAGAAAACACACCTGACCTTCTTTAGCCCTGGCTGGGCTTGAAGAGAGAAATAAGTCCACTTTGGGACTGCCCGACCATCTGTGAATTCTATAGAATGGTGTGCGACCAGATGTCTAGGGCTCAGAGTGACCAGGTGCCGAGACTCAAAGAACAGCCATCTGATCGCGCCATCTCTCATGAAATAGGATTTTGTTCATCCATGAAGAAGACAGGGACTCTAAGGGCTGGGTTCTTGGAGCCTGAGCTGGGTCACACAAATGGCTATCCTCACGGTGACCTCTGCGGGCTGTGGGACCCCGTATTGGGCACTTTGTGACAAGGCAGGCTGGAGAAGGGTTATTTAAGAGTTTGTGTGCAGCCTCTGGGAGCCAGGACTTGGTTTGACGCTTGAAATGAGCCCTCAATGGGACTACAAGGGAAGCTTGGAATTCTGAACACTGAGTCATGACTTGCTTGGCTAACTATTTTAAGTATAAAACATCAGCAGTGACATTGGAATAGCACATTTTGCCCCACCCATGTATGCTTGGTATATGACCCCGGATTTGAATTACACCCAGGCCTACTACAGGCCAGGAGTAACTGAGTACCCATAAATGAACTTGTTCAGCCCGTAGTCTTCCATGAAAGAAATGTTCTGTAATTTTCCTGTTCAATGTCACTGATGAGCCTAAAACATTTAAAAGAGTAAAGTATTGTGCTATACATGAGTTACTAGGGCCAGATGTCAAACTGTTGCAGAGGGTACATGAGGTCCCAGCGCCAGTTTAGATGCATTTCTTCCAGATTCTCAAGTGGCAGTCTCTGATAGGTCCATTCGGGGATGTTTGGCTTTTCCTCCCTAGTTTATCACTCAAGACTTATGCATTCTTGAAGACTATGCCTCGGTAACAGGAGAATGATATTGTGTGTCCCTGAAGAACTGATGACCTGCAGGTGGCAGGTACTATGTGTGACCTTGGCAGCCTGAAGCTGCCTTAACCAGGGTGTACAACCACCATGCTCCCTTCAAGAGAATGACGTTAGGCTGGTACTTTTCACGCTTCTACGTAAATCTGCAACTCTCAGGCCTTAGCCTTGAAGCATATGTGACCATGAGAAGCCCTCTGTGAATCTACACTCACTCTCTACTCCTCACTGAGCAGTAGGTGTGTCTTGATCATATCCTAGTAGGTAAAAAGCTTTAAACAGGAATATGGTGACACCCTGTGGTTTAAAAAGGAAGCGGTGGGCATGTGTAGTACTTTTATGGTTTTTGTGGTTTACTTGTTAGAGACAGTACTGGGTCCTACTGCTAGGGGTCAGTGTTGCTGATCCATGACAAGAGCTTATTGTGGGGAGAACTGAGGCTACTGTAAAGATGTGACTGATTCCAACTCAAACTTCTTGTAAGGGGCAACATGGAGCAGGCTCTTCTTCCTGCACCTGTCTGCTGCCCACCTCCCCAAAACCACACCTGTGCACCTGGAGAGAGAATGAGCTGTATGACCCCTATGACCTCTGACCACAGCCTCTGACCACAGGCTCACTCAGTGTATTGTTAACAGGAGGAAATGAGTACATTGAAGTGAAATCAGGTTAGTGACTTGTTTAAGTTAAACTTCCTAAGTCATCAGAGAACAGTGTGAAGGCGGCTTGAAATATCTTCACACTGCACCCTCTCTGCCTCTTACTGCATTTATGGCCTCTTGCGGGCTCATTGTCTGACATCCCCCTGCTTTGAGGGCGCTTCCAGGCACTATTTATTTACAAAGATTAATATTCTACCTTGTCTCCTGTGTTTGTTAAAGAGAAACATATCTCATACGGTGGGAGAGAAATGGAGCAGTTGTGTGTGGTTGAGACTAGGTGACTGGCATAGATGGGAGTGAGGGGCTGGATGAGGCAGAAGGTGTCATACTGCTTACAGATGACATTTGTGATTTATGGTATGCAGTCATGTTGCTGGGTACTGGTGGTACTCACTGTGCTGGTGTGGGAATGTAACATTGTTGTCCTGTTGCTGAATTGCTAAATTGCAAAAATCACAAATAAAAAATTTAAAAAGAGACCTATCTGGACTGGAAGCAGCCCTCTCACATTTTCTCTTCTCTTTGCAGACTCAATTTATACCTACTCTTCATCCAGCTAGTCACATACCTGAAGGTATGTACTGGCAGCACTCCAAGGGACATACGTTACTCAGTTATAACTATAACCTAATTTTTTCCGGCTTCCCTGGTAAAATTCTGACTAAAATATCTACTTGTGAAGTTTGCACTTATGATTGTACGGCAGTAATGTTTGCCATCTGTATCCACTGGAGGGACTCCAGGATTTTAATGAGAGTTTTGCCAGCAGATTATGAGTCCCTGCTGGATACTTGTGAGCAAAAGTGAACCCCACCTGCACACTCTAAAATCTAACCCCATGGACAGACGTATCCGATCACTGAAAAGTTCACCCCATCCGTGATCCAAGATTACATTGCATCCATACTGAAGCAGCTAGTCAACAAGAAAATGTTTGGACAACAGCTACGTATTGTGAAATCAGAAGATTGCAAATCTTGTTGACTTGAGAACCCCATTACAGCTGAAAGAAAGTACACGCTTATGAGTAGCTAACCCTGGTTCACTGACTCAAGTGCCAAAGAAATATTGAGACCTAAATTGAGGCAAGAGTATTAGACATCATCCTAACAGCAAAGTCCACATTTATCCTAAGAGCCAATTGTGGGCTTTCCCCAGTTCCCCATGTGTGTTTTTCAGGCAAATCAAAAATCTATCCACACCTCAAAAAAGATCACCAGCCACCCTCCTCTGCAGAAACATGCAATAACATTCACACTGAGAAGATCTACAAAATAAGAGATCATTTTTTTCTGAACAGCACACTTCCCAAAATAATCCCACACCTGGGATATTTCCAAACCTATCTCCACAAACTGCTTCACATGTCCTTTTTTCAGAAAATATGACCAAGCACAAAGTTGTCATCTTCCAAGACTTCTGGTGCAATCTGATCAATTACTCCTGTGACCAAGAAATATCCCAGGCTCAAGAAACCCAACCTATACCCAGCCAACAACTGCCCCGTGTCCTACATCTCATGGCTGAACGTTATTGATATAATATTGTAAGGGGATTCTTCATTCTAATCCACCCGATTGTTGTATACCGCCGGGGCTTGTGAAAGAGCCAACTCCTTGACATGTGTATCTTTAATTAATTTTGGAATGAGGTCGGAGAAAAATGGGAATATTGCGCTTTCCCCTCGTGGGACTTGATGATAAATTCTCCCAGAAGAGAACATTAATAGTACGAGGTATATCACCCTCCATTTGAAGTTTTAGTTCATACAACCTACTTGGAGCACTAAGTCTCACGTCTGGTGTTTCTACCTGGACAAACTCACTAGTTGCTGTCGCCGCCAGACACTCTTGAAAATTCTGGCGAACTATCATGACTTCTGCTGAGCTGTCTAGCAGAGTCAGACCCCCGCTAGAAGTAGAGTCCTCAATATGTGTGGCAGGTTTAAATGAGATCCCAGCCACTTTCTTCTTTAAAAATTGAGGCTTTTGCTGTAGAAGCTTTTCTTCCTTTTTTATTATGAAGTCAGAAGAGCGTAGTGAGTTCTTCGGTTTCACATATTCCTCTGATCTGCGCTCTGCTCGTCCTCCTCTCTCCGATCTTTTTTCAGAAGACTCCTGAAAGGAATGAGACGGACGTTTATTGGTGTACTGATTCTTAGCAGGCTGTTTAATTGTTTCACAGTTACCCAAATTATGGTGTTTTTCAGGGGACTACTGTGGAGGAGTTCCACCCCATGGTTTAGCATTTTCTTTATTTTTCATATTCTCCCAGCGTTTTTTTAGAAGACTTAGGTGCCTGCTTCTAGTTATCCTTTTCAGAATTACCCTTTAGCTGTGGTTTATTTGGTATGGCTCCCAGATTATCTCGATCTATGAATGTATAGGTCTCAGCAATCATTTTAGTTAGTTCTCGCTCCTGATCCTCAAACGGAACTTGTACGAGACGTTGGCATACGCCAAAGCTGCTGCTTCCCCTTAAATGTTACTTAAAGTAATTGAGAAGACCATGGTATTTTTGCCATTAAACCTCAACCCCAAATTAAGAGCCGGGGCTTCCCCATAGTCATTTTGGATCTGTTTTAACACCTCTGGCAAAACAGCAAGGGAGAGTGTACCATATATTATGGTATATACCACAGCAAATACTGTGCCCCAAGTGAGCACACACCTCTGCCTCATATGCTCTTGTTTGATGAACCACGTTTTGTGGGGCTGTAACGATGACCCCGCTTACCTGTTCCCATATGTTTTTGCTTGTGTTATCCCTGTCTAGGTTTCCACTAGATTTGGCGGGACTACGTGCTCGCACACAAGACTAGTGGGAGGTAGGAACTCTTCCACCAGACCACTATGTGTAGATAGTTTCTAGGTCCTGATGAAATGCACTGTATCATTCTGAACACACTGCGTGAAACATGTCGACCTCAAGTTTAGAGTAGAGCATTGCTCCCCTGGACCATTGAGCCAGCGAGCAGCCTCTCTTTTGTATTTTAACAAGGTGGGTTACCACTTTATTAAATTTTCCTTGTGGACTATCAAACTCACGGCACCATACAGCAGGAACAGAAGATCTCCACTAAAGAGCCCCTTTATGGGTGCCCGTCGGGTATTGCACCGCCGACCCGACGAGGAGTGATTCCATATGATGAAGCATGACACCTAGCTTGCTGGGTGTGTGAGGACTCTAGTTCCGACAAGGAGGATTCCCCTCCTGTGTGTCTCCACCCACGATGGTTCATCCACCTTCTCCACTGGGGAACTGTGTACTCTCCTTTGTTTTACCCCAAGTGGCGCAGTCGTCTACCGGGGAACCTTCCCTAATGGTAGGCACAATGAGAGAATTCTATGTTTATCTTGAGGTCTCAAATGAGGAACTACTGCTTCAAGCTGATTTGTTTTTTGTGCAATCCAGAATAGAATGTCCTCACATCTGGTGGGAACTTTCCCCATTATTGAATTAATAGTCACTGGGCTAATTGCCGGCATTGCTAAATGTGTTTGTGCAGCTTGAGCATTCCTCACTAGGTTTCTTATCATTGTTCGCATAATGTGTCATGCATCTGTATAGCCTGTCTAGACCTGTGTATAGCTCAGATGATGTTAGGTTTGCTATGTCCTGGTAAAGTGTGTAACCAGCCAACTCTGGCCATGTTGCCCCCTGCTGAGGGGACCCAGTCTAACGTCATCTCTTGCATGTGGTAGGGCACCCTGGAACCAATTTGTGTGTTCCTGGAATGTTAATTGTATTTCTAGTTATTAATAAGCTGTGTAGTTATTTGAAACTGCTGCTATAGTTTAATTGTGAAAAATTCTTGATTGAGCGTTTGCAGCTGGAAATGTTAACCTTGAGTAGAAGATCTCTGTTTTGTGAGCTTCGTGTGCCTCTACAATGAAGGTAACACCCCCAACTGTCAGGGCAAGCCCATGTTGTTGTAGCATTTGTATAACTTCATGTCTGCAGTTAGTGATTTGTTCACTGGTGCTGTGCTAGTCATTTTAAATTATGGAATTCAGAGAAGGTATCTATAGTGGGTTTATCCTTTGAAAGGTTCAAGCTTGAGCATCCTACAGTAACAAAAAGGGATTCCCTTTTTAGCTGAGGAGGATTTGTTCCCTAACACCATGGACATCTCTGGTTGATTGGTGAGTTGGGTCTTTGGATACACTTAAGAAAACTACTCGGGAGACCCATTAAATAAGTACCCAAACTAGAACATTGGAGGTGCCATGTCGTACAGTTCCTACTTTCTCAGTAAGGCTGTGCGTTTAGGCAATATAAGCTATAACAAGCATAGGCATAGCCAATAGGTCTTGCTTTTGGGACCTTATAAGTATTTAGTTATGCAGCACAATATCTTTGGCGCAACAACATCAACTGTTGCATGGCTAAACACTTATAAGGTCCCAAAAGCGAGACCTATTGGCTATGCCAATGCTTGTTCTTACAGCGGGCCGATACTGCAGCACTGCTGCCAAACCGCCCCCAGTAACAAAACAGGCCCCATCCTTCAGCCCATGGGGAAACTGCCTGGTGCCTGCTACGGCCAGTCCGGCCCTGATCCCCTCATGTTCAATGATCACTTCATAAAATTGGTTCACTTAAGTTATTAATGAGAAGGTCATATCCAGGGTTAGACAAAGATTATTTACTTATGCGGTGCCGGGTTTAGGGAAGTGGACCGAGTTCTTTTGGCCAGAAGATGGACTGGTGGCGATCATATATGCAAAAATTTGGAGACAGGAAAATGTAAAATACTGAAAAAAGATAATTGGGAGGATTTATTTCCACTATTTACTTGAATTGACCTAGTTGTATTTTTAGGAGTGATAACGCTAAGTTAAAACCATTTTTGGATTTAGAAATCAGGAGTACCTCACTTGAAATGAGTCTTTTGGCAAGTATGGTGGTAGCTGATTATTTAAAACAGACAAACAGCTCAGTTTTTTGATATGTTGAGTTTAACTCATCGGTACCTCTGGTCCATGGCTAGAAGGCACCGTCGGATTGTTACAGCAATATAACTCGAATGGGCTTTACATGTTTTGTATCTTTTAGGTGTCATCTGCATGGATGTGAAGGCTGAACTTGAAGGTGGAGATCAGTTTCAGATGTGGTGTGAGTGAGGTATGACTTTAAGAGTAGGGGGACATGGGGGATACTCCCATGCAAGGGAAAAGGAGGGAGGGGCAGAATAAGAGACCTGTTAGTCAGGAAAAATGCAATCCGGTGAAGGATGGTGCCTTGCTTCCTTATCATTTTAAGTCTCTGGAGCACAATGGCATGATAAACTTTTTCAAAAGTAGCTAGCAGGGGTACATTTTGTGTGGCCTTGTCATAGGGCTTTCTTATTATGAATTGTTGAATAATGGGAAGAGAGCAAAAGACCACAAACCCCACAATGCAATGGGTTGTTCAATAAAAGCCCAGGATTGGCAGCACTGTGTTGTGATGACATTGAGTACTGTGGTCATTATAGAAGGGATGCTAATTAGTTCCACGTCATATGGTACTGTCACCAACAGAGGGACCAGCCTTTGAGGCATAGAGCATGATGTATGCTTGCACCTGTGGATAGGCCTTTCCAACACCGCATTTCTAGAAGTTTTGCAAGTTCAAGTAATTTTTGTTAGAAGCTTACAAGCCTTGCAATGTGGGAAGGTGGAGATGTTTAAAATAAGGAGTGACAAAAGGTGATGGGCATAAGTGTAATAGTTGACAGCCACTTATCTCTGACTGACCAACCCACACTACATTTGGGGAAAGGAATGATGTGGCTGTTGAGCGGAAGCTACTGGGATTTCACACTGCCACTCATGGTTAAGAGCAGCCCTAAGTGACAGGGGGAAAAACAGTTCCCCGCAGCCTTAAAAATTCCATCTGGTTTAGGCAAGACACCTGGCTGCAGGGAATAAGGTCTCCGACAAAGTCTGAAAAGTAACCCACATTCAGAAAGAGCGAAATTCTCAGAATGCGAGAATGCTTTAAATTCGCCTATTCCGTCTTGTAGGTCCATACTTCGAGTAGGAAAAGAACAACTGCAAATAGCAACAATAGACGAACTGTTGTCTAAATGACCAGAATTGACTGCATGTGTCATTCATGACAAGGAAACACTCGGCAGTCTTACAATGTTTGCTGGCTGGCAGTTCGCGTGTGCACGCTCGCGTGAACTCAAGCTTGTCACCAGCCAGAAGCACTTTGAAAACTCACCTACTAAAGTCTCTCCGAGCAGCGCATGCACGCTGACTAAGCGAGACCTAAAAATATGTAGGACTGAGTGCACTCATACCATCAGAATATATTGACTTAATTCATGGCTAGCTCACAGTGTTCCATCTGGCCCTTGAACTGACAGGGCACCGGATGGGAATATGTCACGTTACAACGCATGCCATTTCATCGCATGCTGTTGCAATGCCAACCTTTACCCGACTTTCTGTCGGGGGAGTGCTGGAAGTTGGAATAGATTCATTTTCTATTCCCACTCCAGTGTGTGCAACAGTAGGGAAGGTGTTGGAGTTAAATCCAACACCTTCTACCCACTGCTGCATACCTTTTTCTTTGCAACGGCATGCAATGTAATGGCATGCATTGAAACGGTTGCAATCTCAGAACATGACAACCCCAATTTCCCCAAGGAAATCGTAGAAACAGATCTTGCCCTTTCGTTAGAAGCTCAGGCATACCCAAAGGGAGACACAAGAAATGCGCAAACATTTATTGAAGCAATTGTACTCTTGCGTAAAATACGTACACTGCAGTGACTAATAGAATGGAACAAAACAATGTTACCTGTGTTACGGGAATAGTGAACAGAATGAATAATTCAACCATCGTGCGTTTTTATTAGACTATATGAAAACATATAATCGCACTCCAACCTAGCGCTTCCTTTCCTAATAAGCATAGGGTGTACTAATCTGCCAGAATAGCTTAGAGTGCTGTAACTCCCCTTACCTGCGGGCGTGTGTCATCAGGAAGCCAGCCTTGTTATAGAACTGGCCACCGTCCTCTTCAGGATGGCCTTGGAATTCCGCTGGGCTAGAATGCAGGCCTGGGGCGACCATCGACAATCCATTGAGATGCTCCTCTGTCAAAACCAGTGTTACTCAAAGTATGGCCTGGGGGCCACATGCGGCCCTCCTGACCTTTACATCGGCCCCCTGGTCAATAGCAGCACTGGGCTGCTGTTTACTCGACTCAGCACTAAGATTAAAAAGATGTTAGGTAAAGAGGTAAGCATGTATTTGCAGGTTAATTGAAGTTAAAGAAAGGAAACAACTCTGGATTCCTCCACCACTCAGCTTTATAAATCACTTCATTTTTAAAGACATCTTGCTGCAAAAGTGTAAAAATCTAACGTCTGAACAAAATTTTAAAAGTATATGGTCGAGGGATGTGTGCTGTAGATACACATGCTTTGCATAATTGTGCCATTTAGTGTGGGTCGTGATGTTTGCAAGTTGTTTTTCTTCGAAGAAGTTTTTCCAGTCACAGGATAAGGTGACTCTTTCTTTCGATGATGGTGCGCATGGGCATCGACTCCATTGTTAGATTGTTTTTTTCCACCATCGGGTTCGGACGTGTATTGCTGCGATCTGATGCAAAACCGTTCTTCGGGTTTCCCTCGGTGCGCAATCCACTGTACCATCAACGGTATTGTTATCGTACGCGTTTTCCTGGTCTCCGCTTATCGAATTGGTCAACAAACTTTCCATCTTCGGTCGAAAACTTTGTGGGCGGCCCTTGGGCCTAGCCGCTTCAGTCCAGCCTTCTGCCGATGGAACGGACTCCGTTTCAGTTCTGTCCTCTGTGCCATGCCAAGTACCCTCACACCGACATACATCAAGTTTGTAATTTGTGCCTCTACCCGGAACACAAGTAGGAAGACTGTGACACCTGCAAATCGGTCTAAGAAAACTCTACGCGATCATCGGGTTGATGACAAGAAATGCAACACCAAAGCATTCAACACACTCCGGATATCTTCAGTGAAGAATCAGAACTTGAAGATGTCGAAGCATCGGCGGCAGAAGAAGAGGCCTTCTCTGTTTCAGAGTCGAATTCCGAACTCGAGATCGACTTGGAGTCCGAAAATGTTCCTCCGGGACAGGGTGCTGTGAATACAAAAGACCCTTTGCCCCCCAAAACCTCTTCCAAAAAGCATAAGGTTACGGCACTGCCTCTGCCTTCAGGCAAAGGTCTGCACGAGACAATGTTTCTGACGCCCCTCCCTCTTGCTCGGCACTGCAACAAATCGTCAAGCCTTCTGGCTCGGGACCGATTCGGCCGAAACCATCATCAGATCCGAAACCCCATGTCCTGAAGGACGAATCCGGTTCAGAGCAGAAATCTTCCGCTCTGAAAGAGAAGCATGCTTCGGAGCCGAAACCTTCCACTCCCAAAGGCAAGACTATCTTGGCAGCGAATCCTTTGGTGCCAAAAGCAGACAACCTCTCTGTGCCTCCCAAACCAATCTTAGACCTTTTTAAAGCCTAATTGGATCCTAAACAAACGAAAATATATATCAATCCTGATACAGGACATATTCTTGCTAAAACACCAGCCAAACGGAAACTTCCTTCAGAGGACCCTGCCTATAAGATTCCTCTAAAGAAGAAAAAGGACATGGCTACCAGCCCTGCTTATCCTGGCCCACAATCCCCTCCACCTCCACCATCTTCTCCACAATTGCCAATTCTAGATCCTTTATACATAACACCTCAAGGATCGCCACATACACAACCTGAAGGGGATGATATTGATGACGAACACACACATTTGCCTGTAGATCCATGGAATGATTACACCAATGACCCTCCATTAGATAATGATCCAGATCTATACCCTGCAAAGCCATCACCACCCGATGATAATGTGGCTTATCAAGACCTTATTGCTAGGGCAGCAGCGTCTCTCGGGGTTGCACTACATAAAGAGTCTTTAGAGGAAGACTTTTTTATTTTAAATACTTGGGTCTACACACAGGTCAAGTCAAAGTCTCCCTATGTTAAAGGGCATGATGAGGCATGCTGATGACATATTTAAAGATCCCTTGCATGCCCGTATTTTAACTCCAAGGGTTGATAAGAAGTACAAACCCTCACCATCTGAACCTGTTTTTATTAAGGGACAATTGCCTCTGAACTCGCTATTGGTTTCCAACGCTTGCAAGAGGGCTAATTCACAAACCTCTGCTGAGTCACCTTCCCCAGACAAAGAGTCCAAGTTAATAGATGCATCTGGGAAGCGAGTAGCTGCTCAAGCCGCTAACCACTGGTGATTGCAAACACACAGGGCCTACTAGCTAGGTACAATAGGCCACATTGGAACGAAATGGAGCAGTTGCTTCAATATCTTCCAGACGAACACAAAGTCAAGGCGCAAGAGTTAGTTCAGGAGGGAAAACTCATTTCAAACTCCTCCATCAGGTGTGCTCTAGATGCTGCTGACACTGCGGCTAGGGAGATCAACGCCATCATTCTCCTATGAAGACTAGCCTGGCTTAGAACCTAAAGTTCGCCCCATCTCGCTCCTTCCTTTCCCCGCCAAAGTCATCGAGAAGGTCGTCAACAAGCAACTGGCAGCCTTCCTTGAGACGAACGGATCCCTCGACCCATCACAGTCCGGATTCAGAGCCAACCACAGCACCGAGACCGCCCTCATCGCAGCCACCGACGACATCCGAGCCCTGCTCGACAACGGCGAAACAGCGGCACTCATCCTCCTAGACCTCTCCGCAGCATTTGACACTGTCTGCCACCGCACACTAGTCCAACGCCTCAACGACACCGGCATCCAAGGGAAGGCTCTGGAATGGATCATCTCATACCTCTCCGGCAGAACACAGAGAGTACGCCTCCCTCCGTTCCGCTCCGAGGCCACCGAAGTCATCTGCGGCGTCCCGCAAGGATCGTCGCTCAGCCCCACTCTCTTCAACATCTACATGAAACCCCTCGCTGCCATCGCACGCCAACACAACCTCAACATCATTTCCTACGCCGATGACACCCAGCTAATTCTCTCCCTCACCAGAGACCCCGACACCGCCAAAGCCAGCCTGCACGAAGGGATGACAGACGTCGCTGAATGGATGAACATCAGCCGCCTGAAACTGAACACGGACAAGACAGAAGTCCTCATCCTGGGACCATCACCCTCCGCATGGGACGACTCCTGGTGGCCCCCGGCACTAGGCACCGCACCTGAACCGACGGACCACGCACGCAACTTGGGCGTCATACTGGACTCCTCCCTATCGATGACCAGACAAGTCAACGCCGTCTCCTCAGCTTGCTTCCACAACCTCCGCATGCTCCGAAAGATCTTCCGATGGATCCCAACCGAGACCAGGAAGATGGTCACCCACGCTCTCGTCACCAGCAGACTAGACTACGGAAACACCCTCTACGCCGGAACTACGGCCAAGCTTCAGAAAAGACTTCAGCGTATTCAGAACGCCTCCGCCCGACTCATCCTGGACGTCCCCCGACGCAGCCACATCTCGTGCCACCTGAGAGACCTGCACTGGCTCCCGGTCAACAAGAGGATCACGTTCAGACTCCTCACCCACGCACACAAGTCCCTCCACGACCTAGGCCCAGGGTACCTCAACAGCCGCCTCACCTTCTACACGCCCACCCGCCGGCTACGTTCCGCTAACCTCGCCCTCGCCGTCGTCCCTCGCATCCAGAGAGCCACCGCTGGAGGAAGGTCATTCTCCTACCTGCCAGCTAAGACTTGGAACTCCCTACCCGTCCACCTGCGGATGACCCAGGACCACCTGGCCTTCAGGAAACAGCTCAAGACCTGGCTGTTCGAGCAGTAGCAGACCCCCTTCCCCAAGCGCCTTGAGACCCTTACGGGTGAGTAGTGCGCGATATAAGTTCCATGATTGATTGATTGATTGAAAGTGCAACAGTCAATTCTAAATTCCTCCTTTGACAGACAACACCTGTTTGGTCCTCAAGTCGATGAGGCTATGGAAAAATGAAGAAAGAGACTGAAGTGGCGAAGTCCATGGCAGCGCTCCAGTCTCCATCAAACAGAGGCTCCTTTCGCCGCTCCTTTTACAGAGGAGGATCTAAAAGTTCATCCTAAGACCCGAATGAATCCTCTTACAAAGGCAACACTCAATCCTCTCCCTCTAGAGGTTTTTATAGAAATCCAAGGGTAGGGGTAAAAGCGCTACGACGCATAACTCTTGTTCCCCCAACAAACAGTGACTTCCCCACATCTCCCTCCGATCATTTAACACCTGTCGGGGGAAGGCTTCAACAGTTTCTTCCCATTTGGCAACCCATTATATCAGACAAATGGGTGATCGACATTATCCAACATGGTTATTGCCTGGAGCTTACCACCAATCCTCCAAATATTCCACCTCCTACCCACAAACTCTCGCCAGAGCACCTATAGTTACTCCAACAGGAGGTTCACTCTCTCTTGACAAAAGGAGCCATAGAACCAGTTCTATTACAGTACCAAGGTTCAGGGGTTTACTCTCTACTTTTTAATCCCCAAAAAGGACGACTCCTTAAGACCAATTTTGGATCTAAGAGTGTTAAACCTATACATACTGTCAGAACATTTCCATATGGTAACGTTTCAGCAAGTGCAATCCTTCTAAGTGAGAGCAGCATCAGCCTTGAACTGGCTACCCACTGACCTAAGCAAATTAACTCCATTTATTGGTTTTAGGGAAACACTACAATGCAAATATATTAAGACAGTTCCTCAACTAGCATAAACCTCAAAGAACTCAACCCACCTTTCGGGTGTGCTCTCCTATATTGACGTTCTACTGGATACTTCTAACCACAGATTCAAAACCTTTAATATATTCACCAGGCAGCAAACTCAATCGAGACATTTTCCATAAATGTTCCTGCACGCCAGTGGGTGGCGCTGAACTGCCATGGAAGTGATGGAGTGAAGCTGCATATAAAATAGGGATGGGCAGAAAACCACGCTCCACCAGTGTAGCAGATAAAGCCAGCCACCCCTGCTCACCGGCCCGGTCCCTGCTTCTGAAAGCAGCCAGGCTCGGGAGAGCCTCCCCGGGCCCCGATGGACCCCTGTCTCCAGCGCCCGGACCCTCAGCTGGCTTGCAGGATGGGGGCCCCCCGCACCCTGGGGCCCGCCGGACGGAGCACAAGCCCCGGGCCCAGTTTCCAAACCCTAGCCCGGCCGGGGAGAGCCTCCCCGGGCCCCGGTGGACACCCTTCCCCAGCACCTGAACACTCGGCTGGCTTGCAGGATGGGGGGCTCACGCACCCCGGGGCCTGCCGGATGAAGCACGAGCCCCGGGCCCGGTCCCAGCTTCTGAACCCTAGCCAGGCCGGGGAGATCCTCCCCGGGCCCTGGTGGACACCCGTCCCCAGCGCCCGGACCATCGGCAGGCTTGCAGGATTGGGGGCTCCTGCACCCTGGGACAGAGCACAAGCCCCGGGCCCAGTCCCAGCTTCCGAACCCTAGCCAGGCCAGGGAGAGCCTCCCCGGGCCCGGTGGACCCCCATCCCCAGCGCCCGGACCCTCGGCTGGCTTGCAGGACGGGGGCCTCACGCACCCTGGGACACTGGGACGGAGCACAAGCCCCAGGCCTGGGCCCAGCTTCCGAACCCTAGCCAGGTCGGGGAGAGCCTCCCCGGGCCCCGGTGGACACCCTTCCCCAGCGCCCGGACCCTTGGCTGGCTTGCAGGATGGGGGGCTCCCACACCATGGGACCCTGGGACAGAGCACAAGCCCCAGGCCCAGGCCCAGCTTCCGAACCCTAGCCAGGTTGGGGAGAGCCTCCCTGGACCCCGGTGGACTCCCGTCCCCAGTGCCCGGACCCTTGGCTGGCTTGCAGGATGGGGGGCTCCCGCACCCTGGGACACTGGGACGAAGCACAAGCCTGGTTAGTTTCTTTTCCTCCGCTTAGTAATATGCTTAAATTCAGCGGGTCACCATGTCTGATCTGAGGTCGTAGTTGCAAAAATAATGCTGGAGCATCAAGGGGGTTGCTGGGGAAGGCCAGGCCTCTGCCGGAGCGGGGGCCTGGCGTCCCGGCAGCATGCGCCCTCTTTCCCTGGATTGCATCTGGAGGGGTTTTGCCCTTTCCGGGAAGCCGGCCACGGAGGTGGGCGCCCGAGGCACATGCGCGCGGGAAGCCGGTGGGACACCACAGACAGTCACGCGCAGCACGCAGCCAGCCGCCCCGGGGCGGACCGGTCGCCAGACCCCTTCTCGGGGCCAGGCACGCCGGTGGCGTACCTCCGCGGCAGGACCCGGCGAGGGACCCTGCCACGGGCGATCGGTGTGTCTGAACTTGTGGGGGGGCATAGGGGAAGCAGAGCTAACCCTGCGACGGCCCCAGCCGCATTCCTGGGAAGCCCAGGGGCGATTGACGATCGAGCGACCCTCAGACAGGCTTTGCCCCAGGAGGAACCCGGGGCCGCAAGGTGCGTTCGAAATGTCGATGATCAATGTGTCCTGCAATTCACACTAATTCTCGCAGCTAGCTGCGTTCTTCATCGACGTGCGAGCCGAGTGATCCACCACCAAGAGTCACAGGCAACTTTTCAAAAACGTTCGCCCACGTGTGGGTACAGGAAAAGCAGGAAGAAGGTGGCGCCGTCCGTCCACCACCCGCACGGCGAGACGGCCCGGGCGCCCCGTTCAATGCTTCCCCTCTGGGAGTCAGACTGCACCATTGTGAGAAAAAATCATTGCCAGGTGCTCGGCCCAGGAGTTCCTCCCACCCACCCGCAGGCAAGGAAGGGGGCTCCCGGTGCATCAGGAGCAGGCAGAACCACAGCCGCCGGTCCCTCCCGCACGAGTCTTCAAACCCCTCTGCCCAGCCGCATGGGACCGGGTCAAACCGGGTACCTGGCATCGAGGGAAGATCGCCCCACCTGCACCTCAGCCGTCCGTCGCCGGGCGGCCCCGAGCTGTGCACCAAGCTGGCTTGTACAGCTCACCCTTGCCTGTGCCAGAGGCGCCGGAAGGGAATAGCCAAGCAGCTCCCCATCCCGCACGTCTCCCACCGAGAGGAGCCAGGGTCCCCTCGCAGGCCCTCGGTCCCTTCTCGTCCAGTCGCCCTGCCACACAAGAAGGGCCCAACCTCAGTCGCCCGGATCTCGGTCAGACCGGGACGTTGGGCGCAGGAGGGCCAAGCCAGCCAGTAGCAGGTCCTTCTAGGGGGGGTGGTACCAGCCCACTGTCATTCGGTTTAACCCCACCGCGGGGGTGGTGCCGGGTGAGTTTGAGTTCCGTCTCAGGAGGGCCTACCGCTGTGCCCCTCCCAGAAAGGGACAGGGGACTGGAGACGCCCCCCACCCTCGGTCCCTCATGCTTCTGTCGGGTCCTCCCCAGTGGAAGGGTCCCGCCGGAGGCCCGGTCCTCACTCAAGCGCCCCATGCGGCCGCAGATCGCTCCGCCTGCCGGGGCGCGCAAGCAAGGGGAAGCTTCCCGGGCACAACGGAACCCCGTACCGGGCCTTTGGCAGTTCCGCAGGCCGGGAGACGGGGCCCAGGGCCGGAGCCCCTGACCCAGACCCCGCCGGGGCCCCTGGACACAGCCGGGGCTCCCAGGCCCGGAGACGCAGGGGAAGCCTCCCCAGGCCTGCCGGACCCCGTCTCAGGGCTGGGGTGGCATCCTGGCCTGTCCAGCTGCCAGCTGAGGACCGACCACTAGGCCGAGAGGGGTCCCAGAGTAATCCAGAGGAAGGCTACCCCCCTTTCTGGTAACCTGCACGCACCGCGAGGCTCAGGGGACCCCAGGCACGAACGTGCCCGACCTCCTGGAGCCCTGGCTGGGATCCAGGAGGCAAATTAGCACACATCGGAACTTCCAGGCCAGCCCAGCCATCTGGTCACCCCAATTGAAAGCATTGCGCGCGACCAGATGGCCGAGGGGACAGGTGCGACCAGATGGCCGGGACCAAAAGGACTCCCATCTGCCCACCCGAGCCTTCGCGCTAGGGTTCCCGCCTGCCCACGCAGGGCTCGGGGGCTCGGGGGCTCCGCTTCCCGCGGACTCGGGGACCCTGGCTGGAATTTAAGCCCGGGGAAGGACCACCGGAGCTCTCGGGCCCGGACGCCAGGGGGATGACTGCCCGGGAACCATGGAGCCCGTCCCGGGCACTTTGCCACGCCGTGGGCCAGAGGAGGGAGCCCCGGACGCCTAGGGAGGTGTTGCCTGGGCATAGCCCATCTGGTCCCCGTCAGAGAACCGCCAGCCCGGGAGGGGTGTGTGGAAATGTGGATTTTCCTGATCAGTTATGTCCCCTATCTTGGACCCCAACGGTTCTATATACATGTTACAAGTACATGTATGTTCCCTCCAGTTCCAGTTTCTAAGACGCAAACATATGTGTGTCTACCGTCAACATGTTCTCTGTCAGATCCGCCGTCAATGGGCTGGATATTCGATTCCTAAGTATGAAAGGCCACCGACTTTATATGGCTAAGTTACTCCATTTTTACAGTTCAGGCGAGTAGGCCCGATTCTGTCCTCGAAGCCTTTCCCTGCTCTCTGTCTCTGACAGCTTCAGCTTGAGCTCGCATCTGTATCCATGAACTTTGTCCTACTCCCTGTGCAGCTAACGGTGCCTGCCTCGGCCAGTTTTCGCCTGTCTGCCAAGAAGTTGTATTTCACCTTCGAATTATCTATTTTGCTCTCCAGCCGATGCATTCCTGTCCAGTGATTTAGGTAAACATTTCCTTTAGCTCACAAGCAAGGGACTCAGCCTTTCCGTCCTCCTGCAAGTGATTCATAGCCCTGTTGCCATGGAAAGTTTTCTATCCCTCGCATCTCATATAGACACTTAGACGCTTGTACACGTACACAGTCAGTATAGAATAGATTCTGTCCGAGAGTCCTTCCTTGTGGATAACATAGTTCTTTAAACATAGGATGTTAGATATGATTTGGGATTAGGTTGACTTGACCCCAGACTTCTCGTCTCCACATGTAGAGCTAAATGTCAAGTCCCCTTCACCCCCTAGTTGCACGTCAATTACACGTCATGCTGCCGCGCGCGCATCTATGCCAAGTATTATCTTATAGATCCACCTATGTCTGATAATTCTAACCAATCATGTTTCTTTTATTCCTTATTACGCCTAGTTTCGATTATGTCACTGATTTTGTCACTTTTCTTATCAAATGTTACGCCTTCTACATTCGTTTCATTGTAATGCACTTATTATAAAAATACATGTCTGTTAATAAATTATTGTACTTCACTTCCTGAACCCTCGTGGTGACGGAACCTGAGGGCCGCGACTCGAGTCGGCCATTTTGAATGGAATAAAGCCCATTAGAAAACCTCTTATACCACGGATTCTGCCTCTTGTTATTTTGAGCTATTTACTTTATTTTAAGATTCCGTATGAAATTCAGTCCGGTAATATTTATTTTATTTACCACATAATGGCGCCCGAACAGGGACACTTTCTCATCTCACGCGCCGGCGGTGCGTTGCAGGCCCGGTCTCCTGCCACAGCTGGACGGACCATAAACGCGTACCAGCAGGATTTCCTGTAAGCTCCCTCCGGTCAAGCGGGGGCGACTGAGGCTGCGATCAACCCAGACGAGGCGGTGAGAAGTGCGAAGTATCCCGACCAGAGCCTAGCTGAGAGAGCAAGATCCGAGGTATACAGAGGCCCACCAGGTTTTCCGAAATCCCGACGTCCAGAGGGTCCGATGTCCGCAGTTATCGAGTCCTGTCCATTCTCTGAGGCCTTCCGTTTCAAGGAGCTACTCGGTGAGTACCATCGCCGGGGAGGCGTGTTGACGCGCACATAGGTTGTGCCGGTCAAGACGGATTTGGGTACACAAATCCGGTCTGCACTGTTTAGCAGTGTATATGTACTGTTTAGCAGTATATCAAGTATTCCGAAGTATTCAGTTATTGTCAAGAATTCAGCGTGGTGATTAGTTAGGCAGACTGTCATCATTGTCGATCACTGTTATAATGTTTAATGTTTAATGTTTAAAGTATTTAGAAAATGTCTTGTATATTGTGGTATGAATGACTGTTCATTGTTCACTGTTCATTATTGTGTTTCTCGTATTAAGAAAATTCAAGAGTAAGTATCAGATCAATTGTCAATATGCCGCTTTTCTCGAAGTTAAGACAGATTACTACCAGAAAAGGGGTGCTTGAAGAAGCAGTTCCTATTCCTCCTAGGGACACCCCAGGGCATTTCATGTACCATAAGCATGGCTTAGATGCCATATTGTTTCTTGATCTATGGGTAGATTATACCAAGGGGTTACCGGAAAGTCAAAGGTGGCCCATAGCGGGAACCTGGGATGCAGAGTGCATCATGAAAGTGGAGGAAGAGTTATGGAAAAGAAAGGTCAGACAGTCACAGAAAGACGCTGTTGAGTTATGGCGTAAAGAATCTCATAGACGAACAGAAAAAGCACGTAGACAAGAAGAGAGGAGTAAAGAAAGTTCAAATAAAGTTCAAGAAAATCTATTAATTGAGGAAGGTATCCGAGTGAAATCAGAACAAGTGAATAGGCAAAGGAATGCTCTTATGAATGGTATGTATCCCCTTCTAGCCGAAGGACTGCCTAAGGCTGTTACGGAGATGCCAAAAGACTTGCCACCCCATTATTTCCAATTAAGGTACATCCAAAGGGGCATCCCAGAACCGCAGAAGATGTTTTTCTTTCCTCATATCTAGACGATGCAGCTCCCGAGTATGCTAACGCCACACCACATAGACCGTCTGGCGGAGGGGTTCAACGTCAGGATCAGGTATCTGTCCCCGTGCAACAGCAAGTTCCGATACAAGCTTCGGCAAGCACATCTGTTTCCGCATCTGTCTCCGCAGTCGACTCTACAGGGGTATCGACACCCATAGTTGCTGTGTCACGTTCAACGAATCCATTCACACCCGACGCCCCAGATGGGGCCACGGGAGGTGCTAGCAGTACTTTTACACCACCTAGAATAAATAAACTTGTTTTTCAAGAGTCAGCGCATTCACGCACACCAAAATTCGTAAATGAACGTACGCTTAAGGAACTCCTTGTAAATTGTAGATATGACCCCGTGGTTGGTAAAGAGGACGAAATGGTCCTGGCATCATTACGTATCAGACGAGCCGCAGAGTATTTAGCAAGGTTACCAGGGATGACTACGCATCTAGATAACATATATCATTTTGTTCAAACAGGACGAGATCCAGGATGTATTAACAGAGCTATGGAATTCCAGAAAGTAGAGATACAGGGGGAACTGTTACGTTTCCTCATAAACTGTGTGATCAGAAATCAAGATCGTCCGGGGGTAGACCCGAATGCAATGCTTATTCTTACAAGATGGAGTCAGAATATATCAGAAGGGAGACACGATAAGCAAAATTGTATAATAGCCATGTGCCGAAAAATCCGTAAAGAAATAGAGCGTATTCATGAAGAAAGATTGGGAACAGACGAGTATGAGCAAGATGAAGTGTCCGAATCAGGGAACTCTGCAAGACAGTCAGAGACCATAGCCTATGTAGGCAAAGGAAGATACTGTGAAAATACTAGATGTTTTTCTGATCCCATACACTCTGTATGTCCAAATAATAGCAGAACGTATCCGACGCCTGTAATAAATCTGAAATCTCCTGAACATTCGTTTCAAGCCGCAGATAAAATACTACGAGAACGAAGAGGTTACCACCTCCTCGATTCCATGGATGAGCAAGAATTAGCCAGATCAGCCGTTCACTGGATTGACAGTCCTGAAAAATACGGTGATGAGACCGTAGCACACACGTTTTTTAACCTCAGTACAGATGAACAACGTTTAGCTGGAATATATATGATTCAGCAACTCCTCATATTATATAAGAGCCAACATGCTGACCCTGGTCCTTTACCTGATATATTAATGGAACTACTCACGAACAGATGGAGAGGTTCTAGTAACAAGCTAATTAAAGAGATATTAGTGTCACGTAAGCAGTATGTCCTTTTTGTAAGTCCGGATTCTCTCTCGCTGCCCCACAGAGAAAGAGCGCCGTACTATATGGATAGACAAAATCCCCTACGAGAAGTGCACCCAATAAAAGGCGAAGACAATGAGTTTCACCGTGTATTTGTTTACACACCCATATCAAAAATGGAATTATTAGAAATGAAAAAAGTAGTACCTAGTCATGACAAAGACCCAGCGGGTTTCCACCGAGAAATTAAAGACATGTTACTGATGGGAGAGTACACCTTTCCTGATATTATGACGATATTAAAGGTGCTTTTGCCTGCTGGCATATATGAAAAACTGAAAGAAAAAGAGTGGGAAGTGGGAGACCAAAAGATAGACTGGACAGCATTAGCAGAGGAAGAAAGGGGCCGAGCCGCAGGTTCAGGGCTCGGGGATAAAGTTAAACTATTGCCAGGTTTACTAGTACAGGTACTGCCACGTTTATTAACTACAAAAAAGGAAGATTGGGGTGCAATCACAGCCTGTAAACAAAAGCAAGATGAAGACACAAGCGATTATTATGCTCGATTTGAAAAATGTTTTGGTATAAATAGTGGTATAAAAGCAAGTAGTGATTCATATCCACATTTATTTGTGACAAAATTAGTGGAAAATGCATTGCCTCCAGTGAAGAATAGAATATTGAAATTCGAGAGTACCTGGCAAAGTAACACTCCGTCGCAAATGCTACAAATGTTACAGTATCATCACAATAGAATTAGGGATGAACAAGAACACGAGCATAGACGCATGAAGGATACAAAAATGAAAATGCTAGTTTCTCAGACAGTACCAGCAGATGGTCACAAAAAGGGTGTGACACATTCTGGTGATTCTGCAGTTCCTGTAAAAGGAACCTGCAATTACTGTAAACAACTAGGCCATTATGTACATGATTGTCAAGTCCTGAAACGTAATATAGCTACAGGTATTGCAAAAGAGAGACCACGATTAGTTAGACAAGATCAGAATGAACAAGGAGCTATGCAGCATGGACAGTCCATGCCAGTTCAGCAACAGTCCATGCCAGCCTCACAGCAACCCATACAGTTTGTGCCAGCTGCACCACCGTTGCCTGCTACTGCCACACAAACCACAACACGACAAATGTATCAGACTGCACAGTATGAATACCCTGAGTATCAGCGTTACGCATGAACCAGCCTAGAGAGGGAAGTTGACTTACCGCTTATCGAGATTCCGGTAGATCAAGAAGGACCTTATGTACATAGTGAATTATTAGGTCAAGATAGAAAATTCTTACTCGATACAGGGGCAAGTCGAACAACCATAAAACGTAGTGAAGTTCCAGGGGCACCCCTCTCAGGCTCTCAAAATGTTTCCCTTGGTTTTTCAGGAAAACCTATTGTTAATGAAGTATCACAGCCTCTACCACTTACGATAGGACCTTTGACACGAACTACAGATTTATTGCTTACTAAATCATGCCCAGAAAATCTGTTAGGAATTAAGACTCTGAAAGCACTAGGAGCCATAATATGTTGTTCTCCGGAAGGAGTAAGGTTGTTTTTGCGTGATTTTAAAGGTCACTATGTGTCTAGAGACATGGATCCCCGACTACAGACTTTACCAGTACATCTATGGGCACAAGGCCCTACGGATGTTGGCTGCATGAACATTACACCCTATCGAGTTACATTGAAAGCAGGAGTGGTACTACCACGAATGCGACAATACAAGTTACCGCATGATGCTGTAGTGGCTTTGTTGAAAATCATTGATGAGCTAATTGCCCAGGGAGTAGTTGTAGAAACAGACTCCAATGTATGTAATTCACCGATAATTCCGATTCTTAAACGAACTGATCCTACTGCTCCACCAGTGTACCGATTGGTTATTGATTTGCGTGAACTAAACAAGTGTATTGTACCACAATTCCCTGTGGTCCCTGATATATCATCATTGTTGACAGCAATTGATTCCGAAGCAACATTTTTTACTGTAATTGATCTCAAGAATGCCTTTTTCAGCGTCCCAATAGATCCGGAAAGCCAATACTTGTTCGGATTTAGTTTAAATGGGCGCAGCTTTAAATTCTCACGCGCTCCTCAAGGATTTACAGAAAGCCCCAGCATCTACAGCCAAGCACTGAAACGAGAACTTGACAGTATCCACATGCCAGTCAATACTGCACTGCTTCAATATGTCGATGATCTGCTGATCACCGCGAGAAGCGAGCCAGAATGTGAAAAAGCTTCTCTGACAGTTTTACATTTCCTAGCCGACAAGGGGCACAAGGTGTCCCCTTCTAAGCTGCAATTCTGTGTTCAGCGAGTTATTTATCTTGGTCACTCGCTGTCCAAGGAGGGAAGGCAGCTTACACCAGATCGCATCCAGTTAATTGCTAACATGTCAATACCCCAGACACAAAAGGAGGTGCGGGCTTTCATAGGCCTCACTTCATATTGTAGGCAGTGGATCCCTCAGTACGCATTTCTAGCAAAACCACTCATTCAGTTAACCACACAGGAGGCAGCCACATCGACTGTTCTCCCTTGGACTCAGGAACATACACAAGCTTTTGACAGCCTAAAAGAAGCTTTATGTCAAGCACCTGTTTTAGCAACACCATGTTATAGCAAACCTTTTACACTCTTTGTTACAGAACGCGAAGGTACTGCCTTGTCAGTACTCACTCAGGATCAAGCAGGATCACGCAAGCCATGTGCTTATTTTTCCAGTACATTAGATCCCGTAGCTCAGGCTTTGCCTGCATGCCTGAAATCAGTGGCAGCGACAGCTTTAGCAATCAGACAAAGCGATGCCATAGTATTAGGACACCCATTGACAGTTCAAGTACCACATGCAGTAGAGGTTCTTGTGAACCGAACACAAACGCAACACTTGACCATAGCAAGACTTACCGGTTATGAACTGACATTGTTTCAACCACACATAGAGATCCGACGGTGTAATACATTGAATCCTGCTACACTATTACCTGTAATTGGAACAGACCCACTAGCTCATGATTGTGTTGAAATCATTGAAATAAAGACGAAACCTAGACAAGACTTGACAGACGTTCCATTGTTAGATCCAGACCTGACGTTGTATGTAGACGGATCATGCATGAGAGCAAGTACAGGAGATTTAGTGGCCGCGTATGCAGTCACAACAGACACTGAAGTTATTGAGACACATTGTATAGATACTCTGTCAGCCCAAGCAGCAGAACTTATTGCTCTAACGCAAGCCTGTATTCAAGCCACAAATAAGAAAGTTAATGTATACACTGACTCACGTTATGCATTCGGAGTTGTACACGACTTCGGCGTGCTGTGGCGAGAGAGAGGTTATCTAACGTCCCATGGTGCCCACATTCAGCACGGGCCCCTCATTCATGCTTTGTTAGACGCAATACATCTACCCACTGCTATATCGATTATGAAATGTAAAGCACACACGAAGGTTACTGATACCATTTCTCAAGGCAATGATTTAGCTGACAGAACAGCTAAACAGACTGCTCAGAATCGCACATTAGACATGACAAAGCCAATAGTCCAGACCCCAACACAGTGTATGACAATTAAGGATCCCGCACTTGACGTAATTGACATACAGACACATGCCACAGCAGAAGAAATAAAGAAGTGGACTGAACTAGGAGGGATCCAGACAGATCAAGGATGGATGACGAAGGAGAAATCTGTATGGTTTCTCCCTGATTCCATGGTTCAAGCCATTATAGCTACAGTTCACAGTCCAGCACATTTAGGAGAGAAGGCTATGCTAGACAGCATTCAGCACATTTGGTTCAACAAACATTTACGAGCAGCAGCTAAACAAAAAGTTCGTACCTGTATGATATGTTGTCAGTTTAATCCAGGAAAGAGTGTTCCCGTAGAGCAGGGTGGATTTCAGCCTCCTGACCATCCTTTTGAAGTCCTCCAGATGGATTATATTCAGATGGAACGTTGTCGAGGATTCAAATATGTTCTTGTAGTTGTCTGCGCTCTCTCCCGTTGGACAGAGGCGTATCCCGTATCAGATTACACTGCCCCGACTACTGCCAAGCAGCTAGTTCGAGAATTCTTCCCACGGTACGGTTTACCACGTGTTGTATATTCAGATAACGGTCAGCCTTTCTCATCCGAATTAATGAAACATGTCTCACTCTTGTTGGGATATCAGTGGAAATTCCACTGTGTCCGACACCCCGAGGCAGCAGGTCTCGTAGAAAGACATAACCAGACACTGAAAATCAGACTGTCCAAAATATGTAGAGAGAAAGGTGTCGACTGGATAGTAGCATTACCAGTTGCACTCTTTTACATGAGAATGGTAGCACACTCTAGAACAGGGCTATCCCCGTATGAGGTGATCTTTGGTAGACCACCGAATATGTGGGGGACGCCTATACCACGTAAAATAACTGATGTCGACTGTAATATGCTGACAGATTACTTGGCTTCCTTGATGTCTGCACTACAATCTTCTCGTTCACAGGTAGCTGCAGCCTTTCCCGACAACACTGAGGCGAAACCCCATGACGTTGTTCCGGGTAATCTTGTCTTTGTGAGAAACTTCGACAGGAAAAGTCAATTGGAGCCCAGGTGGAAAGCACCCAAGTTGGTCCTGTTGACCACAAGAACAGCCGTGAAGATCGAGGGACGAAAAGGGTGGATTCATTCAAGTCACGTCAAAAAATTTCATGGACTTCCTCCTGACACAGACAGTACTGCCCGTGTGTCTTCCCCCATTGACTCAAAGCTACCTTTGGCTGAGGCCAGTAGCACCGAACTCTATAAACAGAAACTCAGGTCCAGATCTAAACTGTCGGACGATTTGATTGTTTAAGTCCTCTCCAAGGTGAAGCGGTTGAATCTGTCCCGACATGTACCCCTTAGGTCTGAATCATGTAGAGTCCAGAATCATAATGAAACAACAGGCGTATTGTAAATCACTGCGTAGCTACTGTATGAGGACATTATTAATTTTGTTTTTATTGAGTATTTTAGTAATTATTACGAGTATGATTTTGCACATATATCATCCTATCTCTAGACATGTTTATAATGTTGCTGCAGAACATTCTTTTAGTGACCTACCGCCACATGAATTATCTTATAGACTTGCGCTGCGCAATAACACCTTCATTAGTATGTTACATCATTCCCATCAGACTAGTAATGCGACCAATTGTTGGGTGTGTGGCCGACTTCCTCCCTATCAGAATAACAAAGGAGTTCTGCCTTTCTTTCCACATCCATTCACACACAATGGCTCCTGTGGAGCATGGTTTAGTTTATTAAATTCCATAGACCCAGACACAGCAGTTTATCAACAACATTGGATATGGGGAAATCTGAATCTAGTTTTATTCAAAGTCTGTCACCCTAATAAGGAGGGTCACCCCAGTAGAACAGGAACTGATTTAGAAAATGAAGTGTATAAATTAGGTAATTTTACGCCTAATCTTATGATTTTGAATGTCAAATCCGAAGTTGAACTAATTCTGCCCACTATGTCAGTATTTCCAGTTAAGGGTGAATTATGTGTAAGAAAAGTTGGTTCCATACATATGGGCCATAGCCAATGCGTTACTACAGTAGAATATAGTGATCAAGGTAAATCTTCATTTAGAGCTTCTCGCCATTCTTACTTCATATGTGGTCAGACGGCATATATGCGTCTGCCTCTAGATTGGGATGGTACCTGTTACATAGCATTCCTTTTGCCACCTGTTTTCCTAGCTCCCCCTGATTATTATCGAAATGTTCATTTAGTACACAATAGAGAGCAAAGAGATCTCCCAGTTGTCGATTATACTGAGACGGCATGGGACAAGTATGTAGATTTCAATAAAGGTATCTTTCCCTATATAGGTACAATATCAAATAGTAAGCTGATACGCAGACTCACCAAGACTCTTGAAGCTGTAGTAAACGAGACTATAGCCGCCCTAGGCAATCTGACAGAGGAACAATCAGTGATGAGAATTGTTGTTCTCCAGAATCGTCTTGTCCTTGACGTCATCCTGGCCGATAGGGGCGGAGCTTGCAGGGTCATCGGATCCAGCTGCTGCATATTCATACCAGAAAATTCGCCATCTGTATATAAAGCTATAACACGCCTTCATAAGATTGTAAGCCAGATACACGAAAATCCAGGCACTTGGACGTGGTCCGGGTGGTTTTGGAGTGTGATATCAGCCTGGGGATGGAGAGTTCTATCCTTCCTAGGTATTGGCCTTCTTATACTCTTCAGTTGTTGTTTATGCCTGCAAGGTGGACCAGCGATTTGTGGTCTGTGTGCCACATCATGCATTCCACATCACAGGTCCCGTTCAGAATGCCGGAAGGAAGAAGAAATGATGCTCCATGAGCAAATCAATGGAATGATGAAGATTGATGTCTCGTGAAGGGCAAGAAGGGGACAAGGAGGGAATGTGGAAATGTGGATTTTCCTGATCAGTTATGTCCCCTATCTTGGACCCCAACGGTTCTATATACATGTTACAAGTACATGTATGTTCCCTCCAGTTCCAGTTTCTAAGACGCAAACATATGTGTGTCTACCGTCAACATGTTCTCTGTCAGATCCGCCGTCAATGGGCTGGATATTCGATTCCTAAGTATGAAAGGCCACCGACTTTATATGGCTAAGTTACTCCATTTTTACAGTTCAGGCGAGTAGGCCCGATTCTGTCCTCGAAGCCTTTCCCTGCTCTCTGTCTCTGACAGCTTCAGCTTGAGCTCGCATCTGTATCCATGAACTTTGTCCTACTCCCTGTGCAGCTAACGGTGCCTGCCTCGGCCAGTTTTCGCCTGTCTGCCAAGAAGTTGTATTTCACCTTCGAATTATCTATTTTGCTCTCCAGCCGATGCATTCCTGTCCAGTGATTTAGGTAAACATTTCCTTTAGCTCACAAGCAAGGGACTCAGCCTTTCCGTCCTCCTGCAAGTGATTCATAGCCCTGTTGCCATGGAAAGTTTTCTATCCCTCGCATCTCATATAGACACTTAGACGCTTGTACACGTACACAGTCAGTATAGAATAGATTCTGTCCGAGAGTCCTTCCTTGTGGATAACATAGTTCTTTAAACATAGGATGTTAGATATGATTTGGGATTAGGTTGACTTGACCCCAGACTTCTCGTCTCCACATGTAGAGCTAAATGTCAAGTCCCCTTCACCCCCTAGTTGCACGTCAATTACACGTCATGCTGCCGCGCGCGCATCTATGCCAAGTATTATCTTATAGATCCACCTATGTCTGATAATTCTAACCAATCATGTTTCTTTTATTCCTTATTACGCCTAGTTTCGATTATGTCACTGATTTTGTCACTTTTCTTATCAAATGTTACGCCTTCTACATTCGTTTCATTGTAATGCACTTATTATAAAAATACATGTCTGTTAATAAATTATTGTACTTCACTTCCTGAACCCTCGTGGTGACGGAACCTGAGGGCCGCGACTCGAGTCGGCCATTTTGAATGGAATAAAGCCCATTAGAAAACCTCTTATACCACGGATTCTGCCTCTTGTTATTTTGAGCTATTTACTTTATTTTAAGATTCCGTATGAAATTCAGTCCGGTAATATTTATTTTATTTACCACAGGTGTCCCGGCATTCCCTGCCCCTAGTAATCTGGAGCAAGGCTACCCTCCTTTCTGGTAACCCGCGTGCTCCGCGAGGCTCAGGGGACCCTAGGCGTGAACGTGCCCGACCTCCTGGAGCCCTGGCTGGGATCCGGGAGGCAAATGAGCCCTCATCGGGACTTCCAGGCCAGCCCGGCCATCTGGTCGCCCCATTGGAAAGCATTGCGCGCGACCAGATGGCCGAGGGGAGATGTGCAACCAGATGGCCGGGACCTAAAGGACTCCCATCTGTCCAACCCCGAGCATTCACGCTAGGGTTCCCGCCTGCCCACGCAGGGCTTGGGGGTTCCGCTTTCCCATGGGACCCAAGCCCGGGGAAGGGCCACCGGAGCTCTCGGGCCATGACGCCAGGGGGATGACTGCCCGGGAACCATGGAGCCCGTTCCGGGCACTTTGCTTCGCTGCGGGCTGGAGGAGGGAGCCCCGGACGCCGGGGAGGTGTCATCCGGGCTTAGCCCATCTGGTCCCCGCCTGAGAACCGCTATCCCCGGGAGGGGCGTCCCTGCATACCCTGCCCCTAGTAATCCAGAGGAAGGCTACCCCCGTTTCTGGTAAACCGTGCACACCGGGTGATGGAGGGGACCCTAAGCGCGGAGGTGCCTGACCTCCTGGAGCCCTGGCTGGGATCGAGGAGCCGAATGAGTCCTCATCGGGACTTCCAGGCCGGCCTGGCTATCTGGTCGCCCCTTTGGAAAGCATTGCGTGCGACCAGATGGCCGAGGGGATTGGTGCGACCAGATGGCCGGGACCGAAATGACGCCAATCTGCCCGCCCAAGCCTTCGTGGGAGGGCTCCCGCCTGCCCTTGCAGGGCTCGGGGGATGCAGGGCACGGGGACTGCAGGGCTCCAGGGCTCAGGAGCTGCAGGGCTCGGGGGCTGCAGGGCTCCGGGGTTGCAGGGCTCCAGGGCTGCAGGGCTCAGGGCTGCAGGGCTCAGGGCTGCAGGGCTCAGGGCTGCAGGGCTGCAGGGCTCCGGCGCTGCAGGGCTAAGGGGGGCTCAGAGACCCCATGCTGGGCCTCGGGCATGGGGAGGCCCACAGGAGCTCCCGGGGCCTGGACACCCTGGGACCCATGGAGCCCGTCCCAGGCACTTTGCCACGGCGCGGGCCAGAGGAGGGAGCCCCGGATGCATGGGAGGTGTTGCCCGGGCATAACCCATCTGTTCCCTGGCAGAGAACCGCCATCCCGGGAGGGGTGTCCCGGCATACCCTGCCCTTAGTAATCCTGAGGACGGCTACCCCTCTTTCTGGGAACCCGTGACGGAGGGGACACCAGGGCGTGGACCAGCCCGGTCTCTTCGAGCCCTGGCTAGGATCGGGGAGGCGAATGAGCCCCCATCGGGACTTTCAGGGAAGCCCGGCCATCTAATAGCCCCAATGGAAAGCATTGCGTGCGACCAGATGGCTGAGGGGAAAGATGCGACCAGATGGCCGGGACCGAAAGGACTCCCATCTGCCTACACCGAGCCTTCACGGTAGGGCTCCCGCCTGCCCACGCAGGGCTCAGGGACTCTGCTTCTCGGGGGCTCGGGGATCCCGGCTGGGCCTCAGGCACGGGTAGGACCACTGGATCTCTCGGGCCCAGACTCCTGGGGGAGGACTGCCCGGGACCCATGGAGCCCATCACGGGCACTTTGCCATGCCGTGGGCTGGAGGAGGGAGCCCTCGGAGGGAGGGGAGGTGTTGTCCGGGCACAGACCATCTGGTCCCGGGCAAAGAATCGCCAGCCCGGGGGTTGGTGTTCCGGCATACCCTGCCCCTACTAATCTGGAGGAAAGCCACCCCTCTTTCTGGGAACCCGTGCGCACCGAGACACTCAGGGGACCCTAGGCCCGGACGCACCCGACCTCCTGGAGCCCTGCCTGGGATAGGGGAGGCGAATGAGCCCCCATCGGGACTTCCAGGGCAGCTCGGCCATCTGGTCGCCCCATTGGAAAGCATTGCATGTGACCAGATGGTCGAGGGAAAGGTGCAACCAGATGGCCGGGACCAAAAGGACTCCCATCTGCCCGCGCCGACTCATAGCGGTAGGGCTCCCGCCTGCCCTGGCAGGGCTCCAGGGCTCTGCACCAGGGACCCTTGTACCGGGCAGATGGACACTTGGCAGGCCGCAGGACGTGGGCTCCCAGACCCTGACCAAAACTCAGAAGGCCCGGGGCCGGTCCCTGCTTTTCAACCCAGCCAGGCCAGGGAGATCGGGGAGCCTGCCCAAGCATGAGGGACCCCTGTCCCGGGCACACGGTCCCTCAGGTTGTGCACTTGTTTTCATCAATTTTTTTCAAAATTCTGCGTAGTTGCGCTACGCAAAGTCGGCCTTGCCCTACTCAGGACGTGCGCTTGTTTTCCACAATTTTTTTCAAACTTTTGCGTAGTGGCGCTACGCAAAGTCTGCCCAGCCCTAATATAAACGCCCCCCCCTACATGCTGACATCAGCTCCTTTTTTTCTGCATGCTTCTACACAGCTCTGGAAGTCCTTACTCCACTCTGTCAAAGTCATATAATGACCATGTGATATGGAAATTGTTGCCACCAAAAACTACAAGATTTAAACCATGCTGAGATTGCAGTAAGCAGATGTCTGTCATGGCCCCACGTGATGTACGCTAGTTGTGCTTGGGCTCCGTTCATGACTCGAATTCGGCAATGTGTGCCCTTATGCACCCAAAACTGATCCAAGAATGAGACGGGAAGCTCCCAGTCATCTGAACATAAGAGATTGTGGTCAACGCACAAATCTCGCTCCGTTTCCAAGTTTAGGAGCCACCTACTGTCCCTGTCACAAAGCTGTTCCTGTGAAAAGTCCAGCTCCCGATTGAAGTCTTCTGGTAAGCCTTAAGTCAAAGAAGTGCCATTATGCAGGAATGTCAAGTGAGGACTCAATCCCATCCCACCATTCGATGTGCACTGAGAAGGCGTGAGGGATTCAAGCTGAAGATCTCAATCCTCGGGTGTTGCCAGATTGTGACCTGGTCCTGAAGATGCATCCCTAGGCCATCAATAACACTACAGCAAATAGTGACATTCAAAGAAGCCATGCTGCACATTTTTCATGCATTTTCAGCTCTTTCTGGCCCCACAGAGCCACATGGGTCCCCAGTCACGCATCTGCCAGTGGGTCTGTCCTCGTCTGCCCCTACAGATCTATTCCTGGGTCCACTCCGATGTTAATGCAAACTTCTACTCTGGCACCAAGGTTCAGTTTCTTCCATGCCAATTTTCACTCTAGCCCAAGATCGATCAATGAATTGAGCCGCAATTTATAAATCCTGATTGATTGATTGATTATGAACAGAGCACCGCAAAGCAGTTAGCAACTCCAGCCCATTGAGACCCTCGTGGGTGATTTAGCACGCTTTATAAATCCTGATTGATTTAATCAATCAGTCAATTTGTCTAGCGCAGAGGGTATCTGACCTCGAACTAACATGAGCCCTCTCCACTCTACGAGATAACAGAGGTTCAGCCGATCATTCTTCAGCCGACACCAATCCTAGACCTCTGCCGCAACGCCAGGACTAACCAAGGCTAGAAACTTTCTCCGGATCCGATTCTGATGCAGTTGTGGAAATACCTAATGCTCCTCATGACACTGAATAGGATGAGACGAGGTATAATTTACTTACCCATCATTTTACTGATGCTGGCTTCTACGTAGACTTGAAAAATGCCAGTCGGGGTGATGCAGACCCTGAAACAGAGCTGAGCTCTTTTCTTGGACCACCAGTGCCTCTTGCAACGAATGGCGGAAGTGCTAGACTGCAGTAGTGGAAAGAAGGGCGGAAGTACTAGACTTGCAGTAGTGGAACGAAGGGCAGAAGTACCAGACTTGCAGCAGTGGAATGAAGGGCAGAAGTACTAGACTTGCACTAGAGGAATGAAGGGCGGAAGTACTAGACTTGCAGTAGTGAAACAAAGTGTGGAAGTACTAGACTTGCAGTGGAACAAAGGGCGGAAGTACTAGACTTGCTGTGGAATGAAGGGCGGAAGTAGTAGACTTGCAATAGTGGAACGAAGGGCGGAAGTACTAGAATTGCAATAGTGGAGAGAAGTGTGGAAGTACTAGACTTGCAGTGGAACGAAGGGCGGAAGTACCAGACTTGCAGTAGTGGAACGAAGGGCAGAAGTATTAGACTTGCAGTAGTGGAATGAAGGGCAGAAGTACTATACTTGCAGTAGTGGAACAAAGGGCGGAAGTACTAGACTTGCAGTGAAACGAAGAGCGGAAGTACTAGACTTGCAGTAGTGGAACGAAGGGCAGAAGTACTACACTGCAGTTGTGGAATGAAGGGCAGAAGTACTAGACTTGCAGTAGTGGAACACAGGGCGGAAGTATTAGACTTGCAGTACTGGAACGAAGGGCAGAAGAACTAGACTTGCAGTAGTGGAACGAAGGGCAGAAGTACTAGACTTGCAATAGAACAAAGAGCAGAAGTACTAGATTTGCAATGGAACTTAGGGCGGAAGTACTAGACTTGCAGTAGTGGAACGAAGGGCGGTAGTACTAGACATGCAAAGTGGAATGAATGGCAGAAGTACTAGACTTGCAGTAGTGGAACGAAGAGCGGAAGTACTAGACTTGCAGTAGTGGAACGAAGGGCGGAAGTACTAGACTTGCAGTAGTGGAATGAAGTGCTGAAGTACTAGATTTGCAGTAGTGGAACAAAGGGCGGAAGTACTAGACTTGCAGTACTGGAACGGAGGGCAGAAGTACTAGACTTGCAGTAGTGGAACAATGGGCGAAAGTACTAGACTTGCAGTAGAACGAAGAGCGGAAGTACTAGACTTGCAGTAGTGGGACGAAGGGTGGAAGTAGTAGACTTGCAGTGGAACGAAGGGCGGAAGTACTAGATTTGCAGTAGTGGAACGAAGGGCGGAAGTACTAGACTTGCAGTAGTGGAACGAAGGGTGGTAGTACTAGACATGCAAAGTGGAACGAATGTTAAAAGTACTAGACTTGCAGTAGTGGAACGAAGGGCGGAAGTACTAGACTTGCCATAGTGGTTACGAAGGGTGAAAGTACTAGACTCGCAGTAGTGGAATGAAGTGCTGAAGTACTAGACTTGCAGAAGTGGAATGAAGGGTAGAAGTACTAGACTTGCAGTAGTGGAATGAAGTGTGGAAGTACTAGACTTGCAGCAGTGGAACGAAGGGCAGAAGTGCTAGACTTGCAGTAGTGGAACGAAGGGCAGAAGTACTAGACTTACAGTAGTGGAACTGAGGGCGGAAGTACTAGACTTGCAGTAGTGGAACAGAGGGCGGAAGTACTAGACTTGCAGTAGTGGAACGAAGGGCAGAAGTACTAGACTTGCGGTAGTTGAACGAAGGGCGGAAGTACTACACTTGCAGTAGTGGAATGAAGGGCAAAAGTACTACACTGCAGTTGTGGAATGAAGGGCGGAAGTACTACACTTGCAGTAGTGGAACAGAGGGCGGAAGTACTGGACTTGCAGTACTGGAATGAAGGGCAGAAGAACTAGACTTGCAGTAGTGGAACGAAGGGCAGAAGTACTAGACTTGCAATAGAAAGAAGAGCGGAAGTACTAGACTTGCAGTAGTGGAACGAAGGGCGGAAGTACTAGACTTGCAGCAGTGGAACGAAGGGTGTAAGTAGTAGACTTGCAGCAGTAGAACGAAGGGCAGAAGTGCTAGACTTGCAGTAGTGGTACGAAGGGCAGAAGTTCTAGACTTACAATAGTGGAACTGAAGGTGGAAGTACTAGACTTGCAGTAGTGGAACGAAGGGCAGAAGTGATAGACTTGCAGTAGTGGAACAACGTGTTGAAGTACTAGATGTGCGGTAGTGCAACAAAAGGGGCAAGTACTAGACTTGCAGTAGTGGAACGAAGTGTGGAAGTACTAGACCTGCAGTAGTGGAGCAAAGGATGGAAGTACTAGGCTTGCAGTAGTGGAACCAAGTGTGGAAGTACTAGACCTGCAATAGTGGAACGAAGGATGGAAGTACTAGACTTGCAGTAGTTGAACAAAATGTGGAAATACTAGACGTGCAGTAGTGCAATGATGTGTGGAAGTACTAGACTTGCAGCAGTGGAACAAAGGGTGGAAGTACTAGACCCGCAGTAGTGTTACAAAGGGCGGAAGTTCTAGACTTACTGTAGTGGAACGAAGGGCGGAAGTACGAGACTTGCAATAGTGTAACGAAGGGCAGAAGTACTAGACTTACAGTAGTGGAACTGAGGGCGGAAGTACTAGACTTGCAGTAGTGCAACGAATTTCGGAAGTACTAGACTTGCAGTAGTGGAACGAAGGGCGGATGTACTAGACTTGTAGTAGTGGAACAAAGTGTGGAAGTACTAGACTTGCAGTAGTGGAACAAAGTGTGGAAGTACTAGTCCTGCAGTATTGGAACGAAGGAAGGAAGTACTAGACTTGCAGAAGTGGAACGAAGTGTGGAAGTACTAGACGTGCAGTAGTGCAATTAAGGGCAGAAGTACTATACGTGCAGTAGTGCAACCAAGTGTGAAAGTACTAGACTTAGTGGTACAAAGGTCATAAGTACTAGACTTGCAATAGTAGAAAAAAAAGTGTGGAAGTACTAGACTTGCAGCAGTGGAACAAAGGGTGGAAGTACTAGATCCGCAGTAGTGTTACAAAGGGCAGGAGTACTAGACTTGCAGTGGTGGAACGAAGGGCAGAAGTACTAGACTTGCAGTAGTGGAACGAAGAGCGGAAGTACTAGACTCGCAGTAGTGGAATGAAGTGCTGAAGTACTAGACATGTAGTAGTGGAACGGCGGGCGGAAGTACTAGACTTGCAGTAGTGGAACGAAGGGCGGTAGTACTAGACATGCAGTAGTGGAACAAAGGGCAGAAGTACTAGACTTGCAGTAGTGGAACGAAGGGCGGAAGTACTAGACTTGCCATAGTGGTTACGAAGGGTGAAAGTACTAGGCTTGCAATAGTGGAATGAAGTGCTGAAGTACTAGACTTGCAGAAGTGGAATGAAGGGTGGAAGTACTAGACTTGCAGCAGTGGAACGAAGGGTGTAAGTAGTAGACTTGCAGCAGTAGAACGAAGGGCAGAAGTGCTAGACTTGCAGTAGTGGTACGAAGGGCAGAAGTTCTAGACTTACAGTAGTGGAACTGAGGGTGGAAGTACTAGACTTGCAGTAGTGGAACGAAGGGCAGAAGTGATAGACTTGCAGTAGTGGAACAATGTGTTGAAGTACTAGATGTACGGTAGTGCAACAAAAGGGGCAAGTACTAGACTTGCAGTAGTGGAACGAAGTGTGGAAGTACTAGACCTGCAGTAGTGGAGCAAAGGATGGAAGTACTAGGCTTGCAGTAGTGGAACCAAGTGTGGAAGTACTAGACCTGCAATAGTGGAACGAAGGATGGAAGTACTAGACTTGCAGTAGTTGAACAAAATGTGGAAATACTAGACGTGCAGTAGTGCAATGATGTGTGGAAGTACTAGACTTGCAGCAGTGGAACAAAGGGTGGAAGTACTAGACCCGCAGTAGTGTTACAAAGGGCGGAAGTTCTAGACTTACTGTAGTGGAACGAAGGGCGGAAGTACGAGACTTGCAATAGTGTAACGAAGGGCAGAAGTACTAGACTTACAGTAGTGGAACTGAGGGCGGAAGTACTAGACTTGCAGTAGTGCAACGAATTGCGGAAGTACTAGACTTGCAGTAGTGGAACGAAGGGCGATGTACTAGACTTGTAGTAGTGGAACAAAGTGTGGAAGTACTAGACTTGCAGTAGTGGAACAAAGTGTGGAAGTACTAGACCTGCAGTAGTGGAACGAAGGAAGGAAGTACTAGACTTGCAGAAGTGGAACGAAGTGTGGAAGTACTAGATGTGCAGTAGTGCAATGAAGGGCAGAAGTACTATACGTGCAGTAGTGCAACCAAGTGTGAAAGTACTAGACTTAGTGGTACAAAGGTCATAAGTACTAGACTTGCAATAGTAGAAAAAAAGTGTGGAAGTACTAGACTTGCAGCAGTGGAACAAAGGGTGGAAGTACTAGATCTGCAGTAGTGTTACAAAGGGCAGGAGTACTAGACTTGCAGTGGTGGAACGAAGGGCAGAAGTACTAGACTTGCAGTAGTGGAACGAAGAGCGGAAGTACTAGACTCACAGTAGTGGAATGAAGTGCTGAAGTACTAGACATGTAGTAGTGGAACGGCGGGCGGAAGTACTAGACTTGCAGTAGTGGAACGAAGGGCGGTAGTACTAGACATGCAGTAGTGGAACAAAGGGCAGAAGTACTAGACTTGCAGTAGTGGAACGAAGGGCGGAAGTACTAGACTTGCCATAGTGGTTACGAAGGGTGAAAGTACTAGGCTTGCAATAGTGGAATGAAGTGCTGAAGTACTAGACTTGCAGAAGTGGAATGAAGGGTGGAAGTACTAGACTTGCAGCAGTGGAACGAAGGGCAGAAGTGCTAGACTTGCAGTAGTGGAACGAAGGGCAGAAGTACTAGACTTACAGTAGTGGAACTGAGGGCGGAAGTACTAGACCTGCAGTAGTGGAAGGAAGGGCGGAAGTACTAGACCTGCAGTAGTGGAATGCAGGATTGAAGTACTAGATTTGCAGCAGTTGAACGAAGTGTGGAAGTACTAGATGTGCAGTAGTGCAACAAAAGGCGGAAGAACTAGACTTGCAGTAGTGGAACGAAGTGTGGAAGTACTAGACCTGCAGTAGTGGAACAAAGTGTGGAAGTATTAGACCTGCAGTAGTGGAAGGAAGGGCAGAAGTACTAGACCTGCAGTAGTGGAACGAAGGATGGAAGTACTAGACTTGCAGTAGTTGAACGAAGTGTGGAAGTACTAGACGTGCAGTAGTGCAACAAAAGGCAGAAGAACTAGACTTGCAATAGTGTAACGAAGTGTGAAAGTACTAGACCTGCAGTAGTGGAGCGAAGGATGGAAGTACTAGGCTTGTAGTACTGGAACGAAGTGTGGAAGTACTAGACCTGCAGTAGTGGAACGAAGGATGGAAGTGCTAGACTTGCAGTAGTTGAACAAAGTGTGGAAGTACTAGACGTGCAGTAGTGCAACGAAGTGTGAATGTACTAGACGTCGAGTAGTGCAATGAAGGGCGGGAGTACTAGACTTACAGTAGTGGTACAAAGGACAGAAGTATTAGACTTGCAGTAGTAGAACAAAGTGTGGAAGTACTAGATTTGCAGCAGTGGAACAAGGGGTGGAAGTATTAGACCCGCAGTAGTGTTACAAAGGGCAGAAGTACTAGACTTGCAGTAGTAGAACAAAGTGTGGAAGTACTAGACCTGCAGTAGTGTTACAAAGGGCGGAAGTTCTAGACTTGCTATAGTGGAACGAAGGGCGAAAGTACTAGACTTGCAATAGTGGAACAAAGGGCAGAAGTACTAGACTTACAGTAGTGGAACTGAGGGCAAAAGTACTAGACTTGCAGTAGTGCAACGAATTGCGGAAGTACTAGACTTGCAGTAGTGGAACGAAGGGCGGATGTACTAGACTTGCAGTAGTGGAACAAAGTGTGGAAGTACTAGACCTGCAGTAGTGAAACGAAGGATGGAAGCACTAGACTTGCAGTAGCGGAACGAAGTGTGGAAGTACTAGACTTGCGGTAGTGGTACAAAGGTCAGAAGTACTAAACTTGCAGTAGTAGAACAAAGTGTGGAAGTACAAGACTTGCAGCAGTGGAACAAAGGGTGGAAGTACTAGACCCGCAGCAGTGTTACAAAGGGCAGAAGTATTAGACTTGCAGTAGTGGAAAGAAGGGCAGAAGTACTAGACTTGCAGTAGAACGAAGGGAGGAAGTGCTAGACTTGCAGTAGTGGACCGAAGGGGGAAGTACTAGACTTGCAGTAGTGGAACGAAGGGCGGAAGTACTAGACTTGCAGTAGAAGGAAGAGCAGAAGTACTAGACTTGCAGTAGTGGAACGAAGGACGGAAGTACTAGACTTGCAGTGGAACGAAAGGTGGAAGTACTAGATTTGCAGTAGTGGAACGAAGGGCGGAAGTACTAGACGTGCAGTAGTGGAACAAAGGGCAGAAGTACTAGACTTGCAGTAGTGGACCGAAGGGCGGAAGTACTAGACTTGCAGTAGTGGAACGAAGGACAGAAGTACTAGACTTACAGTGGAACGAAATGCGGAAGTACTAGGCTTGCAGTAGTGGAACGAAGTGTGGAAGTACTAGACCTGCAGTAGTGGAAGGAAGGGCAGAAGTACTAGACCTGCAGTAGTGGAATGAAGGATGGAAGTACTAGACTTGCAGCAGTGGAACGAAGTGTGGAAGTACTAGACGTGCAGTAGTGCAACAAAAGGCAGAAGAACTAGATTTGCAGTAGTGGAAGGAAGGGCAGAAGTACTAGACCTGCAGTAGTGGAATGAAGGATGGAAGTACTAGACTTGCAGCAGTGGAACGAAGTGTGGAAGTACCAGACCTACAGTAGTGGAACGAATTGTGGAAGTACTAAACCTGCAGTAGTGGAAGCAAGGGCGGAAGTACTAGACCTGCAGTAGTGGAACGAAGGATGGAAGTACTAGACTTGCAGTAGTGGAACAAAAGGCGGAAGAACTAGCCTTGCAGTAGTGGCCCGAAGTGTGAAAGTACTAGAGCAGCAGTAGTGGAGCGAAGGATGGAAGTACTAGACTTGCAGTAGTTGAACAAAGTGTGGAAGTACTAGACGTGCAGTAGTGCAACGAAGTGTGAATGTACTAGACGTCGAGTAGTGCAATGAAGGGCGGGAGTACTAGACTTACAGTAGTGGTACAAAGGACAGAAGTATTAGACTGGCAGTAGTAGAACAAAGTGTGGAAGTACTAGATTTGCAACAGTGGAACAAAGGGTGGAAGTACTAGATCCGCAGTAGTGTTACAAAGGGCAGAAGTACTAGACTTGCAGTGGTAGAACAAAGTGTGGAAGTACTGGACCTGCAGTAGTGTTACCAAGAGCGGAAGTTCTAGACTTTCTATAGTGGAACGAAGGGCGAAAGTACTAGACTTGCAATAGTGGAACGAAGGGCAGAAGGTACTAGACTTGCAGTGGTGCAACAAATTGCGGAAGTACTAGACTTGTAGTAGTGGAACGAAGGGCGGATGTACTAGACTTGCAGTAGTGGAACAAAGTGTGGAAGTACTAGACCTGCAGTAGTGGAACGAAGGATGGAAGCACTAGACTTGCAGTAGTGGAACGAAGTGTGGAAGTACTAGACGTGCAGTAATGCAACGAAGGGCAGAAGTACTATACGTGCAGTAGTGCAACCAAGTGTGAAAGTACTAGACTTGAGGTAGTGGTACGAAGGTCAGAAGTACTAGACTTGCAGTAGTAGAACAAAGTGGGGAAGTACTAGACTTGCAGCAGTGGAACAAAGGGTGGAAGTACTAGACCTGCAGCAGTGTTACAAAGGGCAGAAGTACTAGACTTGCAGAAGTGGAAAGAAGGGCAGAAGTACTAGATTTCCAGTAGAACGAAGGGAGGAAGTGCTAGACTTGCAGTAGTGGACCGAAGGGGGAAGTACTAGACTTGCAGTAGTGGAACGAAGGGCGGAAGTACTAGACTTGCAGTAGTGGAACGAAGGCCAGAAATACTAGACCTGCAGTAGTGGAACGAAGGATGGAAGTACTAGACTTGCAGTAGTTGAACAAAGTGTGGTAGTAATAGACGTGCAGTAGTGCAACGAAGTGTGGTTGTACTAGACGTGCAGTAGTGCAATGAAGGGCGGAAGTACTAGACTTGCAGTAGTGGTACAAAGGACAGAAGTATTAGACTTGCAGTAGTAGAACAAAGTGTGGAAGTACTAGATTTGCAGCAGTGGAACAAAGGGTGGAAGTATTAGACCCGCAGTAGTGTTACAAAGGGCAGAAGTACAAGACTTGCAGTAGTAGAACAAAGTGTGGAAGTACTAGACCCACAGTAGTGTTACAAAGGGCGGAAGTTCTAGACTTGCTATAGTGGAACGAAGGGCGAAAGTACTAGACTTGCAATAGTGGAACGAAGGGCAGAAGTACTAGACTTACAGTAGTGGAACTGAGGGCGAAAGTACTAGACTTGCAGTAGTGAAAAGAATTGCGGAAGTACTAGACTTGCAGTAGTGGAACGAAGGGCGGATGTACTAGACTTGCAGTAGTGGAACAAAGTGTGGAAGTACTAGACCTGCAGCAGTGGAACGAAGGATGGAAGCACTAGACTTGCAGTAGCGGAACGAAGTGTGGAAGTACTAGACTTGAGGTAGTGGTACGAAGGTCAGAAGTACTAGACTTGCAGTAGTAGAACAAAGTGTGGAAGTACTAGACCCACAGCAGTGTTACAAAGGGCAGAAGTACTAGACTTGCAGTAGTGGAAAGAAGGGCAGAAGTACTAGACTTGCAGTAGAACAAAGGGAGGAAGTGCTAGACTTGCAGTAGTGGAGCGAAGGGGGAAGTACTAGACTTAAAGTAGTGGAACGAAGGGCGGAAGTACTAGACTTGCAGTAGTGGAACAATGGGCGGAAGTACTAGACTTGCAGTAGAAGGAAGAGCGGAAGTACTAGACTTGCAGTAGTGGAACGAAGGACGGAAGTACTAGACTTGCAGTGGAACGAAAGGTGGAAGTACTAGATTTGCAGTAGTGGCTCGAAGGGCGGAAGTACTAGACTTGCAGTAGTGGAACAAAGGGCAGAAGTACTAGACTTGCAGTAGTGGAACGAAGGGCGGAAGTACTAGACTTGCAGTAGTGGAACAAATGGCAGATGTACTAGACTTGCAGTAGTGGAACGAAGGGCAGAAGTACTAGACATGCAGTAGTGGAAAAATGGGCGGAAGTACTAGACTTGCAGTAGAACGAAGAGCGGAAGTACTAGACTTGCAGTAGTGGAACAAAGGACAGAAGTACTAGACTTACAGTGGAACGAAATGCGGAACTACTAGATTTGCAGTAGTGGAACGAAGGCAGAAGAACTAGACTTGCAGTAGTGGAACGAAGGGCGGAAGTACTAGACTTGCAGTAGTGGATCGAAGGGCAGAAGTACTAGACTTGCAGTAGTGAAACAATGGGTGGAAGTACTAGACTTGCAGTAGAACGAAGAGCGGAAGTAGTAGACTTGCAGTAGTGGAACGAAGGACGGAAGTACTAGACTTGCAGTGAAACAAAAGGTGGAAGTACTAGATTTGCAGTAGTGGAACGAAGGGCGGAAGTACTAGACTTGCAGTAGTGGAACAAAGGGCAGAAGTACTAGACTTGCAGTAGTGGAACGAAGGGCGGAAGTACTAGACTTGCAGTAGTGGAACGAAGGGCAGAAGTACTAGACTTGCAGTAGTGGAACGAAGGGCGGAAGTACTAGACTTGCAGTATTGGAACGAAGGGCAGAAGTACTAGACATGCAGTAGTGGAAAAATGGGCGGAAGTACTAGACTTACAGTAGAACGAAGAGCGGAAGTACTAGACTTGCAGTAGTGGAACGAAGGACAGAAGTACTAGACTTACAGTGGAACGAAATGCGGAAGTACTAGATTTGCAGTAGTGGAACGAAGACAGAACTACTAGACTTGCAGTAGTGGAACGAAGGGCGGAAGTACTAGACTTGCAGTAGTGGATCGAAGGGCAGAAGTACTAGACTTGCAGTAGTGAAACAATGAGCGGAAGTACTAGACTTGCAGTGGAACGAAGAGCGGAAGTCCTAGACTTGCAGTAGTGGAACGAAGGACGGAAGTACTAGACTTGCAGTGAAACGAAAGGCGGAAGTACTAGATTTGCAGTAGTGGAACAAAGGGCGGAAGTACTAGACTTGCAGTAGTGGAACAAAGGGCAGAAGTACTAGACTTGCAGTAGTGGAACGAAGGCCGGAAGTACTAGACTTGCAGTAGTGAAACGAAGGGCAGAAGTACTAGACTTGCAGTAGTGGAACGAAGGGCGGAAGTACTAGGCTTGCAGTAGTGGAACGAAGTGTGGAAGTACTAGACCTGCTGTAGTGGAAATAAGGGCAGAAGTACTAGACCTGCAGTAGTGGAATGAAGGATGGAAGTACTAGACTTGCAGCAGTGGAACGAAGTGTGGAAGTACTAGACGTGCAGTAGTGCAACAAAAGGCAGAAGAACTAGACTTGCAGTAGTGGAACGAATTGTGGAAGTACTAAACCTGCAGTAGTGGAAGCAAGGGCGGAAGTACTAGACCTGCAGTAGTGGAACGAAGGATGGAAGTACTAGACTTGCAGTAGTGGAACGAAGTGTGGAAGTACTAGACGTGCAGTAGTGGAACAAAAGGCGGAAGAACTAGACTTGCAGTAGTGGCCCGAAGTGTGAAAGTACTAGACTTGCGGTAGTGGTACAAAGGTCAGAAGTACTAGACTTGCAGTAGTAGAACAAAGTGTGGAAGTACAAGACTTGCAGCAGTGGAACAAAGGGTGGAAGTACTAGACCCGCAGCAGTGTTACAAAGGGCAGAAGTATTAGACTTGCAGTAGTGGAAAGAAGGGCAGAAGTACTAGACTTGCAGTAGAACGAAGGGAGGAAGTGCTAGACTTGCAGTAGTGGACCGAAGGGGGAAGTACTAGACTTGCAGTAGTGGAACGAAGGGCGGAAGTACTAGACTTGCAGTAGAAGGAAGAGCAGAAGTACTAGACTTGCAGTAGTGGAACAAAGGACGGAAGTACTAGACTTGCAGTGGAACGAAAGGTGGAAGTACTAGATTTGCAGTAGTGGAACGAAGGGCGGAAGTACTAGACGTGCAGTAGTGGAACAAAGGGCAGAAGTACTAGACTTGCAGTAGTGGACCGAAGGGCGGAAGTACTAGACTTGCAGTAGTGGAACGAAGGACAGAAGTACTAGACTTACAGTGGAACGAAATGCGGAAGTACTAGGCTTGCAGTAGTGGAACGAAGTGTGGAAGTACTAGACCTGCAGTAGTGGAAGGAAGGGCAGAAGTACTAGACCTGCAGTAGTGGAATGAAGGATGGAAGTACTAGACTTGCAGCAGTGGAACGAAGTGTGGAAGTACTAGACGTGCAGTAGTGCAACAAAAGGCAGAAGAACTAGATTTGCAGTAGTGGAAGGAAGGGCAGAAGTACTAGACCTGCAGTAGTGGAATGAAGGATGGAAGTACTAGACTTGCAGCAGTGGAACGAAGTGTGGAAGTACCAGACCTACAGTAGTGGAACGAATTGTGGAAGTACTAAACCTGCAGTAGTGGAAGCAAGGGCGGAAGTACTAGACCTGCAGTAGTGGAACGAAGGATGGAAGTACTAGACTTGCAGTAGTGGAACAAAAGGCGGAAGAACTAGCCTTGCAGTAGTGGCCCGAAGTGTGAAAGTACTAGAGCAGCATTAGTGGAGCGAAGGATGGAAGTACTAGACTTGCAGTAGTTGAACAAAGTGTGGAAGTACTAGACGTGCAGTAGTGCAACGAAGTGTGAATGTACTAGACGTCGAGTAGTGCAATGAAGGGCGGGAGTACTAGACTTACAGTAGTGGTACAAAGGACAGAAGTATTAGACTGGCAGTAGTAGAACAAAGTGTGGAAGTACTAGATTTGCAACAGTGGAACAAAGGGTGGAAGTACTAGATCCGCAGTAGTGTTACAAAGGGCAGAAGTACTAGACTTGCAGTGGTAGAACAAAGTGTGGAAGTACTGGACCTGCAGTAGTGTTACCAAGAGCGGAAGTTCTAGACTTTCTATAGTGGAACGAAGGGCGAAAGCACTAGACTTGCAATAGTGGAACGAAGGGCAGAAGGTACTAGACTTGCAGTAGTGCAACAAATTGCGGAAGTACTAGACTTGTAGTAGTGGAACGAAGGGCGGATGTACTAGACTTGCAGTAGTGGAACAAAGTGTGGAAGTACTAGACCTGCAGTAGTTGAACGAAGGATGGAAGCACTAGACTTGCAGTAGTGGAACGAAGTGTGGAAGTACTAGACGTGCAGTAATGCAACGAAGGGCAGAAGTACTATACGTGCAGTAGTGCAACCAAGTGTGAAAGTACTAGACTTGAGGTAGTGGTACGAAGGTCAGAAGTACTAGACTTGCAGTAGTAGAACAAAGTGTGGAAGTACTAGACTTGCAGCAGTGGAACAAAGGGTGGAAGTACTAGACCTGCAGCAGTGTTACAAAGGGCAGAAGTACTAGACTTGCAGAAGTGGAAAGAAGGGCAGAAGTACTAGATTTCCAGTAGAACGAAGGGAGGAAGTGCTAGACTTGCAGTAGTGGACCGAAGGGGGAAGTACTAGACTTGCAGTAGTGGAACGAAGGGCGGAAGTACTAGACTTGCAGTAGTGGAACGAAGGCCAGAAATACTAGACCTGCAGTAGTGGAACGAAGGATGGAAGTACTAAACTTGCAGTAGTTGAACAAAGTGTGGTAGTAATAGACGTGCAGTAGTGCAACGAAGTGTGGTTGTACTAGACGTGCAGTAGTGCAATGAAGGGCGGAAGTACTAGACTTGCAGTAGTGGTACAAAGGACAGAAGTATTAGACTTGCAGTAGTAGAACAAAGTGTGGAAGTACTAGATTTGCAGCAGTGGAACAAAGGGTGGAAGTATTAGACCCGCAGTAGTGTTACAAAGGGCAGAAGTACAAGACTTGCAGTAGTAGAACAAAGTGTGGAAGTACTAGACCCACAGTAGTGTTACAAAGGGCGGAAGTTCTAGACTTGCTATAGTGGAACGAAGGGCGAAAGTACTAGACTTGCAATAGTGGAACGAAGGGCAGAAGTACTAGACTTACAGTAGTGGAACTGAGGGCGAAAGTACTAGACTTGCAGTAGTGAAAAGAATTGCCGAAGTACTAGACTTGCAGTAGTGGAACGAAGGGCGGATGTACTAGACTTGCAGTAGTGGAACAAAGTGTGGAAGTACTAGACCTGCAGCAGTGGAACGAAGGATGGAAGCACTAGACTTGCAGTAGCGGAACGAAGTGTGGAAGTACTAGACTTGAGGTAGTGGTACGAAGGTCAGAAGTACTAGACTTGCAGTAGTAGAACAAAGTGTGGAAGTACTAGACCCACAGCAGTGTTACAAAGGGCAGAAGTACTAGACTTGCAGTAGTGGAAAGAAGGGCAGAAGTACTAGACTTGCAGTAGAACAAAGGGAGGAAGTGCTAGACTTGCAGTAGTGGAGCGAAGGGGGAAGTACTAGACTTAAAGTAGTGGAACGAAGGGCGGAAGTACTAGACTTGCAGTAGTGGAACAATGGGCGGAAGTACTAGACTTGCAGTAGAAGGAAGAGCGGAAGTACTAGACTTGCAGTAGTGGAACGAAGGACGGAAGTACTAGACTTGCAGTGGAACGAAAGCTGGAAGTACTAGATTTGCAGTAGTGGCTCGAAGGGCGGAAGTACTAGACTTGCAGTAGTGGAACAAAGGGCAGAAGTACTAGACTTGCAGTAGTGGAACGAAGGGCGGAAGTACTAGACTTGCAGTAGTGGAACAAATGGCAGATGTACTAGACTTGCAGTAGTGGAACGAAGGGCAGAAGTACTAGACATGCAGTAGTGGAAAAATGGGCGGAAGTACTAGACTTGCAGTAGAACGAAGAGCGGAAGTACTAGACTTGCAGTAGTGGAACAAAGGACAGAAGTACTAGACTTACAGTGGAACGAAATGCGGAAGTACTAGATTTGCAGTAGTGGAACGAAGGCAGAAGAATTAGACTTGCAGTAGTGGAACGAAGGGCGGATGTACTAGACTTGCAGTAGTGGAACAAAGTGTGGAAGTACTAGACCTGCAGCAGTGGAACGAAGGATGGAAGCACTAGACTTGCAGTAGCGGAACGAAGTGTGGAAGTACTAGACTTGAGGTAGTGGTACGAAGGTCAGAAGTACTAGACTTGCAGTAGTAGAACAAAGTGTGGAAGTACTAGACCCACAGCAGTGTTACAAAGGGCAGAAGTACTAGACTTAAAGTAGTGGAACGAAGGGCGGAAGTACTAGACTTGCAGTAGTGGAACAATGGGCGGAAGTACTAGACTTGCAGTAGAAGGAAGAGCGGAAGTACTAGACTTGCAGTAGTGGAACGAAGGACGGAAGTACTAGACTTGCAGTGGAACGAAAGCTGGAAGTACTAGATTTGCAGTAGTGGCTCGAAGGGCGGAAGTACTAGACTTGCAGTAGTGGAACAAAGGGCAGAAGTACTAGACTTGCAGTAGTGGAACGAAGGGCGGAAGTACTAGACTTGCAGTAGTGGAACAAATGGCAGATGTACTAGACTTGCAGTAGTGGAACGAAGGGCAGAAGTACTAGACATGCAGTAGTGGAAAAATGGGCGGAAGTACTAGACTTGCAGTAGAACGAAGAGCGGAAGTACTAGACTTGCAGTAGTGGAACAAAGGACAGAAGTACTAGACTTACAGTGGAACGAAATGCGGAAGTACTAGATTTGCAGTAGTGGAACGAAGGCAGAAGAATTAGACTTGCAGTAGTGGAACGAAGGGCGGAAGTACTAGACTTGCAGTAGTGGATCGAAGGGCAGAAGTACTAGACTTGCAGTAGTGAAACAATGGGTGGAAGTACTAGACTTGCAGTAGAACGAAGAGCGGAAGTAGTAGACTTGCAGTAGTGGAACGAAGGACGGAAGTACTAGACTTGCAGGGAAACAAAAGGTGGAAGTACTAGATTTGCAGTAGTGGAACGAAGGGCGGAAGTACTAGACTTGCAGTAGTGGAACAAAGGGCAGAAGTACTAGACTTGCAGTAGTGGAACGAAGGGCGGAAGTACTAGATTTGCAGTAGTGGAACGAAGGCAGAACTACTAGACTTGCAGTAGTGGAACGAAGGGCGGAAGTACTAGACTTGCAGTAGTGGATCGAAGGGCAGAAGTACTAGACTTGCAGTAGTGAAACAATGAGCGGAAGTACTAGACTTGCAGTAGAACGAAGAGCGGAAGTCCTAGACTTGCAGTAGTGGAACGAAGGACGGAAGTACTAGACTTGCAGTGAAACGAAAGGCGGAAGTACTAGATTTGCAGTAGTGGAACAAAGGGCGGAAGTACTAGACTTGCAGTAGTGGAACAAAGGGCAGAAGTACTAGACTTGCAGTAGTGGAACGAAGGGCGGAAGTACTAGACTTGCAGTAGTGAAACGAAGGGCAGAAGTACTAGACTTGCAGTAGTGGAACGAAGGGCGGAAGTACTAGGCTTGCAGTAGTGGAACGAAGTGTGGAAGTACTAGACCTGCTGTAGTGGAAATAAGGGCAGAAGTACTAGACCTGCAGTAGTGGAATGAAGGATGGAAGTACTAGACTTGCAGCAGTGGAACGAAGTGTGGAAGTACTAGACGTGCAGTAGTGCAACAAAAGGCAGAAGAACTAGACTTGCAGTAGTGGAACGAATTGTGGAAGTACTAAACCTGCAGTAGTGGAAGCAAGGGCGGAAGTACTAGACCTGCAGTAGTGGAACGAAGGATGGAATTACTAGACTAGCAGTAGTGGAACGAAGTGTGGAAGTACTAGACGTGCAGTAGTGGAACAAAAGGCAGAAGAACTAGACTTGCAGTAGTGGCCCGAAGTGTGAAAGTACTAGAGCTGCAGTAGTGGAGCGAAGGATGGAAGTACTAGGCTTGTAGAAGTGGAACTAAGTGTGGAAGTACTAGACCTGCAGTAGTGGGACGAAGGATGGAAGTACTAGACTTGCAGTAGTTAAACAAAGTGTGGAAGTACTAGACGTGCAGTAGTGCAACGAAGTGTGAATGTATTAGACGTGCAGTAGTGCAATGAAGGTCGGAAGTACTAGACTTGCAGTAGTGAAACAATGGGTGGAAGTACTAGACTTGCAGTAGAACGAAGAGCGGAAGTACTAGACTTGCAGTAGTGGAACGAAGGACGGAAGTACTAGACTTGCAGTGAAACGAAAGGTGGAAGTACTAGATTTGCAGTAGTGGAACGAAGGGCGGAAGTACTAGACTTGCAGTAGTGGAACAAAGGGCAGAAGTACTAGACTTGCAGTAGTGGAACGAAGGGCGGAAGTACTAGACTTGCAGTAGTGGACCGAAGGGGGAAGTACTAGACTTGCAGTAGTGGAACGAAGGGCGGAAGTACTAGACTTGCAGTAGTGGAACGAAGGCCAGAAATACTAGACCTGCAGTAGTGGAACGAAGGATGGAAGTACTAGACTTGCAGTAGTTGAACAAAGTGTGGTAGTAATAGACGTGCAGTAGTGCAACGAAGTGTGGTTGTACTAGACGTGCAGTAGTGCAATGAAGGGCAGAAGTACTAGACTTGCAGTAGTGGTACAAAGGACAGAAGTATTAGACTTGCAGTAGTAGAACAAAGTGTGGAAGTACTAGATTTGCAGCAGTGGAACAAAGGGTGGACGTATTAGACCCGCAGTAGTGTTACAAAGGGCAGAAGTACAAGACTTGCAGTAGTAGAACAAAGTGTGGAAGTACTAGACCCACAGTAGTGTTACAAAGGGCGGAAGTTCTAGACTTGCTATAGTGGAACGAAGGGCGAAAGTACTAGACTTGCAATAGTGGAACGAAGGGCAGAAGTACTAGACTTACAGTAGTGGAACTGAGGGCGAAAGTACTAGACTTGCAGTAGTGAAAAGAATTGCGGAAGTACTAGACTTGCAGTTGTGGAACGAAGGGCGGATGTACTAGACTTGCAGTAGTGGAACAAAGTGTGGAAGTACTAGACCTGCAGCAGTGGAACGAAGGATGGAAGCACTAGACTTGCAGTAGCGGAACGAAGTGTGGAAGTACTAGACTTGAGGTAGTGGTACGAAGGTCAGAAGTACTAGACTTGCAGTAGTAGAACAAAGTGTGGAAGTACTAGACCCACAGCAGTGTTACAAAGGGCAGAAGTACTAGACTTGCAGTAGTGGAAAGAAGGGCAGAAGTACTAGACTTGCAGTAGAACAAAGGGAGGAAGTGCTAGACTTGCAGTAGTGGAGCGAAGGGGGAAGTACTAGACTTAAAGTAGTGGAACGAAGGGCGGAAGTACTAGACTTGCAGTAGTGGAACAATGGGCGGAAGTACTAGACTTGCAGTAGAAGGAAGAGCGGAAGTACTAGACTTGCAGTAGTGGAACGAAGGACGAAAGTACTAGACTTGCAGTGGAACGAAAGGTGGAAGTACTAGATTTGCAGTAGTGGCTCGAAGGGCGGAAGTACTAGACTTGCAGTAGTGGAACAAAGGGCAGAAGTACTAGACTTGCAGTAGTGGAACAAAGGGCGGAAGTACTAGACTTGCAGTAGTGGAACAAATGGCAGATGTACTAGACTTGCAGTAGTGGAACGAAGGGCAGAAGTACTAGACATGCAGTAGTGGAAAAATGGGTGGAAGTACTAGACTTGCAGTAGAACGAAGAGCGGAAGTACTAGACTTGCAGTAGTGGAACAAAGGACAGAAGTACTAGACTTACAGTGGAACGAAATGCGGAAGTACTAGATTTGCAGTAGTGGAACGAAGGCAGAAGTACTAGACTTGCAGTAGTGGAACGAAGGGCGGAAGTACTAGACTTGCAGTAGTGGATCGAAGAGCAGAAGTACTAGACTTGCAGTAGTGAAACAATGGGTGGAAGTACTAGACTTGCAGTAGAACGAAGAGTGGAAGTAGTAGACTTGCAGTAGTGGAACGAAGGACGGAAGTACTAGACTTGCAGTGAAACAAAAGGTGGAAGTACTAGATTTGCAGTAGTGGAACGAAGGGCGGAAGTACTAGACTTGCAGTAGTGGAACAAAGGGCAGAAGTACTAGACTTGCAGTAGTGGAACGAAGGGCGGAAGTACTAGACTTGCAGTAGTGGAACGAAGGGCAGAAGTACTAGACTTGCAGTAGTGGAACGAAGGGCGGAAGTACTAGACTTGCAGTATTGGAACGAAGGGCAGAAGTACTAGACATGCAGTAGTGGAAAAATGGGCGGAAGTACTGGACTTACAGTAGAACGAAGAGCGGAAGTACTAGACTTGCAGTAGTGGAACGAAGGACAGAAGTACTAGACTTACAGTGGAACGAAATGCGGAAGTACTAGATTTGCAGTAGTGGAACGAAGGCAGAACTACTAGACTTGCAGTAGTGGAACGAAGGGCGGAAGTACTAGACTTGCAGTAGTGGATCGAAGGGCAGAAGTACTAGACTTGCAGTAGTGAAACAATGAGCGGAAGTACTAGACTTGCAGTAGAACGAAGAGCGGAAGTCCTAGACTTGCAGTAGTGGAACGAAGGACGGAAGTACTAGACTTGCAGTGAAACGAAAGGCGGAAGTACTAGATTTGCAGTAGTGGAACAAAGGGCGGAAGTACTAGACTTGCAGTAGTGGAACAAAGGGCAGAAGTACTAGACTTGCAGTAGTGGAACAAAGGGCGGAAGTACTAGACGTGCAGTAGTGCAACGAAGTGTGAATGTACTAGACGTGCAGTAGTGCAATGAAGGTCGGAAGTACTAGACTTGCAGTAGTGAAACAATGGGTGGAAGTACTAGACTTGCAGTAGAACGAAGAGCGGAAGTACTAGACTTGCAGTAGTGGAACGAAGGACGGAAGTACTAGACTTGCAGTGAAACGAAAGGTGGAAGTACTAGATTTGCAGTAGTGGAACGAAGGGCGGAAGTACTAGACTTGCAGTAGTGGAACAAAGGGCAGAAGTACTAGACTTGCAGTAGTGGAACGAAGGGCGGAAGTACTAGACTTGCAGTAGTGGAACGAAGGGCAGAAGTACTAGACTTGCAGTATTGGAACGAAGGGCAGAAGTACTAGACATGCAGTAGTGAAACAATGGGCGGAAGTACTAGACTTACAGTAGAACGAAGAGCGGAAGTACTAGACTTGCAGTAGTGAAACGAAGGACAGAAGTACTAGACTTACAGTGGAACGAAATGCGGAAGTACTAGATTTGCAGTAGTGGAACGAAGGCAGAACTACTAGACTTGCAGTAGTGGAACGGAGGGCAGAAGTACTAGACTTGCAGTAGTTGATCGAAGGGCAGAAGTACTAGATTTGCAGTAGTGAAACAATGAGCGGAAGTACTAGACTTGCAGTAGAACGAAGAGCGGCAGTCCTAGACTTGCAGTAGTGGAACGAAGGACGGAAGTACTAGACTTGCAGTGAAACGAAAGGCGGAAGTACTAGATTTGCAGTAGTGGAACAAAGGGCGGAAGTACTAGACTTGCAGTAGTGGAACAAAGGGCAGAAGTACTAGACTTGCAGAAGTGGAACGAAGGGCGGAAGTACTAGACTTGCAGTAGTGAAACGAAGGGCAGAAGTACTAGACTTGCAGTAGTGGAACGAAGGGCGGAAGTACTAGGCTTGCAGTAGTGGAAAGAAGTGTGGAAGTACTAGACCTGCTGTAGTGGAAATAAGGGCAGAAGTACTAGACCTGCAGTAGTGGAATGAAGGATGGAAGTACTAGACTTGCAGCAGTGGAACAAAGTGTGGAAGTACTAGACGTGCAGTAGTGCAACAAAAGGCAGAAGAACTAGACTTGCAGTAGTGGAACGAATTGTGGAAGTACTAAACCTGCAGTAGTGGAAGCAAGGGCGGAAGTACTAGACCTGCAGTAGTGGAACGAAGTGTGGAAGTACTAGACGTGCAGTAGTGGAACAAAAGGTGGAAGAACTAGACTTGCAGTAGTGGCCCGAAGTGTGAAAGTACTAGAGCTGCAGTAGTGGAGCGAAGGATGGAAGTACTAGGCTTGTAGAAGTGGAACTAAGTGTGGAAGTACTAGACCTGCAGTAGTGGGACGAAGGATGGAAGTACTAGACTTGCAGTAGTTAAACAAAGTGTGGAAGTACTAGACGTGCAGTAGTGCAACGAAGTGTGAATGTACTAGACGTGCAGTAGTGCAATGAAGGGCGGAAGTACTAGACTTGCAGTAGTGAAACAATGGGTGGAAGTACTAGACTTGCAGTAGAACGAAGAGCGGAAGTACTAGACTTGCAGTAGTGGAACGAAGGACGGAAGTACTAGACTTGCAGTGGAACGAAAGGCGGAAGTACTAGATTTGCAGTAGTGGAACGAAGGGCAGAAGTACTAGACTTGCAGTAGTGGAACGAAGGGCAGAAGTACTAGACTTGCAATAGTGGAACGAAGGGCAGAAGTACTAGACTTGCAGAAGCACTAGGCGTGCAGTAGTGGAACAATGGGCGGAAGTACTAGACTTGCAGTAGTCAGCTGACACCACCTGGTACTATAGTCAGCTGACACCACCTGGCAGTGTAGTCAACTGCCAGCACCTGGTATTATGGTCAGCTGCCACCAGCAGGTACTATTGTAAGCTGCCACCACCTGGTACTATATTCAGCTGCCACCACATGGTTCAACAGTAAGCTTCCAGCACCTGGTGCTATAGTCAGCTGCCACCACCTGGTACTATAGTCACCCGGCACCACCTGGTACTATAGTCAGTTGCCACCACTTGGTACTATAGTCAGCTGCCACCACCTGATACTATAGTCAGCTGCCACCGCCTAGTACTATAGTCAGCTGCCACCACCCGATACTACAGTCAGCTGCCACCACCAGGTACTATAGTCAGTTGCTGTCACCTGGTACTGTAGTCAGCTGCCACCACCTGGTACTATTGTCAATTGCCACCACCTGGTACTATAGTCAGCTGCATCACTAGGTACTGTAGTAAGTTGCCGCCGCCAGGTACTATAGTCAGCTGCACCACCTGGTACTATAGTCAGCTTCCTCCACCTGGTACTATAGTCACCCGCCACCACCTGGTACTATAGTCAGCTACCACCACCTGGTACTATAGTCAGCTGCCACCACCTGGTACATTAGTCAGCTGCCACCACCAGGTACTATAGTCAGTTGCCGCCACCAGGTACTGTAGTCAGCTGCCACCACCTGGTACTATTGTCAGCTGCCACCACCTGGTACTATAGTCAGCTGCATCACAAGGTGCTATTGTCAGTTGCCACCACCAGGTACTATAGTCAGCTGCACCACCTGGTACTATAGTCAGCTTCCTCCACCTGGTACTATAGCCACCCGCCACCACCTGGTAATATAGTCAGCTGCCACCGCCTGGAGCAATAGTCAGCTGCCACCACCTGGTATTATAGTCAGCTGCCAGCACCTGGTACTATAGTCAGCTGCCACCATCTGGTACTATAGTCAGCAGACACCACCTGGTACTACAGTCAGAAGCCCCCACATGGTGCTATAGTAAGCTGCAACCACCTGGTACTATAGCCTGCTGCCACCACCTGGTACTTTAGTCAGCTGCCACCAACTGGTACTATAGTGGGCTGACATCACCTGGCACTATAGTCAGCTGCCACCACCTGACACTATAGTCTGCTGCCACCACCTGTGGTACCATAGTCAGCTGCCACTACCCGTTACTACAGTCAGCTGCCACCTCCAAGTACTATAGTCAGCTGCCATCACCTGGTACTATAGTCATCTGCCACCACCTGGATCTACAGTCAGCATCCACCACCTGGTACTATAGTCAGATACCACCACCAGGAACTATAGTCGGCTGCCACGACCTAGTACTATACTCAGCTGCCACCACCCGGTAGTATAGTCAACTTCCACCACCCGGTTATATATTCAGCTGCTACCAGCTGGTACTATAGTCACCTGCCACAACCTGGTACTGTAGTCACCTGTCACCACGTGGTACTATGGTCAGCTGCCACAACTGGAACTACAGTCAGCAGCCACCACCTGGTACTATAGTCAGCTGCCAAGACCTGGTACTATAGTCAGCTGCCACCTCCTGGTACTATAGTCACCTGCCACCACCTGGTACTATAGTCAGCTGCCACCACCTGGTACTATAGTCAGCTGCTACCACCTGGTACTATAGTCAGCTTCTACCACCTGGTACTACAATCATCTGCCAGCACCTGATGCTATAGTCAGCTGCCACCACCAGGTACTACAGTCGGCTGCCATCACATGGTACTATTGTGGGCTGCCACCAACTGGTACCATAGTCAGCTGCCACTACCTGATAGTATAGTCAGCTGCCACCACCTGGTGCTGTAGTCAGCTGCCACCACCTGGTATGGTCAGCTGTCAGCACCTGGTGCTATAGTCAGTTGCCACCACCTGGTCCTACAGTCAGCTGCCAGCACCTAGTGCTATATTCGGCTGCCACCACCTGGTACTACAGTCAGCTGACACCACCTGGTGCTATTGTCAGCTGCCAACACCTGACACTGTAGTTAGCTGCCAGCACCTGGTATTATAGTCAGCTGCCACCACCTGGTGCTATAGTCAGCTGCCTTCAGATGGTACTAGAGTCAGCTGCCACCACCTGGTACTACAGTCAGCTGCCAGCGACTAGTAATATAGTGAGCGGCCTGCTCCTTGTACTATAGTCAGCTGCCACCACCCGGTAGTATAGTCAGCTGCCACCACCTGGTACTATAGTCAACTGCCACCACCTGGTTACTATAGTCAGCTGCCACCACCTGGTACTATAGTCAGCTGCCACCACCTGGTACCACAGTCAGCTGCCAGCACCTGGTGCTATATTCGGCTGCCACCACCTGGTGCTATAGTCAACTGCCACCACCTGGTACTATTGTCAGCCGCCACCCACCTGGTACTACAGTCGGCTGCCCCCACCAGGTACTATATTCAGCAGCCACCACCTGGTACTATAATCAGCCACCACCACCTTTTACTATAGTCAGCTGCCACCACCTGGTACTACAGTCAGCTGACACCACCTGGTGCTATTGTCAGCTGCCAACACCTGACACTGTAGTTAGCTGCCAGCACCTGGTATTATAGTCAGCTGCCACCACCTGGTGCTATAGTCAGCTGCCTTCAGATGGTACTAGAGTCAGCTGCCACCACCTGGTACTACAGTCAGCTGCCAGCGCCTAGTAGTATAGTGAGCTACCAGCACCTTGCACTATAGTCAGCTGCCACCACCCGGTAGTATAGTCAGCTGCCACCACCTGGTACTATAGTCAACTGCCACCACCTGGTTACTACAGTCAGCTGCCACCATCTGGTACTATAGTCAGCTGCCACCACCTGGTACCACAGTCAGCTGCCAGCACCTGATACAATAGTCAGCTGCCACCACCTGGTTCTACAGTCAGCTGCCAGCACCTGGTGCTATAGTCAGCTGACACAACCTGGTACTATTGAGAACTGCCACCACCTGGTACTGCCAGCTGGTACTGTATTCAGCTGCCATCACCTGGTACTACAGTCAGCTGCCACCAACTAGTACTATAGTCAGCTGCCACCACCCAGTACTACAGTCAGCTGCCACCACCAGGTACTATAGTCAGTTGCCGCCACCAGCTACTATTGTCAGCCGCCACCACCTGAGTCAGCTGCCACCACCTGGTGCTATAGTCAGCTGCCACCACCTTATGCTATACTCAGACACTATCACCTGGTACTTTAGTCAGCTGCTATTACCTAATACTATAGTCAGCTGCCACCACCTGGTAGTACAGTCAGCTGCCACCACCTAGTACTATACTCAGCTGCCACCATCCGGTAGTATAGTCAGCTTCCACCACCCGGTTCTATATTCAGCTGTCACCAACTCACCCGCCACAACCTGGTACTGTAGTCACCTGTCACCACGTGGTACTATAGTCAGCTGCCACATCTGGTACTACAGTCAGCAGCCACCACCTGGTACTATATTCAGCAGCCACCACCTGGTACTATAATCAGCCACCACCACCTTTTACTATAGTCAGCTGCCACCACCTGGTACTACAGTCAGCTGACACCACCTGGTGCTATTGTCAGCTGCCAACACCTGACACTGTAGTTAGCTGCCAGCACCTGGTATTATAGTCAGCTGCCACCACCTGGTGCTATAGTCAGCTGCCTTCAGATGGTACTAGAGTCAGCTGCCACCACCTGGTACTACAGTCAGCTGCCAGCGCCTAGTAGTATAGTGAGCTACCAGCACCTTGCACTATAGTCAGCTGCCACCACCCGGTAGTATAGTCAGCTGCCACCACCTGGTACTATAGTCAACTGCCACCACCTGGTTACTACAGTCAGCTGCCACCATCTGGTACTATAGTCAGCTGCCACCACCTGGTACCACAGTCAGCTGCCAGCACCTGATACAATAGTCAGCTGCCACCACCTGGTTCTACAGTCAGCTGCCAGCACCTGGTGCTATAGTCAGCTGACACAACCTGGTACTATTGAGAACTGCCACCACCTGGTACCGCCAGCTGGTACTGTATTCAGCTGCCATCACCTGGTACTACAGTCAGCTGCCACCAACTAGTACTATAGTCAGCTGCCACCACCCAGTACTACAGTCAGCTGCCACCACCAGGTACTATAGTCAGTTGCCGCCACCAGCTACTATTGTCAGCCGCCACCACCTGAGTCAGCTGCCACCACCTGGTGCTATAGTCAGCTGCCACCACCTTATGCTATACTCAGACACTATCACCTGGTACTTTAGTCAGCTGCTATTACCTAATACTATAGTCAGCTGCCACCACCTGGTAGTACAGTCAGCTGCCACCACCTAGTACTATACTCAGCTGCCACCATCCGGTAGTATAGTCAGCTGCCACCACCTAGTACTATACTCAGCTGCCACCATCCGGTAGTATAGTCAGCATCCACCACCCGGTTCTATATTCAGCTGCCACCAACTCACCCGCCACAACCTGGTACTGTAGTCACCTGTCACCACGTGGTACTATAGTCAGCTGCCACAACTGGTACTACAGTCAGCAGCCACCACCTGGTACTATAGTCAGCTGCCAAGACCTGGTACTATAGTCAGCTGCCACCTCCTGGTACTATAGTCACCTGCCACCACCTGGTACTATAGTCAGCTGCCACCACCTGGTACTATAGTCAACTGCTACCACCTGGTACTATAGTCAGCTGCTACCACCTGGTACTACAATTATCTGCCAGCACCTGATGCTATAGTCAGCTGCCACCACCTGGTACTACAGTCAGCTGCCACCACCTGGTACTATAGTCAGCTGCCACCACCTGGTACTATAGTCAGCTGCCACCTCCTGATACTATAGTCACCTGCCACCACCTGGTACTATAATCAGCTGCTACCACCTGGTACTATAGTCAGCTGCTACCACCTGGTACTACAATCATCTGGCAGCACCTGATGCTATAGTCAGCTGCCACCACCAGGTACTACAGTCGGCTGCCATCACATGGTACTATTGTGGGCTGCCAACAACTGGTACTATAGACGGCTGCCAACACTGGTGCTATAGTCAGCTGCCACCACCTGGTACTATCGTCAGCTGCCAACACCTGGTACTACACTCAGCTGACACCAACAGGTACTATAGTCAGCTGCCGCCAGCAGGTACTATTGTCAGCAGCCACCACCTAGTACTATAGTCAGCCGCCACCACTTCGTACTATAGTCAGACGTCACCACCTGGTTCTACAGTCAGCTGCTAGCACCTGGTGCTATAGTCAGCTGCCACCACCTGGTGCTATAGTCAGCTGCCACCACCTGGTAATATAGTCAGCTGCCAATACCTTGTGCTATAATCAGCTGCCACCACCTGGTACTACAGTTAGCTTCTAGCACCTGATGCTTTATTCAGCTGCCACCACCTGGTACTGTAGTCAGCTGCCACCACCAGGTACTATATTCAGCTGCCACCACCTGGTACTATAGTCAGCTGCCACCACCTCACCACCTGGTACTATAGTCAGCTGCCATCACATGGTACTACCCTCAGCTGCCACCACCTGGTGCTATAGTTAGCTGCCACCACCTGGTATCATAGTCAACCACTAGCACCTGGTACTATAGACTTCTGCCAGCCCCTGGTGCTATAGTCAGCTGCCACCACCTATTACTATATTCAGCTGCCACCACCAGGTACTAAAGTCAGCTGCCACCACCTGGTGCTATCATCAGCTGCCACCACCTGGTACAACGGCTCGGCTGACCTGTTTCTCTGGCTCTAAAGCAGCTTTGCTGACCTGGTTCTCTGTCTCTGCAACGGCTCTGTTGACCTGGTTCTCTGGCTCTAATGCGGATCTGCTGACCTGGATCTCTGGCTCTACAGCTGCTCTATTGACCTGGTTCTCTGGCTGTACTATAGTCAGCTGCCACCACCTGGTACTACAGTCAGCTGCCAGCACCTGGTGCTATAGGCAGTTGACACCACCTGGTACTATTGTCAGCCGCCAACACCTGGTACTACAGTCGGCTGCCACCACCAGGCATGATCTTCAGCTGTCACCACCTGGTACTATAGTCAGCCGCCACCACCTGGTACTATAGTCAGCTGCTACCACCTGGTACTACAATTATCTGCCAGCACCTGATGCTATAGTCAGCTGCCACCACCTGGTACTACAGTCAGCTGCCACCACCTGGTACTATAGTCAGCTGCCACCACCTGGTACTATAGTCAGCTGCCACCTCCTGATACTATAGTCACCTGCCACCACCTGGTACTATAATCAGCTGCTACCACTTGGTACTATAGTCAGCTGCTACCACCTGGTACTACAATCATCTGGCAGCACCTGATGCTATAGTCAGCTGCCACCACCAGGTACTACAGTCGGCTGCCATCACATGGTACTATTGTGGGCTGCCAACAACTGGTACTATAGACGGCTGCCAACACTGGTGCTATAGTCAGCTGCCACCACCTGGTACTATCGTCAGCTGCCAACACCTGGTACTACACTCAGCTGACACCAACAGGTACTATAGTCAGCTGCCGCCAGCAGGTACTATTGTCAGCAGCCACCACCTAGTACTATAGTCAGCCGCCACCACTTCGTACTATAGTCAGATGTCACCACCTGGTTCTACAGTCAGCTGCTAGCACCTGGTGCTATAGTCAGCTGCCACCACCTGGTGCTATAGTCAGCTGCCACCACCTGGTAATATAGTCAGCTGCCAATACCTTGTGCTATAATCAGCTGCCACCACCTGGTACTACAGTTAGCTTCTAGCACCTGATGCTTTATTCAGCTGCCACCACCTGGTACTGTAGTCAGCTGCCACCACCAGGTACTATATTCAGCTGCCACCACCTGGTACTATAGTCAGCTGCCACCACCTCACCACCTGGTACTATAGTCAGCTGCCATCACATGGTACTACCCTCAGCTGCCACCACCTGGTGCTATAGTTAGCTGCCACCACCTGGTATCATAGTCAACCACTAGCACCTGGTACTATAGACTTCTGCCAGCCCCTGGTGCTATAGTCAGCTGCCACCACCTATTACTATATTCAGCTGCCACCACCAGGTACTAAAGTCAGCTGCCACCACCTGGTGCTATCATCAGCTGCCACCACCTGGTACAACGGCTCGGCTGACCTGTTTCTCTGGCTCTAAAGCAGCTTTGCTGACCTGGTTCTCTGTCTCTGCAACGGCTCTGTTGACCTGGTTCTCTGGCTCTAATGCGGATCTGCTGACCTGGATCTCTGGCTCTACAGCTGCTCTATTGACCTGGTTCTCTGGCTGTACTATAGTCAGCTGCCACCACCTGGTACTACAGTCAGCTGCCAGCACCTGGTGCTATAGGCAGTTGACACCACCTGGTACTATTGTCAGCCGCCAACACCTGGTACTACAGTCGGCTGCCACCACCAGGCATGATCTTCAGCTGTCACCACCTGGTACTATAGTCAGCCGCCACCACCTAGTACTATAGTCTGCTGCCACCACCTGGTACCATAATCAGCCACCACCACCTTTTACTAAAGTTGGCTGCCACCACGTGGTACTATAGTCAGCTGCCACCACCTGGTGCTATAGTCTGCTGACACCACCTGGTACTATAGTCAGCTGTCTGCACCTGGCACTGTAGTCAGCTGCCAGCACCTGGTATTACAGTCAGTTACCACCACCTGGTGCTATAGTCAGCTGCCTTCACATGGTACTAGAGTCAGCTGCCACCACCTGGTACTACAGTCATCTGCCACCACCTGGTACTACAGTCAGCTGCCAGCGCCTGGTACTATAGTCAGCTGCCACCACCTGGTGCTATAGTCAGCTGCCACCACCTTACGCTATACTCAGCCACTATCACCTGGGACTTAGTCAGCTGCCACTACCTAATACTATAGTCAGCTGCCACCACCTGGTACTACATTCAGCTGCCACCACCTAGTACTATACTCAGCTGCCACCACCCGGTAGTATAGTCAGCTTCCACCACCCGGTTCTATATTCAGCTGCCACCAACTGGTACTATAGTCACCCGCCACAACCTGGTACTGTAGTCACCTGTCACCACGTAGTACTATAGTCAGCTGCCACACCTGGTACTACAGTCAGCAGCCACCACCTGGTACTATAGTCAGCTGCCACCACCTGGTACGATAGTCAGCTGCCACCTCCTGGTACTATAGTCACCTGCCACCACCTGGTACTATAATCAGCTGCTACCACCTGGCACTATAGTCAGCTGCTACCACCTGGTACTACAATCATCTGGCAGCACCTGATGCTATAGTCAGCTGCCACCACCAGGTACTACAGTCGGCTGCCATCACATGGTACTATTGTGGGATGCCACCAACTGGTACTATAGACGGCTGCCAACACTGGTGCTATAGTCAGCTGCCACCACCTGGTACTACAATCAGCTGACACCAACAGGTACTATAGTCAGCTGCCGCCACCAGGTACTATTGTCAGCCGCCATAGTCAGCCGCCACCACTTCGTACTATAGTCAGACTTCACCACCTGGTTCTACAGTCAGCTGCTAGCACCTGGTGCTATAGTCAGCTGCCACCACCTGGTGCTATAGTCAGCTGCCACCACCTGGTAATTTAGTCAGCTGCCAATACCTGGGTCTATAATCAGCTGCCACCACCTGGTACTACAGTCAGCCGCTAGCACCTGATGCTTTAGTCAGCTACCACCACCTGGTACCGTAGTCAGCTGCCACCACCAGGTACTATATTCAGCTGCCACCACCTGGTACTATAATCAGCTGCCACCACCTGGTACTATAGTCAGCTGCCATCACATGGTACTACCCTCAGCTGCCACCACCTGGTGCTATAGTTAGCTGCCACCATCTGGTACCATAGTCAACCACTAGCACCTGGTACTATAGACTTCTGCCACCACCTGGTGCTATAGTCAGCTGGGACTACCTGGTAATACAGTCAGCTGCCAGCCCCTGGTGCTATAGTCAGCTGCCACCACCTATTACTATATTCAGCCGCCACCACCAGGTACTAAAGTCAGCTGCCACCACCTGGTACTATAGTCAGCTGGGACCACCTGGAAATACAGTCAGCTGCCAGCACCTGGTGCTATAGTCAGCTGCCACCACCTATTACTATATTCAGCTGCCACCAGCAGGTACTAAAGTCAGCTGCCACCACCTGGTGCTATAGTCAGCTGCTACCACCTGGTACAATAGTCAGCTGCCACCACCTGGTACTACAGTCAGCTGCCAGCACCTGGTGCTATAGTCAGTTGACATCACCTGGTACTATTGTCAGCCGCCACCACCTGGTACTACAGTCAGCTGCCACCACCAGGTACTACATTCAGCTGCCACCACCTGGTGCTATAGTCAGCTACCACCACCTGGTACTATTGTCAGCTGTCACCACCTGGTAATACACTCAGCTGACACCAACAGGTACTATAGTCAGCTGCCGCCACCAGATACTATTGTCAGCCGCCACCACCTAGAACTATAGACAGCTGCCACCACCTGGTACCATAATCAGCCACCACCACCTTTAACTATAGTTGGCTGCCACCACGTGGTGCTATAGTCTGCTGACACCACCTGGTACTATAGTCAGCTGCCATCACCTGGCACTGTAGTCAGCTGCCAGCACCTGGTAACATAGTCAGTTACCACCACCTGGTGCTATAGTCAGATGCCTTCACATGGTACTAGAGTCAGCTGCCACCACCTGGTACTACAGTCAGATGCCTTCACATGGTACTAGAGTCAGCCGCCACCACCTGGTACTATAGTCTGCTGCCACCACCTGGTACCATAATCAGCTGTCTGCACATGGAACTGTAGTCAGCTGCCAGCACCTGGTATTATAGTCAGTTACCACCACCTGGTGCTATATTCAGCTGCCTTCACATGGTACTAAAGTCAGCTGCCACCACCTGGTACTACAGTCATCTGCCACCACCTGGAACTACAGTCAGCTGCCAGCGCCTGGTACTATAGTCAGCTGCCACCACCTGGTGCTATAGTCAGCTGACACCACCTGGTACTATAGTCAGCTGTCTGCACATGGCACTGTCGTCAGCTGCCAGCACCTAGTATTATAGTCAGTTACCACCACCTGGTGCTATATTCAGCTGCCTTCACATGGTACTAGAGTCAGCTGCCACCACCTGGTACTACAGTCATCTGCCACCACTTGGAACTACAGTCAGCTGCCAGCGCCTGGTACTATAGTCAGCTGCCACCACCTGGTGCTATAGTCAGCTGCCACCACCTTACGCTATACTCAGCCACTATCACCTGGTACTTAGTCAGCTGCCAGTACCTAATAATATAGTCAGCTGCCACCACCTGGTACTACATTCAGCTGCCACCACCTAGTACTATACTCAGCTGCCACCACCCGGTAGTATAGTCAGCTTCCACCACCCGGTTCTATATTCAGCTGCCACCAACTGGTACTATAGTCACCCGCCACAACCTGGTACTGTAGTCACCTGTCACCACGTAGTACTATAGTCAGCTGCCACACCTGGTACTACAGTCAGCAGCCACCACCTGGTACTATAGTCAGCTGCCACCACCTGGTACGATAGTCAGCTGCCACCTCCTGGTACTATAGTCACCTGCCACCACCTGGTACTATAATCAGCTGCTACCACCTGGTACTATAGTCAGCTGCTACCACCTGGTACTACAATCATCTGGCAGCACCTGATGCTATAGTCAGCTGCCACCACCAGGTACTACAGTCAGCTGCCATCACATGGTACTATTGTGGGATGCCACCAACTGGTACTATAGACGGCTGCCAACACTGGTGCTATAATCAGCTGCCACCACCTGGTACTATCGTCAGCTGCCACCACCTGGTACTACAATCAGCTGACACCAACAGGTACTATAGTCAGCTGCCGCCACCAGGTACTATTGTCAGCCGCCACCACCTAGTACTATAGTCAGCCACCACCACTTCGTACTATAGTCAGACTTCACCACCTGGTTCTACAGTCAGCTGCTAGCACCTGGTGCTATAGTCAGCTGCCACCACCTGGTGCTATAGTCAGCTGCCACCACCTGGTAATTTAGTCAGCTGCCAATACCTGGGTCTATAATCAGCTGCCACCACCTGGTACTACAGTCAGCCGCTAGCACCTGATGCTTTAGTCAGCTGCCACCACCTGGTACCGTAGTCAGCTGCCACCACCAGGTACTATATTCAGCTGCCACCACCTGGTACTATAATCAGCTGCCACCACCTGGTACTATAGTCAGCTGCCATCACATGGTACTACCCTCAGCTGCCACCACCTGGTGCTATAGTTAGCTGCCACCATCTGGTACCATAGTCAACCACTAGCACCTGGTACTATAGACTTCTGCCACCACCTGGTGCTATAGTCAGCTGGGACTACCTGGTAATACGGTCAGCTGCCAGCCCCTGGTGCTATAGTCAGCTGCCACCACCTATTACTATATTCAGCCGCCACCACCAGGTACTAAAGTCAGCTGCCACCACCTGGTACCATAGTCAGCTGGGACCACCTGGAAATACAGTCAGCTGCCAGCAGCTGGTGCTATAGTCAGCTGCCACCACCTATTACTATATTCAGCTGCCACCAGCAGGTACTAAAGTCAGCTGCCACCACCTGGTGCTATAGTCAGCTGCTACCACCTGGTACAATAGTCAGCTGCCACCACCTGGTACTACAGTCAGCTGCCAGCACCTGGTGCTATAGTCAGTTGACATCACCTGGTACTATTGTCAGCCGCCACCACCTGGTACTACAGTCGGCTGCCACCACCAGGTACTATATTCAGCTGCCACCACCTGGTGCTATAGTCAGCTACCACCACCTGGTACTATTGTCAGCTGCCACCACCTGGTAATACACTCAGCTGACACCAACAGATACTATTGTCAGCCGCCACCACCTAGAACTATAGACAGCTGCCACCACCTGGTACCATAATCAGCCACCACCACCTTTAACTATAGTTGGCTGCCACCACGTGGTGCTATAGTCTGCTGACACCACCTGGTACTATAGTCAGCTGCCATCACCTGGCACTGTAGTCAGCTGCCAGCACCTGGTATTATAGTCAGTTACCACCACCTGGTGCTATAGTCAGATGCCTTCACATGGTACTAGAGTCAGCTGCCACCACCTGGTACTACAGTCAGCTGCCAGCACCTGGTAGTATAGTACGCTGCCAGCACCTTGTGCTATAGCCAGCTGCCACCACCTTGTGCTATACTCAGCCACTACCACCTGGTACTATAGTCAGCTGCCAAAACCTGGTACTGTAGTCAGCTGCCACCACCTGGTAGTATAGTAAGCTGCCACCACCTTGTACTATAGTCAGCTGCCACCACCAGGTAGTATAGTCAGCTGCCACCACCTGGTACTACCGTCGGCTGCCGCCACCTGGTACTGTATTCAGCTTCCAACACCTGGTACTATAGTCAGCTGTCATCACCTGGAACTACAGTCATTTGTCACTACCTGGTACTGTAGTCAGCTGCATCACTTGGTACAATAGTCAGCTGCCACCAACTGGTATTATAGTCAGCTGCCACCACCCTGTAATATAGTCAGCTGCACCACCTGATACTATAGTCAGCTGCCACCAACTGGTACTATAGTCAGCTGCCACCACCCAGTGCTACAGTCAGCTGCCACCACCAGGTACTATAGTCAGTTTCCGCCACCAGGTACTATTGTCAGACACCACCACCTGGTACTATAGTCAGCTGCCACCACCTTGTTCTATAATCAGCCGCCACCACCTGGTTCTACAGACAGCTGCCAGCACATTGTGCTATAGTCAGCTGCCACCACCTTGTGCTATACTCAGCCACTATCACCTGGTACAATAGTCAGCTGCCACTACCTAATACTATAGTCAGCTGCCACCACCTGGTACTACAGTCAGCGGCCAGCACCTAGTACAATACTCAGCTGCCACCACCCGGTAGTATAGTCAGCTTCCACCACCCGGTTCTATATTCAGCTGCCACCAACTGGTACTATAGTCACCCGCCACAACCTGGTACTGTAGTCACCTGTCACCACCTGGTACTATAGTCAGCTGCCACACCTGGTACTACAGTCAGCAGCCACCACCTGGTACTATAGTCAGCTGCCACCACCTGGTACTATAGTCACCTGCCACCACCTGGTACTATAGTCAGCTGCCATCACCTGGTACTATAGTCAGCTGCTACCACCTGGTACTACAGTCAGCTGCCAGCACCTGGTGCTATGGTCAGCTGCCACCACCAGGTACTACAGTCGGCTGCCATCACATGGTACTACAGTGGGCTGCCACCAATTGGTACTATAGACGGCTGCCAACACTGGTGCTATAGTCAGCCGCCACCACCTGGTTCTACAGTCAGCTGCTAGCACCTGGTGCCATAGTCAGCTGCCACCACCTGGTGCTATAGTCTGCGGCCACCACCTGGTACTAAAGTCAGCTGCCAATACCTGGTGCTATAATCAGCTGCACCCACCTGGTACTACAGTCTGCCGCTAGCACCTGATGCTTTAGTCAGCTGCCTCCACCTGGTACTGTAATCAGCTGCCACCACCAGGTACAATAATCAGCCGCCACCACCTGGTACTATAGTCAGCTGCCACCACCTGGTAATATAGTCAGCTGCCATCACATGGTACTAGCCTCAGCTGCCACCACCTGGTGCTATAGTTAGCTGCCACCACTTGGTACCAAAGTCAACCACTAGCACCTGGTACTATAGACTTCTGCCACCACCTGGTGCTATAGTCAGCTGGGACCACCTGGTAATACAGTCAGCTGCCAGCACCTGGTGCTATAGTCAGCTGCCACCACCTATTACTATATTCCGCTGCCACCACCAGGTACTAAAGTCAGCTGCCACCACCTGGTGCTATAGTCAGCTGCTACCACCTGGTACAATAGTCAGCTGCCACCACCTGGTACTACAGTCAGCTGCCAGCACCTGGTGCTATAGTCAGTTGACATCACCTGGCACTATTGTCAGCCGCCACCACCTGGTACTATATTCAGCTGCCACCACCTGGTACCATAATCAGACACCACCACCTGTTGCAATAGTTGGCTGCCACCACGTGGTACTATAGTCAGCTGCCACCACCTGATGCTATAGTCAGCTGACACCACTTGGTACTATAGTCAGCTGCCAGCACCTGGCACTGTAGTCAGCTGCCAGCACCTGGTATTATAGTCAGCTACCACCACCTGGTACTATAGTCAGCTGCCTTCACATGGTACTAAAGTCAGCTGCCACCACCTGGTACTACAGTCAGCTGCCAGCGCCTGGTAGTATAGTGAGCTGCCAGCACCTGGTACTATAGTCAGCTGCCAAAACCTGGTACTGTAGTCAGCTGCCACCACCTGGTAGTATAGTAAGCTGCCACCACCTTGTACTATTGTCACCTGCCACCACCTGGTGCTATAGTCAGCTGCCACCACCTGGTACAATAGTTAGCTGCCACCACCTGGTTCTACAGTCAGCTGCCACCACCTGGTTCTACAGTCAGCTGCCAGCACCTGGTGCTATAGTCAGCTGACACCACCTGGTACTATTGACCATTGCCCCCACCTTGTACTACCGTCGGCTGCCACCACCTGGTACTGTAGTCAGTTGCCACCACCTGGTACTACAGTCATTTGCCACTACCTGGTACTGTAGTGAGCTGCCACCACTTGGTACTATAGTCAGCTGCCACCACCTGGTAGTATAGTCAGCTGCCACCACCTGGTACTACAGTCAGCTGCCAGCACCTGGTGCTACAGTCAGCGGACACCACCTGGTACTACAGTCAGCTGCCGCACCTGGTACTACAGTCAGCATACACCACCTGGTACTATAGTCAGCTGCCACCACCTGGTCCTACTGTCAGCTGCCACCACCTGGTAGTATAGTCAGCTGCCACCACCTAGTACTATAGTCAGCTGCCACCACCTGGTACTACAGTCAGCTGACACCACCTGGTACTAAAGTCAGCTGCCAGCACCTGATGCTACATTCAGCTGCCACCACCTGGTATTAAAGTCAACTGCCACCACCAGGTACTATAGTCAGCCACCAGCACCTGGTGCTATAGTAAGCTGCCACCACCTTGTGCTATAGTCAGCAACTACCACCTGGTACTATAGTCAGCTGCCACTACCTAGTACTATAGTCAGCTGCCACCACCTGGTACTACAGTCAGCTGCCACCACCTGGTACTATAGTCAGCTGCCACCACCAGGTAGTATAGTCTGCTTCCACCACCCGGCTCTATAGTCAGCTGCCAGCAACTGGTACTATAGTCAACCGCCACAAGCTGGTACTGTAGTCAGCTGCCACCACCTGGTACTACAGTCAGCTGCCACCAACTGGTACTATAGTCAGTTGCCACCACCTGGTACTACAGTCAAATGCCACCACCTGGTACTACAGTCAGCCGCCACCACCTGGTACTACAGTCAGCTGCCAGCACCTGGTGCTATAGTCAGCTGTCACCACCTGGTCCTACTGTCAGCTGCCACCACCTGGTGCTATAGTCAGCTGCCACCACCAGGTACTATAGTCGTCTGCCATCACGTGGTACTATAGTGGGCTGCCACCAACTGGTACTGTAGATGGCTGCCACCACCTGGTGCTATAGTCAACTGTCACCACCTGGTACTATCGTCAGCTGCCACCACCTGGTACAATAGTCAGCTGCCACCACCCGGTACTACAGTTAGCTGCCACCACCAGGTACTGTAGTCAGCTACTATTGTCAGTCGCCAGCACCTGGTATTATAGTCAGTCTTCACCACCTGGTACTATAGTCAGCCGCCACCACCTGGTTATACAGTCACCTGGTGCTATAATCAACTGCCACCACCTGGTGCTACAATCAGCTGCCACCACCTGGTACTACAGTCAGCTGCCACCACCTGGTACTATAGTCAGCTGCCACCACCAGGTACTATAGTCAGCCGCCGCCACCTGGTACTATAGTCAGCTGACACCACCTGGTACAATAGTCAGCTGCCACCACCCGGTACTACAGTTAGCTGCCACCACCAGGTACTGTAGTCAGCTACTATTGTCAGTCACCAGCACCTGGTATTATAGTCAGTCTTCACCACCTGGTACTATAGTCAGCCGCTAGCACCTGATGCTTTAGTCAGCTGCCTCCACCTGGTACTGTAATCAGCTGCCACCACCAGGTACAATAATCAGCCGCCACCACCTGGTACTATAGTCAGCTGCCACCACCTGGTACTATAGTCAGCTGCCATCACATGGTACTATAGTGGGCTGCCACCAACTGGTACTGTAGATGGCTGCCACCACCTGGTGCTATAGTCAACTGTCACCACCTGGTACTATCGTCAGCTGCCACCACCTGGTACAATAGTCAGCTGCCACCACCCGGTACTACAGTTAGCTGCCACCACCAGGTACTGTAGTCAGCTACTATTGTCAGTCGCCAGCACCTGGTATTATAGTCAGTCTTCACCACCTGGTACTATAGTCAGCCGCTAGCACCTGATGCTTTAGTCAGCTGCCTCCACCTGGTACTGTAATCAGCTGCCACCACCAGGTACAATAATCAGCCGCCACCACCTGGTACTATAGTCAGCTGCCACCACCTGGTACTATAGTCAGCTGCCATCACATGGTACTAGCCTCAGCTGCCACCACCTGGTGCTATAGTTAGCTGCCACCACTTGGTACCATAGTCAACCACTAGCACCTGGTACTATAGACTTCTGCCACCACCTGGTGCTATAGTCAGCTGGGACCACCTGGTAATACAGTCAGCTGCCAGCACCTGGTGCTATAGTCAGCTGCCACCACCTATTACTATATTCCGCTGCCACCACCAGGTACTAAAGTCAGCTGCCACCACCTGGTGCTATAGTCAGCTGCTACCACCTGGTACAATAGTCAGCTGCCACCACCTGGTACTACAGTCAGCTGCCAGCACCTGGTGCTATAGTCAGTTGACATCACCTGGCACTATTGTCAGCCGCCACCACCTGGTACTATATTCAGCTGCCACCACCTGGTACCATAATCAGACACCACCACCTGTTGCAATAGTTGGCTGCCACCACGTTGTACTATAGTCAGCTGCCACCACCTGATGCTATAGTCAGCTGACACCACTTGGTACTATAGTCAGCTGCCAGCACCTGGCACTGTAGTCAGCTGCCAGCACCTGGTATTATAGTCAGCTACCACCACCTGGTACTATAGTCAGCTGCCTTCACATGGTACTAAAGTCAGCTGCCACCACCTGGTACTACAGTCAGCTGCCAGCGCCTGGTAGTATAGTGAGCTGCCAGCACCTGGTACTATAGTCAGCTGCCAAAACCTGGTACTGTAGTCAGCTGCCACCACCTGGTAGTATAGTAAGCTGCCACCACCTTGTACTATTGTCACCTGCCACCACCTGGTGCTATAGTCAGCTGCCACCACCTGGTACAATAGTTAGCTGCCACCACCTGGTTCTACAGTCAGCTGCCACCACCTGGTTCTACAGTCAGCTGCCAGCACCTGGTGCTATAGTCAGCTGACACCACCTGGTACTATTGACCATTGCCCCCACCTTGTACTACCGTCGGCTGCCACCACCTGGTACTGTAGTCAGTTGCCACCACCTGGTACTACAGTCATTTGCCACTACCTGGTACTGTAGTGAGCTGCCACCACTTGGTACTATAGTCAGCTGCCACCACCTGGTAGTATAGTCAGCTGCCACCACCTGGTACTACAGTCAGCTGCCAGCACCTGGTGCTACAGTCAGCGGACACCACCTGGTACTACAGTCAGCTGCCGCACCTGGTACTACAGTCAGCATACACCACCTGGTACTATAGTCAGCTGCCACCACCTGGTCCTACTGTCAGCTGCCACCACCTGGTAGTATAGTCAGCTGCCACCACCTAGTACTATAGTCAGCTGCCACCACCTGGTACTACAGTCAGCTGACACCACCTGGTACTAAAGTCAGCTGCCAGCACCTGATGCTACATTCAGCTGCCACCACCTGGTATTAAAGTCAACTGCCACCACCAGGTACTATAGTCAGCCACCAGCACCTGGTGCTATAGTAAGCTGCCACCACCTTGTGCTATAGTCAGCAACTACCACCTGGTACTATACTCAGCTGCCACTACCTAGTACTATAGTCAGCTGCCACCACCTGGTACTACAGTCAGCTGCCACCACCTGGTACTATAGTCAGCTGCCACCACCAGGTAGTATAGTCTGCTTCCACCACCCGGCTCTATAGTCAGCTGCCAGCAACTGGTACTATAGTCAACCGCCACAAGCTGGTACTGTAGTCAGCTGCCACCACCTGGTACTACAGTCAGCTGCCACCAACTGGTACTATAGTCAGTTGCCACCACCTGGTACTACAGTCAAATGCCACCACCTGGTACTACAGTCAGCCGCCACCACCTGGTACTACAGTCAGCTGCCAGCACCTGGTGCTATAGTCAGCTGTCACCACCTGGTCCTACTGTCAGCTGCCACCACCTGGTGCTATAGTCAGCTGCCACCACCAGGTACTATAGTCGTCTGCCATCACGTGGTACTATAGTGGGCTGCCACCAACTGGTACTGTAGATGGCTGCCACCACCTGGTGCTATAGTCAACTGTCACCACCTGGTACTATCGTCAGCTGCCACCACCTGGTACAATAGTCAGCTGCCACCACCCGGTACTACAGTTAGCTGCCACCACCAGGTACTGTAGTCAGCTACTATTGTCAGTCGCCAGCACCTGGTATTATAGTCAGTCTTCACCACCTGGTACTATAGTCAGCCGCCACCACCTGGTTATACAGTCACCTGGTGCTATAATCAACTGCCACCACCTGGTGCTACAATCAGCTGCCACCACCTGGTACTACAGTCAGCTGCCACCACCTGGTACTATAGTCAGCTGCCACCACCAGGTACTATAGTCAGCCGCCGCCACCTGGTACTATAGTCAGCTGACACCACCTGGTACTATAGTCAGCTGACACCACCTGTTACTACAGTCAGCTGCCAGCACCTGGTGCTATAGTCAGCTGACACCACCTGGTACTACAGTCAGCAGCCACCACCTGGTGCTACAGTCAGCTGCCACCACCTGTTTCTACAGTCAGATGCCGGCACCTGGTGCTATAGTCAGCTGACACCACCTTGTACTATTGACAACTTCCACCACCTGGTACTACAGTCACCTGCCACCACCTGCGACTACAGTCAGCCGCCACCACCTGGTACTACAGTCAGCTGCCAGCACCTGGTGCTATAGTCAGCTGCCACCACCTGGTGCTATACTCAGCTGCCACCACCAGGTACTATAGTCGTCTGCCATCACGTGGTACTATAGTGGGCTGCCACCAACTGGTACTGTAGATGGCTGCCACCACCTGGTGCTATAGTCAGCTGTCACCACCTGGTACTATCGTCAGCTGCCACCACCTGGTACTATAGTCAGCTGCCACCACCCGGTACTACAGTCAGCTGCCACCACCAGGTACTGTAGTCAGCTGCCGCCACCAGGTACTATTGTCAGTCGCCAGCACCTGGTATTATAGTCAGTCTCCACCACCTGGTACTATAGTCAGCCGCCACCACCTGGTTCTACAGTCACCTGGTGCTATAATCAGCTGCCACCACCTGGTACTGTATTCAGTTGCCAACTCCTGGTACTATAGTCAGCTGCCACCACCTGGTACTACAGTCAGCTGCCACCACCTGGTGCTACAGTCAGCCTACACCACCTGGTACTATTGTCAGCTGCCACTACCTGGTACTACAGTCAGCTGCCAGCACCTAGTGCTATAGTCAGTTGACATCACCTGGCACTATTGTCAGCCGCCACCACCTGGTACTACAGTCGGCTGCCACCACCAGGTACTATATTCAGCTGCCACCACCTGGTACTATAGTCTGCTGCCACCACCTGGTACCATAATCAGACACCACCACCTGTTGCTATAGTTGGCTGCCACCACGTGGTACTATAGTCAGCTGCCACCACCTGGTGCTATAGTCAGCTGACACCACTTGGTACTATAGTCAGCTGCCAGCACCTGGCACTGTCGTCAGCTGCCAGCACCTGGTATTATAGTCAGCTACCACCACCTGGTACTATAGTCAGCTGCCACTACCTAGTACTATAGTCAGCTGCCACCACCTGGTACTACAGTCAGCTGCCACCACCTGGTACTATAGTCAGCTGCCACCACCAGGTAGTATAGTCTGCTTCCACCACCCGGCTCTATAGTCAGCTGCCAGCAACTGGTACTATAGTCAACCGCCACAACCTGGTACTGTAGTCAGCTGCCACCACCTGGTACTACAGTCAGCTGCCACCAACTGGTACTATAGTCAGTTGCCACCACCTGGTACTACAGTCAAATGCCACCACCTGGTACTACAGTCAGCCGCCACCACCTGGTACTACAGTCAGCTGCCAGCACCTGGTGCTATAGTCAGCTGTCACCACCTGGTCCTACTGTCAGCTGCCACCACCTGGTGCTATAGTCAGCTGCCACCACCAGGTACTATAGTCGTCTGCCATCACGTGGTACTATAGTGGGCTGCCACCAACTGGTACTGTAGATGGCTGCCACCACCTGGTGCTATAGTCAACTGTCACCACCTGGTACTATCGTCAGCTGCCACCACCTGGTACAATAGTCAGCTGCCACCACCCGGTACTACAGTTAGCTGCCACCACCAGGTACTGTAGTCAGCTACTATTGTCAGTCGCCAGCACCTGGTATTATAGTCAGTCTTCACCACCTGGTACTATAGTCAGCCGCCACCACCTGGTTATACAGTCACCTGGTGCTATAATCAACTGCCACCACCTGGTGCTACAATCAGCTGCCACCACCTGGTACTACAGTCAGCTGCCACCACCTGGTACTATAGTCAGCTGCCACCACCAGGTACTATAGTCAGCCGCCACCACCTGGTACTATAGTCAGCTGACACCACCTGGTACTATAGTCAACTGCCACCACCTGTTACTACAGTCAGCTGCCAGCACCTGGTGCTATAGTCAGCTGACACCACCTGGTACTACAGTCAGCAGCCACCACCTGGTGCTACAGTCAGCTGCCACCACCTGTTTCTACAGTCAGATGCCGGCACCTGGTGCTATAGTCAGCTGACACCACCTTGTACTATTGACAACTTCCACCACCTGGTACTACAGTCACCTGCCACCACCTGCGACTACAGTCAGCCGCCACCACCTGGTACTACAGTCAGCTGCCAGCACCTGGTGCTATAGTCAGCTGCCACCACCTGGTGCTATACTCAGCTGCCACCACCAGGTACTATAGTCGTCTGCCATCACGTGGTACTATAGTGGGCTGCCACCAACTGGTACTGTAGATGGCTGCCACCACCTGGTGCTATAGTCAGCTGTCACCACCTGGTACTATCGTCAGCTGCCACCACCTGGTACTATAGTCAGCTGCCACCACCCGGTACTACAGTCAGCTGCCACCACCAGGTACTGTAGTCAGCTGCCGCCACCAGGTACTATTGTCAGTCGCCAGCACCTGGTATTATAGTCAGTCTCCACCACCTGGTACTATAGTCAGCCGCCACCACCTGGTTCTACAGTCACCTGGTGCTATAATCAGCTGCCACCACCTGGTACTGTATTCAGTTGCCAACTCCTGGTACTATAGTCAGCTGCCACCACCTGGTACTACAGTCAGCTGCAACCACCTGGTGCTACAGTCAGCCTACACCACCTGGTACTATTGTCAGCTGCCACTACCTGGTACTACAGTCAGCTGCCAGCACCTAGTGCTATAGTCAGTTGACATCACCTGGCACTATTGTCAGCCGCCACCACCTGGTACTACAGTCGGCTGCCACCACCAGGTACTATATTCAGCTGCCACCACCTGGTACTATAGTCTGCTGCCACCACCTGGTACCATAATCAGACACCACCACCTGTTGCTATAGTTGGCTGCCACCACGTGGTACTATAGTCAGCTGCCACCACCTGGTGCTATAGTCAGCTGACACCACTTGGTACTATAGTCAGCTGCCAGCACCTGGCACTGTAGTCAGCTGCCAGCACCTGGTATTATAGTCAGCTACCACCACCTGGTACTATAGTCAGCTGCCTTCACATGGTACTAAAGTCAGCTGCCACCACCTGGTACTACAGTCAGCTGCCAGCGCCTGGTAGTATAGTGAGCTGCCAGCACCTGGTACTATAGTCAGCTGCCAAAACCTGGTACTGTAGTCAGCTGCCACCACCTGGTAGTATAGTAAGCTGCCACCACCTTGTACTATAGTCACCTGCCACCACCTGATACTATAGTCAGCTGCCACCAACATGTACTATAGTCCGTTGCCACCACCTGGTACTATAGTCTGCTACCACCACCTGGTGCTATAGTCAGCTGCCACCACCTGGTACAATAGTTAGCTGCCACCACGTGGTTCTACAGTCAGCTGCCACCACCTGGTTCTACAGTGGTACGCAGACGGGAGATTGAGTCATAAACGCATTTACTACTGCATCCTGTTAATTATGGGAGGGACCGCCATGTAAAGCAGATGGACGATTAAATACAGTGATGGTATTATAGAGACATGAGAACAATAATCAGTATACAAATATAGATGTGCATGAATTGTGTTATGTGGTACAAATAAGTTATAACGACGTTAAAATGTACTTTTAATTCTAGATACCCCTGACGAAGGGACTGTGTCCCGAAATGCATTGGGTTTTGTCAATAAAGATGTGGCATGTGGAATCTACCTTGCCTCCTACGTTTGAGTTATTGGAATGAGTAAAATGAATTGAATTAATACTAAGAGTTGAAAGCAAAGAAGTAAAAAAATTGATAAATTGACAAGCGAGAAATGAAGAGTTTAATTGATTGGATTCATTCCCAAAATTCGGCAGTGCATCGTGTAATGGCACCAACAGAGGTGTCAATGTGTTCTGTTACGTTGTCGCGTGCAATTGGACGGAGCGCGCATCACGTTTTGCACGCCATCACAGTTTGAAAGAGTACATGATTTACAAGTCCTGAGTACGTCGGTGTGCATTTCACTATCTGTTTTGACATTTCACTGTAGATGGCTGCCACCACCTGGTGCTATAGTCAGCTGTCACCACCTGGTCCTACTGTCAGCTGCCACCACCTGGTAGTATAGTCAGCTGCCACCACTTGGTACTACAGTCAGCCGCCAGCACCTTGTGCTATAGTCAGCTGCCACACCTTCTACTATAATCAGCCACTACCACCTGGTACTATAGTCAGCTGCCACCACCTCGTGCTATAGTCAGCTGCCACCACCTGGTACTACAGTCAGCTGACACCACCTGGTACTAAAGTCAGCTGCCAGCACCTGATGCTACAGTCAGCTGCCACCACCTGGTATTAAAGTCAACTGCCACCACCAGGTACTATAGTCAGCCACCAGCACCTGGTGCTATAGTAAGCTGCCACCACCTTGTGCTATAGCCAGCAACTACCACCTGGTACTATAGTCAGCTGCCACTACCTAGTACTATAGTCAGCTGCCACCACCTGGTACTACAGTCAGCTGCCACCACCTGGTACTATAGTCAGCTGGCACCACCAGGTAGTATAGTCTGCTTCCACCACCCGGCTCTATAGTCAGCTGCCAGCAACTGGTACTATAGTCAACCGCCACAACCTGGTACTGTAGTCAGCTGCCACCACCTGGTACTACAGTCAGCTGCCACCAACTGGTACTATAGTCAGTTGCCACCACCTGGTACTACAGTCACCTGCCACCACCTGGTACTACAGTCAGCCGCCACCAACTGGTACTACAGTCAGTTGCCAGCACCTGGTGCTATAGTCAGCTACCACCACCTGGTGCTATAGTCAGCTGCCACCACTAGGTACTATAGTCGTCTGCCATCACGTGGTACTATAGTGGGCTGCCACCAACTGGTACTGTAGATGGCTGCCACCACCTGGTGCTATAGTCAGCTGTCACCACCTGGTACTATCGTCAGCTGCCACCACCTGGTACAATAGTCAGCTGCCACCACCCGGTACTACAGTTAGCTGCCACCACCAGGTACTGTAGTCAGCTGCCGCCACTAGGTACTATTGTCAGTCGCCAGCACCTGGTATTATAGTCAGTCTTCACCACCTGGTACTATAGTCAGCCGCCACCACCTGGTTATACAGTCACCTGGTGCTATAATCAACTGCCACCACCTGGTGCTACAATCAGCTGCCACCACCTGGTACTACAGTCAGCTGCCACCACCTGGTACTATAGTCAGCTGCCACCACCAGGTACTATAGTGAGCTGCCACCACCTGGTACTATAGTAAGCTGACACCACCTGTTACTACAGTCAGCTGCCAGCACCTGGTGCTATAGTCAGCTGACACCACCTGGTACTACAGTCAGCAGCCACCACCTGGTGCTACAGTCAGCTGCCACCACCTGTTTCTACAGTCAGATGCCGGCACCTGGTGCTATAGTCAGCTGCCACCACTAGGTACTATAGTCGTCTGCCATCACGTGGTACTATAGTGGGCTGCCACCAACTGGTACTGTAGATGGCTGCCACCACCTGGTGCTATAGTCAGCTGTCACCACCTGGTACTATCGTCAGCTGCCACCACCTGGTACTATAGTCAGCTGCCACCACCCGGTACTACAGTCAGCTGCCACCACCAGGTACTGGAGTCAGCTGCCGCCACCAGGTACTATTGTCAGTCGCCAGCACCTGGTATTATAGTCAGTCTTCACCACCTGGTACTATAGTCAGCCGCCACCACCTGGTTCTACAGTCACCTGGTGCTATAATCAGCTGCCACCACCTGGTACTGTATTCAGTTGCCAACTCCTGGTACTATAGTTAGCTGCCACCACCTGGTACTACAGTCAGCTGCCAGCACCTGGTGCTACAGTCAGCCTACACCACCTGGTACTATTGTCAGCTGCCACCACCTGGTACTACAGTCAGCTGCCAGCACCTGGTGCTATAGTCAGTTGACATCACCTGGCACTATTGTCAGCCGCCACCACCTGGTACTACAGTCGGCTGCCACCACCAGGTACTATATTCAGCTGCCACCACCTGGTACTATAGTCTGCTGCCACCACCTGGTACCATAATCAGACACCACCACCTGTTGCTATAGTTGGCTGCCACCACGTGGTACTATAGTCAGCTGCCACCACCTGGTGCTATAGTCAGCTGACACCACTTGGTACTATAGTCAGCTGCCAGCACCTGGCACTGTAGTCAGCTGCCAGCACCTGGTATTATAGTCAGCTACCACCACCTGGTACTATAGTCAGCTGCCTTCACATGGTACTAAAGTCAGCTGCCACCACCTGGTACTACAGTCAGCTGCCAGCGCCTGGTAGTATAGTGAGCTGCCAGCACCTGGTACTATAGTCAGCTGCCAAAACCTGGTACTGTAGTCAGCTGCCACCACCTGGTAGTATAGTAAGCTGCCACCACCTTGTACTATAGTCAGCTGCCACCAACATGTACTATAGTCCGTTGCCACCACCTGGTACTAAAGTCAGCTGCCAGCACCTGATGCTACAGTCAGCTGCCACCACCTGGTACTAAAGTCAGCTGCCACCACCAGGTACTATAGTCTGCTACCACCATCTGGTGCTATAGTCAGCTGCCACCACCTGGTACAATAATTAGCTGCCACCACGTGGTTCTACAGTCAGCTGCCACCATCTGGTTCTACAGTCAGCTGCCAGCACCTGGTGCTATAGTCAGCTGACACCACCTGGTACTATTGACAACTGCCACCACCTGGTACTACCGTCGGCTGCCACCACCTGGTACTGTAGTCAGTTGCCAACACCTGGTACTATAATCAGCTGCCACCACCTGGTACTACAGTCATTTGCCACTACCTGGTACTGTAGTGAGCTGCCACCACTTGGTACTATAGTCAGCTGCAACCACCTGGTAGTATAGTCAGCTGCCACCACCTGGTACTACAGTCAGCTGCCGCACCTGGTACTACAGTCAGCATACACCACCTGGTACTATAGTCAGCTGCCACCACCTGGTCCTACTGTCAGCTGCCACCACCTGGTAGTATAGTCAGCTGCCACCACCTGGTACTATAGTCACCCGACACAACCTGGTACTATAGTCAGCTACCACCACGTGGTACTATAGTCAGCCGCCACCACTTGGTACTACAGTCAGCCGCCAGCACCTTGTGCTATAGTCAGCTGCCACACCTTCTACTATAATCAGCCACTACCACCTGGTACTATAGTCAGCTGCCACCACCTCGTGCTATAGTCAGCTGCCACCACCTGCACTACAGTCAGCTGCCACCACCTGGTACTAAAGTCAGGTGCCAGCACCTGATGCTACAGTCAGCTGCCACCACCTGGTATTAAAGTCAACTGCCACCACCTGGTACTATAGTCTGCTGCCACCACCTGGTACCATAATCAGCCACCACCACCTGTTGCTATAGTTGGCTGCCACCACGTGGTACTATAGTAGTCAGCTGCCTCCACCTGGTGCTATAGTCAGCTGACACCACTTGGTACTATAGTCAGCTGCCAGCACCTGGCACTGTAGTCAGCTGCCAGCACCTGGTATTATAGTCAGCTACCACCACCTGGTACTATAGTCAGCTGCCTTCACATGGTACGAAAGGCAGCTGCCACCACCTGGTACTACAGTCAGCTGCCAGCGCCTGGTAGTATAGTGAGCTGCCAGCACCTGGTACTATAGTCAGCTGCCAAAACCTGGTACTGTAGTCAGCTGCCACCACCTGGTGGTATAGTAAGCTGCCACCACCTTGTAATATAGTCAGCTGCCACCACCCGGTAGTATAGTCAGCTCCCACCACCTTGTACTATAGTCACCTGCCACCACCTGGTACTATAGTCACCCGACACCACCTGGTACTATAGTCAGCTACCACCACGTGGTACTATAGTCAGCCGCCACCACTTGGTACTACAGTCAGCCGCCAGCACCTTGTGCTATAGTCAGCTGCCACACCTTCTACTATAATCAGCCACTACCACCTGGTACTATAGTCAGCTGCCACCACCTCGTGCTATAGTCAGCTGCCGCCAGCTGGTACTACAGTCAGCTGACACCACCTGGTACTAAAGTCAGCTGCCAGCACCGGATGCTACAGTCAGCTGCCACCACCTGGTATTAAAGTCAACTGCCACCACCAGGTACTATAGTCAGCCACCAGCACCTGGTGCTATAGTAAGCTGCCACCACCTTGTGCTATAGTCAGCAACTACCACCTGGTACTATAGTCAGCTGCCACTACCTAGTACTATAGTCAGCTGCCACCACCTGGTACTACAGTCAGCTGCCACCACCTGTTACTATAGTCAACTGCCACCACCAGGTAGTATAGTCTGCTTCCACCACCCGGCTCTATAGTCAGCTGCCAGCAACTGATACTATAGTCAACCGCCACAACCTGGTACTGTAGTCAGCTGCTACCACCTGGTACTACAGTCAGCTGCCACCAACTGGTACTATAGTCAGTTGCCACCACCTGGTACTACAGTCACCTGCCACTACCTGGTACAACAGTCAGCCGCCACAATGTGGTACTACAGTCAGCTGCCAGCACCTGGTGCTATAGTCAGCTGCCACCACCTGGTGCTATAGTCAGCTGCCACCACCAGGTACTATAGTCATCTGCCATCACGTGGTACTATAGTGGGCTGCCACCAACTGGTACTGTAGATGGCTGCCACCACCTGGTGCTATAGTCAGCTGTCACCACCTGGTACTATCGTCAGCTGCTACCACCTGGTACAATAGTCAGCTGTCACCACCTGGTACTACAGTCAGCTGCCACCACCTGGTACTATAGTCAGCTGCCACCACCAGGTACTATAGTCAGCCGCCACCACCTGGTACTATAGTCAGCTGCCACCACCTGGTACTGTAGTCAGCTGACACCACCTGTTACTACAGTCAGCTGCCAGCACCTGGTGCTATAGTCAGCTGACACCACCTGGTACTACAGTCAGCAGCCACCACCTGGTGCTACTGTCAGCTGCCACCACCTGTTTCTACAGTCAGATGCCGGCACCTGGTGCTATAGTCAGCTGACACCACCTTGTACTATTGACAACTTCCACCACCTGGTACTACAGTCACCTGCCACCACCTGGTACTACAGTCAGCCGCCACCACCTGGTACTACAGTCAGCTGCCAGCACCTGGTGCTATAGTCAGCTGCCACCACCTGGTGCTATAGTCAGCTGCTACCACCAGGTACTATAGTCGTCTGCCATCACGTGGTACTATAGTGGGCTGCCACCAACTGGTACTGTAGATGGCTGCCACCACCTGGTGCTATAGTCAGCTGTCACCATCTGGTACTATCGTCAGCTGCCACCACCTGGTACTATAGTCAGCTGCCACCACCCGGTACTACAGTCAGCTGCCACCACCAGGTACTGTAGTCAGCTGCCGCCACCAGGTACTATTGTCAGTCGCCAGCACCTGGTATTATAGTCAGTCTCCACCACCTGGTACTATAGTCAGCCGCCACCACCTGGTTCTACAGTCACCTGGTGCTATAATCAGCTGCCACCACCTGGTACTGTATTCAGTTGCCAACTCCTGGTACTATAGTCAGCTGCCACCATCTGGTACTACAGTCAGCTGCCAGCACCTGGTGCTACAGTCAGCCTACACCACCTGGTACTATTGTCAGCCGCCACCACCTGGTAAAAGTCGGTGCAAGAACACAACCTTGCTTGAGGCCTTGCGTAGTGGTCATGGGCCTTGACAAGCGAGATCCATTTCCGATTTTATTCTAACCCATATATATATATTGGAGTAGCAACTGCAGGGCCCTAAGCAAAGTAGGATGAGACGGCAGAGCAGCACGGCACCAGGTTCCAGGAGTGGCACATTTACCTACATCTGTCTTAATAAATAACGTACCTAGGTGATTTCCTGAGTATGTGCTTCTTTTCAGAATTCTACAACCATCCTGAAGAGTTCCTTCTTCAAGAGATTTCTGAAACAAAAGTTTAGATTAGGTTTTAGGGAATAGGAGGAATCTCTGCGTTTGATGCACCTTAAGGCCCACTGATATCCTGGGAATGGGTTATAGAAAATTAGGCTCCTGGCAGCAATGCAGTGATGTATCAGATCAGGCAACTAACCAGGAAAATTGCTTCATTGAGCCTAGCGAATGGTGCAAGAACCATTGATTTTCATGTCTGACTCCTCAAGGAAATACTGGAGGCCTTTCAAGGCCAGTGCCACATATTCACACTTCTGAAGGACTAGGCAGATTCTGTCAGCCTAGTTTCATAGTTATTGCCAGTCTCTCAATGAGCTTTCGAGGGCGCCCTGAAAGATTATATGACCATTTTCCAACAGCCTTTGGACCAAGAGCAACTCCACACTATCCTCAGTGTAAAGGAGCTGGGGACTTTCCTGAGCATATACACTTGTAGATTTGCAACACTGACTATGGCATCAATTTGGGGCATGTTAAAGGCAGAATTCACACATGGTACATGGTAATGGAGTATGGATGGCGATGTAAGTCAAGTTCCAGGAGTAGCGAACATCATCTTTCTCTTTAGGGTTAAATGGTAGACTTGTTATAATCCCGCCAGGGAATAAATAGAAGAATCCAGTGCAAATCCCCACCCTGCTTTTTGTCAACAGTTCATGCTTCTCACCTAGCCAGGATTAAGCTCATGTCTATCAGGGATCACCCAAAAGAAGGACCCAATGAATAAGATAGTCACACCTGAGATGGGCCAAATCACAGTCTCTGATTGCTGGAAAACTGGAGCTTGCATACCTACAACGTTGGTAGATGCATGGTCTCAAGGCTTGATCTTTGTAGAATAAAAGGACTTACAAAAGAAATATGGTGAGCCAAATAAAGATGAACTGCCATAGAGGAGCCACACACTTTACAGAAGGCAATAACAAAAAGTGATCTTAGATTGTTAATGAGTTGTTGACACAAATGTTAGTGATGTACAATTCTTCATTCATTTGAAAAGTCACTGAAAAAGACTGTACCTCCTGTTGCCCTCTTGTAGAATTAACCAGCAGCGAATTGATGACTCCTGTTTACTCTCCAGGTGAGTTAAATGTGACTTTGATCTTATTTCTCTTCTCACATTACTATGTCCCTCTGTCTCCCTCTTACATCTACGAGATACCGCTTGTGAATCTTGGGCTGATCGTTGGAACTGTGTAATTGAAGTTGTCCCTACCTGGGTGTGTGCTTTGTTGGACTGGTCTCCGTCCCGCCGCCGCTACCGACACCTTTGCGGCCGCTGCGTGGAGGTGGGACCACAACCCCCAGACTCCTCCGCTCTCTATCCCGGAAGTTGGGAACCTGGTTGCTCGAGCCTGGCGGCGCTACATAAGCAGGCTGCATCCTCGGTGGAGCGGGCGAGATACCGCTTGTGAATCTTGGGTTGATCGTTGGAACTGTGTAATTGAAGTTGTCCCTACCTGGGTGTGTGCTTCGTTGGACTGGTCTCCCTCCCGCCGCCGCTACGGACACCTTTGCGGCCGCTGCGTGGAGGTGGGACCACAACCCCCAGACTCCTCCGCTCTCTATCCCGGAAGTTGGGAACCTGGTTGCTCGCGCCTGGCGGCGCTACATAAGCAGGCTACATCCTCGGTGGAGCGGGCGAGATACCGCTTGTGAATCTTGGGCTGATCGTTGGAACTGTGTAATTGAAGTTGTCCCTACCTGGGTGTGTGCTTCGTTGGACTGGTCTCCCTCCCGCCGCCGCTACCGACACCTTTGCGGCCGCTGCGTGGAGGTGGGACCACAACCCCCAGACTCCTCCGCTCTCTATCCCGGAAGTTGGGAACCTGGTTGCTCGCGCCTGGCGGCGCTACATAAGCAGGCTGCATCCTCGGTGGAGCGGGCGAGATACCGCTTGTGAATCTTGGGCTGATCGTTGGAACTGTGTAATTGAAGTTGTCCCTACCTGGGTGTGTGCTTCGTTGGACTGGTCTCCCTCCCGCCGCCGCTACCGACACCTTTGCGGCCGCTGCGTGGAGGTGGGACCACAACCCCCAGACTCCTCCGCTCTCTATCCCGGAAGTTGGGAACCTGGTTGCTCGCGCCTGGCGGCGCTACATAAGCAGACTGCATCCCGCGCGTCGCGGGACCGCGCGCGGGCTAAGCCTGGGCAAAGGGCAGGCCGTCTAAGGCCGTCAGACGCCAAAGGAGGCCGGGCCGGGCCACCCCTTTTGGCCCTGCGATTCTGCTTCTCCCGGTAAAGTGACTTTTCACTCAGATTGACTTGGTGTATCATACGTGTAGCATACTGCCTGTCACATCACATGTTGTGATTTGTGTGTATATATTTCTCCTATGGCAATGTCTACGCGTTCGGGTAAGGGAGGTGTGTCAGGTGGGGCTTCAGTGAGTGGCACCTTAGATCACTTTATAATACGTGCCTGCTCTGTGCTTGAAAAAGAAATTGCCATCACAGAACGCCGACTTTCTCTTGATCTGCTCAAAGACAAACGCTCCTCAATGGGCGAAATTGCATCAGCTGTCTCCCCTGTCCCAGATAATACCCAACTAGATGGAATTATAACGGGGAACACACAACACATGTTGACTAGTGCGGATATAAATCCTGCTAGTTCCATAGACCATGGTCCCCTAACACAGCTAGATTTATCATATTCTCCCCTGTTGGTCACTCCTTTAGTCGCCCCTGAATCTATTATCAACATAACTCCTTCTCTTGAAACTCTTGTTTCCCCCGAGCCATCTACTATAGCAGGCCCAAAATCCGCTCCAAGTAAAAGAAAAAGAGTGGGTAGTGGCAACAAGGAGGACCATACAAAAGCACCCAAGAAATGCAAAAGTAAATCGCGCAATAATCTTGACAAGAAAGTGGGTCGCATAGCCTCCCCCATACTCCACCAACAGAGGACTAGATTATCCTCTGTACACTCTACCAATCTGGTCCCCCAAAGTCCTGCAGAGCAGCTCTCCTTACATCCTGAATCACAAGAAGATCTAGAGTCCCAATTTTCCCTTGTTGGTCAACTCGAGCTACTCATCAAATCTCTCATACTTCCCCTAACGGAAAGAGTAAGAACATTGTCGGAGAGGTTTGAGAAATTTGAGCAGGCCTCCTTGGACAACATCTTTTCTCTCAAATCTCTGATCAAGTTATATTCAAAGATGGGCCAGGATAATCCTGCTATTGCTGACCCCCCACAAATTATCCACAATGAGCCTACCTCCCAAGCCGTTCCACCGCATTCAAATGCTGTTTCAAGTCTAGGGCCAAAGAATGGAGCTATTTCCTTCGGCACCAAGCCTCCAGCATCCACATCCATCCTGGGCAGCCTATTCACAAATAAAAAACCAGTCTCTGGTCCGATTGATAGTCCCATAACTCTTGAAGCATCGGGACGTGGGGTAAAACCCACACAGAACTCCTCTAAATCATCTAGTAAAGACCCGTACAAGCCCAACTGAATGACGTTGCTACCTGCCCTGAACAAATTTTATCCCATATTAACCTCCCACCGGAGTGCCTACCCTTTGTTGCCGTCCTAACAGGAGTTCCACACCTTAAAGCTGGCAAGCCAGAATCTTTTACTGAGTTAAAAAACAAAACAACACACTGGCTGAGTATCAATAGGCCGCTTCCTAAACACCTGGATGGTCAAGTTCTTCATGTTAGAAGGGTTTCTTGGGTGGTTAACAGACCAAAGAAAATGTCTGGCCATTGTGTTATTGTAAACTTTAGGAATCCCCGTGTTACCAAGCTAATCTGTAATCATCGACAACCAGGTTTCAATACTAATGGCATAGGATGTTTAGACTTAAGCCAATTCTATTCAGACTCTGTGTACTTTCATCATTCACATTCCTTCCTCCACCTGCCGCACGATGGGTATTTTAAGGGAGATTGGACCCCCAGTGAAAATGCCCATTTTCCATCTGTCCCAAACAGATATTGTGAACCTTATGGTCGCTATGATTCTTATTGACATGGAACTCTTGCTGGGGATGGTACTCACCTTTTTGCAGGAGACCAAATCATTGAAGATGTTGAAGTACTTACTGATTTAGCCGGGGATCCTCCCCAAAACAACCTGCGCCCCCATGCCCAACAGCATAGTCCACAGCTTACCCCAATTCAACAGGATTTTAACTACTCTTCGTCGCCTTCTTTACATAGTTTGTCCCAGGCTATTTCTAACTCTCCTATTCCTTCCATAACATGAGATGTAGCCATTGGCGTTTTCTCCTTTAGGGTTCTAAGTTGGAATGTAGCTGGCCTCGCCAGCAAACTAGATCTCCCATATTGGAACTCCCTAATAGTGCCCTATAGTATCTGTATTTTTCAGGAGACCAGGAGCATAGTGCCCTACCACATGGTCGGTTATACTACCTTTTTCGTACCGGCCACTCTACCCTCGACAGGAGGAGGACGCCCCTCGGGTGGTCTCCTGATTTGGGTTAGTATTTCCCTTGGGTGCACTACTAGGCAGGCCCACACTGTTTCTCCTGACATCTTAAGGCTCACTCTTAAGGGAGCCCAGGGAAGGAAGTCTCTTGATATACTCAACGTCTATGCTAGGGGCCTTAATGGTGGAGCCCTGTCACCTGCACTTATACTTCTTGAAGGCGAATTACGTAAGTGTCACCATGCATCCCACGTCTTGGTAGCAGGAGACTTTAATTTCTCCTTTGAGCCCCTTGCCTCATTAGATCTTTCTGATCTATTTGAGGACGACGCTAAAAGAGGCATCCCAATACTATCATTGCCCCCTATCAAGAGATGGACAAAATCAGTCGTATTCATGAATACTATGACTCTAGAGTTTGGACTAAGGGCGGCAAATGGTAGAACACCTTCTGATCTCCAAGGCTCACACACCTATAATAGGATAAACCACACTTCAAGGATCGATTATATACTCCTCGATCTTAACCTTTGGGCGTATGAGGTGGATATGGAAATAATCCCCTCATATGATAGCGATCACAATCAGCTATCCCTCAGCATCAAATCGCTATGGGAGGAAGCACATGGGTCTTTGCTTCCGTCAGCAGCCAGCTTTATGCAAACCCATGAGGTACGTCCTGCTAACTGCGAGAGGCGCCTTAAATGGCGCAAAGTGAGGCTGGATGATGAAAAAGTCGAATTGATAAGGTCAACACTGCATGCAGCGCAAGATGAGCTGGCCTCACTAAGCACCCATGAGACTGCTTGCGATAAGGCTCCATTTGTTTTCCAAGACACTATCAACAAGCTGGGAAACCTATTTCGAGTACACAGCAAAGGCGGCCCACCGAGAGGTGAGGCCAAGTGCACTCCTATGGACGGCTGGTACACGCAAAATTGCAGGAAGAAGAAATCTGCCCCAATTGCGGCTCTTAAAACCAGGATTATACCTAAGATCCAGATGGCTAGGAAGGACTATAGGATCACTGTCTCTAATGCCAAAAAGTCTTGGGAGGAACAGTATTGGCAGGTATTAAGGGAGGCTTCCCTTAAACGTGACTCTGGCTCCTTCTGGGATACAATTAGATCTAAAAACAGACCAGCCCACGAACTACTGACTTGTAATATTACTATTACGGCCTGGTTTGAGCACTTTCTCAAACTTTATTCTTCTCGGCCCGAAGACGTGGGGACGTTCTCTTCTGATGGGGTGCTCTCCTCTACGGACGCACTGAACATTGACCCCTTTACTGATAGGGAAGTGCTCTATGCTATCAAGTCCATTGTCCCCCAGAAGGCAGCTGGTCCGGACGGTATTCCTGGCGACGTCCTCAAATTAGATCCATCCAGATGGGGGAAGCTCCTTTCTACCCTAATCAACGCCATTACTAATGGTGCTCCGGTCCCCGAATCTTGGAAGGGGGCCGAGGTCGTCCCCATTTTTAAAAGGGGCGCTAAAGACGATCCAGCTAACTATCGCCCAATTAGTCTGATCGACTCATCCCAGAAGGTGATTGGGAAAGTGATTCTGGAGAGGATCTTATCCTGGGCGAATGACAATAATATCCTCTCAGACTATCAAGCAGGCTTTAGGGTCGGGACAGGCACCATAGAACAGGTCTTTAGACTGTTTCTTATCTATTGGAAGGTTGTCCTTCTTGGAAAGGGCAGCCTCTACCTTGCTTTTATAGACCTTAAAACAGCATTCGACCTTGTTCCCCGCGATACCCTGTGGCGTGTCCTGGCCAATATGAATATTCCCTCCTACTTGCTGGCTCTATTAATAAAACTTCATGAGGGAAATTACGCTCAAGTGCGCTGGGGCCCACAGGGCCAGAAAACAGAGAGAATCCCAGTGAACAGGGGCGTCCGCCAGGGATGTGTTCTTGCCCCTACCCTTTTTTCACTCTATGTGAACGGTGTAGTGGACCATTTGAAAAAAGCCCCTTCTGATGCACCATCCCTGGCGGGCGAACGCATTCCAACTCTCCTGTTTGCTGATGACACTCTTCTGTTGTCCAAATCACCCATGGGTTTACAAATTCTTCTTGATAGTTTCCAAACCTTCTGCAGTGCTAGAGGCCTTATCATAAACGCTAACAAAACAAAATACCTAATCTTGAATCCACCTAGAAAATTAGGGCGGCCCCCAGCCTTGAATGCAGTTACCCTTGAAAGGGTAAAAGAATTCGACTATCTGGGTATTCGTATTACAGACACTATGCGCTGGTCATCTCATTTACAAAAGATGCTTCTAACCCATAAGAGGGTTACTGGTGCCCTCCTTAGGGAACATCGTTCTTCTACGTCTAGGCCAATAGCCCCAGCCCTGGATATATACAAAGCAAAAGGCGTGAGTTCGGCACTCTACGGTGCTGAACTATGGGGCTCAAACAATATTGATGAGCTTGCCAAGTCTGATTCTAGTTTCTACAAGGAATTGATGGCACTTCCGAAGAGCACTCCTGTGGTGCCCCTACTAATGGATCTAGGGTGCCACGCGATGAAAGACTTGGCAAAAGTACGCCCCTTACTCCTCTGGGCCCGGCTTTGGCGGACTCCTCAGCTAGCCAAGTATGCGGAAGGCCTATCCGAAATACTGTCTATGCCTTGCTGGCATAAAATCAAATGGCTGAAAGACGTAAAGGCCCTGCTTTTTGACCTTGGCCTTAAAGACGCTTGGGTAAATAGAACCTCGCCCCCGAAAGCAGAGTTAAAGAAATTATACTGGAGTTGGGTTATTGCAAAAAGGAACTCTAGCTCCCAAGGTGGCAGAAGAATTATTGAGTTTCTTATGCTCAAAGACGAAGTGCGTTACGAGCCTTACCTTGACATTATCCAAAAGTCGTATGACCGAGCCCTCTATTTCAAGTTTAGGGTTGGTACTCTTCCGGTCCGCGAGCTGACCGCACGCTGGAAACCACCTTCCCAGACATCACCATTTTGCCCTTTTTGTGAGACTAAAGTTGAGTCAATTGCACATGTCTTATTTGCATGTCCCGAATACAAAATCCCAAGATCCTATTGGCTTAAACCCCTATGTAGAGTTCTGGGTACACGTGACCATCTCATAGCTTTGCGCATTCTGAAATCAGACACGCGATCCCTGTATGTCTGCGCTCTATCGAAATTTTTGAGGTGGTCTTGGCTTATAAGAACCAAAGCCCTTGTAGCCCTTAATCAAGTAGGCTGATTGCTTTTATTGTCTGTTTGTACTCTCCTTTTAAATTGTCCTATTTATAATGTTTATATGTATTCTTAACCTTTTGCCCATCCTGGGGATTTGATGACATTACATCCACATGGCCTGTCTTTTGGTCTCACATATTTTTTTATGTCATACTTGTATGTGCTTTTTAAGATATGTTTTTATCGAAATAAAGCTTATTTCATTCATACTGTAGTATAGGAGGACCCTAGATCAGAAACCTATACTGTGATCTCCTGTGATCCTGTGTAGTTCTGTATAAGGTCATGCATGTGCATGTCTGTGTGTGTGTGTGTGCACAAATGATGCATCTGCTCACAGAGGTGCTGTGTCTGGTGGATGTAAATGTAGGTGTGCATTGACAGTTATATAGTGGTTTGAATATGTGCGGGTAAGTGGAAATGTGTATCCACACAGATATTTACAGAGGTGTATGTGATGCTGTAGTGGTGATTTTTATGTGGAGGTGTATTTGTGTGTGAAAAGTGTGTATGTGGAGGGACCTGTGTGTAAAGATGTATGAGTGTTGAATTGTATGTTCGGAGAGATGTAGATATTAAATTTCATGTACCTGGAGTTATTATTAATAATTTGCTACCACCATTTTGCTGTTTCATAGTGCTACAAATAACAGGTGTTACTATTCTCCAATTTATTGATACTCAATTATGTGATCTCAGAAGGATGACCAATTTGTGGGCTCTGCGTGGACTTATCAACAGAGATATCAGAAGTGAGGGCACAGCTGTGTATCTGTGCAGGTGTGTTGATGGAGTTTGTATATTTGGGGCCTATTCAGATGCGGTCGGAACAGCTCCGACTGCATCGGAATTGCCCGATCATATTCCTATACGACCCATTTTGATGTGGGAGGTCGGAAAGGAATACGAACCGGATTTCCGAATGGCCTCTGACAGGGGGCTCGGAGAGCCCAGCTGCATTCAGAAATCCTCCATCAATCCCTGAGGTGGCTCGTTCCAGCTGAGGGATTCCGATGGAAGTTTCCCACAGCCTTTCTGTGCCAGCCTTTCTGACACATAAAGGCTGTGGGAATCCTACTTTGGGGGCCCCCCAGCAGGGCCCCCATCGGTGCAAGGCCTCCGAATGGTGGCCTAGGGGGCACCTTTGGTGGCCCCTGCTGATCCCTGCACCCGGTGGCAGACACCTTGAGGTATCTGCCACAGGGTGCAGGGATGAACTGCACCTCTGCTCTTTGACATGAGAGCATGAATTCTATTCGGAATGCATGCTCACATTGTAAAGAATAGGATTGTGACCCCACAGGGTTCGGTCACATCCTACTTGCTGGGCTTAATCGACGACAGATGGTCATTTGGTTCCATTTCTCAACCGATGTTAGATTGACTCCAGTACGTCCGACATCGGAATCGGCCCCTATGTGTATGGACATGCGCAAGGAGGTGTGTTCAAGGAGACATGCAACAAAGCATTTGTGTGCACATAGGTCTAACGATGTGTGTATCTGTGTGTGTGTGTATGTATATATAAATATATGTACAAATAATGGGGGAGGGTATCTCAAGGTATGCAGTTGCACTAGTTGTGCTGGGACCACCATAAGCAACCTCTTGTGTGGCCCATCCAAAAATCGCCCTTTGTGGAGACATGTGGAGGAGTCTTACTTAGTGATTGTGTCTATAATCCTGGAAGGATGTGTGTAGCTTTGCATATAGATACCTGTGTACATGCATGTATGTGTAAATATTTGTGATCTTATGTGTATCCATTTAAGCAAATATAGTGTATGTATGTGCGCAGGCGTACATTTAGGTGCCTTTATGTGCATATTTATGTGTGTTTATGAATAGGTGAGTATGAGGTGAGGGTGTGTTTATGTGTTCACAGGTGTGTGTGTGCGTGTGTGTGTGCGTGTATGCATGTGTATGTAAACTGAGTGCAGTGTTGTGGCTGAACGTATTTTCTGTATTCTGATGGATACTTCTAACAGCAGATTCCTCACCTTTAGAATAATCCCAGGGCAAGACTGGTTGTGGATTTTCAGAGGCACTTGCTCCCACACACTGGTAGGTGGCACTGTTGGTCTCTGCAACAGCCTTCCGCTACCCAGGAAGTGATGACGCACAGCCGTATATAGGCACCACCTCTGTTTGCTGATGTCCGCACCTTTCTTTCCAGGTGCCATCCTTCCTTTCTGCACTGTCAAATAGGGAGTTAAAGGGCATCAACGCTTTCAGCATGAGGGCGTTCTCCTATGTCAGTCTGGCCCTGTGGTCCCTAAATGCAGTCTTTCTTCTGGGCTGATTTACACACACTCTCTGGAATATAACCAATAAAATCTTGCCTGCTATCTGGGATGAATTCAGAACATCCTTTGCCTAAACAATTCAGAACAAACAAGAGGCTGCCACATATGTGTTATGGGCCAGTCTTCACACAAGGGGTTGTGTGGGACATGCCATGTGCACCAGTGTCCTGATCAGGTGTCAAGACTAGATGTGAGTTATTGGTTTTTCCAGAGGTGTCGAGGTGTCCTTAATGGACAATGTCCTTTGAAAGATCCAAACTCTTTGGAGAAAGGTCAACTCAATTGTAGAATTTCATCACTACAGAATATTCTAGGGTTACTTATGGGATATGGCCTACTGACAGTGGCAGTCCTTGAGCCTTTTTCATCAGCCAGCCCAAACTTTTCTCAGCTCCAAAGGACGTGGTGGCGCTGAGGTCATGGACAAAACCAAGGCAAGCTATATTTACCTCCACCTCTGTCGCCACAACTTCCAAGTTGCTTTGATTTCCTCTTGCAAGACCATGCAAAGACAGTAGGACGCAGGATTCAATGTTTTCTACCTGGCTGGAAATCCATCACTTCAGATTGGTGGGTGCTTCAAATTGCACCATAGGGTAAGGCCTACCATTCCTTTCTTCCCCTTAAATCCCACCCGTTCCTACTCCAACGTCACCAGATCGTGCAACCTTCCTTTTACTCAAGTCAAGTCTCTATTGGCCAGGGGGATCATTGAGAGGGTGCTAGAACTGGAAAAGGATAAGTGGGTTACTCCTACTATTTCCTGGTGACCAAAACCTTAGGTGTTTACGAATGTGTTAGTTGTGCTCAATGCCGGCCATTGTAGATCAGAGATTCATGTATTCCTGTACTTTAACAACAGGTTGCTCAAGGCAGGCTCACTGCACTCAGTCACAAACTTCCTCTAAATGACAGTTGTCCTTCTTCTGTCCCCGGGGTTTTCCATCAGCAAACACAGGTCACATCTGATGTCAATACAGATGTTTCCCTTAATAGGTGCCATCCTGAACATAGTGACGTGCAAAGCCTCAACACCCCCCTGCCCTCAACGAGCCCTGAACTTCATGATATGATCCCAATTTTCGAGCTTAATCCTGGGTCTCTGTGAGGGCATTATTGAGGCTTCTGGAACTGCTGACCTCATGCATTCCTCTGGTTCCGGGTGCTTGCTGGCACATGTGGGCCTGGCAGTGGAACCTTCATTTCCAGTGGATGCAACACTGGGCAGTCTGTTGAACAACATCTTCGTATCAAGGGAGATAACCCAGGATCCTCATTGGTAGTGGGGAACACCAACTTGTCTTGAAGCACACCATGCTCCCTACCGCATCCAAAGCTCACAGTAGTGACAGATACGTTATCTCTCAGTTTGGGTGGTCTGGTCTGGGTCCCCGTTGGAACAACTGCTCCATTTCAGTCTCCTGGAGCTCTCTGCCGTCCTCGTTACTGTAAAAGTCTTTCTCCTGTTCACCTAAGGGAGGCTGATGCAGGTCCGAATAGACAACAAAACCTTCATGTGGTACTGCAAAAAGCGGGATGGCATAGCCTGCAGGCACTGTGTCTTTCGTGGTGGCTGGACAAACAAGGTATCTTCCTGGTGGTCAGTCACCTGGTGGGGTTGCTAAAAGACAGGGCTAACAAGTTCAGCAAACATCAGCTGACAGACAACAAATGACGTCTTCATCCTGGGTTGGCTCAGGGCAACTTTGAACAGTGGGGCAGCCCTGGCTGGATATTTTCACCATTGCCAAGAACGTGCTGTGTTGAGACTACCAAATGGGTCATAAGGGGACCCATTCCAACTTCGGTGAAGCATATGCCTTCTGTACATATTTCCACCATTGCCTCTCCAATGTCAGGTTCTGAAGAAAGGCAGGGTGGACCAGACACAAGTCATCTTAATAGCGCTGGAATGGACCAGGATGGTATTGTATCCCAAACTGTGAGCCTGAACATTTTCACACCGATCCAGCTACCTCTTTGGGTGGGGGGGCTTCTTTCTTAGCAACAGAGCAGGGCCCTGCAACTGAACTACCACAATCTACACCTCCCTAAGTGGAGATTGAGTGGTTTCAACTGACTAGTTTTGGCTTGCAATCTAATGTAGTGCATGTGATACTTGCATCTAGGCACCCTGCAACTAAAAACATCTATCGGAGTGTTGGGAGAAATGTATGGCCTGGCTCAGGACCACAAGCTTGATCGACTTACAAGCCAAGTTATCATACAGTCTGTTGTTTATGTTGTCTTTGGCCCAGCAAGGCTGTGAGGTAGGCACATAAGTGCTATATGTCAGTCCTCTAGATCTTTTTATGCTGGCCTGATCAGCCCTTTTTATTTGAGTCTCCTGTTGTGAGGAGATTTATGGAAGGTTTGGCACATGTTCCACTAAAGCCCTCCCTTATGCTTTCATGGCACCTTGACATGGTGCTCACACTTCTGAGGTGCACACCTTTCAAGTCTGTGCAAATGTGCTCTCTATTGCTCCTTACCATTAAGAAGGTTCTTATCATCACTTTCCATGCCACGTCAGTGAACTGCTGGTGCTATGAGTGCAACTTCGATGGACCATTTTCTTTACAGACAAATTGGTGCTGAGAATCTGGGCTTCCTTTCTGCCAAAGGTTGTATTGCCCTTCCACATGGGTCTGTCCATCACCCTTCCTGATTTTTACTCTGCCAAACACCTATAGAGAGGAGAGCTCCTAGTGTTCCATTGAGTGCACAGAGGAAAACCATGTAGATAACTAGCTCTTCATGGGCTTTGCTGGAGCAAAGAAAGGGTAGGCAGTGCAGTAACTGGCCCTGTCCAGGTGTACAGTCCTGTGCATAAAGACATGCTATGCCCGGGTGAGGAAAGAGCCCCCAGAGGGTCTACAAGCTCATTCTATTTGAGCCAAAACTGCTGTAACAGCATTGACAAGGAGTGTCAGTGTCCTTGACAGGGCATCTGTGCATTCATTCAACAAACACTATTGCCTTGAAAGTCAAGTCTGCAGAGAGGGCAACTTTGCCTGCTATGTGGTGCAGGACTTTTTGGAACGAGACCATCCCTCGAACCCTCCACCTTTTGGAGTACTGCTCCGGTATCTATACTAAAGTTGAGGAATCTGCAGTTATAATTATTTATCAGAAGAACAAGCTACATCATTTCTGTAATGCTCTTTCTAGTGGATACTCTATCCAGCTGCAGATTTCTCACCATACTCCCTTTTCCCCATTCTGTGGAGTGGGCACCAGCCCGTTTCAGTTAGAAAGGTCCAAGGTTAGCTTCGCCACACTGTTACTTCCGATTTGTCATCATTGGCCAACATCTGAGTGCGATTCAAAAACTGACATTAGGGCACCGGGATGCATCCGACATGTGGCAATGTGGGCAGTGCAAGGGCATCAAAGGGTCCAACTGTGCCACCTACCAGCAAGCGGGGCCACTGTTGAAACTGAGATCTAGTCTGGGGGCTGGGGTTCTTCTAAAGGAGAGGAATCTGCAGTTAGACAGAGTATTCACCAGAATAAAAGCTTCCGAAGTTAAGTAACTTATTTTTTTCACATATCAGGTCCTGAGAGCTTAGGATCTCTGGAATCTTTAATTCATGTTTACTGTCTCTGAAGGTTGCAGATGCACTTTATGGACCCATATTTCTAGCAGGTTAACTTGCTTATCTTTTGTTCAAACAGGAGGACGTGCCAGCAGTCCAAGGAAGGATTAGATTACCTGAGCCCAGCAGGAATATGAGCTATAGCCGATGCCTACAGGAGCCCTCTAACAGGGTCTTGGAGTATGGTTTCCACCCTTACTAAAGGCAGAGAGCTCACAGAATTGCAACCAGCCCTAGATAAATGCGTGAATGCACCTGAATTCACCTTGCATCGGAAAACTCCAACACATGGGAAAGATATCCGCAGATATATCCGCCCAGAAAATGTAACTGAGCTCTGTGAACAAATACTTTGTCCAATCAGTAGTTCCCAACCTTTTGACTCCTGCGCACCCCCACTGAGTCACTACTGGAAGCCAGGGACCCCTAAGCTATTTGTACGAATTAAATTTGAAACATTAAAAAACTAATTAGGAAAAAATACACAAACAAGTGCCCACCAAACAAATACTCAAATTGCTAAAGATTTTATTATTTTATATTGTAAAAATATGCAAAGTGGGGTTTCGGTGGGGAATCGCCCCCTAAGAAAATGTGTTCATTCTATATTCAATTGTATTAGCTTCTAAAGAATAGCAAATGATGACCCTACAGTGTACCAGGATACGACAATCTTTATCGGGGCTCTTTAATGATTCCCTCACTATCACCCTCCATCAGTGGCTCTCATCTCTCCTTAGCCCCCTTGTCAGATGCATTTCATTTGTTTTATAGCACCTCTTATACCAGTGTAGGGTGTCGTAGCACTTTATATCACACACTTACAGAGACAATGAATCATACATGTGTAAATCAGTGTATACAAAATGTTACATAAAGCAAAGGGGACTACAAGATGTAGGATTCACATGTCATCCATACTTTGAAGAGAGCTTCGTGTGGAGAAGATCAACATCTGTATTCAGAACATAACACAGTGGTTAGCATTGACTTTAATAATAAGAATTTATTTTTACCAAAACAAACCTTTTTTAGCAGCAGAGGGATATCGAAAGACTGGGGAAAAACATAACTTACTAACTTGTCCATTGCAGATTGCATTCAGCTCTTTGATGGCAGCTCATAGGTCACTGTGCTAGATTACGTATGTAACTTATGATCTGCACAGTAACAAAAGAATCTATGTGACAAAAGCAGTAACACACTGAGCTATGCACATAAAATACTGTTCTGTAAAATGCATGGAACACAATTTTTGAAGCAGGCATATTAACCGTCTGCGCTACCACAGATGACTAAAAGCTGCCACTAGACAAAACCCCCATTTCCCTCCAGCAGGGACATTCATCACTGGAGTTATCCTGTTACTTTAATTGTTGCCCAAAAACAACTGGTTATAACAAAGAACTTTGCAGTGCTTTTAAAACTGTTGCCTGTGGACACCCTGGGAATGTGTCACGGACCCCTTGGGGTCGCAGACCTCTGTTTAGGAACTGCTGTTATACAATAGTATTACTTATTACTAGGTTTGTTGGAATCGGCCTTAGAAATAATTTTTCGTTCTACACCAGCAGTCCAGGGCATTTGAAATTATTACTCACTAAGTATCGGTAACTAAATACCCTGGGTGATAAAAGCTCTATGAAGATACATAACTCCTATTTGTTCATCATTAAAGAGGGCAAGTTGACCAAGGGAAATTCTCACATGCAAAAACTATTTTGCTGCCAGGTAACGGGCTGACTTGGCAAGGTACAAGCTGGGCATATTTTAATGGTCTTGTAAGTTTAATGTCAACTGCAAAATCATGAAATCAGGGCTCCTATGGAAATTTGCCGACCAGTGGAAAGCATGGTAATTCGGCATTTCGAATTACTGATCGAACAAACGGGCTAAATACAGCCGTGGGAACTTTTCCCCTCTCAAGACTCCAGAACATTATCTGGACATCTTACTACACTCAATGGCTCTACCTTGTTAATCTCAGACACTTTAACTGGGACAGACTTTGGGCAGAACTCAGGAATCCTTATAGATCTGAGAATCTTATACATTACCAGGCTTTACACAGGTCGCCGAATTTCCATAGGAGCCCTGATGAAGTTCTCCTTTGGAGAACGAAACGTGTTGGCTGGAATCCAAAGCTTTTTTTTATATAGATTGATAAATAAAGAAATTTAAGAATCTACAGATTCTACAATCTGGACTCTGTTATTCCGCGCACGCCCATCAAATCGAAATATTTCAATGCAATGCGGCCATACATGTAAATCAATAATGTCATGTCAATAATTATGGCTTACTTTTAGTACAAACCAGAGAGAAAACACTGGACAAACGAGTGGCACTCACCTCCAGTGTCAAGTGGTTGTAATGTGGTTTGAAAGTGAGCCCCTGCTGCACTCTCCAGTGCTTCCCCCAAGCTCATCCTCTCCCATGATGCTCACACTGTACTTTTGCTGCCAGTGTCACCCACCCATAAAAGCAGCTATAAAAGGATCACAGGAGGGTGCCATTACAAACTGGCAGACTTCTAGCTAGAGGAAGCTGCCTGTGGATTACAATTTGCAAACCTAATTGGTCCTGCCTGTCACTCAGACAGCTCAGTTCGGTTCCTGGTCCCATGTGTATTTCACCACCACCCTAAAACCTACTTACATTGGTCATGTAACTGGAGGCAGGTCACAGGTCAAGTGCAGGGCCATTATAAGTGGCGCTTTAGCGTGCCAACAGCCCTGCGAATCAAAAATGAGATAGCAAAAAGTATTTAGTCTTTTCGTCCCACCAGGCAGAATTGTTTTGGTGTAGGGAGGGACACCTTCCTGCAAAAAAACATTCCTGTGAGGCTTTTCCACGTTCTGCATATGCTGCAGAATGCAGCACACATAGCAAGAGGAAAAATGAGGAGAAATACATATATTTATCCTTGTTACGCCTCCCCTCAGAAGGCGTAGCATTTTGACGCATTCTCAGGTTTACTATTGTTAGTAAATCTGTGAATGCCCCAAAAGCCATGGATGAATGTGTGGGAATACCCACACTACACCCATGGAACACCTTCCCAGGGCAAAGTAATGCCAGGCAGCAACTGGTGCTGCCTTGCGTTGCTCCAGATTTACTATGCCATGCAGACCCATGCAAGGTGGCTCTGCGTGGCATAGTAAATCTCACTGAAGGGCTTGCATTGCCCTTGCGTCATCTTTCATGATGCAAAGGCAACGCAAGCCCTTAGTAAATCGGGGACCAGGTTTCCTTTTTCATTTAGGGGAAAACGGTCGGAACAACGTGGGCTCAGCCATGCGTGTTCTGCCAACGCAAGCGTTACCATGCTTGCCTTAACTATGGATATGCGTGGTTAAGGCAGCGCGCGGTCTAGCTGGTGGTGGTCGGAAGCAGGGAGGATCGGTAGAGCCAGAGGACGCGGTGAGGTAAGTGGGGCTGGGTTGTGGAGGCATGTGGGGGGTAGTTTGTATGGGTTGGGAGTAGATTTTTGGGCTGGGGTCGAGGTAGTTTACAGGGCTGGGTGTGTCGGGTTGTTTTTAGGGCTGGGGACAGGTCGGGGTAGTTTTTAGGCTTAGGGGAGGGTGGAGTAGTTTTTAGGGCTTAGGGTGCAGGGAAGTTTTTAGGACTGGAGGGGAGGGGGTTGGTTTTAATGAGGGAGGGGGTAGATTTGTGTGTTAGGGTAGGAGCTTAGGGAGCAGGGATCAGGGTCGTTTTTAGGGCTTAGGGGAGGGGGCAGTAGTTTTTAAGACTGGGTGCAGGGAGGCTTTTTAGGGCTCGGTGGTTAGGGCATTGGTTTTTAGGAGGTAGGGGAGTAGTTTTGGGTGTCAGGGTAGGGGCTTACGGGGCAGGGATTGGGTTCATTTTTAGGGCTTAGGGGAGGGAGCATTCGTTTTTAGGACTGGGTGTAGGGATGTTTTTAGGGCTCGGTGGGTAGGGGATTGCTTTTTAGGAGGTAGGGTGGTACTTTTTGAACCCATGGAGGGGGCAGGGGTCGGGGGTTAAGACTTACCTGTGAACTCTTAACCACAGATATGTCTTTGCCATACATGCCTTACCAACGCAAAATTCATTGTAAAGGCATGTGTGGTAAAGGCATATGTGTGACTAAGACATATGTGGTTGAGGCCGCGTGGAACTGGCATGCGTGGTAAACGCATGTGTGGTTCCATTACACACCTTTGTTAGTCCATCTCCTGGGTCTGTGCCTCGACTGATATGATGAGAACATACAAAAAAGGCAAAGTTTCAGTTTATTGATAAGTCTTCCTTATGTGTTTGTGACTCAAGTGATAAGGTAACAACAGCACCCCAAAGTGGTTCCTTTCTATTCTGCAGTCTTTCTTGATGCACCCAAAACATTAATAATCATATATCCATGTTGTTTGTGTGTGCATGAGTGTCTATCATTGTGCCTAGGTGTGCATACGCACCAGTATACATAGGTATATTGTGTGGATGTGCATGTGTCCAGTAAAGCTGACATGTTGACATGTGTGCGTTGATGCATTTTATAAATGTGTACACTGGCACAAAGTTTCCTCAATACTTGAGTCTTTTTCGAGATAATCAAAGATTCATCAGCAATGTGGGTAGAGGGAAGAAAATGCCTTCCAGGGGTAGATGTTTCTATCCATGTGATAATGGGCCATCGTCTACAGTCCTCTAAAAGAATGGGGTATGCAATGATGGTGCCTTATGGGGTTTGGGATGTAAGACATGGTCGACCCCCTGCAAGTTCCTTTCCCTCTCTGATCACATCGGGTATCAGCCGATGAAGCTGGGAGGTGAGAGGGAAGCAAGTGTTGGCGCCTCTCGTCACCAGCCTGCCCTGCAGCATGCATGCTGCCTTCAAAAGGTGCAGTGTACGCTGCAGCTGCGCCATCAGAGAAGCTGACGCTGTGGCCACCCTAATGTCGGGGTCAGTGGCCACGTTATGCATCGAGTCCAGCATGATCGCCCACCTGCGCCTCTGCGGTGGCCTCGAGAGCGCCCTCGGAGGCTTGTTTTTGAGTTGTATGACGCTACAACTGCGCAGCTTTGGTTGACCTTGGCAGAGGGTGGCATTGGGGGCGTGGCATTGGGGGGCCTGTTTGCTCAGAGCATGAGGTGGTGTTATTGTCAGGGTCTGCCTCCGTGCACAGGTGTGTGGTTCCCACGTCATTACGTCTGTGTGCTGCGGTATAAAAGCGCCGGCAGCTGAGGGGCCCAGTGCGGAACCAGAAGAAGAACGATGGGCAAGATGCTGCTGTGGGCTGGTGAGTGCACTGTCCATCCAAGAACCGCACGAGACAGCAGGGGTGACCCCACATGTGATTCAGCACAGTCAGCCCATAGAGAGACACGGCGACTGTGGAGAGATGGGCAGCAGTGTGGGGGAAGGGCCGACAGGCAGCTGTTTGCTGATTGTCCCAATGACTAGCATTAATATATATATATTTATATTAATATATATGTCCGGGTATCAGAGTGCTGTACATATAGCAGTCCAGTCATCAGTGCATGGAAAAGGAAAGAGCAAAGGTCATGAAGGGAAAAGCCAGGAGTGAAACAAATACCGTGTATACATAGAGGACAAGAGCTGTGAGATACACATGGCCACCTGCTCTCACTGAGCCCACCTGCTCTCACTGAGCCCACCTGCTCTCACTGAGCCCACATCTTCCCACTTGTGAGCGACACATGGAGGCGTTTGACGCCAGGGCACTGGTTCACAGAACTCCACCAGAGACCACATTTACCAGCAGCTTCAGTGTCCAGATGTTTTACAATAAGAGACTTCCACTGAATCCATTGCATTGCATGAGAGCTGCTGGCGCTAAATTAAGGAACATATTCACATGCTCAGCTTTTGAAAGAACATACATGTGCAATATTTATTCAACAGTTTCCAGTAGCGCTGATGTGCCAAAAAGGCAACAGTGAACTTTAGACAGAAGGAGAACGCGTCACAATGGAGCGATAAACACCACCAAGCAGTGTATAACATACGCAGCATGACATCAAACACAGGGGAGCAGGAAAAGAGTCGTTTCCAAAGTGCTCCTGAAAGAAAGAGGACTGGGAAGGGACGTCATCTTCTCCCAAGAGTTTGTTGCTGCATAGTAATATGCTGATATTTCCAGTTTAAGGCCAATCCACTGCTAGAGAAAATAAACCTGTTCTCCCCCATTGCTTTTCTGTACAATCTTTTGTGTCCTCAAGTGAGTGGAGGAAATTCCTCATTCAACTGTGCAGTTCCGGCCCCTTGGAATGGTGGACTTCATGCTGTTGACCACATCACACACATCCTTACAGGTCTATACTGGCTTCCCTTGCTAGCCTTCTGCTGTTGACCACATCTCACACATCCTTACAGGTCTATACTGGCTTCCCTTGCTAGCCTTCTGCTGTTGACCACATCACACTCATCCTTACAGGTCTATACTGGCTTCCCTTGCTAGCCTTCTGCTGTTGATCACATCACACACATCCTTACAGGTCTATGCTGGCTTCTCTTGCTAGCCTTCTGCTGTTGACCACATCACACACATCTTTACAGGTCTATACTGGCTTCCCTAACTAGCCTTCTGCTGTTGACCACATCACACTCATCCTTACAGGTCTATACTGGCTTCCCTTGCTAGCCTTCTGCAAGAGTAAAATCTACTGCGTGAGTTAAATATCACTGACCCTGGCTAATAACCTTCCAATCACACATGGTCCAAGATCAATCGGTGGCCTCAACATCGCCTGACTCGAAAAAGGAGGGATCAGACCCCCCACCACGAATAGACTAGAGTTGCAGAGAGTTGCTGTGGACTATGGCCCCCTGAGGCAACCACAAGTCTCCCACGGTGACGCCCACATTTGAACTCAATCCCCATTTTTACTCAGAATAAGGAAGATCTTGAACTAGTCCACCAGAGCCTTCTCTGCTACACACATCTGGAGCAGAAACTCACCCTTCCCTCTGTAGGGCCTCTGAGTGAGAAGTCGCCCTAGCAATTCATGATGGATATTCAGGGGCAGAAGGAGCTGCAGATAAACTTTGACCCCTCACTTGGAGGATTCAAGGATCCAGAAAAGTGTCAAAGCAAAGAATAAATATCAGAAATTGAAAAGTGTTGATACATGTTTACAAAATCTAAATCTGAATTGAGAGATGTAGTCACATCATTTCAGCAGGGAGGAGAAATGAGATGACAGAATGTATGGAGTCACTAAGGATGGAGTTTGGGAGTAGTGAAACCACCACTTCCAGTCTACTTTCTAAGCTCTTGGACCTCACTTACACCTGGTCTTCTGCACGCGCCTAGGAGAGGACTTCCAAGCGTAAAGGGGCGAGGACTTAAGGACGCAATAAAGTACACACTGTACACACCACACAGAATACTTCTCATACTGCTACTAAACAGTCCAACTAAACACATAGGGCCCGATTCACAAAGGACGTCCGCACATGTGGCAGAGGCCCCGCTGTCGTGGCTGGACAGCCATACTGTAGTTATCCATTGCGGGATTCCCACCATGAGTGCAGCACCGCCACCACGACTATGGGGCCTCTGCCATGAGTGCACCTCACCCCAAGACTGCGGAGCCTCTGCCATGAGTGCTCCCCTCATGACTGCGGGGCCTCTGACATGAGTGCACCCCCCATGAATGCGGGGCCTCTGCCATGAGTGCGCCCCACCCCAAGACTGTAGAGCCTCTGCCATGAGTGCACTCCACCCCACGACTGCGGAGCCTCTGCCATGAGTGCAGCCCCCCCACCCCAAGACTGTAGGGCCCCTGCCATGAGTGCTCCCCCTCATGAATGTGGGGCCTCCGCCATGAGGGCGACCCCCCCACAAATGTGGGGCCTCTGCCATCAGTGCGCCCCCTCCACAACTGCGTGGCCTCCGTCATGAGTGCATCCCACCCCAAGACTGTGGAGCCTCTGCCATGAGTGCACCCCTCCACAACTGCGTGACCTCTGCCATGAGTGCACCCCCCACGACTGCAGGGCCTGTGCCATCAGTGCGCCCCACCCCAAGACAGTAGGACCTCTGCCATGAGTGCACCCCCCATGACTGCGGGGCATCTGCCATGAGTGCACCCCCCCACGCCTGCGGGACGTCTGCCATCAGTGCGCCCCCTCCACAACTGCGTGGCCTCCATCATTCCTCAAATCTCCAGAGGATCCGGGTATTGCGTACCATGTGCCTGAGGACTCCTGGATCACACATTTTCCCTCTATTTTTAACTCTCATACAGAGGAGTCGGTCAGCCAGCTATTGTCAAATAAACACTCTATAAATTCAACTCTGTCTTTTAACCTCCAGGACATTAGATTGGCCCTCTCACAGTCCTCCACCAACAGAGCCCCTGGTCCGGACGGCACCCCTGTAGATTTTTTCCAGGAGCACCCTGACCTGTGGGGGTCGGTGCTCACTAGTGTGTTCAATGTAATCGCCAAAGTGGGCCCACCCGAATCGTGGAGGACGTCTATTATCGTGCCAATTAATAAAAAAGGAGACAAAGCCCAGCAAAAAAACTATCGGCCAATATCCCTGCTAGATAGCACTGCCAAATTGATGGGTCGTGTTCTACTCAACAGACCTGAGGAATGGGCCACTGACAATAACATAATGAGCCCGGTACAATACGGGTTTAAAAAGGGGAGTGGCACTCAAGATCAAAGCCTCTATCTGACCCTACAAATGGCCAAGTATACCAAGGTAAAGCAGGAGAAACTGTACCTGGTTTTCATGGACCTTTCAGCAGCATTCGGCAGCATAGCCCACCACCACCTTTGGGAAATAATGGCAGAAATGGGTATTGACGAGGCGACAACCACCTTTATTAGCTTTACTCTTCTGCATCAGCATCTGTGCGCTATGGAAATCAGGATGAGTGCTCCCGGTCATTCCCAATCCTGAGGGGAGTGCGCCACAGGTGTGTTCTTGCCCCGTTCCTTTTTTCCATTTACACGAATGGGGTAGAAACACCCCTCTTGAGCTCCACCCTAGACGTTCCATTGATTAAGAACATGCACACCCCAATTTTGCTATACGCAGCTGATGCTGTCCTGATTGCCCGAACAGGCCGAGCCCTACAACAACTACTGTGTACATATGTAAATTATATGAACAATTAAGGTTTAAAAACAAATGAGGTGAAGTCCCTTGTTTTAATGACTGGTTGCAGAGAGAGGAGGGCCCCACATTTCTACATAGAAGGTCGTGAACTAACCCACACAGATACTTTTTCGTATCTTGGGATAACCTTTGAGAGAGAACTTTCTCGATCCAATATGAACAAAACTAGGGGACTAGCACTAGAGAAAAGTATAATAGCACTCAACTCCTTTACAAAGAAACTGGGTGCGAAGCCCCTTGAGATGATCAAAAAGGTTTACTCTGCCAAGTCAATATCATTGGCAACCTACGGAGCAGGAATCTGGGGATACACCAACACCCGTTCTCTCCAGACTATCGAAAATTCCTTCTGGAAGAGACTTATTGGCTTCCCAGTTAGCTGTTCCAACTTTTTATGTCATGTTGAGCTAGATGTACCATATTTAGACTACACAATTAGGTTGGCCCCTACATTGTTGTGGCACTTTATTTGGAGAAGAACTTCAGTAAGCCTACACAGAGACTAATAGAAGACTTTCTCATGGTTATTATACATTAAAAACAGTCTCACCTCCCTTGGTTTAGGTCGATTATTTACATCTCCTTTAAACTGTATTTGAGTATCAAATAAAGAAATAAAAGCACTGTTTCGTAACCAAAGGGCTTTGGAGCGTTCTAAACTAAATTCTTCGAAGGCATCTGTAAAATGATATCGAGAGTGCCCTATCGAACAAGATGGCGCCCCGGGATATCTATCCTTGGTAACTAATTTGCGCCAACGATTTATTTTGGTGGAATTCTGTCTTAACCTTATTCCTTCTATGTTCTCCTATCCGGCTGGCATTTATTCCTTAGTTGACCTGCCGCCTTGTACGTGTGATGGCTCTTCTCCCCAATCAAATCGACATATTATCTTCTTTTGTGAATTAAAGCGTCCCACAAAAGATTTAGCTGGCAGCTAATGCGTAAATACCATCTTACTCCAGCTTTGTATTTTTTACAATCACTACCCAATGAACTAGTATGTTATACTGTGACCTCATATCTACTTCTCTCATGGAAGACTAGGCGGCGGGACCCCTCTGTTTCATGAATTAGGAAATATATATTTTAGTCCTGTTTTTAAATGTCTCTCATCACATTACTGTCACTATTTCTTATTGTTAAAGCTGTGTCCAATTTTTTTTACTGTATACTGTGCATCTTTGTACTTTTATGATCTTAAAAACTATTGAAGTTTCGAATAAAGTGATTTGACGCACTTAGTGCAGAGGCCCTTTGTGAATCGGTCGCTTTATGTCGCAATAGAGGCGCTTACGCACTACACGAATCCTTTATACCGGAGCTATGAAGAGAAATGAGATGGCTCCTCCATAAAAATGAAGGATTGACTTCAGTTTATTTATTTCAGTTGCATTATAAGTCCGTGTGGAAGGTACATAGGTTACCATGAAATAGAGGAAATAAAGATATGTGTTAGCCTGATGAAATAATGATCCTTGCAATTGTGCAGGTTGTGTTTTTATTTTTAAGAAAAAGACTGACTGGAATGTTCTTCTTGCTAACACTGTCCCTCATGCTCTGAGGGCCACATCCAGGGCGCTCTGGTATTTCGGAGGACACAGCACCACGTTAATTATCATACCGCCAGGGGTGGTATTAACGCAGTGCGGTATTGCCTCCATTTCAAGAACCACACCTTACAATGAAGTTTTATTGAGTTGTAATGCATGGCCTCCCCTGTCCAGAGCTGCAACAGTCATAATGTGCCATGGAAGTCCCAGTTCCAGTTTGTGCCCAAGCTGAGATGACAACTGGTGCAGTAAAACTGTGCTCTTCATCCCACTCTACAGCACAGCCTAACTGCACCAGCGGTATTCCCAGTTTGGGCACAAACTGGGATTGGGATTACTGGTCCATGTGTGGTCCAATCCGGTCCACTTGTAATGAGGCTCTGAGTCTTCTATGATTTGGGATCAAACCTCTGTACTCTGAGGAGTTCACCGAAAGGCCCCAATGCAGAACACAATAAGTGTGGACAGTGGGTGGGTCAGGCAGGGAGGGAAGACACAATTTTGGCAACGCCTTCCGTGCATATCGCAGCGCTGCGCGTGTTTCCACTGACCACTTTTGCGCTGGTTAGCACAACCCATGTGGGCATGGTGATGGGAAGCTCGCTGATGTCAGCGGACTCTATGGTTCACCCATGCCCAGGTGAACGCTGGGAGAAATATTGATTTTTTCATATTAACTAACCTGGAACAGATCCTCTGACCAATGCTTAATGGTTTCTCTCCTTTTGAATAGGTTTGGCGCTGCTGCTGCAACTGCAGACAGGTGAGAACCGTTTAATAAATATATATATATATATACACATATATATACACACACATACGAATATATATATATATAAATACACATGCACGTCCGTCAAAGTGGGAGGGATCTGCGGGGGGTGCTGTGCCCATACTTTTTTATTTTATCCATAGCCGTTCCCCTACTTCTTGTGAAAAGAGAACCGTCCGCGGACGGTTAATGACGACAACTGAGATGCCGCAGCTGGAATGGAAATGAGGGGGTCTCCTGTGCTGAGACGCAGAGGGAGAGACAGGAAGCTAAACGATGAGCAAGCCTCCTGCCAGGGTGTCTGCTGCCTGAAAGAAATGCAAATATGTGCGATTGGTTAATCTGCAAATGTAAAGGCTGCATGGAAGTCAGTATTGGCTTTAATTGATAAAGTCAGTTGAAGCTAAGTGAGGACAAACATATGATTCCCTTTGAGAGATATGGTAAGGGTGCCAACAGCTGAGCTATGGAGTGTGTGCTTTTTACGATACTATAAACATGTTTGAGCTATCTACAGTATGATTGCATATTACTAAAATCTATAGCTTGCAAGCAATTTTTTATTTTTTTTACCTTAAACCGAAATCTTTTTGCGCATGTTGTGGCATCCTACCGTATACAGTAATGAAGGGTTACAATAATGACTTCTTCACGGTGCTTTCTGTTACTGACTGGGACCTCGTAGAACTAAAATGACACACGTTACCCTTCCTCACTGCACCAAACAGCAAAAAACACCTCTCTGTCTCTTTGTTTCTACAAACTGACATCAACAGTGATCACATTACCCAGTAGAAATGTCATAATGTAAAACTGTATTCCCCACTGATTTGGTTGACTTGCATTTATTTTTTGTTTAAGGTGTGTGTTATTTTCTATGCAGTCATCTGAAGGCCAGAGGTCAACAAAATTACTTTTTTCAATTCACTTCAGCCGCTGTGCATAAATAAATACATAAATACATGTATTTATACACAGCAGTTGAAGTGAACTGAAAAATATATATAGATGCATATGCAAAAAAGAAGCAGATAATTCTGGGTAGTTCCAAAGTTTAGTTGAAGAACAGCTCTTGTTTAGAGCACCCACCCTACAACACCAGCAACACTCTGAATCTGCTCACCTCAAATGTCTGTTTTTCTAGCAAAGTCTTTTAGGCAAATACTTTGTCTCTTTCTAACTCGACCTGGATGGTACTGTGCTAATCCTATGCCTAAAAATATTGTTAGAAAAACAGACATTTGAGGTGAGCAGATTCAGAGAGTCACTGGTGTTGTAGGGTGCTGTTAGAAATGGTGGTCTCTAGTTAGCAAGGGCTTGCACCTTTGTCCAAATAGAGACCCTTCTTCCTAGTCAATATAAGGGAGTTACACTCCTAAAATAACACCTGCTCACCCCCTTGGTAGCTTGGCACAGGCAGTCAGGCTTATCTTAGAGGCAGTGTGTAAAGCATTTGCGCATAACTAACAGTAATACAGTGTAAGCACTACAAAAGGACACCACACCAGTTTAGAAAAATATCCAATATATTTAAGACAAGACCAAAAATTATAAAAATCCACAATACAGTACTTAAACATCTACAGTTGTCAAAATACGCGTTAAAAACAGTTCCTTGATGTCGATAGCTCCATCCGAGGCTATCACGGCGTCATGATCAATCAAATCCAAACAATTCTTGCTGACCGCGGCGTCACGGGCCAACTACGGTGTTGTGGAGACCCGCAAACAGTACCTTTTAGAAATGCAGGGTGTCGATGACCTCTCGTTGAGCTTCCGAAAAAACAGCGTCCTCAGGCGTCGGTTCCAGAGGTCGGTGCAGGAGTCGTTGGGGCCCTTGAAGTCACACGCGTTGCAGGCCAATCTCCTCTCTGTTGGAGTCAGAAACGCTGGCGTCGAGCAGGCATCGGGTGCTGCGGTGCGAAGTGCAGCGGTGTGGCGTGCGGTGCCCTTAGGTCGTGGTGCGAGCAGCGGCTCGGTGGCGGCATCGGTGAGACCAGGGTCGCAGTGCGAGATGAAGGCGGTGCTCGTCACGGTGCTGGCAGGTCACGGTGCAAGCAGCGGCGTCGTCGTTGCTGAAGCGCTGGTGTCGGCTGCCGAACTGGAGTCGATGGCACCGGCATCAGTAGGCCGAGGCTGCAGTGTGGGATGAGAGCGGTGCATCGTGTAACTTTGCTAGCTGTGCCCTCAAACCACGGTGCAATCAGCGGCGTCAATTTTGGCGTGGATGAGCGTCATCGGGGATACCAAGGCGACATCATGAAGCGAGGCGGTGCGGAGTGCGGTGCCCACAGGTCGCAGTGTGAGCAGCAGCTCGGTGGCGGCATCAGCAGGCGTCGTCGGTGAGACCAGGGTCGTGGTGTGGCATTGCGGCAGTGCCCTCTGCAGTGCCAAAGCATCGTCATGAAGCGAAGTCAGTGCGGATTGCAGTGCCCACAAGTCGAGGTGCGAGCAGCAGCTCAGTGGTGGCGTCAGCAGGCGTCGTCGGTGAGGCCAGGGTCACGGTGTGGCGTTGCGGCTACCCTACCTAGACTATCTGGAGCCACTCCTGCTCCCCAGCCTTCTGTCATCCGAAACCCAGAAAGGCAATCCACATTCCAGCAGAGGTACATGGGATGGCTGAGCAAGAAAATACCTACTTTCTTAAAGTGATATTTTCAAACGCTGAATGTAAAAATCAGCTTCACTAAAAGATGCATCTTTAGATTCTAAGTTCAGGCATACTAAACTTTATTTTCCTACCTTGTTCCCATGGCCCGTTATGTTTATAAGATGTTATAAATAAACAAACTTCCCATTCTGTCCTATGGGGAACAGGTAGCCTTGCAATAGTGAAAAACTAAATGGGCTGTAATTCACTATCAGGACATGCCACACACACCAGGGCATGTCCTACCTTTCGTATACACTGCACCCTGCCCACAGGGGTACCTTGGGCCTACCTTAGGGGTGGCGGACATGTAAGAAAAGGGAAGGTTTAGGACCTGGCAAGTGGGGGCACTTGCCAAGTCAACATGGCAGTTACAAACTGCGCACAGAGTCTGCAATGGCAGGTCTGAGTTACAGTTTTAGGGCTACTCAAGTGGGTGGCACAATCAGTGCTGCAGGCCAACTAGTAACATTCGATTTACAGGCCCTGGCACTCTCAATGCACTTTACAAGGGTCTAGCAAGTAAATCAAATACCCAATCATGGAAACACTATTCCATAACACAATTTACCACAGGAGCATTTGCGCTTTACCACTGATCAGCAGTGAGAAAAGTGCACAGAAACACTACGCCAGCAAAAACAGACTCAAAACCGGGAGGGCCAAAAGCAAAAACTCAGGGGAAACACGCCAAAAGATGCCAAGTCTAACAGGTGCTCTCTACTGGAGCTGATCTCCACTTAAACTTGGGAACTACTCACAGTTCTCTGCTTCTTTTTTGCATAATTTATGCAGTACTCTAAGCCTGAAAGAGCATTGTTTTGATATCTATCTATCTATCTATCTATCTATCTATCTATCTATCTATCTATCTATCTATCTATCTATCTATCTCAGAAAGTATTCTTGCAAATGAAGAAAGTAGCTCAGTTCAGGCATCAGAAGAGGTTGTGTCAAAGCCTGCATTCGAGACTCCTAGCCATAATTTCTTTTTTTAAGTTTTTAAACTAATCTTAACAATGACAATTTTTTTTTTTTACAAATGTCTACATTTTGAGTGACCCCCATTAAGCTTGAGTTCCAAGCCAAATGGGCCTAACACTGTCCATGAATGTGGGTGTGCGTGTGTTGGAGAGCTGTGTGACCAGCATGAGGTTATACTGTGCAATGACCCCGCAGCTGATTGGCCAGGATATTCTGTGACTGGCTGATGCCTCAAAAAGGCAGACATGGCCTTCGAGGGCACCAGCCTGTCACACATCCAGCCGTTTGCTGAATGTGGAGATCAGATCCATGGTTTTGTTAACACTGTGACCTAAGACTGTGCTTCCTCTCCCAATACAGTGCCCAACTCCAAACTTGTGCTACATCCACTGCTCCCAGACTATACTCGCCAGGTGGAAAATGTGAAGATGCACTGAGAGGAGTCTTCTGCTCTGCAGATGCAGTCATTTGTTAGTTTGAAATGACTTGATCCCACCCCCCTGCCCAACAGACCTTTCCAATGCATGGACCCCTCTGAAAGCTCCCAGTGTCCGCGCTGTCTGGTGCCCCTCCAGTCCTTGGCTTTGCATGTAACCGCAGACTCCGCCTTCTCTCCCCCTGTAGTGCCTGCCTACAAACTGGTCTGCTACTTCACCAACTGGTCCCAGTACCGGCCGGTGCCAGCCAAGTACATGCCGGCTGATGTGGACCCCTGCCTCTGCACCCACCTGGTCTACGCCTTCGCCACCATGAGCAACCACAAGATCGCGCCCTACGAGTGGAATGACGACGTCCTTTACAAGCAATTCAACAACCTCAAGTCGCAGTAAGTATATACCTCGGAATAACAACCTTCACCCATTTTAGGAGTTCATAAAGCACCTCTGAGAGTAGCATCACCCCTTAAAGTCCCCCAGACTCCATGACATGTCAATAATGGTGGCTGACAGTGGGACGCGAGGGGATGGATGGTGCAGACAAAGATAGGATGGCTGTTCTAAGAGTGGTGAGATCTCCAAGACAGGAAAGAGGGTTGATGGTTTGGGACCCAAAGTAGTTGTTTTTATAGAATAAGGATTCCCTGGTGTGAGACTCCAGCAAAGCCAAAATGGTTATTGGAGCTAGAGACAATGAGTGAGAGAAAGACAGAGTGCGTAAGACTCCAAAGCAATGAGAGTGCTCCAAAGCATGAGTCTCAGGCTTAGTTATCAAGACAGTGATGCCTCTGAGGCTCCCTCCAGTGAGAGATACTGAGCTGGAAAGGGTGCAAGGGAATCAGTGCTCAGTGATCAGGCACATCAGACGTTTCCATGACAGCCCTGACCCCTAGGTGCTTTAAATATATGCGCCCTCGTGGGAATGACGAAAGCATGACAGTGCCAACACATCTGGTGTCATCCAGTGTTGTCTGCCGTTTCCACCAACAAACAGTGCAGCCTTGCTATAGAAATCCATTTGTATATATTGTGTGAGCGCAGGCCATGAAAAATGCAGGCCTTGTGCATAACGCCCCTCTGGCCCCCATCTTGTAACATTCCAATTCAAGCTATGAAACACTCTCTCTGCCTGAAACACGACCGGTTTGTATTATTAACATTAATGGATCACATTATAGTTCTAAAATAAGGCTCCCAAAGGCAGATGCAGGATCACCTTCCATCAAGAGGTGCAGGGACAGAATCTGAAAGGAAATGGGAAAAGATGTACAAGAGGGGTACTCTGAAGGCATCTGACAGCTGTCCATGACTTGCGCTACGGTGAACATAACAATGTTATCTTCTTCTTCGCAGCAACTCTAAGCTCGTCAACCTGCTGGCCATCGGGGGATGGAACTTCGGGACACAGAAGTACGGACACTCCAGAATGATGGTTTTGAAATCTTATTTACAGCTACATGTCTTGTTTTATGCAGTTTAGATGCACTTATTACAAAGATTCAAGTACTATCACTCAGCTGCAGCAGGGGAGCCCTCAAAGGCTTGTGTTTTCATTGTGTAATCTCCTTTTTCTTCAAATTAGAACTCTTGAACAACATGCCCAACAAATTGACCAATTCGGCATAGCTATCACCTTCATGAGTCTGTAACTAAAGTAAAATCAAATGGGTGGAATTAATGCGCTTCGAGAATTTTCACATTTCCCCTTAATCCCAAAAAACAAATCTCCATGAAGAGTATTACCACAGTGACACTTAGGGGGCCTGAACTACTAACAGGTACGAAAGAGACAACCGAAGATAGCAATCAGAAAATAATAGGGTTAAATCTCAATCGTGGAATGAATTGAAAATAGCCCACATAGCTCACACGTTCATCCTCTCCTGTCAAACATTGATTTGTATTAATAGTTTGACAGGTGCAATTATATTTAAATTGAAGTGGGGGCTTTGGTGGGCAGGTCTAGAAGTGGGCCTTTTGGTTTTAACTTGCACTAGGACAATATCAATTGCATTGTGGAATTTTGTAAACCATACAACAATTTTAAGGATAGCTGTGCCAGGAATAAAGGCGGCTGAAAACTACTCTTTCCGTTCCCAGGTTCACTGAAATGGTCGCGAGCCCTCAAAACCGGAAGATCTTCATTGACTCTGTGATCGATTGGCTGCGTCAGTGGGGCTTTGATGGCATCGACCTGGATTTTGAGTACCCAGGGTCCCGAGGAAGCCCCCCGGAGGACAAGCAGCGCTTCACCGTCCTCTGTCGGGTACGTATGAACGCATCGACCGCCACACTGGCTGTAACTTTGTTATTTTCTTTCTAACACTTTAATAGTTTCTTCTTCTCAATGGGCGCTCCATCTGTGGTAAGAACGCACTCCTCGTTTGCAGCCAGTGAGGAGCCCGCGAGTGTCTTTTTTGCGATGTAATGCCACGGGTGGGAACTACTCGGCCGTTGTAACGACCGCGTTGTTACCTACCGCGTGCTAACACCACGCATTGTAACATCATACATTCCTTACCGAAATGCCAGGGTTTGCAGAGAACGCGGCTGCCTTGATTCCACCTGATGGCTCATTCTCCACCCTCCATTTCCTGCCCGATTATCTCACTCTTACATGTTCTTTTTCCATCCCTGCTTTGCCTCTGTTTTCTTGTATTTCTTTCCTCCTTCTATATCCCTCATCTGCTTTTCTATCTTTCGTTCTGGATCAAAGTCTGCTGCAAACAAAACAAAAAAAAAATTGCAATGTCGAAAAATGAGTGCCAGTGCCCACCACCGGCAAGAACCAGCTCAAATTAAGCAATGTGTTCGCTTCTAGGAACTGCTGCAAGCCTTTGAGGCAGAAGCGAAATCGACAGGGCTGCCCCGGCTGCTGGTCACCGCTGCGGTGTCTGCAGGCAAAGGAACCATCGACGCCGGATATGAAATTGCTGAAGTCGGAAAGTGAGTACAGGAATTCGAGACTGCTGTTTCCAAGCCTCCGTAGAGCCTCCGAGCGGGTTCCTCAGCAGTGTTGATGCTGCTATGACTCGGGCATTAGTTCTACTACTTCCAGGTCATGATCAGCCACCTAAAGCTAGCAAACCAACAACAGCAGCCTTTTAGAAAGGCTGAGAGGGGCCCTCTTATAGAGAACCAGGACATTAACAGGCTGTGCCTCTGAAAGAGGACTGGACTGCTGAATGTTGACCCCTAGGATATCGTGATGCAAGAATATCGTGGACAGAATATCGAAAGGTAAGTGCATACAGGGAAATAAATATGTCCTATTCCTAACTCCACATCTCCGAGCCTTGAAGATACATATCCCAATAGGTCCATATATGTGGAGTTACGTGTAGAAAATCCAGACTTACTTACCTGCTGGTTTTTTGGGGCGATATTTTGTCCTCGATAGGGTCTGATCGATATTCTGGAGTCGATATTGAATGCGCACACCCTGAAAGAGGTGTGGGGCGAGGCAGGGTTAGTGCTTTGTCATTTGACCTTTACTCTGGCGTGAACATCTGGGGTTTCATGACATTAGTGCAGCAGGTGCGGTGGCACCTGGGCCCACCGAATCCTGAATGTTGCTGTATTTTAAACATTACGGGGTTGGGGGGGAGTCCTTCCACTAGAGCCAGTGTCTCACTTGTTCCTCTACTCTCTCTTGACACTGTCTCTATCTGGATCCCACTTGATGGTTCTGCTGTTCAGTTGTCTCTCTTTCCTCTAAATGTTGGGCTCACGCCTCAGCAGAGGCAGCTGGCTTGTGTTTCACTGTCCAAGCAGCTTCTTGTTTCTTTAAATGTAAAAAGGCTCCTCCTGGAAGATGAGGTTTAGTACACAACGAAAATGAGAAACACCCTCTTCCCTGCATGTTGTCTGTTCCACAGCCATCACCAGGGAAGCATCTCCACAAACCTTCACAGCAGAACACAAAAGGAGGGCGATTTGAAGTCGAAAATAATCTACACAACACAAAAGGCAACCTTTTCAGCAAATTAAGCATGGCACCTAGTGTTCTTGGCCAGCTATGGTTTATACACAAAACACACAGGTTACACAAGAGAGCCTCAAGCTATATAAAAACTTGCGGTTTCTTAAAAAAGCTAATTATACACATTCACCAGATCCATTCAAGATGGCGCTCACCAACAAGGAATCATGTAGCTTCTCACTGAAGCACAAGTATTGCAATGCACTAATATTGCACCCCCCCCCCCTCCCAGAAAGCATCGTTTCTATCAAATATACACAACCTTCCGCCACATAGAAGAAACATAAACGGCCGAGGTGCATTTTGTATTCTGCTTATCTCAGTGTGACCGAAGTCGTCCTCAAGTGCCCACTGTTGGATTTAGTCTCCCAGCGAGGAGCGGTACAGAATCCTGCTTTACAATTTATTCTGCAAGTGTCTTTTTAGGAGACAATTTAAGATTCTAGAGGTCAGCCCTCCAGGTGAGATGTAAACTCTTTCTAAGGGGCATATTATCAAGCACAGCGTTAAAATTATCACCGCTTTAGCAGCAGAAAACTGCAGAGAATTCCAATAGAAGCCCATGTTGACACCAGAACATGGGCTTTTATGGGAGTATTCAAGGGCATATTATCAAGCCCATTATTCTTGATAATATGCCCCTTAGTTTCTTGCTGCTTTAAGTATACTGGGGCGTAAACATGAATTGCCCTAAACAATGAAACACAAGGTTTCCTGTCAAAGAGTGTTTTACACTGAATGAAGCCATTCTTAACCATTTGTTTTCTTAACACTGCTTTTAAGAGACTTTCTTCCGTCCTGTCAGAGTTTTAGATTTCATCAGCGTGATGACCTATGACTTCCACGGAGGTTGGGACACCTTCACAGGACACAACAGCCCTCTCCACGTTGGGTCCGAGGACAAAGGCGATTTTGTTTACTTTAACACTGTAAGTTCACATTTTGCTCCATTCGCTTGTGGTGACATGGGTCTGATGGAACTGCGCCCTGTCTTGGTGGTTTCTCTGGGGTGTGTACTGGCTATCGGGTCTGCGGGAACTAGCCGCTGGGTTGGTGACTTCTCCGGGGTGTGTACTGGCTATCGGGTCTGAGGGAACTAGCCGCTGGGTTGGTGGCTTCTCTGGGGTGTGTACTGGCTATCGGGTCTGAGGGAATTAGCCGCTGGGTTGGTGACTTCTCCGGGGTGTGTACTGGCTATCGGGTCTGAGGGAACTAGCCGCTGGGTTGGTGGCTTCTCCGGGGTGTGTACTGGCTATCGGGTCTGAGGGAACTAGCCGCTGGGTTGGTTTCTTCTCTGGGGTTGTGTACTGGCTATCGGGTCTGAGGGAACTGTGCCCTGTGTTGGTGGCTTCTCTGGGGTGTGTACTGGCTATCGGGTCTGAGGGAACTGCGCCCTGTGTTGGTGGCTTCTCTGGGGTGTGTACTGGCTATCGGGTCTGAGGGAACTACCCGCTGGGTTGGAGACTTCTGTGGGGTGTGTACTGGCTATCGGGTCTGAGGGAACTAGCCGCTGGGTTGGGGACTTCTCCAGAGTGTGTACTGGCTATCGTGTCTGAGGGAACTAGCCGCTGGGTTCGTGGCTTCTCTGGGATGTGTACTGACTATTGGGTCTGAGGGAACTAGCCGCTGGGTTGGTGGCTTCTCTGGGATGTGTACTATCGGGTCTGAGGGAACTAGCCGCTGGGTTGGGGACTTCTCCAGGGTGTGTACTGGCTATCGTGTCTGAGGGAACTGCGCCCTGTGGTGGTGGCTTCTCTGGGGTGTGTACTGGCTATTGGGCCTGAGCGAACTGGCCTATGGGTTGCTGGCTTCTCTGGGGTGTGTTCTGGCTATCGAGTCTGAGGGAACCGGGCCCTGAGTCGGTGGCTTGTCTGGGGTTTGTTCTTGCTATCTGGTCTGAGGAAACTGGGCCCGGGGTTATTGACTTGTCTGGGGTGTTTTCTGCTTGTCTGGGGTGTATTCTGGCTATTGGGTCTGAGGGAGCTGGGCCCTGGGTTGGTGGCTTGTTTGGGGTGTGTTCTTGCTATCTGGTCTGAGGAAACTGGGCCCGGGGTTATTGACTTGTCTGGGGTGTTTTCTGCTTGTCTGGGGTGTATTCTGGCTATCGGGTCTGAGGGAACCGGGCCCTGAGTCGGTGGCTTGTCTGGGGTGTGTTCTTGCTATCTGACCTGAGGAAACTGGGCCCAGGGTTATTGACTTGTCTGGGGTGTGTTCTGCTTGTCTGGGGTGTATTCTGGCTATTGGGTCTGAGGGAGCTGGGCCCTGGGTTGGTGGCTTGTGGCTGGCTATCCCCAGTACCGCGTCCACTCAGTGTTGTACCAATGCTAGAAATGTCTACATGTTTTTTTGGGCTACCCCAGTGACCTCTCCATGGATTAATAATCTGCAACTGGTGATTTCTTCTCTGGTTGTTGGACCACGGTCATTGACCTGTCTGATGTTGGGGCTGCTGTTGTTTACTTGATCACAGGGTGTTGTGGTTTTCTGTTCATGGAAGCCATGACCTGCTCTCTGGTAGCCTTGTGGCAGGAAGTGATGCAGCCCCTCAGCTTTGTGACATGTTAGCGCTGATAGTGATTTGTCACCACAATACCGTAGCCTCACGTGATCTGTTTCCTGGGTATCATGGCCCTGTCGTAGACCTGGGACCCCTTGGAGTTGCAGTTTCTGTCTACTTCTACCCTTAGCGGTCTGGCCCCCACTGGATGTTGCACTTACCGCCCAGACTGTCCTATTTACTTAGTGGTGCTGGGGACCTAGATTTTAGATGCTGTGATTGGCCAGCAACCCTTAGATCTTCAGATTGCTCTCACGAACCTGTGTCGGGAGGTTGTGTGGCCATGAGTGACCTGTCGCCAGATTCGTGCGGCTGCCAGAAACCTGTCTTATGGTTCTTGTGGTCACAGCTGTTGATTTCTTACCTGGGTGTTCTGATAACCACATGTGGCCTGTTCACTGGCTCTTGTGGTTTATGACTTGGATGTCGACTCCGCTGGGTGCATTGGTCATCGTCGGTAACCCCTCGCTCTGTGTGCCATGGCTGCTGCTGTTGACTTCTTTTTCAACTGTCTACCTGTAGGAGTATGCCATGAACTACTGGAGGGATAATGGCGTGCCATCCGAGAAGCTGATCATGGGGTTCCCCACCTACGGCCGCACATTCAGACTTGTTACTGCGGGTAATTGCAAAGTCGGCGCCCCAGCAGCGGGGGCAGGGTCTGCCGGAACCTACACTCGTGAAGCCGGCTTCTGGGCCTACTACGAGGTAATGTTTGAATGGTTGAACATCTGGAAGAATAAAATGGTCATTATATTTATTGTGTGTCCCCAAATCCAAGTCGTGCTAACATGTGGCTGCTCCGGCAGATTTGCACATTCCTAGCAGGGGCCGAGCTCCACTTCATCGAGGACCAGAAGGTGCCGTACGCCTGCAAAGGCAACGAGTGGATCGGATATGACAACAAGGAGAGCTTTAAGCACAAGGCAAGTGGTGGTCATTGCTGGTCTGAGTGTAGTGTGTGCAGGGCATGGAATGAACAGGACCTCAGTGTGAAGTCATCAAATGATGCACTTGCTATAAGATAGACCCTTGTCACAAATCTTTTCCTACTTGACTCACAAGTTCCCATAGGTCGGGTCATATCATAAAGTGTGGCTCTGATAATGCCCAACCATAGGCACAGCAACTGGTGTTCGTCAAGGTCGGTGTGAAGGTCTCCCTTGGATCGCCATATCCTGTCGTGCTCTGTTACACTGTGATATTTTGTTTTCTCCATGAGTCTGCATGTTCTGTTCCGGTCGCGCTGCTACTAACCTTCTGGTCCATGCTTTATAGAACTGCTAATAAATTAATGGATGCAGGAAAACAAGATTCATGACAGAATCAACAAGCATTTGCAATGCAATAGGTCTCGCATTTGTGAGAGTTAGAGCTATGGGTATTGTAAATGACAATGTGTTATCTATGTGTTTTGGTTTGATAAGTGGAGAGGATGTATGTGGTTTGGAGTAGAATTATATGGTTTGAATTGGAATTATGTGGGGTGGAATTGTGTAGTGTTTTGTTTAGTGGAATTATGTGACATGGTGATTAAATAGGGGTGAGAGCTGCACAGAATAGATAGAATGGAAGCATTTCAAGCAGTACTGCTTTTCTCCCGGAGCGTTAAAAGTTACTTGCTTGTTAAGGAAAGTACATAATTTACATTTAGTAAAATCTATCGGCCAAACGAAAATAAACAATAGCTGGTAACTGTGCTAGGAAAGCGATTTCCAATCAAGCAACACAGGGCAACAGAATTACTGCAAGCCACAACATATATAAGCAGGGTTATTATCCCACGGCTATCAGTTTCCAATGAGACCTGCAGAGCAGAGAGTCTGCGGCTAGAGACGGTCAGCAGAGACACGGGCTACGGCTCTCGGGCTGTAATTGCACACCTGAGACAGAGCAAAAGGGGAACAGAAGAAGCAGTCAGAGGTTGAACAGGGATGCAAAGATGCTGAAGAAGTGAGAACCAGGCAGCAGAGATAGCCAGGCAGCAGAGACGGGCAGCAAAGACAGTCCAGTGCTAAGAGACTTGCAGCGAAGACATTTATAATCTAGATAGGGACAGCAGGTATGAACAGCAAGCGGAGGCTGTCAGTACCTAAAGGTAAAAAACAAAGGGATCCACCCTTATGGGAAAGTATAGAAGTGTTCCTCCTGACTACGGGTGTCTCCTACAATGGTGCAAAGCACACAGCTTTGTTTAAATACCCCTCACCCACCAAAAGGACCCTTGGTGGCATGCTTCATCATCGGGGTCTTCCCGTCCCGCTGCGGGACGGGGCGGGCTGCGACCTACGGCTACGTGGTAGCACTGATTATGAAAAACAATACTATGTGCAGTGTAGGAGTGTGAGTGGAAGGGTCAGAAGTGAGTGAATAGTGAATGGGGAAAAATTTAAAAATACCTGGCTCAGTGGAAAAAATACATTTTAATGTTCCTTTGAGCTGGTATCGTTAAAAGTGGGGAATGAGATGGAGATACTATGCTTTAATGAGCAGTGTCTCCTGTGACTTTATCTGTCGAGCTCGACACTGCACCCCATCGACCTTTTAAGCTGGCTTACGTCGTAATATACCATTCACCAACTATATGTCTAAATATAACAAGGGCGGGAAGAAACCACTAAAATTACACATTATCATGTCACAGAATCAACAAATCTTAGTTTATATCAAAACATACAGTTTCAAGGGTGAGATAATACTGGCCTCCGAGTCCTTAATAGAATTGAAAATTCTTTGTTATGATAGCTAGAACTTTTTTTATTCTATGTCAGTCCACGGAGGCTCAGATTATGCTAGTTTAAAGTTGACCCACCACATTAGTAGCAACATCTACAATTGGCTAATGATATAACGTTTAGAAAGTAGAATCAGAAGACCAATCCGCCGCAGTCATGATATCCACCAAACGAGAACCCCTAGCCAGAGCCGTAGAAGCCATTGCCCCTCAAACTGAATGAGCGCCAAAGGCCGAAGTATCAATACTTGCCAACTGTAACAACCAAGTGACCCATCTGGCTAAAGTCGCGGCAGTGACTGGGTGGAAAGGTTTCTGCAAAGAAATCAACAACTGTCCTGCCACATCAGTCCTAAATTCTCATGTGCAATCTTGATAACACTTCAAACATTGAACAACACATAACTGACTATGATGTGTCCACGATTGAAGAAAGGCGTTCGAGTTGCTCGCCAGAGGGTCCGGCTGCCAACTGTAAAACTGAGGCAGTTGTGTATTGAGCATGGAGGCAAAGAGATCTATCATACACGGGCCCCACTTGGCGTTCAGCTGATGAAAAACCCTGGGATGAAGACGCCAGTGGCTGGAATCCCAAAGGAAACGGGAGTTCCAGTCCGCCACCACATTGGCATAGCCCGGAATATACTCCGCTGTCACCGAAATGTGATGCAGAAGGCAATAATGCCATAAGTCCTTGGCTATTTCTGCTAATAATCGGGACCTCGTACCCCCCAACCGATTGATATAACATACTGCTGAGATATTGTCCATTCTGAGCAGTATACAGCAACTCGCCTTGTGTGGTGACAGGGATCAAATTGCAAACGAACCCGCCAAGAGTTACAGACAATTTATGTGGAGATTCAGCTCTTCCTGGGACCAACGGCCCCCGGTCTCCACTTCCCCACACCGGGCTCCCCAACCCCATCTGCTGGCATCCGATTCGATCACTAACACTGGGGCTGACACAAACTAACTACCATAAAATCTCTGTCCTGGCCTCCTGTGTTATCTGAATCTGTTCTGTGTAGCTCAGACCCTTGCGTAGGTGTAGGATTTTTGGTCTCTGGAGTGCCCTGTAGTGAAGTGGACCCGGGAAAATAGCCTGAATGGACGACGCTAACAGGCCCACCAGCCTGGCCAATGTCCGTAACGATATGGTCTGAGAAGACAGCGTCCTCCTCAACTCTTTCTTGATGGCAATTCGTTTCTTGAGAGGTAGCAATAACTGAGCAGAGACTGAGTCTTCTCAAACTGTGTCAAAAAAACGGGAACATTACAAAGGAACCTCCAGAACAAAGGTAACAAGCATTGGCATAGTCAATAGGTCTCGCCTTTGGGACCTTATAAGTGTTTAGTTAGCCAGCACAATATCCTTGTTGCAACAACATCAAGTGTTACATGGCTAAACACTTATAAGGTCCCAAAGACGAGACCTGTTGGCTATGCCAATGGTCGTTTTTAAAAGTTATGGTTCTTGTGTATGGAAGTCGCTTTACTCGAAAGCTGTCATTCTTTCCCCCCCCCCCGGTGCTAAAACATAAACCCATGCACACGTCTGACCCCTCAAGGTCACCACAGGACAGATCCAGACCTCACTCATGTCAAGGGCCAGACCTGGGCCTCTGCACACAGACTAGTTTAGTATGAGGTTAATGTCAAAATCAAAAACCAGGATATCAGATCCAGCATGGCATTCAGGGCAGGAGAACATGGTTGTTCAATATTGAGGGGATATAACCATCCCAGAACGCACAGCAGCATGTATGTGCTATATATCTGGAGAGTGTGACCCCTAGGAGGGTGGTATGGTTGGATCCTGTATTTGCTATACCCCTATGGCAGACCTGCCCACTTAAAAATACATTCACTTTATGAGGGGAGGAGCTTGGTGTTGAAAACTGGCTAAGCGGCACTTCTGCCCACTCCACCCAACAACTTCTCACCACCTCAAAACAAAGAAAATGCTAGCTGAGGCCACCACTGATGTCCTGGGGTGTCTTCACGGCCCTTAATGGACACTAGCTGCTTAGAGCACTCAACGCCCACACAATCACCTACAAAACACATTAGATACAACTCCTGGAACTGTCATGTGCGCAATAATGCTCCACACCACTTAGCTGGCTGTTTCCCACCACAGCTGTGCATCCATCCACATATGCCAACACTCACTTAGACATAGAATGGCATCTAAATACACAAAATGGGGAAATACATCTTGAAACATAACAGCCATCTGCAGGCGAGCAATAGACAACTGCATACCGAGTAGAATGAATCATATGGAAATGGCCTTCAGAATATGCATCCATGTATGTAAAGCTCCACATGCGTCCATAAAAGTATCTACCTGTCCACTGCCCAATATAGTCCACTACTAAACAGTATATACGAGTCTACTTCAACCTTCCCAGTCGTATCCCATATGACTCACATCTGACAAAATGAGAAACACAACCCATTCCAATATCAGTAGACCAGTATCCGCCTCCAGACAAGCAAGTACCCAGAGATGTACATGGAACCCCGATTCCTAGAATTTCCATAATACAGCATAACAAGATCTGCAGGATAAGCTTGTGTGGCAGAACCTTCGTCTTACAGATTGTGCTTAGATGATTGGAGGAGAGCTCCATTGCTTGCTTCTGCATTACAACAACCATAACTCCAAAAAACATCTCTTAGCTCCATTTACGTCTGCAGTTTTTCATGAAAATTATTTATTAACATTGGTTGGGCCTGCTTTTCTAGGTCGACTTCTTGAAGGCGAGCCGCTTTGGAGGTGCTATGGTTTGGGCCATTGATCTAGACGATTTCCGAGGAACATTCTGCAATGAAGGACCATACCCACTCATAGGCGAACTCAAGAACCTCCTTGGACTCAACACAGGTACTGGAGCAGCAAAACCCTTTTGTACAATATGCAGCAGCCTGGAACTGACTTAATGCAGAGGTTTAGGGGCCGATTCCGATTTCGGCCGGAAGGAACGATGGTCGGAGCCCTTCCGACTGAATCGGAACGTACCGGCTGGTTTCCTTTCCGACCGAGCCATTCTGATGGCTCGGTCGGAAAGGAATCCGACTCAGATTTCCGGATGGCTGACGACAGGCTCGGAGAGCCCTTCCGCAATCCATAAATCCCTCAGTACTCCCCCGGCCACCTCTTTACGACCGAGGGAGTACGATGGCAGTTTATCACTGCCTTTTTGTGCTGGTCTTTCCGGCACAAAAAGGCAGTTGAAAACTGTCTTCGGGGGCCCCCAGTAGGGCCCCCATGGGTGCGAGGCTGCCGAATGGCGGCCTGGGGGCACCTATGATGCCCCTCTGTGGATCCCTGCACTCGGTGGCAGGCACCTTGGGGTGCCGGCAACAGGGTGCAGGGATGAACTGCACCCCTGCTTTTCACAATGCAAGCATGCATTCCGCTCGGAATGCATGCTTGCATTGTGAAGTATACGAGTGCGACCGAACCCTGTTCGTTTGCATCGTACTTTGCAGAGCCGTAACTGACGACAGTAGTTCAGTCGGTTACGGCTCCTGACCGAGGTCGGACGGACCGGAGTCTGTCCGACATCGGAATCGGCCCCTTAATGATAAAATAGACCTTTGGTTTGAGTGCCCACTCCAGAGATAGGTGAGCCTCCGGACCACATGTGGGTATCCTGGTGGAGCCAACTCAGCATAGCATTGTTTTAAGGATGAAAAATAAGTACCAACAAGGTAGATAACACTAACACATAGGATATTCCTAGGCTATAAATCCACAAATAATCCTACCCTGAAGAAGGCCTATTTTTTAAACGGAAATCAAAACTTCACTATGTGGAGCGAGTGGTGTAAATGGTCAAATCTTACTGGAGTTCAAGTTACTGAGAATTTCGCAGCACAAGTAGAAGTCATGTGATTCAAAATAACATCTTTGCAAGCCAGCACGAAAGACAGATTCCGGGCTAACTATATTAAGGTATGATGCACCTATAACACGTGATCCCAGTTTTCTTGAATTTAACATGCAAGTATATATAAGGCATTTGTAAGGGATTAAATGAAGAGAAGTACCATATGAAAAACAAAGCCACAATTTGAAATACAAAACACACTCAGAATTGACAATCTCAGTTTGCTATTGGGCAAGGGTCCCATTCTCTTTAGTGTCGCTTACAGTCATTTTCACAATGCATTGAGACATTGCTTGCCATGTCCTGGTATTCAAATTCTTGGACAGTAAATGATTTATAGGCATTTCTCTGATACCAAGCTGTCACTTTCCACCGGGGTCCAGGGGTCCTGAGTAATGCTGCACTGCTCATCTGATGCCAGGCATCTCTGCATGGGTCCTGACCCTCCAGTGAGGAGGGTGCTAGAGCAGCCAAGGCTTTAGAGCTAATGGCACTGCCAATAACGCGCACTAAAAGCCACTGTTTGTAAAAGTCGAAATTTTTTTACAACAGCAAAGCATGGAGCAGTTACCAACACCCATAGTAGGCTCAGTTGGATGACCATATCTAGATGCCCATAGCTCATGAGCGGCTGGCTGCAGGCTATGTTTTGAGGTTTTCGCTGGTTGTGGTCTGTGCCGCACCCAAGGCACTGGGGCTTATCCTGAACCCACTGCATTCACCAGTAACTATGGGCAACACTTACTATGGACAGGATCCTTCTGTACATTTAAACAGAAATGGTTCAAAATGTCCTGCAACCAGACCAACCAGTCTCCGCCAATGGAACCAATTCCATAGACCAGGAGGGAAAGGGAAAAATCCATCTGTTCCTCTGGGGCTGAAAAATTGACAATTGGAGGAATTCTGTCTGCATGCATACCAGAAAACTGATCATAAGAAAAGAAGATAAAGGTTTTTATAATATGTCTCTGGTACATATAATCAAATTTTTTGCATAAGCATGAAGTGGAGGAGCTAAATGCAGACAATTTGAGATATATACACTCTGAGAAACATTCAGATGGTTGAGGGATCAGTGCAGGTTTACCAAATGTTACAGTCCTTGGGTGATTCTGGCAGGTGCTCAACTTTGGGGATACAGTGGTTACAGATGCCTTTTGGGATGGGACTAGACCAGCTTTGCACTTTATAGTGCATTGTATTGCTCTGTTGCAATTGAATAGCCCTGATGAGTAAACAAAGTGCTCAGGGTGGTAAGAATGTTACTCTTTTGGTATTGCATGGTTTGTGACTGCAAGTTTGTATGGTGGTCTATGCAGATAGTCGTTAATGTTGCCAATAAGGTTTGGAGCAGTGTGCTAATCAAGTTACAACACAAATGTAGCTGAGCTTAAGTTTAGAGCTGAGAAATGTAGGAGAGATACAACCACATTTGCATATGCTTACTTGCTTTTGTGTAGTTGGGTAAAAAGCTTACTCTGATATGTTTTCTTGGTTGGCTGGTTGTGAGTTTGTTGTCTGGCCTAGGGGGAATCTTTGAGGATGTGCATCAAATTTGGAGGGGAAAATGAATTGACATGGTGATCTTTAAGTTGTACTTGGGGGTGGAGTGATGCATATGAAGATAAGAGTAGAACATTCAGATATGCACCAAAACCTGCAAACGTCACCGGTTTGGGAACGTCCAGGCATCTACCGCTTGAATTCACATTGTCTGAAAGGAGGGATTGCCAGGACTAGTGCTTGTCTAGAAGTGAGCTTCTTGCTTTAGGAATATGGCCATAGTTTCATTTGGAAGAAGGTATATACATGGTGAGCCTTAAACTAGCTGAGTAGGACCCTAGGCTGCCAGTGGAGTGCTTGTACAGCTGAAGTAACATGGAGGTGCCTACATGGGGTTTGTTTCTTGTGGCACATTCTGGATTCTCAAGTATTTGAAATAGAGCAACAAGGGCCCCAAGAAACAGTCTGGTGCCATAATCTATGTGATATCTAGATGAGAAGATACAAGTTTGTATGGTGTAGAAGGTGCTTTTATTCACTGAACATACTTGTAGAGTAATAATATGTGTCATCACTTCTGATTTCGCTCTTAAAGATTGTTGATGGTGGTTTGGGTTTCTGAGGCCGGATAATGGTGGGGTGGACTTTGAATCTCTCTTCTTGATGCATTGAGCTTGATGTGGTGGAGCAACATCCAGGAGTCCATTGCATGGAGTCACTGACAAAGGGAGCGGGAGGCGAGGTCTGAGGGTTTTTGGGCTTTAGGATGATCTGGGTGTTATAACTATAGTTATTGAAGATCAGGGGGATGATTTAATGAGACCTGATGTATGGATTGAAGAGAGGTGGAGAAATAATGGAATCTTATGGGACGCTGGCAAGAGTTGAAGGGTGCCAAGAAAAGGTGAAAGTAAAAATATAATGGTTCTTTCACAGAAGTCAAAGGGAATCCAGTCTGGATATATAGCACCGTCAATACCGAGGTCGCTCAGTCTCAAATAAACTGTGTTGAATGGAGGTGCGGAGACAGTCAAGGGACAAGAAGGGAGAGAGAGTAGGGGAAGAAGACCTGCCAGAATGTGAAAAGGAAAGGCATAGCAGAGGGAGAGGAGAAAGGAAGGAATGAGGAAGTTAGGTAGGTTGAAAAGGGCCTGTTTGGGAAGTGAGATCGGATGCAAAGATTTGGAATATAGGAGATGTTTCCACCTAAAGCGAACGATCACGTGACTGCAATAGCTATCGGAGGAAGTGAACATGAGGCTACCAAACCTACTGTAAGACACTCTTTCCAACGATCAGCCTTTGGAATCCACCCAGGAATCACTGGGTGTAACCCTCTGGAAGGTACAATTTATTTTAAAAGATCACCGGATTATTATGGGTTTTTTGGGTCCACTAAGGAGCAGCAGAGCTTGGACCCACTAGAACAGACACCTTCCCAAAAATGACCAAACATCTTTGGGATACATCCAAAAAAGATAGGGGTGCAAGACATCCAAAACAACAACTTTTATGAGCCTATGTGTCCATGTGCATCATTAGTACAACTCATAGAAAGAGCAGATTCTCCAACTAAAACTAAAATTATTATTGCGGTCTGGGGCTAGCGTGGAGCAACGAAGGTGCCATCACTGGAAGCCATACCTATACAAAATCTATTATAAGTAAACAGGGTACATCTAGTAACAGTGGCAGAAGAGCGACACACCTTAGGTATAGCTTTCCAGAAGCACCCACTATAATATGAGTTTGGGTTCAACTATGGGCGGCAGAGGTGCAAGCCAAGCACATGCACACCGAACACATGAGAAAGCTAGCGAATGTTAATGGAGCTTCAAAGCACACCATTTTCATAAATATAGAAAAATCCTATATACAGGTCTGCTTTTCATTATTACAATAAATATATTTTGTGCAAAAAAGAAAAACAAGATTTCAAGCGGATGACGGAGTAAGTGGCATTTTAAAAGAACAGTGTACAACTAATGATATGTTACTTTTTTCTCACAATAGATTCCATTTGTGAAATAAGAAAAAATTGTAAGCAAGGGAGCAAAAAGTGGAATGGACTTTAGAGAGCATCAAAGACATTATGCAAAACTGATGTTCATTCATGCGGTTTATTTTTTCACACTATCATACCCAGCTGGCCACTGACCCCTGGTCATTTGTGACACATGGAGGTAGTCCTGGAACTTTAGCGTGGTGGGAGTGGGCTCTGAACGATCAAGCAGCAGACACAAGAACTGTATTTTGGTCCTCCCATTACACTAATCTAGCATGTGCACAGAGGGCTTGGCATGCCCTTGACAACATCAAGTTTTAGACTTGTCCTGTGACCTGGAAGGATGCACCACACATACCCTCATAGTGGGCAGAGGACTACTGTCCCTGGCCTGGATTTCACACAAGAAACAGTGGTGGCAGTGTCCCATGTTTTGTGAATCCTTAGTGTGATCAGATCTGTGTGGCCTGCAAGTCCCTCTTTTGTAAAGTTACAGTGTTCTATGAAAATAAGAACCTTTTCTGACATACTTTTTGTTTGTTGAGTGTATGTAGAGTGTGGCTGTTGGTAGGAAGGGGGAGATCCAACCCCCATGAGGGCGATCTTTATAAATCCAACTTTGTTAGCAAGGAACCTCTGTTTAATTCTTCCTGAGCAATACCATTTGGTGTAGGTGGTAGGGGTGAGGAGTAGAACCACAGTTTCTGTTTTCTAAGTCAGGCCTGCTCTTTTGTCTGTTCCTGATTACTGCTTCAGAGAGGCTGATGGCCAGGTATGGACAAAGAAAGTCATGCAGAAGCCGGTGTACTGCAGTTTACCCAGCATGCAGCTACTGAAATGAAGGCAGAAATCACTTAACAAACAGCACCAATTATAGCAGGCAGTGCAGCCTGCGTTAATTCAGTAAGTCAAGAAGGGATCATGATGCTGGATTGCTAGACTGGTTGCAGTTGGATCTACGCACTGTCTGATGGTTGCTCTAAGCTTTAGTGGAATGGTCAGGGGTGCAGAGGTGGTAGGTAACAACACCCAAGAGTCAGGCATGGGTTAAGAGGCAGGAAGCAATACTGAAAGACTGATAGAAATTAGCCTTTAAATTGGAGACAGGAGTAAGCAAGGTCCAAATGGGCAGAGACATATAACACTGGGTGAGAGACCGCATTGGGATAGAGAACCAGTTGACTAGAAGTCCAGGTTCTCACGCTTTACTCTACATGTGATACCCAAAGTGCAGTTCACATAAAATATCCAGCAAACACCAACAATAGGGTCTGGTAACATCACCGGTAAAACACAATATGCGCACAGGACGGAATGGGATAGTAAGCAGTAAGAAAGTTCATGGTCATAGTGCACCGTACTGCACTGTCTGCCACCATTCATGCTCTCACCACTCATGCTCTTAACATGAACCCCCCTGTGATGATTGAGCAATAGACAGCTTTAACCCAATGGTATCAAGATGAGGAGGTACTAAGCAGAAGAAGCACTGACAAAGCCCATTTGTCTGGCATTGAAGTGGAAAGTGCTACTTCCTTGACAGATGAGATTGTGTGTGGCATGGTATGAGTCAAGGGCCAGATGAATGGATTGATGAGCCAGTACATAAGTAGACACATTTATGGGCAAGTGCGTGGATGAGTGAGTAAATGCCTGGGTAGACAAACTAATTGGTGAGTGACTACATTTGATGTGGCCATAATAAAATGACATTGTTCTCCATTCTGTCCATTAATTGTTCTTTTTGCATTTGTCACCCTGAGTGGGACGGGTATGCCCAGACGTGGGTCCCGTGCTCTTCATATCACTGGAATCAAGCTATCCTGGCTGATGAGGGGTGAAAGCCTGTAGCCGGTCCTAGGATGCTTGTTTCCAGTCCAGGGAGGACCTGGCTTGGCAGTTCGGGCTTGACTGTTCCCACTGGGCACAGGATCAAGACTGATTTGAATATGGCTGGGTCCAAACTGGAATGGCATGGTTAGCAAAAAAACGATGGATTTAGGCCCAGATCTCTGTACAGGGGTGAATGTATGACATTGTTCTGCATTCTGTCCATCAATTGTTCTTTTTGCATAATAAAAATGACATGGCGCTATGGGAGCATAACTTTTTGCTCTAAAGTCTTGCTTTGGTTCTTGACTTCTATCATCCCTTGCTGTGCATCTGCATGAATAGCCGATGCAGATTTCAGCAAATTCAGGCCGTAGTTAATAGATGGGAGCTTCAAAGAAGGAAAGGCACCCAAATATGTGTGTGGGGGTCAAAAACCATTTTCCTATCAGCCACAATAGGCTTTACTGAACTGCGAAGATTGGGCATAGGGGGAGGGCAGGCAATGGCTCCCCCTAGCTGGTTCTTCGTCTCAGTGAGTGGACACAGTGTCTGTGCAGCAGCAACCATTTCCCCAGCTGCTGGGTAAGTAGCAGGGCTACAATGGCATTTCCTCCTTTACTACCATTTGGATAAACAATGACAAAGCATCTCCCCAGCTGCTCATGGCACTTCACCGTCACAGGCACTGCCATGCAGCTCTAGCCCCCTGGCCACATCTCTTCCAAGGGGAGGAGATGTGGTCTAGCAGGTAAAGTTGCCAAGTTTGGAGCCGGGGAACCAGGTTAAATTGAGGCCTTGGCTCAATATCCTGTGACTCTGGGCAAATCACTTAATCTCTGCTTACTAAAAATATGTAACATAATCTGGTTCTCTAGTAGAATGCTCTCAATCAATCAACCAGACATTTGTAAAGCGCGCTACTCACCCGTGAGGGTCTCAAGGCGCTCTAAGGCCATCAAGCCAGTTTGCATCATACAAAACTGCAACAAAAAAGAAAAATTCTATGGCAGACTTATAAACCAACTGTACTAATTAAATGGCCGGGTGCTGTAAGGCGGAAGAGCTTGTGTGCCTGCACCGAAACACGTAAGGTATATTAAAGTTCCCTCTAGCTAGCAAAATGTGGTAAAACGAGGAATCCAGGATTAGAACCATGATCTTCTAGTCACAGAGCCATGTAAATATTTGCTCGATCCTCTTTCTATACGATGCCCTTAACCCTGAGAATGAAAGACCAATCATAATTCTCTTATCACCTTCAGGAGAATGCATCCCACCTCCTACAACTGTGGGACCACCCACGAAACCCACGACACCCGGCGGAGGAGGAGGTGGAGGAGGAGGTGACGGCGGGTTCTGCACTGGTAAAGAAGATGGCGTCCATGCTGATCCAGAGAACAACAACATGTTTTACGAGTGTTATGGAGGCTACACCTACCACAAGCAATGTGCAGCCGGCCTGGTCTTCAATCCCAGCTGCAAATGCTGCGACTGGCCCTGAATGCACCCTCACTCAACCACACATTGTGGTGATGTCAGTCTTGTCAAACATCCTCAACACAACCAATAAACAAATGTTCTGAGACCTTGATTTCCGTGTCTGTGACCTATGTATCAACATGCTGTAGGAACTATCGGCCCGAGCTGCATGGTCCAAGCCCACCTGGAATCCACTGTTGGGTCTAATGTACCTCCACATTTACCATGTGAATAATGTATCTCCATTCTCACTGGTATTAGATAAAGCCAGAATTCAAACAGAACCAGATGCTTGTTCTAAGCGTCCCAGTCACCATCTGAACAAGACGCTCACCTTTTGTTGGTATTGGGACTTTTAGCACAACTTTTACTTATTAATATAGAGTTAATAAAGCTGACACGTATCTTTCTATTTATCACTTTTACAATGGTCCTCTTTGTTGAAGCTTTAGCAGTGAATCACCCTATTCTTCTTAATTTTCTTTATCCCTTTGTTACAAATCCATCTTCATCTTCGATCCATACATCAGATCACCACCCAAGCTATTTCTTGCTTTATTTCTGCTCTTTATTCCTCCTTACTTTCATGACACTCTGTCCACATATTCCCTCTGGTCTCTTCACCCAGGACAGTAACTCCCAGGCTTGCACATGGTTACTTTCTGAGCTATTTAATTAACCCCTCTAAGGCTGCTCCATCTAGATTTGGTGTTTCGGGTGTGGAATGTTCATGTGCCTGCACTCACATCAATGTTTTCCATTTGGTAATGCCCTGCTCAGACAATCAAGCCATGCTACTATCATCCAAGCACACATTGATATGGATGAGCTATCACAACACACGTGAACGCGCTCTCTGTACAAACAGACTTTGATTTTGCCACCACTAGTGGGAGACTTATGAATAATACTAAATTAGCAGGTGGAAGGAAAACTCTTTTCCTGAGCCAGGATGCATCATCCCTCTCCTGCTCAACCAATCGCAACATACCAACCATATAGTCCCTTTTTGCACCCCGTATCAAAAAACCTGTCAGGAATATGTGCCAAAGAAAACACAAGGAGCACGCATGCATCCATCTCTCAGATGCACAGCAAGGACATTGAGTACCTGAAGGAAGACGAAGAGGCAAACGAGGGCAGGACAGTGTTATCAGAGCGGGCTTTTTGCTTCACGCAGATGAATGTTAGTTTTCGCTTTTATCGATGAAAATGGGAAAATGGGCCTTTGAGCACTCCTGGGGAACGCTCTGAAATAGAGTAAAGAACAATCGTTTGAGCATCGTAGTGATTTCAGAGCTATGTCACTTCACCAGATTCAGGGACGCAAGTGGAGGAGAGCCTATGACTTAAGAGCAAAAGAAAAATACAAAGAGTGCATTGCTGAGTACAAAAAGATTTCTCTGCCCGCCAAAACGGCTTACAACACGGAACAAATTAAATCACCAGTAAATCTAATAAAGCACTTTTCAAACAGTAAACAAGCTCACGTCGACATCTTCAAGTTATTCAGCAGCCTGTAGTCGGGCTTTCTGTGATTCTCTAGAGAATTTTTTCAGGAGAAAGTTGAGGTGATCTTTAATAGGTTTTCCTGAAACTGCTTTAGCTCCAATGAGAATGAGGCATCTTTTGGCGTAAACTCTGTCAAGTCCATCTTAAGCAAATTTGACTCTCACAGTCAAACAATTAAAGTCAGTTATCATCTATACAAAATCAGGATCTCCTGTAAACCCAAGATGATCTACCTCATGCCTGACGTGGTGGTCATTCATCGAAGGGGTGGCCATCCATCGAAGTGGTGGCCATCCATCAAAGTGGTGGCCATCCATCAAAGTGGTGGCTATCCATCAAAGTGGTGGCTATCCATCGAAGTGGTGGCCATCCATCGAAGTGGTGGCCATCCATCGAAGTGGTGGCCATCCATCGAAGTGGTGGCCATCCATCGAAGTGGTGGCTATCCATCGAAGTGGTGGCCATCCATCTGGCCAAAGTTTTCAAGGCCATGTTCAGCTCGGGATGTTTTCCCAAACAGTGGAAGTTGGTGTCAGTTTTGCCATTCTTTAAAAAGCCTAACTTAAACGTGCTGGATCCTAACAATTATCGGCCTATCTTCCGGCTCCCTTTTGCGACCAAACTGGTGGAGGCTGTGAATACGCAGCGAGCCACCTTCATAGAGAATAACCATCTGTTGGATGATACCCAGTTTGGCTTTAAACAAGGTCATAGCACCTAAACAGGCCTTCTTTAAATAAAAGCAGCAATGAAGCCCTTATCTTACTCGATTTGACTGCAGCATTTTATATGGTCCATCAAGACGTCTTGATTGACCGTTAATGTCTTGGGATCGAAGGCCTAGCATTGGCTGTGCTGCGGGGTAGTTTCTTGCAAATCTGGTTCAATCTACGTCTCTTAAAGTATTTACATCTGAACCCTACTCCCTGCTGTGCGGGGTTCCTCAGGGTTCCTCGTTGAGCCGACTCCTGTTCAACCTCTATGTTACACCTCTGGCCACACTGATCAAGTCATTTGGTTTATCATTAGTGTCCTACACCGATGATAAAGAGATCGTGGTGTTGCTTTCGAAGAATGGTGCCAATACGGGTGATTTTTTTCGGAACTGTATGAGTGCAGTTGGTTAATGTATGGACAGTTATTGTCTCAAATTGAATTTGTATGAGTCGGAAGTTATTCTTTTTAGGAACAATACCTCATTTGGTCTCTTTATGGTGGGCTGATGACTTGCGAACTCTTCCTACGACTCTGTAGAAGGTTATAACCCTTGGTGTCATGAGTGATGATAAACCTAATTCCAAAGACCAAGTTAGCAAGGTCATATAGTCCTCCTTCTTTACCCTTCGAACCATCAAGAAAATCGCCACATTTCCCATTGGATCGCATAAAGACAGAATCACATTAGTCTTATCAAGATTAGACTACTGCAATGGTCTATCAAAATCTACAGAAAGGTTCTTTGAATAGACGTCAAATTCTACAAAATGCTGCAACTCGCATGCTCTTAATGGCCCTCGATTACTCTCTGCATCTATAGCTATTACCAGGCTACACTGGCTGCCTGTGAAGTGGCATATAGTATTCAAAGCCCCTATGCATTGCATTTAAGACTCTTCATGGACAAGGTCCGGCCTATCCGAAGGAGAGTTTTAGATGGTGTGCTCTTGGTAGGACTGACTGCTCTAGCTCAGCCAGTAATCCGGTTGTTCCTCCCTTTAAAAGCACTTCTTGGGGAGGCAGGAACTTCACCTGCACGGCCTTGAACCGGAAACGACTTCCTCTGGACCTATAAGGGGATACTTCCCTTTCAACATTTAGGAAGTCCTTAAGTACTTGGGGGCATATCATCAAGGCGAGGCAATAGAATTATCACCGCTTTAGCGCCTGTTTTCGGATGAAAAGCAGCGATAATTTTATCGCTTTATCAGCAAGGTCACGCTATCGCCTGAATCCTTGCCTTAGCGCCCTTTACCGTAACGCCCACCTTTGCATCTCTAATGAGATGCAAAGTGGGCGTTCCTTCCCAAAATAACTGGAGAAATGTCGCTAACCGACATGTCTCCAATTATCAATGGGCAAGCTAACAAGCATAGCGATAAGAAAAGTAGCGCTAACATTGGTTAGCGCTACTTTCCTTACGCCTGCTTTTAGTTTGACTTAGCCATGATATCCAATGGAAGGTGGGTATCATGGTTAAGTATGCCCTGCCCTATCAACAAGCTATCGCCAAATGTTGTGTGATTATTGCTGGATTTCCAGCGATAATCGCACATTTGGCAGCTTGCGCCAGGAATTTTATCGCTTTTGAGATAAGCGTTGCTAATAGCACGCTATCTCAGCGATAAAATTCAGCGATAGCCGGCGATAATTATCCTAGTGCTAAGTGCGCTTAGCGATAATTACCACCGGTTGTTGCTGATATGCCCCTTAGCTATTTAGACAATATAAGTTTTGGGCTCGTCTGATCTTGTCACTTATAGCGCCAAGATGCCTACGGGTATTCGTTGCGCTGTATAAGTTACTTCATTCATTCAATATTTTCAGTAAAACTGATAAAAAGTTACCTAATTTAAGCAACTATCTTTCTGGTAAATACTCTAACTGCATGTTCCTCACCTTGTGAACATTCCAAGGCATCAGACGGTATGGGGAAATATAAGCGCCATCCATGGGCGCCAACGTCAGTTGCATTATCAGGCAGTCTGCACCCACAGTCGCCCAGCCTACAGACAGATTGGTATGACCAGTGTGCAGATCACTAAATTGGGATCTTTGTAGAAAGAAGAGAGTTCAATGCACAGAACAGGGAGGCAGGCGGGTCGGTGAGGAATCTTTTGTTAGAGTATTCACTATAAAGACCATTACCAAAGGCAAGTAACTTTTTCTTCTGATGAATGCTTCTAACCGCACGTTCCTCATCTTGTGAATAAATAGCAAAGAAGTACCTCCCGCGGTGGTGGGTCTGTGAACAAGCTCAGATCGAAAAATAGTGCAGGCCCATGCAGGCAAAATGCTCCTCTCTATGGACCTGACTGTCAAGACAGTAGTGCTTTGTGACTGTATGAACTAATGCCCAAGTAGCCACCTGACAAATATCCAGGACAGGTATTCCAGGCACTAGTGCAGTGGTAGCAGCTTTCCATCTGGTGGAATGAGCCTGTAAGCCTTCTGGGAGCTGCTTCTTCAATGGTGTGGTGCAACTCTTTATGCAGAGAACTGGAGGGCGATCATTTGCTTACACTGTGGACAAACTGTGGAACTTTCTGCTCCATACAGTGCAACTTATTGATAACTTTTTTTCTAGGAAGCACCTGAAAACTTGCCTGTTTGGCAATTAGCCTATTCTTTTGTCGCCTTTGTCATGCATTGTTAGTTTGTGTTGCAAATGTTAGCCCTGGAATACCTTATGGTAGCCATTCACTTTACAAATGTGCCACCACCAGGAACTATAGTCTGCTGCCACCACCTGGTACTATAGTGGGCTGCCACCACCTGGTACTATAGTGGCCTGCCACCACCTGGTACAATAGTCACCGCCACCACCTGGTACTATAGTCAGCTGCCGCCACCTGGTAGTATAGTCAGCTGCCAGCACCTGGTGCAATAGTCAGCTGCCACCACCTGGTGCTAAATTCAGCTGCCACCACCTGGTGCTATATTCAGCTGCCACCACCTGGTACTTTAGTCAGCTGCCACCACCTGGTATTACAGTCAGCTGCCACCACCTGGTGCTACAGTCAGCCGCCACCACCTGGTACTATAGTCAGCTGCCACCACCTGGTATTATAGTCAGCTGCCACCACCTGTGGTACTATAGTCAGCTGCTACTTCCCGGTACTACAGTCAGCTGCCAGCACCAGGTACTATAGCCAGCTGCTGCCAGCAGGTACTATTGTCAGCTGCCACCACCTGGTACTATAGTCAGCCGCCACCACCTTGTACTATAGTCAGCTGGCACCACCTGGTACTACAGTCAGCTGCCAGCACCTGGTGTTATAGTCAGCTGCCACCACCTGGTACTATAGTCTGCTGCCACCTCCAGGTACTATAGTCAGCCGCCACCACCTGGTGCTATAGTCAGCTGCCACTACCTGGTATTCTAGTCAGCCACCGCCACCTGTTACTACAGTCAGCTGCCGCCACCAGGTACTATATTCAGCTGCCACCATCTAGTACAAAAGTCAGCCGCCACCACCTGGAACTATAGTCAGCTGCCACCACCTTGCACTATAGTCAGCTAACACCAACTGGTACTATAGTCAGCTTCCAGCACCTGGCACTGTAGTCAGCTGCCAGCACCCGGTAATATAGTCAGCTGCCACCACCAGGTGCTATAGTCAGTTGCCTTCACATGGTAGTAGAGTCATCTGCCACCACCTGGTACTACAGTCAGCTGCCAGCACCTGGTACTATAGTGAGCTGCCAGTACCTGTTATATACCACCTCACCTCAAAAAGTTTTGTATTTTCATTATGTTTACTTTTTGCAGGAAGAAGAAATCAAAACAATATTTGTTGATGGAAAGGATACTCTTTTAAAGACCATAACACTCAAGGACTCAACAGACTATGTAAAAATAACGTTGTGGAGGGAAGCAAACACCTTTAAAATAAAGATTGGACACTATGTTAAAATAATGCATGTCACTGTACATCAGTTCAACAATGAAAAAGTATTTAACACAACGAGACACAGTCAATTCAAAGTAAGTAATATTTAACCTATTTATTTTCTTACACTGGTCCTGCTTAGATATCATAACTCTACATCTCCTGCATGGCAAACTATCCGCTTACCCAGCCATACACATCAAGCTCCCAGTAGCGAATAGCATGTACCAACATTAGTAATAAAAGTGCAATCTTTCCAACAAATCACATCCGGTGATAGAGCTGCTAGTAATCCATTTCTTCAGCTACTTTTCTATTATATTTACTTTATAAATTCTCCAGTACAGACGAAATCTCAGAATTTCGTTATTTACTCCCTTTGCAAGACCCACGTTGTGTATTTTTTCTAACAACTACTTATAAACTATTAGAATCAAGGACAATAAGCCAAAAGAGTAAGCAATTTCCCTATATGTCATTCCGACCAAATCTGTATTTAGTACAACAGAAAGTTTCTTGCAAATCATAGCTAAGTCAGTTTTAGACGCTTCATTTTCTGCTCTCTCTAAGTATATATCAAAACAGTCCGCTCCAGGAGCTAATATTTAATGTAATATGCCTATGCTACTAAGTAATACATATAAAATACAGCACTAAAAGGCTACTCTGTACATTGGCCCTGTGACAATTGCCTACTTCACAAAAACTGTACAGTCTCTCATTTACCCACCCTCCCCCCCCAACCACACACACCATTTAGTCACCTTGTGCCACAAACATTTAAAAATTCCTGTTAGTAACGGACTAGACATATTGGCAAATATATAAAAACTTAGATAAAACTATCTTGTCAATAAACGAAATACAAGCAAACCTACAGTGGTATCTGTATCAAGTGCTCCACGCATATTCTAAGCAACTAAAGTGCAACACCAAAGTACTTTAAAGCGTCACACTTAATGTGCATACTCCAGTATTCCACACCATCTATGCTACATTTTAGGAGACACTCTACACTGAGAGTTCAGTGATGTCTGTCATGAAAAGATCTCAAACTTTTCCAAGTTAATTTGCAAACCTGAATAACCTCAAAACTTTTGACTACTAATATGGAGTATGAAATTTTCCGCAGGACTTTGACTATATAGCACTACATCACTGGTGTATTATAAAGCCACCATGGGCAAAATCCAATGCATAGTCCATAATCAGCATAAAAATAACATAATAAGCAAGTGAATGATTCCACTAGAAAGGCAAAATGTACAAGTTACCCAGTACATCCGTAACAGGTACCTCTGCTATTAACTACAAATACAGGCCTTCAACTGTAACTCTCGAATCGCTTTTCTTTTGAGGGAACTCTTAAGAACTTATCTAGTTGATGTTCTCGTAACTGTGATGCTTCAGTCCCTTCAATACTTTTTCTTTCTTTCCATGCTTTTATTGGTTTCATTTATGTATTTTGTCCTGATCAACACATTGTTGAAACCCTATTGCTGTATTTGATAATCTTTAAAGGAAAGGTATAACTTTAAGCTGGCTTTGGCAGAGACTCTGAAAAAGCTTTAATCTGACTAAGACCGATGAGAGGCGATGACCTAGAGAGATGAAGGGTCTAAAATGCTAACAAGCTATTTTGCTGGTCAAAGGAGGATTACCACAATGAAGTTCAGTTTTGGGTAGAGCTTTTGAACTGCAAGCAACATTACATGCCAGCAAAAATTATTAAAGTTTATGAATTATTCTAAAACGTGAAGACCAGAGGAAAACGCACAATTTCACAATCTACTTAATCGAGTTAGGAATATAAAAGGATATTGTTATTTCATGGACAAATCATATTACTGTATCTGTTTCTCTAATTTGATTTTAATTTGAAATATTACTTATTAAGCACACAATAATCTTGCCTTTACAATCTATTCACAGGTAACAGAACCTCCGTCGGAAACTATTCAGCTTGAAATATTTGGCATTGAGAGGACCGACCAAGAAACCTCCACATTAACTACCCAAGTGCTACATACCGATACATATCAGTCAATGAAGATCAACAAGGACACTCTGATGGACTACTTTTGGATTAGTACAGACGTAGAAGCATTATCTGATGAACTATTACCATTTCTTCCAAGAACATTCAAAGTCATTTTTTGCAATGACGTAATTACAGAAAACACAAAAGATAGCACACCGGACTAACATTTTTATAGAGAAAGCTATAACCATGTCATATTTACTAGTTTGTTGAATGGAACACTAATATTGTGCTAATAAAAAGTTAAAGTTTTGTTTACTAATAAAAATCTATTACCTTTACATATTGTTCAACCCTTTTTACAATTATTAGAATTTATATAATGCATACTACATTCACATACAAACTAATACAGATTTTTACAAAAAATACTAATATTAAACAACTATTACCAATAACAATACATATGACCTTTATGTTCTAAAAAATATTTGCATACCTGTTACATTATTCACTTTTACTACTAACTAATTTTTATTGCATATATTTCATATCATCTGCAGAAACTACTATATCTTTTTACATAGCTGTAGAAAAAAATTGTTCCTTTACTTATAAAAACTCTATCATTGCAAACACAAAACAAAAATAAACCACAGTCATTTTCAAACCCAACAACTATAACTTTAATAATGCAAGACCTATTGCATTGCAAATGCTTGTTTAAATTTTGTTTTTGAATTCAACTCATGCTCATTTTCGTTTTCGGCATGCTGTCTTAAAGAGCGCATGCCTCTGCAGTCCTGGGCAACATCTTTACTCATTGTTTATTAGCCTAAACCGTTTTCCTGAATACAATTTCAGGGCAACAAACTAGGGTCCTTATTATGATGCTGGCCAGTTGGATCACTGACAGCCATTGCGGAGGTCGGGAGACTGCCCAACAAGCATGTGGTGCTTCTACTGCCATATTAAGATTGGACTGCCGGCCCGAAGTTGGCAGTACCACATCGGGGGAATGCTGCGGCCACAGGTATATGCTGCAGCAGATGCCTCCGCTGTGCAGCACCTTCAGCACATTAGTGCACCATATCGTGCATGGCACATGGTGCACACACAACAGTGCTAAGGTAGGGGGCCACTACATGGGCCCATGGGCACATGTTGCTATGGGCTCCGATGCCCGGGGGCCCTGTTGGGGGCCCCCTCGTTGCTTTTTCATGGCAGGATGCCCACCGTGAAAAGGTTTTCAGAAAAAGGAATCGTAATCTCGATGTTGGTATCTGGCTTGGCACCACCACCATTCTGGGATGCTTTTCCGACCGCTGCATCTATGATCCTGGCGACGGTGTTGCATCCGACAGCTGAGGGTCCGATCGCGAGTATTGTAATATGGCAGTCAGACCGAAGGGCTGTGGGTGGTCTGACCGATGACATCGTAATGATGCCCTAAGTTGCAAATAAGAAACCGTATCCGTACACCCAGGGAGTTATTTCCTGCTGGAAAACACAGCTAGAACTGCTTCATTGGTAACACTCTCTGAAGTAAGTGCATACGTTATATTCCTTATCTATTTGCTTCTGTGTTGGGAGGCGCCCTAAAGCCGCACCGTGCTCACTTTAAAAAAGCAGTTCCTAAGATTCCCAGGTCATCACTAGAAAGGAGACGCCATGTTGCACCTAGAAAATAACATTGGCCTGATTGCCGAGGAAGAGGGTGGCAAAACGTTACTTCACCAAAGGTCAAGGGGTTGTGAGGAAGGTCTGACATCTTTGAGGCTTGTGTGACCACTTAAGTGTGGTAAGAGGCCAAAGCAGAACATTTTCTGTTTAGTTATTCATAGAGCAAGTCATTTCAATGTTAAACACAGATCACACTGAACTGACGGAAACAAACTGCAAACACAGCATTGGAAGGCAACTTGAAGAAGAGGAGAAATGAGGGGCTTGGCACATGCAATACAGAATCTGGCCCAAAGACCATTAAGCATTTTTCAGGTATTTCTTATGGGGTGAGCAGGGAAGGCTTTTGTAAGGAATATGTTTCAATTGTAAGATCGATCATTCTACATGATGATCAGTCAGACAGAGCAACAGATCTAAAGCCAAATTACATATTTTCCCATGAACTACCTTACTTGTAAATGTGTACAGAGGTAATTGCAAGCCTCTTTCGAGCCATATTTACGGGCCATGCACTTATAATGTTGGTGTCCATTCTATTAAAAATACCCTCGCCTCCTCCTCTAGCCGTCTGATGTTTTTTATCACATCACCCCCTCCCCTGTCTTTCTCTTCTACCTACCCCATCGCCCTCCTCCCGCTGCACATTCTTTGTTCTCCATCCTCGTCCTCCGTGTTGCCTGCCAACCCCAAATCACCCCCTGCGGTTTTAAAACATTACACTGCATGTCGCACATCCGCTAAAATTAGGGAAAAACGCTATGACGTGGTCAAAGCTAGCCACGTCATAGCACTTGTTTCTACTCTTTCATTATTCATTAAGTTGCTGTTGTGCTCTTGTCTACAATGCAACCATTTTCTACTTATTTAAATTAGATTGTTCCTATTTTCGCTGGGTTATGCCCCTTGGGTCCCAGTGGTCGGTCATGCCACAAGGAGTTGTAGCAGTATCTGACACTTCATGCATCCTAGAAGCCTTTATGAATTTCTGAGTTTTTATAGCAGTTCACTTGAGCAGCCTTCTTTTGGGGTCGGGTTGACAGCCTGTGATGTTCAAAACAGATCGAAACAGAACTTGAGTTTAAAGTGGGGCTATAATTCCACACCATCCGTTTTGTGGTGCCTCGAATTCCTATGATGGGACAAGAGAAGCTGGTTACCAGAGTAAAGGAATGCTGTTTATTTCCTCTGCTCCTAGTTCACAGTATCTTTCCCAGACTGTTTTCAGCTCAAGAAGTCAATAACCATACTGCAGTAACTATCGTCCAATTTCCCTTCTGAATACAGATTCAAAGATGTTAGCCACCATTCTCGCCAAAAGACTCAAACAAGTTATCGCTAAACTCATACATAATTCTCAAGTGGGATTCATGCCAGGCAGAAATTCTCGTAACCATCTACGTACTTGGCTCACATACTCTGGCTTTCCAAGGATGCTGGAGAAGACAGAGTAGCCTTATCCTTAGATGCCGAGAAGGCCTTTGACCGTATTGAATGGAGCTATATGTTCCGTACACTACATAAGCTGGGGTTAGGCAATGAATATATCTCTAAGGTCAAATGGTTATATGAGACACCATCCGCACAAGTGAATTGTGGGGGTTTCCTTTCAAAATCTTTTTTAGTGCAAAGAGGTACCCGCCAGGGTTGCCCTTTATCGCCCCTTTTGTTCCTTCTTGCACTTGAACCGCTGGCTGCGGCAATAAGACAGTGTTCACAAATAGCAGGCATTCCTACACCAGCAGGGATCTCAAAAATACTTCTTTATGCAGATGACATATTGCTCACACTTACTGATCTGCCTACTTCACTCCCTAGACTCTTGTCTACCATTTCTCGCTTCTCGATCATTTCTGGCTACAAAGTCAATTGGAATAAGAGTGAACCTCTACCATTGTCCAGGGGTACAACAAAAGCAGCTATTTTGGGCTATAATTTTCAATGGAAAGTGGACCGCCTGAAGTATTTAGGTATTTACATCAACACAGGTTTAGAACGTATGATTCAAGATAACTTCGATCCACTTATTGCCAAAACGAAGTCAGAGTATGAAAAATGGTCCCATCTTAACTTGTCTTTTTGGGGTAGAGTACAGGCAGTCACAATGATTATAGTGCCCCGTTTCACTTATGTTTTAGGTATGTTGCCTTTGACAGTTAAATATCAATATTACGAGATATTGACAAAGGTATTAAAACCTTTATTTGGGGATCCCTGAGACCTAAGCTTAAAATCTCAAAATTGATTGCTCACAGGCGATATGGGGGCCTTAGTTTACCGTGTATTGAGCATTACTATACAGCCCTCCATTTATCTCAATTGGTTTATCTTTGGCCCAGACAGGATGATCCTCCACTATGGGTTCTAATTGAAAGAAACTGTACAGGCAACTTCAGGTTTGCACATGTTTTACACTCATAAATCACCTGCTTTACAAACTTCCAACCCTATTATTCAATCTATGCTTAAGATGTGGATACATGCCCACAAACTCCCAAAGAGTGACCCAAGAATGCATGGAAAGGCCCCCATATGGCATAACACTGATATTAGAATAGGTAAACAGATTATATCCTGGGATATATGGGAGAGAGCAGGTATTCCAATGTTGGATCACTTACTCACTTTAGAAGGTGAGCTTAAAACCTTTGAAATGCTTAAAATAGAATTTCAACTCCCTGCCTCCCAAGAAGGGAAATACTTACAACTAAAACAAGCCCTATTTCGTAGACTAGGACCATTTCCTTGGACAGTTGAGGATTCCCCAGTATTACAATACTTACAAATTTGGGGGAAATTCAAAGGCGCAGTCTCTGGATTTTATAATTTCATAGTGCATAAATTACACTCATACCCATTACTTGCACAGCTTCATGTCAAATGGCAAGGGTTAATTACTGTAGCTTATTCCGATGAGGAATGGGAGGATGTTATTATGAACATGGATAGGGGAATCAGAGAGGAAAAATGTGTTCTATTACATGATGTTACTGATCTCCCACATCTCACAAACCATACAAGACGATTGATAGCTATTGCACTCACTGTAGGAAAAATGTGTATGTTAAGACATTGGAGAACACCACAATGCCCTACATGTGACGAATGGCTTATTGAAATGTATAAAATAGCATCATATGAAAAACTCATTTATAGATTGCAGGACGTTGTTGGAACTTTCATCCAAATTTGGAACCCCTTTCTAGCTAATAAATGTTCTATTTCTGGTAATATTTCAGATTTTTCTTCTAGTTAAGAACTACAATAAGTGAATTACTTCTGTTTTCATTTCCTTATTAATTCATTACCATCATTATTTATATTCATGCTGTTGATGTTATCATTAGAACTGTTGATACTGTAGCCAGTAACACTGTTATTTGAATTAGGACTTACTGTTCACCTATTTGAAATTGTCGAGTTAGTGGGAATATCTTCACTTGAAATATTATATTTGTATGATATTATTGCTACTATCTTCCAACTATCTATTATACATGGTTTACTACATACTGTATACTATCTTTATCATTTCCTCCCTAGTCCACCTTTCCTATTTCTTCCATTCCAGGTTTTATGAGTACCTCAACTATTGTATCTTTTGATATCTGTATTATCCTTTTTATATTTAAAAATCTGAGAAGGTAACATTGCATAGTAATTTATTGTGTGGCCATAATTTGATTTGTTTATACTCCCTTTTTATTTTTGTATTGTTTATAAACTAACATGTACTTCTCAATAAACATATACCAAAAAAAAAAAAAAAGAAGTCAATAACCATTTGTGGCATAAGGGACCCACTTCATCATCCCCCCCCCTCCCCCAACACCTCCCCTCAAGGGCTGGTCCGACACAATTTCGAGGGCTGCTTTGGGTTCCCAGTCCAGCCCTGAGCGAAGCACGCAGGGGATGCGGTGGGCCGAGCAGAGACTGCGCTCGAATCCCAGGTACCAGCTCACCGCCCTATGCCTCAGGTGTGTTAAAGCTGCATAATCGCTATGTGTAGTGTTCCATTAATTAATGAAATCACAATAGATTAGTTAAAAAGGGAAGTAGAAAGTCACGCTGTAAATATTATTTTTATTTATTTTGCACCGGCACTCTGATAGAAGAGACTTCAGCCACCTGTAGCAGTGACCCGAATAAAGGGCGTGCAAAAAGCTGAGTAAAAATAAATATTTCTTTGACTGTATAAAAATGTATCCCTCCCTCTTTTATAAGCCAGCATGTCTTGTGTGCTGCTCAGAGCAAACTGTAACTTTGTATTTCTGGGTCACCTTTGTGTAGATGGCATACATTGCTTAGCTTCCTATCTCTTGTAAAAACATTTCCCAGATCGTCACTAACGTGTCTCCCCTGCTGAGGAAGAGGGCACACTCATTGTTCTACTATGCGTCCTGAAGGTTTCACATTTGGCGCCGATTATGGGTTGGCTAGAAAAAACAAGCATTAAAAATGCAATAGGTCTCGCCTTTGATTAAGTTAAAGCCATTTGCTTTGCTAATGGTATTGTATAGCAAAGCAAATGGCTTTACCTTAATAAAAGGCGAGGCATATTGCATTTTTAATGCAACTAAACACTGGCTTCGTAGCACAAATACATATAAATCTGCCAAGAAGTAGGCGGGATTGTGATAATAATGCATGTGTGCAGGGTAAAACCAATCCGGATGTCTTTCAACTTTTCACTGAAAGACGGAATTAAATTAAAGCCAATGATGAGAAGTTTTAGCGCTACGGTGGTCGGAGGGGGTGGGGCCCTGGCTGCCAGCCCTGGGACACCGGATGAATCCTCCATCTGGGCTGTGGGGGTCACCCCTCTGTATTGTGAAGGGTGAGCGGTGGTAGAGCTATGCGGGCTCTCAATGTCCGCATCAGGCAGGAGATTGCCCACAATGTGGGGTGGGTGCGTCGGGCGGGTTGGTGGAGAAAAGACAGGCGGGTGGGTATATATTGATGGATTGATGGCCTTGCGGAAGCGCAGAAAGTTGTGTGAACTTTGATGGATTGATTGGGTGGGTTGGGGAGAAGATGGATGGATGAATGCATGGGATTGGATACAAGTGCGTTGGATGCATAGATTAATGAAATGGTGGGGGAGTAGACTGATTAATTTATGTGTTTGGGTGGATTGGTTAGAGGGCTAGATGGACTGTAGAAGTGGGTACGTAGTTCCATGGGTTGGGGTGCATTAATGGCGGGGGAGGGATGGTTAGATGGATGAATGACTGGGATTGGATGCAAGGCTGAGAGGATGGGTCCGGTGGGTTGTATGTACAGATGGAAGGAAGGGTGGGTGAGTTGACTGATGAATGAATGGGTTTGTGTGGTTTGGTGAAAGAATGGATGAGTGTACTGCATCGGATTGGTTGGATGAGTAGTTGAACTTTAGAGGGGTGAGTAGTTGAACTTTAGAGGGGTGAGTAGTTTCATGGTTTGGATGAATGATGGATGGGTGGATTGGGTGAGCTGGGGAGTGGATAGATGGATGAATGGCTGGTATTGGATGCAAGACTGAGAGGAAGGGTCAGGTGGGTTGGATGCACAGATGGGTGGAAGGGTGGGGGAGTAAACTGTTGAGTGAATGCATTTGTGTACTAGGTTGGATTGGTTGGATGAGTAGCTGGACTGTTGAAGTGAGTAAGTATCATGGGTTTGAATTAATGGATGAATCATGGATGGATGGATTGTGTGGGCTGCGGAGTGGACAGATGGAAGAATGCCCGGTATTAGATGCAGGTCTGAGAGGATAGGTCGGGTGGGTTGGATGCACAGATGGATGGAAGGGTGGGGGAGTAGACTGAGGAATGCATGGGTTTTGTGGATTGGGGAACAAAGGATTGGTGGACAGGGTCGGATTTGTTGGATGAGTAGATAGACTATAGAGGTGGTGAGCATTTTTATAGGTTTGCATGAATGGTTGAATAAGTCGATGGGTGGACTGAGCTGTGTGAGTTGCATAGGCAGATGGATGGACGTGGTGCATGAATATCTGGATAAATTCACGTGTTTGGATGAATGCTGGAAGGATGAATGGATGGATGGAAAAGGTGGGGTATGTAGATGGATGGATGAATGAATGAGCTTGGATGGATGGAATGTTTCTCACTTTGTTCTCAAATGTGCGGTGGAGACAAGAAACCCCAATCACTTTCCTTACCTGTGAGAATGAACATCCTAGGAGGCCCGTTCAGCCGTGTGCACAGCACAGCATGTCACATGCTTCTTATTCTAGTCAAAGATATAACTGGCTTCAGGAATGAGTGTGGATTTGCCTCAGCAATTCACACACACACACACACACACACACACACACACACACACACACACACACACACACACACACACACACACACACACACACACACACACACACACCTGTCTTTACACCCCCACACATATTGATATAAAATACATTCCGCTCTACACATATGTGCACACACACACACACACATCTCTACCCCCACACAAATACACGCACACCGCATATCCCCACATATATACAAGTACCCATGTTTCTCTACACACACATGCATGTGCGCAGGCACACACATCTCTAGGACACCACACACACAGGCTCGCGTGTGCACACACACACCCACATGTGTCCTGGCTACGTCGTCTGCCTTCAGTGCAGATTGCAAGAGAGCACATTTCGTGTTTAAAAGCACCCCCGCCCTTTTCTTGTCAGTGTTCATTACGGTAACATGCCACTTCGTCTGTCCTCCAGCCGCATCATAGGCAGGGAACACCTTTTCTGCTTCTTCCTTCAGTAAAAGCTGTGTGCGTGGGGAGGGGCAGGGGTTCTGGTTTCTGTAAATTGTAACAAAGGAACAAAAAAACAAAGGCTGCAAGCGGTGCCAAGTGTATCACTCTGACGGGGTGTGGGGGCATCAAATTAAATGTTTTCCCCTTGCACTACAAATCGTTGAAAGAGGAGGCACTCATGTGGCCAACCTTTTAAATTCGAAATATGTTTTCATGCCCCCAATAAACACGCGCAGATTCCAGGAGAAACCATCATTGCCCACAGCAAAATAAAACAGGACTTTCGAATAGAGGGGAAAAAAAGAAAGAGGCACAAAACAAAACAAACAATGGCGGCCGTAGTTTATTTTTTCTCACAGTGGCGGCCATAGTTTTTTTTCCCCCTCACAACCGGCGCCCACTTTTATAGAAGCACTGCAGCCGCCATTTAAAAAAAAAGAAAAATAATACATACCTGCAGCACTTTATAAAAGCGGGCGCCGGCTGTGGGAAAATAAATCTGCGCCCACCATTATTGCTAATCAGGGGCTGAGTGCCCGTGGTGCTTTATAAAAGCGGGCCCCTGCTGTGAAAAAAGAAAAAAAACTGCTGCCACCATTATTTATATTGCGCCCACCCCCGCCCGCGTGGTTGTTCGTATGGAAGCGGGTCCCTTGCAGGAAAGCATGTACCGCGTGCAACGGGAGAAAGTCATTTTAAAAACAGCAAATCTCCCCCATTGCAGCAAGCAGTAATGGGCAGAGAGAGGGCAGGGGGAAAGGGAGGCTGGGTGAAGACAAGCGCTTGCCAGTCAGCCGCTGTTTATTTTTGCATTGTTCTTTCACCTTAAAGTGAAAGCACGACGCAACCACCTGGATTCAGCGTTCTATTTGGATCTGAGCGTGTCCTCCCTGTGACACCTTGCGCCTCTGAGCTCTGTGTCTGCCGCCAACCAATCACAGAGCCGACTGGTGCATGCTCCAGGTGTGAAGGAAGCGTGGTTGCAGGTAGCCCAGAGCACTGGCTTGCGTGCTTCACAGCTGTCGTGAAGACTTTTCTTATCTGCTAGTTAAATAAACAAGCAGATAAGAAAAGTCTTCACAACAGCCGTGAAGCAGGCGAGCCAGTCCGCATGGGCCGGACCAAAAAGCCAAAGGGAGGCAACGAAAAACCCTCCTTTCCAATGGGAAGCCAGCGTTTTCCATAAACGCTGACGCTACCCAATGGAAATGACGGGCAGGGCTTCAAGCCCTTTTGTAAAAGTCCTCATTAACAATAAATCTCGCCAAGCGAGCTACACATGTGCCCAGCAACGCTAGGTGAGGCCTAAAAACACAAGCACTGGCAAATTCAATAGGTTTCGTCTATGCGAGTTCTATTGGCTGTGTCAATTTTTTTTAGACCTGTTACACGGCAGCGCGGGCTGCTGTGCAAAATGGCTGAAACTAAAGAAAATAATAATGCTATCACGCAGTCAATGCTGGCCACATCATGGTGCTTTTTTCTTTACGTTAAGCCATGTTGCACAACTGGCAGTGCAGCTGTGCAGCAGGTCTAAAAAAACATTGAAAAAGCCAATATATCTCGACTAGGCTAACCCTATTGGCTTTACCAATGCTCGTTTGTGTCCATTTTCTGACAGGAACCTGCTTTTGTCTCAGAAAAGCATCTCTCAATATGGCATCTACTGGAGGCACCAGGATACCATGAAGTTTGCATTGTATAACACTACATAGGCATAAAGCGTTGACATGTGTACTGGTATGCATATAAAAGGAAGCAAAGTAACTGTTTATGTGATGCTGAAATTCTTAGCAAAGAATTAAAAATAATAAAATAATGTGTCAACTAACCATAAAGAAGGAAATTAAAAAAGTAATATTTTATTTCCCGAGAATCTTCCTATTCACACGGCGCAAGGGCCTTCACGTTCAAGACCTTTGAGTAAAAATTTAAGTGCTGTAGTCACACAGTCCTGTTCATGCTCCTTGAATGTCCTATTCATTCTTCCTTTGGGCTCAGTTCCTTCACAGACTGCTGTAATAGCTCCTCCACTTCGGCGCGCCGGCTCATCTTGTTGGCCTTGCCTTGGAAGCGCCCTCGTTTGCCGGCTCCTTTGCCTTCCAAGACTTCCGCCACTCTGTCCCACAAAAAGGAAAACAAAACTGTAAAAAGAGTACAGCACCTAAGGTACAGGTCATTTTTTTTATTTCCCCGTTTCCATTGTCACTCACACCTTTGAGCACAGTACACAGGACAGGACACAATTCTCCATCATTCAAGAAAGTCTGGCGGACCAAAGAAGTTTTGATGCCGTATAAATGAAAAATAGTGGTAAGAACTGAGCCTATTACAGGGAAACTATGGTTCTTCTGAAGGGTGCGCTGTATTAAGTTTAGAAACTCTTTCCTGATATAAAACTTGGACTGGGTCAGGAACAAGCACAAGCTGTGGAGGCTATTGTCTTCATTTAAAGTTCTTGTTGGTAGCCCACTTGGTCAGCTGTGCCCTGGCCACTGCTCCTTCAGCTTACGACCACCATCCATAGTTTCAGATCCTTGTGTGCCTGGCGGCATCTCTATGCCTTTAGTGCATCCACCGGTACAGGGAATGCACTGAAGGAGTAAATATACCATTTTATGCAAATTCGTGAAATAATTCAACTGCAGAAAGTGCACATTTATGCTTCTGAAAATCTCGAAATAGGGCAATTTCAGTTTTTTGACACATGGGGAAAATATCCTTTCCCATAGAGAAAGACGTTTTCATGCAACCCTATCAATTTTGGTTATATTCACTCCCCATTCTCAGCCTCCTGTTGACAAGAGTTCATTTATGATCGTATCCAGGGATGATGGCGTGCCTTGTAAAAGGATTGTGAAAATCACTTAACAGGGCATCCGTACCCTGCAAACTGCACATCCAAACCTGCTCAAACGTAAAAGTATGCCATACTGGTTTAAACATTTGGGTGAGTAAATTGCTTAGCTAATACTGACAACAATGGAGTAGCGCCGGGCTTATAATGGCTGCTATAAGCCTTCTGCTCCAACACTCCAATGTTTTGTCTTCATATTTCTCCCCTTTTAATTTAATACATTCTACCCATAGTGGGTGGAATGTTCTAATCCTTATAGCCATTCGCCCTCATGATATACTGATTGCTAAAGTCCCTCTCCCATGTTACAAGCCTTAACTCAGGTTAAGGGCCTTTAACAACCGGGATAGCCCTCAGCAAAGGGCTATAGTATAACTTCACACTTTTTCAATTCAAAAGGTGAAAATTTCATCTTTGAAGCAAGATATCTATCTGCATATGTAACTTTGATGTGAAGCTGGCTTTGTGAATAGGGATTTTGGCTCAGTACAGACGCGCAAGGATATTGCTGACGAAAAATCTTTCCGGATCCAGCCTGACGCCTGGGGATATTCTAAGGTGAGGAATCTAACTAACGTGTTTCTTTTAGATGAAAGCCTGCTGGAACTTGTGACCAATCTAAAGTATATGCAAAACAAGGTGCATATGAAGCTGAATTTCAAAATCACCCAATTATGTAGTTTTCAACTACATGACCCTCCGTCCTTCGAAACGGGGCATGAAAAAACAGTACACGTGCAAATAGCCTACACAAAAAGGGGTTGTTACTTTATACAACGCTGTTAGAATTGCTTAGTTAGCTGTACTTTTATGGTTGAAAAATCATGTTAAATCATGAGCCCAAATCCAGACTCGATATTCGGGATTAAAAGGATTCAGAGCTGAAGATATAATGTACCTGGGTCCCAATTTTTCCACCAGATCTGTGGGTCCCGCCAGCAGAAACAATCCTGAAGCTTTCTCATCCCCGACTGTTAGGAATATCAGCGTTTCCTGTGAATAAACAATGGTAAAGACAACAGGAAAACATGTAAATAGTTTTAGACTCAAGATGTGTATCTTTTGCATAATATCCGTTCATTAAGAGAGCCTTTCTTTAGACAGAGAATTCTTGTTGATCTCATTGCAAACTAAACACTTTCCCACACAATGTTCACAACCTGCGTTTCTGCACTAGAAAAGCCGCAAATAAGAAGACAAAAACACGGAGAGAAAAAGGAGAAACTCCTGTTCCACTCGCTTATGGATTAAACCCGGCCAATGATATGCGCTTCACCAGCCTTTTATCTTTTAGGTCTCGCCTGACCCAGCGCATGCGCTGGTCTGGCGAGACTTTTTGTGAGGGCTCAAAAAAGTGCTGCCTCTGTAGCCTAGAGCTACAGTGCATGTGCGCGGGCGCCTCACTTTCGCGTCGCACGGCTGCTTTGATGTTTGATCGCGATCACTTACACTTTCGGTTCTCCGTGAGCCAGTTTTTTTTCCTGTTTATTACTTGTATGTAGTAATGGTGGCACCCGTGCGCCGCCATTACTACAGGCAGTAATAAACAGAAACAAGCATTGGCATACCCAATAGGTCTCGCTTTTGGGACCTTATAAGTATTTAGTTATGCAACTGTGGCATGGCTAAACACTTATAAGGTCCCAAGAGCTAGACCTATTGGCTATGCCAATGCTTGTTTCATAAGTCCTGGAGAGACAATCCTACCTTTTAAAAAATCCCCGGCGCTGCTCTAGGATGAGTCTGTTTCCCTGGGTAGGACTTTGTCTCTAGTGTCACCGAGGCCATATTGGAGAGAACAAGTTATTCGGCAAAGGAAAAGACTAGAACAGCACTGATTTTATCATTGCGTTAGTCTGCAACACCAGATTAGAAATTGTGAGAGAAGCCCATATGGACACACGAACAGTAACATAAATAGGTACTCCCGTCATGCTCACTGTTTAGTACTATTTGCAGGCCTTAGAGCTCTTCATGTAGTACCTCCAACATCCTATTTGCCCGAAAAGATCTAAACCAGTCAATCACTGCATCCGATACCCTTCCCACTCCTGTAGGGCAAACCTGCATCTTATGCAGCACACAGGTTCAGCTCACCAAATGAGAAGTCGCTCCTGTATTATCATCGAAAAAACGCACTTTCACATCCAAAACAGCAGACTCGATACACTTCTAATGTCTGTTTGCTTATTACCCCAAGTATGAGCTTTTCTAGATGATAGGCAACTGCTTGTTATCTTTCAACATTTGGCATGATTGATGCTGGGCAACAGGCCAACATGTAGCTAGGTCCACTGGATGCACTACTGGCATGCTCAATACTGGTTTGAGACATTGGACTGTTGTTCTGGCCTGAGTTGTTGTACAATACTTAATGAGAGGTTTTCAGCAAGGATCTCCTGGGCAATGCATGATGGTCAATTCCTCTATGAATATTACTCTCTTCTGCAGGAATGATCCCAGTTATTGCACATTTAAGTGGGACATTAGAGGTTGTCAGACCAAATCTGATCATAGAGCTGACCAGACAATGGCAGTGCCCCCAATCTATGAATAATATTTTTTAAGGTATATCAGCCAATATTTCAGACCTGCTGTTAACTACTTTGTTTATGAACCACACTTGAATTATAAAGAATTTTCCACTAAGTAGCCTTGGTTCAGGGCAGAGGGACATATCTGGGTCCCCGCTGAAGCCTTCATTATGAGTGACTCGTTAATGGCTCCTATAATTTCGGCTTCCAGCATAACCGCTACTTGTAATCCTGATAAGCCTGGTAACTTCAGCTACCAGGCTCAACGGAGACTACAAATTACTGTTAATGAGGAATTAAGTATTTTCAAGAGTTCTCTTTTCAAATTTACTCCTGCTGTGATCCAGCCCTTATAATAGTTTTCTTTTCATGTTCATTGCTTTTCTATATATTCTCTTAGCTTAATTAATAGATTCCTTTTTATAACAAATATTATATATTTTTTTGATTTCAACATGGCCACTCAAAAGTTCAATTTTCGCCTATTAAAATGTCGTGAGTATTATTTTTAGTGGGTCTGGTCTTTTCATGAACAAATGATGACCGCAGTGAAGCCAAGTGACTGCTAAATATTTGCAAGGGTTTTTTTTAATTTTTTTATCATAGTGTATTAAACATTTCTCACCACAATCTAGACGTTGTGAGCTGCTAAGGTATTAATACTAGCATTTACTAGTGCAACTTATTTAATGAGGTAAATACCTTTTTCTTCACCGAATGATATTTGCTTGGCACAGAAACCACATTTAGTGAGAGCCGATGGGAAGTCACATCAGATACTGTACAATGTACAAGCCTCTAAGCGCTACTACCCCTTCTTCCAAGGATAACGGAGCTGCCAGGGAGACAGGAGTGGGTATCTGAATGTCTCAGTGAATGTAAGTGCCCCAGAATGCACCCTTGGGTCACAGATACGAGCACCGAAATATGAGCACATGTATTAATAGTATATTACTTATCGTATGATCATAGCACCTCTGCCATACCAGTTACCCTGTGGAGTAAGATAATCTGCACACACTCCAACATGCATGAATAACGTGGCCCATCAACTGTAATTTGGTGTAAGCATTCCATTAATATTTATTTATAAACATGAATAAATACCCAAAAAAATGAAGGCTAACTCGGAGCATCATCTTGAATGCTGAATGTAATTGTCATTCTGAGTGAACACCAACAAGAACAATGTCCGCGTTCTCCAAAGTTTGTCCTGGAAGGCAGTATCCATGCCAGATGTTTAATATATTCCCATTTAGATAAATGTAGTTATATTAAAAATCTTGCAAGCATTCGGCCCAGCAGGACCGACTTTGGAGAACCCTGCACTAGACCAACAATCGCACTCCAGTGCCATACCAATGGCACACTATACAAATTCCAATAACATGCCTATGGGCAACACTCAAATGATTATACTCACTGACTGGTGGAAATATGCACAATATACGAATCTATAATAGATTCACACTGCAAAATTGATTTATGTTGGTTTAAATACATCAGTTCTGTGCATCCGTACAAGTAATTCTTCCTCTACTCTGTACAGCACTTTTCAATTGCTACTCCAAAACATATACGTGTTTTAATCTGATGTTTTTTTATCCGAATTAATATTTGTTACCACAAACAATTATTAACGAGCATTTGCAATGCAATAACTTTATGCATTAAATATTGAGTAACTAACCCACAGTGAAACATCGCACTCAGAGTGATCTAGAATCGAGGAGCACATGCCTTGGTTAGTTACTCAATATTTAATGCATAAAGTTATTGCGCAACCTCTTCTTTATTATACTTGTATTTTCCTAATGGGAACCACAGTTTTGATTTGCCTTTTGTTATTCACAGTCTGAAGAATTACCCCTGATGAAGGGTTCGGTTGGAACCCGAAATGCATTGGGTTTATGGTTGTCATCTTCATAAGACGGATAATGTTTTTCAATACCGTGAAGAAGTTTGCCAACAACTATAAAGTATCTACAAATCATCCACATTGAGAATAAATCAATTGCTTGGATAATCATGATTACTGGTTCATAATTTCTTTAATGAATGAAAATACTAGAGGCTATACCAGCCCTTTGAAATTGTGCTCGCGCTAGCAAAAGGAATCCTTTCCTATTTGCACTATAGACTGGATGTTCGTCACTAGGCACCCATGGACAGTTGCCTTAGCGCTGGCAGCACTCCTTTAAACAAGAACAATTGACTTGAATGTTTCACTGAGTGCACGTTGACACCTTGTTTTGTATTTCTACCAAAGCACGTCTTACCTGCAGTAAGAGAAAAAAAAAATAACGTGGCGAGATAACACAGCAATACAAAAACTAGTTTTATTTTAAGTATTATTGTGCCGCCTAACTTGCGATTGGCTTTTGAAATCTTCATACCTTAAACATGATCCAAGGTTGCAAAGGCCGATCAAAAGTTAGGCGGCACAATAATAAATAACGTGGCGAGATAACACAACAATAAAGTATATTGCGAAATAATAAGCAAAATAAAACAGCATACACACGATGTGAAATACTAAGCAAAATAAAACAGCTTACACATGATCGAAAGTTACAAAAGCAGATTATGCGGTTTTATTTTGCTTATTATTTAAGTAACATAAAACAGCATAAACACGAAGGTTACAAAGGCCGATCGCAAGTTAGGCGGTACAATAATAAATACAAAAAAAGTCGAGAAATAACACAGACATAAAGTACATTGCAAGTTACAAAGCAAAATAAAACAGCACAAATGAGAAGAAAACATACAGCTGAGGCTACCACAATGTTAATCCAGCAGTCACATTGTGAATAATAAAAAGAAAAAGTGCTTACCCAGTAATTTAAGAAGAATGAATGACGAAGGTAGCTATGTCAAAGGTTTTTTAGGTCTTGGCCTGGCGAAAAGCAGCGCATGCGCTGCTGTGCCATGCAGAGGACCTTTTGGAATCGATATACGATTCCAGCATGCACACGGGGAGACAAACAAGACAAAAGATGTGCACGCGGGGATTGGATGCTTTACTGGCGGCGTGATACACTGGGGACTTTTTAGGTCTCGCCTGACCCAGCGCATGCGCTGGTCTGGCGAGACTTATTGAGAGGGCTCCAAAAAGTGCTACCAGGCCAGTCTAGAGCTACAGTGCATGTGCGTGGGCGCGTGTGCCGCGCTTTACCACGATTTACTTTCACTTTCGCGGCCACACGGCCGCTTTGATGTTTGATCGCAATCCCGATCACTTTCGAGGGCGCTTGGCATAGCCAATAGGTCTCGCTTTTGGGACCTTATAAGTATTTAGTTATGCAACTGTTGCATGGCTAAACACTTATAAGGTCCCAAAGGCGAGACCTATTGGCTATGTCAATGCTTGTTTTTCTCGCCGCCAGTAAAGGCAGTCACCGCGTGCACATCGCCTATTTTCTGTCCCTCGCTCCTGAAATATTTCGTGAAATGTCACCCTTTTAAACTGCCTCTATCCCAACTATTTAAAGCTTGCTGGACAACACAAGGCGGCTTGTGAACCGCACGTTCTTGAGCCCGATGCTAGTGCGTTTTTGAAGGCTCAGCACTTTCTTTAATTGTCTGTTGGCGAGCACCGCACACCATTAGCTCTGCACATCGCCTATTTTCTGTCCCTCGCCGCTTCTGTCCCTCGCTCATTAAATATTTTGTGAAATGTCACCCTTTTAAACTGCCTCTATCTTTTGAAGGCTCAGCACTTTCTTTAATTGTCTGTTGGCGAGCACCGCACACCATTAGCTCCCAGTCACCACAGTCCTTCCAAATAGAGCTTGACAAAGCTGTCATCACATGCAGCTGGCAGAGATCAAGTTGCGTGCCCATGACAGCGGCACATACAACTAGCTACATCACTGACACAAATAAATCAGATATGTGTTATTTTTTTTTTTCTTTCTCAAGGCGCGTGGGTATGTTTGCTAAAGTAAGGCTACGCATGCTGTATTAATGATGTCCATCGAGTCTCTTTACTATCCTGCAAGCATGTCAACTACATCAAAGCAAAGAACTCCAAACAGGGCAGAACATGTCTGTGATGGTTGAGCATCTTTGAGAGATGCCACTCTTAGGCTGTCACAATCTCATATGTAAAGTGACACTGCTTAAGTAGCTTATGGCAGGACTCTGATATTTTTCAAATAACTGTTGAAGATTATAGGGGGCGACCCTACCTGCTCCTTGCTCCTAGACTGAAATCTCTTGATGAATAGCTGCAGGGCATGGGGGCTCTATGCTGTACGGCTGACGGTCATAGAGAATGCTTCCTTTTAGTGCACATTATAGTGGGCAGTTTTTTTTACTGTGTTTACTCGGTTTGTCCTTAAGAGTGTTTCGTTATGTGATTATGAATTACACTGCGAAACGACCCCCCTTCCCCCAGATCGCATTGTGTGATGCAGGAATTTGTGGATTTACAGATGTTTCTGCCTCATCTTCATCACTGAAAACATCATCATTGAAAACAGTAAGTACTATGTGTGTTTCTGTGTGTGTGCGAGAGAGTGAAAGTGGCATGTCACTTTAAAATGCAAAAAGATTTACATGAGTGAAGAGACTTTTATAGTGCCTACCGTAAACTCAGCTGTTCCTAGGTATTTGCAGATAAAAGTAATTATGCCTTTTTTAGTGTATACATAGCACCAAACATTATTCAACCCGTTTCTCTACTACTCTCTACTACTCACTCTCTACTACTCACTTGCTACTACTCACTCTCTACTACTCACTTGCTACTACTCACTCTCTACTCACTCTCTTCTTGTGGAGAAGTGTGGCTCAGGGGTTAGAGGCGGCAGACCTGGAAGCTGAGATCGGTCCTGGACCAGGGTTCAATTCCCCGCCTCGGCGGGTCTTGGGCTAAAAATTCCACGGACTTTCACCCCGGTGCCTCCTCGACTCACAGGTTCACACTCTGCGACTCTGGGCAATAGCTTGCTTAATCTCCACAACGGCCCCTCGCGGCGGGATGCCTGACTTTCACCTTGTGGATACCCTGCCATCTCACAGGGGAATACCAGGACGGGTTCCCTAAGCAAGCGCCGGGAAACCCACAGCGGGTAGCTGTGCGCTATATAAGCTCAACTACATTTACTCTATTGCTCTCTACTCTTTACTCACACTCTACTACTCACACTCTACTACTCACACTCTACTATGTTATGTTATGTTAGAAACATTTGTAGTGCGCACAGCTGCCCCAGCTAAGGGGCGTCCTGGCGCATGACAAGGTAAACATAGCTAACACTGAACATAGAAACAAAGAAAAAGAAAGGGCGCAACTAAAAAAGGGGAAAAAATTAAAACAAAGGTTTTTATAGCTTTACGGAACAAAAGAAGGTCTTCCATCAAGCGAATCTCAATCGGAAGAGAGTTCCAAAGCACTGCTGCTTTTACCCGGACGGACCGGCCACCAACTCGGCTGAGCTTAAACCTCGGGACCACAGCGTGCACTTGGCCCAATGATCTCAAGGAGCGGGTTGGAACATAATAGGACAAGAGATTCGAGAGGATCTGGGGGGCTGATCCCTTCAAGATCTTAAAAGCCAGACATAAAACTTTAAAATGAATTCTTGTTTTAACCGGCAGCCAATGCAAAGATCGAAGGGTACTAGAAACAGAGCAGGTCCTGGGCAAGCCAACTATGGCTCTAGCTGCGGCGTTTTGGACACGTTGGAGACGGATGATTTCTGCCTGGTTTGCCCCTACCAGGAGAGAGCTGGCATAATCCAGACGAGATATTACTGTTGCCTGAACCACCAGCTGCCTGGTAGGGGGGTCAAAAAACTTCAGGACAGGTCTTAATCCCCGAAGGACCCCAAAACAGCAGGCCGCGGTTTTCTTAGAGTGCCCCACAAAGCTAAGAGTGGGCTCCAACCACACTCCCAAATTTCTCAACTCCGTTACCGGAATTGGAGACGGACCAAGCTCCGGAGGCCACCATCTGTCCCCCCAGAGCTCCTTCCCCTTCCCGACAACCATAACCTCAGTCTTCTTAGCGTTGAGCTGGAGACAGTTGGCATTCATCCAGCTCGCCACCGCCCTCAGTCCACTCTGGAACCTAGGGGCATCCTGCGCAACATCCCCGCTGATAGTAACCGCTAGCTGAGTGTCGTCAGCATAAGAGACCATAGTCATGCCCCACTGCTTGACGACATCAGCCAGCGGTCTCACGTAAAGATTGAATAACGTGGGACTCAGCGAGGACCCCTGCGGCACCCCCAGGCCCAGAGGATGGAATTTGGACTGGTACGGTGGTATGGCAACGCAGAAGGAGCGGTCATCGAGAAAGGAACGGAACCACTGTAGGGCGAGCCCACCAATGCCTATCTCCTCCAGGCGCTGCAGAAGGATGCGGTGTGAAACCGTATCGAAGGCGGCGCTCAGATCTAATAATACTAGCGCCGCCGTCTGTCCCACATCCAGCACCATACGCAGGTGTGCGGCCATGGCGAGAAGGGCTGTCTCCGTGCTGTGCCCAGCACGGAACCCATTCTGGGTAGCATCCAGAATGTTGGCACGGGTAAGATGGTCAGAAAGAGCCTGGTTGACATGGGCCTCCACAACTTTTGCCGGCCAAGGGAGCAAGGAAATGGGCCGGTAGCTCTCCGGTTTTAGAGGATCCAATGAGGGTTTCTTCAGGATAGGAGAAACCACTGCCCGCTTCCATTTAGCTGGAACCGTGCCCGTAGCCAGCGAGATGTTAATCAGGGAACACACCAAGGGGCGTCCCACAAAAGACTGGTCCCTAAAGAGGGCAGGTCTTAATGGATCCAAAGGTGATCCAGATTTAATTTTCTGGGCCAACCTATCAAATCCCTCAGGTAGAAGCAGGGGAAAAGAGTCCATAGTGGGGAGACCCGGGATAATATCCAGGGTCCCCGATGGTGGTCCCGTACAGGAAAATGCCCGGTAGATGCCCTGCACTTTCTCCAAAAAGAAGGATGCCAAAGCCTCACAGTGAGAGGTAGAAACCGTTGCCGGGGAGGAGGTTCTTTTAGCCAAAAGATCTTTGAGGGCCTTAAATATAGATTTAGACGGGTTAGTACTGTTGCGGAATTCTACCGAGTAGAATGCCGCGCGGGCTCTACAGATGGCACGGTGATAGACCTTAACGGAAGCCAGATACAACGCTTTCTTAGCAGTATCGTAAGACCTCCGCCACTCTCTCTCGGCCCGCCTACAGCTGCCCTTCAAACCACGAAGGGCACTGTCATACCAGGGGCTCGACTCTCTGGAGCTAAGTTTGCTTGCCATAATGGGAATCAATGAATCAAGCGCCCTGGTAATCCACTGACAGAACTGGTCATAACCCGTTTCAACGTTATCCAAGGGTCCCAGCGGATCTACAGCCAAAACGTGGTGTAGGTCCTCTAACCCGAGTTTGTTCCAGTGCCTTCTAGGGACTAATCTAGCTGGGGGAATAGAGGGGATCACAGGCAAAGGAGCCCGGATAGCCACTAAAAAGTGGTCCGTCCATCCTAGGGGTGATATGGAAGAGACTGTGGCTTCCGTAAGATTAGTAAAAAAGGGATCCAGCGTATGCCCTCCTACATGGGTGGGTTGTGCTACCTTTTGAGACAATTGAAGGGCCTCGAGATCAGCTAAAATATTGATGACAGCCGGCACGCTCGGATTGTCAAAATGGAGGATGAGATCTCCCAGGATAGAAAAATTGGCACAGCCAATTGCCAGAGTACTAACGGCGTCAGGGAAAGCTTCTCTGAACGCAACGCCACTGCCTGGGGGTCGATATACCACCATCCCCGAGATCGAGAACTGGGGGCTGATCAAGATCTTAAAAGAGGCGCTTTCGCATCCAGCAATATTTAAAGCATTCCAGCTACAGGAGAAGCTGGATTTAACAGCAAGGGCGATACCCCCTCCTCTAGTTGGACGGTTTAGAGTAAAGATGGAATACTCAGGGGGGAAAGCCAGGTTAATAATAGCTGCGTCGTCCTCCTGCAACCAGGTTTCCGTGATGGCAAATATATCTGGGGTCTCATCCTGCATGAGGTCCAAGAAGGCTTGATGGTGTTGCACCAAGGACCTGACATTCAGGCTAAGTATTCGAAGTGCATGCGGCGAGCCATTGCTTCGAGAGGCGGTAGTGGAAGGCCTCTGGCGGGTGTGAGCGGGAGAGGCAAGCGCCCATCTCTTGCAGGCACACCAATATGGGCCGCTTAGAGGATGGATATGTGCCTGATCACACTTCGGAATGGTCAGTCCAATGGACCGCAGAGTCTCATTGGAATAGGTGATCATCACGACACCAGAAGGAAAAGTGCCGAAGAGAAACCCGCTGCGCCCCGCGCGTCCTAAGCGCGGACGGGCGCAGACGGGCAGGACTCTGGCACGACTCCGGCTAAGCGACGGCGTCCCACTGCGCGACCCCGCTGCGCGGGGGGGGAGCGACTTTAAATGGGCGTCCCGCGAGGCTGTCCGAGCGCAGGAACGCTCACAATGGCGCCCGCCGGGAGATGCAGTGCCCAACCAAAGATGGCGCCCAACCAGGACTACCCCCGTGACCCGGACCCACCAAAACGGCGGTGTTTTTACTCACACTCTACTACTCACACTCTACTCACTATTACGCTCTACTACTCTCTACTCACTCTACTGCTCACTCGCTACTACTCTCTACTAACTCTGTACTACTCTCTACTACTCACTCTCTACTACTCTACTATTTACTCACTCAACTACTCACTCTCTATTACTCTCTACTACTCTACTACTCACTCTCTACTATTCACTCTCTACTACTCACTCTCTACTACTCACTCTCTACTACTCACTCTCCACTCGCTACCTCTCTACCGCTCTCTCTAGCTCTCTACCTCTACACCTTTCTACCTCTCTACGCGCGCATATATATATGCATTTATATATGTGTGTATATATATGTGTGTGTGTATATATAAAAATACAAATATGAATGCATGCATAGTTATACATATATGCATGTTATCTACATGAAGTTTGAAAAACACTAATAAAAGCAAAGCTAAAAAGCCACCTAATTACAAACAGAATTGCTTTAACTTAAACGAGGGCGAGACCTATTGCATTTTCAATGCTTGTTTTATTCTTTAGCCATGTCGCACCTTTGTGTCAGTAGGCAGTCTAGGTGGTTATCAAGTTTGCTAGATGCTAGAATGTTGAGGGCATTCTGGAGGCTGATGGGAGGGTGAATATTTTTTAGACAGGGTGATTGGAATCATTTGATTCCGAGGCCAAAAGTTTTTTTATTTTTAACTTAAACGGATCAAAAATTGCTAGAAATAAAGCAACGCGTAGCGGAATTGTCTTCTCAATAGTTTACTGACTATATTTCAATTGTCTAGTGCTGTAGCGGAGTGTTAAACTGTTACTAATGTAGTAGTACCTCTGCCCAGACAGTGGTAACATATGTAAACAAGTGTTGGCATAGCCAATAGGTCTCGCCTTTGGCATCTTATAAGTATTTAATTATGCAGCACAATATCATTGTTGCAACATCAACTGTTGCATGGCTAAACACTTATAAATTCACAAAGGCGAGACCTATTGGCTATGTCAATGCTTGTTGCTGCCTGCTGCTGTTAAAGTGATACTAACGAGGTGCAGGCCCTGCACAAGCAGTGTTAATATTGTAAAAACAACAAAATAAAACATTGATACAACAACGTGCTGCATTATGAGGCATAGTTTGCCTTTTCTTCCTACATAATTTGTTCCTCTCCTGCCACCCTGCCACATAATTCCAGCAGACCCTTTCTATAATCACTAGCCTCAAAGACAAGATCCCACGTTATCATCAAGTATCTGACGAATAGCAAATCGCTTTAATGAGCCATCTTAACATGCCCTGGTGCCTTTCCACACCAAATGTACAATGAATAGAAGCGATGGTTAGAGTACCAGGCATTGTGGTGGGACTGAGACCAGATACTGAGAAGTTCATGGCCGCAAAACAAGTCACTACCTGCACTGTACAACTATGTGAAGGAAAACTGTCTCATGCCAAGGGCTGACCCAGCTCACCCGTGCCCTTCTGTGCAGGACGGATGTGACTCTGCGAACAGCAATAGCATCATGTGCAGGCTAGGCAGCGCGAGTTTCTACAGCACCAGTCTGCTCAGCAGTAAAACGGGACAGTGCAAGTGACCTGCTGCATGCCACAGGCATTACAATTGAACAGTATCTGCTGTCAAGAAAAAATATTGCTGGAATCGGATAGTAAAATGTCACGATGGTTCATGTATTTGTTGCGGCAAACTTCACATAACCTGCAGGTCACACGTTCCAATCCTCATAATAGCCCAGTAAGTTATGTGCCCGTTGCAACAAGAACATTTATCCAGAAGGAGGAAAAGTGTGAACCCTTGCGGGTTATAACTTCTACATCTATAAAGCATTTACCCAAACAAAAATGACTCAGCAGCCAATATGAAAAGTATTACAAAATAATCCAAACAGGTCAAGTCAAGAAGTTAATGAAAACAGGTCACGTTACGCACAGACTCAAAAGGTTTCTTCTTCAAAAGATTATTTATTTATTCATGATCTTCTTTTACTTTGAAAGCTTCTTAAGATAATGTAGCCAACGCAATTCTTCCAATCCGGGACTACTTCGGGCCTTATGTCAATGTTCCTACTGTGTATCCAAATGGCAGCACATATCATTCAAAATAGTGCCTCGAGATTCCAATCAATCAAGTTCATTTCTTGAGAAGCTCCTATTTCAAAGTCTTCCTTTAAAGGTCCAGCGAGTGAGACCGCTCCCCTTTGGCACCTCGTACCAAGAATACTTGGTATGAATTGCCGCGTGGGAGTTATCTTACACTCTGGACCTTAAAAGGCTTGCATTTACTTCTTGACTTGACCAAACTGTTTAGTGGAGTCTATTGTAATACTTTTCACATTGAGTGCAGTGCCATTTGTTTGGATAATAGTTATGTAGTTTCTCCTATGAGGAGGATGAAGAGACTGGTCTTCCAGACTCTTGCATCTCAAAGTATAATTGTAAGGTTTATCCACTCAGGTGATAGATGAGATATTTCTACAAAGTGGTACGTCGAGTGATACGGATAGTCCTTAAGGCAGAAGTTCGATCCTCTAAGCATTTCTGCCACCAAATGTCCTGTGTAGGACTTGGGAAGTATAATTTCAAACTTAAAGACATGCTTTGATAAGTAACAGGTCTCTGCTCTAAAACGTCGAGCTAATGGCTTTGCCAACGCTTGTTACCAATCGCATGCGTGCCCTTCAAGACACATGCGCACGCATGGCCAGCAATCTACCAATGAGTTCGACTGAAGGCAACTCCATTCCAAGATAGCTAGAAATGCTTTCATTTGTTGTGAGACGTGCGTGCATCACTCACAGTGGCCATTTTTTATTTCCTATTCTTAAATAGCTGACAGCTGAGTAACAATGTTAAAGTAAAATCTATAAGAAAAATAACTCAAAAAGAAGTGAGCACAATAAAAGAGGGGAAAGGGCCTAGCATCACTTTACCGCTGACCTGCCAACATAAAATGTATAAAAAAAATAATTAACAATGGGGGTAAAGAGTGCAGAGGTGAGGATTAAGAGTTAAAGAGGAAGAAAGCAAGGAAGCACATACACTCATATAGAGTAGTTAACGCCCAAAAAAACAAGCATTGAAAATGTAATAAGTCTCGCCCGCGTTTAAGTTAAAGCAATTCTGTTTGTAATTAGGTGGCTTTTTAGCTTTGCTTTTATTAGTGTCTTTCAAACTTTCATGTACATAACATGCATATGTATGCGTATATGTATGCATGCATTTATATTTGTATTTATTTAGATATGCAGATGTATATATATATATATGTTTATATATGTATGTATGTGTATATATACACATACATATATATAAATGCATATGCATATATATACACATATACATATATATATATATGCATATGTGTGCACGTAGAGAGGTAGAGGTAGAGATTAGTAGAGAGAGAGGCAGAGAGAGAGGTCGAGCGAGAGGTAGCTAGAGAGGTAGAAAGGTAGAGAGTAGAGAGAGGTCGAGCGAGAGGTAGCTAGAGAGGTAGAGAGGTAGAGGGTAGAGAGGTAGAGGCAGAGAGGTAGAGAGAAAGTTAGAGAGTAGAGAGTAGTAGAGAGACGCAGAGAGAGAGGTAGAGCGAGAGGTAGAGAGAGGTAGAGCGAGAGGTAGAGAGGTAGTGTGAGAGGTAGAGAGAGGTAAGAGGTAGAGAGAGGTAAGAGATAAAGAGGTAGAGAGTAGAGAGTGAGTAGTAGAGAGTAAGTAGTAGAGATTAGAGAGTGAGTAGTAGAGAGTAGAGTGAGTAGTAGAGTGAGTAGTAGAGAGTGAGTAGTAGAGTAGTACAGAGTGAGTCATAGAGTGAGTAGTAGAGAGTGAGTAGAAGAGTGAGTAGTAGAGTGTGAGTAGTAGAGTGTAAGTAGAGAGGGAGTCGTAGAGAGTAGTAGAGAGTGAGTAGAAGAGAGTGAGTAGAAGAGAGTGAGTAGAAGAGAGTGAGTAGGAGAGTGAGTAGAAGAGAGAGTAGAAGAGAGTGAGTAGAAGAGAGTGAGTAGTAGAGAGTGAGTAGTAGAGAGTGAGTAGTAGAGTGTGAGTAGAGAGGGAGTCGTAGAGAGTAAGTCGTAGAGAGTGAGTAGTAGAGCGAGTAGCAGAGTGAGGAGTAGAGAGTGAGTAGAGAGTAGGAGAGAGTGAGTAGTAGAGAGTAGTAGAGAATGAGTACTTTGAAGACTCTGAAAATCTTAATAGAAGTGGGCCGTACCGCATTTACCTCCCCAGTAAAAAAAACACTGCCCGGGCTGAGGTATGCATCGTGTATGATTAATACCTCCTATTCCAAGTTTTTGATTTGGAAATGAGTATTCACACTCCGAATCGGTGTTTAAAGTGCGAAATTCCATTTGTTTTGTATTTTTTTCAAGGCCTTTTGCCCCTGTTAAATTCCATCAGATTAGACATGTTGATATCTGCCAGGGTAAAACATCTGGAGTGGGATCATTACCGCACAGCTATGCACTACAATCCCTGCGCAAACTCCTGATCGCAGAATTAAACCTGAGTTTGTCATCAGGACATTAATCCTGGAATTTAAATAATGTCTAAGCCCTTCCAATTCAGATCTATGAAAGAAATGAGGTCCAGAAAGGTAGAGTTAACAGCAGAGGATCACGCCATGTGGACAAGTGAGGTGAGGGGAGGAATATAGTAAAACCCAGGTCAGACCAGAGCAATCAAGTCACTGGACCATGTCAGATCCCAAGTTGGGACTCGCTGCACTTTTGTCATAAAAGAAGACTTTTTCAACACGCCTATTTCTCGTGTGTACTGAGGTTTTATTTAACTGCACTGATTTAACACCTACTACTCTGGCTCAGCTGTGTCCTATATGTTACATGTAAATCCACTGATTTCTTTCTTAAACTATGCCCAAATGAAGGCATGTGCGACATGTTATTCCTGGCATTTAAATAATGTCTAAGCCCTTCCAATTTAGACTTTCCGAGGCACCGACATGGTAGAGAGGAGGCCTGTGGCAAAACGCAGCTACAGACAAAGAGACACAGGGGTCACAATGTGTGACCGTCCCACGCATAGACATCGCACCACTTCTCACACGAACACCACAGACCAGAGACACATACATTGACGCCAACACAAACATGCTCTCTATCTCACACACGCACTCAAACACACCCTGGCAGAAAAACAGGGGGAACCAAATAGTGCTTCCCCAGAAAATAAAGGCACTAGTGTAACGCCGTGGGTAAAAGATCCAATCCCGCAGGGCGTAGATAAAAGGAGACAGGGTGGCAACAATAAGGGAGTGACATGCCTGCAGTGCAATCATTGCACTGCCTTTGGCACAATTCGTGACGTAAAACAACGCGCATGAATCAAAAGTTAAGGCGGAGCTGGGACGAGGCTTCCGGAATCGTATTGAGTCCAAGAAGCCTCGTATGACGAGGCAGCGCATGCGCTGCCTACGTCAGGCCGAGACCTAAAAACGTGTTTGGGGTGGGGGGGTTGTAGTGACGTGGCATGTCTGGTTTGTCCTGTGTGTAAGGACAGGGGATGATATACTGATGTGTTGTGTCAGCCTTCACGGTGTGAGTGGCCATACTGAGGAAATATGAATTTTGTGATCAGTTATGTCCCCTATCGTAGACCCCAACGGCTCCATGTACATGCTATAAGTACATGTATGTTCCCTCCTGCTCCAGTTTTGAAGACGCAAATATATGTGCGTCCACCGTCAACATGTCCTCTTTCAGATCCGCCATGAATGGGTCAGATATTCCATTCCTAAGTATGAAAGGCCACCGACTTTATGTGGTTCACTTTCCACATTTTACAGATTCAGGCGAGTAGGCCCTGAATTCTGTCATCAAGCCTTTTCCTGCCTTCTGCCTCTGAAAGCTCCAGTCTGAGCCTGCATCTGTATCCATGAACTTTGTCCTACTCCCTGCGCGGCTAACGGTGCCTGATCCAGCATATTGCTTGCCAAAAACTGTATTTCACCTTCATGATTATCTCCTTCGTTCCTCATCCGATGCATTCCTGTCTAGTAGTTTAGGTAAACATTCCTCCAGCTACCGTGCAAAGGGGCCAGGCCTCGCTGTCCTCATGCAAGTAATTCATAGCCCCGTTACCATGGAATATTCCTACCCCCTCGCATCTCATGTAGACACTTAGACGCTTGTACACGCACTAACAGTCAGTATAGAATAGATTCTATCCTAGAGACCTTTCCTTTTGGATAACACAGTTCTTTAAACATAGGATATTAGATATGATTTGGGATTAGGTTGACATAACCCCAGACTTCTGTCTCCACATGTAGAGCTAAATGTCAAGTCCCCTTCACCCTCTAGTTGCACGTCAATCACACGTCATGCGGCTGCGCGCGCATCTCTGCCAAATATTTCTGCTGACATTGCAGGATTCTTCTATGGATCCACCCACTTATGACATCATGTTTAATGACGTATTTTAGTTACACCCATGTTTACGCCTCTATTAGTTACGTATGTACAGTTTATCTGAATTATCAGCTGTCACGCCTCTTGCATCTGTTTCATTGTAATGTATTTTCTATAAAACTGCCTATCTGTCAATAATATATGCTCCCTTCCTTCCTGAACTTTCGCGGTGATGGAATAGAAGGCCCACAATTCGAATTGTATTCCTTTGTATAGGAATAAAGCCCTTTTTAAAACCTCTAATACCACGGATTCTGCCTCTTATTTTTACTGAGTTATTCTCACTAAGACTTTACCGCATAAAAAATAGTACCGGTAACGAAATATTTACCACATAAATTGGCGCCCGAACAGGGACACTTTCTCATCTCACGCGCCGGCGGTGCGTTGCAGGCCCGGTCTCCTGCCACAGCTGAACGGACAAAAACGCGTACCCGCAGGATTTCCTGTATCTCCCTCCGGCCGAGCGGGAGTGACTGAGGCTGCGATCAACACCCAGACGAGGCGGTGAGAAGTGCGAAGTATCCCGACCAGAGCCTAGCTGAGAGAGCAAGATCCGAGGTATACAGAGGCCCACCAGGTTCCGAAGTTCCGAGTCCAGTCGAGTCGAGTCTAGTCCGGTCCAGTTTCAGTTCCGTTCCGAGGCCTTCCGTTCCGAGCTACCCGGTGAGTACCATTACCGGGGAGGCACTTAACGTGCACATAGTCTGTGCCGGTCAAGACGGGTTTGGGTACACAAATCCGGTCTGCACTGTTTCAGCAGTGTATCTGTACTGTTTAGCAGTATATATATAGTATGTCTTGCATATAAATAAGTATTATCTAGTGTCAGTATTATGTCAGTAACTAGTTTTCTATTAGTTATCATTGTTCGTTAAAACTGTTAAATGTTAAAATGTTTTAATACGTTCTATATATTGTGGTGTGAATGACTGTTCATTATTGTGTTCATCGTATAAAGTGTGTTCTAGAAACGAGATCTAAAAATGCCGCTCTTTTCGAAACTAAGACAGATCAAAACTAGAAAAGGTGTACTCGAAGAAGCTGTTCCCATTCCACCTAGGGACACTCCAGGATACTTTATGTATCATAAGCATGGTCTAGATGCCGTACTATTTCTTGATTTATGGGTGGACTACACCAAAGAATTACCAGAGAGTCAGAGATGGCCCGCAACGGGGACCTGGGATGCAGATTGCATCATGAGAGTAGAAGAAGAATTATGGAAAAAGAAAGCCAGACAGTCACAGAAAGATGCCATTGAATTATGGCGTAAAGAATCATACAGACGTACAGAAGAAGCACACAGACAGGAAGAGAAAGGTAGAGAGAATTCAAATAAAACTCGAGAAAATCTATTACTTGAGGAAGGTACCCGAGTAAACTCAGAACAAGTAGATAGACAAAGAAACACTCTTATGAATGGTATGTATCTTCTTCTGGCCGAAGGGTTACCTAAGGCTACCACGGAAATACCAAAAGATTTAACTCCTCCATTGCTCCCGATAAAAGCACATCCCAAAACAGCAAAGGACGTTTTCCTTTCTTCCTATTTAGATGACGTAGCTCCCGAGTATGCTAATGCCATACCACACATACCGCTTGCCGATGGTGTTCCACACCAAGAGCATCCGTCTGTATCCCCGCAACTACAAACTCCTACACAAGTTCCCACAGGTCCGTCCGTTTCTACAGTTTTTCCCGCATCTACAATCTCTATCCTACGCCCAACGAATCCTTTCGTGCCTAGCACCTCAGACGGTGCCACCGGAGGTACGACAGACATGTTTGCCACCCCGCCGCGAAATAAACAGACCCTTAGAGATTTAGCACTCCAACGTACACCCCAATTAGCGACATCCGACATGTTTAAAGAACAACTTGTGGATTGTAGATACGACCCAGTACCAGGTAGACAGGATAAATTGCTCATATCATCACTACGTATAAGACGAGCTACATTATATTTAATGACGATACCAGGAATGGGTGATCACCTAGACGAAATATATCGCTTTGTCCACACAGGGCGAGGTCCAGAAAGTATTAACGAAGCTATGGAATATCATAAAGTGGATGTCCAAAGACAACTACTACGTTTTTTCATAAATTGTGTAATTAGGAATAAAGACAGGCCCGGGGCAGATCACGATATCATGCAAAGACTTGTCAAATGGGGTCAGAACATATCAGAAGAGAAACACGATAGACAGGCGTGTATAATCGCCATGAGTCGAAAGATCCGCAAGGAAGTAGAACGAATACATAAAGAAAGACGAGAAACAGACAGAGTAGAATAAGAGGAGGAGGAGGAGCAAGAATCAGAACAAGTCGAAACAATAGCTTATGTAGGTAGAGGAAGACCCCATAATAATACTAGAGACTTTAACGACCCGATACGTCCAATACGTCCGGAATATAATAGACATTTTCCAAACCCTATGTTAAATACAAAATCCCCCGAACACCTATTCCAAGCCGTTGATAAATTACTCCGAGATCGAAGAGGGTACCATATGCTCGATTCCATGGACGAACAAGAATTAGCCAGGTCAGCAGTACAATGGGCTGACAGTCCCAGCGACTACAATGATGATGTACTTGCACACACGTTTCTGAATCTTGACCCGTACGAACAGCGTTTAGCTAGTATATACATGATTCAACACCTCCTTGTATTATATAAAAGCCAACACTCCGATCCAGGACCCTTACCTGACATATTGACAGAACTGCTCGCGAATATATGGAGAGGGTCAAGTACTGATTTGATTAAAGAAATTCTAGAATTCCGAAACCAATATTTAAATTTCGTATGCCCAGAACACGTTCCAGTTCCCATCATGGGAAGAAAAATGTATCACATAGATAGACAGAACCCGTTACGCGAAGTGCACCCAATTAGAGGTGCCGGTGATAATTTTACACGCGTATTTGTGTACACGCCTATAACTAAACTAGAATTATTGGAAATGAAGAAAGTAGTACCCAGCCATGACAAGGACCCAGCAGGTTTCCACCGTGAAATAAAGGACATGTTACTCATGGGAGAGTATACCTACCCCGATATTATGAAAATATTAAAGGTCCTATTACCCGCCGGTGTTTATGAGAAACTCAAAGAAAAGGAATGGGAGGTGGGAGACCAAAAGATAGATTGGACAGCATTAGAAAACGAAGAAAAGGCCCGAGATGCAGGATCAGGGCTTGGGGAAAAGACTACAGCACTAGCAGGGCTACTAGTACAGGTACTGCCACGTTTATTAACTACGAAAAAGGAAGACTGGGGTGCAATCTCAGCCTGTAAACAAAAGCCAGACGAAGACACTAGTGATTTCTATTCCCGATTTGAAAAATGTTTTGGTATAAATAGTGGCATAAAAGCCAGTAGTGAGTCATATCCACATCTGTTCGTGACAAAATTAGTTGAAAATTCTTTGCTACAAGTTAAGAATAGAGTATTGAAATTCGAAAGTACCTGGCAAGGTAATACCCCATCACAGATGTTACAGATGTTACAATATCATCACAATAGAATTAGAGAAGAACAAGAACACGAACAAAGACGTATGAAAGATACAAAAATGAAAATGCTTGTTGCTCAGTCAGTCCCAGCCGATGGTCATCAAAAGGGTAATTCCGCAGGTCCTACGAAAGGGACATGCAACTATTGTAAACAACCAGGTCATTATATACACGATTGTCCAGTCCTGAAACATAATATTGCTACAGGTAAAACTCAGGAGAGACCACGTCCACCTAGACAGGATCAGAATACACAACAAATGCCTCAGCATGCACAACCTAGGTTAGCTCTGCAACAACTAGCTCCGCAACAGGGAGCTCCACAACAGACCATAGCACCACCACAAGCGCAGCCTATTGCTGCAACACAAGCAACAACACAACAGATGTATCAGTATGCACAAGCAGATTATCCCGATTATCAGCGATACTCATGAGATAGCCTAGAGAGGGAAGTTGGCTTACCCCTTATTGAGGTTCCTGTAGACCAAGAGGGACCTTATGTACATAGTGAACTATTAGGGGAAGACAGAAAGTTTTTACTTGATACAGGGGCAAGCAGAACAACTATAAGACGCAGTGAAGTTCCAGGGGCACCCCTCTCAGGCTCACAGAATATTTCCCTTGGATTCTCAGGAAAACCTATAATAAATGACGTGACACAACCTCTTCCACTTACGATTGGTCCATTGACACGTACTACAGATTTATTGCTTACTAAATCATGTCCAGAAAACTTGTTAGGTATAAAAACATTGAAAGCTCTAGGAGCTATAATATGTTGTTCTCCGGAAGGAGTACGACTATTTTTACGTGACTTTAAAGGTCACTACGTGTCCAGAGACATGGATCACCGACTGCAGAATTTACCTACACATTTATGGGCACAAGGCCCCACTGATGTTGGTTGCATGAATATTACACCATATCGTGTCACACTAAAAACAGGAGTAATATTACCACGAATACGACAATATAAGTTACCACCCGATGCTGTTGTGGCTTTGCTGCAAATCATTGACGAGCTCATTGCACAAGGAGTGGTTGTCGAAACAGACTCCAATGTATGTAATTCCCCGATAATTCCGATTCTTAAAAGAACGGATCCAAAAGCATCACCAGTATATCGATTAGTTATTGATCTGCGCGAATTAAATAAATGTATTGTACCACAATACCCCGTGGTCCCAGATATCTCTTCATTACTAACAGCTATTGACTCAGAAGCAACGTTCTTCACTGTAATCGATCTCAAGAATGCTTTCTTTAGTGTCCCAATAGATCCGGAAAGTCAATATTTGTTCGGATTCAGTTTAAATGGACGAAGTTTTAAATTCACACGCGCACCTCAAGGATTTACAGAAAGCCCCAGCATCTATAGCCAAGCACTGAAACGAGAACTTGACAGTATCCACATGCCAGTTAACACTGCCTTGCTTCAATATGTCGATGATCTGCTGATCACCGCTCGAAGCGAACCTGAATGTGAAAAAGCGTCACTGACGGTTTTAAAATTTTTGGCTGACAAGGGGCACAAGGTGTCCCCTTCTAAGCTGCAATTCTGTGTCCAGCGAGTTGTTTACCTTGGGCACTCGCTGTCCAAGGAGGGAAGGAAGCTTACACCCGACCGCATCCAGTTAATCGCTAACATGCCACTACCCAAGACACAAAAGGAGGTACGGGCTTTCATAGGCCTCACTTCATACTGTAGGCAGTGGATCCCTCAATATGCATTTCTAGCAAAACCACTCATCCAGTTGACAACACAGGAGGCAGCCACATCGACTGTCCTCCCTTGGACTCAAGAACATACACACGTCTTTGAAAGTTTAAAGAAAGCTTTATGCCAAGCACCTGTTTTAGCAACACCATGTTACAGCAAACAATTTACACTCTTTGTTACAGAACGCGAAGGTACTGCTTTGTCAGTACTCACTCAGGAACAAGCAGGATCACACAAACCATGTGCTTATTTCTCTAGTACATTAGATCCAGTAGCTCAGGCTCTTCCTGCGTGCCTGAAATCGGTGGCAGCAACAGCTTTAGCAATCAGACAAAGCGATGCCATAGTGTTAGGACATCAATTGACAGTACAAGTACCACATGCAGTAGAGGTTCTCTTGAACCGCACACAAACACAACACTTGACTATAGCGAGACTCACCGGTTACGAACTGACATTGTTTCAGCCACACATAGAAATCAGACGTTGCAATACGTTAAACCCTGCCACACTGTTACCAGTGGGCGGAACAGATCCATTGGCACATGATTGTGTCGAAGTCATTACTATCACGACGAAACCCAGACAAGACTTGACAGATATCCCTTTGTCAGATCCAGACTTGACATTGTATGTAGATGGGTCATGTATGAGAACAAGTACAGGAGAGTTAGTGGCCGCTTACGCAGTCACAACAGACATTGAAGTCATTGAAACAAATCGTATTAACACTTTGTCAGCTCAAGCAGCAGAGCTCATCGCTCTGACACAAGCCTGTATTCAAGCCAAAAATAAGAAAGTCAACCTATACACAGATTCACGTTATACATTCGGAGTCGTCCATGACTTCGGCGTACTGTGGCGAGAGAGAGGTTATTTAACTTCTCACGGTACCCACATCCAGCACGGACCCCTCATTCAAGCCCTATTAGATGCGATTCATCTACCCACTGCAATATCGATTATGAAATGCAAAGCCCATACAAAAGTTACCGATATCATTTCGCAGGGTAATGACCTAGCTGACAGAACAGCTAAACAGACTGCTCAGAATCAGACTATCACAACTGACATGACAAAGACAATAGTTCCGACGCTAACACATTGCATGACAGTTAAGGATCCCGCCCTTGATGTAATTGACATACAGACACATGCTACACCAGAAGAAATAAAGAAATGGACTGAATTAGGAGGGATCCAAACGGATCAAGGATGGATGACGAAGGAAAAATCTATATGGTTTCTTCCCGACTCAATGGTTCAAGTTATCATTAACACAATACATAGTCCAGCGCACCTAGGAGAAAAAGCTATGCTAGACAGCATTCAACACATTTGGTTCAACAAACACTTGCGAGCAGCAGCTAAACAAAAAGTTCGTACCTGTATGATATGTTGTCAGTTTAATCCAGGTAAAAGCATCCCCGTAGAGCAGGGTGGATTTCAAACTCCCGATCATGCTTTTGAAGTCCTCCAGATGGATTATATCCAGATGGAACGATGTCGAGGATTCAAATATGTTCTCGTAGTTGTCTGTGCTCTTTCCCGTTGGACAGAAGCATACCCGGTTTCAGATTACACTGCCCCGACTACTGCCAAACAGTTAGTTCGAGAATTCTTCCCATGGTACGGTTTACCACGTGTGGTCTACTCAGATAACGGCCAGCCGTTCTCATCCGAACTAATGAAACACGTTTCCCTTTTGTTAGGGTACCAATGGAAATTCCACTGTGTCCGGCATCCCGAGGCCGCAGGTCTTGTGGAACGCCATAATCAAACTCTGAAAATTAGATTGTCTAAAATATGTAGGGAAAAAGGTGTCGACTGGATAGTAGCCTTACCAGTTGCGCTCTTTTACATGAGAATGGTAGCACATTCTCGAACTGGGCTATCCCCGTACGAGGTGATCTTCGGTAGACCACCAAATATGTGGGGGACGCCTATACCTCGCAAAATAACTGATGTTGACTGTAATATGCTGACAGATTACCTGGCTTCCTTGATGTCTGCACTAAAATCTTGTCGTTCACAGGTAACCGCAGCTTTTCCCGATAATACTGAGGTGAAGCCCCATGACGTGGTTCCTGGTGACCTGGTTTTGGTCAGGAATTGACCGGAAGACCCAACTGGATCCTAGGTGGAAGTCGCCTAAGTTGGTTCTACTGACTACAAGGACTGCCGTGAAGATTGAGGGTCGCAAAGGGTGGTTGCACTCGAGTCATATCAAAAACTTTTATGGACTACCAACCAGTGTGATTACTCAACCTTGTATTCCCTCAAAGACAGACTCAAAGCTCCCCTTGGTTGAATTAACCAAACCAGAACTTTATAAACTAAAATTGAGGTCTAGTAAGTCAGACAATTTGATTGTTTAAGTCCTCTCCAAGGTGAATCGGTTGAATTTGTCTCTGACATGTATCCTCTAGACCGGAATAGAGAAAGAAATAATCAGATGCAGCTCAAAAAGCATGCGTATTGTAAATCACTTCGTAGTCACTGTACAGTAACATTATTAATTCTGTTTTTTCTAAGTCTTCTGATCATTATTTTTAGCATACTATTGCATATGTATTACCCTATTCTTAAACATGCTTACAATATAACTGCAGAACATTCTTTTAGCGAATTACCTCCGCATGAGTTGTCATATAGATTTGCGCTGCGCAACAACACATTTATTAGTATGTTACATCATTCCCATCAGACCAGCAATGCCACAAATTGTTGGATATGTGGCCGACTCCCTCCCTATCAGAACTATAAGGGAGTTTTGCCCCTCTTTCCATATCCGTTCACACACAATGGCTCCTGTGGAGCATGGTTTAGTTTGATTAATTCCCTAGATTCAAATTCCGCAGTTTATCAAGACAACTGGGTTTGGGGAAACCTGAACCTAGTTTTACTTAAAGTCTGCTACCCTAACAAGGAGGGACTCCCCAAAAGAACAGGAACTGATCTAGAGAATGAAGTATATGGATTAGGTAATTTTACACTTAACCTCATGATCCTGAACGTTGAATCTGAAGCTACACCAATCTTGCCCGCCATGTCAGTATTCCCAGTAAAAGGGGAATTATGTATAAGAAAGAATGGTTCCATACACATGGGCCACAGTAAATGCACCACTGTAATAAAATTCAGTGATCAAGGCAAGTCTACATTTAGAGCTTCCCATCATTCCTACTTCATATGTGGCCAGACCGCATATATATGTGTACCTCTAGATTGGGATGGTACTTGTTACATAGCATTCCTTCTGCCACCAGTTTTCCTAGCTCCTCCTGATTATCATAGAAATACCCATTTAGTACACAATAGACAACAGAGAGATCTCCCAATTGTCGATTACACTGAAACAGCATGGGAAAAATACACAGATTTCAATAAAGGATTCTTTCCCTATATAGGTACAGTCACTAATAGTAAGCTGATACGTAGATTAACCAGAACCCTTGAAGCAGTAGTGAACGAGACTATTTCCGCCTTAGGCAATTTAACAGAAGAGCAGTCTGCTATGCGGATTGTTGTGCTTCAAAATCGTCTTGTCCTTGACGTCATCCTGGCCGATAGGGGCGGAGCTTGTAGGGTCATCGGATCAAGTTGTTGCATTTTCATACCAGAAAATTCGCCGTCAGTATATAAAGCCATAACCCGCCTTCATAAGATTATAAGCCAGATACACCAGAGTCCAGGCACCTGGACTTGGTCCGGTTGGTTCTGGGACGTGTTGTCAGCCTGGGGATGGAGAATCCTATCCTTCCTAGGTATTGGCTTTCTCATACTGTTCAGTTGCTGCTTATGTCTACAATGCGGGCCAGCGATTTGTGGTCTGTGTGCCACATCGTGTATCCCACATCCACGTTTTCATTCAAGATCCCGGAAGAAGAAAGAAGAACAAATGATGCTATATGAACAGATCGATGGATTGATGAAGATCGATATCTCCTGAGGGTCCGTAGGGGACAAGGAGGGAATGAGGAAATATGAATTTTGTGATCAGTTATGTCCCCTATCGTAGACCCCAACGGCTCCATGTACATGCTATAAGTACATGTATGTTCCCTCCTGCTCCAGTTTTGAAGACGCAAATATATGTGCGTCCACCGTCAACATGTCCTCTTTCAGATCCGCCATGAATGGGTCAGATATTCCATTCCTAAGTATGAAAGGCCACCGACTTTATGTGGTTCACTTTCCACATTTTACAGATTCAGGCGAGTAGGCCCTGAATTCTGTCATCAAGCCTTTTCCTGCCTTCTGCCTCTGAAAGCTCCAGTCTGAGCCTGCATCTGTATCCATGAACTTTGTCCTACTCCCTGCGCGGCTAACGGTGCCTGATCCAGCATATTGCTTGCCAAAAACTGTATTTCACCTTCGTGATTATCTCCTTCGTTCCTCATCCGATGCATTCCTGTCTAGTAGTTTAGGTAAACATTCCTCCAGCTACCGTGCAAAGGGGCCAGGCCTCGCTGTCCTCATGCAAGTAATTCATAGCCCCGTTACCATGGAATATTCCTACCCCCTCGCATCTCATGTAGACACTTAGACGCTTGTACACGCACTAACAGTCAGTATAGAATAGATTCTATCCTAGAGACCTTTCCTTTTGGATAACACAGTTCTTTAAACATAGGATATTAGATATGATTTGGGATTAGGTTGACATAACCCCAGACTTCTGTCTCCACATGTAGAGCTAAATGTCAAGTCCCCTTCACCCTCTAGTTGCACGTCAATCACACGTCATGCGGCTGCGCGCGCATCTCTGCCAAATATTTCTGCTGACATTGCAGGATTCTTCTATGGATCCACCCACTTATGACATCATGTTTAATGACGTATTTTAGTTACACCCATGTTTACGCCTCTATTAGTTACGTATGTACAGTTTATCTGAATTATCAGCTGTCACGCCTCTTGCATCTGTTTCATTGTAATGTATTTTCTATAAAACTGCCTATCTGTCAATAATATATGCTCCCTTCCTTCCTGAACTTTCGCGGTGATGGAATAGAAGGCCCACAATTCGAATTGTATTCCTTTGTATAGGAATAAAGCCCTTTTTAAAACCTCTAATACCACGGATTCTGCCTCTTATTTTTACTGAGTTATTCTCACTAAGACTTTACCGCATAAAAAATAGTACCGGTAACGAAATATTTACCACAATACTGTAGAATGCTGGGTGAGCAGAGACTGCAGCAGAGAATGCAGACATAACTCGAGACAAAATGGCAGAGTGCGCGAGCCGGGCATGATGGGTGTGGAGATGTGAAGGGGAAAGAGGCGCTCTTTATAGCACCTTGTAGGGGGCCCTCACGGTTTTATTACTTCACTCGTATGAGCAAGGCAAGTGTCTTCTCCATCGTAGTGGAGTCCAGTTGTATTGTAGGCATCGGACTGGCTGCCCCAGGACCTCCAGGCATGGCCTCGCATTCTTCTAGCGCCTTGTTAGTTCTCGACTCTTCTCACCATGAAACCAAAGGGCCACAAACACCCACCTGCCCTCTTCGCATCCGCTGCATCTCCTGCTGCTTCTAATTCAAACTCCAAGTGCAAGAGCACTATCTTCATTCATCAATCAGTCCCCCTTCTTCATCTCTGCGGGTACACCCAGTTCTGGGCCCGTTTTCCATTTGCAATTCAGGCGGCGCGTGGGCCACTCATGTGAGGGCTGTGAAGAATGCCAATTTGTAAACCATCTTCCACCTCTCAGAGCGTGGGGAGAAGAGTTTACACACCGGCGGTGGCAATTGGATCAATTACAGGAGAGGTTTATTCTCAGCCCAGTGGGACGCAAAGGGAACGCTATAGGCAGACTGGGAGCGCTATATATAGTGATTTAAAAAAGCTTGAGATGGATGCCAACCTATACATAGAGCACCAGATGGCGAGCTATAAAAAGCCTCCGATAGATGGAACGACGATATACACAGCCTGGTTTCCTGGAGTAACGTGCTACGCGCTGAAGAAAGAGCTTCGGCGTCCAAGGGGTGCAAGCGCTATATTAATGCAACTTTAATATAGAGGTAGCAAGCTACGAAAACCATAAGGTAGCTGGAAAGAGACACATACATTGACGCCAACACAAACATGTTATCTCACACACGCACTCAAACACATCTTGGCAGAAAAACAGATTGGCCAGGCAGCCGCTGTAAACAAGCAGCTGTGTCTCAGAGACACAGACGGAAGGGGAACCAAACAGTGCTTCCCCCGTAAATAAAGGCACTAGTGTAACACCGCGGGTAAAAGATCCAATCCCGCAGGGCGTAGATAAAAGCAGACAGAGTGGCAACAATAAGGGAGTGACATGCCTGCAGTGCAATCATTGCACTGCCTTTGGCACAATTCATGACGCAAAACAACGCGCACAAATCAAAAGTTAAGGCGGAGCTCGGACGAGGCTTCTGGAATCGTATCGATTCCAAGAAGCCTCCTATGTCAGGCAGAGACCTAAAAACTGAAATATGCCTGGGAGGAACAAGCACAAAATTAGGGAAGAAATGCACTGAATCAAGAGCAGACAACTGAGATGGACAAAAAAGTAATCCTTTCATGAGCCAAGTGCTGGCCCAAAGTCAACTCAAGTATATATTGTGGACTGAAAACATCAGGTCTACGTGCAAACTAAAGCTTTCTCTAGCTGAGCCCTTTGAAAAATCCACACCTCCCAACCCAGGCAGGGATGTTAATAGGTCCCATGGAGAGGTATGCTACCAATTCCAGAGAAGTGCTTTAAATGGGCCGGTACTCACTGGTACTGGGTACAAGCACGTCTCAATTTGATCCCCTTGAGTCCTGGAACATCTCTTTCAGCAAAAAGAGTACTGGTACTCTTGGGGGCAGACAGGCAGGCGTAGGGGTATTGATATGTTCAGCCCAAGTGCTGACGACAAGCTTTGCAGAGTGCTGGGTATGTGTGCTCTGTGATGCTAGTGAATAGCCAGGGTACTCCCAGCGCTGGGTAGCAGCTGCACTGTACATTCCGACTGACAGCACAGGTGCCAACTAGGCACTGTACACAGGACACAGACTGACCCTGCCGTGTCTCACGAGGTGCACAAAATCCAAATAGACCTGATGCTAGTGGGTGCACTGTATCCAGGCTAAGTCAGGAGGCAAAAATCTAACTGCAGCTTGAGTTGAGGCAGAGCGGATAGATGCCAGACCCTGGATATGTGTAAAAAAATTTTTTATATATATATCTGTTGCAAATGTTGATCCGACTGTTGAGTATGTGCAGTAGCACACCTGGAGGGACAAGGTGTCGGAATCCCATTGGTGCACTTTCACAAACCCTGGATGCTCTTGCTTTGCCCCTCACTGCCAGCCACCATTGAAGTCTGTTTATTTAAAATGTCTACTAAACAAAGCAACTCTGCCGCGGTGTGCTTCCAGTGACCTCAAGCCCCAGCTCAAAATTCAATTGTGATTGATACCGCGGATGTAATTTCTTCACAGTTAATCACACCATTAGAATTCACAGACCTCAGAGTCTCCTTACCCTCTTTGCCCTAGGTGGGCACAGCTTTGCTAGCAGGTGCGAAGGACTAAGGCGGGGTAGCAAGGAGGTTCCAAAGTGTTGTGATCTATGAAGATAGACACCTGGAGCCAGGAGGTATTATTAAGTCTTCTTTATTCAGTCTCCAGTACAGGTCACATCTGTCTTGACCCCAGCCAGCCTAGTATGGTACCAGCCCCACCAGGAGCAGCCTGCCTAGCTGCTCAGCCCATCTCCAACTGCCAACACTCAGACACCCAGGCATTCCACGCATCACAGGCACACCAACATTCCATGACCAACTCACACTCTGGCTGAGCAGCTAGAGGCAGCAGGGCTGGAGTACATGTTATACAACTAAGTAGGGTATAACACAAAATCTATTTACTTACATGCTCAGGAAAATCACTTTCCAATATTACAGGGAAGGAAGGGCAGATAATTCGTCCATCTGCTGCAGAAATCTATTTTCATCCAAGGATTTGGTATCCTGGTAGGGTAGCGTCAGCCTTTAATTTATCCGATTCCGATAAAAACCTTACCATTGAGATTGCTTGTAGTGAACTATAGCTCTCACTAGCACAACTACGAAACTGGAAGAACTTTGCAAAAAGGGCTACATTAAAAACGAGTGCGGTTTAATACCCTGGGTGGCTCAGATAATCTACAGAGTGTAGATTGCTTCAACTAAGGAACATGATTTTTCTTAAGAACAAATCTATAAGATGCAAATAAAAATTGGCAGTGTCTGACTAATCACATTGGCGTACGAGCGGCTCTGCACAGCTTATACAGCTTTTTGTATAAAATTAGATATTTTAAGCCCTTTGATAAACAGATAGTTACCAATATACACAGCCCATGCACTGTTCCATCCGATAGTGCCAGAATGCCAGGCCGCCGCCGCAAGATGAGTCCAGCATTGAAGACCATTAAAGAGCGATAGTTATTATACATTTTAAACCATAATTTACCAGGCTCTATTCCTAGCGCGGTGGTACTGGCAAACTGCCCGTGAGTGTAGTAAAATCAGACTGAGATGCGCTAGTGACCACATGGCACTTATGAGTGCAGTCAGGCTACTGCGTTCCACTGTCAGTTGAGGTAGAATAGAAACTGGAAAAGTGCGAGATAAGCTAATTTGGCTAAAAAAACACAAGATTGGAGTAGTTATGCAATCAAGAGTAGTGGGTCTCCTGGTACACAGTTTACATTTTATCCTCTAGACTATATTCCCACCGCAATACTACATCTTTAACATTTTGTTGTGCTATAAGATCTCTTCATAATCTACAGCAATTTTTGTAAATTTACAGAAACATTGTGCTGTAAAATGTAGGTTTTTGTTCAGAGCTCAACAGCAACTGATGGACGTCAAGACAATGCACCTCACTTAATCTGGGGGGTACCGGCACTACTATTTTCTCATTTAAAGCACTGCCCCAGAGGTCTGCACAGTCCTGTCCTAAGATATTCGTTTATCTGTGAGGATACAGCGTACGTGAAAGCTTAGGTGCCCCTCAATTAATCTTAAAAGAACGATAATTATACCACTGTAGCTGGATTATCAGCAAACATGGACAGAGGAGATAAACACTATGCCCCATGCCTGAGCACACATGCCGGGAATGTGCACTCAGTGTGATGCATAAGTAGCAGACCGGAAGCAATCACCCCAAGAACGAAAAAACTGTCTTCAACTATTAGACCAGACAGCCTCCCTTTGGTTTACCTATTTGAGTGAACACTAAACACGTTAAGGAGTCCTTTATTCTTTTGCAGGACTTTATCTTACACACAGGGAGTCCTTATGCAAGTACATTACCTGGGGATGACAAATCGTTTGCTTATATGACTTCTCTGTGGAATTCTGTTAAATAGCTAAGCTAAACTCAGAAGACTTGCATAAACAGCCGGGACAGGCCCAGAGATTATTAACAGCAAATGCCTAACAGATACACATTCTTGCAGAGCCTGGCAGGAGCTTCCTTACAAAGTTATTAGAAACGGTATTAAAACAGAAACAAAATAGTTAAATACAAACCTCTTCAGGAGACAACGAAATGGGGGAGGTAAGCTTAAAATAAATGAAACAGTCGGTTCCGGGTAATATGAGAATAGAAATCAAGGGCTGACTTGTGTCTGCTCTGCTCCCCATGTCCCGCAGGAGGGTACTACAGAAGCTAAAAAGCGAACGGCCCTAGCACTCCAAGTGCTGCCGGCTCCAGTAAACTTTCACACCCGTAGCAAAACCAGTAGACCAAATGTCTAATGCGCTTCTACGACTAATCCAGAAATAAAATCTGTGGAAATCAGCTATCACGTGGTTTGTGCGGCGTCTTTCAAAGCAACAGCACCAGACTAGAGGAAACGGAGAGGGTGAAGGGGCATTTCCGGACACCAATATAAACATGTAATGGTTCAAAAGAATTTCCTTCCTGTTTGCCCGCCTACCTCGCCGCCCTCCGTCTTCCCTCCCCGCTCCCCGCTTCCCGCCACCACCGCTGACCCCGCCCCTTTTTTCCTTCTGTTCCCTCCCCGCTCCCGCCTCCCAGCTGCTCCGCCCACCCGCGCACTTGGCCTTATATAGCGACCGTGCGACGCAGGTGAGTGTGACCCACTTGTGGGACACCCCCGCGCCGCACGGCCACCAGCTGCTGCGTGTGCCCCATTGCCTTGCCCTCTGCCTCGCTGCCTGCCTCGCTACCGGCTGCCGGCTGACTCCGCTGTTGTTTGTTTTGGTTTTGTTTTTGCCGTCATTTGTGCCTGTTATTATTTCTTTGTGCCCGTGTTAACGTACTGATCTCCATTTGTGCCTGCTGTATTTTATTGTTGTTTTGTGCCAGTGTCAGCGTTTTCCTTCCTGTTTGCCCGCCTACCTCGCCGCCCTCCGTCTTCCCTCCCCGCTCCCCGCTTCCCGCCACCACCGCTGACCCCGCCCCTTTTTTCCTTCTGTTCCCTCCCCGCTCCCAGCTGCTCCGCCCACCCGCGCACTTCGCCTTATATGGCGACCGTGCGTACGCGCAGCGGTCACGCGCAGCGGGCGCGCCGATTGTGCGCCGAAGGCGCGCCAAAGGCAAGCCCGTCTACGCCCGTCCGCGCCTGGACCGCGCCCAGTGCCAGGACCCCTGGACCTCGAAGACCCCGGCCGACCCGCCAGACGTACTCCGCCGCCACCCTCATCGCACTCAACACCGGCCGACTCCCAGATTGCCATCAAGCTACACCACGACGCACCCACGGACCTTTCAGCTGCCACGCCTGCAAATTCACCTGCATCCGGACCTGCCTCGCACCAGCAGCCGCCAAGTCGAACACCAGCAGCACCCACCTCAAGTGCATCCTGCTCAACACCCGCTCCGTCCACAGACACGCCATCGAACTCTGGAACCTCCTAGACGCCACAGCCCCTGACGTTGCCTTCCTCACAGAGACCTGGATGAACGCCTCTTCAGCTCCCGACATCGCCATCGCTATCCCGGAGGGCTACAAGATCGTCCGGAGGGACCGCAACGCCAACCAGATGGGAGGAGGCATCGCCCTCATCCACAGGAACACCATCCGCATCACGACCAGCACAGACGACACCCTGACCACCGCCGAACACCTGCATTTCCAGATCCACACCGACCCGAACACCACCCTCAGAGGCACCCTGATCTACCGACCCCCGGGACCACGCACACAATTCAGCGAGGACATCGCCGACTTCGTCAGCCCGCATGCCCTCCCCTCCGCCGACTACATCCTCCTGGGGGACCTCAACTTCCACCTGGAGAACAACAACGACCGCAACACCAGCACCCTGCTCGACAACCTCGCCAATCTTGGACTCAAGCAGCTGGTGTCCACCCCCACCCACCTCGCCGGACACACACTCGACGCAGTCTTCTCGTCCTGCACAGACATCGACTTCAGCCACGCCACAGAGCTACAATGGACGGACCACAGCTGCGTCCACTTCACCTTCAAGAGAACGACGACCCACCACCACCAGCAACAGGCCGCCCGCAGAAGCTGGAACAAGATCACAGCAGACCAGCTCGCCACCTCCCTGAGCCAGCACCCTCCTGCCAGCTCAGCGAACCCCAGCCAGGCCGCCGACAACCTCACGAAGTGGATCAGCAACTGCACGGACGAACTCGCCCCGCTGAGGACCCCGCCCAGCAGACCCGGCAGCAAGAAAGCCCCGTGGTTCACCGACGAACTCAAGAGCTCCAAGAAGAACTGCCGAGCCCTCGAGAAAGTCTGGAGAAGGGATCCTACACCGGACAACAGGACCACCTTCAAGCTGGCCACCCGGAAGCACCACCAGCTGATCCGCGCCACCAAGAAAACTGCTTTCAAGGACCGGCTGGACAACAACGCACACAACTACAAGGAACTCTTCAACATCGTGAAAGAGCTATCCAACCCCAGCGCAGGAAACAACGACATCACCCCATCGCAAGACCTCTGCAACTCCCTCGCTTCATACTTCCACAACAAGATCGCGGACATACACAACAGCTTCAACAACCAACCAACGCACACCAAGCCCGAACAACCACCCCTCACCACCACCCTCCACGCCTGGACCCCGATCAGCACCGAAGACACCATCCGCACGATGAACTCCATCCACTCCGGATCACCGACCGACCCCTGCCCTCACCACGTCTTCAACAAGGCTGACGCTGTCATCGCACCCCACCTGCGAGACATCATCAACACATCCTTCGACACCGCCACCTTCCCTGAGAGCTGGAAGCACGCCGAACTCAGCGCTCTACTCAAGAAACCCACAGCGGACCCCACCGAACTCAAGAACTACCGCCCCATCTCGCTCCTCCCGTTCCCAGCCAAAGTCATCGAGAAGACCGTCAACAAGCAGATGGCCGCCTTCCTCGAGACGAATGGATCCCTCGACCCCTCACAGTCCGGCTTCCGAGCCAATCACAGCACCGAGACCGCCCTCATCGCCGCCACCGATGACATTCGAGCCCTGATGGACAACGGAGAAACAGCGGCCCTCATCCTCCTAGACCTCTCCGCAGCATTCGACACTGTCTGCCACCGCACCCTAGTACAGCGCCTCAGCAACGTCGGAATCCAGGACAAGGCGCTGGAATGGATCATCTCCTTCCTCGACGGAAGAACACAGAGAGTCCGTCTACCACCGTACAAGTCAGAGGCCACCGAAGTCATCTGCGGCGTCCCTCAAGGATCCTCACTGAGCCCCACCCTCTTCAACGTCTACATGAGCCCCCTCGCGGCCATCGCACGCCAACACAACCTCAACATAATCTCCTACGCCGACGACACCCAGCTGATCCTCTCCCTGACCAACGACCCCGCCGCCGCCAGAGCCAACCTGCACGAAGGGATGAAAGAGGTAGCCAAGTGGATGACGACCAGCCGCCTGAAACTGAACTCGGACAAGACGGAGGTCCTCATCCTGGGCTCCTCACCCTCCGCCTGGGACGACTCCTGGTGGCCTCCCGCCCTGAGCACCGCACCCAAACCGACAGACCATGCACGCAACCTGGGCTTCATCCTGGACTCCTCCCTCTCCATGACCAGGCAAGTCAACAACGTCTCCTCGGCGTGCTTCAACATCCTACGCATGCTACGGAAGATCTTCTGGTGGATCCCCACCGAGACCAGGAAGACCGTCACCCAGGCCCTCGTCACCAGCCGACTGGACTACGGCAACACCCTCTACGCCGGTACCACCGCCAAGCTCCAGAAGAGACTCCAGCGGATCCAGAACGCCTCAGCCAGACTCATCCTCGACATCCCACGAACCAGCCACATCTCCGGACATCTGAGAGACCTGCACTGGATCCCCGTCAACAAAAGAATCACCTTCCGCCTCCTCACCCACGCACACAAAGCCCTACACGACCAAGGCCCGAGCTACCTCAACAGCCGAATCAACTTCTACGCTCCCAAACGCCACCTCCGATCAGCCAACCACGCCCTCGCCGCCGTCCCCCGCATCCGAAGAGCGACTACAGGAGGAAGGTCCTTCTCCTACCTGGCCGCCAAGACCTGGAACTCCCTCCCGACCGACCTGCGCCTGACCCAAGACCACCTCTCCTTCAGGAAAAAGCTGAAGACCTGGCTGTTCGAGCAGTAGCGGCACCCCCCCACCCCCAGCGCCTTGAGACCCTACGGGTATGTAGTGCGCTCTATAAATGTCATTGATTGATTGATTGATTGTACACTGGCAGACTATGGCAAATAGTTACTGGAGTACAATGAAAAATGGAATAATATCGGTCAGGTCTACGAGAACGGTAATGGCATGAGTGCCAAGTCAACAAGCATTGGTCGCGCGCACACCTCGCGCTCAGTATAGAGAGGTGGGGGAGGGGGAGGAGAAGGGAGTGGACGCCAGCAGTGTGACGTGATCTGTGGTGGGGGAGGAAATTGAAGCATGGAGAGAGGCACGCATAGCCTAATGAGCCTTGACAGAAACCCAAATTGCGGCTGCGCGCCTAATGAGCCTTGACAGAAACCCAAATTGCGGCTGCGCGCGTGCACGCGCACATGCATGCAAGCCTGAGGCCAGGAAAAGCCTCTGGTAGCACTTTTAAAATCCCGTTTACTAAATTTCTCGCGAGACCTAAAAGAGACAAAATAATGCAGTAATACTGTTGCATAGTGTGCATTTTTTGCAGCATAATTTGGTTAACCTCTTATTTTAGTGAAGCCTGCCGCATAATTTGGTCCTCCCCTGTCGCATAATTCTGTGTGTAATAAAACTAATTTAACAGGTCAGCAAATAAAGTACCATTGAGATGGGTTACAGAAACGCCAATTTCCAGTGCAACGAAATTTTGGAAATATTACGATAGGTGGTACACTTTGGATTTTGTGAGAATACATTTACCTGTCTACTTGGTCTCTCTATAGCAACAGCTTCTTGAACAGGTGCCAGCCCACCTTTACCTCTATGCCCATTGGTCGACCTCAGCAGCCGTTTCCCCTTTAAGTAAGGGGGGCGCATTAGCATAGTGTTTTGCGGGCGCCTGCCGAGCTCCGAGGTTCACACGCCGTCCCCGGCCGGCGAGCATTTATCCCCTGATAACAGAAGTGTGTTCGGCCACAAAGCGTGTTAGCCACGCTGCTTGACTTCTCTTTGTGCACAGTGGGCAGCCCTGCCCCCCAAAAGGCCATATGGGGCGCAGCCGTCATTAGGGACTTAATGGTCACGGGTCCGGCAAGTGCAGGACAACTAAAGGTGGAAAGGAAAGACCCAGAGGGAGTCAAAATCCAGCTGCTTCCAAGGGCACCTGAAATGACGAGTGAACTTGGGAGCCGGCTGGCAATCTGCCGATGGTCACTCGGTGTGTCAGCAGGGGGTACCGCTTAAGGTCTGTAATTCCCGGATCCAGCTAATTACCTTCATCACCAGGGCTGCATTCCTCTCTATTTTTCCGCTTGTTGTACCCCCCTATTTGCCTACATTACAGAGTAGCTGCCTGCCGCATTCTTGTGTCGCAGGGTAATTCGCATATCTGGGAACGTTTAAACTGTTGTTCTAAGGAAGGGATGGCCTGTACCATGTGGTGGGCAGAAGGAAGAGTGCACAGGGCCTGCTTCTGTATCTGACCTTCTATTGGCGTAGTCAAGTCTTATTCCCAACACCCTTTGTTCCCCTCTGTTCTTCTATGGCCCCATGAAACGGCAGCTTTCTCTTCTCATCAGTTCATGACTTTAAGTGTGCCCCCCCCCCCCCTCTCTTCAGTAGCCCCTTATCTCTCTATCACCTCCACCCTGCGCTCGCAGTCACGCTTCTCCATCAACTGTAGATGCACGTGTGCCCATCACCCTGCACACGCCCACCCCCGCCATAATGCACATGTATCTCTATTCCCCACCATGACGCACGTGTCTCCATCGCTCCGCCGCCCCCACCATAATGTAGCACCCGTGGCGCCGACACACATGTCTGCGCGCCACATTCACATGGATCTCCACCACTCCCAGGCACCCCCATGTCCCCCAACTACAAACACACTCCTAGACATCTCCAGCGCCCCGAGCCTCCAGCCCGCCACTGGTGAGAGCCAACACTCTCCAACCAGGCTCCATTAGTGACTGATACCTGATCTTGTTAGCTTACTAAGAAACACACATGTGAGTTTTTATTTAACTTACTCAAAACGCGTAACAATTGTTGTAAAACAAGTATTTATCTAAGCAGCCTCTTCTTACGCAAGGTGATCTCTGGGTGACGTTTACTCCTACTGTGTGACTAGTGTGGGTGTTTATTGCTGATCCCTAATAAAGTATAATGGTAATAGTCTCAGCAAAGCTAATCCCACCCATCACCGCACGCTGTGCATCGATGATAATAACATAATATATAGCACCAAATTTAAAACATGTTACATCGAAGAGGCAGACGGACGAGAGTGGAGGGGAAAATATAAGTAGGAGCAGACAATGGAAAACGAAGGAAAAGCATAGAGTAAACTAAGCTTGCGCGGGGAGGAAAGAAAGTGAAAGCGCGACGTGCGCGCGTTCTGCTAAAACGCTGGAATTGAAGAGACGGCCGGGGAACTGAACTGTGTAGAATGCAACAAAGGAGAGCGCCGTGCTCACACAGCGTACGCGTGCATATCTTCTGTCCGGGCGTGTGCACATGCCCTGTCCGGGCAGGCACACCGAACAAAGATAGGGAGGGAACCAAACATGCTTCCCTGCCAATAGAAATCACGGCTTTGGCAGGCACGCCAATAAGAAGCGCGAGTGGAGCTTCCACCCTCGCTTCGCAAGCTAAAGGAACGATTAATGACAATAGATCTCGCCAGAAGCGAGCATCGCATGCGCAACGTTGCAAGGCCAGACCTAAAAACATAAAGGACAGAACGTGCAACTTGTCGCCCTCTCCAGTCTAGTAAAGGGGATAAGAACATAAAGGTCCTCAAAAGGACATCCCGCTGATTGAAAATCTCTGTGCTCAGCCGATAAACAAAGGTTTCTCTCAGCCAGATAAACCAATGTTAGCAGAAATTTTGCGATAGGTCAGTTCACAGGAAGCCAAATCAGTCGTTGTGCTCAGCAAAACATTATATTCATCCATCACATTCTGACAGCTTGTAGAAAGTTTTTAAAAAGACCTGAAGATAATTTACTACCGCAAGGCTGATGCATAACAAGTGTCTCTCACAGTGAAGAACTCTACCATACACTGGTATACTTTCAATCACACCGATCAAAGCGTCGCACTGGGCTGCTAACAATCATGACATCATTAAGGACAGCAGTTGATGTGGATTGTCTCAGAATACAGTGATAGGGAACCATAAGCCAGAAGTACAACCCTAGTAAGTGGGAATGGACTCACCTCTGTCCCAATCTCATTGACAATGATGTTCATAAATTCATGATCCCCTTCTTTCCTGTTTGGCAGCAGAAAGAAACAAATAAAAAAGCAGATGTTATGCTATGAAGAAGGAAGATACCTTGTATTGGAGTGGTGGCATGGCTTCTCCGCATCACCTCTGTGTGGGCACAGATACTAGGTGCTGTCACTCTACAATCCTCACTAGAAGCTGGCACTCAACAATCCTCACAATTCAATTCAAATGACCTTTATTCGGGTTTCATAAAATCCATAAAAGTACAACAAAAACACAATACATTTTCACAATAATACAGTCCATAAAAACACCATAATCAAAACAATTCATTTTCAGTGCAACTCTCATGAGGTAATTTTCAGGGATTTTCCATCGTTTTACGTGCGCGTACTATTAATCTCAGAAAAGTGCTAGTGCGGAAGATCAATTCATCTGAGTCCAGGGAAAATAATAATGAACAAGATTCCCCCAAAGAAAGGGGTCTTAGTTTTCTAAAATAGGGAGTTAAAAACCAATAAATATATTTTAGATAAAATTTGCAGAAGAATAGGAAGTGGGTGTCGTTCTGTTTGCTAGTGCCATCACATGGGCAGGGGTTGTATTCTAATGTATGATGATACCCCAAAGGGAAAGCCAACAAAAATTTTACAGAACCTGCCCTTAAACGAAAGAGCAGGGATCGTTCCCAATTAGACATGGGGAGAGTTAAATAGGATGGTAATGGATACCTACATAAATCATTCCCCATGTATGTGATGACAGAAGATTTAAGTGACTCCCTCCCCATTCTTTCTGAGTTAAAAAGTGCATAAAGTGCTTGTTTAACCACAACTTTATCTTTAGTCTCGATTCTAGTTGGTTCAGAGAAAAGCTCGCCTTTATCCACGGCGGTTAATGTGTTAGAGACTTCAGCTAACCAGGGTATTAGCATGCCGTTGTCACAGTTTAGGCAATCCTTAATAATGCTTTTTGTTAAGGTCGCTGAATCGTTTATCCAGATCCTAATCCAGAATAGGGCTGGTCTGGCTCTAATAAAATAACAAACATAGGGGAGATTTAATTCTTTATGGCAAATGAATTCGGAGGCGGAGAAAGGTGCACCCAATATTTTTCTGCAAAAACGGTTTTCCTCACGCTGAATCCCTAAGTTTCTCCCAGAGCCCCATACCTCAGCCCCATACGTGGCTACAGGGATGCACTGTAGTTAAAAAAAATTTTAAATAGCTCTAGTGGCACCTATTTTCTTTGGGCGTGGGAGGCTCAATATAGAATTGGTGGCTTTCGAGAACTTGCCCATGGCGTGGGCACAATGCCCACTCCATGAGCCGTTCGCAGCGAAAACCAACCCTAAGTACGGAAAGGAGGTTACGGATTCTAGTTTATCCGAACCTACGTTTATGATATTGAGCTTCCTTTTCCCGGGTCCACAAGACATGATAAAAGATTTTTTAAAATTTACACGCAGATCCAATGTCTCCATATGTTGGGCGAATGCTCCAACAAGCAAACGAAGAGCATTAGGAGTGCGGCCCATAAGGACCGCATCATCTGCGTATAATAAGACTGGTAGTAAATTCCCCTGAATAATTGGAACATCTCTCGTCACTTGTTTCAGAGCTTTGGCAAGACCGTTAATATAATAAATAGCAGAGGTGCTAAAACGCACCCCTGCCTGACCCCCCTGCCTATTTTTATGGGTCCGGACACATCACCACTGGACCCGATCCTGACTTGTGCTTTGAGGTCAGTGTGAAGATAAGCCAGAAAATTTACGAGAGCTTCATCCAGACCATAGTTAGAAAGCATAAGCCATAGTTTGGATCTATTAACTAGGTCAAAAGCAGATGAAAGGTCCATGAATGCGAGATAAATTGGGCTTGATCGAGCAACATTATACTTATCAACTATCAATTTTAAGTTTAAACATTGCTCCACCGTGCCCACACCGCTCCTGAATCCCATCTGGCACGAGTCCAATAATTCAGTGTCTTCAGTCCACTCTATCATCCTATTATAAATAACTCGTCCAAGGATTTTTAAAGTGTTATCCAAGAGCGAGATCGGACGGTAGTTAACTGGGTCTGACCTATCGCCCTTTTTAAAAATGGGAACTATGGTACTAGTGGCCCACGTTTCAGGCATAGGCACCATAGGTAAACTGTTAAAAACGTTAAGAAGAATTGGTGCCCATAAATCCGTGTTATGCTTAATAATATCTATAGGGAGTCCATCAGGACCGGGGGCCTTATTACCAAGGCTCTCTTTGATGGCTATAACTACCTCAGAGAGATCGATTTTAACACTGCATAACTCTTCCGAGGTAGTAATGAATACTTCATTGAGAGGAGTCGCATATATTTTAGCAAAGTGAGCCTCCCAGCTGCTACTAGTTATGTTACAGCTGATTGGGGATAAATGTTTCCCCATGTCTCGCGTCTTCCTAACAGCTGACCAGAAGGGGCCACTGCTCTTCAGGTTGGCGCTTTCAACCAGAGTTTCCCACTGTTCTGTCAGCAGGGCAGCCTTCCTTTCAGTTGTTTTTAATTTGTAATTTTTCCTTGCCAACTGTACCTCTAGTATACACCTTGGTTTGGAGGACAATGCCTTACGTATTTCTCTATTTGCCGTAGAGCAAGTAGAATCAAACCATCTTGGTTCTTTCGCTGTCTTTGGTAGTGGGACTGACAACAGTTTTTTGATTACTAAACACAGTTTGCCAAAATCGGTGATTATTCTATTATTATTTCCATTTAAAAGTAGACAAGAATTGATTAATTCAGGATAATCATTCCGCACAGTTTCTAAAATAGCTCCGCTATCAATTCCCCTCCATTTTAGCCGCAGGCCATCACCTGATGGTGTAATGTCTCTTGCGCCGTTGGATTTCGCATATACAGGGCCAGAGCCTAAATGCAAAGTGACTATGAGGGGATTATGATCGCCAAATGATGTTTCCATTACCTTTGATTCCAACACACGGTCCACTAGATCAGGGGACATAAAAATAAAGTCAATAGTTGAGCAACAGTCTCTCCCCCTAAACGTAGGGACATAGTCCATGCCAGATGATTGGGACACTTCCATGGCGTTGCTGAGGGTATGCTCACTTAATATCTTTGCTAGTTCGAGCCCCCTTTTTTCAGCTTGGTCTGTAATGTTGTTAATGTCCTTTGCCCAACAGTTCTTTATAAGTTTAGCATTAAAATCTCCCCCGATTAAAATCCCTAACTCCTCTTCTGATTCCAGATTTATTTCCAGTTTCTGTAAAGTCTTGGAGAGTGCTATGTAATTTGTGTTAGGTGTAGAATGAAAATCATTGTTATAAAAATTAATTATATAAATCCTGGATTTTTGTTTCAACTCGAGAACTTGGATATTCGGATTTCCTTCTGATAGATCTTTAATGGTACCCCCCATCAATGTACTAATACCTATAAATAAACCTCCCACTGCACGGCCAAAAATAGGCTTACTTGAGGTTACACTAAAGCAGTGGTAACCCTCAATAAATAAGTTGCTAACAGCCCACGTCTCCTGGAACATAATAATATCTTTATCGTCCAATAGCTTGATCCATTGAGGGTCAAGCAATCTTGGTTCCAACCCGGCGACGTTCCAACTAAGAATAGACAATTTGGAACGTCTTGAAGCACGAGAGATATTATACCCACTAAACTGCTTGGGTTGGGTTGGTAAAATAATTGTGTTCTCATGTGTTGCTGGGTATGCAACCGGAGCAGCATATGGTGTCATTATCATGATTTCATTGGTTTTTGTATAGTGGGGATTTTCCCTGAAGGTGGTAGGTACATCCTCGCTCCCTCTATCTTTCTTCCCCAGTCAGTCCTGACATTCCAAGTTGGAGAAAGCATGTTCAAAACGATTATGAGTTGGTATATTGTATATATACACCTTGGCTCATTCAGGGGCATATTAAAATTTTGCTTGGGCCTTTCATAGGGTCTTTCCCTTGGATTAAAATAAGAGGGAGTGGGGAAGGGTAAATATTGCATTGAGTGCAATGGTGGTATGATTCGATGGTCTGTTGAACGGCCATTCCTAAGATTACAATTAAGATCCTGATGAGGGTATCCATAACCATTAATAATGTTATAGTTCATACCGGGTTGATCTGCTGGAAAATTAAACCCAGGATTAGGATTAAAATCAATTAAATGTCTATAAAAATACCCAAGGGGAAGCAGAGTGGTGTTAAATTCCCAGGGTGAGGGTGGTGGGGCTTTTGAAAGTGTGGATTGTACCCATTGTGGGGATCTAAAATTTATGATTATACAATCCCCCTCAAACTTTTTTCTCAATGGGCCCACCCACCCTACTCTTTGAGTATGGATTATCTCCCCTGCTCCGTCCATTGGGAAATTGCAATTTGCAGAGAGCCAATGGAGGGTTCTATTCCTTAAACTTACGTGATTTTCCTCTTGGGTTTCCCTCAATTTTGGGACGTTGACTAAAACCAAAACATATGCTCCACATTCTGGGGGTAGACTGATACGAGCCGGGATCTGTCTCGTGTTAGTCGCTTCAATTATATCCTGCTTAGCGGTCGGGGGTTGTTGGTCAACATCAATCACTTGTGTTGTTGATGCCCTATTAATTCTAGCAGTAATTTGGTCCCCTCCTCCAGAACTAGCTGTCTTAGTTGTTTTAAATACCTGTGTAGATGGAAGTTCCGAGCCTGATGGATCTTTACTAGTGCTCGGTTTAGGTATTAAGGGAGGGGCATTGATGTGCGCTATACCTTTCTTGTTGGCCTTAATAGGTTGTGATTTAACTGTGTTGGTGTTAGTTATACCGAGGTGTGGTGTAATTGTAGTGTTACGCTCTGTACTTAATTTTAACACATGATCATCCAGTGCCCTCAACCTCTTGTCAATATTGAGGACTTGTTGGTTGATAGGTCCTAAGAGGGTAGTTAACAAAGTCTCCATTCTCCCCCAGAACCCTTCATTCCCCAACATTACATTAGTTAATATTATCTGTTCATCCTTGTTGCTAGGGTAGACTTCGCTATTACCTACATTTGGCTCTACAGAAGCGGGAGGCCTCCGCAGTTGGGGGCGCCCAACTACTGGTGGCTCAAATTGTTTCCCTTTTCGTTTTGTTTTTTGCTTTCTTGCTTTTTGTCCCCTTGTTCGCATTGATATGCTATCACTTTTTCCCCTATCTGTGATCGACACATCGGTATCTGAACATAGTTCTATTCCGTCCGAATATGCCTGCTCATGAACTAGGGATAAAATGGAATCAGCACTCTTGTTAGTGCTTAATCTTAGCATAGTCGGGGTTAGCGAAAGTCTGTTATCCGTCAAACATAGGTTAGGGGATACTATGTCCACAGTTCTGTGGTTCTCATTAAGTTCTGTGCCTGGTAGCCCCGCATAGGATGTTATGTCTGATGTAGCAAGCAGGGATTCCATTGAGTTCTCCTGCAGCAAAGGTGGTGGCAGGCTTGATGGAAGTGATAAACGTCTTTCAGTATTTTGAATCACAGAGGCCACAACACCAATTGTCTTCTGGAGCATTTTGTCAATAGCGGTCAAACTAGGTAATGGAGTGGGGTTTATGGCAGTAGATGATGAAGTTGGCTGCTTACGATTAGATTTAGGCACAAGTGGTGGTCTTTTCCCATTTTTCAATATGTATCTCGGTATGCTACACAACACTAAATAATTCCCTAGCACAGTATATAATGTACTCACACGACTGACGATCTCTTGCAGCTAGGCCCACACCTCGTTTGAGCCAGGGGGGGTGGCCCGACCCGACCTCCTTCGACCCCGGACGGCCACAGACGGCCCGCCCTTTGCCCGGGCTTAGCCCGGCGCCGCCCCGCGCTGCGGGTTCTGAGGCAGCCTTTTGACTCCCCGGGCGCAGCCTGATGATGCAGGCGGCGGCGCCCGCAACAGAGGATCCTGGGGGATGTGGTTCGCACCACTCTCCCCACGCGTCGAGCAGCGACCCACGAGCCAGGCAGGAGCTTCACCCACGAGCCAGGCAGGAGCTTCACCCACGGGCCAGGTAGGAGCTTCACAAGCGCCGTTCCCCTCACGGCAGCTCAGCAATCTTGAAGGGTGGTATTCGCCCAAATGCACTAGAAGCTGGCACTCTACAATCCACACTAGATGCTGCACTCTACAATCCTCTCTAGAAGCTGCACTCTACAATCCACACTAGATGCTGCACTCTACAATCCACACTAGATGCTGCACTCTACAATCCACACTAGATGCTGCACTCTACAATCCACACTAGATGCTGCACTCTACAATCCACACTAGATGCTGCACACACTCTACAATCCACACTAGATGCTGCACTCTACAATCCACACTAGATGCTGCACTCTACAATCCACACTAGAAGCTGCACTCTACAATCCACACTAGAAGCTGGCACTCTACAATCCTCACTAGAAGCTGGCACTCTACAATCCTCACTAGAAGCTGGCACTCTACAATCCTCACTAGAAGCTGGCACTCTACAATCCTCACTAGAAGCTGGCACTCTACAATCCTCACTAGAAGCTGGCACTCTACAATCCTCACTAGAAGCTGGCACTCTACAATCCTCACTGGATGCTGGCACTCTACAATCCTCACTGGATGCTGGCACTCTACAATCCTCACTGGATGCTGGCACTCTACAATCCTCACTGGATGCTGGCACTCTACAATCCTCACTGGATGCTGGCACTCTACAATCCTCAGTAGAAGCTCCACTCTACAATCCACAGTAGAAGCTCCACTCTACAATCCACAGTAGAAGCTCCACTCTACAATCCACAGTAGAAGCTCCACTCTACAATCCACAGTAGAAGCTCCACTCTACAATCCACAATAGAAGCTGGCACTTTACAATCCACACTAGATGCTGCACTCTACAATCCACACTAGATGCTGCACTCTACAATCCACACTACAAGCTCCACTCTACAATCCACAGTAGAAGCTCCACTCTACAATCCACAGTAGAAGCTCCACTCTACAATCCAAAGTAGAAGCTCCACTCTACAATCCACAGTAGAAGCTGGCACTCTACAATCCTCTCTAGATGCTGCACTCTACAATCCGCACTAGATGCTGGCACTCTACAATCCGCACTAGATGCTGGCACTCTACAATCCGCACTAGATGCTGGCACTCTACAATCCGCACTAGATGCTGGCACTCTACAATCCGCACTAGATGCTGGCACTCTACAATCCGCACTAGATGCTGGCACTCTACAATCCGCACTAGATGCTGGCACTCTACAATCCGCACTAGATGCTGGCACTCTACAATCCGCACTAGATGCTGGCACTCTACAATCCACACTACAAGCTCCACTCTACAATCCACAGTAGAAGCTCCACTCTACAATCCAAAGTAGAAGCTCCACTCTACAATCCACAGTAGAAGCTGGCACTCTACAATCCTCTCTAGATGCTGCACTCTACAATCCGCACTAGATGCTGGCACTCTACAATCCGCACTAGATGCTGGCACTCTACAATCCGCACTAGATGCTGGCACTCTACAATCCGCACTAGATGCTGGCACTCTACAATCCGCACTAGATGCTGGCACTCTACAATCCGCACTAGATGCTGGCACTCTACAATCCTCTCTAGATGCTGGCACTCTACAATCATCTCTAGAAGCTGGCACTCTACAATCCTCTCTAGAAGCTGGCACTCCACAATCCTCTCTAGAAGCTGGCACTCCACAATCCTCTCTAGAAGCTGGCACTCCACAATCCTCTCTAGAAGCTGGCACTCCACAATCCACACTAGAAGGTGGCACTCCACAATCCACACTAGAAGGTGGCACTCTACAATCCACACTAGAAGGTGGCACTCTACAATCCACACTAGAAGGTGGCACTCTACAATCCACACTAGAAGGTGGCACTCTACAATCCACACTAGAAGGTGGCACTCTACAATCCACACTAGAAGGTGGCACTCTACAATCCACACTAGAAGGTGGCACTCTACAATCCACACTAGAAGGTGGCACTCTACAATCCACACTAGAAGGTGGCAGTCAACAATCCACACTAGAAGCTCCACTATACAATCCACACTAGAAGCTGGCACTCTACAATCCTCTTAGAAGCTGGCACTCTACAATCCTCTCTAGAAGCTGGCACTCTACAATCCTCTCTAGAAGCTGGCACTCTACAATCCACACTAGAAGCTGGCACTCTACAATCCTCTCTAGATGCTGGCACTCTACAATCCTCTCTAGATGCTGGCACTCTACAATCCTCTCTAGATGCTGGCACTCTACAATCCTCTCTAGATGCTGGCACTCTGCAATCCTCTCTAGATGCTGGCACTCTGCAATCCTCTCTAGATGCTGGCACTCTGCAATCCTCTCTAGATGCTGGCACTCTGCAATCCTCTCTAGATGCTGGCACTCTGCAATCCTCTCTAGATGCTGGCACTCTGCAATCCTCTCTAGATGCTGGCACTCTACAATCCTCTCTAGATGCTGGCACTCTACAATCCTCTCAAGATGCTGGCACTCTACAATCCTCTCAAGATGCTGGCACTCTACAATCCTCTCTAGAAGCTGGCACTCTACAATCCTCGCTAGAGGCTGCACTCTACAATCCACGCTAGAGGCTGCACTCTACAATCCACGCTAGAGGCTGCACTCTACAATCCACGCTAGAGGCTGCACTCTACAATCCACGCTAGATGCTGGCACTCTACAATCCTCACTGGATGCTGGCACTCTACAATCCTCACTGGATGCTGGCACTCTACAATCCTCACTGGATGCTGGCACTCTACAATCCTCACTGGATGCTGGCACTCTACAATCCTCAGTAGAAGCTCCACTCTACAATCCACAGTAGAAGCTCCACTCTACAATCCACAGTAGAAGCTCCACTCTACAATCCACAGTAGAAGCTCCACTCTACAATCCACAATAGAAGCTGGCACTTTACAATCCACACTAGATGCTGCACTCTACAATCCACACTAGATGCTGCACTCTACAATCCACACTACAAGCTCCACTCTACAATCCACAGTAGAAGCTCCACTCTACAATCCAAAGTAGAAGCTCCACTCTACAATCCAAAGTAGAAGCTCCACTCTACAATCCAAAGTAGAAGCTCCACTCTACAATCCACAGTAGAAGCTGGCACTCTACAATCCTCTCTAGATGCTGCACTCTACAATCCGCACTAGATGCTGGCACTCTACAATCCGCACTAGATGCTGGCACTCTACAATCCGCACTAGATGCTGGCACTCTACAATCCGCACTAGATGCTGGCACTCTACAATCCGCACTAGATGCTGGCACTCTACAATCCGCACTAGATGCTGGCACTCTACAATCCACACTACAAGCTCCACTCTACAATCCACAGTAGAAGCTCCACTCTACAATCCAAAGTAGAAGCTCCACTTTACAATCCACAGTAGAAGCTGGCACTCTACAATCCTCTCTAGATGCTGGCACTCTACAATCCGCACTAGATGCTGGCACTCTACAATCCGCACTAGATGCTGGCACTCTACAATCCGCACTAGATGCTGGCACTCTACAATCCGCACTAGATGCTGGCACTCTACAATCCGCACTAGATGCTGGCACTCTACAATCCGCACTAGATGCTGGCACTCTACAATCCGCACTAGATGCTGGCACTCTACAATCCTCTCTAGATGCTGGCACTCTACAATCCTCTCTAGAAGCTGGCACTCCACAATCCTCTCTAGAAGCTGGCACTCCACAATCCTCTCTAGAAGCTGGCACTCCACAATCCACACTAGAAGGTGGCACTCCACAATCCACACTAGAAGGTGGCACTCTACAATCCACACTAGAAGGTGGCACTCTACAATCCACACTAGAAGGTGGCACTCTACAATCCACACTAGAAGGTGGCACTCTACAATCCACACTAGAAGGTGGCACTCTACAATCCACACTAGAAGGTGGCACTCTACAATCCACACTAGAAGGTGGCACTCTACAATCCACACTAGAAGGTGGCACTCTACAATCCACACTAGAAGGTGGCAGTCCACAATCCACACTAGAAGCTCCACTATACAATCCACACTAGATGCTGCACTCTATAACCACACTAGAAGCTGGCACTCTACAATCCTCTTAGAAGCTGGCACTCTACAATCCTCTCTAGAAGCTGGCACTCTACAATCCTCTCTAGAAGCTGGCACTCTACAATCCTCTCTAGAAGCTGGCACTCTACAATCCTCTCTAGATGCTGGCACTCTACAATCCTCTCTAGATGCTGGCACTCTACAATCCTCTCTAGATGCTGGCACTCTACAATCCTCTCTAGATGCTGGCACTCTACAATCCTCTCTAGATGCTGGCACTCTGCAATCCTCTCTAGATGCTGGCACTCTGCAATCCTCTCTAGATGCTGGCACTCTGCAATCCTCTCTAGATGCTGGCACTCTGCAATCCTCTCTAGATGCTGCCACTCTACAATCCTCTCTAGATGCTGGCACTCTACAATCCTCTCAAGATGCTGGCACTCTACAATCCTCTCTAGAAGCTGGCACTCTACAATCCTCGCTAGAGGCTGCACTCTACAATCCACGCTAGAGGCTGCACTCTACAATCCACGCTAGAGGCTGCACTCTACAATCCACGCTAGAGGCTGCACTCTACAATCCACGCTAGAGGCTGCACTCTACAATCCACGCTAGAGGCTGCACTCTACAATCCACGCTAGAGGCTGCACTCTACAATCCACACTAGATGTGGATACTCTACAATCCACACTAGAAGGTGGCACTCTACAATCCACACTAGAAGGTGGCACTCTACAATCCACACTAGAAGGTGGCACTCTACAATCCACACTAGAAGGTGGCACTCTACAATCCACACTAGAAGGTGGCACTCTACAATCCACACTAGAAGGTGGCACTCTACAATCCACACTAGAAGGTGGCACTCTACAATCCACACTAGAAGGTGGCACTCTACAATCCACACTAGAAGGTGGCACTCTACAATCCACACTAGAAGGTGGCACTCTACAATCCACACTAGAAGGTGGCACTCCACAATCCACACTAGAAGGTGGCACTCCACAATCCACACTAGAAGGTGGCACTCCACAATCCACACTAGAAGGTGGCACTCCACAATCCACACTAGACGGTGGCCCTCCACAATCCACACTAGACGGTGGCCCTCCACAATCCACACTAGACGGTGGCCCTCCACAATCCACACTAGAAGCTCCACTATACAATCCACACTAGATGCTGCACTCTATAACCACACTAGAAGCTGGCACTATACAATCCTCTTAGAAGCTGGCACTCTACAATCCTCTCTAGAAGCTGGCACTCTACAATCCTCTCAAGATGCTGGCACTCTACAATCCTCTCAAGATGCTGGCACTCTACAATCCTCTCAAGATGCTAACACTCTAAAATCTACACTAAAAGCTGCACACTACAATCCTTACTAGATACTGACACTCTACAATACACACTAGAATCTGGCACTGTACAATCCTCTCTAGATGCTGGCACTCTACAATCCTCTCTAGAAGCTGGCACTCTACAATCCTCTCTAGATGCTGGCACTCTACAATCCTCTCTAGATGCTGGCACTCTACAATCCTCTCTAGATGCTGGCACTCTACAATCCTCTCTAGATGCTGGCACTCTACAATCCTCTCTAGATGCTGGCACTCTACAATCCTCTCTAGATGCTGGCACTCTACAATCCTCTCTAGATGCTGGCACTCTACAATCCTCTCTAGATGCTGGCACTCTACAATCCTCTCGAGATGCTGGCACTCTACAATCCTCTCGAGATGCTGGCACTCTACAATCCTCTCGAGATGCTGGCACTCTACAATCCTCTCTAGATGCTGGCACTCTACAATCCTCTCTAGATGCTGGCACTCTACAATCCTCTCTAGATGCTGGCACTCTACAATCCTCTCTAGATGCTGGCACTCTACAATCCTCTCTAGATGCTGGCTCTCTACAATCCACACTACAAGTTCCACTCTACAATCCACACTACAAGCTCCACTCTACAATCATCCACACTACAATCCACACTGCAAGCTCCACTCTACAATCCACACTACAAGCTCCACTCTACAATCCACACTACAAGCTGGCCCACAATACAAGCTGGCACTCTACAATCCACACTACAAGCTGGCACTCTACAATCCACACTACAAGCTGGCACTCTACAATCCACACTACAAGCTGGCACTCTACAATCCACACTACAAGCTGGCACTCTACAATCCACACTACAAGCTGGCACTCTACAATCCTCTCTAGAAGCTGGCACTCCACAATCCTCTCTAGAAGCTGGCACTCCACAACCCTCACTTGGTACTCCACAATCCTCACTAGAAGCTGCACTCTCCAATCCACACTAGAAGCTCCACTCTACAATCCTCTCTAGATGCTGGCACTCTACAATCCTCTCTAGATGCTGGCACTCTACAATCCACACTAAAAGCTCCACTCTACAATCCTCTCTAGATGCTGGCAATCTACAATCCTCACTAGAAGCTTGCACTCCACAATCCTCACTAGAAGCTGGCACTCCACAATCCTCACTAGGAATGCACCAGGATAACGTCCACGTTTCTACCAGAAAATGACTGTTGGAATCAGGATACAGAAATAGTAGGCAACATCTTGGTCCACAAAATCTGTAGGATTTTTGTACGTTAAGTGGTAATTGCTGCTACTTATGGTATTATCAGCTCCACAACTACCATTTTATTTAACAGGGTTCTCATAAGGACCATTTTGGGGTACTGCTTTGACAGAGAAAACAAAAAATATGAAAAAACAATGCAATAGCCAAACCAGTAGCTACAATACAAACAGCACACACAGGAGAAGAAAAGGCATGAATACATTTGTATAGGTATGTTTAAATTTGCATGATCTGTGGGTTGCACAACTATTTAATCTTTTGGGCACATCCCAAAAAAAACTTCAGAAGTGCTAACGTCAAAGAAGAACATACATTTTGTCCCATGTCATGACACATTAGAATTCACCTTGCAACACTGCAAACAGAGCTGTAAGGGCAGAGCTGGTCTTACCTATGTAAACAGAATAATTGGCTTTTTTCTGCCCCACTTTTGAAGTTCTGGGCGATTAGAACAGCAAGGTCTCGAAGCAAATTCAAGTTGTTCTGAGAAAACGACAAAAACAGCATTTTTCAATCAGCATAGCTTCCGGTTTATTAAAACAGACATTTCCTCTTGCGAGAACAGCACAGGGACTGCACAAAAAGCTTTCGATTAGCACAACTCTATTCTGTACTTGGGTCGTGGGATTGTTGGAGACCCCAACAAAGGAAACATAAGTTCAAGGGCAAACAAGAGTGACTTTGGGGCAGGGCAGTCCCTTTGTTAAAGTCAATGGCTATGCAGGGGCTTTCAGTAACTCATGCTTTACAATGTGTGTGTTGCGGCCTAGCTTCTGCACCAATATTTGTGTCCAAGCTCCAGTGACTAAATGAATGAATGAAAACAACTTATAAAGCACAACAAATGCTCAAAGGCGTCAAGGCGCTGATCGCGGTTAGTCTTAGGTAGGAAAATAGGAAGAATAATTAAATGATCTCAAGCCCAGGGAACTTCTGTTACAGAGTAAAAAGCCAGGTTTCTAAGGTCTTACTAAAAGGAACATGAGCTTGCAGACTGGAGATAGAAAAGCTTAGATGCGGCCACTGAAAAGGCTCTGCCTCCCCACCTAGCTTTTCGATACTTAGGAATAATCATGATTCTCTTCCAGAGGATCCTCATCAAAGTCATAAGCACATGAATATACCCGCCCATGCGTGGGGACCCCGGAAACATATATGTGGAAAACATATATTTAGCTCTATATAACAATAAACACAATGCAGCCTTCCATACACTAAAAGCTGAGCAATGTTGCAAGAATTTCCTTTGCACATATATACAATTCCAATAAAACAGGGAGAAAGAAAACACATTTGAAAACTGCTTTAATGCACAATAGAAATCACAATACTGCAAAGAGGAATGAAACAATTGCCAACCCATAGGCTGCATTGCAGAAAACACAAGTGTAGAAATCTGAAAACTAACCACAGAAACAAATAGCATAAAACTGGCACCGTGCCTTTAAGACAGCCATGACCCCTAGCTTCCCATCATGCCTCAGGGGTGACAGTTAGGTCAGTTGTTCTTTCCTTCTGTCAGGACCCTGGTAACTTCAGCTCTCAGTTTTTATCTGATTATCAGAAATTACTACTTATTTGTTGTCAAAAGCTTTTTACTTTGACGTGTTTTTTGCTGTTGAAGTAGGTTTCTACTATTTTTGAGAGAGTTGAGCATAATTTTTCAGTCAAATATGCCCTCTTTGTTTGACTCTTGTCCTTCTTGTGGCAAAAAGAAGGCTAAAACAGACGCCCACCTGGAATGTATCCTATGCCTTCCTGATGATCATACTCCCAAGACTTGCCAGCATTGTTAGTCCTTGTCCAAGAGAACTCTGAAGGACAGAGAGAGGATTTGCCTTTATGGGCTGGCTGAGAAGGGAAAATCACCTTCAAGAGGCAGGTCTCCGGTGAAGAGAAGGAAATAGAGAACAAGATCTTCATCCAGAAGTAAGATTCCAATCTGCTCTCCATCGGCATCGGGCTTGGCGCCAAAAATACCTTCATCGGCAGCGAAACCGTCGTCGAAAAAACCATCGGTGGCGGGCTCGCAGTTGCGAGAACACCAGTCGGTCGACGAAGACCACAGGTACGTCAGATCATCTGCCATCGTCAACCCGGCGACAATCGGCGTCGAGGAGTCGTTCTCTGTTGGTGCGGGCTCGCCCAACATCGAGGGATAGGTCTCCATCGTCACCATCAGTACAGCGTTCGACGTCGAGACAGGCTCCCCCGCCGCCGGTTAATCGGCGATGGGCGTCGAAGCAGGCGTCTTCGTTGCTGTCAACCAGGCGGCGGTCAACCTCGAGACGTGCCTTGCCGTCGCCTCTGTTGTCGTCAACCAGGCGACGTTCAATGTCGAGGTCTAGATCGGCATCGATGGCAAAGAAGGATTCATCGTCGAGACCTAAGGTCAAGTATACGAGACGACGTTTGACGTCGAGACGGCGGTCTCCATCGACGTCAAGAAGTGCCTCGATCTCGACTCCGCTGGCTTCCATTAGACGCTCTGCGTCAAGAGAGAGATCCGAGAAGCCTAACGACACGAAGTCGAGAAGGGTTTCTCCGTCGATTCGCACTTCGTTGGGTTCTCCTAGGCGCTCAACGTCGAGGGCGAAGTCAGTAAGTTCCAGGTGTTTGAAGTCGGAACAGTCAACATCGAAGCACACGGAGAGGTCGATGTCGAAGGGAAAATCCCCCTCTAAAGGTTCACCAGTTCTGGTGACATATAGTAGGTCGACGTCGAGACACTCCCCATCGACATCACATCGTTCATCAAGACGCCTATCAGTCTCCAAAGACTGCAGAGAGTCCTCTCGTTCAATTATGAGCTCTCCCCAGGTGCTCTCAACCTCAAGAAGCTCTTCTGATCAGTCTAAAGAGCAGTCAAGAAAATCACCAAGAGGCTCCCCACGGAGGCGAAAATCTCCTTCGGTTCATCTTTCGCCAAGATGGCTTCAGCCTATCCATCACTGGCAGAAAGAACCTTCCAGCCAAGTTCAGCGTCCGACGGACTATTCCAGTCCACTGCACAGGTCTCCACTACAACAACTGGTGCAAGAGGTAGACAGGTCTCCTACTACTCGGACCAGAGATCGCCGAGACACATCTCCGGAGCATAGACCAACTCATGCTCCTCATAAAAGAAGGACGCCATCTTGGTCGTCTTCCTCAACTCAATCTTCCAAAAGGGAATACTCTCCTACACTCACGCATAGCCCTCCCTCAAGGGTGTCACTCATTGACGACATCAACACCTTCCACAATGTCCTTGCTAGAGAAGCGCAGAAGCTGAACACTGATATGTCGGCTCCTCAGACTTCCACATCAGTCATTTTCGAGACTCTCCATCAGAGGTCTGCGGCTAGACCATTGCTCCCTCTGGTCCCTGGTCTCATTCAACCAGTAATGGACATCTTTCTCACCCCATCCTCAATTAAGGCAGCTCCTGCTCGGATCCAAAAAAAGTACAAACCTGCTTCATCGGATCCTTTATTTCTGAAATCAGATCCTCCACCGGATTCGGTTATCATCGCAGCAGCAACAAAGACGCACGCGGTGGCTTCTTCTTCCTCAGTTCCTCCAGACAAGGAGAGTAGAGCTCAGGATTCTTGGGGGAGAAAGGCATACGGCTCTGCAGCATCTTCGCTGAAGGTCTCTAGCATGGGGCCCTGCTGGGCCGTTACGACAGATCCTTATGGGATTCTTTGGAGCGTTTCAAAGAGAAGCTGCCAAAGGAGGACCGACACGATTTCGCAGAAATTCCCCAGGAAGGTGCGTTGGTAGCCAATCAAGTGATCAGCAGCGGATGGGGCTTCTCTGGCTGCACCCTCGTATGCGCACGGAGGTCTTCCTGGTTGTGACTAACAGCTTTGAAACTGGAAGCTCAGCAGCGTATCTTAAATCTTCCATTCTCTGGTATATCCCTTTTTGGATCGCACACCGACGAGGAGATGGCCAGAATGAAGAGTTGGATAATCTGAAGGCCGTTGGCCTAGAGAAGAAAAAGGAGTTCAGGCATCGCTATAGGCCTTATAACCGCAAGAACTGCCGTCAGAGGGTTCAAACCCCTCAATGGTCGCAAAAGCAGCAATCCAAATCTCAATACCAAGGACGTTGTTCCTCTAGAGGCAGAGGAGGGCATCAGTAGCAATCCTCCTCCACAACTAAAACTCCAGGCAAGCAATGAGTTTCCGCTTCCTCTAGCACCGTTGCTCACTCCTGTGGGAGGAAGTATATCAAATTGCATAGAAGAGTGGCGCAACATCACCAAGAACAGTGGGTGCTAAATATACTGTGCAATGGGTACGTGCTACGTTTCTGTTCGCCTCCAAGAGACATTCCTCCAGTAAGATCACGTCCTCAACAGCTAGGTTTGCTGCGTCAGAAAGTATCTACACTTTTTAAAGAAACTAGCCATAGAAGAGGTCCCTCCTGCTCAACGGGGAAAAGGAGTCTACTCCAGATATTTCCGTGTACCGAAAAAAGACCAAGCAAACAAGTTCAGACCTATTCTAGATCTCCGATCTCTGAACAAGATCATTCAAAAGGAGAAGTTTTGTATGTTGGCGCTCCATCAAATATATCCACATCTGCAGAAAGGGGATTGGATGAGTCCGGTAGACCTCCAAGATGCGTACTTCCACATTCCGATTGCTCCACAGCATCGCAAGCTCCTGCGATTCATGGTAGGCGCGAAGCATTACCAGTTCAGAGTCTTACCGTTTGGCCTCAAATCTGCACCACAGGTATTCACGAAGTGCATGCCAGTGGTGGCTGCAGCATTACATCGGCAAGATCTGTTTGTGTATCCATACCTGGACGACTGGCTGGTGAAGGGGTCATCTCCTCAAGTGATGCAGAACCACTATAGCACTGCCTAGATCTACTTCACCGCTTGGGCCTTCATGTGGAAAAATCAGTTCATCAGCTCACTCAGACGCTCCACTATCTGGGCTCCACCCTGGACTCCGGCCTAGAAAATGTGTTTCCTTCGGAGCAGAGACTTATCAATGAGAAACAAATGCAATATCCTCCTTCAAGCTCATCAGCCATCAGTGAGGCAAGTGGCATCTCTACTGGGGTCGATGGCCTCTTGCATATTTCTCATACCCAACTCCAGATTGAGAATGAGACCATTACAGCAGGATCTGGAGGACAACTGGGACCAAACCTCAGGACACTGGACAGCCGAAGAATCTCCTAGTAGGAGTCCCGTTCCATCAACCTCTCCCAAAACAATCCCTGATCACAGATGCATCTCTCCAGGGATGGGGAGCGCACCTGGGTCAACTGCAGACTCAGGGCAGATGGTGGAACAAGGAGCAGACCTACCACATAAACATGTTAGAACTGCGGGCGGTTCATTTAGCACTCAAGGCATTCCTTCCATCGATTCAGTCCGAGTCGATACTGATACATACGGACAATACAACCACCATGTATTACTTAAACAAACAAGGTGGAACACACTCTCGCCCTCTGTCTCTAGAATCTCAAGAGATCTGGCACTGGCTTCTGGCCAGGAACCTCTCGATCACAGCAGTGCATCTGCCAGGAGAACAGAACGTGCGAGCAGGCGCTCTCAGTCGGCACTTCGAAGAACATTAAGACTGGGTGCTCAACGACGAGGTGGTGGCAGACATCTTTCATCAATGTGGTCGTCCATCCATCAACCTCTTTGCAGACGATCTAAACAGAAAATGCCACGCCTTCGCGTCCAGATTTTACCGACCAGGAACGAGAGGGAATGCTCTTTTTATAGACTGGTCCGGGACGTTTGCATACGCTTTTCCGCCCCTTCCCGAAGGTGGTGACCAAGCTCATCCGATCCAGGATGAAGATGATCCTGATAGCACCGGACTGGCCTCGCCAATGGTGGCATCCGGACCTATTACAGCTCTCGATCTGTCCGCACAGGAAGCTCCCGTGCAGGCTGGACCTTCTGACCAAAATGGGCGGGAAGATTCTGCACCCCAGCCTTCCCTCGCTGAGCTTGGCAGCATGGCTCCTGAGGTCCTACAATACAGACACTTGAATCTCCCTCAGGACTGTATGGACATTTTGAGGGAGTCAAAGAGGCCATCCACAAGGAGTTCTTTCTCTTTTAAATGGAAAAGATTTTACTTATGGTGTTTACGTAATGGTCGGATTCCAACTAACAGGCAAGAGGAGGTAATCTTGCCGTATCTGCTTTTCTTGGCCATATCTGGTTTAAAGTACACTTCCATCAAAGTTCATTTGGCGGTCATTACAGCCTATAGAAAATCACCTAATCAGTCTTCTTTCATTCAGCTTCAGGTGGTCAAGGATTTCCTTCAGGGGTTGAAGAAGGTTTATTCCCCTGTCCGACCTCCTTCTCCTCCTTGGGAGTTAAATCTCGTTTTGTCTAAATTAATGGGTCCTCCTTTCGAACCCATTCATAAGGCCACGTTACAGCACCTAACATGGAAAGTAGCTTTTCTGGTGGCTATTACATCAGCACGCAGTGTGTGTGAAATCCAGGCACTCTGTTCTAAGGAACCGTATACGGTGTTCCATCACAATAGGGCGGTTTTAAGAATCACACTTCTTTCCTGCCAAAAGTGGTGTCTGACTTTCAAGTCAACCAGACGATTTCTCTCTCCTCTTTTTTTTCCAATCCTTCTACTCCAGCAGAAAGGTCTCTTCACTCACTGGACCTCAAGAGGGTTCTCAAATTCTATTTGGAGGGAACAAAATCCATTAGAAAGGCTGACCAACTGTTTGTAAACTATGGCTCTGTTAGGAAGGGCTTTCCAGCCTCCAAAAGATCCATTTCGCGGTGGATAGTGTCCTGTATTAAATTGGCTTAACAAGTCTCTGTTAGTTTCCCCTAAAGCTCACTCTACTACGGAAAAGCGGCTATAGTAGCTTTCTTACACAATGTACCGATGGCCGAGATTTGCAAGGCTGCAACTTGGAAGTCGGTACACACGTTTACAAGGCATTACTGTCTTGATTCTGACTCCAGAGCGGATACCCAAGTAGGCCAAGCCTCCTTGTGGAATCTGTTCCAATGCTAGCTGATTGGAGTCATTGATGTTTTTTTTAACAAGGTCTACTTTAATTTATACTTGTCATTTGCCCGCAGGAAGAGGGGATGGGCTTGCTATTCTAGTCATGCGCTTATGACTATTAATGAGGATCCCCTGGAAGAGAAGGATAAGTTACTTACCTGTAATCCTAGTTCTCTTCTAGGGGTATCCTCATCAAAGTCATAAGCCACCCACCCACCTTCCCGGGCAAATGATCAAGGTAAATGTAATCTCTTTGTGCCCTAGCCTTCGGGTCTCCGCAAAGAACCACTGACCTAACTGTCACCCCGAGGCATGATGGGAAGCTAGGGGTAATGGCTGCCTTAAAGGCACGGTGCCAGTTTTATGCTATGTGTTTGCTGCAATGCAGACTATAGGCTGGCAATGTTTTTCATTCCTCTTTGCAGGACTATGATTTCTATTGTGCATTAAAGCAGTTTTCAAATGTGTTTTCTTTCTCCCTGCTTTATTGGAATTGTATATATGTGCAAAGGAAATTCTTGCAATATTGCTCACCTTTTATAGCGTATGGAAGGCTGCACTGTGTTTAAAGAGGGCTTGCAAAAATGTCAGCGGAGGTAGTTCACGGCAGGGAGGCCGCAGCTGATGCATTATTTTCCAATTTGCCCAAAACATCCAGCATAGGGGAGACGGCTACCCTGAGCAATGCGGGCAACTTCAAAGAAGGGAAGGTTAAAAATTTATTGAAACAGTTGGAGAAATGTATGCGCTCCGAGGTGACCAAATGGTGGGAGCATAAATCTTTGTCAAAATACATAGAGGAGGGCCGGGTCCCTCGAGGACTACGCATTTTACTAGCTCCGAGTTATGACAGCCCCAACCCGGAGATGTTAAAAGAATGGGGTCACAGCAACTTGGATGCATCAATGAATCTAGTTAAGATACTCGTGAAATACGCGGAGATAGACAGGCTGGCTCTGATTACTGAGATGGATAAAATAAATGAGCAATTAACAAAGTTTGAACAAAGTGACTCTATAACTAAGTCAAGAAAAGAAATGCAAGATCGTCTTACCAAACAGGAAGAAAAAATTAAAGCTCGTAAAGTATACAAGTTTTCTCGTGACTAGGAAGATTATGAGCAGGGACGCAAATACACCTTTGCTCGCAAATATGAAAACGCTAAAAGAACTAAATTTAATAAGAAACCATCTAATACAACAGTAGCCTCAGGATCCATGCCACAAGCAACAACTGATGAAACTGCTACAATTATTGACAGTGACTCAATGACGAGCAGTGTATCATCGGAGGATGGTAGTGCAAGCAATATGGGGGCAGCGGACATATCTATGATTTTAGACCTAGGAGAAGAAATTGATTTTTTAGTGATAGACTGCCGTCAGACTCTGAGACCAAGGAATCAACAAAAGAAAAAAAGAACAAGAAAGAACGCAGGAAGACGCGAACGCCGCATAAGGCGGAGACATCAACAAAAAATCATAAAGGCAGTATTTGCGCAAAAAGCAATAGCGGGGGACAATACTATCATTAATTTGTCAACTTTAAATTTATCGGAGGCTGAAAAACAGCTATTATGCCTTGGTCTTTCCTTTTGCCCCATAAGCGACTTCAATTACACTCATACTCGCATTGATGTTTTTTGTTATATTCGAAAACGTAAATGAAAGAAGTTCTTCAGTATAAAGGAAGGACTTAAAAACCACGAGTAAAGCTCTACAACAGAAAATCAACCTAACATTGATCTCCAAGCATCGGATGCTTCCATGTTACTAATGCTACACGAGCTCGGCAATACTAATTCACCAGACGAGCAAACAGCACTGGAAGAACATTCAACACAACAAAGATTATCAGAAGCAGCTGTCACACAACGAGGGGCCAGTATTAGTACTTTCAAGCCGAAATCTAAGTTCATACCCAATATGCCTAAGGACGCTATTGATATCTTTCAGGAGGTAATAGTAGAGGATCTAAAAAAATTGCACCATCAGATCAAACCTCAAAAGAGGTACAAAAGTAATAACGAAATTCAATATGCAGAATTAATTTAAAAAAACTCAGCAACAACCACAAAGTAGTGGTGACAAAATCTGATAAAGGTGGCAATATTGTAATCTGGCCACAGAAAGACTACATTGCGGAGGCATATAGACATTTAAACGATCAATTGTGTTATGAGAAATCTACGTCCAGACAGTACAATGCAAAAGATGACTTGAAAAAGTTACTTTTTAAATGGAAAAGAGAAGGTATAATTTCCATCGAAGAATTTCGCTTTCTGCATGTTGAGCATCCCGTTTTACCCAGACTATACCTCATACCTAAAGTTCACAAAAAGACATTGCCTGTCCCTGGGAGGCCCATAATATCAGCCATCCACAGCATGGGAGAGAACATCACACAATATATTGACTTTTTTCTGCAAGATTTAGTGAAGCAGCTTCCGACATACATCAAGGACACGGGGGGACTTCCTCAAGAAAATCAACAAAGTCCCATGGTCAACTGATTCGGTATTTATAACTTTGGATATCGAATCCCTTTATACCATGGATGTAGGGAGCACTGGACACTCCGTTATGCCTCTGAAGTACTGGGAATCTGAGGTACTGTTACTTCATATAGCAGATATTTGAGGTTGTCGCTCACCAGGGTGTCGAGGATTTGCTGTTGCCAAATTGCATTGGAACTAATGCTTTACTGGATGTTATGTATAATTGTTATGTACGCTAAAGGCTTGTGTTAGAATATTTCTGTATATGTGGAGCAATTAGGAGGAAGTGGTTTTAGTTCCTTGTGTGTGGTATGTTTGGAACGTGTATATTTGCTCCTGTAAAATTATGTAGGAGAAGTGACTAGATGGTCCTGCCAGTATAAGAGATCCCTGGTACTTATGTGAGGCTGTGTTATGAGTACTTACCCCCGATCCTTTGTTGGGTACAGAGGGGTGGGAGGTTGTGGGAGTGCAGTAGATCCTGTTATGTGTTGTGTAAGTGCAGTAGAGTGCATGTAGTCCCTGGTCCTGCCGTGAGTTGTGTAAGTGCAGTACGGAGTATGAGGTCCCTGGTCCTGTCACAAGTTGAGTTGATGCAGTAGAGGGTATGTGGTCTCTGGTCGTGTTATGTGTTGTGAAAGTTCAGTAGAGGGTTTGGAGTCCCTGGTCCTGCTGTAAGTGTTTAGAGACACCGATTCATATTTTTTCTGTTGTCCTTCCCGAGTGGTTAAGGACTTAGTGTAGGGGTATATGTATTGCACTGTCATGTTAGTGTTGCCCCTCATAAGTGGTTTAGTGCGTTTTACAGGATCATGCGTGTTGTACCTTGATGTTGTGCAATGAATAATGTCTTTGGGGTGTCATTAGTTTCCCAAGTTCTGCTGAAGATTCCGTGATGAGATTATCTATGTATTCTAATGTCCACAGAACTGTTTTATCATATTGTGTCATCTTTTGATTTGATGCTTATCTATAAGGAATATTCAGGGGACTCGATTGTTTTTCTTAAATTTCAAATAGTTTTTATTGAGTTTTCCAGAAAGAACCAACAAAGTAAACAACCAAAATACAGTGGTGAAAAAGAATAATCACAGGCTGCAGTAATACAACGGTATGTAGGGGGATACAGTTGTCGAGGGAGAAAGCTGTGTATATTCTGCCAATCAAGCCGATTCTAGCATCAACTGTATTGGTACACGGATAGTACAGGGATATTCTATTCAATTAATAATGTGGCAATATTCTTTGTAACAACAAATCATCATCATAAGTCTTTATTCGAATTAAAAATAATTCATACAAGACACAGCAAAATCACTAATAAAAAAATCACAATCACAAATTTCCATAAAAACTTTCCAATAAATAGATAAAAATTTTAGGTAAGAGAGCATTAAACATTGAAACAGACAAATGATGTACAAATCATATCTTGTGATGCATATATATAGGTGAAAAGAAAGAAATGGAAAGTAGACTGTCGGCAGACTGTTGGCACGAAGTTAAGGAGAAAGGGTGGTGGTAGAGTGGCTATCTGACCGGAATAAGAACCATTACAATCATGAAAGGGCTCTAGTATTGAGGCTGTGGTTTATAAAGCTCTATGGTGGGGGAATAAAGTCTGAAAGCTCCAGGGGAGAGTAAAAAGGGCTTGTTCAAGGAGGTTTGAAGTTAAAGGAGGAGTCATCGAGTGAGCCCCGCATTGTTCTGAGAGACAAGCGCAAAAGGTGTGATATTATCAGCACCTCTGAGAAAGGCAAGCCGTTCCTGCCACATTTGAAAAGAAATCACCATACAGTTTTTCCAGTTGTTAAGAATTATTTTGCAGGCAAGTGTGAGCGTCAAGTCTAAAAGGTATCGGTCATTTTCAATCAATCACTCAATCAGGGGGTTTATAAAGCGCGCTAGTCACCCATGAGGGTCTCAAGGTGCTGGGGGGGTGGGTGGGGAGGGGGGTGCAGCTCCGGTTCAGTCAAATAGCCAGGTCTTGAGGTTCTTCGTGAAGGTGAGGAGGGTGGGGGAGCGTCTGATGTCCACTGGGAGCTTGTTTCAGGCTTTGGCTGCGATGTAGGAGAAGGCTCTTCCTCCAGTTCTGGTTCTGCGGATGCGGGGGGTCTCTGCGAAAGCGAGGTCTGCGGAGCGGAGGTTCCTCTTGGGTACATGGAAGGAGACTCTCTCGTTGAGGTATTGGGGTGCGGTGTTGTGGAGGGATTTGTAGGCGTGGGTGAGCAGTTTGAAGGTAACTCTTCTCGACGGGGAGCCAGTGGAGGTTACAAAGGTGTTGGGTCATGTGTTCGTGCTGTGGGGTTCCGAGGACAAGTCTGGCTGCGGCGTTCTGGATGGTCTGTAGGCTGTGTAGGAGAGTTCTGTTGATTCCAGCATAGAGGGCGTTGCCGTAGTTCAGTCTGCTGGTTAGGAGTGCGTGGGTGACGGTTTTTCTGTATTCTGGGGATATTCATTTGAAGGTTTTGAGGAGGATCCTAAGGCAGTTGAAGCTGGTGGAGGCGATGGAGTTGATCTGGCGGGTCATGGTGAGGGAGGAGTCGAGGAGGATGCTGAGGTTCCGTGCGTGGTCTATCGGGGTGGGCGGACTCCCGAGTGCGGAGGGCCACCAGGTTGTCCCAGGTGGAGAGTCTGAGGATGAGGACCTCAGTCTTCTCAGAGTTGAGCTTTTCATCCAGGCAGCTACGTCTCTCATTGCTTCCTAGAAACGGAGTCTGATGTCTTTGGGGTTCTTCGTGAGGGAGAGGATGAGCTGGGTGTCGTCGGCATAGGATACTATGCTGAGCCCGTGTTGTCTGACGATGGCGGCGAGGGGGGCCATGCACATGTTGAAGAGTGTGGGGCTGAGCGATATTCATTTCATAGATGAGGATCAAGGTAGCCCAAGAGTATGTATGAGAATTCCCATTGTGGGTTCGATATGGAAAGTGTGTATTATGCAATCGAAGAAAGGTTGTAGGATAGGACAGTAGAATAACATGTGAGCCAAATCTCCTACAAGAGTTTTGCAGTTCCAGCACATGGGGTTTTGACTAAGGTTAAGCTTGCGCGGCCTGGACAGGGTCCAGTATGCTCTATTAATGATCATATATTTTGCCTGGAAAAGCGTTGGAGAAATCTTATTTGGAAAGGTAGTCATATGTATGAACTTCCAGTCAAAACTGTTTCCTGTTTCCATTCGTTCTTAGCATGTGCTTTACGGGGATTTGGGAGAAGCAATTTATATATTCTAGACACCAACTGCCCCAATTAAATCAGTTGATTCAGCCTAGGGGGTAGTGAGGGACTAATCGATCTTTTGGGGTGCTTGGAGATCAGGACTTTGAGTTTCAAGAACTTGCATAAGTCTATGTTGTCTAGACCAAATTGTTTTTGTAGACTAGAGAAAGGCTAAAGAAAATTGTCCTAGTAGAAGTCAGATCACGATAATACCCTTTTGTGACCAGTCTTGCCATAATGTTAGTTGGCCATCTATTTGTAGTCTTTTTTTCCAAATGGAAGCATATTCTGATGTGTGATCGTTCGTCTAAGCGTAGCATAGCTTGTTTGGTAATCTGGATGATGTACTTAGAGCGTAGGAGTTGGGGGGGGGGGGTGCATTGTTAAGACTGCGGGAAGGGGCATATTATTTATGATGTTTATTTCTGCTTCCACCCAGAATGGTCCGTATTCCAAATCATTGGCAAACCAGGCGGCGCCTTGTTTGCAGAGAAAAGCCGTTTCTTAATTTCTGAAATTTGGGAGGCCTACCCCTCCTCTATCTTTGGACAATTTCAGTTTTATGAGAGAGATTCTAGGTTTCTTTCCTTGCCATAGGATGTTATTAAAGGATTTATCTATCTTTTTCAGACAGGGTCATAGGGCGCATACTGATGAGATAGTTAATTAATGGTGTAATCCTCTCCCCCAACAGGACAGGAATTTTGTGTACCATCCTGTCTAGTAGTGAGTTAATTATTTTAAGAAAGGTATTTTTCATTAGTTTCTAACATGGTGATGAGATTGTTGGTAAACTCTAATCCTAAATATTTAATGCAGCCCCGTTGCCAAGCCAAGCCAGATTATTTATTTGTTACCTAAATTGTTAAGTAGTTTGACTTCTGTTTTATCCTTATTAAGCGTGTATCCTGAGATCTCTGAGAAACTTTGTATCAAGTTCAATATAGCTGGAATGGCTGTGCATGCGTTTTCGGAGACCATCAGGATATCGTCCGCATACGCGGCTACTTTGAAAGCGGTCTTTCCAAATTTGAGGCCTGGCATTTCTTGGTCATCTTTCAGGTGGTGTAGGAAAGTTTCTACGGCTAATAGAAATAATGATGGGGAGAGAGGGCAGCCTTGTCTGGTACACTGTCTCAATGTAAAAGTGAAGGAGATAGTTCCACAGACTCTGACATTTGCCCTTGGTTCGTGATCAAGGGCCATAATCAGGCGGATTAGCGTGTATCCTAGGTTGAATTTTTCTAACACAGATTGTAGGTATGTTCAGTCGACCTTGTCGAATGCTTTTTCCGCCTCCAATGTGATTTTGACTGTGGGGGATTCTATTAGCTTTGCCTTTTCAATTGCACGGCATAAGATTCTATTGTTATCACTGGAGAGTCTGTGTTTTAGAAAACCCACCTGAGAGGGGTGGATGAGTTTAGCAATATGGTTTGTAGACCATTAGATAGAATCATGACAGAGTTTACAATCCAAATTTATTAACAAGATCGGTCTATAATTCTTTTCAGTAACGGGATCTTTACCCTCCTTTGGTGTAACGGTTATGATGGCTTCAGCTGGTGTGCCAGAGACTCAGCCAGTGGTTGCAAAGTGATCAAAGCGTTTCACAAGTGGAGGGGGGGGGGGGGGGGGGGAGATAGGGAAGTGGAGAATGTTTTTAAAAAGATAGAATTATAGCCATCGGTTCCTGGGGCTTTGACAGTTTTAAGTTTCTTAATAGCTTCTTCAATTTCCTGTCTGGTTATTGGAACATTTATGGAGTTCTTTTCTTGCTCTGTTAATGTGGTGATGGTGGTCTCGTTTAGGTAATTTTCGCATTTAGTATGGTTTAAAGTGTTAATTTCATTGTATGCTTTTTGATAGAAATCTTGAATATGTCGGCTATTTTATTTGGATTAGTATGCACAGACCAGCCCTCATCCTTGTTCACGTTGATAGTGTGTGTTAGAAGTTTGTATTTCAAGTAAGACACTAGGGATTTACCGGCTTTTTTGGCTTCGCATAAACGTAGACTTTTTTGTTTGTTAACCCAAATAACTGCCCTAGTGCCAACAATTTTGTTGTATTCATATTTTTTGTTCATGATTTTATATAAGAGGAGGAGTCTCTGTTGGAGATGTGTTGTTTTTCTAGTTCCAATATTTCTTTTTCTAGGACAAGGAGTTTCCAGTTAGTCTCTTTATTCATATTACATCGTATCTTCAGCATCACTCCCCTTAACATAGTTTTCAAAGCATTCCATCCTATGAGGTCTGAGGAGTCATTTTCTTTGTTCTCAAGAAGAAAATTCTTAATTGTATCGTCGATAAGTTGTTTATTGTGTGGGGGTGTAATTCATCATTAAATCTCCAGAGGGGTTGCTTTAAGGACTGTGCCAGGTCAGTGATAGATAAAGTTTTACATGATGGTCTTAGATTACTCTTGGTTATATCGTGGTCTGATCGACCTTACTTATGTAGGTTCCTGTTATGAGTAGGTAGTCGATGCGTGAGTATGAGTTGAGTGGGAAAGAATAGAACATGTAGTCCCTCTCTGTAGGATCTGTAATCTACATGCGTCAATCAAGTGTAATTTACTGCATAGATTTCGGAGTGCTTTATGCGATTTATTAGGGTGGAAGGGATATAGTGAGTTTCTATCCATAATGGGATCAAGATGTAGATTGGAGTCACAGGCAAGAATGAATGTAGCTGAGTCGGGTATCGACTTAACTTGTGTGGCTAAATAATCTGAAAACGAGGGGTCATCGTTGGAGGGGGTGTATATGTTAGCCACATAGAATTCTATGTAGTGTTTTGATAGCTTGGAGATAGTCCACCTTCACTGTTTGTCAGCTTTATTCACAACTAGTTCTATCCTGCCAATCTTAGAGACCAGATTTAGAACCCCATTATTTTGCCTATCGCTACAGAGCAGGCTATGTCCGAGAACTGGTGATTCCTAAAGGATTTGGATAGAGTGGAGTCAATTTTGGTTTCTTGCAGGAGGGTGTGTTCTGCCTTATGTTTGTGTATATAATCAAAGATCTTCCTCTTGATGGGATGGTTGAGGCCCTTTACATTCAATGAGATTATTTTAATATTTTGCTGTGGCTGGTGCATCACTCAAAATGAGTGTATCGGTTTGTGAATGACATCGTCAACGGTAGAAATGATATGTCAAATCTATAAACCAGGAGGTAGTATGAAGCTTCGGCCACAAGCTTGGGCTGTAAAATATGGGAGTGAAAGCCCCCGCTGGGGTAAAGATGGAGACTGAGTAAGGGCCCGCTATGGTTCTTGAGGAGCTTCAGGTCAGAAAAAAGTGGTGTGTTGTTGGCTATCGTTTGTAAGATAGGTATGATTTTATGATTGCTTTCCTTGAAGTAGATCATCCTACCTTAGTGCCGATAAATATTATGTAAACATTCAAGTCATAAGAACAACTAAAAAAAGATACAATACAAAAAAGTAATAAGGTAAATAGAACCTTCACCCTTATGTCCCTCCCAAACAACCAACCCCCCCTGCCCCCCCCCCCCCAGGTAGTTGACATGCATGGCGACAGCAGGAAGAAACACTCTTCCAAGGAGACAAAGCATTAGGGCAGTAATCTTTGGCCACAAAACCTAAATATTAGATATCAGGGGCAACGAACCAGTGTTCCCAACATGCATTGGTTTCTAAAAGTTTGACTAATTAGACTAGATATTATCTTGATGTGGAGAAATAAGTTACTGCCATCTAATTTGGTAGTGTTTCCTTTTGAGAGATCAAACCAACAATATAGTCGAACCTGTCACACAGAACATAATTTTTAAACTTCTTATTGAAAATTGATTATTTCAACTTAGCTGAACCGCCGGACTGGTAAGTTCATGCCTAGATGTAAGCGGCATCTTGTTAGGAGGACCATTTATCAGGTATCACCTCATGAGCTGTAAAGGAGACAAGGGTCTGGTAATAGTAGGCCTATGGGGTAACAACAGACACATTGTTCCAGATATAATGGATCCATGAAATGAACAAGAGTTGTATCAGGGAAGCAAGCTTGAGCAGTTGGTATGATTAGTGTTTGGGCTTTACAGCAGTTTCTCTAAGGTTCGAGGTGTCCATCTTTGTTTCCTCTGTCATCGAGAAAATTCTTGAGAGCAGAAGGGTCAGAAAAAATATGTGGAGTGCCTTGAACTACTACTCTATATCTTGCAGGGCCTTTGAAGCAAAATTGCTAGTTCATGGCTTTAAGCCTAGGAGGGAGGGCCAGGAAGCCTTTCCTAGTTTCCACCGTTGATTTACAGTAATCCTGAGATATGAAAATCCTGTTGTCTTTCCACTGCATATGGTTGCATTTGCTCATGAAAGACAAGATCAATTCAACATGCTGGTAGCGTAATGGTTTGTACACAATTGGGCCAAGGTATCTTTGATTCATTATCTTCCTCGTAGGGACTCTATGGGCCTTGATGAATTCCAGACATTTGTCAAAAGACGGGTTTGTGGCTTGTGTGAACCATTTTTCTAGGAAAGTAATACATGATCCAGCTGAGTCTTTAAATCCTTCAGGCATTTCGAAAATGCGCAGGTTTCCACATCTATTTCTGTTCTCCAATTCTGAAATGTGTTTAGAAAGGGAGCTCGTGGTAGAACCAAGAGTTGAGATTGATTTTCTCGATTTGGATACAGCTTATTCTGTTCTCTGCCTCTGCAATTCTAGTGTTAGTGTCTCTAATATATTTGCAAATTGCAGATATTTCATTTTGCATTATATCAGTGTTCTCCTTGGTGCATTTTCCAAGGTCATGAACCTCTACAATTTTTTTAAAGATTATTTCCATACTGGTACTGATGTTCTGCTTAATTCTGACCAGTAAGTCTGGGTTTGGCAGGTCGGCTTTGACTGGTTTTAGGCTCGTTTTATTTTATTTTTCGGCAATCGCTGAGCGCCTGTGTACAACCAGCGGGTAGCTTTGCATATACCTTGCTGATGTTACCGGGGTCTCAATAGATTCTCTTGATTGCGTAATTTGCAAGAGTCTCACTGTTGGCTTGCAAGCTGCTCCGGTTTCCTTGACTTTTGCTTACTGTCTGTGTTCCAAAATGAGAGCATTAAGAGGTATTGCCTCGTGATTTCATAGTTCTGTCATCTGTCTCCAAGTTGGTTTGGTGACGCTCGTTAGCTGGGAGCTTCCGTCTGAGTACAGATTTTTCGTGCAAGTAGGATATCGTAGTATTTAGGAGACTTGCTCTGTAAGAGGAGTCATATGCTGCTTTGAGGTCGAATACCACTGACACTTCTTAGGAGAGGTCACCATGCGACTATATTTTTTTGTGCCATTGTTAAGTGGTAGGATCATCCAAGTGTTCATTAGGTATTCCACTGTGGGTGCCAGGGGTCCTTGAGCTGGTGGGATGGATAATTCAATTAGCGCCTTCACATTCCTGGGGATATGCCTGGTTTATGAGGATCTGAAGGTTTATGAGGGTGTACCTCTGTTCCTGTCCCATGTTAGGTTCCGCTCAAAAGGTGCTGGGAGCAGCACCGCACACAACGTCTTACAGTCGTGGTCGCGCCAGAAGTAGCCAGATGTCTCAGCTTTTCCACGCCTCCACAGGGCCATGTGACTATTCGTTGCAGGGTGAGGAATATTCTTGTAGCGCAAGGGCACAAGTCGCGTACTATTACACAGCTGCCATTTTGAGAATGAGGGGCACAGAGTCGACCAAGTGGAGACACACCCGCAGCAGCTGTAGGTCTCTTGACTAGTGTCAGGCTAACAATTATAGTAGCACTGCAGTTAGTTCAAGACAAAGAACCGTTGTCACCGGGTTAGTAGCTGTTATTTGGGAGTCTGATAGACACTATGGGGCTTCAATTTCCAGATCCATCGGCTTGCGTTTGACTATAAGGTGCCATTTGAGGTCAGGTAAGATGTGTGCAAATGCCGGCACAGAGACGATATAGATCGCTGTATGGATAATTCGGAAGCAGCTCGCCTCTGCATGCACTAGTAGGTAGTAATGGTCACCTTACTTGTTTTGGTGTGTTAAGGTTTTATCGAAGAATGTGCGCCAGGGTCCATGAGGCTTACTGAGACCCTCCATTGCATCTGCCATTCGGGGAGTAGCTAGATCAAGAGGCCTGCACCTAGTTCGGGTGCCATCTCATTTGGTTGAATATGTACCATCTAATGGGCTCACTTTATTCTCTTCGGTGATCGGAGACCAATTATTCTGTTTTCACGTTCAAGCTTGCTCTGTGAACGGAGTTATATGAAGGTAATTGCCTCCTCGGATCGGAGCTGCAGGCCCACGCTGCCAACTTCCTTCTGCTTCAAACCACGCCCCGGACTCGCGGATTGCTTTATTTGAATTTTCTATTATTTCTTTTTAGAGAGGGAGATGGACGTCTTCCTCCGCATATAGGTTTGTGTTGTGACTTGTCTTGGTTACAATGCACCCCGCCTAGAGTTCCAAGTCCCTGCTGCTCAGCCAGTGAGCGAGGTCATTAGATGGTTGGAATGTTGAGCGTGTTTGTACTTGGATGAGTGGACATTTGGATTGAGAAGGGCTGAGCAGCAAGATGCTGCTCCTGGTTGGGCTTTACCCGATTTACATGTAACCTGATCTGAACCCAATAAACCTGTATTTTTTATAACTTACAAGACTAAATCTTTGATTGTAACAGTTTCATTCAACGGGGCCACAGAATTAATGGCTGAAGTAAGCCAAGAGGAGAGTTCTACGGTAGCCAATACTGTATCATCCTAGTTCATTTCAACTCTCTGACGTCACAAAAGCTCTGTAGGGAATATTCCAGGCTGTCAGACGGCGAAATGGGTGTCAATTCATCCAGAACCGAATGGTCATAAATTGGGACAAAGTGACATCACACACCGTTGGACCTCTGAGGAACTCCCTTTCAGTTTCTGCCACTACCTTCATAACCCCAGACCAGGGGAAAAACTGGGTGACCTAGTGGTTGCAGTTGCTACCCTTTGCCACCACTAAGTCTATGGATAGGAAACACAGTGTGGCCCGGGGTCCGGCAAGTCTGTTCTTCATGGTCACACTGTTTTGAACTACAATAAACTGTTCTAACCACCTGGCTCCAGTCTTCTGTGAGCGCATGCTAACCTGCATTTCTGCACTGCACAGATAGTATCAAGTGGAGTAAAGCCCATCGGGAATAACGTCTTTTGGACCAATTACAATCTTTCATGGGAAATCTTACGGGTTGCAGACAAATCAAATAGGCACCAATACAGGATTTAAAATAGGGATAAATGTCTTGGACGTTATCAATTCTTGTTAAAATGTCTGCCTCAAGGGGGGCGTGGCTAACCGCCAAGCATGGCAGATGTGTCCTAGCTGAGCTCCGGGCCAGGCCCTGAATCCTGACAGCGAGTACACCAATGCTGGGCCTTCCGATCCTCTGTTCAGCCTGGCGGACCCCCGGCAGCCCCTGTGCGACTTTGTGGGGGCAAGGGAGGTGTGCAACCAGCTTGGAGCCAGAGTTTGGCTGAGGAAACACTGGCGCTGTGGCCCAGATTTCGGGTCTACAGGACAGGGTGGATGAAGCCGAGGGGAGGGCTTGTCGCAACAACTTGCAGATTGTGGGATTACCGAACGTAGTGAAGGGCCGAATCTCACCCAATACATAGAGCAATGGTTACGGGACAAGATTGTGCCGGAGGGCCTCAATGAATTTGTTAGTGTGGAGAGAGCACACAGAATACCAGCGCTAGACCCCCCCCCCCACCCTCCCCACCCCCCCTGGTGCCCCGCCTGGGCCGATAACAGCGCGTATCCTTAACTTCAAAGACCGGGACACCCTGCTCCGCTCAGGTAGTAAAAATTCCCAGATCTAATTTGAGAACAAATTAATATCTCTATACCCAGATTTTACATTAGCAGTACAAAGAATGAGAGCATTGTTCCAGGAAGTTCAAAAGCAGCTAAGAGGCCATAACTTGAAATATGCTCTCCTCTTCCCAGCCAGGCTAAAAGTGATACAAGAGCAGAAATCCCACTTCTTTGATAGCCAGGAGGAGGCAGAGGAATGGATGGAAGTTACGTTGACGCCATACCCGTCACAAAGTTAGTCTCAAACTATGAGGCCAAAACCACGCAAATCCCTCAAGACTGGACACGGCAAAACAGTCCATAAAAATAAATCGCCTCGTCCAGATGCTAAGGGGAGCCCGTCCCGGGAGCAAATAATCGAAGGTCAGAAGTTGGCGATACTAGCGGCTGCAGCGCTGGATGAACAGGACGAACACTTGACGGCTGGGTCGCACGATTCTTCAGAGGACAATACTGTACATTCGGACTCTGAAAACAGTCTAGCCCTCGTCCCTTCTGTCACCCCAAAGACAGTGAATGATTACTTGGGCTGATGTACTTGGTTTGTTTGCACGGGGAACGGGGAGACCTGCAGAAGGTAGTCAAATTGATTTATATTGTTTTGTGTTAGGACCCGAGCTAGGCCGGCTATGGTACTAATTCAATGTATTACACCCCTATACTTACTACCGATTATGGTTCCCACCCTCCCCATTGCAAATGCACTTTTGTCTCTATTGTTAGACTTTGCAGTTGTACTTATTATCATAGTTTGGTCCTCTGCCGTTCTTTGGGGGAACCTAGTATTGGGAATTGTTATTGGTTTGGGCAGACTCACTCACTTCAGATTCAGTATCTGCCACCTAGGGCCTCGTCTGACACAGTAACGCAATCACTTCATGGCTACAACGGGGAACTACAAGATCTTGACCTGGAATGTTAGGGGGATGGGGTCTGTCCATAAGAGACATAGGATTTATGCCCAGCTAAACAGGAGGAAGGCCCACATCGGGCTAATGCAGGAAATGCACCTCACTCACCCAGAGACCACTAAATTAAGGAAAAAATGGCAGGAGCAACTGTTCTGTACATCTTACTCCGCATTTGTGAGGGGGGCAGCCATATGGATCAAGAGCGGTACCCTGTTTGTAGTCCTGGAACAGAAGATCGATGTAAATGGCAGGTATGTGCTGCTTCGTGGCACAATGGATGGGGAACAACTAGTATTTGGCAGTGTATATGCTCCCAACGCTGATCAGGATAAATTCTTGGGGTCATTAAACACGGTATTGGCGGACTGGGAGGGATATTCCTGGGTTGTGGGAGGGGATTTTAACGCAGTACTGAATATAGACCTTGATCGCTTACACCCACCAATATTGGGGGCTACCAGTAGGAAACAAGCTGAAGCGCTGATGGGCTGGGCGGCAGAATGGGCACTTGGGGATGCCTGGCTGGTGCACAACCCGACAAGCCAGGAGAATTCATTTTATTCCCCACCGCATATTTTACATACACACATTGACAGGGTGTTCTGCTCTATGCCAATACTTGCACACATTACCCACACTACTTACCATGGGAAGACTCGGATCATAAGCCCCTTGGGGATGACGCTTGGGTGGGGGTAGGATCCCCACACCGGTGCCAACATGGAAACTACAGCCCGTCACCTTGGAGGAGCCTGTATTCTGCACTACCCACTCCACCGCCATATCGAATTACTTTACAGAAAACACAGATACTGCAAGCCCGCGACAGGTAGAATGGGAGGCTTTCATGGCGGTCATCTGTAGGGTGGCCATTAGTAATAAAGTGGGGGCCCGCGCTACAGTAGACAAGAGCTGGAAGACTGACTGGGAGGGCTCGAACAGGCTGCAGTAACAGACGATACGAACAAGGTGGCCTTGCAGGAAGCACATATAAAGCATGCCGAACTCTTACAGCAGTTGAAAACCATTGACCATCGCACCTACACAGAAACAACAAGCAGAGGCGGATAAGGCGGCTGCCCTCCTAGCATGGATTATACGAGATACACCGACCACTGCCCCTATACACGAGGTCCACACACCGGAGGGAACCACAGTAACTACACAATTAGGCATTAACACGGCATTTAAGAAATACTATGAAGCACTCTACGTGACACCTGCGGAGCTTCAGGAGGAGCTGGTCAGCTTCCTTGACAGCCTGGAGTTCCCCCAGCTTCCGGACACGCAAAAAGAAGAGTTGGCAGCGCCAATAACAAAAGCTGAAATTCGTTTGGCAATAAAAGAGCTCCTGAGTAACAAAACCCCAGGGCTTGACAGCCTGCCTGTGGAATTCTATGAGGCATTTTGGACACAATTGGTCCCCCACCTAGAAAAATTATACCACACCGCGCTAGAGACAGGTTTCTTACCCCTCACCACAAGACAGGCCTTGGTTGCATCCCTTCCAAAACCAGGCTGAGAGCCCACGGACATGTCGGGATATTGTCCCCTTTTTTTATTAAATACAGACTACAAGATCCTAAGTAAAATTCTGGCTCGTAGACTGCTTAACTACTTACCAAAGCTGATTCACATAGATCACTGCAGCTTCGTCCCGGGCAGGAGTACATTCCTCAGTACCAGACGCCTACACCAGATACTCACCTCAGTGCTGACGGGCGATACCATTGCGGGTTGTATCTCACTAGACCTACGACAGGCTTTCGATACTCTGCACTGGAGCTATAGGTTACAGGCCCTTTCGCTGATAAGAATACCTAGCGAATATGCAACCTGGGTCCAACTGCTGTACACGGATCCCACGGCGCAGGCCCGAACAGGAGCCCATATCTCACGGCCTATCCTGTAGCCAGAGGTACAAGGCAGGGGTGCCCTCTATCGCCCCTGTTGTTTGTGTTGGTGCTGGAACCACTAGCTATTAAGATACGGGCAGTGGCGGGAGATAGTGGTATTAAGCTGGGGGCCACTACTCCTATTCTCTCCGCTTACGCGGACGGCATTATATTCTATCTCAATAATCTCCAGGGTCTCAATGAGCCCCTTCCCACGATGTTCCGGCACTTCCAAACACTCTCTGGACTAGCAATAAACGAGTCCAAATCTTATGCTTATTATTTTAAGTACACTGCACGTTTGGAACCAGTTCATTTTGGTCACTGATCAATTCCCGCTGCGCCCACCACGTTTAAATATCTAGGCATACAAAAATACAGGGAGCCCCAAGATCTGTTAGACGGTAATATGGGCTGTGCAACCAAGGCGTTAAAAACACAAATCACATTCTGGAGCTCACTACCGCTTTAGGTGGCAGGGAGAGTGGCCATTTCTAAAATGGTTAGGCTCCCTAGATTGCTTTACTTCTTTACTAACCTACCGATAATAGTCCTGGCACATATATTTAAAACATTAAACACAATGTTAACTGAGTTAATCTGGAGTAAGGGTCGTAGGAGGGTGGGACTTTCAGAACTACAGCTAAATACAGACCGGGGTGGCCTAGGTGTTCCAGACTTCCAGGCATACTGGTATGCCAGCCACCTCCAGTGGTTCTCATACTGGATAGCTGGTCGTCACTTGCAAGAAATAGGGATGTCACAGAGCGTGGGAGGGGGGCTCGCTTCATACCTTGCTGTTGCCAAGAGGTAGGCCCTGTTGTTCCTACTGGAAGAAAGCTATCCATTATACCAAAGGGATGAACCCCTACGCTCCTAGTATACCAATGCTAGGGATCCCTACACCATCAAGCATAATCTCCACAAGGTGTCTGACCAAGTGGTCAGACGAGGGAGTCACTACGGCTGGGATGCTGTTTGTGGATAACATGCTCATGGACCATGACACTTTTGTCAGAGAGCAGAGGCTTCCCAATTCGCTACATATCCTTCACGCTAGCATCAGTAGATATGTGAGACGTACCAGGTCTCCTGGCGGCATGGAGCCCCAGACACATGAACTTGCGCACATGTTATATCTCATGGGCAATGGGGGGACACCTAACTAGATGGCTGTATAGAAGTATCCGCTCACATGCGGCAATCCCACTCCAGGAGCTTAGAGATAAATGGTTCGGAGATATCGGACGTGAAATGTCAGACAAAGACTGGGAACGAATACTGGAATACCCCAAGAACGTATCCAATAACCCCAAGTTTAGGCTGATTCGATACATGCTGGTACACAGAGCGTACCGGACTCCACACAGACTGAGCAAAATGTTCCCGGGTGCAGCAGATACATGTCCTAAATACCACGCACAATTAGCTGAGTTATTTCACATATAATTGGCATGCCCACAACTGACACCCTTTTGGGCGACTGTCTTCAAACTGACCCTAATAACTATCGGTCAATATCCTGTCTGCTACTACCAGCTAAAAAACTGGAGAAGACCATGAACTAACTAGGGGCCTTCATTCAAAATAATGATCTCCTGGACTCCACTCAGTTTGGATTCAGAAGCGGCCAGAGCACCAAGACGGCCTTGATCATGGCAACTGAGGAGATGAGAGTAGCACTAGACCGGGGGAGGGGAGGGAAAGTGGCCCTTATCCCACTTGATCTATTGGCAGCATTCAATAGGGTGAACCACTCGCTGCTGATTTGCTGTCTCCACAACATTGGAATCAGAGGGGCCGCTCTGGCCCTCCTAAGATACTTTCTTTTCGGACGAGAACAATGAGTAGCACTTGATGAATTCATATCTGAACCATTCTCACTGCCTTGCTGGGTCCCTTTGTCAGGCGCGGATCTAGGGCGCCTACCGAACATACAGTCAAAGGAGGACTACATCCCCCAGAATCCCCGGCTGTATGGAGGCGTGGCCAAGAAAGGGTAAATACGAGCGAAGCGAGCCACTCGTGGCGCGTAATACTGAAAGGTGGTTTTGGTGCTGGAGACGAAGCTCAGCTGAGAAGAGGAAGACGCTGAGGTTCGCGTCTTATCCGTTGAGGAAGCAGGTGCCTGGCCGTGGCAGAGTTTGGTCGCGAGGTACGCGACTCCGGGAAGTCAGTTCCGACTTCAAAGAAACTTCACGCGGGACGCTGACGCAAGCGTCGCCGCGTATCAAGACCGCTGGACAATAAGGAGGTTCGGAGCGGTGGCGTTCCTACGGACATCGAAAGAGACACGCTGGAATAGCGGAAGGAATCAGGTATCTCTGGAACCCGGGAAGGGTTGCTCATTGCGGGACAGTACTTCTTGCCAGAGAAGAGAGGAGGAGTAGAGGGAATTGGGGTACGAGACATTTGGTCATTCCTTACCTTCTATCTGGCGAGGACGCCGAAAGCCCTAAATACTCTACATGGAATCAATGCTAGAGTAGTGACTGTGGGATTAGGGCACTTGGGTTTCATTACGAGAAGCGCTTAGTGGCGCCACTGGGGAGGCAACCCAGAGAACGAAGGGGAGAGAAAGGGCTGACAGTGCCTGCGGGTATTAGAGAGGGCTGGTCCTCTCGAGTTTGTTGTTACGACACCTGAATTATGGAGTGCATTGGTATGCTTGACACACGTGGTATGCACCCTTAGTGAGAATTAACTGAGAGTAGTGTATCTTGTGTTTGTTCCTATTTTTCTTATGTTCTTTCCTTGCAGGGCTCCCAATCCCTGCTGTATCCCTTATATTCTTTGTCCCTCGCCTGATAGCCCTGGTACTCTGTGTTTCTGTAAACCAGAGCCGGGGACGTCGGGAGGTGGAACCCTTGTGCTTCATTCGAATCCACCGGAGCCACAGAGGAACGTGACACCCTTAGGGATCCTCGCTGAGCCCCACGTTAATCATCATGTATGTTACAACTTTGGCTGATCTAATCAGATCGTTTGGATTTTCGCTAATGTCTTATGCCGATAAACACGCAGATCATCGTCTCGTTGTCCAACAGTGAGCAGGACACAGGCATCAGATTCCATGACTGCATGTGTGCAGTCAGTGCCTGGATGGCTAACAACTGCCTGAATTTTAAACTCTGGGAAAACAGAGGTCATATTTTTTGGAAACCAGGTTTCATTTTGGTCTCCATCCTGGTGGCCACAAGAGTTGGGTACTTTTCCAACTCCTGTCAGGAAAGCCCGAAATTTAGGAGTGCTAGTAGATGACAACAATTTGGTGCACAGGTTAAAGCGATCACGTTCTCCTCCTTCCCTTTGCTCAGGACAATAAAAAAAGATCTTTCCTTACATCCAGCGGCTGTCCGTGCAGGTAAGCGCAGTGGGGTGAGGCGGGGAAGTCGACAGACAGAATAGGGGAAATTAAATAAATAAATAATTCCTATTCCGTCATCTGCTGACAACCCTCCCACCGCACTTAAGTGCATGGACTGCTGCTGCCTACATCACTCCTGACCTACAGAAAACATTAGTCACATCCTTAGTTCTTTTGAAAATAGTCTACTGCAATGGCCTATACACAAACATGCATCGCCAATATGTGAACAAACTGCAAACCTCGCAAAATTCAGTGGCCAAAATGTAAATCCGCATCCAATGCAATTTAAAAATTAAACTAGTGACTAGTCAGGCAAAGAATTGTCTTTAAGGCCCTCTCCATTTCCTACAAAGCTCTGCATGAGTTATTACCAGATTATCTGAAAACCAGCTTCAAATGGTACTAACCAGCAAGGACTTTAAGGACCTCCGCGGCCACAAATGCAATAGTCCCGGTTCAAACGTTCCTCTTGGGGAGGAAGAAGCTTTGTGATTTGCGCATCCAGAACTTGGAATACCTTACCCTTGCATATCAAATTTATTAATAATCTGCTCTCTTTCAGGAAAGCTTTAACCCGTTCCGTGCTCATGACGAGCTCAGCTCGTCATGAGTCACAGTGGAGCTGTGCTCATGACGAGCTGAGCTCGTCATAACTGCCGCGGCCCGCACGATTAATTCCCCGCCTGTGCGGGAGAATTAATCAGTGGGCGGGGTCGTGACGAGCTCAGCTCGTCATGAGCACAGCTCCACTGTGAGTCATGACGAGCTGTGCTCGTCACGAGTACAGCGGCGCTGCGCCCCCCCCCCCCTCCGCACCGCGGGGGAATTACCCCCGCAGGGAAGGGTTTAAAAACTTGGTTATTTGCCACATCCCTCACTTATAAGAAACTGATTAATAACCACCCAGATTTCTTAATACGCCTGAGGCAACATTGGGAGACATATCTAGGAGAGCTTGAGGAGTAAGATTGGCGAGACACCTTGGCTTCCACTAGAGAGGTGGCCATCCCCATGAGATTGCGGCTGGTTCAGCTCAAAGTCCTGCACCGGGTCTATCTGACAGCAGGAATATTGGTCAGGATGGGCAGACATGCTAATCCCCTCTGTCTTTGGCAATGTTAACAAGAGGGGACTTTGTTTCATATGATCTGGACGTGTCCAGCCATTCAGTCATACTGGAACGGCATCGCCAAACAACTAGAGAGTGCTGGGGGGAAGAAACTAACAGTCACCCCACAATTGTGCCTGCTAAATATATGGGAAGCCACTGACTTTACTCAAACTGAGAAAACATAGGTCTCACTGGGTAGGCCATCGCCAAACGAAACATTGCACAGAAATGGGGGTCGCAGGAAGTGCCACGAATCAGAAATTGGAAGGTGGACAAGGATAGAGCCATGGTAGCTGAAAAAGAGGTATTTAAGTACAGAGGATGTCCAAAAATTTGGGATCGTAAGTGGTCAGCATGGAATACATATAGAGGGGAGGTTTGCCTATCTCCAATAGTGGAGCTACAACGTACGGAGGTCGAAATGCATGAAATATTCATTGATGCAGAATAATTAATGAAAGTGTTATTTATATGTGAATTGTCAACTCATACCAATTGTACAACTAAATGTATGCTGAGACTTGATGGCATTGCTGTGCTGTTTGTGGTGTTTATTAATAAAAACAGTTTTAAAAAAAATGGTAATTTGGGTTTCAGTGAGCTTCTTTCTCAATAGGTTCAGTAGAGCTAGCACCAAGACACCACCGGGTATTCGTGCACCTAGAAATAATTTAACATTACTAACATTTGTATTTTCAAATCCATAATTTGAATGTGCTTATCAAGCATGCAGTGACCGCCTTCCAAAATAAGCAAATCTTTGAAATGGCAATGTTGCAGTTCAATACATAAAATGTGCACGATTCCTATTCTGCAGCCACCTCTCTGTAATTGCCATTCAAGGGGAACTCTCTAGATTTAAGCCTGGAAAAAGCAACCTTGTGCAAAACACGTATCGGCTGCCAAAGAAATTAGGAAAAGTAAGAAATAAATAAAATGAAATAAATGAACATTTGGAATAGAATTACAAATTGCATGCCCTTGTTTTTGTACAATAATCCTTAATAAATTGCAGACCACACAGAGACCACTTACCTTCTGAAGGAGCTTTGTGGATTTCTGCAGTTTATCGACAGCTTCAACATGTTCTTCTGGGCCGGTTCTGAAATGGAAATATAGATCTTACAGAATACAAATGTTCTGTAAAATAGGGCGGTAGTAAACACGAATGAAGGTTCTGTTGCACCAGCAGACTTGAAAATATCAATATACTACAGTCACCAAAGAGATTGGCTTTGCGTTCTGAGCAGCTACATTTTAAAACTATCACCCTCTTCCTAAAACAAAAATACAGAAAAGATTTGAATTATTTAACCTCGTGGACCGTGTCAAAGTCTTCATACCTTCGTAACTATGAGTTCTGTTTCAGACTTTGTGAGGAGCATCATTTTACTCTGATCAGTGTCCTGTTTTGTCATGTCACTGCTTCAACTGGACTCAATTAACTAAATTAGGAAGTAAGCAAATGGAATAGGTTTTATAAATACCTAAAAGCTTGGTAGGAATGCGGACTGCTTGGGAGAATATTTTTGGTACTGCTAAATCTGCACATGCATGAAGGAATCTGCAAATAATTACTGCACACCAGTCATAACCAGCCAGGAATATCAGGTTGCAAGTTCCTGACGACTGAAATACGGATGGAGTGGTTTATGGAAAAAATAACGGGTGGAAAAGTTTTAATGCAAAAGTACATGTCTTCTTAACATAATTCGATGTACACACCTTTCAGAAACTTTCAAAAGCTAGCGTAAACACCACTGTTAGAGGCTCTCGCCTAATCAAACAACTTTATTTCGATCACTATAGATCATAAAAGTACACCATAAAACAAGACACTTAGACACAAATAAGACATAACATTATAAATACTAATTCTATTTGCAATAGCAGCACAATAGAGCGATCAGAATGCATCATTATTTGCAACAGAAAAGTTAATTACAATAGCAGCAATAAAAATTACATCATTTTTTGTACTTGAAAACTTCATCATAGGATACTCTAAAATCAGCAATAAAACACATTAAAAATACTTGGAGGATGTAAAAAAACAGTGTTCACTTACACAAGGCCCACGATACGACTTTAGCAGGAGCCATACAGTATGCTACAGCCTAGGAACCATCAGGGGAGTACTTGGTATGCCTGATCCATATAGCCATTAAGAACTTGGCTGTACAGTATACAATCATGCGCGTTGTGTTTGTCTGCAGTATTCTATAAGCCTCCTTGCACTTTCTTACTCCCAGGTTTCTGCATAGTGGGGCTATCCATTTGGATCGAGATTGGTAGTACAAGGGGCAGAAAAATAAAACGTGCTCAAGTGACTCAGGTACCCCTTGGCAACAGGGACAATTTCCTTCAACCCTGTCTCCTACTTTGCACCATTTTCCTTTAAAATAATTTGCAGGTAGGCAACCATACCTAAACTGTAGGTATAGTTTCCTTGCTAACGGGGGTTCGATCTCATCTATCGTAGCCTCAAATGACGGTGTCTATTTAAAATTCATAAAAGCAACCGAGAGTGATCCCTTAAAATTCATTATCAAATCATTTTCAACAGTGCCCAAGTATACAGCTTTGAGACTGAGTTTATTAATCGGACTAAGGGTTTCTGGCAAATTCTTAGCTCGGCGCAACCAGGGAATCTTGTCCACAAAAGTTGGTGTCATTAATTCACTGGAGACCCACCCTGTAGGGCGCAGGTGCTGCAGTAGAACATAGCCGGTGCCAAAACATAAGTATTCTAAGTGCAATTTTATGGGCAATTCTTTTCTGGCCTAGATCGAAGTAGAGTGGAATCAGCGGGGTGGACACTAGAAGATTCAATAGGGATCTAAAAAATGTATGTTCAGTTACAGATAGATTGCCACAATTTGAACAGCCCCACATTTCCCCACTAGAGAAGGCTGCACCTAGGGCTTTGACGTTATAAATCTCGAACGCTGGTGCCTTCTTTCTGGATATGGTTTTCCTACGAATTTTCGTTATATTCACTGTTAGTTGAATTAGGGATAGATGCACTCTTTCCAGTTGTGGGACCCAACTCATGTTCTGTATAAGTTTGATACCAAGATAATCAAACTCTGTCACTAGTTCTAGGGGGGCGCCACCTACATACAGACGCTCCTTGCATTTAGTCTTTAAGCTTGGTGAAAAAAGCATACATTGTGTTTTGGAGCTGCTTAGCTCCAACCCCCATTCCAGGCAAAATGCCTGAAAGTCATTTAGCAGCTGTTGGAGCCCCTGCGGCGACTTTTGATATCTGCAAAGTGTCATCCGCAAATGGGAGAGCAGGGATACATTTCCCTCTTATTTTTGGAGCGTCACAACTCTCCCTGCTCAAAAAGCTAATAACATCATTGATTAACAGGGTGAACAGGGTAGGCGCTAATACACACCCCTGTCTAACTACTTTATCAAAGTGAATCATCTCCGTTAGAGCCCCATTATCCCCCCACCTCACTTGTGCCAGGGTGTTCGTATTAAGTCTTATTAAAATGGGGTGGCGTGGTGAGCAAAATAACGATGGATTAAACCCAGATTTGTGACTGGGGGTGAATGTTTTGCCAATTTGCAACATTCCATCCATCATCTTGTGTGTCTTATTAAAATGTTCAGGAGGGGAGCAGGCACACCAATCTCTTCTAGGACTTCCCATAATTTCACTCCCGGTACCATATGAAAAGCGGCTCGCATATCAACAAAGGCAACATATAATTTGCCGTTGTGGATATTGACTTCCCTCCAGAAAATACACATAAACCAGAAGATTTGGTATAGGTTACTCACTTGTGCCCTAAAACCAGCCTGCCACTCTGAAATAATATTCCTCTTGTTGATCTAATCTTGGAGGTGGACAAGGACCTGTGAGGATTTTTTTTTTGTAGGGAATCTACAAGGCTAATGGGCCTATAGTTCACTGAAAGCGCATGGTCCCTCTTCTTAAAAATTGTAACTATTTCTGCCAACTTCCATGATTGGGGAATTTCCATACTCGAGAGGATACTATTAGAGTAAATTAATATATGGACCCCAAATTTCTAAGTTTCCTTTGTATAAGTATTTGGGTGTTCTGTTGGGTCCAGGAGCATGTCCAGAAACACAAGAGCGAATTGCTTTTTCAGTCTCACTGAGCAAAAATTGCAACTCGTTAGGTTCAAATGGAGCCCCACTCACATCTAAGATGTCTCTGTCATTATCCATCCTACGCTTATCTGTGTACAGATGGCTAAAAAGTACAACCCACTCTTCTGGTTGGATACAAAAGACAAGCGCAGGTTTATTCCCCTAGAAGCCACAGCTGCAGTTTTCCAAAAATCTTTGGTGTCCCTATTAACCAAGGCATCATGCAGATACGACCATAGCAAGTCTTCCCACACCCTATTTGTGTTAGTGATTACTACCCTATGGTGTGCTTTAGATTTAATTATCTGTACCTGTGATTTAGATTTAATGGCAGCAAGGGGCTCACCTTTCACCACTCTACACGTATTATAATACCAGGACTCGGTTTTAGGGCAAGGTTTCTTTTTTATCTTGGTTTGCCCAAGACATCCCTTATTATATGCCCTAGCTTTTCACGTGTTTGTATCATCGTTTCATTTCTCATATTAGTAGGGAGTTTGGATAGATGTTCAAAGTAAGCATTAATAATTCCCTTGATGCTATTTAGCACCGCAGGGTTTTTGACAACCCACTCCCACCTAATAGATCTGAGGTTATTAGTGGGCTGGACTGCTCCAATATCACAACGACCCTTACTCCCATAATGTGGGGTTTTCTTAATACTCAATAACAAGCTGAGGGCTCCCGTCTAATCAACTGTGAAAAAGTCAACAGGGATGCACATATAGTCTTCTATGAATTACATTTGATCCACTTACTAGGAAACTGACTGTATGTCACTGAATTCATTTAAAGATTTTTTTTAAAAGATGATAAATGTCAGTTGCAGATTACATAGTGTTTTTAAGAAATGTCAGTGGCTTACTTGAGAAGAGAAGTTAGTGCCTTTTCTGCTGCATGACTGCGCCCCACGTAGTTCAGCACTCGGTTTCCCGCCAGGAATGTCAGGTTGGTTTTGTTCTTTTTACCTTTCTCATACCCAAGGAGTTTAATAACCTGAAACAAGCCAACAGGTAACTACAGCTGAGAGAAAAGTATGTTCCCACCAACGAGAGTGGATTTTAAAGACTCATGATACACTATCCGGCAAGGAAAACAACTTGGTCATTCAATATAAAACAACACAGCAAGCTAATAGGAGTCTACAGAGGTTCTAATAGTCTATTAACACAGTTTGCTGAGCTAGTTATTGAAAGAAAATGTACCAAGAGGCAATCAGATATGCATAGCGACACACAAGTTATCAAATCCAAAAAAGACATAATTTATTCAAGTTGCAAGGTAAGTATGCTACTTCAATCCTTTTTATCGAATAGAATTCAAACTGTCTCTCTCGGCGAATTCTCTGCCAAACCATTCTCACTGCCTCGTGGAGTCCCTCAGGGGTCATCTATGAGCCCGACACTTTTTAACATTTATGTATCCTCGCTGGCTCCCCTGATTGAATCGTTTGGCTTCAGTTTGACATCTTACGCGGACGACACCCAAATTGTGGTATCGCTGCGGCCAAGAAGGATGTTGGGAATGGCATCCCGGCTCCATGATTGCATGACAGCTGTGGGAATCTGGATGGCCCAAAATTGCCTCAAACTCAACTCCGGTAAAACGGACTTTGTGTTGTTTGGTAACGACCCTAATTTCTGGACCCCTGCTTGGTGGCCGGATACATTGGGTCCTCTCCCTATTCCTATCAAGAAGGTAAAAAATCTGGGAGTCTGGATAGACAATCAGCTCAGGTTCAGGGATCAAGTGAATGCGGTGGCTTCATCCACATCGTATATTCTTAGATCCTGTAAGAAAATAATGCCATTCTTGCCCAAAGACAGTCAACAAGCAGTTATCACTGCCTTAACCATGTCCAAGCTGAATTACTGTAATAGTCTCTACATCAATATCCAGGAAGGGTTTATGAACAAATTACAACTTTTGCAGAATGCAGCTGTCAGACAGCTTACCGGTACACCAAAACACGCCTCAAACTTGGCTGAGATTAGAAGGCTCCACTGGTTGCCCGTTAAGAAGCGCGTCTAGTTTAAAGCACTATGCTTGGTCTTCAAAGCCCTTCAAGGTACTGGGCCAGACTACCTAAAACAGTGATTTCATTGGTATGTACCAAAAAGACCATTGCGTTCCTCAGAAGCAAGATTGGTGTCCGTAACCTTTGAGAAAAAAAAAAAGCTAGCTGGGGTGGCAGAAGTTTTGTGGCTGGCGCACCCAAGGCATGGAATGGTCTCCCGTTGCATCTTAGATGCATAACCAATCTACTTGCCTTTAGGAAGGCTTTAAAAACATGGCTTTTTACTGTCTAAATCCACAATACTCTCTTCGTTTTAAGCTCTGCAAGACTTTACATAGCGCCAGGACACCTCTGGGTAACAGATAGCGCTCTATAAATGTCATTACCATTAACATATGCTCTCAGTTGTTTTTTCCAATTTAATAACAAATAATAGCTGAACAATCCCAGACGGTGGGCAAGCGTGGGGTCCATTGATAAAAAAAAGAGCATCACAATGAAGTAGCCTTAAAATATTTGCTGTATATTTAAGTCAATTAGGCGCCTAAAGTTATCACAATTATCTGTGGTCCGATAATTTAAACTGTAATGGGAACACAGGGGTCGTTTAAACGCTTGATAAAAATAGACACAATTGTATCTTTCAACTTGGTTTTAGGTGTTGGCAACAGACAGCTTTACTTGTATGTGTTGTATGTTGAAGACCTATTGTTTCCAATACTTTACTTATACATAAAGTGGGCTTTAGGTCAGCCCCTTCTTGCTCGTGATTGGATAGCGTCATTATCTATCTCACTTCCCTGCTCTCTATTCAATGCCTTTTTTCCCTATTCTTGCTATTGTCTCACCTAGGAGCATTTAGACCACAGTGTTTTGATTTGCTGATGTATTCTTCCACGGCTGGCGGCAGATCTTGCATGGCACTGCATTTAAGTGACTAGTTATTTGATTGCCCTTTCTCCTCTGGCGTCTCTTTCTCCCTCTCGAATACCCTTCATTCTCCTCTCTTCTAACTCACCACCCAGCAACGCCCTCTTCCTAGTTTTTTGCACCTGACTGACCATACTATTGGCAAAAATGCATCTTAAGATTTTTTTGGGCCAGTCCAATATAGCCGCATACACATTCCAATGACAGCCACCATAAAAGAGCACACATCTATCTAGTCATCTTTGAAAAGGATTAAAAAAACGAAAAAAAAGCCATTTGAAATTCCTGCCACTGATGCGTGATCAGCAGCCATCTTTGAGTTTGGTTTCTAAAAATATTACAAAATGCTTTCAAAGATCGCTGCAGTGAATGCTTTTGCATCCACGGGGACCATCTTTGAGTGCATTTTGTAACATTTAACCAAATCCTATCCAAAGATGGCCATATCAGATGAATGCACATTTGCAGCGGCTATCCAGAATAAAAATAAAACATTGGCAATAGGTTTCACATCCAAGACCTTTTAGCTTTGCCAATACTTGTTCTTCGTATTTTTTTCAAGTCATTACATGATGAGTGAAAATAATTTTACTTCCACGTATTATACAATGTGATTTACCAACAGCTTCTAGCTGATAATTAATCAGAGTGAATAATTGAGGAAAATGTATTAAAAAAATGATGCCTCATTTTTATTTTATAATTTCTTTTAAAAAAATGCTCTGCTGCAAAACCTCTCCAGTGCAAATTCTATTAGCATTAGGAGTCTTCTGAGTTTATAACCCTGTGTACAGATATGTGCAAGAAATAGGAATAACACATACAAATGTTATTTGAGTTTGTTTTACATGTTACTTCTGTATTATTTTTATTTTGTGATCCTAGTTCATACCAGCAAATATTTTTGAGCTAACTAGGAGCAGAGCTCTTTTTGATCTCAAAGATTTTACGATCATTGTTACCACCATCTATTGTTTGGGAATAAATACTTATGTGCTACCACCATCTGTACATGGTGGTAACAGGAATCGAAAAATCTTCGACAGTAAACAGAGCTCAGCTCCTAAATAGCACAAAAAATATCTGCATGGTGACTGGCTTCAAAAGGTTGCATACACTGGGTGCAACACTTGGAGAGAAATAGGTATAAATGTTATTTGTCCTAGAGTTGTCTGCCCTGCTAAGGTCAGATGTCTAACCTTATGAGTGTTACGCACTCACTATTTTGTGCCGCTGCTTAAAGTACGTTAATAATAATACTGAAAATAATCATACAAACAATATGTATTATTTAGACATCAACTCAAATCTGTCTAGGCGCATGAATATTAATGGCTATTATCACTCAATTTGAGGGGTGTAGTCATTCTTGGGCCTCAAAAGATCTTGCCAGAGATTCAAATCTGTGACCTGCAAGTCCTAACGTGGCACTTCAGCCCAGTGGCCTTTCTTACCAGCTAACATGTATGAATTTAGCAGTGTTCACCCAAGTTGTAGAAACTACGTTAATGTTTCACTGCCTGGATCACGGTTTCGAGGAAGAGGGTGGGAGAGAATGTATTGTAAAAAATTATTACAGAAGTAACATGTAAAACAAACTCAAATAACTTTTGTGTGTGTAATTTCTATTTCTTGCACATACCTGTACACAGGGTTTATAAACTCAGAAGACACCTGATGCTAAAAGAATTTGCACTGCAGAGGTTTTGCATCAAAGCGTTTAAAAAAAAAAAGAAATTACAAAATACTATAAGGTTTCTTGTCAAGACAGTGAAGGAGTGAGCACCATAATGGGCTCTATAAAAAAAAAAAAAAAGTCAAAGTTTCAAAACAACTACCTCTATGACATATATATGGGTGGGATTGTGCTAATCTTTATGTAAGAAGAACACCAAATAAGCAAAATATGGACAATTATCCCTAGTACTGAGTTAGAGTATTGCAGTTTCTTCAAAAGAGCATATTTTAATTAATGGTTGAGCAAAGGACATCTATTGGATACATTTAATTTATCTTAATGTCTAGTAAAACACCTTCACCGTTAGGAGCTCTATGGATGAAACTCAAAAAGCATTTGTGCAACCAAGTTCAACCTAGGAGCACATACAAATCCACAAGTGAAGGCAAAATCCCAATCCTGACTGACACCGTTACGAATGAATTAATGTAACTCCTATACTGCTTGCTGGTAGTCTCTCACCACACCACGTACACAAATATAAAGGTACAAGTATGGTGTTTCTAGTGTGGCACTCGTGAGGCAATATCTCCATATTAAATGGCACTGTGAAGGAATGGTTCCCTACACCTGATTTCCACATGGAAGAAAAAAAGTTGCACATGGGACTTCCTGTGAGCAACGATGATAGTGCTGGGTATTGGCAGAAGATTTATTACAAGGGTTCAGCCTCTCTATACAAATCCTACAATTAAACTACTCCACGGTGGGAATATCTCTCCGCCATGTAGGACATTTAGGGCACCCGCCAGGGGTGTCCGCTTTCTCCACTTTTATTCGCACTCTATATATCACGCCCAATTCAAAGTCCCTTATACTCAATCAATGATTCAGCCAGTGATATTTAATGGTGTTGAGCTTACAATTACTTGTAAGAACAGTGGTCCCTAGAGAAACAACAGTAACAAGCATTTGCAATGCAATAGGTCTCGCATTTGCGAGAGTTAGAGCTATTAGTGCTGTAAATGGCAATGTCTTTTACCCAGGTGTATTTGTTTTGAGTGTTGTGGCTGGATGTGGTGCACTGTAATTGTTCTTGCATTTCTATATAGCGCTAACAAGATGAGCCTGCAGTGTGCTTAGAAAAGAAGGAAGCAGGACGCGTTTGTTATTTAAAAGGGTGGAAGTGACACAGACCAGACGGAAAAAAACACATCACATGCCAAACAACTAACCATTTTGAAAACTTAAATAAATGACAACAGCTTCTAAAATAAATCCACTTACTACCAGATTGGGTAACTTGACAGAACTTGGGTCAGTATATACAGAAACAGCATACATCCCAAAAAGTCCTTCTCAAGAGTGTTTTTTTAAAACAGCTGGTGAGGGGGGAGACACACCACGGTAGTGAAAGCATGTGTTTGTGCATGTTGCACTTTGCTGCTGGCAGGCGATCGAACATTATGCACAGCAATTGCGGATTATGAGCCAAGTTATAGTGCCAAAGAGTAAACAGTGAACCTGATAAGCAACCATCCAGCATCTCAGTCGGCGAGCTCTGCACCACTAGAAGGACTGTGTTTTGCATCGGTGAGCTCTCCCCCACATGGGCCACGGACCTGCCAGAGCCCTTTCTGCGGTGATCCGGGCACGGAGGACGGGTGCAGGGAGCAAGAGCAGCTGCTCTTGAGTATGTTGTGCCCCCGAGGGGGAACTGCCAACACATATGTACTTGCTGGCCACACAGGACAATCAGCACAGAGATCTGAGACCCAAGTCCTGAGCGAGGGTTCGGTGCAGGATCTCTGGAAGTTGGGCGTAAAGAGGGAGGGGGGGGGGGGGGGTACATGTGGCTTGTACCGGGGTGCTGGGGAGCTTTGGTGGAGGGGTGGCACGCTGCTCCAATTGTGCCGCGGATGGAACGGGGTTTGCTTGCTGCAGAGTCACAGAATTATTTTCTTTTTACATTTTGGGATGTCTACGCAAATTGGAGATGTTTGTCTGTATTCCACAGCCCTCCTGAAGATGCAATAAGATTTAGTGTCTAGAAATTTTCCTGCACTCTTATTTGGTAGATGTGGCGGTTTCAGTAAACTGAAAATGAGAGAAGCCTGGGAGACCAAATAGTTAAGGTGGGTATCTAACTTTTTATTGGGGGGGGGGGGGGGGTGGTGTTAATTGCTGCAGACTCCCACCGTCCAACCACAGACAGATTTTTCAATATGGAGCACCAGGCAGGAAAGATAATTCTCAGGAAAATTGGATGCCTACAGGACATTGTTGACTAGAGAAGCAAGAGAATGCAAAGGCGATCAGTGTCACCACACAGGCGCACATGTATGTGTCATGTTACAGTGGCCTTGTGTGATGGCACAACACATATGTACACATACAACATATCGCAGTCGTCATTTAATTTATTTTCTTTTTTATTTACCATTTCAAGATGGCAGACAACCATCTTGAAATGGTAAATAACCTGGTGGGAGAAGTTAACATTACCAAGCAGCAGAAACAGATGGGGAAGAGGAGAAAAAGGGGAGTATGGAAAAGGGCGTAAAATAGTTTTTAAAAACTACAGCGTAAACAATGGAATAGCTGGGGTGAGTGGAAGCAACACGGATAGAGGAAGAGGGGGCTGGAGGAGAGACGCAGCACACACTGAGAGGCCAGATAAACGCATGTACTCCCATGGAGTGCTAGAAGAGATGGAAGAAAGTAGGTCTCTGACTGCAAACTGTGGAAGGACACAAGCCATCTAATTAGAACTCAGTAAAGAAGAAATACTTCAGAGGAGGAAATGAAAAAAAATAGGGAGTAGAACCGTAAAATAAGACCTAGGGAAATAAAATAGGCAAGAAAGTCTTCCAATAAATAGCAAGGGCTGTCTCAAAGTCGGCAATATGTACATATTTAAATGTATTAGAGACAACCAGTTTTCTAGAACACAATAAAGTAAAAGCAGTCTGAAGGCTAGACCCCAAAAAATAGTCTTCTGCAGCGATTCATAACCTTTTGACTTTTGTGGACCCCAAACGAATCACTACTGAAAGCTGGGGACCAACGTCAAAGCAATTTCTATGATATGAACCTCAAAAGAATACACACAAAAACAGAAATAAGAACACATCAAACAAAAACACGAATTGTGAAATATTTCACTTAATCTACAAATGGAAAAATAAAAGAAGAAAAAAGAAATCTAAATTTTAAATGTAAAGGTTGGAACTTTTTCATTTTTGTGTGTTCTTTCGACACAAAAGACGTATGCTAGATTCTAGTACATCAATTTGTCTTTTTTAGCTCTGAATGCATGCCCTTTTTGTCAGCACATACCAGTTCTTAATTTAAGGCCACCAACGTCCACAGTATATTCCGTTAGCTCCACCTGTGCAGCTCCCATGATTCAAGACAAGGATGCCAACTTAACTTTTTAGCCTCTAATTTCAAATTCTTTCATTAACAGAACGTTTTTTAATTTTCAATTTTTCTTACATTTATTAGTCACCTAAAATGATTTAATTTTCTAAACAGTTGCAGACCTCTTCTCCCCCCCAAGTACTGTCACAGACTCCAGGCTAAGGTTCACTGGCCTACTGTATTAAATCACTAGCACCGCCTTCCCCAAAGCTGCCTCTAATTCACACCATTTTCTCTTGATGTCTGTTACTCCGGACTGGTGGGTGACTTACTCTGAACTGACAGACTTGGCCACGGACAACAGAGGTGAGCATCAAATGCTCACACTTAAGCCTTGTTGGACAACAGCAGTGTGCAGCAAGTTATCACAGTTTAGCCATGTCGTGCAGATTAATCTGTTCTCAACACTAGCATGGCCAGAGTGATTCTAAACAAAGGATAGATGAACACCATCTCATGAGCCAACACTTTAGAACTCGAACCTTGGACCGGTAGGCTGCACTAAGACCTCCGCTGTGGGCACATTAATTACCACAGCAACGTTTCTTATCAGATTAGTCTAATAATTACCCGTATCTGATAATGCAAAAGAAATAATAAAGACCATAAAGTGGCATTTGCCAAGAAAGTACTAGTAGGGCAATGCTGAGAGTACGTGTTTCTGTTCATTATCTCAGAAGCAAGTGCATCCAGATTTAACACCAACAGTCTTCCAGCCAATCTCCTACGCATTCACTTTGAAAATCAATCAATCAAATAAACTTTATTCTGTTTCACATCGGAGAACCATAAAAGTTAAAAAAATTGCATGTACATAAAAACAGTGATACGTTAAAACATGATTTAAAAAGTAAAACCCCATACACAATTTATAAATAGAGCCAAGTCCCCCCAAATTAATCAGTAACCATAAAGTGCAATGTGCCAGGAGAACATATCTTCCTATTATATTTACTTTATGGCGCAAGATAAACCTTCAAAACTAATAGATACTACATAGGGAGAGAGCAACACAGGGGGGTAAGCAGAGCGTGTGAGGGGAGAAATCGCTTGAGAAGTGGTAACTCACAAGGATGACAGCAGCACACAAGAGTGATGGGGGCATGGGAGAAGCACAAGAGTACAAGAACCACAGGGACATCTGGAGGAAGGACACAAGGGAGAGAGCTAAAAACACATCCATTGGGGTGTGGTCTGGCCACGATGAAGATGGCCGCTTGATGCTGAGGCTCAGTGCTGAGGGGAGCCCCAGACGATGGTGAATTGCCCTTCGGGTCATTAGTCACACATTTTTCATGGAAAATGCAGCTCCGGAATATTCGGTCTTCCTGCTGTGAAGTTTTCAAGGCTCTGGGGTGGCTCCTTCATGAAATACGAGGCAGTTTTTGTCACGAGCTGTGACACACGCAAATCTCCCAGAGCACAGCTGACAGGTGTTCGCACCTCTCAGGAATGCGGTGAGCAGCTTCCGAGTGCACCAGACTTTCCTGAGATTTCAACACAAAAATTAAAGGAGTGATGACTGCGAAGGGATTGAGGGAAAGACAGTGGCGTTTTTTTCATTGTGACACATGACTCCAGCTACAACCAAGGTCTGTAGAGTTCATATAGAGTTCACATACTGTCTTCAATAATTACCTCACGAAGCCGTGGCTTCAGCTGCAATCACTAATGTGAAGTCTGCATCCTGTTTTAAAGATTCCATATGGCTGTTCTGCTGAGTTGGGCTACGCACTCAAGCTGAACAAATGCTTTAACCTTTCATAAGGAAAATGTAAGTAATTAAAACACAGATACCGAGGCCTGTTCTTTTCTGCTGTGGGGAGCCTGGTATATGGACAGGAATTCCTTAGTGAAAGAGAGAGATAGAATGTCTTCATCAAGGTGCACAGTCCCAGATGGGAGGTAACAGAAGCTGGACAAACTAATGTGCTGTTTGGAAAATGCCATATAAAGCCCTTTAGAGTTTCAACTTAACTACAATAAAGAATTGTGAAATGTAGGTGTTGTTGGGAAGACTGCCCTATGGAACTGAACTGTAGTGTCTATTAGCACACAATTTAACTGAAGAAATGTGCTGCCTGTCTCTGTGGAAATTCTGTGAAAAATATTAACAGTCTACAATATTATATCCAATAGCCTGTTCTTTAATCTATGTGCAGTAAGAAAACTAGAATATTGACAGAAATTCTTTGACTGCCTTTGATATACTCTGTCTGCATGATGCACGCCTCCTACTTCATAATTAATGCGGCGAATATACGGCCATTATAAATACAGCAACAGCTTTTTATGCTCTGCAATCGGCTCCTTTTTTTCCCTGATATGTATGTTGTATACACTTCCTGCCTGCTAAAGCATCTGAGGCGATTTTCTTGCATAAGTGGTTGGCTCTTTCAAGTCATGAGATTTGCCAACATTCGCCTGAGGCGATTTTCTTACTAAAATGGTTGGCTCTTTCTAGTGAAAAGATATACCGATACCCAGTTTTGACAGGTCTTGCTGATATTGTGGTCACTGACATTTTGTAAATTGTGTGGTTTGAGATATTGTCTTACACTCTTGCTCATAAATATTAGATTAACCTCTACCACATTATTTTTTAACAGTCCGTTTGACTTACTCCTTACACATTCGTACCTGCTGATTGATGCACAGTAGATGTACAGAGAATATAACTGTTCTATATCAAAGAAATAACGCTGTTAAATTGAAAATGCCTGCTGGCAAAACAAATGGAAAATCTACGAAACCACTCCTCTTTTCTGAGACCTTGCACCAAGCTCGTTCCACTACGGATTCAAGAGGTACCACTTCTCCAACAGCAAATCACTCACACTCTACAGCCTCGTCATCTGACTCAACTATGGAGCATATTCTACAAGAAATTTCTGCTGTGAGTCGCCGTCTGGAAGGCATGGAAATGTCCATATCAGCTTTAACGAACGAAACTAAATCTATTCGAGCAGATATTGCTGGGTTCCAGAATTGTATGGATGGTCTAACAGCACGAATAGTAACAGTAGAGAATCGCCTTGATGCTATTCCAGATCGCAACCAGGAACTACTCTTTCTCAGAAGTAAAATTGTAGATTTAGAAGACAGAAGCCGTCGAGATAATGTCCGCTTCCTTGGATTTCCTGAAAAAATAGAAGGAGCAGATGCTAAATCCCAAAAATCACAGGTCTCACTTTTGATCCGCTGTTGGAGATGCAGAGAGCCCATCGTATTGGACCACCCAATATCGGAAAATATAGTAGACCTCGTCCACTCATAGCCTGCTTCTTACGACATGACCAGGCCCGTCAACTCATTGCTTCAGCCCGGACCCAAGGTCCATATACATTCGAAGGTCATGAGATAAGAATAGCTGCAGACTTCTCAAAAGAAACTAACGAACGTCGCAAAGCTTTTCTGTCTCTTAGACACCGTCTTCGCCTACTCAACATAAAGTATGGACTTTTTGAACCTGCACGTCTGCGGGTCACCAAAGATGGGATTTCCAAAAACTTCTTTGATCCAGGAGACCTTTGTCATTTTCTAGACAATATTTCTCCTCAAAATATGGAGTGTTCAGAATTAATTCCAGATCCCATCTCTTACCCTATACCCTTGAAATCTTCGTTGTCTTCCAGCGAAACTCGACATAATTCAGATAGTTCCCAAAGCAGAGGAAGAGACCTAGACCGACCTGTACGTTCCTTGGGGGATCGAGCGCACGCCCTTCAAGCAGTTGCCACCCTTACGAAGGAAAGAGACAGAGACAAATCTCGCTCTCCCTTGAAGCCTGCTTCAAAAGAAAAGGATGTTTCCTGAACCATAATCTGTTATGTTATGTTATGTTAAATAAATTTATAGGGGCGCAACTAACACCATTAGGTTTCTTGGCGCCAAAGTAAAGAGAGCAGAAGATAGCGCAAAGGCCGTTTATTGATAAGATTCTGTGAAAAGAAAAGTTTTAAGGGCAGATCTGAAGCTGGGGTACGAAGTGGTCAATCTCAGGGACAAGGGGAGGGAGTTCCAAAAAGTGGGAGCCAGGAAGGAGAACTTGAGCCCGCCGTGTTTCTTCCTCTTATATCTAGGGATGGAAAGCAAGACCATTTGGGAAGACCGGAGAGTGCGGGAAGGGACGTAGGATTGAAGAAGGGAAGAAATATAGAGGGGGCCCTGGCCGGCTAGAGATTTGTAAATGATACAACCCAGCTTGAACTTACAGCGGGCGGCTACAGGGAGCCAATGAAGGCTCTTTAGGAGGGGACGGACATGATGATCTCTAGGGAGGCAGTGGATCAGGCGGGCAGCCTGATTCTGGATCAGCTGAAGCCGCCTGAGTTGGTAGGCTGGGATGCCTACATAGAGCGCGTTGGCGTAGTCTAACCTCGATATTACAAGCGCCATCAGGGCCAAGGTAAGAGCCTCGGAAGTAAGTAGCCGGGAGATTTTCTTAATTTTCCTTAATTGGAAATGGCTGGAGGAGACTACCGCGCTAATCTGGGGCGTCATGGAGAGATTACTACTGATGACGACTCCCAGACTTTTAACACAGTTGGCGGGGCTAGGTGGACTGCCAAGGCTGAGAGGCCAAAAAGAAGAATCCCAAGGGTTGAGGGGACCCCCGACAAGAACGAGTTCGGTCTTGTCGGGGTTGAGCTTCAGATGGTTTGAGCTCATCCAGTTGCTGATAAAGCACAGGGTATTTTGAAAGGTGGCAATAGAGTCAGCAGAGGAGTTGATGTTAAAAATTAGTTGTATGTCATCAGCATAATTGAATGCTGTGACATTGAACTGACGGAGGGCGCAGATAAGTGGGGAAAGATACAAATTAAAAAGGAGGGGGGAGAGGGAAGAGCCTTGTGGGACACCACAGGACAGTTTGACCTGGGAGGCAGTAAACTGGGATAGTCTGACAGCTTGATGGCGTTGGGTCAGAAAGGATCGGACCCAGGCCAGAGCGGTGCCCTGGATGCCTGCCTCCCTGACACGATCGACCAAAATTTGATGGTCGACCGTGTCAAAGGCGGCCGACAAGTCCAGGAGGACCAAGGCCTGGCAGATGTTCACGTCCGCGCCCCTGCGCAGTTCCTCCATAACAGAAAGGATGACGGCTTCTGTGGGTTATTTTCTCACATCCATGAAACAATGGAAGTTTCACCCATTCGGCATTTACAGTAATAATATTCATATGATTATCAGATGAATGCTTAGATTTTTATTTTTTATAAGAATGTAGTTATAACTTTCCAATATGGCGATTAATTAGAAATATTATGCACTTAGAGTTAGTATTTGTAAGTATTAAATACTAAACTTTAAACTGTTCCCCTCTCTCTTAAACAAAAATCGATAAGTATAACTATTTAATTTTAAAAACAACAATTCTTTCTTACTTTTCCTTTTCTTTACTCTGTATAACTCTGCTGGCCTATATCTCCTTAACAGTTAAGGATTACAGTTCTCCTATCTCTTCTTTTTCTTTCTCTTATTTCCCATATAGTACGAATATTATGAATTACATTAATATAAGATATTTCATTCTGATGTTTTCTTCTCTTCACATCTCTTTTCTTCTACTCCCTTTTTCATCGACTCGCCATCTTCCTATCTAGTTAATATTCTCTAAATCTATTCAATGGCTATATAGTATATTTGATGACACTGTCTTTCCTTACTTCTTTTCTCTTTGATTTTATTATTAGTCTTCCTACTTTCTCTTCTCAAATTTCACTACTACTTTCTATTTGACCCTTTTAAATTTTCTCAGTCTTTACTCCTGTTATGAATTTGAATGATTTTTTGTGTGTTTTTTCTCTTCTAATTTCTTCTATACTTCTTCGTTAATTATTCAGTTGATAAGTTGTTAATTGTTTCAATATTTCAATATTTAATTGTTCTGTTATTCACTCACGATACATTTTTGAATATTTATGATATGCTAGTTCCTTGACATAGCAATACTCAATTATTGTGTATGTGTGTGTATGTATATGTATGTGTGTATGTATGTATGTGTGTATGTGTGTGCATGTGTGTATATGTATATGTATATGTATATATATATATATATATATATATTTTCTTTTTTGTCACACGCAAGTTGCCTTATTATTGATTAATCTACTCCTTTCCTACATTGTTTACATATAGGATAATATAATTCTGATCCGTTTCTGACTAGATGAGTTAACAATCTCTCCATGAATATTATATAATATTGTTATATTTGTCTGCTTTACCTTATTATGTAATTCATGTGTCTTATCTTATTTTCCTCTATACTGTATTTTCATGATACTTGTTTCCTTCTCTTTCTTCATTTCGAACTCTAATTTCCAAAATATGTTGGAATGCGATATATGCTGTCTCATAGACCCCTCCCTTACCATTGATGGTCCCATCGGATGGGGTTCCCCCAGCGCAAGTAGCCCACAAGTCTAGACTCACAGCTAAAAGATTCATTTTGTTGACACTGTGTTCATACTACACAGTATAGTACATTAATCTCCTTTTTTTCTGTTCCATTTCTTCTGTCCTATTTCTTCTTCTCACTTAATTTACTACATCACGTTCTGACTTCCTTATTAAATTTGTATTGCTAGGTTTTTTGTTGTTGTTTTTTTTCCTTTTTCTTTTCTTTTTCTTCCCTTTCTCTTCCTTTTTCTTCCCTATTCTTATCTGACATGGCCACTTCACATGACCTCCGGGTAATAACCTGGAATGTTCATGGATTGACACATTATATTAAAAGAAAAAAGACACTCTCTTATTTACAGTCCAAGCATGTGGATATAGCTCTCCTTCAAGAAACCCACCTTGACGCTAAAGAGTCTGAAAAATTATGTAGAGACTGGGTGGGACGGGTTATACACAGCAGCATACAGAAGAGAACAGATCCGGATGCGACACCAACCCGCAAATGTGGAGTAGCGATTCTTAAACGTAAATCCTTACCAGTGACAGTCTTGAAATCCTGGATAGATCCGGATGGACTATATGTTTTTGCCAAACTTCGTATCGGTGAAACACACATATGCGTTGGCTCAATTTACGCTCCCACTGGAGCAAAACGATCATTTCTCCTTCAATTAAACCGCCTTTTAACTGAAATAGGTGCTACCCAGTTTCTTATCGGTGGAGATTGGAATCTAGTGTGTGATCCAGTCCTAGACAAAACAGGCCCTCTAGATAAGGCAAATGCGGCAGATAGGGCTCTAATGGACGATGTGGTGGCAGATAATGGTTTGGTAGACCATTGGAGACTTTCTCACCCGATGGATAAGGACTATACCTTCACTTCCCCTACGCATGGCACGCTCTCTCGTTTGGACTACTTTTTAGTCTCTCAAAATATAGTTCAAATAACACAGGACTCTCAGATACTGGAGGCAGCGATCTCTGACCCTTCTCCAGTTCTACTTTTCTTACAAACTCGTTTATCTAAGCCAGGTCGCAAACCCTGGCGTCTAAATATTCAACGTTATAGGACACCCAAAAACAAAATTTTATTACAATCCCATTTTCAAAACTTTATGTCAGTCAATCAAGGGTCCGTTGACTCCAACAGAACTCTCTGGGCGGCGGCAAAAGCCACTATCCGCGGACAGCTTATGAGAGATGCAGCGCAGTTTAATAAACAAAATGCTAGAAGGCAAAAAGAATTGGAGCAAGATATTGTGTCTTATACTCGATTATATACACTTAATCCAACGATACCACATCGCAAGTTATTGGAAAAAGCTCGTATGGCTTTAAATAACCTTTTTACCTCTAAGGCAGAATACGCCCTACATAGAATGAAAGGGAGACATTATGAGCAGGGGGAAAAAGCGGGAAGATTATTAGCAGCCCAGCTACGTCAGCAGCAAGCAGCTATGGCTATACCAGCCATTAAGTCAATGAACGGTGTTACTCTAACTAAACCCCAAGATATTGTTAACGAATTTGCCCAGTACTATCAATCTCTTTACACTGCTGAAATTCAACTTGACACTGACAAGTTGGATTCTTTCCTTACAGATGTAAACCTACCCTGTTTGTCAGATGAAGGTAGAATCTTATTAGAAGGTGAAATTACCAGGGAAGAAATATCGCTTGCAATTGCTGGCTTGCCATATCATAATGCCCCAGGAGAAGATGGCTTTCCTGCAGAGTTTTATCGTTGGGCAGGAGTGGATGTGCTTGACTCTCTTTTACTCATTCCAAGAGGCAGAGCGTGAGGCCTCCTTGGGCCTTATATCTAATAAAGCTATTATTGCTGTGTTACCTAAACCTGGTAAAGATCCTTTATTATGTAGCAGCTATCGTCCAATATCTTTATTGAATTGCGATATCAAAATTCTAGCTAGCATTCTGGCCTCTCGCTTGCGTAAGGTTATCCCATCTCTCATACACTGTACCCAAGTAGGATTTGTTCCGGGGCGTTCCTCTAGGAACCATCTTCGCACTCTTGCCCACACATTATGGTATGCCAAGAATCTTCCTGATGACGCTTTGGCCTTGTCGCTTGACGCGGAAAAGGCGTTTGATCGGATTGAATGGGATTATCTTTTTAGGGTGTTACAAAAATTCGGCCTGGGAGTTCAATTCATAAACAAAATACGCTTGTTGTACAAAAATCCTTCGGCACAGGTAAATTGTGGGGGCTTTATCTCAGATCTATTCTCTATCAACCGAGGTACCCGTCAGGGTTGCCCCCTCTCTCCGTTACTCTTTCTTCTAGCCATGGAACCGTTAGCTGCCTCCTTAAGACAATCTACTTCTATTAAGGGCATTTCTCTTCCGACAGGTGAATCCAAAATCTACCTCTACGCAGATGATATTCTTCTTACACTCACAGATCTCTTTACCATCTGTGTTAAAAATAATAGATGACTTCTCCTCCCTTTCCGGTTTCCCTTTCCGGTTACAAAATTAATTGGAACAAATGCGAAGCACTGCCCATCTCGAACGGGACCACAATAGCGGCCATTCAAGGTTTTCCCTTTCAATGGAAATCTTCTCATCTCAAATATTTGGGCATACTTGTAAACAAAGGTCTAGAGGGTATGGTTATGGATAATCTAAATCCCCTCATTGCTCAAATGCAACGTGATTTTGAAAAATGGAAGGCATTGGGTCTCTCAATGTGGGGCAGGGTTCAAGCCGTGAAAATGGTCACTCTCTCTCGTTTTCTTTATGTCCTCGGCATGCTCCCTATTCAGGTCCCTTTAACCACGTTACGCTCAATTGACTCTAAGATAAAATCTTTTATATGGAACTCTGTCAAACCCCGTCTCTCTACTTCAAAACTAAAGGCTCATCGTTCCTATGGAGGAATAGGTCTGCCCTCAGTGGAGCATTATTCTTTGGCATTACAGCTTTCTCATATGTCATATCTGCTTTCACATTCATCGGATGCGCCACAGTGGGTACATCTTGAACACTACCTTTCATTAACAAAAGCAGGTCTTTCTGTTTTATACGGCTCGGAATCTTGTCCCCGAGACTCCACTAATCCTATTTTGTTTGCTATGCGCGCTGCTTGGCAAAAGGCACACTGTTTACTGGGCTCACATCCTCGTCTTCATAGGAAAGCACCATTATGGAATAATTCTGCAATTCGTATTAATAGAAAATCAATTGTTTGGCCTATTTGGGAAACAGCAGGTGTTTCCACCCTAGATCAACTTTTTTCAAACGGTGATATTAAATCATTTGTCCAACTGCAGGAAAAATTTCATCTGCCTGATGTACAACTCTCAAAATACAACCAGTTACGACAATCCTTACAGAGAAGTCTAGGACCTCCACCATGGCTCTTACCCGACTCACCAATTGTGACATATCTTCACACTTGGGGTAAGATGAAAGGAGCTACATCTGGCTTCTATCAAACGCTTACTTTGCATCTCTTTTCTCAACCCTTATCACAAACTTTACGTACTAAATGGCAAACCTTATTATCAGTCTCTTATACCGATGATGAATGGTCTGACATTCTTAGCAATCTCAATAAGGGTGCACGTGAAGCACGATTGAAATTTTGCTTATTCAAGATTTTACATGATTGGCATTGGTCACCAACAAAACTGCACAAAGCTGGCCTGCTTCCCCATTCTAAATGCTGGAGATGTGATAGTACGTCTTGTAAAATTTCTCATATCATCTGTGGATGTCCAGTGATCCAACACTTTTGGAATTATATAGGTAAAACCTTATGTTCCACGATGACTCTACAAATTCCACTTTCGCATGCTACCATTCTTCTGCATGATACACGTCAGTCACAATCACTTTCTAAACCACAAGTCCGACTTTTACACACAGCCTTAGCTACAGCCAAAATGTGTATATTACGCCAATGGAAATCGCCCCAACCACCATCACAAGAAACATGGATGGTGGCCATGATCCAAACAGCTTCCTATGAACGTATTATATACAACATACAGGATCAATCTGATCTCTTTCTTCGAGTATGGTCACCTTTTCTAACTTCAAATACCGATACTAATGTTAATAACCCATCTACGCAGTAATTTAATTTCTATTTCCTCTTACTCTCACTCATTATTGGTGGTTATAAATCCTAATACATTTCCTATTTATCTACTATTTGTTGTTGGTTTTCATAGCTACTCACCAGAGCATTTACATGTAATTCTGCATCTTTTAATATATATATATATATCAAATCACAGGGGATTGTCCAAAATCTGGGTCGCACTCGAGTAGAGAGAAGCTTTTCCCCAAGCTTTATTCAAACCAAGCAACCACACTCGCCAGGAAAATTAATAGCATGCGTCCGCTCCCTGACGCGTTTCGAGTAATCTCTTCTTCAGAGGGTTTTGCGGTTCTTCATTGTTTGTACCTCTTGTTTTAGTTGGATGCAGGCTTGTGTCTCACTTACAAATTGTCTTGTCTGTATTGTTCCTATTCAAATATAAAATATTAAATATCTGACCTCTGTCCGGCTGGACAAGTTATACAAATACAGTACTGACTGGGTCTATATTCATTTCCCCCCCTTTTTATTGTTGTTTCTCTAGGGACCACTGTTCTCAAAAATAGCTTAATTCCCTAGGTCCCTGGCAAACCTTACTTGGGTTCCCTTGTCTCTTTATAATATGAGCTTAAAATTACAGCCTTAACCCCGGGAGAGTGAAACCCAGAAAAATACTGGTGAATTTTCTCACCTATTCCCTCAAGGAAAAAATTCTTAATTTAGCACTAAAAGCGAAGTCAGTGACGGCTTCTGGCTTCTCCTTTGAGATCCGGTCAGATCTGTCCAAGACAGACAGTGGGAGCTAGGCCAAAAAATGGACAAGTTTAGAGCTGTAGGGGCAACTGTTCAGATGAGATTCCCTGCCTTCCTGAGGGTGATGCATAACAACAAAATGTATAATATACGATCCCCTCAGGAGGCAGACGATCTAATAGCTTCTATAAGCCAGCATTCCTGAGAAGGGAAACTGATTGGGCTTCCAAGTCGAGGTGTTCTTTTTCTTCTTTTCCTTTTCTTCTTCCTTTTATAGGCTCCAGGCCCTCAGGATTTGTCCTCGGGATAAAAAATTCTTAAAATGGCCCAGTATGACAGTGTCACCTGGTTAACTGTGGGTTTTGCCCTGGGGAAAATTATAACTTGACTATGAGATATTCAAGAATAAAGGGTGATGTGACCAGAGAAGATAGGGGGAAATGGATTATAGCAAGTTAAGAAGGAGGTGAGAATAGGGGAGAAAAGATAAAAGAATATCTATAAAAACTAATTGAAAGGAAAAAAAATATTTCACAAAGGTTGGGAAAAGAGGGAAGGGTAGAGAAAAATAAAAAAAAAAAAAGGAAAAAAAAAAGAAGGGGGACAATAAAGATGAAAAAAGGGGAAAAAGGAGGGTAGGTAGGAAATGAAAAGAAAAAAAAAACAAAAATAAAGAAGGAAAAAAGTTTTTTGTGGAAAAAAACAAAAAACAACCATATATATATATAAAAGGGGGTCACAAACATGATAAGTTAATTTGGGTATCAATAGCTGAGGGGACCCTCTCTCCTCCCGATTCCAGGTCGTCATCAAGACTTCTCCTGCACCCTCCCCGCAAATATTTTTGCCTTGATAGCCAATTAGATTCTGAGGTGGAGGTAAGCCCTTTGCCTATTGGGTACTGTGGGGGCTCAGGGATGGTCTCTTTCTGACGTTAAACTGGCATCACATTACGCCAGTATCGATAAGGGAGGGTTTTCTAGGGGGGGGGGGGGGGGGGGGATGGGGGGGAAGAGTTAAAAAGTCCTCATAAGTTAGTCTCAGTTTATCCTGTAGTTTATAATTTAGTCTTTGGTGAAGTTCTGGCTGGGAGTTGTCGTAGGGACCGTCTTAGAGAGATTGGTTTTATAGGTAGAGGGATAGGAACGATGGAAAAGGTTAAGGCACTATGACCGGGTTGCCATTCTTATCCTGGAATGTCAACGGCCTGCGGGTGAAGGCTAGAAGACATAGAATCTTACAGTATCTGAAAGACTCCCCCGCACAGGTCATTGTCATCCAGGAGACAAACTTACTAAAACACGAGGTCAGGGATATGCTAAAGAATTTGAAGTGGGTGGACAAATTTGTATGCACGGACCACAATGCCAACATACGAGGGATCCTTATAATATTTAAAAAACAGATTAGCGCTCAAATTCTGGATCAGAAGGAAGATCTTAGTGGTAGATGGCTATTGATAAAAGTGCAGTTCGAAGGGCTAGTGTATACCCTAGTGGGTTATCATGGCCCGAATCAAGATTGCCCGTCTTTTCTGAACAAAATTCAGAATTATCTGATCTCTTGCCAAGACCCCATTATTTGGGTGGGAGACTTTAACATAGTTTTAAATCCCAAGCTGGACAAATCATCTAACTCAAGAGCAATAACACTCTCTAAATCTAGGCAAACTCTTATAGGTATAATGTCGAATCTGGGGCTGGTGGATGAATGGAGGCAGAGATCGGGCAGTATACCAGGGGTTTCCTTTCACAACTGCAAATATAAACATAAGTCAAGAATCGATTACGCCTTTTTCAGTCATAAGTTGACAGACGGCTTGAAGGAGATATCATATATCCCCTCCCACCTCTCCGACCATTCGGCCATTTTTTTCATCCTGTTTCATCATCAGCAGACCATGCAAACCTCTTGCTCTTTTGATCGGACGATTCTGCTTGAAGAGGATGAAATTTGCTTCCTTGTCGCTGAAGTTAGCATATTCCTGGATATTAATATAAATTCAGCCTCAATAGCCACCGTATGGGAAGCATTGAAAGCGTTCCTAAGAGGCGGCATAACAAATAGAGCCTCGTATAGACGTATGGTCTATAGATCCGCAGTCACTAATATAGAGCAGGAGCTTAGGCAGATAGAGCTGAGAAGAGTTCCACTCTCGGCAGAGGACCTGGAGATGCGGGCTGCGTTGAAGGCAAAGCTTCAGGAAAGGGTGGCCAAGAGATGGGAGGCAAGTAAGCTGTCACATTTCGAGTACGGAGAGTCGGCGGGTAAAATCTTGGCGTGGAAAATAAAAGCAGATCAGGCTAAAAAATATATTAAGGAAATAAAACGGGTAGGGGAAGTCAAGGCTAGATCTACTACTGCAGAAATAGGGACCGCCTTTCAGGAGTTCTTACAAAATATTTACAAGGAAGACATCGTGGATGACCTCACGGCTAAGGAGGCCAGGGAGGCATGGTTAGATGAGGCTCACCTCCCCACATTTTCGTCAGACCAGCATGAGCAATTGGAGACCAAAATAACAGAGGGCGAAGTCAGCACTGCCATCAAGCAATTGAAGCGAGCGAAAGCCGCAGGCCCGGATGGCCTTCCAGGGGAAGTGTACAGTGCACTGGGTTCAGTAATAGTTCCATCTTTGACCGCCCTTTTTAATGCTATATTCATGGAAGGCATGGCCCCGCCAGACTCGTGGAATGAGGCTACTATTGTGCTGATCCCTAAATCTGGCAAGGACCCGGCTGATTGCGGGTCCTATAGACCAATCTCACTCCTAAATAATGACTATAAGATCTTTGCGGCCATTCTCGCGGGAAGGTTAGGGAGTGAGATTGGGTCAATAATCCATCACGACTAGAAGGGATTTATAAGAGGGCGACAGCTGGCAGATCTCACTCATGATTTGGCTGGAGCAATGGATATCGCTACTTCATTTTCTCTCCCATTGGCCACTTTTACCCTGGACGCCACCAACTCCTTTGACAGGGTCAACTGGCCTTATTTGGCCGCGGTTCTGGAAAGGGTTAATTTAGGAGAAAATTTTTGTCGAGCTATCGCACTCCTTTATAAGGATCCAATGGCTAGACTTCTGGTTAATGGGACCCTTACTGAGCATTTTAAAATCACGAGGGGTACCAGGCAGGGTTGCCCGCTTTCTCCCCTCCTATTTAATATATACATCGAACCCTTTGCTCAAATTCTGAGAGACAATGATAACATCCCCTCTTTTGAGTTTGGAGGATGGGTTAAGCGGATAGGACTTTATGCGGACGATATTACTGTTTATACAAACGACCCTGTGCAGGCTTTCCCCGTCATTATCAATAGAGCAAAGGAATTTGGGCGGATTTCTGGGTATGAAATCAACGAAGGAAAGACTGAGGTGATGACCTGGAATATTCCACACCCGAATTTGGTCGTCGTCCCATCTTTGCGCTATCTGGGAATTAAGATCACCCAGGAGATCGGTAAAATGGCATATATTAATTTGGACCAGGTTTTCCGAGAATGTCGGGCACTACTAAAAGCCTGGGCCTTTCTTCCACTGACAATACTTGGGAGAGTCAGTTTAGTAAAAATGTCCATCCTCGCCCAAGTATACGTTCATTTTTAACACCATCCCTCTAGCCTTTGACCATAAGCAAATTCAAAAATTTCAGCAAGACAAACTCATTTGTTTGGAATTATAAAGCTACTAGACTGGCCTGGAAAAAACTGAGAAGGAGGAGGGAGAAGGGGGGGCTTACACTCCCGGACCTACAATATTATGCCTGGGCGTTTCAGTTATCATACTCCAGGATGTTGTTGAAATCTCCATCAAGCGCACCAATTGGTAAAATGTTTAAAGCTATGTTGAATGGGGCAGATTTGCCCCCTGATGGTTTTCTTATTAAATTTGGAGACCGGAAGTTCTTCAAGAAGGTGAGGTTAAAGATTCTACTATCATTGGCTAAAGCTTGGAAATTGATTAGAGAAAGGGTGGGGTTGCCATATTTTTCTAGGCTTGCCCCAATCTGGGACTCCCCGGGGTTCCCTCCATGTTTAAGGGATAGTCTTGCAACACCTATCAGGGAGGCAGGGATAGTAAGTTGGGGACAGCTGTTAGTGGATGGGGCGTTGTTGGGGTGGGAGGAGATATATGAGAAGGTTGGCCCCACACTATCTAGATTTAAATACATGCAGCTCATTAGCTGGTCCCGGGAATTGACTAGGAAAAAGATATACTCCGGGAGGAGCAGCATCTTGGAGGAACAGTTGATAGAGAGACAAGAGGGGGGGAAAGAGGTAGCCTTTTGGTACTGGGTTATTCAGAAGGAGGTGAATGGGGACTTCACTCTACCTGATGAACAGTGGGGTGGGCTCATGGGTATGCAGTGTGAGGATATATGGATAAGATCTTTCACTCTCCTGTATAAAGTGGTTAAGCCGGCTTGGTTGAGGCGGAACCATCTGTTTACCCTTCATCGAGCCTATTTATCCCCTCAAAGGTTATCTAAATTTCAGCCGGGAAAATCATGTAATAAGTGTAATCTCCCTGCAGCTTCTGATGTTCATATGTTTATGGACTGTCCACTTATTAACACCTTCTGGGAGGAAGTAAAGACTACTTTGGACGCCATCCTCAAGAAACCTATATCTCTTACTCTGCCGTTAATAATATTTGGGGTGGATGATAATATCACGGGGCAGGCAAAGAGTTTCCTGTTTTATGCAATCCTGTTGGGCAGACGGCAGATCTGTAAATGCTGGGTAGACCAGAAGGCACCTTCACACGCAGGCTGGTTAGAGTCCATATATGATACATCTAAGGTGGACATGGCCAGATCATGTAGCCAACGTAACCTCTCTTTTTGGAACTTGCTGGTCCAGTGGAAATAAAAGGCTCTGTTGAGTTTCCGGGTTTTTTTTTTTTTTTCCCCTGGTTCCAATGATTATGCCATCAAACTCCAGGTGCCTTGGTGGTTCCTTCTAAAAGGCTTATTAAGTCTAGATGGAGTAGCGAGGGGTTGATGTGCCCTCTCATCCTTCTCTCTCTTCCCGCAATAACATCCCGGAGAGCGTCTTTCGCCGGTCTATATTTCTTTGGTGTCCAGGTCTGGGATAAGAACAGTAACTAGTTCCAGACGACATCTAAGGTGATTGGCGCTTCTTTTTTTTGGGATTGTGGGGCAGGCAAATGAGGACAAAAAAAATCGTAAAAAAAAAGAAAAAGAAAATTACAGCCTAGGCTGATGATGTGGCAATTTGTACCCCCAATCCACTTTCCACCATCGACCTAGTGTCAAATGAGGCCCTTAGGTTCAGAACTCTCTCAACATATAAATTAAAATCTAACAAAAACGCATGTCTTACTTAATTTTCAATCAGAGAATCCAATCAAGGGGGCAGTTTCAACTGCTACTTATTTAGGAGTTAGGCTTGGCAGGAAAGTGGACTGAGTTTTTCAGCTGAATTAAGAACCTCTTTTTCAAATGGTTATAGCTAAGATCCGTTCGTGGAATCGACTCCCAATTAGTATATTAGGTCACTGCAACATCATAGAAATGAATGATTTTCCAAAATGTAATACCATTTCCGGATGCAATACCGTTTTGGGCCCCAGATTAATTTTTCAAACGTCTTGAGGGTGCTATCCAAAGCTCCATATGGGGCTATAAGTGGGCCAGGCGAGCTATCCACTTGCTGAAGCTCTCATACAGCCTGGGGATGGGGGCCTTTCAACTACCAGACTTCAAGCTCTATTTTTGGGCAGCCTTTGTAGGTCCCATCAGGAATCTGCTTATGGATCATGATCAAGACCGGTCTATACTGAGTGATCAACTTGCATTAGGGTCAGATTCCAGGTTCTTTTTCCATAGACCGGTTTAAGATTATTAAAGAAATTATTCGTATCTGGGGGGAAATGTGTTCCAAGTACTCCTTACATACCTTACATGCATGCACCCCACTTTGGGGGAATCCAAAATGTCCCCCTATTTTCCACAATCCAGTTGGTAAGGCTTGGGCAACCTTAGGCATTTAGATGGCTGGGCAGCTATTTAGTTAAAATTGGGTTTTGCTCATTGTCTTTCCTCAGATTGTTATCTGTGTGGGAGTAAAGACTAGTTAATTTTGGAGGGCTGAGACATCTTGTCTTATCTATTCAGGGCAACAGGCAGGGCTGTGATCAGAGCACAATAACTGATCATTGTCACTTACAGTGCCAATAATTGTTCGCTGCTGGTCTCTATATGGAGTAGGGACCTCGATTCGGATACTCTTCCCGAAGAGGAGCACAAGGGCGCCTTATAAATTATTTATTGCTTTTGTGCATTTTGTCAGCCGAAAGCTTCTGCAATTTAGGACCATCTGTATGCTCCTTAACACCCCTCAAAGGTCCTCTAAATGGGCCACTAGCCATGCTTATGACCTGATTTACTGTCCTAAGAGCGGATTGCAGCAGATATCGTCCATATGTTCGCTAGTTGACCAGAGTTGCAGGACTTTTAGTAAGGTGTGGTTCAGCTGTCCATATTCCACCATGGACACTGTTTTCAGTAATCCACTAGAGAGATTATGTTGGCTAACAAAATCGAATGTAACCCCAGGCTAACCCCAGTGATGTCAATCATAATTATTACTCCTCGGCTATGTATAGCGAGATCCTGGATAAGCGCTCTTCCTCCTAATGTACCGGAGTGGTGGGCACTTTTTTGTCAGATGTATGAATTCGAACAGGTTATTTCTAAGGCTAAAGGCCACAATGCCGTAAAACACTTTCATCTCATCTGGGCTGGCATCACACAGTATTGAGACGTTTTGTTCTATAACCGCAATACCTTGCCCTTATTTTGATTTCTTTAATCTCTCTCTTTTCTATTTGAAGATGCCCACCCTGGTTCTTTCTTTGATTTGCATTACCTTTGTTTTACGGGTATAATGGTCATGGCTGACTCTAAATAAAAACAATTATTTTTTTTAAAAATGGTAAAATTAACTTTTATTAAATCACAGTTTCTTGCAATATAAAAATGTTTTTAAAAAGTTGAATGTGCAAATGCATATTGGTCTTCGATGCCTGTTTGATGAATTTGCCATGAGTTGGAAATTCCACAGTATACATTTTACACACATTAAGTATTTATGGAACACTAAGACTGCAATTTCAGGCATACACAATGAGTTCTTTTACAAATTCTGAACATTTATAAATTTGCTGTGTATATATGGAAGTAATCCTAAGGAAGCAAGTTTGTCACTGCTGTGAATACAACCATATGTGATGTCAGAATAACAGATATGAAGAAAATTATAAGCAGATTACTGAGGCTGTACCTGCAAGTCACTCAAGTTAGAGACATGGGTGCCACAGCACATATTGGCATCAATGCCTTCAATGTCGATGATTCTGACAGGCCCTGTGTGGTCATCCGGCAACCCACGACTCCGCACCTAGAGGCAAACAAAGAATTAAAAATCCAGAAACTCTTTAAACTGCTGGAAATAAGCTATCAAGAAAGTTGAAAAGCAAACATCACTATACATCCATCTTCTAGATGTCTGTGGGATCATGACGTGGACTTGAAGAGATTGATATGTTGACTCACAGCACCATGCTTAGCTATCAACAGAAGAGTCAACTCTAAGGTTTGCAGGAAGGCGCAACCTTAGGTTTCACAACTAAAATTATGCTTCAAACTCACCTGTTCTATTTCAGGGTCATCCACTGAATAGACCCGGACATGGACGGGAACATGCTGACGAATCTTCTCATTCACCTGAGCTTCAATAGCTGATACTTGCTCTGCTGTCACACTAGGCGTCTCCAGCTCAATCACGCTGCGCTGACGGCCCAGCTCCCTGCAAACGAAACAAATCAATAGCACGCAAATAGCAACATTGCTCTACGGATACCACAACAACATGCAGAGGGGCTTGTCACTGTAAGTACACATACTGTAAGTACACATTTTCCTTTCTTGAATGTATTTTTACTAGTAGCAAAAAAACTGTCCCCTTTGATGTACAATGGCTAATTTGCAGACCTCAGAATCCTTAGATATAAGTTTTGGGTTTGGCTGTTAACACAATAGTCTGATTCTGGGCAAACTGCTTGATTTCCGTGGTGCGCCCACATTGTAAATGTACAACGTATTCCAAAAAAGATGATTATGGAGAAAACTAGTGCACGAAGGAAGGGTTCGCCGCAACAATGTGCGCGTTGTGGGCCTTTCGGAGGACGCGGAAGGAAAGAACGCAGTAACCTACACAGAAGATTGTATCTGTTTGTTGCTGCCGGGTGAGGCCCTGTCCCCACACTTCGTTGTTGAAAGAGCACACAGGGTGCCTGCTAAACCCCCACCTCTGGGCTCGAACCCAAGGCCGTTCTTAATCCGTTTTTTAAACTACAGGGACAGGGACGCGATTCTTCAAGAGACTAGAAAATTGCAGAACATACAAGTGGACAATCATAAAGTAATGATCTTCCCTGACTACACTTTTCAAGTCCAGAAACAGCACCACCGTTACTTAGCGGTCAAGAGACGCCTGCGGCAATGTGATCTTAAATACTCGTCGTTGTTTCCCGCGAAGCTGAGGGTTGTCGCGTATGGAAAAACCCATTTCTTCGCCACACCAGATGGCGCAAAGGAATGGCTGGACTCCTTCATCCCATTGCAAACTGGTCACAGAGAGAAACCACCAGAGACTACTCTACGGCGCCGCAGAAGGAAACAGAGAAACTTGCAATCCTCCCCACATCAGGCATCTGGTCTGACTCCAGAGTTGATACTGAGTGGACAGCTTGAGGCCATGCAGGCCGTGGTGAACATCAGTGGATCTCCAGAGGGGGATTCCGACTCGGACTCCGATCATCGGGGGCCACGCAGCGACGAGGAACTCTCGGACACTTTCCCTGTCTCCCAAGGCTCCTGTGAACTGCCACATGTCACTCCGCAGACCTCCGACAACATTGCTTGATTATGTGCACATGTATCGCTCACCTTTCTTTTCCTCCACACTGAGCAACGCGTGGACCTTTTGGGCACGCAAGTATAGCAGACTCAGTATGCTGTTTCGACATTGTAATGATTATGTCTGGTATTTCTGCACTGGTTCAAATTGCGGGCGGATCCTGGGATTATTGGCGCGCTCTGTCAGTTTTGAAATGTATGGAAATTTTATGTATAATACACAGGTAGCGGTCCCGACCAAAATGAGGTCTGGCCGAGGACAGGCTCAGCTACATATGACGGTTCCTTCCTTTATTTGCTTAGGTTCGTAGGTTGCTGTACACAATAGCCTCCCCCAGACGTTAGCTGTGTGCTGTTGCATCTCAAGTTTGGGCAATTGCTTGTTGCAAAATTGCTCTCATGGTATTTTTGGTTGCAAGTAGTTTTTTTGTTTTTTCCGCCATCATTTTTAGACAAGGGTATGATTATGGTATAGTAAGGCTGCGCAGTGAGACACACACTAGAATGGTCTCTATACACTTATTGCCACCTTCTCCCGACATTCAGCCGGACAGGCCTAGATGCCCCCTTAGCACTCACTGGTCATGGCTACCGTTAAAATAGGTACATGGAACGTTCGTGGCATCCACAGCCCGGAACGTTGCTTTCTCATATATTCCTACCTAAAATGCCATAACATACAAATAGCGCTCCTTCAGGAGACACATTTAGCTCAAACAGAAGTTGCACGACTATGTAGACGTTGGAGAGGGCAGCTGTATGCGACAGGCTATTCTGCATACGCGCGGGGAGTTCTAGTATGGGTGAGACCGGGTACTCCATTTAAAGTGGAGGATGCATTGGTGGACAAGGAGGGTAGATATGTTATAGTTGAAGGGGTACTTGATGGGAAGCCGGTAGTATTGGCATCACTCTATGTGCCCAACACTGAGCAGGAAGCCTTCTTAGATCTTTTATCGAGGAAATTGACCACATGGCATGATCTCCCTATGATCCTGGGTGGAGACTATAATTGTGTACTGGACGTCTCCCTGGATTGGTCCTTCCCTACATTGCCAGGCACCACCACACACACAGCCGCAAAGGCGTTGGGGCACTACAGTGGCGCTTCTCCGATGCATGGCGATACAGAAACCCACTAGACAGGGTGTATTCTTACTACTCCGGGGCCCACAGACTACATGTACGCTTGGACCGCTTCATGGTCTCAAACGACCTCCGACAGTGTATTTCGGACTCCACCTACATGGGGCGTACACACTCTGATCATAATCCGCATATCATGGGGTTACAATGGGAGGATGAGTCACCACCAATCCCAATTTGGCGCCTTCAGCCGGATGTTCTCCTGGATGCGCCCTTTCGGGAGTTATTAGCTACCACTGTGGCACAATATTTCGAGGACAATGCAGGAACAGCCACATCACTATTAGTGGAATGGGACACCCTTAAGGTGGTTGTTAGAGGACATTGTCTGGGGTCACAGGCCAGTATGCGTAAACAGCTGGAGAAGGAACTCACTACTTTAGAGCGCAGGCTAACCATCACGGAGCAGGCAGATATAGATGACACTCGGGGACAGCTGGGTTGCCTCCGGGAGGAACATGCGCGACTGTTGGAGCGATTGAGATGTCTTAACTATGCTGCACATTCGGCCAGGACCCCTAATATGGTCGATAAAGCAGGCAAACTGCTCTCATGGCTCATCCGTCAGAACAAGACCTCGGCGCCAAAGCATCAATGAGGAAGTCGACTGGGGAAACTGCATATGCACAGCGGGACATACAAGGTACGTTGGTGTCACATTATCGGGATATGTATAAGTCACGCGTGCGAGTCACACCCCTAGAGATCCAGACATACCGAGACAGTCTAGATCTGTTGCGGCTCATGCGCCCATAAAGCAAAGAACTAAACGCCCCTCTCCTCTCAGAGGAGATTCGAGATAGTAATTTCTCCCTCTCTAATTATAAGTCGCCAGGACCAGACGGCCTACCGACTGAACTTTATAAGGCGTACGCACACATTTTGGTACCAAAACTGCTAAAGGTATACGAAATAGCGCTAGATGATTCTACCCTCACTGCCACGCAGAATGAGGCTCTGTTGGTCTCCCTCCTTAAACCTGATAAGAATCCGGACCTTTTAGGCTCCTATCGCCCATTAGCGCTCCTTAATACAGATTATAAATATTTAGCATCACTATTAGCTAGATGCCTCTCGCCTCTCGTAAAAACGTTGGTCCACCCTGATCAGAATGGTTTTGTTCCTGCACTTCCCTTAATATACGCAGATTTTTTAGAGTGCAACAGTATGCCATGCATGCCTGGCTTCGTTCGGGCTGCCTGGTACTGGATTTGGAGAAGGCGTTTGATTCCTTGGAATGGCCTTATCTGGCGGCTGTGTTGGATAAATATGAACTCTGGGAACATTACTTAAATATGATTCGTTTATTGAACCAGCGGCCCACTGTCCGGGTCCATACTGGCAGGTTAATCTCGGAATGCATTAGAGTGAGACGGAGAACTCGTCAAGGGTGCCCACTATCTCCCCTATTGTTCTCCCTAGCTGTGGAGCCTTTGGCAATGTTGCTCCGGAGACATGGCGAGGAGTGGGTAATACGGTTGGGAGATGGGCTGCATGCTGTTTCCCTGTATGCGGACGATTTGTTATTGTATCTTCGTGATATCACTGCAATCCCGACGTCCATTGCGGATATTCTTAAAACTTTTGAGAAGTCAGGACTCCGGGTTAACTGGGCCAAATCAGGGATCTATTCTTTCAGCGCTAATACACTGAAGGTGGATGTATCACTACTTGGCGCGCCCCTCACATGGTACCCTACTACATTCAGATACCTCGGTGTTTTTATATATCGATCACCAGAAGACTTGCTGGAAGGTAATTTAACGAGAGTGATTTCAGCCGTACGCGCCCAGATGCAATTCTGGATGACGCTTCCGTTAAACGTAATGAGCCGCATCACCTTGCTGAAAATGATTGTACTCCCTAAGCTACTATATTATATTTCAAATATCCCACTCTATGTCCCGCCTAAGACATTTTGAGACCTGGAGCGATTGTTCCGGGACTTGATATGGAACAAGGGGCGACCGTGTGTCGCTTTGTGGAAATTGTACGCTCCTACTATTCAGGGAGGGCGGTCGGTCCCTAACATGGAATTGTACTATTTAGCTGCCCAGCTTCAATGGGCGACGAAGTGGTTGAATGGCAAGAGCCTGGAAGACACAGCGACCATGCATCCGCCCTGGACCCACTCCCAAATTTGCCATTTGTTCCACCCCATCGCCAAAGCCCCACGGCCACCGCAGTTGCATTTGGGATTAGCCCATAAAATACTATAAAAGAAGTTTATATCTTACCCGACAGACACTTTCGTATGCCCCAATTTTACTGCTGCTGGGGACACCAAGGGGCAGACTGGGTACCTCGGAGGCAGCTCTAGTGACCTGGCATGCGGCAGAACTCGACACATTGGCGATTTATATCGAGATGGCGCATTCCTAATATTCGAGCAGCTAGTTGACGACAATGACTTACCAGCACGTCAATTTCTCTTACACACCTCCCTCCTGAACGCTCTGTCAACTGCCTGGGGAGATTTGGCAATTGAGCCACCGACATACCTGTTAGTACAATATCTACACGTAATGGGACAGGGTCACATGTGGTACATTGGTGAGTGGAGGCACTTCTCACACATACACTGAGGCCGATGCAACGGCTTAGAGCAAGATGGGAGGTGGATAGGGGCCGGCCTTGGACGGACAAGGAATGGGATGCCATCAGTGGGCGCTAGAAATGTACCAAGGAACTCGAGGTTTAAGCTCATTCAAACATATATTATACAGAGGGCATATCTTTCGCCGGAAAAGGTGAATAGATACTTCCACATCGCCACCTCTACATAACCATGCTGTCCGCATCCTAATGCAGACCTGCTTCATATGCTGTGGACTTGCGCATCACTTCAGCATTATTGGCAAGTAGTAGTCACGATCCTAGCTTCATGCACAAACACGGTGCTACCGTTGTCATGGGAAGTCTGTCTTCTAGGGCTTTACACTAGATTCAAAAAAACTAAAGTCACCTCGAAGTTCTGATATCTGGGCTTCATCACTGCAAAACGTCTCATAACCAAAAAATGGAAAAATACAGTCCACCAGAGATACTTAACTGGAAGCGCTCACTCATAATATGGGCGCAGGCAGAAAGCGCGGCACTACATATAGAAGAGACTGTGGGGCTTTGTAAGTTCCCCAATGCGCAGAGCTGGGATACCTTGCTCACTGCCTTACGGACCGGTAAGTCCATCGCAGTTGACACCGCCCCAACAGTCACTTAGGGATAAACCCTTTCAGCGCCCCCCGACCCCCAGTCACCCAGATAGATAGAGTTGACATGTCTCAAAGTATGCAGAGTAAATATATGTCGCTTCTTCCCCTTGTCTGCCATGGATAGGCACATATGCCACACTTGCCCTCAGGCATAAAGTCTCTCTTTGTTGACTAGCTATCATGTCCTGGTAGGTGCACTATTTCAACCGCTCATTGGGTGCACGGCTGTGCGAAAATGTACCGACAATGCGCATTTGTCCTTAATCATGCTTAATAGATAGTATTTGTATGTAATAGATGGCGGAAGCTCTTTTTCTATTCTCAAGTTTCAGTTTGAAATGTATATTTTTGAAAATGAGACTTATTGGTATTCGCTGACGATCATTGTCTGCGCTCTATCACCATTCAAACCCTTTCTCCTCATATGCAGTGAATTGACGAATAGGCCTGACTGATAAAGATGCACAAATATGTGGTACATACTCACCTGGTCCTGTTATAAATGCTCAGATAAGAGGTGGAACGAACATGATGCAGATAGCAATGGCACTGAGTTATAAATAATGATATAGCTAACGGCATGCAGAGATGCTAGAACGTGAGCTCATGAACGATATCAATGTTTGTGAAGATGAACAGCATATCAGTGTCGATTATATATTGTCGCGATGGATAATGCCATTCTGTATATGGGACTTGAATTTCTGTTATGAACATCTAAACATCTTTTGTACAAATTCGTGATGATAGACATGATGAAAAGAAAAATACCAATAAAGAGATTTAAACAAAAAAATGGAGAAGACTAGTGCACATTGTGTTTTCTAGTATGCCTCATTGTCGCCATGACATCCGGTTTCGGTATGCTGGTCTCATTCAGACCTCACAAACAAAACTGTTGTGCACACTCCTGGTGTCCCCTCCCCGTCTGCATGCATGGAAGCCACTCATGCACTCTCTTTCCCTTAGATCTAAATAGATCTGTGCAAGGAGCTGATCTCAGAAAGGAGTCTGAAAGCCTCTGGTTGAATTGGATCTAACCCTCCCTAGTAAAAAAGGCACCTGAGAAAGGGCAGGGCTCACACAGCTGAGTAATGTAAATTATTCCCTGGCTTGAGTTGTACCTAATCTACACCATATCCAGACGTCACTAGGAAGCTTTACATGAAGAGGACACACAAGCTGTGGCCAACTCTCATGTGAGTTTTCTTAGTCCCACCAGCCAAAGCTCGTGCCCCTTGAGTAAAAGGCACTGTCTACTGTCTGAGAAGTGTAGAACATTAACAAAACAGCACAGGGACAGAAAAGTTATGTTGCTAGTGGCAAGTTCTTGTAGAATGCTAAATTCTGGCCTGGAATTTAAACTGGATGTGAGGTACAACACAAGCTCCTTTCCTGTCTGGTACTCTCCTATCTCGTGCCCTCTTCTTCCCTCTTCAGCTCCCAGAAGCGCTAAGGATTGCACTAAGTGCTATACAAGTTACACGCCCCAGCCCCCACCCTTCAACTTTATCTTCTGTCCTCTCTGCCACTCTGTGGAGAAGTGTGGCTCAATGATTAGAGCGGCAGACCCTGATGCAGAGATCTAGCCTGGGACCAGGGTTCAATTCCCCGCCTCGGCGGGTCTTGGGCTCAAAAATTCCACGGACCTGATAATTCTCGCCTCGGTGCCATTCCAATCATGGAGTCCCACTCTGCAACTCTGGGCAATAGCTTGCTTAATCTCCACAACGGCCCCCACAACGCTAAGGATGCCTGGCCTCCACCTTGGGGGTGCCCAGGAGTGGACGCCTCACAGGGAAAGCCAGGATGGGTTCCACAGCGGTATTCGTACAAGCGCCTTGAGACCCTTCGGGGTGAGTAGTGCGCTATACAAGTATCAATTTACATTTACTCTGTCTGCCTACTGTCGCCCGGAGCTCTTTGTTGGAAAAGTTATACAAGAACGAACGTGAATAAACACTGAACTCATCCCGCAACCCAACTCCAACTCCACCAACACAACAAAGCACACTGAATGCACCAACACCACACTGGTATACAACCAACAGAACGCCAATAGCTATATAGAGGACCTACATTTTCAGTCTCCAATAACATGAATCACATACAACATGCACAGAACTCGAATTGTTCAGCCAACCATCACAGTTCCAATGCCAATCAGACAACTTGTGCTACCCATTTGTTTTCCAATGCAATCAACCCTCCAGTGGGTTTTATCCCGCTACATAATTCCCCACTGTGCACCATCACCATGCTGAGAAGTGCACATATCTTGACGGAGGCAATGGACAACTGTTTGCTTCAAACAACAAAAAGGCATATGGACACACAGTCTCCTCTGTTATGTGATAAGTTGATCGTTTTTGTAATGTGCGCTTTTCCCTTTGAAATATCATTATGGTGCCGTGAGATCGACTTCAGAAATGTGTAACATAACCCCATGTTATAAGACATACTGGAATATACTTGAAGCCAGTAATAATTTTAGAGCCTGAGTTTGAACTAAGTCTGAGTTCCCATTTGCTTTAGTCATCTGGCAGAGCAAGAGGACAATCCACAGCTTGGTTGCACATTCTGAAATAGTACAACCTGCCCACCCGCACATCTACATTTCCAGACTACACAGCATAGCCTAACTGGGAAATCTAAGCTGTTGTCGAAGTTGGTACACCTTGAAAACGATGTTCGAAGAAAGTAGGGTCCCCTAGCCAAAGACCATTGTGCACCAGGCACAGTGATTTAAATTAAAGTTGCTCCTTGACAGGAATCCTGAGCAAGGATTTACAGGCATGGTAGACAGGTGCTGCAATTAAAGACTCAGTAAGGGCAGGGCGGGGCCAAGCAGCCGAAGGAAATGGCCGCTAGTTAACGTGGCTCTAGAGCCCTTACCGCCAACCCTCTCATTTATCCTGCTGGAATCCAAATAAATCCCCCCTGCAACGGTGGGATTCCGATCCCACAATAGCGCAACACCTGCATCGGATGCTTTGCTGCCTGGTGGAGTGGAGAATCGGCGACGGTCTCCAGGCGCGATCGGGCGCTCCGGCAGCAAGATGGCGGTCCGGCTGACGACAGGAACCCGGGGGAGGTAACTGCTGTGGAACAGCGCAGCCGATTCTCCTGTGGACACAGCTCCATTCCGCTGCTTGCTGGTTCCCGGTCGCCGCCCTAACTGACGGGTGGCCGGTCACAGCAGAAATCAAGACCCCGGTCTTGTGGGCCCAGGTGATCGCAGCGTTTGACAAGCGGAGACTAGCACCGCCGACTACAGGGCATTGATGAGGGGGCCCATGCCACTACGCTATCTCTGCATTTGCTCGTCTGCCAGCACCACTAAGCGGCATTCACCAGGACAGCTGCACTAGGGCTCGAGGCTCCTGCTCGGGCTTAGAGGACCCGGAACCTTCGCTGTCTCCCCACGGGTGGCATTTGGACAGCCCACCCCACAGTAACTCAGCGGAGACATCCACATATTAGCCCACATTTCCTGGTGGTTCCTGTGGAGCCAAGACTGTATCGGGCGGAAGAACGCCCACATGTGTGGCAAACTCGGTCACAAGTGAGGCGGGCGGACACCCCTGAAGTGGCATCCTTAGACCCCATAATGAGAAGGTAGGTGAGCTGAGCACTGGCCCCAGAGGAGAGTCTGACTAGACGTCTGGGACCCTGGGGGATAGGGGCGGCGGCAGCTTGGGGCGCAGATTGCAGCAGAGATATCCCGACGGTGAGTGCACGCCCCTGCCCTCCGGGGTACCTGGACAGACCTTGTCTTTACTAACAGCGATAGGGCAAATCGACCCCCCACTGGATATTGGGGTGCCGGAACTGGGCGGTGGACAGGGCGAGAGCAGACCCCCTCACGAGTACAGGGGCTCTACTTGTTTGACTCTGCACCTCGATCCCTTCCACCGTGTACCCCTCCGGCACCACAAGGTTGGATACCTAGGAAACCCAACAGGCCGGCAGGGAACCCTTCCTCCCTGAGCAGGTAGCGGCAAGTCCTGGGACCACCCGTGGATCTATTGACCAGATTGATGGCGCTCCATTGTCACGATGGCAAGTGGGAAGGGATCCAAGACGCCGGAAGAGAATAAAGTCGCCAAATCTGCTTGGTCCAACGCGAAAGACAACAAGGATGCCGCTTCTCAGGAGGGTGCTGACGGCTAGCAAATGCCCACCTCAGCAACGGGAAAAAAACACTTCAGGACATCATGGCTGCCATTGCGGGAGTTCGGACCTCCCTGGAGATTGCATAGACACAGTGAACATTGAAGTATCCCTCATCAGGGCTGACCTCAGGAAAACGGACTCCAGGGTGAAAGAGGTGGGTAAAGACACTGCCTTGCTTAAGATGCAAGTGGGCCAACTGCAAGACCAACATAGCAAGATGGAGGCGCTACTCGACGATTATGAAGGTAGGGCCCGTAGAAACAACGTACCTATCCTGTGCGTTCCGGAGGGGGCGGAGGGGCCGGTGGCTGATCAGTTTGTTGAAAACCTGATACTGAAGCAGTTGCAACCTGCTGGACTCTCTAAGTACCACAAACGTTCAAGCACAGCGCCACAGTTTCTTGGCAGTAAAACGGGCAATGAGAGAAAAAGAAATAAAATATGCTATGCTCTTCCAGGCAAAGCTCACTATTGAGTCAGAAGGCAAGGCGTGGTTCTTCTCTTCCCCTGAAGAGGCATGGGACTGGCTGGAGGGTTGGCGTCGAGTGGAGGAGCCACAATGGGATCGCAACAGAGGTCCTCGCTCTTCTAGAACGGACAGCAACATGATGCAGCGCTGCGGCTCAGATCGAAAAGAACTGGACCCTACGACAAGTGACTGAATAAAAAACCTCTGTGGGACTGGAACAGACTTGGTCGTTACAAAAGGTGTTTACAGGGCCGGGGTCAAGGTCAGCGCAAAATTATTAGATCATCTCCAATGGACTCCACCGGGTGTGTCATTCGTCACTACTAAAGTAAGGTGTTGAACTCTCTCTAATTAGCAGCTTTTGTATGGCAGCTGTAGCCGGGGCTCACTGAAGGTATCCCCTGTCAATGTTTGTAATATGATTCCATTCCTATGTAGGGCGGAAGGGTAAAGCTGCACCCACATTTCCTCTTCAATGAAATCCACTGGTAGGGGGGCAGGGAAGGGGGTTGTGAGGTTTGGAGTTCACAGTTGTTGAATGTTGTAGTTGTTGAATCAACAAGACAAACTGACATATATGCAGAGGACACACAAAGCCACACAGGGTCCAATGGGTACACAGTGAGACAAAAGTGTTAAAATACTGAGTTGGAATGTCAACGGGCTCAGGGATAAGGTCAAGCGCAGCGTAATCCTACAGTATGTTAAATGGCAAGCCCCTGACATCATCCTACTCCAGGAAACACACTTGGTGGGTAACTCCTGTATGGCGCTAAATAGGTGGGGCTACAAATTGATGGCACATGCCGGCTTCACGACCAGCTCGAGAGGGGTTGGCATCATGGCGAGAAACTCCTTTCCGTTTTCTGTAGAGTCCACATGGACAGACGACCGGGGTAGATATATAGTGGTCACGGGCTCATGGGAGGGGAGCACACTGATGCTCATGTCGGTGTATGTGCCACCTGGCCTCCAGAGCGAAACATTTAAAGACCTGGGCTCTCTCCTCCTCTCATTCCCAGAAGGTTTCCTGGTGATTGGGGGGCGACTTCGACGCAGTAGCATCGAGCACCCTAGACCGCCACCCTCCTCGTGAGATTGGGCCTTCTTATAGATGGCTGTCTGACTTCATGGAGGCGCTGGTGCTGGTGGATGGGTGGAGAACATACAACCCAGGCAGAATCCAGCATACCTTTCACTCCGGGGCCCACCATAGTCTCTCCTGCATAGACTTTATCCTAGTCCCTGCCTCACAGGTGGCTAATATCCAGGAAATCAAACATCTAGCAAGAGGAATCTCCGATCACTCCCCGGTTTGGGTGCAAATAGTCCTCAGCCAGGTAAGGGTGGAGAAAGTGTCTCCTATTAATCCATGGTACCTCCGAAACCATGGGATCCGTAAGGCATTACTGGAAGCCATAGATAACTATTTCCGGGAAAACGAGGGGTCAGTGTACTCCCCCCTGACCCTGTGGGAGGCATTTAAATCAGTCATTCGTGGTCAAGCACTATCACTAATCACTGGGATGAAAAAAGAAAGACAGAAAGAAGTTGTAGAGGCTGAGAATGACATCCTCCGGCTGGAGGAAGAGTTAGAAGATGAGGTGACACACGAGAAACTCCAGGTACTGCAACTCAAACAAGACGATTACAAAGCACTAGCCACGGACAGGGCTAAAAGTCTGGGGAGGGAAAAGTTGGGTAGAATATACGACCTGGGGGACAAAGCCGGGAAACTAATCGCTTGGCTCGACAAGAAGGAATGGGCTGGTAGACTGGTGCAAGAACTCAAAGGTGCTGACGGCAGATCCCAGACTGACCCAAAAGATATCGCAAATCAATTCACCACTCACTACAACGCTGTATACCACAGCGCTGTATACCCCACCACTGCGCCATTCCCCGAGGAAGACTCCCAGTCTCGAATACAAGATATAGCGCTCCCCACCTTGTCGGAAGAAGACCATCACTTCCTGGAGGAAGAGTTGACAAACGACGAATTAGCGCAAGCCATCAGGTCCCTACACTCAGGAAAAGCCCTTTGCCCCAATGGCATCCCCATTGAGTTGTATAAACTTAGACCTGACAAACTAGCCCCATATCTGCAGGCCATGTTCGAAGAGAGCAAGGACCTGGGAATCCTACCAATGGACCAGAGGGTGGCTACACTGGTCACTATTCATAAGGAGGGTAAACCGAAGACTGACTGTGCCTCTTATAGGCCAATTTCCCTACTCAATGCAGAACCCAAAATCCTCGCCAAGCTCCTCGCAAATCGCCTCGTTAAGGTGATCGGTGGCCTGGTCCATCCCGATCAGTCAGGCTTCATGCCACACCGAAACACTGCCTTGAATTTGCGCAGGGTGCATGGGGTGTTGAAGCAACTCGTCGTCCGTTAGGTAGATGTCATCTACATACGAATATGCTTCCGGGTCTATCATCTCCAAAAGTGAGACCACACGAGCAGCAAAGACCTCGGGGCTGTTCTTATAGCCCATTGGGAACCTTTTAAACCATTTTTGTTTGCCACCCAAGGTAAACGCTGTCCACTCATAGCTATGAGGGGACAGGTTGTGGCTATAAAAGCCATTGGAGATGTCAAGAGTAGTTTTAAAACGTTTTCTCACAAGACTATCGACGAGAGCCGAACTGTGTGTATTCTGTACCGCACATGTCCGGCAGTGCGAATTTAAGTGCCGGTAATCCAAAACTAGGCGGTACGATCCGTCAGGCTTTGTCACAGTGAATAAAGGATTGTTCATGGGTGACACACATGTCTCAATCACTCCCTGATATTCCAATTGCTCAAGGATGGACGCGACGTGAGATCGAGCTTTGCGACGCATGGGGAATTGGGGTTGAGGCTGGGGTTCCGACCGCAACGGAATCTTATGATTGGGAGAAAATTTGTCCCAGCCCACCTGAGAACGGTACAACGCAGGCGCGAGCACCTGCGCCCACTCCCCGGCTAACCTGTTAGAATGTTCCAGTGGCACTGTGTGCCCAAAGGAAGGGAGGATTACCACCTCCCCTCTAGGAGCCTCTAACACGAAAGCCGGGGGCCAATCTGCCTCCGCCAAAAGAATATCATAGGTGGAGGTTAGATTATCCCAAAATACCACTTTAATTTTACGTTGTATGTCACCCTCAATTAAAAGGTTAATTTTAAACATTCGTTCAGGGGGAGCTACGCGAGTATCAGCAGTTTCAACACTTACAAATATATCAGTTGCTGTCGCCGCCAGAAACGGACGCAGCGCTTGTCGCACTACTGTAACTTCCGCCGCGCTGTCTAGCAGCGTTAGTGCCCATGTCTGGTTCAGAAGCTGTGTCCGTACCATCTAAGGTATATCTCGCAGTTAGAGCAGCAACTTTCTTCTTTTGAAACGGAGGTCTTTGACGTGCAGACTCGTCCTGTTCGCCTTTACCGTCAGTCTGACGGGGCTGCTCTCTACCTTGAGCACCCTTTCGCTTCCCACGATCTCCGCCACCGGATTGATAAGCCGATGTTTCCTGTGAAGAACGAGGAGAGCGTTGTTCAGGAACCTGAAATCTATCAGGTGACTTTATATTAGAACGATCGCGCAAATCATAAGTGCGTTCACTTTGTGTCTGCACCGGTGATGCAGAAAGTTTGGCTTTTCGTCTTTGGTAGACGAACTCACTTTAGGCTGCTGCACTGCAGTCGGAATTATCACGGCGGGTTTCACACCAAAGGCGCTACGACCCACCATTCTGTAGGCTTTCGCTATAATTTTAGCAAATTCCTTTGGCCTGTCGCCCGGATCCACAAGTGCCAACATATTGCACACCTGGAATTGCATGGCATCTCCTTTGAGGTTGCCCATAACCATGGAACAAACCACATCGAAGCTATCGACAAGCCTCAATCCCAACTCAATTGCCGCCTCGGCACCATGATTGTCTTGGACCTTCTTGATGACCGAGGGCAGTACAGACATAGACGGAGTGCCGTAGCACTTCGCATAGGTCGCAGCAAAGACATTGCCCCAATTGTCACAGTCGACAATATCCGGGACTAGGTCCTTAGGTAATGTTATAGTGAGGATCCTGTGTTTATCCACAGGAGAAGTATTGGGAAACACGGCTTCAAATTGATCAAATTTTTCAGCAAGCCAGTAAGGGAATTCATCCCTATGTTGGGGGCGCTTGCCGACAACCGAATTAACCATAACTGGACTGATGACCGTCACATGATGGTCAGTCGTGTGTCCCGCAACCGCAGGTGCCCCCACCTGCACATTGCGAGACACGTACTGCACTAACGCCCTATGGACCGTAATCAGGGCTGTGTGTAGCACACGTAACTCCGCCACCGCCACAGTCATGTAGCGGGGGTGGGGTGTATAACCGGCCAGCACCGGCCATGTGGCCCCTGCAATTGACAACGGGCCCATTCTCGCCGGCGCTACCGCATGGGGAAGGGCGCCATTAAACCAAATAGTATGCTGCCAGGCACTAAGGGGAATTTCAAGTGTCCGATAAAGGGCATAGGCAGCAGGCATCGCGGTGTGAGTATATTCGTGGAACAAATTGTCGTTTGCATCCACTTTGTCAAACGTCACCCAGGAGTAAAACAACTCATACGGGAACGCTGCATCAGCGCCTACTACTAAAATAACAGCCAAGCCATCATCCGGGACCCCATAGACCCTCAAATGTGCGGTCAGGGGAACCCTACTATGCGCTGCAACATTGACTGCCATCGGGACACTTTCAAGAACAACGAAAAGCTATACTGTAGCACTGGGGTTCAGAAAAAGTAAACCTTTTTAATTATCAAGCTTGAAAGAACCTTTAGTCGAAACCTAGGTAGGTTAAGCCGTCACTCACGTTATCCGGAAACCAGAGTGAGGGCGTTGTGGACTAATAAAAGCACTACTAAGGCGTTTCAGATCAAAAGACCAAACGTTAGGTGCGCCATGTTGCAGGGATTCTGCTTATGCACAGAACTATGCGCAGGAAACCAGGACCTCAGAGAATTGTGGTGTACCAGAAACTCCCCTCAGAACTAAGAACCCCTATCCGACTAGCTTAGTGTCATATTCGTTATCCGAGATTTAGCTCGGCGGTCCCAATGTATAGACAACCCAGAACAAGCGACTTAGATACTCTCAGGAGTGGTGGGAATCCGAAATACCCGTTGGTAGCTATATATCAGTCCACAACAGAATAACAAAGACACGGTAAAAGTTTAAAGAGTTTATTTTATAAACCTCGCGTCCTAAGATGCAGTACTTTGGCTAACACAAGCAGACAAATGGTTAGGATCAGCACCATCAGCATTGTTACAATACCATAGAAAATGAAAGGAGCATTCATAATAATAATGACCGTGGAACACAACCACCCTCCTTTCTCTAGCAACTAATAAGGTATTATTAGACTAATAGAAGGTTTCTTAGGCTTGCATGGGGGACCCCATACCTTATAGATCAGCTTAGTGGAATCACATCACAGGATCAGCTAGGCTCTCTCCTGCAACAGCTCTTCGTTTTGAATGTAACAGAAAACATGCTGCTCTGTAATATTAAAGGGCTCGTCTTTCAGGTATTGGCAGCTGCATGTATGTTATGGCTAAGAAGTGGTACGATCAACCTGAACACAACAACCTGCCCCGTCTAGTGACCCAGACTCGTTCCTTACACGGTGTACAGACCAAGGTCACTACTCGCTGTTCAGGATGTTAAACAACAGACGGTTCTCATGTGAAGCAAAGTCGAGTCAGCAGTTCTCGAATGAATAACATGTAACAGTGTCGCGTGCAAAAGCAGCAGAAGCAGCAAGCTGGCTTTCTAACAGCCATCGAGGTTATGCTAACTTAGCATTGTACATAGGGCGTGGTTAACCCACACTACAAGAGTAGCTACGATTCAGGAAGCAGCAATAATCGTGTCATTAAATGCAACCATGGCATGCGATACCATCGAATGGCCATATCTCTTTGCAGTCCTTGCAAAACTGGGGTTTGGCCCGGGCTTCACTCAGTGGGTGCGGCTCCTATATTCGGATCCCCTGGCACAGGTTGTAGTTAACAATAAGAAATCGGACATATTCGGCCTGAGTCGGGGACCCGTCAGGGATGCCCTCTCTCCCCTCTCCTCTTTGCCCTTGCATTGGAACCGCTTGTGGCGTGGATTCGTAAAGACCCAGTGATACGAGGTCTACGTTGGTCCTCCGAGTGGGAGGACCGTATCTCTCTCTAAGCAGACGATATCCTGCTGTACTTAGCCTCCCCGAAAGTATCACTCGTCGCAGTTCAAGACATCTTGGCGATATTTGGGAGATACTCTGGGTTCTCCATTAATTGGAATAAGTCTCTCCTATACGTCCTTAAAGGAGACCCACCCATCCCACCACAGGACTGCCCAATCCAAATTAACACAGTGGGCTTTACTTACCTGGTTATCTTTGTCTCCCTGGATCAGACACTCCGTTTCAATCGCAACCTTCTTCTACCACTGCAAAGGTTGAAACGCGACACTGCCAGCTGGAGAACACTTCCGCTCTCACTACTGGGTAAAGCAGCCCTCTTTAAAATGATGTCCCTGCCCCGCTTTCTGTATGCATTACAGAACTCCCTGGACCCCGTTCCAGCATCGTACTTTAAAGAAGTTGAGGGCCTGCAGCGGGACTTATCGTGGGACAGGAAACCCCGGATAGCTTTGGCCAAACTCACACTGAACTGGTTTGACGGGGGACTTAGTCTCCCAGACATTAAAAAATACTCCTGGGCAGCTTACCTTGCAGCTATTAACCATGGCACTTACGGCCGCCCGGACGATCCGGTATATGCCATGGATAGGTGGCTCTTACCGGGAGGGAACTACAATAGGGCGCTCTATTCGAAACCCAAACGCTACTCCCTAACCGGGCAGACCAAACACTCGGTCCAAGTGTGGCACACTGCGAACAAAACGTTGAGATGGGACCAAAAGCTCACGCTGGCAACCCCTTTATGGGACTCGGAGAAGTTGGGTAACTTGTGGAGGACAAATGGGTTCGATAAATGGGAACTCATTGGGATCTCACAGATCAAGGATGTCTGGGTAAAAGGCGACGTGACAACGTTCGCCTCCTTGCAACAACAGCATGACCTAGCGGACTCAGAAAGCTTCAGAGATGCACAGATTTGCCACGCCCTACGATCGCATATCCTGACAGGTTCCTTCTCCCTGGAATCCTCTCTAATTGAGGATCGGCTGCTGGACGGTCACCTTCCCGAAAGAGCTACATCTCTAACATACAAAAGATTTATCAATAATATGGCTGACACGCTCCGGCCACTCCGAGAAAAATGGGTGAGGGATGGCATTGAGCTCGATGATGAGGAGTGGCAAGAAGCGGTGTTCTCCCCAAGGGTGGTGGCAATCTCAGCTAGACTCCAATTAGTGCAACTCAAAATTCTCGACAGAGTGTACGTTACAGGACCTGTTTGGTACACATGGGTAGAGCGGAGGAAGGAGAATGTAGACGACAATGCGGTCAAGAGGGCACATTCATGCACATAATATGGGAATGCGATCACATACAAACATACTGGCATAAAATACACGACATTCTCAGCGAAGTACTCACATTTGTCCTCAGTCCAGAAGCACATAGATGCCTCATGAACGTGTGGGAACCTACAGACCTTAATAACTGTGCCAAACAATGGGTCACACTGGGTTTAATGTTAGCAAAAAGAAATGTTGCGCAAATGTGGGGAGCCCCGCAACCACCTAAAGTAGAGGCATGGAAAGCAAACTTAGATTGGTGTATGTATAGAGAAAAGACAGTATATGTAGCATGGGACTGCCCTAGAAAGTGGTCCCAGTTATGGAGCCCTTGGAACGTCTACCGAGGGAATATTTTCAACCCCCACATAGTATTGATTTGGACGAGCCCCCTAGCCCATAAAATGTCCTTACAGTGTACTGTTACGCAATATTGTCTGACAATGTATCTGCTGTGTGTAATTTGTTTCCTCTGTACTGCATATTCTATGTCAATGAACGTTTAATAAAGAGAAATAAAAAATAAAAAAAGACTCAGTAAGGCTCAATCAGCCACATTATGGAGTCGCTGTGATTTGGTCACGGGGCATTAACGTACACAACGGCCTGAAATGTGAACAAAATATAAATAGGAATTTATAAAATGACAATACTATCTGAAGCGTTTGAGTAAAGTTGATGTACATGAATATTTTCTTCAAAACTTAAATTCATTCCTGATGAAATATGCTATTTCATTGACAGTTTCTCTTAAATACACGGTTCTTCATCTGTGCAGCAGGTACTGCACAGGGACCTAAACAGCCGTCTCATTGTCTACCTTCGACAGCATCATCTCAGTTTTGCTAGTACTAAGGTTTCGGTGTGTTTCACACGTTAAACTATCAGCATAAAAGGAGTGAGCCCTAAATTTCGGACTTTCCTACTAGGTGTAAGGAAGACATATATGTTAATAAGCATCTGCAATAGGTCTCACCTATGTAAGTTCTAATGGATTTGTCAATATTTTTTTAGAAATGTTGTACAGCAGTCCACCTGCTGTGCAGCATGGCTGAAAGTGAAGAAAAAAAAGCGCTATGCCGTAGTCAACGGTGGGCACTTCATACGCTCTTGTTTATACTTTTTACTTTAAACCGTGCTGCGCAGAAGCCACGCAGCTGCACGACATGGCTTAAAAAACATGTAAAAGTCAAATAGTAGAGCCATTTGAATTTTTCAATGTTTTCTTTGCCATGCAGTACAGCTGTGTGGCTGCTGTGCAGCACGGTTAAAATTAAAGCGGGCAACTTTGACTGCTCACAGGTTTTTTTAAAAAAAAATGTTTAAACTTTTATTTATGCTGCACTTTAAAAAACATTGACTAAGTCAATAGATCTCGTATAGGCTATACCTATTGGCTTTGCCAGAGCTTGTTTAAATTACAATTAAGACTCGACTGGAGTGTGTGTGGATGTTACTTTCTTTTAAAATGTACGTTGGAAACAGGAGGTTCAACTTTCATATTTGGTGCTCGTGTTGTGCCTCGCTGCTAACATCCAATCTGTGACTGTGATTTCTGACCTGACTTAGAAATAACTGCTGCAGTGAAGTGCCTGCAGCGTTTCTGCTCACTGAGCTAAGTGCATCTATGTGAGTTGCTGCATGGTGCAGCTTGAGCTGAGAAATGCAAAGTGAACTGTATTCGGATGAGCTTGAGCGTACTCAGGGCTTTTAGTGGGATGAAATATCTTTGTGGGCTCTCAAAGGGGCGTGGCCGGTATTATTAAGGGCGTGGCTTCAAATACGTAAGCTACAAAATCTGCGCTTAGTATATAGTGTACCGCCCAACTAGAATTTTGCTGCGTCTGTCATGGCATCCAGATAAAACAAGTAACATTACACCTACAACAAGCCAGGACTATTTGCTTTGTCAATGGTTGTTAGTTGCATAAGATAAATAAGCAACAACTATGACTTTGTTGTGTATAATATTGAAAATGCTTCAGTTCTGAAATGATGAGACTGTGAAAGAACTAAAATGAGTCTCTCATCAACGTCAGTGAAGGGTGGTACGGCCACAGAGGTAAGATTTTTGTTCACCCTGAGGGCGAGGGCAAAAATGGAGAGCCCGATAGAGACCCATCTCAGTACCTGCTTTTTTGAACTGCCGGTGCTGAGCACCGGTAGGACCCGGCCCACTTAAAGCCCTGAGCGTATTGCACTTTTAACGCAGACGGATTCATTTTACAGTAACCCTGTGGCTGCAGCCTGGTACCTAAACACCCCGCTGCTCTCTAAAATGCCATTTCCAAACCAAGGCCTTACATTTGCTTTCAGATACAGCAGTTGGAAAAAAGCCTTTGCTGAACGATCATTTTGTCTGGCAGCAGCAAGATAGGAGACGTTTATGAATAGAATTACCGCTGACCAGGAGGTACAGCCGACTCCGTGGGCGGCAGTCAAAGGGCACAGCAGCAAGAGGGCACATTCTCGTGCTAACGAAAAGGTCAGTGCATGACCAGGAAGTTTGGTTTCAAATGGCCCAATCAAGAAAGAGGGGCGTGGTCAAAAGCACGGCCTAGAAGGCAACTGAGACAAGCAATATCCAGCTTTGTCGCCGGAGGAAATTGATCCTACCAACCCACACCAGAGAACGGGGGGGGGGGGTTGGGGGGGGGGGGGGCGACAAAGCCATAGTGTGACGAGGGGGCGGGGAATCACGACGTTTAACAAGAAAGAATCCTTACATAAGGATATAAAAGGGCTGGGACTCTTGAGATAAGTGCCCGGACAAGGTCCTTGGGATGCCTTACGGTAGGGACTCTTGAGATAAGTGCCCGGACAAGGTCCTTGGGATGGCTTATGGCAGGGATACTTGAGGCCAGACAAAAGGGTAAGAAATGGACAGCGCTAAGCGGACACGGCACTTTGTAGCCCAGGCTTGGCCATGGGGCTACGAACACCAGATATTCGGTAGCAAGTTGAAGCCTCAAAGCCGTGACCCACTGTACCAAGTAAGTGACAGAAGTAGAGCTGTCACAACAGTTGGAAGTTATGTTTATTAATATGCAACAGTAGTGTAGTCCAAGATGAGCCAGAAACGAGCATGTTGATGACCAATGATATCACAACATGTGTGTACAAACTTATGATGTGAATAAACTGCGGCCATTCTAACACCACAGAAAAGGTCTTGGTGTACATAATGGATATGTAGGAAGGAACAGAGGGAGGGTTACTTGCACAGCTGGGTGGGAGAGGGGGGTAAAAGCATAGCATTCTACAGCTGGGTCATTTGCTGTTTTAGCAGACATTCCCAAAGTGTTAGGAAATTACACCCCAGGGAATGATTTGCTGAATCAGAAAGTGACCTGTTGTGTCTCCTTCAAAGACTCCATGAAGGAGTGGGTGGGAGGGGGAAGAAGGATGTGGCGTTTCAGCCAGGCCTGCCAACTTCAGAACTGGGGAAACAGGTTCGACGATAAGTGTTGGCTCAACAGTCTGTCATTCTGGACAAATCACTTAATATCCCATGTCTAAAAAGACAGTTATGTGAACGTGTGTAAATCAGCTGTGGCGCACATGTAAAGCGCCCAGGTACCGTCGGATTGAATTTGTGCTATATAAAAAAAATACCCCTCAAAAAAGAAATAGTACCCCACAATACGAGTATGTATGTTCAATTAATCTGTAGTTTGTCTATGCGCCGCACAAAGAAATCAGACTGACTCCTGGGACACAGGTGCCAAATTAGTAGGCAGCAAAGAAGAGTGATAAGGATGCCAACGAATGGTAAGTAATGGGCAGGCTAAAAGTCGCTTCTTCTACCACCCACAATATGTCGTTGCGACAGCACATTCACGCTGCTTGCAGGTGAGACCTAAAAATGAGTGCTGATGGTGCTCCTTGGGGCTCACTGCAGACGAACTGGCTCCATTTAAACGTATGAATAGCAAGTCTTCCTCCCTGTGCACTCTGACAGCAAGGACGCCATCCAAGCTAGATTCCAGTCTTTCATTTCACAATCAACCTATCAAACAGAGATCACCCATTAATGTTACTGTGACAGCGTGAGCCCCTGAAATGCTCTGAACTGCTTGATGGTCATCTAGTAGGTAATTAGACACAATGCAGGTTTGGATCTGGCCTCTCGCCTGTCCTTGTAGGTGGAGATGAAGTAATTTCACAATGGAGAGTTAGTATCCCCCCCCCATCAGGTTTCTACAAGACAGAGAATATCCAACGGCTCTAAAATCAAGCCATGAACTTCACATCTGGGTATCACAGTACAACGGGGGCTTAAAAGTACCCCATCAGCATCCTGCCCCAGTAGAACAATTTGCAGCACTAAGAAATCATTCAGGTGTACCGGGAATGGTTGTGGCTTGCTGGATTTGGAAGTTTAGTTACATGTTCAGTAGAAGGAACAGTTACTCCTTTAAAGAAGGACAACGCTTTTAGGAATTTAAGGCAACATAATTATCATAATGTGCATTTAAAACAAGTCAGCCTTTCCTCATGTACCTTTACTGGATTATGGTATGTTTCCTGGCAGCCTAGTCTGGACTAGCCAGTTGGTACACTCCAACAAAAATGCAACCATGACACCCTCTTGCTGTGCATATCAAGAAGGGCAACAGCTAACAATGCCTCAGAGTGAATTACTGACTAAGCCGACTAGAACTATACGCGAAAACAGCATATGCAGACAACACCGTGGCTAGAACCATTGGAGGGCCTAAATTATCAATCAACACAATATGGTAGGATCTGTAGGGAACAGAATCCAAACAAGGATGCACAATTCATTTATATATATTTAGGCTGTCCGGATTTCGGTTTTAACCGACTCTACCCGAGATTACCCTACCGATTGCAAATCAGCTGACCCGGTTTAAACCGAGTATCGCTGAATTTTTCAAATGTGATTCACCACTTGGCCATTTACACCTTTTGGCCACTTGAGGGAGCCAAAGCAGTACAATCCAGCATCCGAGCAGTGAAGGTTTTGAATGACAGCAGAGGTATGTATATCCCGAAGCCAACGACGGCCAGGTAGGAGTAAACGAGCCAGGCGATGAACGGGACGGGGGTGACTTCTCGGCGCCGGGACGTCCCTCCAGAGCCCACACTAGTGTCTTGTGAGCTGCGTTCCTGGCAGCGGATTCAGCAGGGAGAAGTAAGTGCCCCCAGCTGCGGCTTCAGTGCAAGCAGCACACCTTCGGCTTCTTGTGGGTTTCTGCTGTATACATACTATGGCAGGTGCTTTCTCCTTCCTCGCTTTTGCAACTATGGAAACAGCTTCTCACTTTACTTTTCCGGTCGCTTACAATCTCCTCGGTCCTAGCGCACACAGTGTTCACAGTACGTAGCTGACAGGGCCTCGCCTTAGTGTAAGGTTACCCGATGTACCCACGGCTCCGGGGACATTGTTCAAAATTAGCATTCATATCTTTCAGATGAATACAATTAAACTTTTTAACGGCCTCTTTCGACATAAAAGTTGCATGCATAAATTACCCTTTGAAGGAATTTGCATAGACAGTGCATCAGAGGCGAAACTAGAGCCAAATATCGGGGGGGGCTGAGCAAAAATTTCGGGGTGGGCTGAACTTTAAGCAATAGGCAGAGTGGCGCTGCAGGGGCTCTTAGAAGGGGTGAAACAACAGCGAGGCCCAGGGGCGTAACACAGGCCCCCGCAGCCCCCGCGGTGCGGGGGGGGGGGCCCCCAAGCTCCAGGTGGCCCCCTCACCGCCCAGTGACGTATGCCACCTGACATCAGAACACAACTCCTGCAACACTCTGCCTAGGAAACAGGACATATTTTACGGGCAAACATTTGTGTTTTTAAAAAAAAAGAAATTAAATGCATCACGAAATGGCATATTTCCTCTCGTCTCTCAAATACATAAACCAGACTTTTGACATTAGTGTCGACCCAAACGAGAGCGCTTTTAATAGGGCACTCGGCTTCAGCCATAAGTACAGTCCTGGTTTACTTGCGACGGCCTCACGTTACGTGCCGTCACGTGACTCTATTTTCCAACAGGAAGAGTCACTAGTAGAAATGCGGCAATTAAACGCGGGCATTAATGTTTCTTGGGCGCACTACTTCCAGCCTGTGTGCCGCCCGTAGTTTGCTGCCCCATCATCATGAGGGACCACAGAGCACTCAGCAGAAGAGGTCAGACAGTCATCTGTGCAGAGGGAAGATCTCTAGAAATCTGAGTGCCTCCACAATGCCGTGATGAAAGAAGAGAACCCTCTCGTCCCATCCGCAACTCAGGTCTGACAATTCATGTTGCTTTCTAACATTATGATGTCGATTTACAACATTAATAATAATTCAATTTTAGGAGGCTGCCTGAGCCTGCAAGTTAAGTAGAACTGTGCGCTGGACCCTGCAGGACCCTGTCATGGGGCCCCTCCGTGTACCTTGCAGGGGGGCCCCCCTCAACTTTCGTTACGCCACTGGCGAGGCCTCATTAACATGCAAATGGTCTTTAAAAGACCTGTGAAGTGCTCCGGTGCGGCTGCTTTTTTGCCCGGGAAGGTGTCTCATCCCGGGCTGCCACACACGACGGGGGGGGGGGGGGGGGGGGCTGAAGCCCTTTGAGTCCAATGGGTGTTGCGCGCCTGCAGTGCATCGTGTTGGTCTTTTAGCAACCTTAAATGTCTTAGATTTAGTCTTAAATCGTAACCTTACATGACTTCATTTTAAATCTACACAGTACTCTGTTGGCTTTGAAAGTAAATAGTTAGCGATCTAGTCATTGTACAAAATGTGACTTTGCTAATAGATAAGCGGAAACAACCAGCTTCCCAATTCTGCATTTATTTTCCGTAAAAAGGCAATTATAAACCAGAACACACAACCGAAGCATTCAAATGCATGAATATTTATTATATCGGTCCAAATGATAATTTTTGTTTACAAATGTCACTTTCGGGATATTTCTTTCAGGGGTCCTAAGGCAACAACCACCAAGGGATTCTGAATAGGGAGTACCAGTTTGCATCTTACTCGGCATAGTATCTCCCTAATTGATTGATTTGATGTAATTCAAGACTCGCAACTGTAAACCAATTATTTTCAAGAAGGTTTTGATGCAGCCAAATAGTGCTTGTTTTGGATATAAATAAAACCATTTTATCAGGAAGAGAAAATGTGTACTCATTGTGGACCAACATAAAGTTTTGATAAATACACTCTGTTGTGTATGCTCTTTAGGCGGTGGATAATTTGTGCTGGTGAGCACCTTGACTTATTTCTGGGGACTGTGGCAGTTGGAATCCTCTCGCGAGTGAAGGCAGTGGTGGCTGGCATTTATGGAGCGGATGAGGCAGGCAGGCAGGTGTGCGTGTGCAAATATTAATATTAAAAATAAAACTTACCTGAACCGACAACCTCAGTTCCAGATCTCTTCTGAGGAACTGGATACTGCAATGAGGGCACCAGTCCTGGCCCTGGTCTCCTGCTGTGATTGCAGAGCCATGACTGGGGTGAGTGGCCTCACTCAGTGTTCCCCTGCACCCTGCACTCTAACCCAGCTGTCTTAAGACTGCTGACTTAGCGGTTTCAAATTGTGCATGTCTGAGTGGCCGTCATAAGACAGCCAGCCAAAGGGACAGATGGCCAATGGTACCCACGCGTAAACAACGCAGAAAATGCAATATATGCGCTGTGAGCCATTAGTTTGAAAGAAACCAAATGAAGTACCAAATAGCGTAGTTTGTACCTATATACCTATATACACTGCTTGGTCTGGTCAGATGGTGATATTCTGCCATTCTTCTCTTCAGCACACATCCTGATCACCCTCTTATCCACTTTAAATGTCATACAGTGTCGTCCTTACCATGGCTGGGGCCTGACGAAGAAAGCAAGCAATAATAACAGCAAAGCGTTCCATAAACACCGGTAAAACACTGTCTCAGTTGTTTTTTATGGCGCGAAAATGAGTAACCACTGAAAAGCACTGTTTTTTTGAGGTATTGAAATCACTGGAAAACACTGAAAAAACACCACCAGAATTTACCAAAAATAGAAACTGAAAACAGGAAAGCCTATATATATTAGAGAGGTTTGGGAAGATGTAGGTAAGAAAAAACAGGACAAAGTGCCCAAATGCAAGGCTTTATCACTGCTGCGCTGAATGGGAGACAGTGAAGTCACATATATAAAAAATTATGTTGCAGGGTTTAACAACCAAACCGCCGTTATCAGTGGTTTAAAAAAAAATATATGAAACGGTTTGTAGTTTTGTTAATGGGAATGCATGGCTGCAACTACGAAAATACATACATTTGATCTAAGATCGACTCAGTGTTTCCACACTGTGTTTTATCTACTGGTTGTCGATATACAGACCTCTGAAGGAACCACATCACGATTACCCAAACTTGGCAACTGACCTACCAGTCCAATAGCTCCCAGGAAAAAAAACTGTAGCTAAATTACAAAATTCTGAACCAATAGATGACATATTCAATTTCAGTCACTTCACCAAGCACTACCCATAAATGTCCCATTGAACGATCTCCACTCCCCACAGCCTGCACGCTGCTCCATACCACATTCCACACTCAGAAGTTCTGAAAAGATCCCACATCTTACCATGAGGTTGTTTTGAACCCGTACATGAGATCTGCAATGGCAGTGATGAGATGCTGACCTAAAATCAGGAAAATACGAAGACTGTCAAAGAAAGAACACCACCATTGTAGTGCAGCAGTTGTGTATGGTGATGCAAGGGTCATTTTTTGAAACCTACAAAGCAGAAAATGCACCAGTCTTGTGATTTCGTCCTTTAGAACATATGCATTTTGAATTCTGTCAATTTAACATAATCATGCCTGGCTCGAGAGAGCAGTGTAGGTGATTCCAAGGAAGAATGAACAAAAGTCGCTCCACACGCACTTATGCTTCAGGTTGTATGGACACGAGTAGTCAGTCATATTAGCTTTATTTCGATAAAACATATCTTAAAAGCTATAAAACACCATTAAAAACTGCATTATACGACATACAAAACATTTAATCGAATATTTTTAAAAAAACAAAAAAATTAAAAGTGCCCTTATTGGGTTATGTGAAACTCCAATGGGAATGTGGAACGTCGCACTCCTTGTGTTTAGAGTGAATAATGTTGGGTTTATTTAGGGTGCCTGGTAAGTAACTCCCTCCTGAGCCTGGAGGTGGGAAAATGTGACAAGAATGAAGGCGTTGTCTCCCGTGGGAGTAACGTCCCTTACTCAGCACTCCGATATTGGCGATTTCAAATTATGATGATCCAAGCTGTAATAAATTGTTTTACAATGTATTCTTTAATTCGAATTGTAGTAAGTTCATTTTGGATTCATACTATTTCTCGCATAGTATTTTACATATGTTTTTTTCAACGTTCTTTATCAATTCAAGCATAGGGCTGAAACACTTTGAATTGATAAAGAACGTTGAAAAAAACATATGTAAAATACTATGCGAGAAATAGTATGAATCCAAAATGAACTTACTACAATTCGAATTAAATAATACATTGTAAAACAATTTATTACAGCTTGGATCATCATAATTTGAAATCGCCAATATCGGAGTGCTGAGTAAGGGACGTTACTCCCACGGGAGACAACGCCTTCATTCTTGTCTTATTGGGTTATTAACATAATTCATCAGAAGATCATTCACGAGGCACAAATTAGTTCTTAGCAGCAACAATATTTAAAGGTCAGCTTTCAGGGTTCTCAATCTAATCTTCCATGCCCAGCTCAGGAATTTTGCCATACTGCACGCATATAAGGCTCGTGCATCAGATCTTAGGATGCGCAGTGCCACGAAGTGGCTACGAGTACCCAACTCCATACAAAGCGGTTTGAGCCAGCATTTCCTTGGCGCTTTGTAGGCTGGGCACACAAACATGATATGAGCTATTGTCCCAAGGTTTGCCTCACAGTTAGGACAAGAGGCTAATGTCTTGTGGGGAGCCTTCCATTGAGCAGTCATTGCACGGGTAAGAAGTGAGCCAACCCTGAACTCAAAGTACAGAGCTCCGTCATATGATTTTTGTATGACATCTAGGTATGGTTCCTAGTGGATGGTAGATTTGTGCTGCATAAATTCCTCGGTTAGCCTACCTAGTTTACGGTCTAAGAAAACCTTGTTGCGGACCCATGACCAGTAGGCTTTCTTAAGTTCTGCCTTTGGCAGGGAAGATCTAATTATCCACATCTCTTTAAGGCCAAGATCATACAATAATGATTTTAAAGCCTTAAGCCATTTGATTTTATGCCAACCATCCATGTTCATAATTTCTTTTAACCCTGCTGCGTACTTAGCTAATTCTGGGGTCCGCCACAAGCGAGCCCATAGTAAAAGAGGACGGAGTCTAGCCAAATCTCTATATGAGGGACACCCTAAATCTAGCAACAGAGGCCTGGTTGGGGTCCTTGAGGGCAACATCATAAGATCTTTTAAAAATTTGTTTTCTGACCTCATAATTTGGCCTAGGTTGGAGAAGCCACAAAGTTCGGCACCATAAAGGGCCGAACGTACTCCTCTAGCCTTGTATATATCGATTGCGGGAGCTATAGGCCTACTTACTGAGGTACGATGCTCTTTAAATATTGCCCCCGCTACCCTTTTGTGGTTCAAATTTTTTTTTTGTATATGTGAGGTCCAACACATAGGGTCTGAAATACGAATGCCTAAATAGTCAAAGACAGAGACCCTCTCTAGCGAAACAGAGTTTAGGACAGGTGGAAGTCTAAGGTTCGCAGGAGGATTCAGTACCAAATACTTCGTTTTTTCAGTATTAATAACCAGTCCTCTGTTAGTACAAAAAGATTGGAAACTATCAAGCAAGCCCTGTAGGCCCCTCGGGGTCTTAGAGATAAGAAGGGTATCGTCGGCGAACAGGAGAGTTGGAATTTTTTCGCCCGCCAGGGTCGGTGCGTCAGATGGTATTTGCTGCAAGTGCTCCACCACCCCATTCACATACAGAGAGAATAGGGTGGGAGCTAAAACACAGCCCTGGCGGACGCCCCTGTTCACCGGTATTCTATCCGTTCTCTGCCCCTTGGAGCCCCATCTCACCTGGGCGTAATTTCCCTCGTGGAGGCGTACCAGGAGGCTTAAAATATACATCGGAAGCCCCTGATCAGCTAAAACCTTCCACAAACACCCACGAGGGACTAGGTCAAAGGCAGTCTTTAGGTCTATAAATGCGAAATAAAGACTATCTTTGCCTATCTTAACCACCTTCCAGTACAAGAGAAGTAGCCTGAACACCTGCTCAATTGTCCCTATGCCTGCCCTAAAACCTGCTTGGTAGTCAGAGAGAATCTTCTTTTCATCCGCCCATTCCAAGATTCTCTCTAACACCACCCTCCCGATAACCTTTTGCACAGAGTCAATTAAGCTTATTGGGCGATAATTAGCTGGATCGTCCCTAGCACCCTTTTTATATATAGGGACGACCTCTGCTCCTTTCCAGGAGTCTGGTATCGGAGAGCCATTGTCGATGGCATTAATAAGAATGGAAATAAATTTTGCCCATTTTGCGGGATCTGCTCGGAGAAGATCTCCGGGTATGCCGTCTGGGCCAGCTGCCTTGGCTGGAACAATGCGCCGAATGGCAGTTTCCACTTCCAGTTCAGAAAAGAGATGGCTGTTTAGATCCCCTATAGCTGTTCTTGGGTCTGTTAATGTATCTTTTAATAAAAGATCCTCAGAGACAGAATAAAGTTTCAGGAAGTGGTCATACCAAATAGAACTTGAAATGTTACAAGTAATTGAATCGTTATCGGGCCGTGTCTTAGTCCTGATGAGGTTCCAGAACCGGCAGGTATCCTTCTCCAGACTAGCCACTTGTAGATCCTGCCAGTGCTGCTCTACCCACTCTTTTTTGGCGCCATCTACTACCTCCTTATAATCCTTCCTTGCTTGCTTGATCATAGGGTGTGATCTACTCCTGACTGCTAAAACCAGGGCCGTTTTTTTTGGCCTACAAATTTTCGCGTACCACGAGTTATTGCTATTTGGCTTTTTAGACGTTGGCCGATAACCTACTCTAGTGGTTGAGCAAAAGAGATTCTGAAGAGTACTATATGTTTTGTCATAAATTTCAGGAACTTTGGCAATAGCGTCAGAATCCATAGGGGTACCTCCCATTTCTTCCAATGCCTCTGTGATGGTTTCTTTAATGGCACATAGCTTCCCTTCGTCCAAAAGGACCCTGTCCCATTTCAGGTACCTGTTACAATTAGAGGGAATTACTTCCCTTGTTGGCATTGGATCTTCTAGAATCAAACCACCAGGGTTGGGCAACCACAAAGATTTTAAAGTTAAAGATAGTGGATTGGGGTCACTATTGACTGTCGGTGTTATCTCCATATTTATTAGGTGCTGCCACAGTTTATAGTTTAATAAAATGTAATCAATCCGTGACGAGCAACCTAACCTATTGAAGGTATGTGCTCCTTTTGTATCAGATAGTGACCTACCATTTGTTGCCCTTAGCCCATATTCTATGGCCAAGGAGTTCAGTTGGACAGCAAGCTTAGTCCATCTTTTATCGGAGGAATACTTAGGAGGGGAATTCCTCGCTTTACATCATCCTCCTCAATGCCTAACACATCCTCAGTAGCAAGAGGCTCAAAGGTACAATTAAAGTCTCCCGCTACTAGGATGTGTGAGTCGATAGGGCAATTGGAAAGCTCGGCTTCCAGGGATGTAACTATGGGTGACTCAGTTCCTCCCTTAGTTCCCCGAACATATACATTGAACATTTCAAGAGTTCTACCTCCTTGGTTTTCCCGGATGGTCAATCTTAAGAGATCAGGTGAAATACATTGAACCTGTTTGATTGACCAATCCAGAGATATGCTTACCCATACCAATAGCCTGTCCGATGGCCGTCCCTTTCCTGTTTGTGCCGATACTGCTGGGACAAAATGAGACACGAATCCTACTCTCTGGTGAATAGTCTTACTCGACGTCTCTTGGAACATACAAATATTGTAGCCTTCAATAAACCTATTCCAATCTGGAAGGGGAAGCTTTCTAGAAAGGCCAGCTATGTTCCAAGAGAGGATCTTCAAGCCTGCGCTATCCATTTCTACAGGCCCCATTTTGCCAAGTGGTTGAGTATAGGCATAATTAGATTGTAAAAAGGAAGTTGTAATACTGGGACTTATTATTACCTGCCCTAAGTCAGGAGGCTGGTTATTTATGCACTGTGGGGCAGAGGTGATGATAGAAACATCTTGAATGGGTAATGGAACAGGGTCACATATGGAGAAGATTGGCGGTTGTAAAGTTTCCGTTGGTCAATCATTTCCAAGAGGCGACCCTCTAGGAGGCTTAATGGCTTTATCCCTCAGAATTATAGTACCTGCCATTGAAGGACATCTGAATTGGATGTCCGAAGTGGCAGGGGGGCAAGATCTATAGTCCAAAGCCAAAAGTCCCTCTGCTAGATGTGAGGATGTCAAAATGAGCTCAATAGTGTCCGATCGCTGGGCTAGATGAGAATGCCTGGTAGTCTTCACTATATCCTCTCTTACTACCGAGTAGCAACCTCTAACATGCCTGATCCAGTGTGTGGCCTTGTTGATCAGTGAGTCCTCATGTTCTCGGCCCACCACCTTAGGAACGTTAACCATAAGGACTGTCCGCTTTAGAGATGTAAAGCAGGGGAAATGTCCATCAGATGGAGCTCCTAATACTGCTCTATCATGTGCGATTGCCTGGGGTCTAAAAGGGGCTAGGGCCGGTAAAGCATCATTTGTCCTCCTGCGCTGTGTCGTTACCACGGGCTCACTAGGCAGCCCCACCTTATTATTTGGAGTGACACACGCTGATTGATTAAACTCAGAGCATGCCCTAACAGCTTGTTTGTCATTGTTTGGTAACATATTTAAGGTTTGTTTTGCAAACTGAGAGGCAGCTAGATTTTGTGGAGTATGGTGCAATACTAACAATTACAGGGAGGCTTTTAGGTCTTTGACTAAGGCTTTTAGATCCTTCACTTCTGCTGATAATAAATTGATGGTTGATACAGAGCTGAGGTGCCACCATTTGCGTCCAAACCGCCCTCTATTTGGGCACCAATAGTAGCTTCCACAGGGCCATAGATTGTCGAATTTTCATGGGGGACTGGTTCATTTGCCAAGGCCGCAAACCTATTGGTGCACACTATAACGGTGGTCTCCAGATGGCTTGGCCTGTGCTGTGAGGGAGACTGAGTTAGCGTCTGGGAAAGTGGAATAATTTCCGGAGAGAGAATATTCTGTGCACCTCTTGAACCGGGTAGTTTACGGAACATCTCTGGTATGTGTATAGAATCTACTTTAGAGGATTTGCACTGTCCACCCTTCTCTAGTATATTTACTTCCCGATCTGCCACTGGGCCCCCCAACAGGATACTTTCACAGTCTTCAACCAAAGTTTCAATGCGGTTCATCATATCGCATTTAGAGATCTTCTTATTGCTTTTCTTTACTTTTTTGGCTTTCCTTGGACCCTGCGTTATGTTCATTCCTGAACCCCCCCTGCCCCCTAGATAGTTTTTCTTTTGCCCATGGTTATACAACCTAAAGGATGAAGCGGGAAGTCCAAGAGCCTTCCAAATTTATGGCAGGAACAGTACCTTTAAACAGGAGTCGGGTCTCTTTGCTGCAGGTCTCTCTTCGATCTTCTCTGCTGCTACTGATGAGTCCAACGTTAGGGGGGGGGCCCTGGCCTGGCACCTCCTGGCAGTGACGGGGAAGGACGGGCCCGCCCTTGGCCCGGGCGAGCCCGCACGCGTCCCGCGCTGCGGGAAGCGCTCGTCGCTTTTAAGGGCCTCCGGCGCCCTCTGATGGCGTCAGGAGCGGCCTCTGCGCAATGCCTCCTGGAATAGGCAGTCCAGTTACAGAGCCGTTCCCCTCACGGCTGGCAATGGAGTAATGCTGCAGGCAAACAGGCGGAAGGTGAGTGGCTGCCGTTCCCCTCACGGCGTGTGATAATGAAAGATTTGCGCGTCCACCCAGGAGCACTGTGCTTTCATTTACTGAAGTCAATTGGAAGTGTTAAAAACACAACACAGAGCTCTCCGGCTCTACAGTTGGTATATATACACACACATCAGTATTGACGCACCTGTGCTCTTTAGGCGATATCTTTGGATCATCGGGAGAATGGATTCCAATTTTTGTTATTTTGGCAGTCTCACTGTGCCTTTACACATTTTATTTATGAATTACAAATACTTTTATTGAAATCTTGAGATACTAGGACGGGAAAGCAATCACATATTTCTTATACCATATTCACCTATAGATGCAATCAAATATTCAGAAACACAACCCACGGCCTCAGGGTTTAAGCGATCCACTTTGTAGGCGTCGTGAAGATAAACTGTTTTACCCATTATTCATGATAGTATTTGGTCTGCTTTGGGTTGTAAATATTTCATTCAAAACAAAATCCATGTAGTGTAATTTCTAATGAAATTGTGGCTTCTAATGAATTGCTTGATTTCAGCTCAATAATATTCTGAATGCAACAATCGGGTCTACTAAAATGACATCATGGATAAGTGTGTTCAGGGCAATGATTGGCTGTTCAGGTGCCATCACACATTCAATCACATAGCCAATCACGCTTTTTTCAACCTACTATATTGTCCAGTAATTATTTCTGGGGGGAAAAAGTGAAAATGAGAGGGAGGGAGGAAGGAGTGGAGTGTTTCTGTAAACCTGCTTACAGTTAAGTCTACAGAAGCCATTATGAGGCTACGTGAAATCTCAAACTATACAGTGGCTTCCATCTTAGACTATAAAGGTGCCAAGTGCACAGCATAGCAGGTAGCCCTTGCATATGGAGCACTACCATGCCTATGAAATCAAACAGTAGACACTGTAAAGTGCTTTAAACATTAAATGATGTTATGAGATCTTTAAATCTTTAGCAGTCCACAACAAACCCATTCCTCGTGTTTATTACAACATTGCTAAGCGAACCATTCTGTCACTGTTACATATAACTTTCGCTTGCATGGGGCAGTTTTAAGAACTTGATTAACATCGACAAACATTGTTGCACATATGTGATGCATACACTGTGGGCACATGAACAGAGATTTAGGAGTGATGGCATATACGAAGACAGTGCAAGGTACTTGATGCACCTGGCCAAACAGGGTAAGGAGCTTGCCTTAAAAGGGCAGCACGTGCTCAGCCATGGCCACATAAACAGTACGATGAGCTTAGGGCACATGGACAGTCTGTGTGACTGTTATGCATTCACCAGCAGGCTGGACTACGGAAACACATTCTACGTAGGAACCATTACACGCCTCCTGAAGAGACTCCAAACAATAAAGAACTCAGTGGCAGGACTCATACTCAACCTACCCAGAAGGACCGACATCACAGCCCACCTCAAGAGTCTACCCTGGCTCCTGATCCAGAAAAGACCGCACCATCTCTCAAACAATTAGAGCTAAAGACCTGGTTGTTTGAATAAACACAGCAACTACAGCTCCAGTGCCTCGAGACTTACGAATTGCTGCGCTCCACAAATATCAGATTGATTGATTGTGACGTAGCACCGTGTAAACATGTAACAAGCTTTTTGTAGAGAAGTGCCTTTCAGTAGCAGGGAGGGTGGAATCCTTTTTTCCAGTGGTCAAGATTACTACAGTGAGAGGAACACATAGTGGCCACTCGTAAGCACAGCATAGCCAGCTCTGCCCTTCACCATTGATTACTACTGCAGAGGGACAGTTAGAGCTACTGGAAGCTTGCCCTTAGATGGGGTATCAAAAGTATTTCTGTATTTGCTCTTTGTATTAGCACTCAAGATAAAATAATAATAGTATAGTGTGCACTTACATTTTTGCACAATAATAAAACCTCACTGTTTTCAGCAGTTGGTTTTGTAATCTTGATCTTGGGTTGGTCCCAACAGAGGAGATCATCAGTGCAAGACCTATCTTGTACTGGAAAAGGCTATGGTCAGTGCCTGAACTGTCCTCGTTTAGATTAGAATTTGCTGAGATTTGGCCTGCACTCAAATCTAAAAAGATCCCTTGGCTTCTGCACATTAATAAAGCTTGTACTCTACTAGGACTTTCGGAAATGTGGGCAAACCCGGAGGCAAGTTGCCTCGCGATACCAAGGAAGGAAATCCTTTCTTTGGTGACCTGGAAGAACTCTCCTTTACACTCGAGTTCTTCAATTACGGGTAGGCTGACCTTAGAATTCCTCATGGTTAAACAAGATCCCAAACTTGAGGAATTCATGGATCAAATAGAACCCCCACTTGCTCGCAAACTGTACATTCGGCTAAGGTATGGTACTTTACCGGTTAGGTCTTTTTCCTTCAAGTGGCAGGCACAAAATTTGGAAAGCTGTCCTGCTTGTAACTACAAAACAGAGTCTGTTGTACATGCTCTGTTTTTTTGTCCTGCCTACCACTTAATTAGGAAAAGTTGGCTGATCCCCATCTGTAGGAATCTGGGTTTTCGCCACCTTAAGCAGGCTTGCAGGACCCTAGTCTATGATACTGATCCAAATATTGTTTTTGCTGTATCCCGCTATCTCTACAGTATGTGGCGAAGGAGACAAACGTTCTTAACTTAACTATTCTCATATTGATGACTTAAAGTTTAATCTCTTTTTTAAAAGAATTTTTAACTTTAAATGTTATTTATTGTTTTATTGTGTCTATGTAATTTAGGATGTATGTATGTACACTTTTATGGTCTTTCGACCGAAATAAAGTTATCAAATGAGTAATCTTACAAGTTTGTGCAATTTAACCTCATTTGTATTTTTCTGTAAATATAGCTGATATTATATTTGATGACAGAGAGGAGCCCCACCGGTGCTGCAAGGCAATACTACTACTAGTCAATGAATGCTTTTTTCCTACAGAAGCTGCTGGGTCCTACGACGGGTCTCCTCAATTACACACAAGGGAAACAAAGCCGAAAACATGTGCCCAGATAAGAGTTTAAGAAAATGATCAGCAAATGTGTCCATGACATATGCTCACATCATTTACAGTGTAATAGGGATTGCTGCCTGAGAAAACACAAATGGCATCTGTTTAACTTTGCCAAATAACATCAGGCTCAGAAAGTGCAGAATACATTATAAAGAAATTACTTGGTCTCGGTACATTTTAGTCTCAGGTATCTTCATTGGTTGCTATACTTTATGGTGCAGAGTGATTATGAATAGTGCGATCTACCTCGAAAAGGCAACATATTTTGATTATCAATAGATACAATTAGGTCTAGGGATCTGAATAAATGGATATTCTGGAAATATGCATGCGTACTCAGTGCGATTAGGGTCATTCTATCCATTTCAGCCAAACCAGTATACAGAAAATCACCAGCCAATGCAGGAGCCCTATTCCTGATCAGAATGATGAACTCATTTGATTTGAATAACTAATCCTGATTTGAAAAACGAGTACGGATTCTTTTCAGTTACCTGAGTGTTGCTGCATGTGATCAAACCGTCTCTCCCAATCTACCTGCAGGTGCACCTCAGAACCCAGCTCCAGGGGTGTCTGCACAAAGTGAATTGCGTCCGGACCCTGACGTGTCACTCGGAGCACAGGGATGTCGTTCATAAGACCTCGGTCATCTGGCTACGAGGGAGAAGAAGAAATGTAACTCGTAAATTGCTTATCAGCATTGAATTCTAACACATTGACATGTCTGTTCTGCTTAAGAGAATTGAACGAAAAAATGGTTTTCCATATTGGAGGTCAGGAAGAGACACAAATCTAGATGTGGAAGTGAAGGATACTAGTAACAAATTGTGTACCTTACTGTAGCGAAAAGTGAGAAATGCAGATATTTCCCAAAAACTGATCACATAATGTCCCTCCCATCAAATGTGAGGATCTAATTCTCTAAAATATCTAATAGCAGCAAACTGTCCAGATATGTGTTCAATGGGCCTACCAACTGACTTGTTTATGTCCGGTTTACTCCATGTGGGGCAACCAGCAGGTAAAGCTGTATAGCAACAACATAGTTGCCCCTTTGATGGAGCCAAAGGCTGTAAATTGTTTAATGTAAAATGGCACACTTAGGCAATTCTTACAACTTCAATACTAGCAAAGACCTGCAGTGACTAGCTGAGGAGAATAGTGCTTCATTATTTTTCGAGGATACCCAACCATCCAAATTTTGGAAACCACTATAAATGTTCTGCTAGAAGAACCTGCAGGCGTACCTGACCCCCTCCCTCAGGAAACAGCACAGTATCCTTTAGTATGACACTGAAGCCGACTAAGGTCTCCTTCTTCCCATTCACATCTGATTTCAACTCTGCTGGTCCACATGACACTACTGTCGTATTGAACTAAAAAAAAAAAAAAGAGAATTAAGAACATCATTTGTATAATAATTTACAATTAATTACGACTATTGTGCAAATCAAAGACAAAGTGGTTAGTAACAAATGAGAGTAAGAATGAGGATAGCAGTGTTCCTGCATAAGTCATACAAAAATAATGCATCCAATCGATAAAAAAAAGTTAGGAGGCTACCCACAATTCACTGTCTGATAACAACAGGGCTCTGGGAAAGACCATTTGATATACTTGAATCCTTCCTTTTTAGGTCTCGCCTCCGCAGCGCGCATGCGCTACATAGGAGAGACCTTTAGTCATCGGCACAGCTTTGCGGCCAAAAACGTGCACACGTTCCATTGCCTTCAATGGCAACGCGTGCACGTGTGGCGATTCACTTGCGGGAGCGAGCGGCTGGCGACATATGTTATCAATTATCGCGGTGCCAGCCGCTCGCTCCCGCAAGTGAATCGCGCAGGTCCCCTCCTCTCTCCCCCTGCGAGGTGCGCGCACTTGTGCTTGTTTCACAATGCATACAACTGTACAATCACAACGAAATCTGTATCGAAATCTGTATCCATGGCTGGCCTTTGCTTACTTTTCACACCTAAAATCTTATACAAAATGAATAACCTTTCAGTGTAAAAATAAACGTGAAGCTTTTCACGTCTGCATTGCACGCAGTGACCTCCCCCACATCCATCCTCGATCTTAAAACCTGCCATTATTGCTGCGTTGCCCTATTGCAATCTCAAACACCTTGCTGACCCTCCTGCACCAATATCTATGAATTCACAAAACTCCCAAAAACCGAGTGTGTATGTCTAATCTCCAAAAACGATATGCACACACATTAAACCGCGGCAATCTTCCCCAGTGTCCTTCTCAATTCTGTACCTGTTCGTGCCCAGTGATTGTTGCTAGCATACTGGCGCCTCCTTGCTCCATGACCACGATATCAAACTGCTGCTTAACCAACTCATTCCTCTCACTTTTCCCTATTTAAACATTTCCCAACTTGCCGTTTAAAAAAAAAAACTGAACAGGGCCTGATTCCCATCAGCTGAGTCACGGTGAAACCACATGTCCTACTCCTCTTTGCTCTAGCGGCCTAATTCCTCCCTGGCAATCACACCGTGAAGTTTTTCCTTGCTGACACCTTGCTGATAACAAAACTACATGTCCCACAACCCCTTGTCACAGTCCTCTGTCATACCCTCGTATGTTGAAAAATCAAAACAAAAACATTTTTGGTATCCATGCGGTGCAATCCCATGTACCCACAATTTAAATGTATACAAAATACAGTCCCATATGCCCCCAATTTTAATATACACAAAGTGAGCGTGCAATAATTTATCAGTTGTGTGCTACCGATTCCAATGGCTTTATCAGACATAGATCCAGATGAACAGTTTGTAGGTGACTTGAACATGAACTGCAACAGCCTACTTAGTGATGATATTGTGTTGCAAATTCTTGTAAGTAGTCCGCTTGGATTGGGTGCAAACTGCTTTTTTGAAGGCAAAAAATTGGTTTCAAACATAGCAGTAGGTTCGCAGCATGCACACCAGTTTATCAGTCTCTTCTCCGCACATTTATTTGACTTTTGTTAGCGTGCAGATTAGAATAGTGTCTTGCCTCAAAGTATGGGACATTGACGTTGACAAACAAGAGCAGCAACAAGTTGATGCTTTTCCAATTGCACAGCTTCAAAGAGAAATTCTTTCAAACTTTTGTTGTTCAAAAATTCATGCTTATTCCATCTTTTTCATAGTTAATCATGTTTTCATTTAATGTTCACAAACGGGCTGTTAATACTCCAATTTTTTCAAATGAAGTGGTTATACCAATCCAGGCCTTTTAACACATCACGTGAGATGTGTCAATTCATATTCCAACAGCTTAAGTTCTTTTATAAATCCCAATGCATTTCGGGCTCTTGTTGGCCCTTCTTCGTGGGTAGCTGCATAAATGAAAGAAAACCTCTGTTAGTTTTCCACATTTGGAGCACTACGTCCATTTTCGGTCTCGCCTGAGCCAGCGCATGAGGTGCTCTGGTGAGACTTTTATGAAGTGGGCTTCAAAAATCCGACCACACGCTTTTTGTGTGGCCTAAAGCGTGCGGTTACGCGCACAGGTGCCATCTGGCTTTCCACCCTCACACTCGCGGGACGCTGCAGCTGCTTTCACTTTTGCAGTGGCGCATGCACTGCCAGCAACTGCCTCTGCATTGTAATTTTTTGCTTCCGCCTCAAACACCGAGTAATGCAGAATTCTGTGCTACCAGCAATACTTCTCCACGCGCCTCCTGCAGCCCTCAATCGTCTTCCTACAAGATACAATTAGGCTGATGCGCTCCTCTCACCGCTCGGGCGAACACCTCTTCAGCTGGCACACTTTGCAACATGCTCCACTACAGTCGCTGAGGCTGTTCGCCATCCCCTTCCTCCTGCTCACGGTTCACGGCACCACACGCAAGAACGGTACTCGTACAGTCAATGCATGTGCAGCACTTGAGGCTTCTTCCACCGCTCCACTTCGTTCGCGCTGGCCTGTGCTCGTGCAGTCACGTACTTGTTACACCACATGCTCTCCCTCGCCGAACTTCACAAGTAATAGGCACACTACCTCCTCATGCTCCCCGAACTAGCCTTCCTTACTTTAGTTCTCCTCAGGGATTAAACTTATCACAGCCTCCCGGTGCTCTTCTCCACGTTACCAGCACTAACATTTACACGTCCAGACGCTGTTTTCCTGGCCACAGAGCTCCACCCCAGCTCCGTCTCTAAGTGAATTTTATCCACGCAAATTCACTTAGGGTGGTCTTCTCAGGGGTGGATCCCATCCTCGTCGCAATTGAAGTGAACACGCACCATCAGTTTCTTAACAACGGTTTATTATAAGTCAAGTAACAAGTGTGCGACTAACCCTGGCAATTCATGACAGCAACTGCCAAGACAGGACAGCAGTTGCCAGTTATAGTCTCACCCATGACATGCTAAATATTCCATGTTCTATGACATCACATGGCTATGCTAGATCAGATTGGATCGACTTACATTATACAAATGGCATTAACACATTAGCTTCTGCAGGCGAAAATAGCCATTTCTTGTGTTGATGTCTTCTGTAGCCTGGATATATCACACTATAAATCTGACCTCGAAGTGACTCGCCCTATCTATTTTCCCTACCCTTAATCGATCCGATACTGTTGGGCGCTTACATCACCTCTAGGCTACTAATTCTTTTGGTTTTATATCGGGTAAATTCTGGGTTGAGATGAAGAGCCCAATTGGAGGAAAGAATTTGAATATACTGTCTATAGGACCCCTAGGAAGAACTCTCAATTTTGCAAAAACAGAAGGGTTGCCAGTACAAAACATAATGCAGCCGTGAACTGTACTGAAATTGCAAAGCACAAAAATGATTTGTGACTTGCAATTTTCACACTGCGACTCATTCTCAATTGGAATAAGGGGGCTTGAAATGGACGTTCTCCTTTTCTAGAAATTCACAATGGCTATCTCTGTGGTTTATAAAACTGCTATAATGTTCTCAAGTCATTAACATGACAACAACACGTCAATGGCAGTGCTATTTATTTGCAAAGTAGAAGCTGTCTGTAGTGACGTGTTTGTGTATGCATGGGCGGAGTGAGCATGCTGTTTGTGGATGCTGTGGGAATGTAATGATGCATGCAATGTTGGTGTCTATGTGTGGGTGATATCTGGGAGTTGATTACAGTTGGAGGAATAATGGAGCCACAACAGGATCTATCACCTTGTGGCTGTAGCCTTAGGGCCTAACATAAGACTGCAACCTTGCCCATGAAGGACAGTTTACACTTTGTGAAAGACAGCTGCTGGCATCATAAGTAGTGGGGAGCACACAGTGGTCCAAAGGACCAGTGTATGATTCCCCCAGAGGCACTTTGTAAAATTACCCTGTTTTTAGGTCGAGCCTGGGCAGCGAATGCGCTGCGAGGCATGCTGTATTCAGGTAGGGATATTAAGCTCCACCCACTTTCCGCCCATATTTTTCATTGGCTTATGCCTGGCCACTGCTAGTGTTATAATACAGGTACTAGTTCCCAACCTTCACCCTCCGATTGTTTATGCCCCCTCAAAAAAAAGCTTTAACAAACAACCATTGGAATAGGCAGAAACAAGTTGCCAGCATTGCAAGAACAAAAAGAAAACTGAGGTTGCTCGTTCAGTTGTACATAATGCCTTCTTGGTCATATAGAAGGTAACAAAAATGCTTCTGACACTTTTTTATTACAACTTTTCAGCATGCTGCACAGCAGCCACACTTCTCTACAGCAGCCACACTTCTCTACAGCACAGCTTGAAGACATTGGCAAAGTCAATAGCTCTGGCTAAACACTTATAAGGCCCCATAGGCGAGACCTATTGGCTATGCCAAGGCTTCTTCCTTCCTTCGGTCCCTTCTAGTCCCCATTTCCCATATTAACCTCTCAACATGCAACATTTTAATTTTATCGTAGTGGGGTCAAAGTGTTATATTATCAACATAACAATGATAACTCTAAAACAATAATCTGGGTCACAATGCAATTATACAAGGAACAGAAAAATACAAATGTGAAAGAATAACATAACACGGGCAATTTGATAACAGTCTACAAGTAACAGTTTTCCAGTTCTGTGGTCTTGCAAGTGTAGGAAAGTAGATAACATATGATGCAGACAGTGTCTATAAAAATACTACACTTGTGACTGTTAACTTAGACTGTAAGGGTAATTCAGGATGTTACGTAGGCAGTGTAGTAGAAATTGCAAATATATCAAAACGCCTTTCATGTTATGCCAGTTAAAAAATGTATGTTGTTTCAAAAACAGGAGTGACACCATTACTTTAAAGAACCTGAGATGGTACAGCGTTTAAAGGGAACATTGGACAACAAAACAACTAACTTTTTACTAAGGCATATACTTAAAAGGCCAAAAAAAAGTGGAAATTTCTTGCAATTGCATTATTTATTGCATCATATATAAACATTATATTTATCATCAAAACGAGAGATCTGGTGCTCATGCTATAAGTGACATGGAAGGTGCAGTGCAAGGTGCTAGACGAAACAAGACAATATGCATCACTATAACAAAGACGTGACTCCTATCTATACAATTATTTAATTATTTAATTATTATTGGAGTCTATTTAGGTCTGGTGTCGACGTCATTTCGACCTCTATAACTGGGAGGCATCTTCAGGATGGGAGGGAGAGTAGGGGGCATCATGACCTACTCCTGCCATGGCCCCTGTCCGCATTTAACAATGTTAATAAATAGCATACCTCGCTCTATGTATCTGCATGTATACTAACTACATCATCAGTAGAAATTTAATTTTTGTGTTCAAAATAGATTATTGAAGTATGAAAGTGGACACATTCTAAACGGATTGTGAGCTGCATTGCACACCATGAAGGGGGCCCTCCACTTCTAAGATGTACAATCTTTGCATATTAAGGCCCAGTTTCAGAAATTGTAGGTTTGTGCATTCCAAAGGTATGTGCTTGGTTTCAAACTGTATATTTTGAGACCTCAAAAATTGGAAAGCGCGCCCTGCTCTCTTCAGTTTGTGGGCAGATCATCAATTAAAGATAAATACTACTTTGAATTGGAACAGCTTGATGTGATGGAGGATATGATGAAAGTGTACAGATCTACTCTTGCGTTTTTCAAGTGGGCTTCATAATTTTAATGATTTAAGACATGGATCCAGAATGCAGGTTCTTTACCCGATAGACATATGAATTATGTGTGTACATATGTATTACTTAGGCAGCAATAGTGCCTGCGTAGTTATTATTAAGGCAGAGTATCTTTAGAAAAGGCATTTTTTTCCTTAACTTTGGCATTGTTCAACAAATCAGCACAAAATGTTCCCAAAAAAAGTTCACCCACGTTTGGTTCCTCATGGCAAGTTAGGTGCGGATCCATTAAGCAGGGCCAAGAAAAGGGGTTCTAAAAGTAACATTTCCCATTTTATCTCATTATACGAGTCATTGTTAAAACGATTTTCCCCAAGCCTGGCATATAATTAGAACTTTACTCAAGGAAGTTTCTTTGCTTGGTTTAGTTAACATATATTTAGTAGCTTTCGAGAAATAAGTGTTTAAAGAGTATCCCAGATGGGGCATGAAGAGATTGCATTTTAAAGTTATCTTGACAGTTGTAAGGTATGTTTTTTAATTAGATTATCCTATTACATTAACACTGTTAAATGGATCTGCCAGAAATCTAGCAGATGCTTAGCATGTTTTGTTACTCTTGGAATTTTTGAATTTGTTCATATAGGTATATTTCATGGGGTGATGGGATTTAAGAAAGAGTTAAATTGCTAATGTGGTGTTATTTGACAAAGCCACATGAAATATGCCAGGTTTAGTCTTCTGTGAATAGAGCAAGTTTAGTGCAGCTCCATCAAGGAGGGGGCAAAGTTAAAAGGAGGGAGGCAAAAATGATTTAATGGGCTAATGACTTTGGCGCTGGTTTAAATCAGATTAAACTGTGTTACTGAACCAGGATTAAAATATTTAAAAAACTATATTGCTGTGGGGAGTGTTGACCGCTGGGCTCAGTTAATGGTGCCAGGGGTAAACAAACCCAGGTCTAGGGTCCTTAAGCACTTGACAAGATCCGAATCTGTATACGAAATTATGCAGGCCCACAAGTCAACAATGCAGGGTCTGCAAACCCTTAAAGAACAATAAACAAAAGAATTCTGGCCCCTGCAGCCACATCGCTGATAAAGACTGAAGGCAAGGCGCTGTGAGAAACCCCCGAGCATGAATAAGAGACAGTTAAATGAGGCATATTTTGTAAAATAAGAAAATGAATACTGGGACCGCAAATTAAAAATATTGTGTGACATTTTAGGACTGAGTAAATTCTTATAAATCGAATAGGAAAAAGCATGTTAAATTGAAGTCCGTGTCTTGTCATAAGCACAGTGACTGGTCCCAGTCTAGCTAAGCCACTGTATCCACAGTCATTAACCCAAATGATGTACCAGGCCTCTTGTCTTCTGGATCATGTCTCACACCTCCAGCCACAACTCAGCACACTTTTCCTCCGTTACTTGTTTCTTTATTAGGAACGATTACAACTTTCTCTCTTTAAAGGTTGCATACATTAGGTGTGCATATAATAGTTCATATTATATTATATAGTATCTGTAGGAAAAGAATGCCAACCCGCAATAAAGTAGTGGTTACAGGGAGCCTGGTTAACAAGCATTTGCAATGCAATCGGTCTCGCATTTGAGAACGTTAGAGATATTGGCATTGTAAACAACAATGTGGTTTACTTTTGTTTTTTGTTTGCAGTGGAGTGATCAAATTTGTATAGCACTAAGGTCATTGGTAAGACATTGTGTCACTGGAGAACTAGAAAATGGGCAATAGGTTACGAGGGATGGGAGGTGGAAAATAAATAACACCAATGGAAAAAGGAATGAAAAAAACAGGGAAGGGGTTGCTGTAAGTTAAGAAAATAAGCCTCTTCCCCATATACTTTCGGGAAGGGCGGGCTAACTGGTCAGAGGGTTGAAATCAGAATGGGCTGCTTGGGAGAACCCGGGCCGATTGGAATGTTAGCAAAGTTGGCTTAACACAGTAAACCACCAGCTAAAGTGTTATAGAACACATCTAATCAGTCACCAACTAAAAGCACCCAGGTCACACTATTTTCTTTTTTTCCGAGGCTAGAAGCCCACGTAATAAACTTAAAACACAAAGGTCCAACTTCAGGGGCAGCACGGTGAATGGAAAAACCACCTCCCCTACCCATGGCCTTTTTCAATTAGCAGCTCTCATCCCCCCTTTATTTCCCAGTTGTACTTTTGTAAGTTAACTCTAGCTACTCTGAGTTAGAACACGAGCAGACCGATTGCAATTAGGGTGGCCATATTTGTAGAGGAAGTCTTCACATATGTGCATTCTGTACAAAAGAAATGTTATTGTTCTCCTAGATGACATAATAGAATTAAAAAAAATAACATTCTCAATAATAAAGTCTAAGAACTTTTGTGGATATACAAATATATATATATATATATATATATATGTATATATATATTTTTTTTAACTCTCCCCTTCATAAGAGGCTCTGTTCAGTGTATTCAAAGATATAATTGGTATCCTTAAGTTATATCTGCATTCGAAATGATTAACAACATACAGGTAACTCTCATTCAGAATGGTTGGTTCTCCCAGCAATTTCTGAAGACCTGTTCTTTTGCACTTCCAGTGTTTTGAAACTGCATACAGGCATTACCGCAGGAGGGCCGCGTAATTTTTAAACACAAGAAGTTGAACACGTTTCGATGTACAATTAGAGTGCTGATGACATTTGCATGGTAGCATGATTCAAGCTGATGTTGAGTCTTTTGGCAGAAACTCTGAAAGAGTACTGCAGTTTAATGCACAACAGCCGCAAAGAGACATTTTTAATGGGTCGCGCTGTACAGAACAAAAGAAAGGCTTGTGGCCGTCATAGTTAAAGATGTAGCGTTGCGGCTGTTGCGCTGATTGTAATTAAAAAAGTAATATGCCGGCGCACAACCATGTGTGAAGAACTCGGAGGAGCAGTTCTCATGGTTTTTTTTTTAATCCCTGAGCAGAAAGTATATAGAAACAAGTGAAAGAGGACACTCCCCGAGTGCGATGCATGGGAGTCAACAATTGAAGGAAGAGGTGGGACAAGAAGGAACCATTGTCCAATTAGAAGTAACGATTTTTTAAAGACACTCACAAAAGCCAATCAGAAGCTGGAGGTGGGCTGTTAGCCTCCTGACTGAACACAGCATGTCGAGAGACAGCACATGCGCAGCCTAGGCTCGATCTAAAAAGCAGTGGCCCATCAAAAGCCACCCCGCCATTTACATAGGTATTCCCTAACAGCTGAGATGAGCATACAGTGCGTGCTAGGCCAGGCCAGGGGCGCAGGGGGGGACCGAAGTCAGGGAATCAACAGGGGTCAGGCTGGTGAACTGGCGCCCCTGGGGGTCAGAACGGGAGTCCGGGCTTTCCAAAGATGAAGATCTATCAGGACCATGCCCTCTTCATCTGGCAGACATTTGCTTTTCTGCCCTTGTAATAGCTTGGAATTTCTTCTTCTGTGGGATTTTATGGAACACAACTTGCTGAACCTCCTCGGGGGAAACAAAAATGTTTTCTCAGAGGAACTCCACCGGAGGGGACTCCACAGCCACATCTTCTAAGATAGGGAACCCCCTCCGTGATTCCTGTAGCATGGCAGTGAGGGATCTTCCAGGGACCTTTGGGAAGTAAATAAGTCCAGTGTCCTTGTGAGGCATCTTCTGGGGATGACAGGCCCTTCCCATCAGGGTCTCTGCTGATGGTACTTCTGATCTGACACGGATAGCTATAGATAAGGCAGGCAGGTCAGTAGCAGTCCCACACTGCAATTATTTAGCCAGACCTAAAAGCCAGTTTCCGCTTTTAATTAACATTTCATTATGCAATGTATATAATGCTCTCCCAGGCCCACACTGAGAGGAGCTCAGCATCTTAAAATACACATCAGTCAGGAGTAAGGGAGCATCCCTAAATGTATCATAGAGCCAATCAGGGACCACCTTTGTTTTCCTTGTTTTAGTTTTTATTATTTTATCTGAAATTGGAATCCCATTTTCCTTTGTGCTGATGAGTTATGGCTCATGTGGGGAGCATTGCAGGCTGTTATTCCAGCTCAAATATCTGAATCAAGGTTGCACCAGAAAATCACAAACATTTAATGAGTGCAGTGCTTGGTTACATTTTTACTGGGAGTACTCTGATGGTAACTTGTGAATATTTTGGGAGAACGTGCATGCTTCCTTTATCTCAATATACTTACTTCAAAATACTTGAGGGAGACAGGATTTTCATTTGGATGCACCACTCATGCTGGACTGTGAGTAGTTTGCATATTTGCTTTATGCCAGTTTCACATACTTCACAAGGTAAAAATGTTATGTTATGCTAGGTCATGTCATGTTTTGCTCTGTTATGTTATGTCATGTTATGTTATGTTGATTTCCCATAGTCAGGCCGGCTGGTGATGAGGGCTTGAGTGACGGTCTTTCATGTGTCGTTTAGTAGCCATTTGTAGATTTGTCTCAGCATTCTCACAGTGTGAAACTAGGACACCATGATGGTGTTGACCTGGACTGACATGTCCAGCTTGTGATCCATGATGATCCTGAGGTTTCCGGCATGTGCGCTGGGGGTGGGAGTAGGTCAGATTTCTGTAGGCCACCAAGTGGAGTTCCATAGCGAGGAATCCTTTATGAAGATCACAACTTCTGTCTTGTCAGTGTATACTTTGAGAGAGTTTGACTCCAGCCAGGAAGCCACTTCGGACATGCAGGCGGTGAATGTGTTTCTTGTATTTGGGGATTTGTGTAAGAGGGGCAGTAAATTGTGTGTCATTGGCATAGGAGAGGACAATGCTTTCACAGGCGATGATGACGTCAGCCAATGGGAACATGTAAACGTTGAACAAGGCAGGTCTGAGTGAGGAGCCCTGATGTACTCTGCAGATGAGTCCGTGGGCCTCCGAAGAGTATAGTGAAAAGTTGCCTGTCCGAGTTCTTTCAGTCATTAAAGTGAAGATCCATTGGCGGGCAGGCTCCTGAATGGCAGTTTTGTGCAGTCATCTAATGAGGATGGGGTGGAAGACCATGTCAAATGCTGTCTAGAGGTCGGGTAGGATGATTGCCGCAGTTTCTCCTCTGTCAAGGATGATTCGGATGCGTCTGTTGTTGCAGTGAGAGCGGTCTCTGTACTGTAGCTGGGTCTCAATCCGGACAGCATGGTGTTGAGAAACAGATGGTTGATGAGACAGTCGGGAGGCATGTGTTGGTGGCTTTTTCCGGGACCTTGGCTGGGAAAAATAGGCAAGAGATTGGCTGGTAATTTGTGAGCATGGCTGAGTCTGCTGAAGGCTCCTTCGGTAGGGCACTGGCGACCGCATGTTTCCAGGCTACCGTGAATGTGGCTGTGTCAATGGAGGTGCTGAAAATGAGATCAAGGACTTGGCTGATGGAGGTGAGACCTTTGTTGAAAGAGTGGTAAAGAGTAGACATGGGTTCAATGGTGCCCTGGTGTATATGGTCTTTATGATACTGTTCGTCTTGCCTTTGGTGCTGGCGTTCCCTATGGTCAGGGTGTGTTTTTTTGGCTGAGATTTGAAGGCTGGCTGGGGGGGTCATTTTGTAAGTTATTGTAAATGGCTGCGATTTTGCAGCTGAAAAAAACAAAGAGGTTGATGCACATTTTATTTTGCTATGGGGATGTTGTTGTCGTGTCTCCGGGTGAGGTGAAATGATTGATGATGGAGAAGAACTCTTTGCTGCTGTTGGAGCTGGTGTTAATGCGGTTTGCTATAGTCACCCTCTCGGTGTTTCAGATTTGGTGATGGTAGCGCCTCAAGGCATATTTGAAGAAGTGCATGTCCGTGGCTTCTTGGTTCATTCTCCACTGGCGCTCCAGTTGCTGGAAGTGCCGCTCGGCCATTCTAAGTTCTGGGTAGCAGTTGGCTTGGGTTTGTTTTTTCGGTTTGATTTTGTTTGTGAGGGTTCTTGATGTCTTTGCTAGGTCGCCGGTAGCATTGGGGTGGTTTGTGGAGATGGCAGAAGTCCAATACTTCTCTGATATGTTCTTCCAGCAGCAGCGGGCAGGCCCTGCAGTGGTTGGTTTTCTGTGGTGTGCTATGTTGATGTTGAAGCTGAAGAAGGCTTCAGTTCAGGTGATGGGTGTTGGTTAGTGGATAATGATGTTGCAGAAGGAGGTGAAACCGGAAACCAGAATATGTCCGGCGGCATGGGTAGGGACCGATAAGTGCTGAGTGAAGCCGAGTTTTCCAAGCAGTGCATGGACGGTCTGATGAGTTGGGGTTGTTGAGGTTTTCTATGTGAAAGTTTATGTCTCCTAGGAGAACGAAGGGGCAGGAGTAGATGAGGAGTAGAGAGATGAAGTCCATGATGTTGCTGGTGAAGTTGTTGCAGAGGGTAAAGATGACTTTGATTCACAACTTCAAAGTCAGGGGCTTCATAGAGCTGTTTCACGGTCAGGTGAGGTGGTACAGTCAATGGGGTCTTTGAAGATGAAGGAGATTACTCCTCCTCTAGGCCTGTGTTGCTTGTCTTGTCTGATGATTTTATGCCCACTGAGGATGGCAGTGGTGATGTCTGGTGCCGGTGCTGGGTTCATCCATGTTTCCGAGAGGAAGAAGAGGTTTGGGGCTTGGTCGTCCAACAAGTCCTTGATATACGTGGCATGTTTGCTGAGCGAGTCGGTGTGGAGGAGCATGCATGAGAGCGAGGCGTTGGTCGTAGGCAGAGGCTGTTCAGATTGTAGTACCTGAGCGGGTGGAGTGTTGAGAGCTGCAGGTGAGGTAGTAGTGGGCAGTGGGGCAATCAGAGTGGATGTGGGGGTGCATGTGAAGTGTCAGGAGATTCAGGTGAAGGCTCCTTTTGTGGCGTAGCAGCAGCGCAGCAAGCGTAGGCTGTGGTTGAGGGAGTGGAGAGACGCACTGGGGTAGCAGCAAATCAGGGGGAGGACTCTGCCCCAGGACTCAAAGAAAAGGACAAACAATGTTGGTGAAAGAGTGCCAGGCCGTCTGGTGCTCACCACATTGGTTTATCTTAACTCAGACACTCCCAGTCAGCTAGATCAGAGGGATACATAGAAGTGTGCGACCTCTTTGGCTCAGGGTCCAATCCCATTTATTTTTTATTATTTTTACAGCTTTATGTGGCATTAGAGCTCTTATGTGAACACCAGATCGCATTACACATGCTCCAATTTCTTTTGTTTTTAGGCATGGGAAAATGCTTTTCACAGAATCACAGAAAGTTGAGCGAACGCTGGGACTCGAACTTGGTCCACCAGTTTAAAAATCGAATCTCTGGCCATTCGGACATATCTCCTTCCATCTCAACCTTATATCAGTCCTTCAGTTAAGAAATGGGAACTTGAAAAATAAAGTGACTCAAACCTGATATTCCCCTCTTCTCTATCCAAGGCCACCACAAAGATTGACCCTCAGAAGGCCCGCCCCTGCTCCACCCCACGCTCGTGCCCGGGGCCCTCTGTGGCTCTTGTCCACGGGGCCCTTATGTTTGACACCTGTCACCGCTCACCACTTCCCATGGACACCTCATCAGTGATTGTGCGAAGGACAGCCGCCCGCGCCGCTCTACTGTGAACCGGGTCCCTGAAACAAGGAACCAAACTCGGCCTCCGCCTGGTGCGGTGACGCTGCCTGGCTTTCCTTCCCTCTGCTGGCTGCACACAGCTCTCCGGAGAGCACAAACCCACAGGCTGGTCAAGGGCTGCAGGCTGGAGGCCGATGCCAGGGGCTGACCTGAGGCACAGGCCCCCTGTGCACCCGCAGGCACCGAGAGGAACACACGCACCCGTGCAAGCACGCGCACCCACCCTGCTGCCCCTGCAGGAAGACCTGCTGCACAGGCCCCTCTGCGCACCCGCAGCCACCGAGAGAAGCACGCACCTGTGCATGCACATGCACCTGTGCATGCACATGCACCCGCGCATGCACACGCACCCGTGCAAGAACACCCACCCACCCTGCTGCCCTGCAGGCAGACCTGCTGAACATGCCCCCATGCACCTCCAGGCACCGACACGCACCCGTGCAAGCACACGCACCCACCCTGCTGCCCTTCAGGCAGACCTTCTGCACAGGCCCCTCTGTGCACCCGTAGGCACCGAGAGGAACACACGCACCCACCCTGCTGCCCTGCAGGCAGACCTGCTGCACAGGCCCCCTGTGCACACAGAGGAACACACGCACCCATCGATGCACACGCACCCTTCCATGCACACGCACCCACCCTGCTGCCCTTGCAGGCAGATCTGCTGCAGAGGCCCCCCCTGCGCACCTGCAGGCACCTACACTAACACATGCACCCGTGCATGCACACGCACCCATGCAAACTCACGCACACATCCTGCTGCCCTTGCAGGCAGACCTGCTGCGCAGCACACTTGCTCTCTACTATCAGGAAAGGACCAACCCTGAGCTGCCATTTTGTAAGTCGAAGAACATTCCTCATTTCAATGTATCCAGTGCTTAATTTGTAAAACAGTGAATGCCGGTGCCCAAAGCGGTGCTCAGCAGTGCTATTAAAAATCGGCACACCAGATACCATGGCTGAGATGTCCTGAATTTGCCTCCAGCCTCTTTAATCCACTTCCAGGCACGGCTACCACTTTATCTCAATCTTGCCGACCCCTGCACTCAGCCCTTGTGCCGGTGTTTCCGCCTTTCTCTTCCTTCCTTTTTCCCCTTTGTGCTTTTGTCCCTTTATTGCTCGTGGTCAAAGTCTGGTGACGAAAATAAGGGCTGGTCCCCAAAAATGAGCGCCGGCACAAATTAAGCACTGAATTCCACGTTCATGGTGTCACACTTAGGCCATGGCTAACCTTTTCCCTGGCTGCATGCTGTAGTGGGTGGAAGAAACCTGTGAATGACACAGCAACAGACCAGGGGCTGAAGAGGGGGTGACAAAAAGCCTCTGTAAGTCTGTTATTAAAGGTAAACAGTCTTGGTTGATGCCAGACCTAAAAAGATGGTGTGTTTATTTTTATTTAAAAACATGAGATTAACCTTTAGAAAAACACGAGTTGCGGAGCAATCACTAGACACTAGACGGGTGCAAATGAGAAACAGTGACATTTGGCAAGGCTGACTTTGCAAAGTTCATTAGAGTTTTTACCTTTACCTACATCCTCAGACCTCTCTAGTCGGTAAAATATTTGCGTACCTCAAAGTTTGCCAGATAATTATATGCCACTGCGAACTCCGTATCCATTCCAGCATTTCATTTTACAAACATTGTACTTTAGAACATGATCCAACTGGGGTGACACAGGACTACAACTCCCAGACTGCATTGGCTTCTTAAAATGATCGATGCCCATTATTAAAACACTGAGTCCATGAAGGCATGCTCGGGTTACTTGCCATTCCGGTCCTCGTCCACCTTCCTTTCTCAGTCCTCACACCATGAGTGTATACCCAAGAGTAGTAAAAATTGCCAATTAGCAAGAAGTAAAACACAAAAAAATAATGGAACACCTAGTGATGTCAAACAAACAGAAAGTACCCATATTGAACTGCAGACAAAAAAGCTTTACCACCATACGCAGAAGAAACGTCTTCTCCCATAAGAAGCTTATAATGAGTAATAGAGGCAGAAGAAGATGCCCAGGTGGCGGCTGCACAAATGTCCTTAAGGAAGACTCACTTGAAAGCAGCCCAGCAAAAAGACATACCCCTGGCAGAGCGACCCCGGACCATGGTGGGAAGTAAAACGGCTGCCTTCCGATAAGCCAAAACAACGGCCATTCTTATCCACCAACTTAGAGTGAAAATGCATGGGCGGTAACCCTTGTCCGCAAGACTGAAGGTGAGAAACAATGAATCCAGCTGCCTGAAAAATGTTCTTTGCAGATAAACACGTTTCCTAAGCAGGTCTGACGTATGGCATAAGGATTCCTGGTTTGTAGAAGGAAAGGAAACAAGCACGGAATCGAAACTCGTGGTGCGCGTGCACCACAGAGGAGCCGAACGCGGGAATCGAAACCAGTGGTGCGCGTGCACCACAGAGGAGCGGGGAGGCGAGGGAGCCTGTCGTCTGTGCCGCGCGCTGATGCGCGTCCTTGACACGGACGGGAATGGGCGGAGCAAAGGCGGGACATGCACCCGCCTTTACCCAATTGCGTGCTGCTTTTTTTTTTTTTTAAAGCACCCGAAAGCCAATGGCAGACGGGGAAAGCAAAACCACACGCACAAGCTTGTGGTCAGCTTTCAGAACCCCGTACAAGAGGTCTCGCGCTACGCGGGCAGTGCTACGCACTGCAACGGTAGGCGCAAGACCTAAAAAGCATTATGGTATCCACCCAGGTGCAACCCTGGCGTAACAAACAAAAACACCATTCATAAAGGCAGTCATGGTAAATCCTCTAGAGTGTGTTTCCCAAACTGTGGGTTGTAAGAGATTTTTGGTGGGTTGTGAAAGTACAATCAATAAATAAAGAGGACTTTAAACTCTCTATTTAAAGTCTCGCATTTGCTGCGCTTCAAAGACAGAGGTCCAATGTCAGGCTATGCCTTCTCACAGTTGGCGTTCTGGTTTGATATGTTGCCTTGTGTAATGTAAAAAAAAAAAAAACGAGAGTTTGTGCTATTGGCATTGTACATGACATTGCCTTTTATCTATATGTTTTAAAACCTGCAAGCGTACTTCTAGTCCTTGCTTTCAAGAAGCAAGGCTGGCAGTAAAAGAGGCGCAGTTACTGCCAGCCTTGCTTCTCGTATGTAACGACTAGAAGTACAAAGTGCGTGTTTACAATGCCAATAGCTCAAACTCATGCAAATGTGTGACCTATTGCATTGCAAATGCTTGTTGAATTTAAGAGGCATTATCACATTTTATTTAATGAGTGTTGTATGATTTACATGACAAACATTTTCAGGGCTCGGCTCGTGCATGGGCTTTAAGAGCGGAGCCAGAGCCTTGGCACTGGTTCGGCTCCCCCTGTTAATTTAATGGCTCGCCCACCTCTAATAAACAAAAACACACACGAGCCTTCTCACAATCTGTCACACAAGCAGCCAGTACTATGGACAGTGACAGATAACGAGGTTATGGCAAACAGAAAGAGTGATAGGAAACATTCTCGCAAACATAGTCGGGGCACAGACATGAGGTGGCACTGACATACAGTTTCACACACAATGCTAGATAAACGCAGTGAAACAGATCTACGAAGTCACATAAACTTGGTCTCTTACAGTAAAAGACATACACGGGGACTGACGGGCAGGCCCTCTCGTGTTTACACGCAAACACACACGCACGCTCATATAAAGCTAATAGTGTCTGCAACCACATACACACCCATGCGTACTGAAGTCGAAGATACACCGGGTGACCAGCATACAACTTGATAGGCACACAGTATTCCATGCGCGCAAGCACACAAAGTTATGAACACTAAGCGACAGCTACAGAAAGTGGTCCACGCACAATCCCACCTGGAGGTGCACAGATATACTGACTGAGCGGCCGATACCCCACGTGTCATTGACCAAAAATAGCTTTGCGAATTGAGTCTGCGTTGTTATAATCTACTCCATACGGTGTAGACATGATCAAAAGTTCACAAGGTCAAAAAGTCTAAACTTTACTCTAGCCGCAGCACTATCAGTCTGAGGAGGTCATTCCACAACAACCAAATCAAAATCTGTGTAGTCACAGGACAGGAACAATCAGGGAATTGTTTCTGCAAAGGCTCATGGGAGTCAGGGATATGCAGGGCCAAAGTCAGCCTTGCACCTCGAACCTCGATCTTGAGGTTTGTTAACCCAACAGACCTAACAAAGATAAACTATTGACCGGTTCAACAATCCAATGCAGATATTTTATGAAATCTATGACATTTGCTCTACCTTGCACAAACACACGCCTCTCCGCTTCATTATTGTGGTTTATAAAACACACACACCCTATTAAAGCGCTCCCGAAACATATTTTCAGTTAGTCCATTGAAAGTTTTCGGACCCTGTAGAGATCGCGCAGTTTGTAGAATGACATAAAACAGGGGGTACACAAACACTGGATGAGGGGAGGCAGAGCGGAAACCGCATTGCTGCGCGACTGGGGCAACAGCAAAATGCTCAGCTCATATCACGGGGGGGCAACTTATGGTGGGCAAATCACGAGGATCTGAGGCCGCGCTAATAGTTTGAATGTTCTGCCAAGTGCGGTGTACAAGCCAAGCCAGTAAACTTGTAATAATTTAATGCTGTAATAAAAATATACGTTTTGCAGTAGTGCCATCCATATTACAGACAAGGTCGCACAAGCATCTGAGCTCCCTTCTGTAATACCAATAAAAGCCCTGCGGACACAATGATCGGGCACAAACGCCAATTGTGTCCGTGGGGCCCTTTGTAAAATACGGTCCAATATTCTTCCCAGCGTTGCTCTACCATAGCGCCGTGGGACCACAGCAACACTTTCAATGTCATCCGGATCCAGATGAAGCAGAAAGCGTAATTCAGAATGTCCCCGTACAGTTTCTGGTTTTAGCGCAACCCACTGACAGCACTCGTCTAAGAGGAGATGCGCACTGCTCCGCACTGGTGTTCGATCTAGAAACTCAAATTGAAAGTTGCACCAACAAGATTTTTCCCGCTACATTATGTTCATTTTCAGGCTACTCTAATAAATGGATTAACCAGCTGTTACTGCTATCTGTGTTTGTATTTTGCCCGCTTCTATGATGGCACCCGCTATGTTAGGTACACACGAGACAGGTAAAAACCTGTCAAATTGAAGAATCGATTTCTTAATCACACCAACGTTTTTGTGAAGCTTTAATATTAACTGGGTGTATGCATTGTATTGGAGCGGCCAGGCTGCGGAAGAGAATCTCCCAGGAAGCCTCGCTCTGATCTTCCAGTTGAGTTAGACCATTAGTGTGGGGATGGCATGAAGCCCCTTAGTAATACTCTACTGCTCCTCATAAAAGCTCCTCTTCAGCAACAGCGGGCGTCCATTTTGGAAATGGTATCCAACTGAAAGTTTGTAGTGGCGCCATCTATGTGAACCGTTAGAGGTGGGCCAGCCTACAAATTACCAGGGAAGTCGAGCCAGAGCTGAGCCAAGGCTCTGGAATGGGCCCTAAGAGCCCTGCAGGAGCAGAGCTGATGAAAATATTTGGCAAGTAAATCATGTAAAAATCTGCTAAAGTCTTTTCAAAATTGAAAAAAAGTCATAGCTCTTTAACATGCAGATGTGTTTCACCTCAGTACATTAGTTTATACCACTACAAGGAAAGGCATTTAATAAAAGATTTTATTTTAAATAGGGGGTTAGAAAGATGTCCCACTTCCTGCCCAGACGACACTATTAAGGACCTAAAAATGCAGTTCAGTGGTGATGTTTCCTATATGTGGGCAGAATTATTATTATAGATAGACCAACATTGTAATTTTATCAATGAAACACAAGGTTTTCCTATTGCATTCACCCTGGACATAAAATAATTATAGCTCTTGTCTGATAACGAATTAAAAAGAGTGTTGGTAAAACAAAATATTTGCCTAGGATCACTCAATCTGGTAAAGTAGGGAAGCCGGGATTTATCCGAGATTTTCTGGTTGCGCAATTCAACCACTACATAGGTGCCTCTATCTCTACTTTTTTTACCTCAAAGGTTAATGCTTTGGGTTTAATTTTGGGTGCACGAGGTTAGACCATGAGTGGCAGGCAGGCCAATGTCAAGGCTCATGTTGGGCCAGAGGATCCAAGAAGACCTCGAGTTGGACCAGAGCCATCTTGCCTGAGCTTTCAGTGACTTGCCCACCTCCAAGGTACGTGGTATGTTCCATACCACTGCACCCTGGCAGCATGGGGGAGGAACACTACTTTGTTAATGGCCTGCTATAAAACAAGATAGGCTTTAGTAAGTAACTGCCTGCTTTGCAAATGACAAAGGGCCAATGGCAATGTGTGGCGGCCATTTTGAGCAAGCCGTTCTTCTTATATCTATTTTATGATATTTGAAATTCAACAGAAATAAGGGGAAAGGTGAATGACATCATCGCTGGCAGGTGCACAAACATCTGCTAAATAAAGGTAGATCTTAATTGCCCCTGATTGAGTTAGTCTTCTTATCAGTGCAGAGATCACGCGCCCGGGTAATGATTGACTTATTTAATTAGCTGCTTCCTGCACTGCAAGGCACACTCCTGTGGGCTGCATTAACCAAGGCTGCAGCCCAGAGCACGGCCGCATCCGAAGGATTTTTGTCCGTAAATTCTATATACTTTGGGCTTTAAAACCTCCACCTAGAGGCTATTCAGCTCGCTGTGCGTGCGCTATGAAAAGTCGTCACCCACCAACTAATGGGAAAATACTTCCTCCTAAGAGAACTCGCCCCCAAAGACATTGCAGCATAATTAGATAATTAAGCCAACATCCCATCCCATCCCACCCAGCCCACCCTCCCTCCCACCCACCCAACCCTCCCTCCCTCCCACCCACCCAACCCTCCCTCCCTCCCTCCCACCCACCCACCCACACAACCCACCCCCCCCCCACACTGGCCGCTAGCGGTTTTGGTGCTATGGATACTCCTATTATGCCTATCACAAGCACTATCTACAGCCAGTGACGTGCAGCTTTACTGATGTTTTGTCGCAAACGTGGTTAGTTGATAGCGCGTCTCAAGCATGGGGAAAGTGTGCTGAAACAGCCCTAAGCATTTCTCCAACGAGTTCCAGATGTGAGGCCAATGTAGGTAAATCCCTGTACTGTCCGTCTAGGGTAAAGACTTTCTTGAGGACAAAGACTACTTACAATATTCTGAAATGCAGAAGGCGTCTTCAGGGATTCAGATTTCTACTATTATTTTCCTGATGAAAGTGACATTTCTATGCTTTAAAACAGTGCTTTAAATGGAAAAAAATAAGTGCAAGTACTCATTCAATTGAGTTAGGGGCGTGGCTAGTGGGCGGGGTTAGAGGCGGTGAAGAACTAGGATTTTAATCCCACCGCCGCAGGGGACACGCCCTCAGTCTTCGGGTTCACCTGTCTTAGAGTACAGAGACACGGGATTCTTCTGGTGACATCAAAGATCATATTTATTAGCTGAAGCCAGTAACAGACATCCTAGAAGTACAACACGGTGTATGTTCTCAGGAGACTGCTCAACATAATAGAGCGGAGCGTCGTCTTTTATGCCAAAAACCACATTCCTGGCTAGCATCCATTACTCACAAACTTGACCAATCAGGGGATGATATTTACAGCGGCATCATATAACGACAAACCCACTTTCAGTTATCCAACCCACCGCCAATGACAAGGTATAAATCCAGCATTCTTGCTCGAACAGGCCGGACGGGCCCATCATAAAAGACCTCAACCCAAATCAATAATTAGAACATAAGGCCATAAAAGTAAGGAGCAGAAACAGATGAGGAGAAAGATAGAGGGGTGTGTGCGTGTGCCATAGAATCAATAATGTCCTGCTCGCTGATCTCCATCTGACCAGCTGCTTAACAACGTACTTGCTCAACAAGTTTAGCCTCGGGCAACAGGGTCAGTTGACTCAGGTCAAACTGAAGTCAACACGAGCTCAAACTAAGGTATATGCGTCCCTAGAGGCTCGCTTGGCCACAGTCATCCTGTAGTCGTTAGCCTATGTGAGGGCAACCACAAAATGGCGGTTATAAACAAAATGGAACCCACGGGTGCAGACTAGATCGTTAAATACACAGTGAATCCATCGGTGTAGCAGGACGAAAATGCTTACGCGTACCGCACTGGTCAGTCGCGGTTCGCTGATACCAAAATCATAACGATACGACAACCTTCATTAAATGGGTTCAGAATTCACGGAACCACAGACCCTCCTTTTGCCCTTACATAGGCAATAACCTAAACTCACGTCAATCTGAATCCAGGTCTATGTTCATCAGATCATTGAGATGTTGCTGTAGCATCATCCTGGTACTTAGTAACTCTCTCTGGACAGGTCTCCTCGAACACGAGGTAGCAAAAAGGCCACATATTACGGGAGCACACTGTACACAAAGACAGAACAGGAAGAGGGTAGCTAATACCATCCTAATGACCATCAGGATCTTCCATCCCCAAGTGGATAACAATCCCCAGAACCGTTCCATAAACGACCAATCTCCTTTGTCCACATGTATGGACTCGGAGATCTTATGTAACTTGGAGATGGCTTGGAAAACTGTCGGAGCGTTATCTGGGATGAAAACACAACAGCTCGATTGGATCAATTTACAGACCCCCCCCCCCTCTATCTGCAAGTATGACATCCAACGCAACTCTGTTCTGAAGAGTCATAAGGCGATCCGACTGGAGCTCAGCAGTCAAGTTACTAAGGGCGCCGGCAGTTTCGACTATGGTGGACTCAACCACTCTTGTCAATTGCCGTATGTTCCTGCTGTTAACCATAGGTCCCCAAAATGGCAGAAAACCCTTCACGGAATCTCCCAATTCTTGTCCTGCGGTATCTTCCTTACTGAAGACGCCTCTAACGACTCTCGTTTTGTGGTAATCTGCCGCAGCTGTAAATGTAGGAGGCAACAAGAATGAGACAAAACATGTGCCCGAGAAATCAGGGGGCAACCATGTATATGCTCTGTCATGGCAAATGAAGTAGGTGCCCTTAGCTGCTAAAAACGATGGGGAAGTCTGGGACGCAAAAACATATGTCTCAGTGCAAACACTCTTCCCTAGCTGAGCTCTAGGATTCTTGCCATTTCCTTGCAGACAGTAATGACCCCGATGGGGTACTATCCAGATCGGGGAGGATCTCTTCGCTCGCTGGTTCCCACTCAGACTAACTCCATATCCAGTGACGTTCCATCCAATATACGCTAGTGTCTCATCTCTCGGGATAGCCTCATAAGAGCTCATTCCTCTAATCATGTCGACTACTCCCTTGACCAGAGCACTATTCTTCGGGCTATCTTTCAGAGAACGTAGGGGGTTAACTTCACGGGCATAAAGAACATTGTTCAGTATGCCCACACAGAACCATTGTAGCTAAATGGCAGTACCAGATAAGGAATACCTTTCTCGGCAGTATGGGGCATAAGGCCACACACCCAACAATTAGTTGTGTTCACTACTAGCTGGTGTTGGTGCAGAAGCTGAACAAAGGAATTATTAGCGAATTCCATTCTCCTAATAGACTCATGTTCAGGCAGAGGGTGAAAAGAATGCGAAGAAAGAGTAGGAGGCATAGGTTGTATAGTGGGCATGAATGTCGCTTGAATAGAGAATGTCACATATCCAATTAAAAACATTATTAAACTCAACAGTATAAACAGACATAATATTAAAAAACGTTTTCTACTCATTATTATACACATTTTGCTCTTGAAGCTCGTTCGTTTAGTAGGTCTCTCCATCTCGAAAAACTCCATCCTCTAATCGTGCTGCTCGCGGAGGATGGGTGTTCTGTGCTAAAGAATGCGCCTGTCGGTCCAGGGAACGCCCTGAGACCAACCAGAACCGTCGACCTAACGTCTTCGGCTTGCACTCCAAGGACTTGGCACCGCGACCCTACAGCTGAACCCGGATGGTGGTTCGAAAAACAAAAATCAAAAAATAGTTTCTCTGAAGGGAGCCAACCAAAATAATAGCAAAGAAGGGACTCAGTTTGTTATTCGTCCCACGACTCTCGGTCGCAAGTTATAGCGCTCTTTACCAGGCAATGTCTGCTCTCGGAAGAGTAACTCAGGTTCAAAAGTGTTCAAATGATTTGATGGAGGTACAACTTCTTGGAGAAGTTCGTCGCTCTCTGGCTCAATGTTTGTTCCAATCAGACGGGCATCGCTAAAAGGGAGAAAACGAGGCACGGTCTCAGTGTCTCAGAATCAGGAAGTCCTCTTTGGACCCACCGGTCGTACGGCAGAGGCAAAGGGACCCTCTTACAATGTACGCCGTGAATCCAGTCCATTTTACCGTGCACTCGTACCGCAGAACGGGTGGACAATAACACCAGATACGGTCCTATCCAGCGGGGCTGCTCGTTCCGGGTTCGCTGAAAGTTCTTCACGAGCACCCACGCGCCAGGTTCAATGGTGTGCCCTGGATCTTCAGAAACCTGTGGCAAAGTATCATGAACCTGTTGATGCAGAACACGCAATTTAGCCGTCAATTCGTACAGGTAGTCAAGCAATACAGGGTGTTCTATCTCACTCAGTGGAGGAGTGTGGCTCAATGGTTAGAGCGGCAGACCCTGAAGCAGAGTTCTGGCCAGGGACCAGGGTTCGATTCCCGCCTTGGCGGGGCTCGGGCTCAATTTCCTCGGACCTGTCTATTCTCGCATCGGTGCCTCTTCTAATCACGGGCCCCACGCTGCAACTCTGGGCAATAGCTTGCTTAGCCTCCACACCGGCCCCAACAGCGCTAAGGATGCCTGGCTTCACCCTGGGGGTGCCCAGGAGTGGACACTTCACGGGGAAAGCCAGGAGGGGTTCCACAGCGGTATGAGTATCAGCGCCAGGAAACCGCAAAAGGCGACACCGCAAGGTGGCTGTCTGGTGACAGTGCGCTCTATAAGTACCTTGACATTTACATTTACTAAATTTTGTCGGCCGCGGCACTCCCCAAATATTTGCCGGGCGACCGAACACAACCTCATAAGGACTCAGACCCATTCGCGAATGCACAGTCATTCTTGTGGACAGAAGGGCTAACGGCAAAGCATCAGGCCATTGTAGACCAGAGCTCGCTTGAATTTTGGCCAATTTCAATTTTAACGTGCCATTGTAGCACTCAACTAGACCAGCTGACTGGGGATGATTGGCAGCGTGGGACTTCTGCCGGATACCCAACCCATCACACACTCTCTTCATCACCTGACCCACAAATTCACTCCCATTTTCACTCCAGACCACTTTCGGCAAACCAAACCTAGGGAAAAATTCCTTAATAAGGGCTTTAGCTGTGGACAAGGCAGTGTTGTCCTTCAGAGGGTAGGCTTCCACCCATCTAGAAAAAGAGCAAACAACCACTAAGACATACTTCAGGTTGTTGCACCTCTCCATGTGGATGAAATCTAGCTGCAAAGCCTCAAACGGATACGTGGGGGGAGCAAAGTGACCAGCTGGAGTTGGAGTTCCCTTACCAGGATTGTACATCAAACAAACCATACAGTTCTTGACCAAATTCTCTGCACTCTTAGGAATGCCAGCATTTTGCCATACCGGGGCCAATGACTTACAAATCCCTTTCACACTAATGTGAGCCATCCCATTTGCCATGGTAACCACTGGAAGTACATACGCGTCAGGCAACAACCATCGCTGATGCTCTGACAACTCAACCCAACAACCATTCGAATCCAATTTACCCTTGCTTTCTCTCCATTCATTCAACTCTTTCTCTGTAGCTTCAGCTTGGATGGATTTCACACTCTCAATTGTATCTTCACACATACTCCTATCTGGAATCCATCTCGCTGGGCCCGAAACGTACATTCGACTCATCACATCTCTCGCAGTCTCTTTTGCGACTTCATCTGCAAACGCATTACCACGACCAACATCGTCCGTGACTTTCTTATGCGCACTGCATTTCACGATCGCAACTTGCAACGGCAAAGTAAGAGATTCAAGAAGTTCATTCACCAATCGACCATGTTGCATCTTGGTCCCATGCGAAGTCAGAAACCCACGTTCTCTCCACAATCGTCCAAAGCTAAAAGCAACACTGAACGCATACTGGCTGTCAGTGTACACAGTCACTCTTTTCCCTTTTGACAACACACACGCTCTTGTCAATGCAATCATTTCTGCCGCTTTGTGCGGAGTTGTGTGGGATACGAGCAGCTTCAACAATCGTATGCAAAGTCGTAACCGCATATGCCGCAGTCGTATCACCGTTCGGAAGTTTAAAACACGAACCATCAACCCATAATGTACCATCACATTCTGCAAGGGGAGTGTCCCTAAGGTCTATCCTCCCTCTCGTTTCTTCCTCAGTCCTGAGGAAACAATCATGCTGTTCTGTATCATTGGTCTCAGTTGAAATCGGCAACAACGTGGCTGGATTCAACGTGTTGCATCTTTATATATGTACATGACTTGCTAACAAGGTCAATTCGTAACCTGACAACCGAGCACTAGTTAAGTGCTGTGTCTTGGTACGGTTCAACAAGGTATCCACTGCATGTGGAACCATCCCAGTCAGTGTATTTTTCATCACCAGACCAGCGGACTGTCGGATTGAAACAGCCGCTGCAGCTCTCAAACAACTCGGCAACGCTCTAGCTACCGGATCTAAAGTCGACGAAAAATAAGCACATGGACGTTGCCTATCGCCAAACTGTTGGGTCAAAACTGACAATGCACATCCCTCTCTCTTGTGGACATACAATGTGAAATGTTTACTGTAATCGGAGGTACCCAACACAGGAGCTGAACACAGGGCGTCACGCAATTCTGAAAAACTCTTCTGACATTCGTCAGTCCAGGGAATAGGAGTCGGGGTATCCTTAACAGTAAGAGCGATCAAAGGTTTTGCAAGCAAGGAAAAATTAGCAATCCACTGTCTACAGTACGATGTAATACCTAGAAATGCGCACACTTCTCTCTGTGTCGTAGGCACACTCATTTTCGCAATCGCTTGGATTCTCTCTGGGGTCAATCTCCTTCCCTCCTTCGATAAGAGGTGACCTAAGTAGGTAACTTCTTGTCGGCAATACTGCAACTTCGACAGAGAAACTTTATGATGGAATTCAGACAAGTGACGTAACAACGACAAGAGTAGCCTCTCTACAAGTCTCTTCGTTTTCAGCGGCGACTAAAAGATCGTCAACATACTGAATAAGGGCAGCCCCATTGGGTAGAACCAACGAATCAAGTTGCGTCTTTAAAGCTTGACTATAGATCGATGGACTCTCACAATAGCCTTGAGGAGCGCGTTTAAACCTGAAGCTTCGGCCTCCTAAAGAGAAGCCAAAAATATCTCTACTCTCTGCGGCAATCGGGATGCTGAAGAAAGCGTTCTTCAGATCAATCACCGAAAACCACGTGGCTGTAGCCGGAATCAAAGTCAGTAGAGCGGTGATATCAGGCACAACAGGGAATTGTGGAACAACGATCTTATTCACCTCTCGAAGATCGATCACAAACCTATATACAGGAGGCTGAGAAAAATCAGTTTGTTTCAGAACCGGCAAAACCGGACTATTGCACATATTACCTCTTGTTTCCTCAATCACACCTTTCTTAATCAGATCAGAGATGATCGCCAAAAGTGCTTTTTCACCATCATTTGAGATACGATACTGTGGAATGCGTGGTAATCTAGCATTCGCCTTCAATGTCACAACATATGGTGGAATCTCCAAAAGACCCACATCATTAGGACCAGTAGCCCAAAGAGAATCAGGAAGAGAAGACAATTCAGCTGGAAGTCGGTCTTTAGACAAATACATCGGAGAGATCACTCTCTTCCCCAATGTAAGCTGTACTCCAGAAGGAGAACAATAAAGCGTCGCATACAATCTCTTCAACAAGTCCAAGCCCAACAAGTTCTCAACCACAACCTGTCGTCAGAATGAGGGGTGCTTTGAAGTCACAAGGTCCAACAGAAAGAGACGAAGGACTAGAAATCGGGTTGCTAACCGGGGCGCCAGAAAAACCTACTGAAACATTCGTTAAGCCAGATTAAGGTGCGCCAGGGAGTTTGGTGTGCATGATAGAACTTTTCGCAGCACCAGTATCCAACAGAAAAGGTTCAGACACCCCTGATGCAATCACTTCAACATAAGGTCCACTCTGATCCACTGGAACCGAAACAACTCCCTTTCTTTGTCTGTGGCTGTCCTAGCAATCATTACCTTCCATACTCTCTCCTTCAACGTAATAATCGTCCGCATAATACTGAGCCGTCCTACCAGACGCACCATTCTGTTGATCAAAACAATTCATCGAATTCTGCGGAGGCAAGGAACGCGCAATATGAGGCACACCACGTCCTCGACCTCGGAGCTTGTTGAACACCTCGACCTCTCATAACAGAAACACCATTCGTGCGTTGTATTAATCTCGGGCAATTATTCTTGAAGTGACCTTCTTCTTTGCAATACGCACACTGATTGGGGCCTACAGGGAAACGTGGTTGAGAAGACTCGACCATTTGCGAGCTTCTCTGATAGTGTTGTGGTTGCTGATAATCACGCTGGGTATTGCGGGGCGGGTATGCTTGCTGCAGAAGAACCTTAGTCTTCTATTCCTTAGTCTTTTTGTCCGCTTTCTCTATCTCATCTTTATTTCTATTCTTATAGTACTGGGCAGTAGCCAATATCTGCGCTGATGAAGAAACAGCCCAAGGACTTTCAGAATCCTTCAGCCTATTGCACAACTCGGGAAGCAAATTATGCACAAACTTGTCAACGAACAACCTTTGACCACCTTCTGTACCCATGTCTTGACCACTGTGGTCTACAAATGTCTCTTCAAATCTAGTGAAAAAGTCAGACACAGTTTCGTCTTTCTTCTGCTTGCACGCAGACAATTTGTCCCAATTCACACGTGTAGCAGGCATCAAAGTCTTCATATAATCAATAATTCTACCAGGGAGATCAGCAATCACATTTTCAGGTTTAGCACCACCTATTTGTCTTTCATCTGTAGTTCTAAGATTATTCCATGTATCACCTAATTCCTGCACATGATCCGTATGACGGATCTTACTCCATATAGGCTGTGGAACAACATTCCCAAATAACATATCTTTATCAGCCAAATTCATAATACAGGAACTCGCGGTTTGAGATAGCTCCTTATAAAACCCCGCACGATTTTTACGTGGATCAGGCAGAGTCTGCTTTAGAGCTAGTAATTCGGCACGCTTCCACGGAACATGCACCCAAACACGCTGGAAATGTGCCAGAACAGGTGGATTAGCATTCGCATCGCCAGGTCTCCAAACGGGAGGAACCTCACGCATCGGATATTGACGTGCCTTACTCCTAACTGAAGAATCAGGCTCAAATAATGACTTAGAAGGAAAATCGCTCCTAAATGACAACAATGTCGCGACTGCTCTTTCTACATCGAGACCCACTATAGTTCCTTTCGCGAACTCGGACTGCACACAGAACAACTCAGGCGGAGCCCGCCCTATCTCACTATCTTCCCACTGTTCACGGAGGAAAGAACACATCACATCAAATGCATATCTTTGGGTCGGTGCTTCCCATTGATGGAAAACATTCGTAACACTCTCCAGATCATAGTGTGAAGGATAGTTAACCCATTTACGTGCCAAGTGATCCAGCACTGTCCGTTCATCAGGACCAGGCAATTGACTACGCAATTGCTTACGCTCTACAACAGGAGACATACCTAATGAACCCATTAGAGGAGAGAAAAAACTAGCAACCGCATCAGTCATTCTTCGTCGGGCAGAAGGAGAAGGTGACAAAAGAACAGAGGACAAAGCGGAATGAGAAGGAACCGAAGTCGGAAGAGTGACAGAAGGGTCAGACAACACAGGTATAAAGGTAGTAGACGAAGGAGGTAGCAAAGACGGCGGCCCTTGAGAAGGCTGCGCCGAAGCAATAGTAGTAGCCAGCAAAGGGAGAGCTGGCTGTTGAGGAACCTCCGGCGGTAAAACAACCGGAGGTTGCGCAACTACAAGTTGCGGAGGTGCGGTAGCACTCTGAGCATAAGGGGGTGGCGAACTTAATAGACGCGACATTAAAGGATCTTTCACAAGATCTTCCTTTTCTTCTTGCTGTTGAGGTGGCAAAACTGGATAACATTTGTCTACCGCTAATTTACGTTGCCTAAGCCTCTGTTCCCTTTCCTGCTCTTCCTCATTATCCCTAAACTGTATCGCAGCCTGCACCATCGACATACCTTGTGCACGTTTATTTCGTTTCGCTAACTTAATTTCCTTTTGTTTAGATTCCTTTCGCCAAATGCGGAAGGAGTCGAACATTGCCGGCCGGGCTTTCTTTTTGAAGAGTCTGACTTCTAAATTATCTAAGATTTCCGTGTCGTAGCTACCATATTGGGGCCACTTTAGGACACCATCTTTCCTAGTATACCTAATCCATACCTCATTATACGTGATGGGGCCCACGCCGTGTTTCAAATAGAGCTCATAGTTCGGAGTTCCGATCGGAGGCACCGGACACGAGTCCTCCAATCGGGAATCCTTTTTACAACCATAACAAAATATCTTTCCAAGTCTGCTAAGACCAGGCATCTTCGCTCACTAGTCTAGCTTCAAACTTCAAGGGAATATCAGAAACGATAGCCTTGTGAATACACGAGTCCCTCAGCTTTGGGGCCTGCAGGTACCAAATCAAAGCGATCCCAAAGGATACCAAATCAAAACGATCCCGAAGGATACCAAATCAAACTGGGAGACGCTCCACTCATACTTACCTGAAATATTGATGACGTCGCCAGAAGACCCGTCTATCGTCTCGCTTTACAAATCATCAAAGGGCTCCAAGACAGGGCGACAGTCAGGGCAGCAGTCCCTCGTAGCCGTCGGAATGCGGGGAACTTCGCAGCAAAGACTTTCGGACCACAACGACATACAGGGGTCGATGAAGTGGTAGGCCTCCCTCCAGAATTTCCACACGAAGCTCCTCACGATCTTCAGGCTTGGACCGGTACCGCTGAAGTCGCCCCGAGTTGGGCGCCAACTGAAGAACTAGGATTTTAATCCCAGCGGCGCAGGGGACACGCCCTCAGTCTTCGGGTTCACCTGTCTTAGAGTACAGAGACACGGGATTCTTCTGGTGACATCAAAGATCATATTTATTGGCTGCAGCCAGTAACAGAGATCCTAGAAGTACAACACTGTGTATGTTCTCAGGAGACTGCTCAACATAATAGAGCGGAGCGTCGTCTTTTATGCCAAAAACCACATTCCTGGCTAGCATCCATTACTCACAAACTTGACCAATCAGGGGATGATATTTACAGAGGCCTCATATAACGACAAACCCACTTTCAGTTATCCAACCCACCGCCAATGACAAGGCATAAATCCAGCATTCTTGCTCGAACAGGCCGGACGGGCCCATCATAAAAGACCTCAACCCAAATCAATAATTAGACCATAAGGCCATAAAAGTAAGGAGCAGAAACAGATGAGGAGAAAGATAGAGGGGTGTGTGCGTGTGCCATAGAATCAATAATGTCCTGCTCGCTGATCTATCTGACCAGCTGCTTAACAAGGTACTGGCTCAACAAGTTTAGCCTCGGGCAACAGGGTCAGTTGACTCAGGTCAAACTGAAGTCAACACGAGCTCAAACTAAGGTGTATGCGTCCCTAGATGCTCGCTTGGCCACAGTCATCCTGTAGTCGTTAGCCTATGTGAGGGCAACCACAAAATGGCGGTTATAAACAAAATGGAACCCACGGGTGCAGACTAGATCGTTAAATACACAGTGAATCCATCGGTGTAGCATGACGAAAATGCTTACGCGTACCGCACTTGTCAGTCGCGGTTCGCTGATACCAAAATAATCACGATACGACAACCTTCATTAAATGGGTTCAGAATTCACGGAACCACAGCGGGGTGAGACATGATGATAGAAACACTTCTATTGAGTATTCTTTTTTCCCTTGCATTGCCCGTGACAGTTGTCTCAAACTTTCCATATGTGCAGATTAACAGGTACATATGCTAATAAAGGGTGGAATGAAGTACTTCTGGGAGCAACGCAATGAGCTTCTAAACCCTGAATGCAGCCAAGCCATCAACAGTACTATTAGCCCTTCCAGGCTAAGAATCAATGTGCACCAGGACGAGAGAGACTGGCATAGCATCATTAATAACAAGTATTAGACGCATTTATTTTCAAATATCTCCTGGGTGTCCCGATTCTCTCCCTCTCTGATTTAGTTTCTCTCTCACACACAAACGTACACACCTCCAGGCAAACGCACATAAACAAGCAGACAAATACTCTCTATCAATCATCACATCTCTAATCTTGCAATCTCTCCCCCACTCACTTCTCTCCCATTTGTATTGATTTCTCTTGCTGCCCCCCTCCCTTTACCCCTAAGGTATCCTATAATCCTCTACTATCACTTGTTAGGTCTCGCCTGACCAAGCGCATGCGCTGGTCTGGCGAGACTTATTGAGAGGGCTCCAAGAAGTGCTACCAGGCCAGCCTAGAGCTACAGTGCACGTGTGCGGCCGTGCGCGCCCCGCTTGACCGCGATTACTTTCACTTTAGCGGCCGCTTGGCATAGCCAATAGGTCTTGCTTTTGGGACCTTATAAGTATTTAGTTATGCAACTGTTGCATGGCTAAACACTTATAAGGTCCCAAAGGCGAGACCTATTGGCTATGCCAATGCTTGTTCTATTTCTAATCTGCCATCTGCGTGCCCCTGTTACTCTTTCCATAGCTGTCTCGATCTCTTCCCCATCTGTCTGCACTTAACCTTTCTGTCTCTTTTTTCCTACCCTTTAAACTCTCCTCTGCTACTTCTATCTCTGGCCCCTAACTCTTTACCTTCTTTCACCCCATTCTCCTTCCTCTTCCCTCGGCAGAAGGCCACATGGCCAGAGAGCTTGTAGGGGCACACAGTGCACACTGCAGGGTCGTGAGCATAAGCGGAGTCCAGTAGGGCAGAGGTCAGGGGAAGAACAATACTGGCCTCTGATGGGCAGGTCATTAGACATCCTCCCACCTCACCTGGGCTCCAGGCAGGCCGCGTAGGCCATCTCCACCACCTCATCCCTGTCAATGTCCCAGCAGGTGGACAGGGGTGGGGGTGGAATTGCCCATTGGCCCAAAAAATGTCCCTCCACTCTTCTCTTTATCACACAACACCCTCTCTTTTCCCACATCTCCTCTCCAACATCATTGATTCTATGTCAGGACCGGAGGCTCCGATTATGCTTCTCAATCTTTACTAGAAGCTCACAGCAGCCAATGAAAACACAGAAATAAACCATGTGACAACCATAGAGTCTCTGCTATATAAGGTCCCTGTCAGCCCATAGAGTCCTCTTTCTTTGCTGCTCCGCAGCCAGTTAAGTGCATTTCAAATTTTCTCTTGATGACTGTATGATCGCAAGTTGCCTTTATTGCTAAGCGTTATTGTTAGCATTGCGCTGTCTTTTACGCGCTACTGCGATCTAGACGTTGTCCTCTGGTGAGAGTGTCACTCTGTTTTTCTGCGCGTCGCGCTGCACGCGCCTACCGGCTTCTCCTCTTCTCCCTGTTTTAAATATTTACCTTCGCGCGCGCGCGTGTGTGTCAGCGGGGTTTCCCTCGCATCGCCGGTAATCGTGGAGCAGGAGGTTGAGGAGCGGGGATGCGCATCGGTTTGACGCGCAGTCCCCTTTCAGCTTCTACGAGCCTCGGCCAGCGCGCATGCGCGGCGGCCATATTTGTCCACATTTGGACTTCAATGAACGCCGGAGCAGCGTTTTTACATGCTTCTGACCCGGGATTGTAGCGTTTTGACTCCTAAAAGGCTCGTTTTTGCTCCTTGGACGCCCCTGATGTGTATTCATTCTCAGGGGCTGTAAAATTGAGCATAGGCTTTGCCTAGAGTGGGGTTTTGTTGCAAGCCCTCCCTCCCTCCACATTCTAAACTTATACAGAGGTCACCTGTGGGTGTCTGATTAGGGCTTGCTTGGGGTTACCACTCCCCCTGACCTCATATTGGAATATCTTATTATTGGTGGTGAATAAAGTCACTCACTTTCCTCCAGGGTCATTTACTGCACTCGTGCTGAAATCATGTCTGAGTACTATGAGGAGGAATACTATTACTATGATGAGGAACCCTCTGGGTCGATGGAATATGACCTCGTTGAGGCATTGGACACGGGTGTCCAGCAGTCAGTGAACTCGGCTTTGGTGAGGGCGATTGCGCCCCTAAAACGCCACCTTTGCTCTTATGCACAGCAACAAGGTTGGCTGCCGGCGTCTGGCTCCCGCATTAAATCTGGGGGTAAAGGAAGGGCGAACCCACACGCCGCGGATTTCGCTAAATTGGCCAAGTCAATGGCGGAGCAAGAACGCTCAGCTTCTAGGGAAGCTACGATTACTGAAATTTCCCAGGAGGATGATGGCCACGATACTTCCCCGGATCCTACTTCTGACGAAGAAGAGTCCCCTCGACCAGCCAAGAAGGCACTGAAAGAAAAGCAGGCCGGTCCGTCCACGTCACCCAAGGTTCTCACCTTTGAACCGGCGGATATTATCCACCCTAACTCTACAGCCTGGTTGCCGTCACAGGAAGTGGCGGACTATGTCCAGTCTCAATGTTGACATATTTGAAAAAATATTCTAAAGATCCCAAGAAAGGCCTAGATAGGTCCTGGCGTTCCTGCCAGGATAAACTGCTGGACGTTATTAGCCCCCTGACGAAGATGTTAGAGATGGGTTTTCGGGCAAAAGAGTCGGCCCTCTTGATTAATCCGGACGAGCTGATTGGCTGGGCACAGCGGGCAGTGTGCCAACTAGGCAATGCTAATTGTGCGCTATCGACGGAGCGGCGCCGGTCCATCCTCCTGAAATTAGATCCCAGGTTAGCTGAATTGGCCACATCCGAATCAGGTCCGCTGGCCCAAGGTCTTTTGTTTGGCCAACCTTTTTTAAAGGAACTAACAAAGTTCGTGGCCACCTTCAGTGGGCTGGACAAGGCCCAAGGTTCTTTGAAGCGGGCTTCCCGCCCGGTTTTCGGCAGGGCCGGACGCTTTCGTGGGCACTCGTTCGGCCGGGGCTACAATCAAGGCGCCCAGCGTGGTCAGCAAAAAGGAGGTTACCAGGACAATTCTGCCAATACCTCCAATTTCTACCCTTCCCGCCGTTCAAGGAACAGATTCCGCAAAGGTGGCAGATTTGGAGGGAACTCCAACAACCAGCATGATGCCGCAAACTCAGGTGAGCCTGGTTCCTTTTTCGGAGGTGCTTTTGGGGGGCAGAGTGGCATCTTTTCTAGACAAATGGCGCGAAATTTCGCAAGATGCATGGGTGTTGCAGACTGTACAGGGTTACAGGTTAGAGATGTACAACTCCCCTTCGCAAGAGTTCCGCCCGCCCCCGCTGTCTTTTTCCCAACAAGATCGCGCTTTCATCACGGAAGAAATCAACTGCTTGTTACGGAAAGGCGCGATTGCGCCTTCCGTGGTGCACCCTCATGGCTTCCTGAGCACAGTTTTTCTGGTGGACAAGAAAGGAGGCGGATCCAGGTTAGTGCTGAACCTCAAAGAGTTCAACTCCTGGATTGTTTACAGGCATTTCAAGATGGAAGGCATCCATCTATTACGCGATCTCCTCCAGGAAGGAGATTGGATGGTCCGGTTGGACCTCAAGGACGTGTATCTATCCATTCCCTTTTTCCCCCCCACAGGAGGTTTCTTCAGTTTATCTGGGAGACAGTTTGTTACGAGTACAAAGTCCTTCCATTCGGCCTCTCGTCAGCACCGTGGTGCTTCACGAAGCTTCTGAGACCGGTAGTGGAGTCTCTCAGGGCTCGAGGAGTCCGCCTCATAATATATCTGGACGACATAATAATTTTGGCGTCCTCCCCTCAGACAGTCCAAACACACCTCAACTGGGCGATACATCTGCTGCAGAGTTTGGGGTTCATCGTCAACCCACAAAAGTCGATGTTGGTTCCCTCGCAATCTATCGAGTTTCTAGGGTTCTTGATAAATTCTCTATCATGCCAGCTCTTGCTGCCAATGACAAAGATAAAGTCAATCAAGAGGGAACTGCGAATTGTCCTTCGCAAGCAAACAACTTCCCTGAGATCGTTGGCCCGCGTGGTGAGCCTACTGTCTTCCTCCATCCAGGCGATCTTCCCGGGCCCCCCTTCACTACCGGGCCCTCCAGCGGCTCAAGATCCGACATCTCCGAAAAGGTCTCAGCTACTCAGAACAGATCCCTCTCTCAGAAGAGGCGAAGCTGGAGATGGAATGGTGGTTAAATCACATGGAGGCCTGGAACGGCCGAGCGCTATTTGGAGCGGCACCGGATGTGATAATCGAATCGGATGCCAGCCGATGGGGTTGGGGAGCCCGTTGCGACACATTGACCACGGGTGGTCGCTGGTCTTCGGAGGAATTGCGCTTACATATCAATTGCCTAGAACTATTGGCCGGTTCCTTTGCGATCAGATGCCTTTCGCCACAGAAGGCAGATTGTTGTATCCTCCTCCGGATGGACAATATATCGGCGGTACGCTACGTCAACAAGTTGGGTGGTACCAAGTCGAAGATGTTGGCGGAGATCGCCAAAGATTTTTGGCATTTCTGTCTACAGAACGGAATTTCGGTGGTTGCATAATACCTTCCCGGCTCCAGCAACCAGGTAGCAGATTGGAATTCCCGCCATCTGCAGGACTCCAGCGATTGGAGGTTGTTGCCCACGGTGTTTCGACGCCTGACACAGGTTTGGGGTCCTTGCCTGATAGACTTATTTGCATCTCGATTGAACAAGCAAGTTCCCCAATTCTTCAGTTGGAGGCCGGATCCAGAGGCGATAGCCACGGATGCCTTCCTACAGGAATGGCCGACATCTCTCTGCTATGCGTTCCCTCCGTTTCTCATGATCCCCAGGGTCCTGGCGCGAGTCAGGACTTTTCGCGCGGAACTCATATTGATCACCCCTTTGTGGAGGGCTCAGGCATGGTTTCCAGTATTGTTAGCCATGAGTTGTGCGATTCCGATCCTTCTTCCACGGGTGCAGAACCCATTGCTGGACCCTCTTCAGAATCCTCATCCCTTGGTGGCATCGGGCCAGCTCCCACTCGTTGCTTGGCGGGTTTCAGGGACAGATGGAGTGTCCCGGGCCTTTCACGCGAAGCTAGCAACTTCATCAAAGAGGCCTGGTCGGCCAACACCCATAAGAGATATTCCTCATCTTGGAGGAGATGGTGCGATTGGTGCGCTCAACGGGACGTGGATCCCGCTAAGGCACATGTCTCTTTAGTGGTCAACTTCCTAGCCTCCATGGCTTCCTCCGGTTTAGCGTACAGGACGGTCAACAACTTCCGGTCCGCGATATCGGCGGGACATCTACCTTTAGACGGTAAACCCATAGGGGAACATCCTCTGGTATGTAAATTGCTTAGAGGGGTCAGGATGGTGAAACCTCCTTGCCCAAAGTATTCTCATCTCTGGGATGTCTCGGTGGTCCTTAGATTTCTTGAAGCCTGGCCTTCCAACAGATTCTTATCTCGGAAACAGCTTTCGGCCAAGTTAACTATGCTCCTATGTTTGGTTTCTTGCAAACGGGTGTCTGATGTTCGGGCACTGGATTTGGCGGGGCGTAGATTTACCCCGGACGGTGTGCATTTCATTCTATCCAGGAGAACCAAGTGCAACACCACTTCAGTCACATATCCAAGTTTTCCTACTAATCCTAAATTGTGCGTAGTGCAATGTATTAAGGATTACGAGGTAAGTACTGAAGAATTTCGTACTAATATGCAAGGACAGTTGCTTATTGCTCTGCAGAAGCCATTTCGCCCAGTGACTCCAGCTACTTTATCTAGATGGATGCGTTGGCTCATGGGCGAAGCGGGAATTGACATCTCCAAATTTGGAGCGCATTCTGCACGCGGAGCCATGGCTACGAAAGCATATTCGTCAGGTGTCAGCCTGGTAGATATCATGAATACAGCTGACTGGTCTATCTAATGAGAGTACCTTCAAAACATTTTACTATAAACCCATTGTGAATATTGCGTCAATGGTGGTGGATCAGCTTTGAACAAGCATAATCGGAGCCTCCGGTCCTGACATAGAATTAAAAATTTGCGAACATTCGTGACAAGAATTTTCAATTCTATTAAGGACTACGGAGGCGAGGATTATCCCACCCAGAGATATACATTGTTTGATGTAATGATTTTTATTCATCATGCTTTGCACATGGTATGTTATGATGCTTATATTTCATCATGTGATGTTGTTGCTTATGCTATGGATTTGCATTTCGCTGTGTACTGTTTTCCCCCCCTTTTTCTCATGCTGTAATGTTGCTTTACTGAGCACTCTGGAACAGCTTTTATGGGGTGTTTCCTTTCCTTTCTTTCAGGTACAGACAGCAAGTAAACTGGACTATAGTTTATCGGTGACTGGATGACTACCGTTCGGTGCTCCGCTCACGTGCGAATTTGTCTGGATCGGGATCCAGGAAGAAGTTCGGCCCCGTTGGGCTTACAGTTCCTTGGTTGGAGAAGGCCCTGGCTATCGGTGATCCTCGAGAGCAGGTCGTGCATGGACTTAACTACCGTTCCAAAGAAAGAGGACTCTATGGGCTGACAGGGACATTATATAGCAGAGACTCTATGGTTGTCACATGGTTTATTTCTGTGTTTTCATTGGCTGCTGTGAGCTTCTAGTAAAGATTGAGAAGCATAATCCTCGCCTCCGTAGTCCTTAATAGAATTGAAAATTCTTGTCACGAATGTTCGCAAATTTTTAATTCACCACACTCCTTAAATAGGCTGCCACACCCTCACCTTTCTCACTCTCCTCATCCCTTTCTCTGTCGCGTATATTCTCCACTTATCCTTACATCTATTTTTTTCTCACACACCCCATCTTTCTCCATTTTTTGACACCCTCTAGCTTCCTTCCTCCAATTCACAGCATACGCATGACTGACTCCCTTCCTCACTATTGTCACCTTCAGACTTTTCTCAAAAATGTGTTTAAATTAATTTTCCACATCTTTTTTTTTACTGCTTTTTGCCCCTTCTAAGGTTCTCCTGTAACCACATCTTCTCGTATCAACTTGCTGTCTGTCTCACACATATTCTCACACTGACTTTCTCACACCAGCCCCTCACAAAACTTTGCCTACAGACACCCTCTCTTAAATGCAACTTTCCCCTTGTTAATCCTTATCAGACACCTCTTCCTCCTGACTCTGAGGCCATAATCTCCCTCAAACTCGTCCTTCTCTCTTTCATGCATCTCTACTTCTTTTTCGCATCTCCTATTTCTCATATGAATTATCACTCCCTCAGTTTATCAGACACACTCTGTTTTTCATGCTGTCTATCACTCCGGCATGTTTTAAATGATAAATTTACAAACATACACAGGTGAAAAATCTGTGCTCCACAATTAGATGAAACTGACCTAGTGGCCTTGCGTTTGATGTCAGTTGAGTAAACCAAGCACATGGCTGAAGATTTAAGTAAGTGCAGTGATGATATCAAGCTAAAAATGGCTATTTACTTGTACAAAAAAAAAAAAGAAGCAAATAAAGATTAATGTCATTTTGAAATTGCTAGACGTGTGTATTCTTCCATTTTAGGTATTAAAGTGTTTAACATATGCAGTTGGGGCCATAGGGGGCAGTCTTATCTGGAGCAGCCCAGCCACCTCCTAAGTAAATACCCTCCAGTCAGGTGGACAGGCATTGCAGGAGTGAGTCCGGCGTCAGTGGGAGGCCAAGCGTTTAATGGGACAGTCCCCTATGCAGGCTCTCTTCCCTCCCACCCATTCAGGCTGCACACCTCACTGTGCCCCTGGCAGCCGATGTTTAATACACTAAAAAGACACCCAGCATGGAGGCCCGGCAGGGGGCGGTTGAGGACAATGAGAGCTTCGGGAGCAGAGGCCTACTTACCCCTGCGGCAGGCCTCCAGCAAGCGCCAAAACAGAAAACATGCTGCCAAATAAATGGGCCACAGCTGGACCTCAGGCATCGGCCCAGCATCTGATCGATCCGAGTACCGGTACTCTCCTTGGCACTGGAAAAGTGCCGGTACTCAGGTTGGAAAAAACAGGAAGTGCCGGTACTCAGTACCTGCAAGTACCGGCCCATTTAAAGCACTGCTTTAAAATAGAAAAATACAGTACCTTAATATTTCCTCTTGAAAGCGATCGTGAAAGTGAAAGCGATCGCTATGGGAAAAACAAACACGGCGGCGAGTGGTGCGCACGCACCAAAGGCCATGTGGTTTCAATCATCGCGCCCGTGTCTGGGCACGATAATTGAAACCACATGACCTTTGGTGCGCGTAATAGACACCAATAGGCCATGGGCGGTGCAAAGCGCCCGCCTTTGGCCAATTGCGTGCTGTCATTAATAAAAAGACGCACGCCAATGGCATGGTCCTAAAGGAAAAGCACAAGCGCGTGCGATTCCTAGGGCGATTTTAAAACCCCGTACAAAAGGTCTCTCGCTACGCACTGCAACGCTAGACGCGAGACCTGAAAACCAAAAGAGGAGTACCGGAATTCAATGAAACAAACATGTCTAGATAGGTTACTTTTGGTATTACTCCTCTGCCCCCTTAACTCGTCATTCATTTTCTACATAGTGAGTCAACCTGGTTCCTCCTTTCCTAACCACCTCGTTCATGCTCGTTCACTATAAATACCGCACCTATCCACCCCCAATGATTCAGCCTCTCCCTGTGTCTCCAACTTCCCTCCACCATGTCTTCACCGATAGCCTCCCTCTTTCCACTCTCCCGTTACATATTATCCTGCTCAAATTCGACCACTCATGCTACTAAATCCCTATGAGCCCTAATTACCTCCTTTGCATAGCTATCTCTCTGGCATTCGTAAGCCATGCTGCCGCTCCTTCACCTCCTGTTACAGCCTTCGTCTTTAGCACATTTCGATTACTTATCAGCCGGCTTCGGTTTGCGTTCCAAGCCTCGTTATTGGTTACAAACCGTTTTGGCATGTGGGTCTTCCACAGACGACTTTGGGTGCTGCAAATACCAAGTTAGTTGGCAGCCTATCTAAAACATCGGGGTTACATGCGTTAGTTCACACACCTATTTTTTCTTCTGTGGTATAGCCGGCTGCTAACTAAAACGAGGCTTGAAACGCGTGAGGGGACGCTACCAATTAGGGCACCGGTTTCTTAGTTCACTGGTGCCTGCCTAAGCAAATACGCACGAATTCCTGGTAAAACAATACCCACGGTATAATGACGATGTTGGGTTACACAAGCAATGACTGATTGGGATTTCTTTAAGATTCACTGAAGGTATTCAAGGCTTCAAATGTACGAACTCATTGGAAGTTCGCTCTTCGTTGTAAATTTGTATTTTTTCCTGTATATTCCTCACCCCTGTGTGCTGTGTTGGATTTTGTGTTTGTGTACCCTTCATTTTTAGTCTGTGTAATGTTCTATTTTGTACCATTTTTCTCTTGTAACGTAACTAGCTCTATTGTACAGCGCTCTGACACCTTTGGGTAATGTCCGCGCTTTATAAAAATGCACTAAATAAAATAAATGATTCCCACTTTTATTTTTGCAGTTTTATATAGCACGAACTTGACGTGAATGTATTGGAGAGCTTTACATGAGCACCAGCCACAGATGCATGTCAATAGACCCAATTCAGACGCCATACTCACGATTTTTTTTTAACAAAACACATCCCTGCCAAGTGTCACGTATCAGGCCTTAGACTAACACATTTCAGTGTGGTGATCCACATCACCGCACTGAAATGGAAAGTCATACATTTATATAGCACCTGCTGGGCTCTCAAACCAAGCCGTAGCACTACTAAACGAACCAGAAAGCTGGCAGCGCCCCGTGTGTGCAGCTTGCAGGCAGGCTCAGCTCTCTCAGGGCTCCTCACGCAGTTGAGGTTACAATGTAACAAATTCACCCATGCTGGCACGGTTGCGCAGACAGTTTCAGCTGTGTGCTCACACTGCGCATAACTGTTTGCTTGAGCCGAAATAGCAAAGTACCATAATGTGAGGACTCCGTCACCCAGGACCCGTATACTACCAAAGTGATGGTGCCTGAACAAGCACTTCGGTGAGCCCAGCAGCACTGAGGCCATTATCAAAATGCTGCACCGGCACTGTCCTCGACTCGAGGCGTGGACCGCAGCCCGCGCTGCTGCAGGGTAAAGTAATCGAGGCAGGATGGCCCATCAGTCCGAGTCATTGCGGCTACCAGGCGCAAGAGCAGGCTCCATGGCAACAGCTGCTGCAAAAGTAAGTGTTTGGTTACAAAACATAGTTGCTTAAACTACTGCTCAACTGTTTCAGGGCGGTTAGTTACCAAAATGCAGAAATACTTATTTTTGGGCTGCTCAGCATTAAACTCATTTTGCTCGAGTGAGGCTGAGCTGCAGTAAAGACAGCACAATGACCGACACTCCCAGGATTGTTTCCTCTTCGCTGCAGTCTTCCTTCTGTGGACCCCTATTCCCTCCACCCAGTCATTCTCTCCTGCCTCGTAGTTCTTGGGGTGGCTTTGTACACGGTACCAGTTAGGCCAAGAGCGCCATGCCATGTTCCCCACAGCCAAGGACCGAGTTGGCCGCTGCAGAAAGGCCAGGGAACGAGGCCTTTCAAAACCGGGAGATAATCCCAGGACGCAGAACTCGCAGGCATATCACACAGCGAGAGTCCAGAGAGTGAGGACGAATCATCCATGAGGGAGGGACACCCTGAACTAGGGATACATGGACTGTCAACTCTTGAAAATGAGGTAAAGATAAAGGCAGTGCCTAATTTCAAAAATAATAATAAGCACAGAGGTCCAAAGCTTCTTAGAGGCCCACTGCAGGAGCAGCTGAAAGCTGGGGTCCCTAGACTTGTGGATAACTAATGCAACTTTTCCACCACCCCCACACTGCGTGTCTCTTTAGCTTTATTCTCTTACAGGTTCTTTTTCGTCCATGCTTTCCCCTTTTTTACTCTTTTCACATCTCTTCTTTTTCCTTTCTCTGCCTTTATCTCTCCTACTCTGGGTAAAGTCTGAATAATGAAAAATGTGGCCCAGTCCGTTTAAAAAGAGCTCTAGCCACCACCACCTGCACAAATGAGGCGATAGAGATGTAGGAAGTCGGCCAGATCGACTGTCAGCAGGACACTGTAGGAAGGTGGATTCTGACTGCATGGTTACCCACATTTCTTTACTGGTGTTTTGCTGGTTTTCGACTTAGTTTGACTGGGATCCTGCTAATGAGGACCCCAGTCTATCTGCTTTCTCCCTAAATTGGTTGTTCATGCACTTTAGTTACACTCAAGATTGGATTCAGGGGTACTCTTATAAGTCCCTAGTATATGGTATACTATATAACAGGGAATAGGTACCCCAGAGGTCTCTCAGGGGCTGCAGCATGTATTATGCCACCCCTGGCAGGCCATTCAAAATGACACAACAGGTCTGCTACAGCAGCCTGTGTAAGGTGGTGCATGCACCCCTTACTTATATCTAGGTTCACTAAATCTATACATATCACTGCACATATAAACCTATCAGTCAACCCTATGGAAGGCATTATCAATCCTGAAGGCAGGGTGTTGGGTTTTATGTGAGAGGGTGCCCATGCATGCAGCTTTCGGAACCTATATTCCGGGGTTGTTTGTGATGCAGCCAACCATATATACTTAAGTGCATTGTAACCTTGCGGTAAATGCTAACTTTAAAACGGCTGCATGGAAACATGTCGTGTTTGGTGTCAAACACCTTGGAATCATACCTCCACAGCAGTAACTGGTGTGAGAGGTATGATTCCACTCTACTAGAGGGAGAAATATGACAGCACCGGTACACCCGGTACCAACTTCACAGACCCTGGCATCACAAAATGGATGCTGTCAGCCACAGATACGAGTCTGCCCTCCTGCTGCTGGATGAAACCCCAGCAGGGCATCCCTGGACAATAGGTTTCCTGTCACAGGGAGGTGTGACCACCTCCCAGACAGGCTTTAGTGTATTGGGGTTGGGTGGGTGCACTCTGAGAGTGCTTTGATGTCTGCACCGGGGGCACATTTGATGTCCCTGTGCATAGTCCAGTTCAAACCGGTTGCAGGGGTTATCAACCCCTGCTCTGGCGTGAAACTGGACAAAGGACATGGGTGTAGCCACCCCTCTGTCCTGACCCTCCCATAGGTGGGTCCCCAGAGTTTGTCTCACCCCTTCCTTGGGTATAAAGTAGGAACCCCTGGCTACAGGAATTTGGATTTACCTGGACGAAAGTCTGCTACAGAAACCAAGTACTTCAACTATCTACACCACGTTGGATGACTGAAGAATCTCCCTTGGAGGCACCCGAAACGCATCTGACCGGTTTGCATCTAGGCAGCTCCTGAAGGACTCCGAAGATTTTGCAACACAGGAGGTGGGTTCCCAAGCTTTTCCAAGGCTGACCAGTGCTCTCAGCAAACCTGAGACCCGCAGCCCTCATGGGGACTGTGCAACCCGTACCCCTGGACACTATGCACATTTGCAGCAGCATATGCTTTATGGCAATCCCTGAGGCTGTGCTTTGGGCGACATGTAGTCCAGACCCCGAACAGTGATTCCACCGAAGATTATCGGCCTACACTCCACGAGTGTTCCGTGGGCTGCTATTTTGTGATTCCTCTCGAGGTCCCTTTGCGATCCCTGGTCCGTCGACCTGTGGGTCCCTGAGAAGGGACCTTTAACTTTCAGTGGGCTTTCCTGGTTGCTTCAGATGTGCCCTGACTCTCCATCACTTGGGGAGTTCCCAGGACCTTGCTGGTCCTCACTGAAGCATCTTTTCTCTAACTGTGTGGGTTGCAGTTGCCAAAGCTTGTTGGTCTCCAATCCGGACACTGACCCCCCAGCACTCGACATCCTTTGTGGGACAGCTCGCTTGTGGACTTTGGTCATTGTCGACGTCTCTTGGACCCCATGGCTGTAGAGTCAAGCTTCACCTCATCTCACCTGGAACACCCGACATCGGTGGGCATTCGTCTACCTAGCCCCTGGTCACCCTGAAGTGAGCCAGACTCTGTCGTCTCTGCTTTCAGGTTCTTCTTGGCTCTGATCCAGGCTTGGTGATCACACCGTACACTTCTCATCTTCCCGGCAGCAGCACTTTTCAGCATCATGCCATTGAAAACTATGAAGATTCCCGACACCATTTGACACCTATGCACCCGGCTTCCCTGGTTTAGGTAACACAAGTGCTCTGGTGCTTACATTGGTGCTGGCCTTAGAACCTTCTATGTTTGAAAGGGTTTGCTCAAAGTCCTCTCCTAAGTGTCCTTTATCTTTAAAATTCCAACCGCGACTTTTCCATAGGATTGTACGGAGCTCACGGCTGTGTTCTTGCACTGCACTCCCCGTGGGTCCCCTGTGTCACTACCTTGGGTGGTTCCTTGGGGTCAGTCTACAATAAGGAGCTAAAGGGGCAGAGAACAGGTCATCCCCCACTCAATACACTGTATACAAAAGGACCTGTTCACAGTGTGAACGATTATTTTATACATCCGTTTCAGTTGTCATAGATTTTAGACACTCTTTTCAGCTTGCGATTGTTTCGTCTAAGCTATTCAACGGTGTAGTTCACTCAAAAGAAGAAAGAAAGAGAGAGAAATTTTGCATACGAGGTAAGTCAAGATGACTGTCAATGTGTCTTAAACTTATGTCTCCAACACCCAAATATGGTGAAAAAAGAGTGAGGAGGAGTGTTGGTGCCTCACGGTAGCGCCACCAAGGAGGGTTCAGCAGGATGGTACTCGCCTGCTACCTCAAATTCTCATCATCAGCTACCAACACTCCAAAAGCAAGAAAATTGTATAAAGAAACCGATGATTAACTGTATAGGTGCTAAGGTGTGAAATTAAAGAAAAAAGAGAAACAAGGAACTGTGCTATAATGTGTGCACCGTATCAAACCCCTTAGTGATATACACTGATATCGAAAAATGAGCTAACTCACACTGGCTTGCATATTTTATTCTGAGCTGCGTGATGGCTCATATGTTTAAAATGCCGACATGTTTCATTGCCACTGGACAAAAACTCACGGCAACTTCTTCAGGGCGTGGGGTCTGTTCGTTTCACCCTGCACCTCTGTTTGTCAATTAAAAACAGTTCTGTAGGAGACAAAAGAAAACATACACAAACATAACAACACAGGACAGACTTGGTTGGTAACCGGTTAATTCAGGACAGATATCCTGTGTATTGTGTTTCAAAACACACTTTGGCATAGTTACCAGGATATTGCCCACCCTGGGCATACCTTTACCCTTGAGTCCTTGCCGTTATGTATACGCGTTCAAGGCTCCGCTTATTCCACTCCACTCGTGAGTCTGTAATATATAATATACAGTGAGGATAGCATGATTGACAGTGTTTTAGTGTCTCATTAATAATTAGTGCGGGTGTATCTCCCTCCTGTTTCAGGTGGCTCCCCGACATCTAGGGCTTTCCTTAACAAATGCCTCGTGTTTGGCGTCCTATTAAATAAATTGTTCCCCCGGTGATGGCAAACCCTTTGTGAAGTTGTAACCTGGCCCATCAACGTTCAAGACTCCCGCTCCACCCTGGGTTACCCAAGGTCCCTTCTCTTTGGCGTTTTTCGAATCAATTTCCCCGAGTTAGGACCATCTATCAAGACTCACCGTGAAAATGTTCGTAACTGGCGTTTACTCAGCCCAGCAACAGCACGGCCATTCCGTTGCGCGGTTTAAAAACGTCATTGCGTGTCCCACGTGACTAGCCTACGCGGATCCCATTCAACCAAAGGGCTTGGTATGATGTAAAAGAGGTTGCCATTTTGAAATGGGGAATGCCATATTGTGCTTATCCCCATTAGTTTACACAGACGTATTCCCGCATGTATTTGCTACAACCCAGTAAAGAGTGATGATTACTGTATGCACATCAACCTATTTATAACCTTAAAAGAACCCAAAGTGATGTATTTCCTGGGATATTCCTACAAGTGCGTGTCCCTATGTAGTTTTTCATTGGGAGTATCACGTGACTGGCTATCGCGGATACCGTTCAAACAAAGGGCGTGGTGTAATGTAAAAGAGGTTGCCATTTTGAAGTGGGGAATGCCGTATTGTGCCTGTCCCCATTGGTTTGCACAGACGTGCTCCTGTATGTATTGACTACATCCCCGTGAAGGATGCTGATGAATGTATGTACCTCAACCTATTTGCAACCTTAAAAGCACCCAAAGTGCTGTATTTCCTGGGATATTCCTACAAATGCGTGTCCTTATATGGTTTTTCATTTGGAACTACCCAAGTCGTATGTGTGGTTAACCTAACCTGTCTGGTAACTGCAGCTATGATAATGGACAAGCAATTGATATTTTGATATACTAAGATTGCATTGATGACAGTTATAACTCATTAATGTCGCACTCTTTGGATTGACTCGTTACCCGAAGTTTTTACCTCATATATACACAACTCATATATTGATCATGGCTTGGGACTGAATACTAGTGACCTTCAATAGTATGGAGGAAGGGTTACATGAGTCACATGTTCACCTTACTCCATTCAATAAGGTCGTTTAGTCCATTTTGGTCCACACCCTCTTGATAAATCCACCGTGCTTCCCTGCTACTCAGTCTGGATTCAATATTAAACTGGTCGCCTGTAACTCTTTCCAGCACTACCCAACGTACTTCTTGAGCAGTATGTTTTTGTGTCTGAAAATGTTGTATGTGTTCCTTGGGGTCCCAGTGATTCTATGTGCTCTAGGCACTGTGTCTAGTCAAGTCGTGGTTGTTATACCACTTTCTTTTTTTTATTTTTTTTTTAAAGAAACCTTTATTTGACTTCAAGGAGTTACAAACATGGGCCTACAACCCCTTGGGCCGGCCGCTAATTAGCATGAGACGTATCATTTCACCGTTATACAGATTAGTCAATCCGAGGATCCCGTCAGTCCATCAGCACTCCCAGTGAAGGCAGAAGCAGTAATTGAGTGACAATATTAAATAAGGTTTCAGTTTTCAATTTAAGACTAATAAACATTACACACAAACAAGGCAATAGACATTGTGAAGATCAGGACGCGCTCCCCGGGGTAGGAAACCAATGACCCGCGGAAAAGAAGAGAGGGGGGGCCCTGGAACAGAGGAAAAATCAAACTGTAACTTACTCATAATCTAACAAACGAGGAATGTTCAGCTAGGGGGACAAAGGGACATCCAATACAATAGCTAGAGGAGGGACACACATGTCTCCGCGATATATACCACTTTCTTAATACATGGTTTGGTACGCCCCTAGGGCCCAAACGTGTATTTGTGCTATTACTGTTGATTGCTAACTTGTAAATTAAGTACTTTGAACTCCAGTCTCATAAAAAGACTAGAGGGGTGTGTTTTATCTTAAATACATATATTTTAAATATCTACCTGGTGTGGTTGTCCTTTCATTTGATCATTCAAGAGATTATAGACTGGTAAAACAAGCTGCTTTACATTCCTTCAAGACTTAGCCTGAAGGCTGCTCTCCATAGCTACCACTAGGATAGCTTTCAATAAAGGTTGTCTTTAACCTATCACCAAAAGGGGTTGTTTGGACTGATACAAGGTGCCCACTATAATTAGTGGACAGCATATATCAGGCCAACTTCTCACATTGGTGTGCAGGGTGTGGAATTCCAGCTTGCTATTGTTTTCCAGATGATCTCAATTGAATTGATCAACTGAAAACCACTAAAGGTACCTAAGGTACATATAATATCAAGTTTAGTTACAGTAAGTTCTACTGAACTTAGAGTTGTGTGTTAAGGGATAGCACACCCTTTCTACAACTCAAGAGAGTTTAGTAGGCTACACTAGTGTAGGTAGTGCAATACACCACACCACATAAGTAATGTCTAGTCAGATAGGAACCAGTGGGTCCCTGCCAGATGCCAGTGGGCTTCTCCCCTATAAATATGAGGATCTCTCCTTTGCACAGCTTAGGGCCTTATGTTCCATTAGGAAGCTGAAGACAGGCAAAAGCCCAACCACCCAGCACCTAATAAAGATACTTAAGCTGGAGGATATCTCAGGGCCTAGTGGGCCTGATGGGGTAGGCAGTGTGGGTGGGGCAGCAGGTGAGGGTGGGCCTAGGGGTAGAAATTCCCATGACCCTACCTCTAATGCTGACCAGACTGATGACAATGATCAGAATCTGGTGAACCCAGCTCTCCTGGATGAGGATGAGGAGGATGACAACAATGCTCCCCCCTTTATTCCTCCAGTTGAAAGTAGGGCTAGAAGGGATAGATCTCTCTCCAGGGGATCTGTCCAGTCTAACTCCTCTATAGGGACCTCTGTCTCTTCTCACAGAGGGAGGGAAACCTCACAGGAGAGGAGAGAGAGACTGCTGATGTATGAGCAAGACAAGTCCAACCACAGAAAGCAGCTTATGACCCTAGATAGGGAAGCCCTAGAGCTCTACAGAGCTAGTAAATAGGAGGGACTAGAGTCCCTTGGTGGCAGCAATTTCCCTAGAGATAGGGAGAGGTCTTATGACCATAGAAACCTAAGTAAGATTGTCCCTCCCTACCAGAGTGGGGATGACATCCACAAATGGATAACTGCCTTGGAGAGGGCCTGTAAAGTACAGAAGGTCCTTCAAGGTCAGTGGGCAGCAATCTTATGGCTCTCCTTTGCAGACAAAGGTAGAGATAAGCTCCTCACTGTAAGAGAAGAGGATGCTGATGATTACCAGGTAAAGTGCACTGATAGATGGGTTTGGCCTAACCACAGAACAATACAGGTTAAAGTTCAGAGACCCTCAAAAAGCACAAAATCAAGACTGGGTTGACTTTGTTGACTGTGCTACTAAGGCTCTGGAAGGTTGGTTATTGGGCAGTAAAGAGTGTGACTTCATAGGATTGTACAATCTGATAATGAGGGAGCATATTCTTAATAACTGTCAAAATCAGCTGTTGCACCAGTACCTGGTAGACTCTGATCTGACCTCTCCACAATAATTGAGAAAGAAGGCAGACAAATGGGTCAGAACCAGGGTGAGGCAGAAGGTACAGAAACAAGGTGGTGACCCAAAGAAGCAGGATTCTAAGAACTCTGACAAGTGTGGGGACAAGGGTAAAGACCAGAAGTCTTCCCAAGGGCCCCAAAAATCTTCTTCTAATGGGGAGTCACAGTCAAGTAAGGGTAAAGGCCAAAATAAACCTTGGTGCAAAATCTGTAAACTGAAAACTCACTGGACCAGTGACTGCACCAAGTCCAAAGAATCTACTCCAGCCACCATTGCCCCTAAGGCAACTGTTCCCCCTAGTACAGCAACAGTAGGTGGTGGCAATGTTCAGAATAAGGGTGTAGTAGAGTTGACTCTGGCCTAGTCAGAGTTCCAACTCAGGCTGTGCTTGTCTGTGATGGGGGCATGGATATGACCCCCTTAGTGAGTCCCAGTAATCTGGGCAAATACAGACAACACCCTTTGATAAATGGAGTAGAGGCTTGGGCATTCAGGGACACAGGAGCAAGTGTCACAATGGTGACAAAAGATCTTGTGAATCCTTGGCAGATTATACTTGGTGAAATGTACCAAGTGACCAATGCTAGCAATGTCAGAACAGACCATTCTCTGGCAGTTGTTAACTTCTCCTGGGGAGGGGTAACTGGCCTTAAGAAGGTTGTGGTAAGTGCAGCCCTACCAGTACAGTGCTTGCTTGGCAATGATCTAGAGATTTCAGCTTGGGCGGAAGTGGAGCTCAGGACACATGCAGAAATGTTAGAGATCCCTGCTCATGTCTTTGCTGTGACTAGGTCACAGGCCAAAATGTCTAAAGCTGGACAGGCCCTGAATTCTAGAAAAATTGACCAGGTGCCTCACAAGAGGAGGAGCAGTAGGGTTAAGGCAGAGCCTTCCCCCCTGACTCAGAATGCTGATCAGTCTACTCAGGGAGATGATCTTGAGCCTGAAGAAGGAACTGTCCCAGAGGAGCTTGAACCTGACCAAGTTGAGTTCTTGGGGACAGGGGGCCCTTCCAGGTCTGATCTGAGCCAGGAGCAGAAAACCTGCCCCTCTCTTGAACCCCTCAGAAAGCAAGCTGCTGATGGGGCTGCTGGGAATGCTAGTGGCACCCATAAAGTTTATTGGGATGATGGACTCCTTTACTCAGAGAGTAGAGACCCCAATCCTGGTGCATCCAGGAGGTTGGTTATACCTCTGAAGTTTAGGGGCTTCCTATTGACACTAGCCCATGATATTCCCCTAGCAGGACACCTGGGCTAGAGCAAGACTTGGGACAGAATTGTCCCTCACTTTCACTGACCCCACATGTCTGAAGACACTAAGGAGTTTTGTCGCTCCTGTGTAACCTGCAAGCCAGTGGCAAAGCAGGTGGCACTACAAAGGCCCCACTGATACCACTACCTGTGGCGGGTTGCCCTTTGAAAGGGTCGGCATTGACATTGCTGGTCCCATGGATCCCCAAACAGCATCTGGGCACAGATTTATACTGGTGGTGGTGGATCATGCCCCCAGGTACCCAGAGGCAATTCCCCTAAGGACCACTACAGCACCTGTGGTGGCAAGAGCTCTCTTGAGTGTATGCTCAAGAGTAGGCTTTCCTAAGGAGGTAGTATCTGACAGGGATGCAAACTTCATGTCTAGTTACTTGACTGCTATGTGGAAGGAGTGTGGAGTGAACTACAAGTTCACCACACTCTATCACCCACAATGCAATGGTTTAGTTGAAAGATTCAACAAAACCTTAAAGGGCATGATTAAAGAACTCCCAGAGAAGCTTAGGCGACAATGGGACCTACTCTTGCCATGCCTTTTATTTGCATACAGGGAGGTGCCTCAAAAGGGGGTTGGTTACAGCCCATTTGAACATTTGTTTGGTCACCCTGTCAGGGGTCCATTGTGTTTGGTGAAGGAAGGATGGGAGGTACCTCTCAAGCCCCCAAAGCAAGACATAGTGGACTATGTACTTGGTCTCCGCTCCAGGATGGCTGAGTACATGAAAAAGGCAAACAGAAATCTTGAGGCTAGCCAGGAACTGCAAAAAGCCTGGCATGACCAAAAGGCTGTACTGACTGTTTACCAGCCAGGACAGAAGGTGTGGGTGTTGGAGCCTGTGGCCCCAGTAGCTCTCCAGGACAAATGGAGTGCCCCCCATACCATAGTTGAACAGAAAAGGGAGGTTACCTACTTGGTAGACCTTGGAACCCCTAGGAGTCCCCATAGGGTACTTCATGTCAACAGACTTAAACCATATGTTGACAGGGCAGCCATGGGCTTGCTCATAGCTACTGATGAAGGACAGGAGGAAGAGAGTGACCAACTCCCTGACCTGCTTTCTCAGAACCCTGATGATGGGTCAGTTGATGGTTTTGCCTTGGCAGGCAGCCTCACTGCCCAACAACAAACTGACTGCAGAAAACTTCTCAGCCAGTTTAGACATATGTTTTCTCTGACTCCAAGTCAGACTACCTGGTGCACTCATGAAGTGGACATTGGGGACAGTCTACCTGTGAAGAATAAGATCTACAGGCAACTTGACCATGTCAGGGACTGTATAAGGACAGAAGTCCAAAAGATGTTGGATTTGGGTGTGATTGAACCCTCAGTTAGCCCCTGGGCTAGTCCAGTAGTCCTGGTACCTAAACCTCACACCACAGATGGCAAGAGAGAAATTAGGTTTTGTGTAGACTACAGGGGTCTCAATGCAGTCACTAGGACTGATGCCCATCCCATCCCCAGGGCAGATGAGCTAATAGATACTTTGGCCTCAGCCAAATTTCTAAGCACATTTGACCTGACAGCTGGCTACTGGCAGATCAGACTAGCTGATGATGCAAAGCCAAAGACAGCATTTTCTACCCCTAGTGGGCACTATCAGTTTGTGGTAATACCCTGTGGTTTGAAGAATGTACCTGCCACTTTCCAAAGGTTGATGAATCAAATCCTTACAGGCCTGGAAGACTTTAGTGCAGCATATCTAGATGATATTGCTGTCTTTAGCTCCACCTGGGAGAATCACCTGGTCCACCTGAGGAATGTTTTGGAGGCCCTGCAAAAAGCAGGCCTAACTATCAAGGCTACTAAGTGCCAGATAGGGCAGAGTCAGGCTGTGTACTTGGGCCACCTTGTAGGTGGAGGCCAGGTTCAACCATTGCAGAGCAAAATCCAGACCATAATGGAATGGATTGCTCCAACTACCCAAACTCAGGTGAGAGCCTTCTTAGGCCTGACTGGGTACTATAGGAGATTTGTCAAGGGGTATGGATCAATGGTGACACCCCTGAATGACTTAACTTCTAAAAAGATGCCCAAAAAGGTTCAGTGGACAGCTAGCTGTCGAAAGGCATATGATGACCTGAAGCAGGCCATGTGCACTGCTCCCATTCTGACTACTCCAAGAAGTTCATTGTCCAAACAGATGCATCTGAATTGGGGGTAGGGGCTGCACTGTCACAATGGAATGATGAAGGTCAGGATCAGCCAGTAGCTTTCATAAGCAGAAGGCTGACCCCTAGAGAGAAACGTTGGTCAGCCATTGAGAGGGAGCCCTTTGCTGTGGTTTGGGCTCTGAAGAAGTTGAGGCCATACTTGTTTGGTACTCACTTCCTTGTTCAGACAGACCATAAGCCCCTCTTATGGCTAAAACAAATGAAGGGTGAAAACCCCAAACTGCTTAGGTGGTCCATTTCCCCATAGGGGATGGACTTTACAGTGGAACATAGACCTGGGAGTAACCATGCCAATGCAGATGGACTGTCTAGGTATTTCCACTTAGAACATGAAGACTCAACTGGTCAAGGTTACTTTTATGTCCCTGTGTTTGTGTGGGGGGGGGGTTGTGTAGGAGAGTAGGATCTGCTTCACATGGGTACCCCCACTTCTTGCTGGTGTTTCACTGTTTTTCGACCTTAGTCTGGCTGGTACCCTGCTAATCAGGAACATAGCCTAGCTGCTTCCTCTCTAAAATGGTTTCCATGTACATTAGGTACATATCTAATTGGATTCTGGAGTGCCTTATAAGCCCCTAGTATATGGTATACTATGTACCTAGGGCATAGGTTCCTCAGAGGCCTACCAGCGGCTGAAGCATGTATTATGCCACCCATGGGAAGTACTCCAAAATGGCACCATAGATCTGCTACTGCAGCCTGGGTAAGGGTGGGCTTGCACCCCTTACAGTGGTATAGGCTACCTATATCACTACCATTGTACACACATATAAAACCTATAAGTCACTCCTATGGCAGGCCTTAACAATCCTGAAGGCAGAGTGCTTGGTTTTTATATGAGAGGGTGCCCCTGCATGAGCAGAGCCCCTCTGCAGCGTTCGGAGTACCTCCTCTGATGCTGTTTGGGGTGCAGCCTGACCATATACTCTTAAGTGCATTATAACCTTGCGGTAAATGCTAACTTTGGGATGGCTGCCCGGAAACATGTTGTGTTTGGTGTCAAACGCTTTGGAATAATACCCCCGCCACCAGTTCTGGTGGCGGGGGTAGCATTCCACCCTTCTAGAGGGAGAGACATGTTCACACTGGTCTAACCCGGTAGGACTTTCACCAGCCCTGGCATCACTAAATGGATGCCTCTGCCACAGACACGGGTCTGGCCTCCTGCTGCTGACCGAAACTCTAGCAGTGGACAGCATATATCAGGCCAACTTCTCCCACAAGGTATGTCCAGTCTGGCCCTGAATATCTCTGGTAGACCTTTCTCTCCCTTTGGGTTGTTTTGTCAAGTCCAGGCTTTCATCCACCTCAGTCTGGTCAACTTGTTCTAATCCCTCTAACTCATTATCTTCCCGTATCATCTCTGATCTTTTCTTAATCGTCAACAGTCTCTTTCAAGTGTTTGTAGTTTTCAGGCATTCTTCTGCCAATGAACTTCAATCCTAAGAGGTACTTGAGATCTCTGATTCTGATGGAGCTGATTCACTCTCTGAGATGGAGCTTCTCTCGACTGGCTACGGCCGGTTAGTTTCAGCCCTCCATTAATTTTTGTTGTCCCAGTGAATGTGTATTCTCAATCTAGTGGTCTGTTTTACAGTGGTCACTGCAATAGCAGCATTCTTATCCATTTCTCGTCCTTGGTGATTGTCGTCTGATGGAGACTGTGGACCCTTTGGTACCTCAAATACTTCAAACCTGGGCTGACTCAAGGAGTAAGTGGATGTGGGCTCCACTTTGTTCTCTTTGTGTCTTGCCCTTTTGGTATTGGAAGGTGAGCATTAGATTTGGCAGACCAGCACATTTGACTGCAGTGTTGGTGACCAGGATCACCTGGACGGGCCCTCTCCAGCGCTCCTCCAAGCAAGATTTGCGGACATGTCTCTTGACGTGAAGCTAGTCGCCAGAGTTCAAATCATGTTTTGGAGACCCTCGGAGAGCTAGAGTAACAGCATCAACCTCATGAGAGATATAATGCATCACATCAGATAATCCATTACAGTACTCAAGAAACAGGTTTTCTGTGATGTTCACAAGAACAGTGGCTCGGACAGAAGGAATTTGCATAGCTGTCCTCATTAGCACCTCGTAAGGAGACAATCCTGTTCTCTTACAGGGGGTAGGTTAAATACTTATTAGCAACAAAGGAAGAGTGTCAGGCCTTTTGAGTGATGCGGAGGCACAGGCTTTAGCCAGTTTAGGTTTGATCATTCTATTTAGTCTTTCTACAATTCATGATCCCTCAGGTCTGTAGGTACAGTGGAATTTCTGGTCAATCCCTAAGGCTGTACACAGCAACTGTATTACCTCACTCATAAAGTGAGTCTCTTGATCTGATTCAAGATGAACTGGCATCCCATATTGCGGTATCAACTCCTGCAGCAATAATTTGGAAACTGTTAGGCAATCACATCTCCTGGCGGGATATGCCTCAACCCATTGTGAAAACAAACAAACGAATACGAGGAAATACCTAAATTGTCAGGGCATCTCTACAAAGTCGATCTGAAGACGACTGAAGGGACTGATCCAGCGTGAGAAAAGGGGGCGAAATTTTCAGATCCTCCCTGCGTCACAGACCCGTTGTCACGCTAACTCATTCACACACACATTCATTGGTGGGGCCCATAACACCAACACTCATACATTTCTCTTACAGGTCTGCACACAGGAGGAATGATACGTTGGACTTGTGGGGGGGGGGTACCTTATTACCTATAGGGAAGAAAAGTTATATTACAAAATATACATATTTGCATCACCACCTATAGGAACCTAACCTTAACATCAATGCACTCCACACTTGGTCGACGGACCAATTAGTTGGACTGGTTGATGGTGATTTTAAAACCAGCTAAAACACATTTAAGCTTCAGAATCCTCTAATCTCCTAATGGAAAAATCACAAACTCATAATCTCTGTTAATCAAATTATTGTTTATCTAAATCTTGTTTGCAATTATATAATTAGCATTTCGGTCAATCAAATTTGAAATTTAATCAAACAACACAAATCGCATGACATTTTATATTTACCTATTCTTGCTATCGGGGTCTTTTCTAATTCAATTGGCTCTGCATAAACTAAATCTTCTGCTCAATTGTCCCAATAAAAGCAGGCCAAGACTCAAAGTCCGGAAAAGTTCTCTGCTCAGCACGTCACAGTCCCAAAGATCTCCAAAGGACCAGGAAACGTGCAAGCATCTAGCTCATCTGTCATCGCCTGTGGGGTCGGTAGGGGTGTGCGGATAACTCCTCCCTATTCTACTATCCTTTTTATAATAAAATTCTGGATAACATGAAACTTTTCTTTGGCAATACTAAAGTCTGATTGGTCCATTTGAAGAAAATTTTAACATCGTCCAACTTTCCCAGAGACTTTGGTTCTCAAAGAAGTGCTGGGTCACTTCCTCGGTTCATGACATAACCATGCAACATTGTTATTTCCTGGTTGTGGAAGTTCATTGTTTCTTGCATTGATTTTTACTAACTGAAGTTTGGCAGTCCTCCATGTTTCTATCCTTGACCAGGAACACTGTGCTCTGACTTGAGGGTGCCTGGAGATCTACGGAGTCATCCGAGTCTGCGCAGTAGACATCGCGCTCACGAGACGATGGCCACTTCTGAACTCCATTTTGAATGTCATGGTTTGGTAAACCCAAATGCCAACTTAAGCAAAACAAACACAAAAGAGTAATTAATACACCAAAATGAAGATTCTACTGTTAAACCCTCACTAATCCCTTTATGTATTAGTATTTTCCTAGCTTATAGCGACATTTAAAGCCATAAAACTCACCATTCGGTCCAAACGGGAACGCAAATGTCACCAAAGCAACATAAATCATGCAATATCCTATCACCACACGTACTACTGTTAATAGGCGTACCTAGAGTTATTATGCCATGCAAATAGCAGTGAGTCCCGCGTGTAATTTGTGTTTACCAAAAATGCGAATTGTTGATTAGTATAATACATCACCCAGTTAATCCAAATTATAATATAAATCAATTAAGAAATTAGTATTTTCATGCAAAATAGAGGAGGTATACAAAATTTTGCTTTACCTGCTCCATTAGAACCATCAGACTTCCCAGTGTGATTCATAGTCACAACTTCTCTTTTGCCCTTGTTTCTGGCAAGTGATACAACGCAGGCACAAGTTTACTGCTATAATTTGGAAATCGGGTTATGCCAGTCGAGCTTATACATAGACACCAACTCATCTCTCCCCACGTGTGTTGAACCATGCATGTGCTGTACCATTGCGGGCAAGAGGGAATCAGGGAGAACAGGTTTCCCATCATTGGAGACCCAGATGTCACTGGCATACTTCACACATACCATTCTTTCCCACTTGACATTTTCTAGCTCTAGGGCCATATGTTGCAGTTGCCTCAGCTCATTGAATGTATGCAAAGTATTCAGTAGCATGTTAGGAACAGTTTCTCCTTCTTCATTACAACGCTCATCCAAATGCAAGGTGCTGGACTCAAGAGCACAATGTCGGGCAATTTCAATTGCATAATGGTTGCCTCTTGTGACAAAATCACTGCCAATCTTGTGTGCAGCACAGGTCACCACAGCGATTTCCTTTGACAATTGCAAAGCATCCAACAGGTTTGAAAGCTGTACCCCATTTTGAATGAGAGAACCAGCAGAGGCCATTAAACCTTGTTGTGACCACAACTGGCCGAAGTTGTGCACAACTCCAAAACCATACTGTCTGTCAGGGTAATTTGTTACTCAAGAGCCTTCTAAAGTGCATCAGGCTCTGGTAAGGGCAATCAGTTTGGCTATTTGTGTGGACATTACATGGCACAAGTAAGACACTTCCACAACTCCGCACAGTGTACAAACAGTATAAGCATCTCTTAAAATACCACGTAGGTCTCTCAAGCAGGACCCATCGACAAGAAAGGTATGATCAGATTCAGGCAGGGTTACACCCAGTATGTCAGCTCTCGTTTTTGTTCACAATCCAATAACACTAACACAGTTATGATTAAATTCACCTTCTTCGTGTCCCTCTGGGGTTGGCAACAGGGAAGCGTTTAGTGTGTGACATCTCTCGATGGAAACATTTTCTTCTGCCAAAATGATTCTCTCATTGCATGTTAAGCGGATATTTGTTAAATGTTGGGTCCAGGTATATGTGTCATAAGAATTTCGATGGAGTAAGGTGCCATTACAATTAGGGGGTAACCCATCACTACCCCCTCAGTTTGCTGAATTGTAAGGCTCACCGCTGCAACCGCTTTGTGACAACTATGCAACACTACTGTAATCAGATCAAGAGTAGCTGGGAAGTATCCACTGGGGTGCTTAGTCTCCCATTGGGCTTGTGTTAGTACAGACAGTGCACCTCCAACATTTTCATCACAAAAGAGCACACATTTTTATATAATCTGGCATTCCAAGAGCGGGTATGCTACAAAGTAGACTTTTAAGCTCCTGGAAGGCTTACATGCTTTCATCATATTTTTGCACCGGGTCATGACATCATTGTGCGTCAGCCTTAGTGAAGGCCTCGCAAAAGGAAAAGTTTGGGATCCACTGTCGGCAGTAGCACACCATGCCCAAGAACATTCGAACTTATCTCTGTGTGTTTGGTTACTTCATCTTAAGAACTGTCTCTAGGCACTCATTAGACACTCCCTTTTCTATCTGACGTCCCAGGTCCATGACTTCCCTTTGACAGTATTGTAATTTCTTGGGAGAGACATTATGCTTGTTCTCAGCTACATTGTATAGCAGAGCAATCTGGCCTTGCTTACAAGCTTCTTTGGGCATCGAGGCAATCAAAAGATCATCGGTGTACTGTATGAGGGTGGAACTGCATGGCAGCTGCAGAGACTCTAGATTCTTTATAAGTATCTGATTGAAATAGGATGGGCTTTCACTATACCACAAAAGGGCTGCCTCGTGGAACCGGAACACAAAGAGAAACTGTCTCTCTTCTTGTAAGGGGACCGAGAAGAAGGCCGGGCAGAGGTCAATGTCCATAAAACCACTCAGCATCAGGGGCAAATGGAACAGGATGACCGTAGGGTTCGGTACCACAGGATAGCATTGAATGACAATTTGGTTAATCTTTCTGAGGTCTTGGACGGTCCTCCACTTTTTGTTTGCTTTCTTATAAGACCGTGATTGGTGAGGTGCAAACTGGACTCCAAATACCTTCTTTCAACATGCCCTGTTCTATCATGCTGTCAGTGAGAGGGGTGATCTCTGAGATTACTTCTGGAGACATTTTATAAGGGCGGGTCTTTGGGAAAACAGCATTGGGATGAAGGGTAATCTTCAGGGGTTTGGCACCTTAGATTAGTCCATTTTCTCTCCCTGTGAAATCCCAGACATCCTCCCTAACAGTCTCTCTCAAGTCAACTATAAATTCTCCTTTGTAATAACGGGGTATAACCTGACAACAAGTTAAGATGACTGTAATTTAAATTCGGCATAGGCTGCTTGGATTTCAGTTCTGACCCCATCCTGCGTGCAAAAGATGACACAGTTGAGTTTACAGAGGAGGTCCCATCCCAAAAAACTTACATAAGTAGAATTAAAAATCACAAACTGATGTTGTTCTCTGATGTCTCCTATTTTCACAGGAAGAGAGGCAGTAATTTGGTTGGTACACTGTTGATTAGTAATGCCTACAACTTGGACTTCCTTTCTCAAGAGGGGTACGTTAGGGACCTCAACGGTTCTAACCGTTGAACGAGTGGCTTCTGTGTCTATTAGCAAAGATATGGGATGCCTGTTAAACTCTGTCCACATACGGTCCACCCTGGTCCACTTCTAGGACTTCGCCAAGTACCCACTCCTCCCCACCATAGGCACCGTCACTGGTCCTGATCGTAGTTTGTGGAAGTCTCGAACATCATGGGAAATGGACCATTTTGAGACATCATAGGATTTTGGGTACTCTGTGATTCAGCCAGGAATGAGGATACCTCCCTGCATCTGCATTGGGTTGAAGGCATTCGGCAGCATACCAGATTTAGGAACTTTCGGGGTTGACATAGGAGGTCTAGGTATTGGGGGAGGCTTTCCCTGCCCTACTGGGTTTAACGCTTATGGTTTAGTCATGATTTGGTCCGGGCTATAGCAGCATTCCCACTACCGGTGCCCCACCTTGTTGCATATATGACAAGGGGGTAACCTTCTTTAGGCCACTTATGCTGGTCCCTGGCATGTTACCTTGACCTCTTGGACATTCCCACTATAAGTCAGGGAGACTCCTTGCATTGCCATCCCTTAACTGGGGTCTACCTCAGGTCCTTGGAAGTCCCTTTGTTCCTCCATTCTGTGCCAACTGTGTCTGAACTGCAATGTACTTTTCCTTAAGCCCCTTTGTTTTTGCCTTCAACATGTCACTGCAGTATTTTGCATACTGCAAGATCTCATCAACCGGTTTGCTCTGCCAACAAAGGACATCTTGGATGATCTGATTCCTAATTTCGGGTCTCCGTCCCTGTATAAAAGAGTCGAGAAACACTGCCATGTTTTCGCCCAGCAGATCGTTCACCCTACTGTGCTCTATGTACACATGCATTAATCTCTCAAAGTAAGCGTGTACTAAGTCTTTCGGCTTTTGAGAGGATGAGAAAATCCTAGGCCCGTTCATCTCCTTTTTGGAAACCTTTGTCTTTATATGTTTTGTGACCTTGTTGAATTTGGTTTTGACTGTGGGCGAAAGGGCATTAAATCCTGCTACCCGAGGATACTCTTGTGTTGGACAATCAACTACCCTCTTGCATTATGCCCACAGGTCCTTTGGGACTGCCACCTCAAATAATACATCCAAGTCTTCGCACAGAACTTTGGAGATGGTCACAATCTTTTCCATCTGTGTGTACCACTTACAGAGATTTTCTCTAAGTTTGGGAAGGGAGTTTGTAAAATGGAATAGGTCTGATTGTGTACATGTACGTCTGCTCCTTCCTGTACTTCTCGCAAAGTACCCCATGGATCCTTCCTCATTTTCCTTTGGGCCCTCAGTTTTCTGCTTCACTTTGACCTTCTCCTTCGTGGATGACAACACCCCAAACCTTTCTGTCTCACTCCATTCCCTGATGTTCTCAATCAGTTCCCTTATGTGTGTCCCCAGCCCCCTCCAATTTAACTTATTTAACTCCTTCTCGCCCATCATCATCTGTGCATTCTTCTGCATTTTCTTTTACTGGGTTACATCAATTCCACATTCATCCCCCACTTTTTCCATCATTGCATGCACCTTTCTTGCCACTCTTGCTGATTCCTTACTCATGTAGAGCAACTCATTCTCACTGTAATGTCCTATATAGTGAATCCCTAATTGTCCCTTAAGAATTTCTTCAAACTCTGGGTCATGTTATTTGACGCAGCGGTGGCGCAATCAGTGCTCCACACTGCTCCATATTTACAAACTGATGCAATGTGCACAACTTGTCAGTTTGTAGAGGCCTGCGTCACATTATACCTGCACCAGGTATAATGTATGCAGGGTAGGCGTTGCCACGTAGAGGCCATGTAGAACTGATGCAGTGAAATTTATCACTTTTCACTGTGTCGCTCTACAACTTAACTGCTTCAAAATCCCTACGCCTTCTCACCTCAGGCGTAAGGATTGACACAGGGCTTTTTAACATGGGACTCGCCTCTGTGTTCTGACGCATTGCTGGAGTTGCCATCAGTCTTATGACCTACTCCAGCAATGCATCACTAAGGCGCCAAAAGATGCGTCAGAATTTCTGACGCATCCGTGAATCCTTGCTCCATGGAGCACTGTATTGGGCATTTGCGGCACACACAATAAATCTGATGCATCAATGCCGATGTGTCAGTTCTTGTAAAAATGCCCCTCTGTTTTCAGTTAGGTGACATTATGTCACTGTGGTTTCTTTGCTGTGTTTGGCACATTAACTGGTGCAGCCATACTAGTTGTCTAAACTCCCATCCAGCTGGCGGACAAACTCTCTCTCTGTGGGGACCCTAGTGCCATTACTCCAGGTCTCAGTGCAGAGTCCAGAGGTATGGTTGGTATTGGTTTACCCGATAAGGCACTAACAAGTGTCTCACCCAGAGAAAAGTCACGTTGCATGATGAGGACAATGTGCTTACTGCTGTGGGTGCGGGAAGGGAACATGGGAAGGAACAGAGGTTTCTGTCTGACGTTTCTGTATAACTCAGGGGTGCACGAGATTCTAAAGCTGTCCTATCCTCTGTCACTGGCAGGACTGGGGGGCTCAAGGCAGCGCCTGCCGCATTGTATGGGGGTGGTCTTATACTGAGGAGTTCCTCTATAAAGGCGCTCTGTTTTAGTCTCCTTTTTTGTTTTTTCCTTCTCCTTTTCTTTGTTCTCTAGTAAAGGATAGGCCCCTACAGTCTCCATGAATTTCTCCCTCCACTTTCTCTGCCACTCCTCGTCCTGAACGCTTCACCAAGCATGAGCCCTACTGCAGAATTTCTTTCTTTTCTTTTCTCTTGCCACATGCTCCCAAAGGTTTAGAGCTTCAAATTGTGAGGGCCTGAGCTGTGTTTTTAAATTGTACAATCTCCTTCTCAGGTTCTCGATGCAAGGGATATGGAAGGTCCAACTCAATTGGAATCGAAGTTCTATATCTTTGGATGTGTATTTGTTCCATTGGTTAAACCACATGCACGTGTGTAACCCTTTCTTTGCCGCCATCTCCCTAGCTGGGGCACTGTTGTAATCTCCATTCCATGGTACATTCCAGACCCCCTCCTCCTTGTCCCAGTTGGTTCCTCGGTGTCACTGTTTGCCAACATTCCACGGTGCCCTCCAGCTGACTGGAACCTGTGGTGGTGTGAAGACGAATAAAGAAGAGTTCTACACTTACCTGCTCTTTGTTTTCATTATAGCACTGGTGACGATTCCCCGGGTAGGGACGGTTCACAACCACCCCCAACGCTTAATCCAGGTCAGCTTTACACATTTAAATTACTTCAAGTGAGCAGTTCATATTACTTCAAGCCTCCGATCCTGTGCTAATTTTGCCTTGCACTGTGTTGCGAATGCGCCATATTATGTGAGGATTTATGTCATTGACTTCCTCGTTCATTACCATTCTGCTAGGGTATACTTCAACTGTCCCCTGGGGTGATCCCCACAGACGCCAGCCTCGTTGGGAGATCTGGTGCTTGGTCTCCTTTCCAGTGGCTTCGTGCCTTTGGCCCCAGCTGCTTTCGCCACCATCACCGCCTTCTCCTTCTTTGTGAAGGCTCTTGTATCTCCTGCAGCCTCAGTGACAGTGATGCATGCTGACACCCTCAGTGTGAGGAGTCTCCCGGCGAGCGTACGCCGAACGAGCTTTGAGTACCTTGGGGCTTTAGCAGGCAACATAATTAGCAGGCTATTCTGGCACCGCAGGATTTTCCTCAGCGTTTCTTGATGTCCTTGTTCCTCAACTGCCTTCTTCCGGCAGAGCTTCATCAGGCACAGCGGAGAGAGACACAACTTCCCTTCACGCCTCTGGACTCTTATCCCAGGGTGAGGCCACATCTACATCGGCCGAAGGCGTTGCTTGCTGCCCTCAGCCACTCCTCCTAGGTGGCTGCTCTTGTTTAACCCTTGCCAGGGTTCCTGCCTGTCTTCGGCATGTCTTTTCACGCTGACGAGAACAGCTGTTCCGGTCTGTCTTCACGACGTGCGAGCCTGTGGGAGTTGTCATCTTACGTTGGAGGCATTTTAACTTGTGTTATTGCCTGTTACCTCTCGCTAACGGGCACAGCTTCTTAATTGTGAACTACTTCAAGGCTTGTGTACAATTTCACTTGTGTGGGAGGTTGAATTTTAGAAGTACCCTTACTTTTCACACTTTGTACTCCCTATCTCCCCTATATATATTTCATTCGGTCCAAAAATGGCAGCTGCTAACATGTCTCAACCTCCACCCTTCCTCAACGAGGGGGGAGAACTTTTGCTGCCATGGAAGCAATGGTTTGGATTATTAGAGTCCTACCTAATTACTATTGGTGGGGAGAAATGTTCCCCTCTACGCAAACTACATACCCTACTGCACAACTTAGGGATTGAGGGCCGTAAGGTTTATGATGATATCTCTGTATCAGCTGATGGAGAAAGTGATACTGATGATGATCAAAATGTGTACCTGGTAGCAGTCAACAAACTAGAAAAACACTTCAGCAAGAAAATGAATGTGGTGTTAGAGAGGCATAAGTTATTTTCAAGAACACAAGGGAAAAGTGAAAAAGTTAAACCGTTCATTGCTGCTTTAAAGGGCCTAGCGAACACAAGGGAGTTTGAATCACTTCAAGAGTCTCTAATTAGGGATCAGTTGGTTAGGTGCAAAAACAATCGTAAGATTCAGGAAAGACTTCTTGTTGCCAACCCAGATCTCAAGGAGGCCATGGACATAACTATGGGGATTGAGCATACAGCAGATTGCATGGTTGCTATGAAAGGAGAGGAGGACAAATCCACAGAGGTTAATGCCATAAGCAAACATGATACAGGTAAAGATACTAAAAGTAAGTCTGCTAATACGTTCCCTCCTGGAACCAAACTCAAGTATTATAGGTGCGGGAGCCTGAGCCATCTTGCGAACAATCCCATATGCCAAGCCCGTTCTGTCATTTGCCACAAATGTGGTAAAAGGGGACATTTGACCAGGGTTTGGTGAGATCAGCGCTCCAAATCTGTGTTGTCAATTGAACAAGAATCGCTCCCTGAGACTAAGTTAATCTTTCAACTTAAAGATACTGATGATACGGCCAAGTTTCCTTCTTGCAATATCACCCTGGACAATAAACCTGTAACTGTCTTCGCAGACTCATATTCCCCATACACTCTAGTTGATGCTAAGGTATTCACCCAACTTTTCCCCTCCTGACAAGAAACCATACTGCCCCCTGACATCCAACCGGGTGGTTACAATGGGGATCCCATACCCTTGTTGGGCATGACCACCATGGAAATTGGGTTTAAGTGCAGGAATACGGTGGGCAGGATTTACGTCACCCAGAAGGGATCTAACTTGTTAGGGTGCAAACACCAAAGGGACACCTTGCATCAAACTAGATCCCAACAGTCCTGATCAGATTTTATTGGTGGATCCCTCAGTTGGTGGGATGGAAGTATGCAATGATTTTCCCAAAGTTTTTTCCGATGAGCTGGGTTTACTTAAGGATTACCAACACTCCATAAAGTTAAAATCTAACGCCAAGCCTGTGGCACACAAAGTCAGACCCATACCACACATGATGCAAGCCCCCCTTCGTACTGAACTCGACAGATTATTGTCCTTAGGCGTAATTGAACCAATTGAATGCTCACAGTGGTTGGCCCCCATTGTTCTCACCACCAAAGCGCCCAGTAAAGACACGAGGCTGTGTGTGGACCTCAGAGACCACAATGAGAACATCTGGGTGGATAGGCACCCCCTTCCCCACATACATGAGGTCCTCACCCTTATCAAAGGTGCCAGCTGTTTCAGTGTCCTGGATTTGTCCTCAGCCTACCACCATGTAGAGCTGCACCCAAACTCACATCACCTCACCTCCTTTGTTACTCCTCTGGGGGCATTCCAATTCCTATGAATGCCATTTGGGTTGGCCTCTGCGGCTGCCTCCTTCTAGAGGATCATGCAACACGTTCCCAGAACCCTTTGCTTCCAGGATGTCATACTTATCTATGGGAAGGATCTGAAGGAACACAATTCCATTCTCAGAATGGTGTTATCCAACTTGGGAAAAGCTGGTCTCACTCTCAAAAAGGAAAAATGTCGTATTGGCGTGGGATTAGTGGGATCAGTTGAGGTACCTTGGGCACACAATTTCTCGGGATGGTATCAGACCCAAATTGGACCTGGTGGAGGCTATTCGTAACACTGCTGCCCCCACTTGCGTTCAAGATCTCAAATCATTCTTGGGCCTATACGAATAATCGTAAAAAATTATGCCTCTTTAGTTGAAACCCTAAGGTGTTTGCTCAAATCCAGAAGTCCCTTTGTGTGGTCTGACAACTGTCATGATGCCTTTGTAACTGTAAAAGAGTGTATCATTTCTGCCTCATCTCTGGGAAGGTTCGACCCCACCAAACCTACGATCCTTTGCACTGATGCCAGCAACAAAGGCCTGGGAGCTAGTCTCACCCCAATTGCTGACGGTAAAGAACAGATCGTCGCATTTGCCTCCCGTGCCCTGAAGGGCGCAGAATTTAACTACTCCGTAGTGGAAAAAGAGGCACTTGCCTGCTATTGGGCGATCAAACATTTCCGTTTTTTTCTGTTCGGCATTCCATTTACTGTAAACACTGACCACAAACCTCTCATGTTTGAAGGTTACAATTTCAGTGTTAAGTATGTGCTAGGTTCTCAAAACATTGTTGCCGATTTCCTATCCTGTTCTCCACCGGTGGACGAATGCAAAACCGTTTCTTATGAACGTGATGATGCCATACTCCAACTTACTTGTTTGAACAAGGAGGAATGGGAAATTTCTATGCAAGCTGATGCTTAAATGTGTTCTATCAGAATTCATCAGAAATGGGTAGCCTGCTACCAAAGTGACGTTCCGGCAAACCTGTGTAAATACTGGGATATAAGACTAGAATTGAATATACAAGAAGGTATTGTTTGCCGTGGGGAGAAAGTGGTCCCGCCTGAGAATCTAAGAGAGAAAATCATTGAGATGGCTCACAGGGGTCATTTAGGGCGCAGTCTCTCCAAGAACAAAATTCGCTTGGACTACCGGTGGCCAGGCATGGATGCTATGACTGAGAACGTGGTGAAAAGTTGTTTGGATTGTAGCCGCAGTAACAAACCCGCAAACCTCCACTGTCTCCAGTGGAGCTTCCGGACAGGCCATGGTCCAAGTTGGCCCTTGACATTATAGGTCCCCTCAACCTAAAAAGTTTAAAAGAACGTTTCATCTTAGTATTAGTGGACTACAACACTCATTGGGTGGTATATAAATGTGTACATCAAATCGACATAAAAGTTCTCACATAATTATTGGAGGGCGTCTTTTGTGATGAGGGTATACCTGACACCCTGGTTACAGACATTGGGGTGCAATTCACCTCTGAAAAAATGAAGGAGTTTCTGTCATACATTGGCATCAATCATCACAAGACAGCTTTGTATTGTCCCCGCGCTAATGGACTTGTGGAGGGGATCAACTGTATGTTCAAAGAATGCTTTCAGAGGGCAGAAGTTATGGGGACACCGGCCAACTCGGCCTTAATGGAGACAATTTGGGCCTATTGTTCCACCCCCTATAGTGTAACAGGAATTTCCCCGTTCACCTCTCTCAAAGGAAGGGTCCCTAAAACAAGACTGCCTCCTCCAGGTTTGAAAAGGAATGATACATGTGTGGTCAACCATAGTGAAATTTCCAGAAGGGTGGACGAACACCAGATCAAATACAGAGGCAGATATGACCAAACCAAGCACGTCAAATCCCAAGTGTTCAAGAGAATGGGTCCACGTGGACCTGCCCAAACTACGCAGGAGAGAAGTGTCCAGGAGAGAAGTGTCCAGGTTCTCTGAGCCTTGCAGAATATCCAAAGTGGGGAAATAATGTTGTCCAACTAGAGAATGGACAAACCTGGAGCATTGACAGAATCATTCATCACAATCGAGGGGGTGACGTTGATCGCATCTCTAATCTAGAGAGCGAATCAGAGTTACCCAAGCCCAGGAGATCTCTGAGAACCAAGGCCACTCCTGTGTGAATTAGAGATTATTGTGTAAAGCGATAGTTCCTGCTTCTAGTCCACTCCTGGGGGGGGTTAGAGATAATTGTGTAAAGTGATAGTTCTTGCTTCTGTATTTCATGCATTGCATCCTTGTCTCCTCTTCTCCCCATTCAGTCCCTTTGCCTCTCTCTCTCCTAATCCCTTCTTTCCTTCCTTCTCCCTATGCAAGGAGGTGTGTTGTAATCTCCATTCCATGGTACATTCCGGACCACCCTCCTCCCTGTCCCAGTTGGTTCCTCCCTGTCACTGTTTGCCAACATTCCACAGTGCCCTCCAGCTGACTGAAACCTGTGGTGGTGTGAAGACGAATAAAGAAGAGCTCTACACTTACCTGCTCTTTGTCTTATTTTATTTATTTATTTATAAAGTTTTATATAGCGCGAACTTGATCCCGAGGGATATCAGAGCGCTTTACAATTTGAGGGAAAGGAAGGTAACAGATCACAACAACAATCAAATGGGGGCCTTTCGCCCTTCGTCGATATCCTGGCAAGAATCCTGCGCCTCCGAGCCCTACGCTTACCTGCGCCACGTCCCTGACCACGATACTTTGACTCCGGTCGAAAACGGAGCTGCCCCGGCGGAGTTGGGCCCCGGTTTCCATTCCGGCCTTCCAAACGGTTGCAGCCGGGCCATTGTTTAGTGGGGACGGCCGGCGGCGACAACGATAGCAGCGGCCGCTGTGGAGAGGGAGGAGCCGGTACACCGGACCTGGAGCGCGGCGCTGGGATTCTCACAGTAGCCTTTTTCATGCTCGGCTGCCCAGCGCGCCCCGCTCGCAACGTTGTATCCAGCTCCCGTATACTGTATCCCGGCCCAGCTGGGAGAGGGCCGGGATCGCTTCTTTGTTGCAGCCTACAGCAGCGGACGCCATCTTCCGCATCGGAAGCCCTGGTCTCGCCGGTGGGTTTCCCTGCACCACAGATTCCCCTGTCCTTGAAGCCTTTCCACGACCGGCTGCCTCCACGTTTCCTGCACCACCGGGGCCCCGCAGAGAGCTTATCACCTTCCAGATACCGATGGTTGGTGAGGGGGGCTTGCTTCCCGGGGCGCTCGATGGTTGCTTGCCTAAGATGGCGGACGCAACAGCACCCTCCATCCTTGATCCACCGCTGGGGCTTCGCGACATCCTGGCAGCACTGGAGGACCTGTGGTTGGCCTTCCGCGACTCTGCCACTGGTTTGGAGGACCGGTTTGATCGGACTTTTTCAGCTGGCCATGATGATTCTCCGGTGCGGCATGTTAAGCCACATCTTCAGTCGACTGTCGGTGGATCACCCGAGTTGAGGTATGTGGCAGTGACGGGGGGACGTGTCCCAGTGCCCGCTGCGGTACTCCTCGGCTCTGCCCTGGAGGAGTCTGACAATCCTGCTCCCTTGGTATGGCCGGAGCTTGGGCCTCAGCCGCCGTTTTGCCCATCTCTTTTGTCCTTTGGTGCCACGTCTCTGAGCGTCCTCCTGGACTTGCTTCCTGTACATCGGCCGGCCGCTACTCTGGGATTTATGCATCGTCCTGCTCCCTGTAGTGCTAGCCACCGCATAGCAGTGGCGCATTCTGTGGTCCTTTACTATCGAGCTTCGCTCCAGTTTGACTTGTCTCTTACCCCTCGATTGCTGCAACGGACTCCATGGTGGCCCATCCCGTCCAGGTTGGCTGTACTGCAATTGGACTCTGTTGGACTGCAGATTCGAAGGGGCCAAGGCTGAGGAAGGGGGTTTTTCTTGTTGCACATTGATACGTATATGGCTGGGACTGGGACTTGTGACTGTTGGAGGTACATGTAGCAGGGTGTTAGGTCGGGGCCTGGGGTTGGGTGACCGCGGGTAACGATTTTGCTTGTATTGAATAGATCCTTGGCCCTCCTCCGATCAACCGTGACATTCTTTCTCTTTTTCTTCTCTTTCTCTTCTCCTACATTTCGGGTACTCTTTGGGGCGACAGACACACTGCTAGGGGGGGTAGGCCGTAGCCTCTGCATGCGTGTAGGGTGGGGGGTATATTTCCTTGTTGGTTTTTTTTTTTCTATGGGCCTTCTTTTTCTTTCTTTCTTTTCTCTCTTTCTCTTCTCCCTTTCTACTCTTTACCTTTCTCGTTTGTTCTTTCCTTTCTTATTTCTTGGGTCGAGGGGAGGATTGGGAACTTGTGGGTAGTGCTTGGGGATCGTCATGTGATATGCTTCTTTTCTATCCTGATTTTATTGAGTGCGATTGATTACCTTACGGATAATGCTTGCTGACTCTTCTGATGATCGTTGCCCACTATAGTCCTAACTGCATTGCTCTGATTCGGATCCTTCCAGACCTGTTGCTATGGACTTATTTCAAAACTTTATAAAACTTAAACCTCATCATCCTGGCGCTCGGCGGCACAATGGTGTATAACGTAATCTGCTCTATTCGCGCTTGTACTGATATGCTGCTGAATCGTATAATTGCTTGCTGATGTGCCCCTTTTTGTCGAGGCCGGCCCGAGGGTTGTAGGCCCGTATTTGTCTGCACATACTGTTAAATAAAGGTTTTCCAAAAAAAAAAAAAAAAAAAAAAAAAAACAATCAAATGGGGAATCTAATAGGCATTGAATCATATAGTGCACACATAACAGATCCTTTATAAACCTGGGGTAACGAAGAATAGGGTAGTCGATGATACATAATGACATAAGGGGAGCAAATACAATAGTAATAAACAGGATTAATAACCAATACTGTAGTATTTCCGATGCGTTTAGAGCTGATAGTCGTCCATCATGTTAAGGTAAGAACTTATTCATGAGGAATCTTTTTGCTTCCAGTTTGAAAGCAACCTTGGAAAAGATTCTACGTATTTCCGGTGGGAGAGAGTTCAAAATTGTTGGTGCAGAGCCAGTGAAGGCTCGTTGGCATGTTCTCTTTTTGCGGAAGATCTGAGGTTTCAAGAGGAGGGAGTTAGCACTCCTAGACGGTCTCCCCCCTCCGGATAGTTCTAGCTTTTTGCAAGGTAGTTGGGGGTTTTGAAGTGGAGGGCTTTGTGGGATTGGCAGGCAATCTTCAATTGAATTCTAGCTTCATAGGGCAGCCAGTTTAGAGATTTTAAGACCGGGGAGATGTGTGCATTTCACTTGGTGCCTGTGATCAATCTGGCCGCCGCGTTCAGTGAGGCCTTTAGGGGGGCCAAAGCGTATTTGGGGAGGCCACATAGCGTTGCACTGCCATAGTCAAGCCTCGGCAAAACAAGCACTTGGGCCACTTGCTTGAAATCTGCTTGAGGTAGGAAAGGTTTGAGATTCCTGAGTGTTCTCAGAAGGTGGTTAGGTCCCTTGCACACATTGCTAATATGGGTCTTCATATTCAGATGCTTGTCCAGGATGATTCCTAAAGATTTAGCTGAGTCAATAATGTGGGGGGAGCAGTTGAAGGCGGTGAGTTGGTTCATCCAGAGGTCTATTTTAGGAGTATGTTTCGGGGGAGAAATGAGGAGGAATTCTGTTTTGGAGGTGTTAAGCAGGAGGTGGTTCTCAGTTAACCAGTTTTGGGTAGTCAGTAGGGTGGAGTTGAGTGACGTGATGTCATCCGGGGAGGAGTTGGGTGTCGTCTGCATACATGTGGAAGCGAATGTCCAAAGATTTTAGAACATTAGCTAATGGTTCCAGGAACAAATTGAAGAGAATGGGAGATAAGGAAGACCCTTATGGTTGGGAGAGTGTGTGGTTAGCTTTAACTCTTTGGGACCTGTGCTGCTGGAAGGACGAGAACCAATGCAGCAGCTGACCAGAGAGGCCCATCCTATGCTCAAGAATGACTAGGAGGTTGTCATGACTGACAGTGTCAAAGGCGGAGGAAAGTTCGAGTAGTATAAAGAGGCAGGATTCATTTCGATCAAGCATCATTAAGATTTCATCCTTGATGTGAGTGAGAGCCGATTCCGTGCTGTGCCCACTACGAAAACCAGATTGGTGTTGGTCCAGAAGATGGACATTTTCGATGTGCGCACATAGTTGAGACTAGACGCATTTTTCAAGGAGTTTGGCTTGTGTGGGGATACTGGAGATAGGTCGGAAGTTGTTAAGATCTGTACTGTCAGCTGTAGGTTTTTTTAATATAGACGTTACCTGAGCCTCTTTTAGGCATTCAGGGATCGTGCCTTGTGACAGAGATGCATTGACGATCTTTGTCCAGAAGGGGGAGATTTCGTCTTTAATTGCTTTGAAGATGGTGGGTGGTAACGGGTCACTGAAGTGATTAGATGGGTTTATACTCCGAAGAACCTTTTCGATCTCATTTTCATTGAGGGGAATGAAGGTGTCCCAGGAAGCGTTGTTCTTGATACCCAGCTACATGGTGCTGCCTTGTCTAGTAAGGCCAGGGGGGGTGCAGGTACTTTGGGTAGCAATAGAGCCCTCCTGGTTTCCAGATCAATGTTAATAAGTCTAGCTTTCTCAGTAAAAAAGGCCGCCAGGTCATCACATGAGGGAGGGCTGACATCCGAAGCTGATCGGTTAGTGGCTTCCACCGATTGTTGTTTAACCAGTTCAAACAATTTCTTGGGTCGATTAGCCCCTTGGTTAAGTTGGGATCTGAAATTTACCGCTTTCGCTGTCTTGATTTGTTTGTGATAAGAACTTCTTCCTGATCTAAGGATTTTTAGATGGTCCGCAGATGGAGTGGATCTCCAGGAACGTTCGATGGCCCTTAGATTGCGACGTTCCAAATTTAGGTTGCTATTGAACCAAGGTTTAGAACTTTTTGTAGGTGCATTTTTTTGTTGGAGTGGAGCCATAGAATCCATGATGCTGGAAAGAGAAGAGTTGTAGAAGTCTGTGAGTGCATGGACTTCATGTATTTCCAATTGGGGAGAGAGGGCACGATTACAGCGGGTTGCTAGGTCAACTGTATTGATGTCTCTGATGTCCCTTTTCCAAATCTTTGGTTTGGTTGTTTGTGCCTTACTCTGGTAGACCTCCGAGTTGATATGGAAGGAAATGATGTGATGATCCGACCAATCACATGGTATGATGGAGTCCAATGTGATGTTATGACCTTTGGAGATGATGAGGTCTAGAGTTTCTCCTTTATTGTGGGTAGGCTGGTCACAGTGTTGAGTCAAATCGTGATCATTCAAGAAGGAATTGAGGCATGAAACTGCTTGGTCATTAGTGTTTGACCAGTGAAGGTTAAAGTCCCTAAGGTAGATGTGGGACTGGACTGAATCCACATTGCCAGAGATGATTTCCATTAATTGTTCAATGAAGGGGACATTGTCGCCTGGGGGGTGATAGAATGTGTGTAGTTTGCAAACCAGATGATTGTTACTAGAGATGTTGAGACAAAGGTATTTGCAGGTTACTGGCGAAGAGGACTCAGAGAGGGAGACAGCAAGCGTGCTCCGATGTATACAAGCTAGGCCACCTCCCAGCTTCTTAGCTCTGTCAAGGCGAATTATGTCATGTGTGTGGGGGCACCAAGAGGTCTAGAATTGGAGTGGACGAGGGGTTGAGCTAGGTTTCTGTGAGGATAATGATATCTATCTCATTATGTTGTATGAGGTTGAAGATCTCGGAGGCGTGTTTGTTGGCAGACCTACAATTGAGTATTATGCATTTGAGTGGAGGGTGGGAGGAGTCTGAATGATGTTCACTCTCTTGAGGCTATCGTTGTTTATGACTCTAAGGTTGTGGTAGGGTTCTCTGTTAGGGTTAGAATGAATGGTTTGAATTATTCCCTTTGGACTCATATTGATATCCGTGCTAGATGAATAAGACTTGAGAAGGCTGTCAATTTCCTTGGGCGTAAGACTGGACGAGCTTCTTGGGTGAGAGACTGCGTTAGGCAGGGGAACGGAATTGGAGATGGTAGGGGAAGAGGGATGGTCACGGGGAGCTGTGTCAATTGTGCTGGCGGGGGCTCTGGGCCGGTTTGGACTAGAGAGGAGGGGGCTTAACAATGGGAGATAATCAAGTGAGAGGGCTTTCAAACCGTGGCGTTCGAGGGAGTGAAGGTGTATCTGGAGGGAGATATCATCCAAGCGTGCCAACAGGTCTGGGTGTTGGGAAAGGGGAGGAAATTGAGTGTGGAGATCTGTAGAGAGTGTCTAACTGAGTTAGAGGGGTCCGAGGCAGTAATGGGAGATTCAATATGAGGGGGTAGGTCACTGAATATAGGCGGTGTTCCAGGATGCATTGACCAGGAGGTTGATTGAATGTGGAGAACTGGAGAGGGGGTAGGGTGTCGATGTGTGTTAAAGGGTTCAGAGGTGGTAATGGGCGATTCCAGAGGGGGAGAAGGGGTAGGTTGACGATGTGTGTTAGAGGGGTCAGAGCCGGTAATGGGAGATCCCAGAGGGGGGGATTCATCACTGAGTATTAGAGGTGTACCAGGAAGCCTTGACAAGGAGGTTGGAAGTGGTGATAGGGTTAAAGGCCGCAAAGTATGTATTTCGAGCCGTTCCGAAACCGGCAGGGTCAAGGGAGGGCTGGTGAGTGAGGAGGGAGGTAAATCTGAGGAGGAAATGGGGGCATCGATTTGGGGTGGCCTTGAGGTGGTTAGTGTTGAATTTTGTCGCACTGGCGTTGAATTGTTAGCTACAAAGCTTTTGATATTCAAAAAGAGTTTGTTGAACTGCTCTAGGTTTCGATTGAAAGCTTGAATGAGAACGATCCCATTGTTGTAGATAGTAATGGTGAGGTCTACTTTGTGGATAGGAGAGGAAGTGATAGAAAGACTAAATCCGTGGGGTGTTTTCCTTATCTGTTTGCACTGGAAAAAGGATATGAGAGTTTTTCTCCATTGGGCTCTCCCGTTCGTGAAGAAGATTAGGTCAGACATGATGTTGCCATTGGACATACAGAAGTAATTATCTGATATAAGTGTTTCCGTTTTTTTTTTTATTAAGCTGTGTTTGAGTTTTTTTGATGCATTGTCTTCATTATAACAGGCACCTTCAGGGGAAACCTTTCCTCCTGGTTCACATCTTTCTCCTTTTTTGGCAAGGGATTTCCCTTTTCCTCCTGGTTCACATCTTTCTCCTTTTTTGGCAAGGGTTTTCCCATTTTGACAAACTCTCAGTCCCTCTCTGTTCCAATCTCTCACTCCCTCCACAGGTTTTTGTTCCATCTGCCAATACCAGTGCGTCTCTGTCAAAGGTCACTCTATCATAGCGCGGCTAAGGCTCTACTACTACCAGACCGTTCCTAAAACACTTTTTACAAACTTCTCATGGTTTCCCTGCTTCAAATAACAGAAACCTCTACAACTGGTAAGAATACTACCTACTTCGATCCAACAGTGGGACTTTGACCTGCGAAAGTCACTATACGTGGCACATTCATTCCCATTCACCAAGGAACGAGCCACCACCAAGTTCAGTTAGTAAATTTGTGCAAGAAAAGATTATGTCCCTATCTCGGTGTAACGGATAGCGACCTCAGAGTACACTTCGCCTTAGCAGGCAAGTTCATTAATTCAGTACTCTAACTTGAGGTACCTCTCTTTGGCTCTATATCATATGTGTAACAAGACAGACATTCATCACTTTCAAAAGTCAAAGAATATTATCAAGAATACAATAATTATTGCTCTTGCAAATCCAAATATCAAAGCCACATAAAAGTTGCTCTTGAAATCCATCCACTGCATTCCGCCCCCTTTCGCCTACTACAACCCCTAACATGCACTGCTTTACAACCAATTAAGTTTTTGCATGCTTGCAGTCCCTATTGATTATCACGTTGTTCTCCTACAGCCACCTCGTCTTTCCGGAACCAGGATCAGGTTGGGACTGCGTCAATTAAATCTTGGGGAAAACCATAGGTAACTACAGATTTTATGAAATCCGGCATCGATTCACCTTCTAAAGACGTGAGTAAAGGGTTCTTGGGTACAGAAAACTACACAACCTTTTATAGGTCTAAAAGACTTTCATACAATTCCACACAAGTACATGGTTCTCAAGGGCTGGAAGGGGGGCGTTAGCAGAACAAACTTAGCCCCCAACTCGCGGGGGCGGCCGGGTCCGGCTGACACGTCCACCCTGGGCCTGTAATTGCGATCCGCAGACAGGAAGCGCCAATTGGCTTTTCTTTAATGAGTTTCCAGAGCACGCGCCAATTGGGGCTAAATAACTAAAAACAACAGAAAAATGAACCCTCTCTGAAACCACGGCTCCCACCAACGGTCAACCCTTTCGTGGACGGTGTTACCAGCCACTGAACAATAATGGCGGAGGTCGTGGACTATTAAACTCAGCAAAGTAGGACCCCCTGGCTAGTGATAAGTGCATGCCCAAGGCTCTGTTGTACATTCATCAGTTGGGGGGGACAAAGCAGATTACTCCGAGGGCACCCCAGGATGTAAAATCCCATCTGGAACATGTGCCCAGTGATCTAAAATTACAGATATGTTCAGCTTCCCGGAGACTGGGCATGTAAAGCGACGGCATACATATGGAAATTATACATGCTTCAATGATGGTTTCTCGGCGCACAGACTTTGCTTTCCAATTCACTGGCTGCATTTCGTCAGTGTGGAAGTTGCTTGTTCACACAGTGCTTAAATCGCACTTCTCTCGTTAACAGCTGTTGGTGGAGTCTGTGCGCTGCCTTGCAGCCACAGAGGTTTATTTTTAGGTCTCGCCTGAACCAGCGCATGCGCTGCTCTGGCGAGACTTATTGAGAGGGCTCCAAAAAGCGCTACCAGGCCAGCCTAGAGCTACAGTGCATGTGCACGGGCGCGTGCGCGGCGCTTTACCGCGATTACTTTCACTTTCGCGGCCGCAAGGCCGCTTTGCGTAGCCAATAGGTCTCGCTTTTGGGACCTTATAAGTATTTAGTTATGCAACTGTTGCATGGCTAAACACTTATAAGGTCCCAAAGGCGAGACCTATTGGCTATGCCAATGCTTGTTTAATGGAGCTCCACGTACAGCTGCCCACAGGCGTGCCCCTAAACTGACCCACAATTTACTCGTGGAAGCCCTGGCAGTCAAACCCCAGCCCGCCCACTTGAGACTGCAATAACCATCAGGTATTGGAAAAGCCATTCAGGCAGGAAATTAGGAATTCTTTTCAAATATTGCGTCTTATTCAAGGGCCACTTCATGCATGTCGCCAGGTGAAAGCTGTGCGCACAAAATATTTTGTGAAATCTTACAGACAAATACATCATCCCCTGAAAATACCTCCGTTTTAAAATAATGGTATCAAGCAGATTTTTTAATTTGAATTCAGGGAGAATATATATGCAAAGCCCTGGAGTTTCTAGCCACGTAATTAAACACAATGATTCATGGCATGCTTATTGTCAGAATGGAAACGAGCAGAGTCTGACAGAACTCGGGATACCTCGCAGCATCTATTTGTGGTGAGTAATGGCAGCTGACAATCTCTGTAAACCAACGTGAGACTGGTTCACGCACCAGAGCTTTGAATGTAGCAGTTCACTACGAAAAAGCATCCGAGTGGCACATGCAATTAACTCTGTATTCATGAAAATCCTAGTATTTTGTTTAACAGGATTCATTTGTCCTGATTCTTGATTTTCATATTAGTTTCGAAACTAAGTCAATTGGAGCTGCTAATTATGAAACCCTGAGCTTCATCACAGGCATGCCAACCCATCAACCACTTACGTCTCTGCAGACGTGCCTGTTTCTTTAAATACTTCCCCTTTCGCTCTTTTTATCCCACACGCTTTTTTTCCTGGTTAAAAACTGACATCATCCCAGAAATCTTAAGGCAGGGCTACGAGTGCTCTGCAGCTTGTTTTTCACTCCTTGCCCGTTTTAGGACTGTCTTTATTTTTGTCTTTCTGAGTACACGGTGAGTAGAAATGGAAGCCTGTATTTTTCTCTTCTTTACTCTACAGCAATGTATGTGTCTGCCCCTAAGCCGGCAACTTCACTGATATTATCGGGCTGAGATGCCTTCCCCTGCTGTTTCTTCACCGGCAACTCACCCCTGCATGCCGCGGATCAGAAGGAGTGGGCGAACCCACTCGTGAAAACATTTGGTGTTAAAGCCTGCACCAAATGTTCGTGGGTCTCCCGATGCATTCATAGGAGTGCGGTGGCCCTTCACGAAGGCTGTCGGGAAGGTGTGGTTGTTCTCCGCAGTATAACTTCAGTGGACCTCCTCTGCGGAGGTTCTTTCATGATGCATTCATAGGCGTGCGGTGGCCCTTCACGAAGGCTGTCGGGAAGGTGTGGTTGTTCTCCGCAGTATAACTTCAGTGGACCTCCTCTACGGAGGTTTTTTCCGGATGCATTCAAAGGCGTGCGGGTGGCTCTTCACAAAGGCTGCCGGGAAGGTGTGGTTGTTCTCCGCAGTAAAACTTCAGTGGACCTCCTCTACGGAGGTTCTTTCCTGATGCATTCATAGGGTGCGGGTGGCCCTTCACGAAGGCTGTCGGGAAGGTGTGGTTGTTCTCCGCAGTATAACTTCAGTGGACCTCCTCTGCGGAGGTTCTTTCATGATGCATTCAAAGGCGTGCGGGTGGCCCTTCACGAAGGCTGTCGGGAAGGTGTGGTTGTTCTCCGCAGTATAACTTCAGTGGACCTCCTCTACGGAGGTTCTTTCATGATGCATTCATAGGGTGCGGGTGGCCCTTCACGAAGGCTGTCGGGAAGGTGTGGTTGTTCTCCGCAGTAAAACTTCAGTGGACCTCCTCTACGGAGGTTCTTTCCTGATGCATTCATAGGGTGCGGGTGGCCCTTCACGAAGGCTGTCGGGAAGGTGTGGTTGTTCTCCGCAGTATAACTTCAGTGGACCTCCTCTGCGGAGGTTCTTTCATGATGCATTCAAAGGCGTGCGGGTGGCCCTTCACGAAGGCTGTCGGGAAGGTGTGGTTGTTCTCCGCAGTATAACTTCAGTGGACCTCCTCTACGGAGGTTCTTTCATGATGCATTCATAGGGTGCGGGTGGCCCTTCACGAAGGCTGTCGGGAAGGTGTGGTTGTTCTCCGCAGTATAACTTCAGTGGACCTCCTCTGCGGAGGTTCTTTCATGATGCATTCAAAGGCGTGCGGGTGGCCCTTCACGAAGGCTGTCAGGAAGGTGTGGTTGTTCTCCGCAGTATAACTTCAGTGGACCTCCTCTACGGAGGTTCTTTCCTGATGCATTCATAGGGTGCGGGTGGCCCTTCACGAAGGCTGTCGGGAAGGTGTGGTTGTTCTCCGCAGTATAACTTCAGTGGACCTCCTCTACGGAGGTTCTTTCCTGATGCATTCATAGGCGTGCGGTGGCCCTTCACGAAAGCTATCGGGAAGGTGTGGTTGTTCTCCGCGGTATAACTTCAGTGGACCTCCTCTGCGGAGGTTTTTTCATGATGCATTCAAAGGCGTGCGGGTGGCCCTTCACAAAGGCTGCCGGGAAGGTGTGGTTGTTCTCCGCAGTATAACTTCAGTGGACCTCCTCTGCGGAGGTTTTTTCATGATGCATTCAAAGGTGTGCGGGTGGCCCTTCACGAAGGCTGTCGGGAAGGTGTGGTTGTTCTCCGCAGTATAACTTCAGTGGACCTCCTCTACGGAGGTTTTTTCATGATGCATTCAAAGGCGTGCGGGTGACCCTTCACGAAGGCTGTCGGGAAGGTGTGGTTGTTCTCCGCGGTATAACTTCAGTGGACCTCCTCTGCGGAGGTTCTTTCCTGATGCATTCATAGGCCTGCGGGTGGCCCTTCACAAAGGCTGCCGGGAAAGTGTGGTTGTTCTCCGCAGTATAACTTCAGTGGACCTCCTCTACGGAGGTTCTTTCATGATAAATTCATAGGCGTGCGGTGGCCCTTCACGAAGGCTGTCGGGAAGGTGTGGTTGTTCTCCACAGTATAACTTCAGTGGACCTCCTCTACGGAGGTTTTTTCATGATGCATTCAAAGGCGTGCGGGTGGCCCTTCACGAAGGCTATCGGGAAGGTGTGGTTGTTCTCCGCAGTATAACTTCAGTGGACCTCCTCTACGGAGGTTCTTTCCTGATGCATTCATAGGGTGCGGGTGGCCCTTCACGAAGGCTGTCGGGAAGGTGTGGTTGTTCTCCGCGGTATAACTTCAGTGGACCTCCTCTGCGGAGGTTCTTTCATGATGCATTCAAAGGCGTGCGGGTGGCCCTTCACGAAGGCTGTCGGGAAGGTGTGGTTGTTCTCCGCAGTATAACTTCAGTGGACCTCCTCTACGGAGGTTCTTTCCTGATGCATTCATAGGCGTGTGCGAGTGGCCCTTCACGAAGGCTGTCGGAAAGGTGTGGTTGTTCTCCGCGGTATAACTTCAGTGGACCTCCTCTACGGAGGATTTTTCATGCTGCATTCAAAGGCGTGCGGGTGGCCCTTCACGAAGGCTGTCGGGAAGGTGTGGTTGTTCTCCGCAGTATAACTTCAGTGAACCTCCTCTACGGAGGTTCTTTCCTGATGCATTCATAGGGTGCAGTGGCCCTTCACGAAGGCTGTCGGGAAGGTGTGGTTGTTCTCCGCGGTATGACTTCAGTGGACCTCCTCTACAGAGGTTTTTTCATGATGCATTCAAAGGCGTGCGGGTGGCCCTTCACAAAGGCTGCCGGGAAGGTGTGGTTGTTCTCCGCAGTATAACTTCAGTGGACCTCCTCTACGGAGGTTCTTTCCTGATGCATTCATAGGGTGCGGGTGGACCTTCACGAAGGCTGTCGGGAAGGTGTGGTTGTTCTCCGCAGTATAACTTCAGTGGACCTCCTCTGCGGAGGTTCTTTCATGATGCATTCAAAGGCGTGCGGGTGGCCCTTCACGAAGGCTGTCGGGAAGGTGTGGTTGTTCTCCGCAGTATAACTTCAGTGGACCTCCTCTACGGAGGTTCTTTCATGATGCATTCATAGGGTGCGGGTGGCCCTTCACGAAGGCTGTCGGGAAGGTGTGGTTGTTCTCCGCAGTATAACTTCAGTGGACCTCCTCTGCGGAGGTTCTTTCATGATGCATTCAAAGGCGTGCGGGTGGCCCTTCACGAAGGCTGTCAGGAAGGTGTGGTTGTTCTCCGCAGTATAACTTCAGTGGACCTCCTCTACGGAGGTTCTTTCCTGATGCATTCATAGGGTGCGGGTGGCCCTTCACGAAGGCTGTCGGGAAGGTGTGGTTGTTCTCCGCAGTATAACTTCAGTGGACCTCCTCTGCAGAGGTTTTTTCATGATGCATTCAAAGGCGTGCGGGTGGCCCTTCACAAAGGCTGCCGGGAAGGTGTGGTTGTTCTCCGCAGTATAACTTCAGTGGACCTCCTCTGCGGAGGTTTTTTCATGATGCATTCAAAGGCGTGCGGGTGGCCCTTCACGAAGGCTGTCGGGAAGGTGTGGTTGTTCTCCGCAGTATAACTTCAGTGGACCTCCTCTACGGAGGTTTTTTCATGATGCATTCAAAGGCGTGCGGGTGACCCTTCACGAAGGCTGTCGGGAAGGTGTGGTTGTTCTCCGCGGTATAACTTCAGTGGACCTCCTCTGCGGAGGTTCTTTCATGATGCATTCATAGGCCTGCGGGTGGCCCTTCACAAAGGCTGCCGGGAAGGTGTGGTTGTTCTCCGCAGTATAACTTCAGTGGACCTCCTCTACGGAGGTTCTTTCATGATGCATTCATAGGTGTGCGGTGGCCCTTCACGAAGGCTGTCGGGAAGGTGTGGTTGTTCTCCACAGTATAACTTCAGTGGACCTCCTCTACGGAGGTTTTTTCATGATGCATTCAAAGGCGTGCGGGTGGCCCTTCACGAAGGCTGTCGGGAAGGTGTGGTTGTTCTCCGCAGTATAACTTCAGTGGACCTCCTCTACGGAGGTTCTTTCCTGATGCATTCATAGGGTGCGGGTGGCCCTTCACGAAGGCTGTCGGGAAGGTGTGGTCGTTCTCCGCGGTATACCTTCAGTGGACCACCTCTACGGAGGTTCTTTCATGATGCATTCATAGGCGTGCGGTGGCCCTTCACGAAGGCTGTCGGGAAGGTGTGGTTGTTCTCCGCAGTATAACTTCAGCGGACCTCCTCTACGGAGGTTCTTTCCTGATGCATTCATAGGCGTGTGCGAGTGGCCCTTCACGAAGGCTGTCGGAAAGGTGTGGTTGTTCTCCGCAGTATGACTTCAGTGGACCCCCTCTACGGAAGTTCTTTCCTGATGCAAGGTAATCTGGTTCTTTGCACACCACACCCTCGTTCCTGTTTGAATTTAGTTCACCAGCCAACCCCTCGTTACTAAAATGTCATCTGTACCTAGCATAAGGCCTACTACTTTACAGCGTTTAGATCACTAAAGGGTTTTCCCATGGTAGTAGTGTGGACACGGGACGCTGGCCCTGTCTGTTGTCTTATATATCGGAGGATTGTAGCTATTTTGGAATTTCCCATTATGACACAGTTATCTTTTGGCATTTTTACTTTTTAAACCCACACAATATATTTTTTTCCTATTTACTTCAGTGTGTTGGTTTTGTAAAGCACGTCTTACCCTGCTAGTGCTTCCAGCAGGGTGCAAAAGCGGGGTGGGGACTAGAATGAACTCTTTGAGCACCAATAAAAGGGCATAACCAGCTGCTGTGTATAACCGAAGCACAGTAGGTATCTTAGTGAGTGGAAGTTTGAGCTATTGGTGATGCAAATGATAATGCAATGCCAATAGCCCATACTTTCAGTAATGCGAGACCTATTGCATTGCAAATGCTTGTCTTGTTCAGGCCTCAGGATGTAATTTGTCCTTTGTTATTTCCTTCGAGCAGGCTGGGAATGCTGACCTGATTGCAAGCAGGTTCTTTCCTTTAGTTTGAATAATGCATATCCTTGGATTTAACAGAATAATGTTACAACAATGTGGCAGGCTCGGAAGAGTGTGTGTGGAGCGGACATACTGAGGTACATGTGCATTCTTTCATTTCCGAGGGGTGACATTTCCTTATTCTTAGAGGACATTATTTTAGACACTGGTATTGCGTATGATGCTGAATGGATCTTGGGCTAAAGAATGATCACACCATAATCGGACTGTGGATTTTGACCAATGAGAATCATGCAAGTGGCGCAAAAGATACTTTGTGGGCATGAACTATGAATTTTTTGAGGTATAATTGCCCTGTGGGAAAAGGACGTGTGCGGCTATTTCCTTGCAAACCTTTAGGCCTGACATGCTGTCGGTTTGAACTCTGATTCCTGCTGAACTGAACTCTCCTACCTTCCACGGCACTTTAACGGATGGTAAAGACGAGCAGGCTATAACCCTTCGGCGGAGAGGTTTGTGACTCTGGCTGAGTCCATCTCCTTAGTGTTTTCTGTTAGATCTACAACCAAATCTTTGGTTCGTATGAATCTCGAACTGCGTATTGTCAAATTTGCAATGTATGTTATTTTTCTCTCTCCCCTGTTTTATCAGGTGTTTATTGATGAAGTTATACTCTGAACTGTGTTGCTTTGTGATTTTACCTGTGATGCTAATAAATAACCATTATTTAATAATTCCAATGTATGCTTGTGCTCTGACCATTCATACTGAAGTTTAGATAAAGGCACCTTGATAACTTTCACTCGTGTTTGTCTTCTCTTATTGATGATCTCATTATTATTGTACATGTTTTGTTAGATAGACATTTCTGTATTACAGGTCCTCATGAAGGAGTGTCCCTTCGTCTCTTATTATCTGAGTCCCTATTAGCTCTTCTTAAAAGATCCATCGGAGGGCCTAACGGTTTATGAGTTGTAAGTGGAGTTTCTATCGGCTAAACTCTGTGTTGTTGCCAATTAATTTGGTAAGTTTTGAGTCTGTGACGTGGTGCGAAACTTATCTCTGAACCCACAAATTTACACCGCTTCCGCTGAATCAGAAGTGAGTGAAGTAACACCTCTAACCATCAGTAACAACACTTTTTTATATAGCACTTTCCATGTGTTTCTGCTGCTTCTATGAGGTGCAACCACCAGGCGCTATAGTTACCCAAATTAAAGGTACTCAACACACATCCTCCACCCCTTGTTGAAAAGGATACCTAAAGTAACAAACAACTTCTCTTCCACCCTCTGAGGCAAGAGACATATTAGGAAAACTTTCTTCGCTCTCTCAGGTAGGGATAATATTTAGACCATCTCCCTGGCAAAGATAATGTTAAGAAAAACTCCACCTCGCCATCCATTTGATATATTGCATTGATATGTTGTATGCGAGCCAAATATTTACCATGGTATGGGGCCTTGCGGCTACTGTTCAATCACAGCAGGGGCGGGTGGCACAGCAGACCAGATCCTACAGTGGGACTTCGGTCAGACTTGGAGTCTGTCCAAGTCAGAACCCAGCCAGCCGCCAGCCACCAGCACGGAGCAGGAAGGGGAGCCCTGCTTGTGTCTGCTGTGACCCCAGCGTGCCCCACGACTCCGAAGCGTCTGCTGTGGAGGGTGCTGTGCATTGGGCAAAGCAGCAGGCCGCAGACACGGGTCAAGCAGTGCTTAATTTGTATAAAATAAGTGGCAGGGACTCCGCAGGAGACCACCGCAGCTTGCACCACCCATTGCCCTGCCGGCGTGGACAGTGAGAGGACCAACACAACTACTAACCCTCACACTCTACAAGAGTGATAATAAGGACGGCTCAAGGCCCCCAAAGCAATAGGAATGGATTGGCGGCAGGTATTTGCTGTTTTAAATGAATATGAAAATAATAATTAATTTTTGTTGTGCTGATCTCTAAACTAGATAAACAGCGCCACCATGTGGCAGATGTCATAAGTGCTGGTGCCGACAATTAAGTGCCGGTGCCGAGCACTTGAAACAACTGCCTTAAATTAAGGCCCGCTCAAGTGGACACTCTGAAACCAGAAAAACAAGCCCCAAAACTACCATTAGCCCTATCATTGCTTCTCATGTATGAAGCCTACACAATGCAGAGTGTCCCTCCAATCAGTGACAGTCATTTCCGCATGGACCTGAGTGCTCAGAGGAGTGACCTGGATTAAGAAGATGCTCGGGGTATGTATGTCGCTCCCCCATCCGTCCCCCAAAGACACCTGTTCCGTGCCTGGTAACTGTTGTGTTCGCATCTGGCCCTGCACTCCTAACCTTTGTTGGTTTTTTTTCTCTTTACGGTTCTGTGGTGTCGTTTGTGGCATATTGCCATTTTCTCTTGCTGACCTCTTCAGTTCCCTCCCTGGGTGCATTTAGTTCTGCTTCTAGTTGAGTGATGGCAGCTTCACCCATGCCCATGTAGGTTGGGACCAGCACAAGCATACATTTACTGCCCTCTATAACTGTATTCATTTGTGTGTTACCTCCTGCTTCATAGGTGTATTTTTATTGTGCCACATTGCGTATGTACCAGGTGTTTTCTCTCTCTCGACCTTCCCTTGCTTTCTCCTGTGGAGTCTGGGAGGTAGGAACCGTGTTCTTCTCAGTGCACGCAAGACTGCAGAGGAGGACTTAGGGTTGACGTCAGCTTTCACCTCACCTTCAGAACTAAAACAATTTAAAGGTGAAGATGGAGTCGTTTCTTGATGGCCAGCAACATTAAGATACCATTTTAAGGGGGCACCGGGTGGAGAGGCCTCTGTAAATGAAAGATGTTGAAAGAGTACACTGTGTCCAGATTAGTTTAAGTCCTTTATTTGCGTCCACCACAGGACCAGTACAGCCAGTCCATTATAACCTTCTCATCATCTGCCTGCTGCCAAGACCCTCACACATCCTATGCCTGGTGATGTACTCACCACTCCATGGAATTACATCACATTAAAGTGACAACATCCACAGTGAAAAACAGGCCAAAACACATCCCCCTCCCAATAATATAAACCTAGGGAAACCTTCCTCCACAAAAACAATCACAAGAGACTTTTTCCTCTTTCGATGTATACAGAATGCAGCACACATAGAAAAAGGACAAACTGGAAGAAATGAGGATATTTCTCCTCGTTGTGCCTCTCCTAGGTTTTTGGAGCTGCCTCAGAGTTACGATTTCTCGGAAATCTGGGGCAATGTCAAAAAGTAATGGATGTTAGTGGTAATGTACCCAGTAACACCCATCGCACGCCCCGTTAATGAAGAACACTGCATTAAAGGGAACAATATTTACAAAAAAATGGCTTAATGAAGCCTCGTAAATACGGAGCAGGCTCCTGCGCCATGGAAGAAGTGATGCTACGGCAGTGCAAGGGGCCTCAAAATGAGGCCCATAGTCTTTAATATTTGTGGGTTTTCTCCGGTCACGTGTGCTACACAGACGATCAACCACAATTGTGAACTCAGGATCAGAACTAGCACCTCCCAGGAGCTGTTCACCAGCACTAGAACTGGGATCATCATCCTGCAAGCCCACACTCACATCACCACCACACCCCCTTGACAACGAAGTGACATGCTCCATACTTCACCAATCTCAGGCTGCAGCACTCTCCTCATGACTTCAACAATACAGACAGACCCTAAGATCTTGGACCCTCCCTTGACACACCAACATGGCCTTTTCACAAACACATATCTCCCCACCTTCCGCACCCTGGGAGAAGCTCAACATTTGGTATCAAATTGTTCTCCATAACTTTGTTTATAACGTAACAATTTGCCCCAGCTAGGGCTCTTCACAACCCTATTCCACTCTAGCCACCTGGGATTAAGCTTCGAACCAGCTAGTCGGCCTTTCAACCACTTAAAAGATGATATTTCAGTACGCATGTTGGGAGTAGTACGGTGGGTGTGCCCACAAATTCTCTCTTAATAGTTCTCCGAGGGACCCTCGTCGTGCAACCGCAGCTTGAGCACAATCTCTAACCAAAACCTCTGTCTGCCTATCAAGCCCTGGACATCCATAACTCTCCCTTGCCTTGTTGAGATTACGACCCAAATGACCTTCATGGGCCAAATTCATTATTATATCTCTCAGAGCCACCGGAGGAACTGGATGGTCTCCTCTGAACCATTTTCAGTCCATGATGCTCATCTCCTTCACACCCCAAAATCTCTACACCTCTTCCGTCAAGAATTTATGTTCAGGCCAACCCTCAACTACAAGTCTTTTCATCTCTGCCCAAACCACATCCTCACCACAAGCTTCACCCCATACCAGTTCATCCAGTGTGGATTCATTCACCCACAGCACCAGGGTCTTAGGATCAGAAAAAGTTTTATCTTCTAAAGGCAGCCTGGAAAGGCAATCTGCAGCAGCACTGTTTTATTTATTTCCAGAGTTTTATATAGCGCTGACTACGACCAGCGGTATCAGAGCTATTTACATGAGGATCAGCGTGTTACAAGTTACAAAATTACATCAGTTACAGGAGCCAAGTATCACATAGGGAACAAAAAAATGTGTTACCCAATAACATGAGTTGATAGCGCATAACATAACCAAGACACACGTCCTATGGGGCATAGAAGGTAGAGGGGGGGGAAAGTAAAAAGGGATAAGGAATGCAGATCGGGTCAGGTAGACCGGCAAGGGGGGAAAGTACCTCAGGGGGACAAACAAACAAACCGGCTGGGGACCAGCAATCCCAAACATCCTATGTCTCGGTGACTGTCCAAGATGAGAGGGGTGCAGGAGACCAAAGGGGGGGGGGGGTTGGGGGTCGACCTGAAGAAAGGTCAGTCTGGTGAACAGGGAGCAGTCCAGCAGCAATGAGGATTGGTCGAAAACGCCAAGATGGAGGACCCAGGTCACGCGCACTGACAGCATCATCCCAAAATGGTGGGACATACAAAAATCCAATCCAAAGAAACCACAAGTGAGCTGACTCCACGGCTCCACGCACAGCTAGATGGGGGAGGCAAGCCACAGGATCACGGAGGGAGGAGGGCCGAACATTGCTGATCATAATTGGGTCATCAATATGCACACGCTTGGGGCCACAGAGGCAGCAGTGTCGTTGTTCAGCATGCCGCAAAGTCAGGGGAGAGTCAGTCATGGTGCCAAGGCAGCAGCCCCTGAGAAGTGAGGCAGCAGCGGGGACCAGGAGGGCGCGCCTCCCCAAACCCCAATAAGCAAAACAAGCTCAGGGGCATAGGTCCGCAGTGCTGCGGTACTAACCGTAGCTGCACCCCCACTGGGAGAAGCAAGACTCGCGTGTCTCAGTCGTCGCTAAGGAGGTGATGCAGAAGGTCAAGCAACCACGGTCAAGCCCGGAGGGCAGGAGACAGCCAGGAAGGGTGATCCCCAGCCCATCCCCTCCAACAGGCATCTCCACTGGGCATCGGCCACCGAAATTGGCTCCGCCATCAGCAGATCCTTGCCGATTCGTCGGAAGGCGGGGGAGGAAAGGAGACACAGCAGAGAGGCGAGGAAACCCATGTCCAATGTCCGGCTGGGTAGGTGAAGGCAGAGGGGGAGAACCAGAGCCAATCTCCTCCACAGCTGCCTAAACAGCTCCACCGGGCATTAGCCATGTTGTTCGGGCTCTGTGGGCGCACATTATACACAGATTCATCAGAAGACCTTAAACCAAATCGTGGGAATTGGAGAGTCAAAGGACCACAGTCCACATAACCTCAGGTGAGCATAAAGGTCCAAGGAGGGCGTAGACTCCAGGGGACCAGAGCCAAAAAGGCAATCCCTAGCTAGGGAGCTCCCGGCAGGAGCTCCTCACCTGTCGGCCATCTTGGGGTGTTGAACCCCGGAAGACACTCTATGTTTTATTTAAATTCAGATACACCTTCTATCCACCTCCCGAGCAACCCTGCTCCCGACGCCAGAGCATTCGCCTAGTGGAACTAAACGGGGGCCTCCATTTGATGGTTAACCATGAGTTTAGGGAGACATATTTATCCCGTTCAAAGTTTGACTTGGCAGAGTGTTCCTGGGTGCCTTATTTTATTCACCAGATGAGCGCCCGCCCTGCTCACTCATCAGACTGTCCTCCCCAAGGGTGTGGTCAGCTAACCCTGTGCTGGGTGGCCAACAGCAGTGGCCCCAGGCCCCTGTAGGCAGTGGATGGTGAACTCTAGTGCAGAGTTCCAGTCAACATATTATGTGATCCTAAAGGCTGGCTATGAAGGCAGGTAAGGAAATGTGACTTGAAGTGGTATGAAAGGGATAGGTCATACTGGGCGATCGGTTTGGACTTACGGCATGTTTGAACCCTGTGATTGTGTTAGGGCATTGCAACCCCAGACAGTGACTCATCCTTGGTGCATCTATAGGCACAGTCCCTCCTAGACCGAGTTCCCTGTCTGTTGCAGCGGCTGCCCTGTGTTCGACCAACCACCCAGCCCCTATGGCGGTGAGGTGGCTCCAGCCAGATTACCTTGTAGCTGATTGTGCATGCATTTGCGTTATTCTGAACTTGGTTTTGGGAGTGGATGCTCTGTGGGGGCTATCTCAGTACTATTTCATTCGGTTTGTAGTGCATTTTTAGACCGCATTGGTTAGCCACGTGGATTAGTGACTCCATGATTGGTTATTTGATTTACTTGTCAGACCCTAGAACAGTGGACCATGTGCGCCCAGGGCCTGTAAATCAAATGCTGCTGGTGGGCTTGCAGCACTGGTTGTGCCACCCACAGAGCAGCTTGTAAAATATGGCTCAGGCCTGCCATTGCAGAGCCTGTGTGCAGCCTGGGGCTGCCATGTCGACTTGGCAAGTGCACACACTTGCAAGTCCCTAAACCTTCCCTTTTCTACATGTTGGTCACCCCTAAGGAAGGCCCAAAGTATCCCCATGGGCAGGGTGCATTGTATGTAAATGGAAGGACATGCCCTGATGTGTGTGGCATGTCCTGATAGTGAATTACAGCCAATTTCGTTTTTCACTATTGCAAGGCTACCTGTTTCCATAGGCCACAATGCGCAGTTTGATTATAACATCTTATAATCCTAACTGACTCAGGGAACTAGGTAGAAATTCTAGTTTAGTATGCCTGAACTCAGAATGATAAAATACATCTTTTAGTGAAGTTAGTTTTAACATTCTGTGTTTGAAAATACCACTTTTAGAAAGTAGGTATTTTCTTGCCTAACCATCCAAGCCTGCCTCTGCTAGGTTTGTGTATTCCATGCCTGATTTGTGAGTGACAGGGGCTGGGGTGGCTCCAGGAGGCAGGGTAAGTCAGCACTAGGCTGAATAGACCTATCTGCATTGGGAGTGGTGGGAGGAGTAGCACCTGGACCTGAATAGGGCTGTGCCTGCCTTCCACAATGCTGGCTCCACCTCCTGTGGTGCGTCTGATGACCCTGGCCCACACTGATTAAGGAAGAAGTTGTGCACTTGCAGAATGCACCCAGAACTGGTTTGGACCAGGTACAGACACTCTCTGCCTTCAGAGGGCAAAGGATTTTGCAGTATAAATATTGGGGCCCAGACCCCAAGACTTTAGATCACTTCTGGGAATCAAGACGGACCTTTGCCAAGGAGAAGAACCAAGGAAGCTGAAGGAGGAGACTGCCCCTGTGCTTTGCTGTTGGGGTTGGCCTGCAGTGGTTACTTTATTGCCAAGGAAAGGAGAAAAGGAACTTTGTGTGCACTTTTACAATCTTGAGGAAGATCTCCAAGGGCTTGAAGTTGAGCTTGCCTCCTGCCTGAAGTCTCAGGGATACAAGACTTCACCACCAGCTCCCCTGAATCCCCTTGCTATGAATTCTACCTGCAGAGAGGTGCCTACTGTTGTTTGGGCCCTCTGAGAAGACTGTGTGTCGCTGGGAGCTGGAAGCACGACGCAACGAAGAGAAGCGTGTCGCCGCCGCAGCAGCTGCCATCGCATCGCTGAAGAAGCGTGCCGCAGGGCCTGTCACGGCTCAGAAGTTGCCAAGTTCACCACACGGCCGTCGGGCGTGCACGCATCGCATCCAATGTTGTCGCATCGAGGACACAATTTTGTCGCATCGCACCGCATCATCGCATCGCGGCGCCATCTTGTCACAATGTCACCGAGCCGCAGTAAGAAACGATGCATCAACTTCCCACACAGTAAGGAACCGACGCATCCACTCCCCTGAGTGTAAGGAATGGTGCAACAACTTCCGTGCGACCTTTTTGCTTGTTTTGCGTGACGCATCTATGGTACTTTGAGAGTAAAGTGTCGCATTTACCATCTACATTGAACTAAGCTATTTCCACCATTTTAAAGTTTATTTTTGATTACAGTATTGTGGATTTTTGTCATTTGGTCTTGTGTTAAGTCTAGATTACTTATTTTTCTAAACTGGTGTGGTGTCCATTTGGGTGTTTTCACTGTATTTCTGTATGTGTTCACAAATGCTTTACACACTGCCTCTGAGATAAGCCTGTCTGCTTGTGCCAAGCTACCAAGGGGGTGAGCAGGGGTTATTTTAGAAGTGTAGCCTCTTACCCTGACTAGAAGCAAGGGTCCCTATTTGGTCAAAGGTACCTACCTCTGCCAACTAGAGACCCCCATTTCTAACAGATTGGTTTGATAGAGCACAATGTTAGGGGGGAAACGGTGGATGTTCTCATCGTCGCTCTCCTCGTGTGCACGCAAAGGTGCCCTGCTGCTCCTTCTGTGTGTGAACTGAGATCCAGTCAGGCTTTCTAGACTACTTATTTCCTGGTCAGTCCCTCTCCAACGCCGATGATGAGGTGATGTGTCTGCTCTTGTTAGGGGCCTCCCCTCTGACTCTTCACTGACCTTATCCCTATGTGGGTCCTGAGGCTTAGACCCGGTTCCCTCTGGGGAGAGAGTTGTTACCTCTCCCTGCTGGGCTTCCCAGGCGAGAGCTCACTCTGGGGCAGATATACAAGCCCCTTCCATCACTTTTGCGCCACCATTGCGTCACTTTTGTGACGCAGCAGCAGCGTAAAAGTTGCGGCCCATTTACAACGTGACGCATCTAGGGAGATGCATCACGTTGTAATGCCCTGCGTCACATTATACCTGTGCCAGGTATAATGTATGCAGGGTAGGCGTTCCCATGCAAAAAGCCACGTAGAATTGGTGCAGTGTAATTTACAAGATTTCACTGTGTTACTCTACGCCTTCACTGCGTCAAAATCCCTACGCCTGCTCAGATCAGGTATAGGAATTGATGTAGGGCTTTTTACATGGGATCTACCTATGTTTTCTAATGCATTGCTGGAGCTGCGTCACTTTTGTGACAAACGCATCTTTAATTCCTTGCACCATGGTGCACTGTATTGTAAATACAGTTCATCCATGGTGGTGCAAGGACATTAGGAGGTGACGCAAGGAAACTGACGCATCTATGCAGAGGCGTCAGGACCTTGTAAATGTAAATGTAGTGCATTTATATAGCGCTCCGCACACCCCCGAAAGGGTCTCTCAGGCACTGTGCACATACCGCTGTGGAACCCTTCCTGGCCTTTCCCTGTGAAGTGCCCACTCCTGGGCACCCCCAAGGTGAAGCCAGGCATCCTAGCGCTTTTGGGGCCGTTGTGGAGATTAAGCAAGCTATTGCCCAGAGTTGCAGAGTGGGACCCATGATTAGAATAGGCACCGAGGCGAGAATTATCGGGTCCGGGGAAATTGAGCCCAAGACCCGCCAAGGCGGGAATTGAACCCTGGTCCGGGCCAGACCTCTGCATCAGGGTCTGCCACTCTAACCATTGAGCCACACTTCTCCACTTGTAAATCTGCCCCTCCCTTTTTAACCTTAACTCACACCTTTCCTCTAACCACCTGGGTTGCCTCATTCGCTCAGTGCTGTGAGTGGTTCTTCTAGGCAATGTCTTGGCCTCAAACGGACTCCCTGATGCTTCCTCCAAACCATATGCATGCCTTGGGGGGAGTAGAGCCCACAGCTCCCCCTTCGGAGTCAGATTTTGAAGGACTGGGGCCATTGTCTTCCCCTTCACTAGTGGAATCATTTTACAGGAGGGCCACAAACTTCCCTCTGATCTTAGGGTGCAGTGTGAGGTAGTCAGGAGCATGTGCTCCCTGTTCGGCTTGGACCCGATGGGCTGCGACTGTTGGGTGGAGGGAGCTTGGCACTGGACTGAGCTGGGGCTGACTGCGTCTAGGCTGGATGGTCCCTCACCCATTGGACCGGTGGATTGGTGTAACCCAGTGCAGGGGCGACTTGGGTAGCTGGCATCAGTGAGAGCACATCCCTGCCGGTGTATGGTGGGGGAGGTGCAGATGCTTCACTTACGGTCATGGGGATAGTCTTGTAGGACAGGGCCATCTCAAAGATCGCCAAACGTTCTGGTAGGGCCTCTTGTTTAGCCTTTTTCTGTCCTGCATGCCTGGTCTGTATGTGGGTCTTCGTTTGTTCTACGATGTTGGTATCTAATGTTCCCCCTTCAGGCCAGAGAAATGCATGTGCTATGGTGTGGACGTGCCACTAGCAGCAGTATTTCTCTAGCTTCCTAACCAGCCGCGGCAGCTGCAGGTAAGAGCGTTGGCGCCCGGTGGGAGGGATATTTTGATGGAAGATGAAGAGGGAAAATGTATTATTTATTTAATTTTCCCTCATCATCCTACGCCGAAATACCCCCACCGGGCCCCACCGCCCCACTGCTCTTACCTGCAGCGGCCGCAGCTGTTCCTAACCTGGGTGGGGAACCTTGCTTGCATTTGGCTTAGTGTAGCCTTTGGGGTCTGTCTGATCCGTGGTTGAATTCCACCAATGGGCAGTTCAAGGAACTGGGACAACAAGAGTTCAAGTGCCAAAATTAATAAGAGGCAATAAAGAGGAGCCCTGAAGAGTACCTCTCTGAAGTCAGAAACAAGAAGAAATCACGGTCGCTTTAGGATTAGAATATAATAAAGATATAATTTGCAAAAAATCGGATTCCTACCCATGGAATTCTAATTATAAAAATCTCTTCCAAGCTTACTCCAAATCTAAAGTGACAGTGGCAAAAGGTAATTTAAGCCCAGAGTCTTTACCTATTAAATTTAGGAATACACCTATATTGTAAGAAGGTCTTCCCTTCACAAAATCAGTCTGCTCAATTTTGATTGTATTAGGTAAAAAGGATTTAAGTTTCATTGACAGTATTTTGGCAAACATTTTAATATCAGCGTTGATAACTTGAATGGGCAGAATGGGGATGGGCCTGAATGGAATCCAGTGGGCACAGCTTTTGTACACCAGCCCGACAGCGAGTGTCAAAACTGGTAGGGGTATCTCTGGCTCATACATCTAGAGACGTGCATCTGGTCTGCCCTTCACTGTTTGCTATTACAATAGAACCATTAGCAGAGCTTTGCCGTTTGGAGGGCAGGGAGTCAGTGTAGAGGGGTGTTGACATATTATCTCGTATGCGGATGAACAACGGCGGTCTATGGGGCACTCTCGGGCTGCAAGTGGCCAAACCCGGCAATCTTTTGCCTGAACTTAGATGGGAATCAGTGACTTTCTGATACTTAGGTATCCAGATTTACCATAAACTGGAGGACTTACGGGAGGGTAATCTCAGAGCGGAGATGAGATCTCGTTCTAGAAATCGGTGTAGCTCTCCATCATGGCAAGGGTGGCATTGACTACAACGATAATGCTCCCCCGGTTGCTTTATTGTTTTGTTATTCTTTAAGTGGTCCCTCCGGAATGACTCTCTCTAGGGACAAACTCAAGCAGTGAAAATGGTTACCCTCCCCTGAATCACGTATGTGTTGGGTATGCTTCCTAAACAAATACCCCTCTCGACCCTCCTTCAGATAGACAACACCAATAAGGCCTTCATCTGGGGTTCAGCGAGACCTCGCCTGGCAACCCAGAAGATCATAGATCAGCAGGAAAACTGGGCCTGCCCTCTGTGGAGCATTATTGTTTAACATTACACTTGCAAAAATGGCGTACATGCACACTCGGGTCAAAGACCCACTGTTATGGGTTGCTATCGAACACCGACTCCAGGTGGCCTCGTTGGGACAACAGGCCCTCTATCTTCCTGCTCCATCTGCTGGATCCCCCAACACTAGGCTGAAATCCATGTACACCACCTGGATACAGGCTCACAAGCTCTTCTTGGTTGATGTGTATCTCCATGACAAGGCTCTCCTCTGGAACAAGACAGGTATTTGCAAGGGAGAGCCGTGCTGGACTGTGGACCCTGGCGCAGAGCTGGGATTCTAACCCTCATGCCTCTGATTTCTGGCGGTGAACTCAAGTCCTTTGAGATGCTACAGGATGAATTTGGCCTGCTGCATACTCAACAATGGTCCTACACACAATGTCATTGTCTGCGGAGCAAACTGGGCCCTCCACTCTGGACCATCCTCTGTTCCCAGGTGCTCTCTTACCTTAACACTTGGGGTCAGTATCAGGGTGTGATGTCCAGGTTCTGCAATCTTCGGATTTGCCACCTCTTCTCCCAGCTGCAACTGGCTAGCCTCAGGACGACCCCTTGACTCGCCGGTAGGTGGAATAAGATGTGGAGGACTGGGTAGAACTCTTGGAAGCCCTCGAAGGGGAGTCCGGGATGCACAGATGAAGTTCAGTATATTTAAGATACCAAAGCCTAAGAAAGTTGGGAATCAGTTGTGCGTTGCAAGTTGGGCGCTGGCCCTGTTCAGACGCAGAATTACGTTACCTTGGAAATCCAGTACTGGCCCTGCTATTCGGCAATGGGAAATCGATGTGACCATATGGGCGCGGGCTGAGGAGAGAGCGTTGTTGTGTAAGGAGGTCAGTTAGTTACAATGGCAATCGATTACAGACCTCTGGACACAGATTATTGGGGCGTTTGAAAATCCTCCGGACCAGTCGCCATGGCCTTGGAGCGTCCCGGCTCGGATACAGACTCAGCGACTCTCTCATAGGGAGTTTGCCTGGTCTCCAGTGCTATTTGGTACCCAACACATGGCTGACCACGCTGCTGCGCTAAGTGCCCTGCTGCATGGCCTGCTACGCCCTATTCCATCACTATAACATTGTACACTATGACACTGTGGAAGCCCTAGTCGGGCGCCTCTCCGTTAGTGCCCATATTAGCTATTGGTTCCTGATCTGTGTGGTACCACGCCATGAACCAGTCTTCTTCTTTTGTTGTAGCTACTATTAAAGTTAGTTATGGCCGTGATGGGACACTAATGGCCTTAAAGCGTGACCACATAGCATATATTTTGTGCACATTTCTGCATAGAAGGGCTTATGTAACTACTCATCAGCGCAATCCTGGCATAAACATGCAAATGTTGAATATATATGACTCCCTTAGGCATGTTGAAAATACGTTATCTCCTGTTGCATCCTGTGCCCCAGTGTAAACTGGAAATACTTAATAAAGTTGAAAAAAATAAGAAGCGGCATTGATACCTCGAGTAGAGTAATCGTTTTTGCGCAGAGTAGTGTCATTACCAGATTTGGGGATTACACAAATCTTTTTTTATACAAGTCAAAAAGTTTAGGTCCAAGGACTTTAGAAAATTGTGAATTACACTGGCTGGAAAACCACCAGAGCAGATGATTTTGTACAATTCAAAGATGCATTGGACAAGATTATTTTCTCTGAAGTAATGCCATGATCTAAACAAGTCAAGTCAGCAGTGGGATAATTGAGTACATCTGGTGTTTCTGAGGTAAAACAATTATACTTTAATGTCTTACTACTTTTAGCCCTGCTTAAGATCTTTTCCTCAGATCTTTTCTTTTCTTTAAAATTGATAATATTTCTAAAGAAAGCTTTGTTAGTTCACCAAATATATGTAACTGAAGAACCCAAGGATCAATTCAATGCCCATAAATTCTGACGGGAACAACGGCTAGTCAATACAAATACGGAGTGTCAAATAAAAGGGAATTGTTAAATCTCCAACTGTTACAACCGGTCATAAAAGGCAAAATACCAGAAAAAACTGGTTTGCGATCTGAAGTAAAAGATTGAACCTTAGATACTTTTTGAAGACAAATAAAATAGCCATCTTAAATATTTCTAATGGGGTCTGCTTCAAGAGATGTTAGGAGGAGTGAGGGTCGAAATGACATGAGTTCACAATCTCCCAACATGCGCTGAGCAACAAGATAGTCAGGGGCGGCCAGCACAGCTCGCGGGTGGGGGAGCGTGCACGGGGGGGGGGGGGATGTTGGGGTTGCTCGCACGCTGCTTTTAAAAAAAGCACCTTGACGCTGCTGGATCCGGCTCGGCTGTGTCCGACTCCAGGTCGGAACAGGAAGCATGCAGCCAGGCTCCCACCCCTAAGCCAATCACAATGCTCCAATGAAGTGTTGTGATTGGTATGATCACCGTGACACGGTGCTCAACCAGGGGCTGGAGGGGTGGGCATGTTCTCCATGCAGGCTGTAAGGCAGCCTGTATGGAGAACAGGGGAGTGCGCATGACTGGTTTGGGCGGCCCGAGAGGGCCGATTAAACAGTCATTGCACACAGGAGTGTCTACCACTCCTCCCATGCATCTCTGCCCCGCACCCACACGCACTGCCGCAGCAGGAGAAAAAAATAGAATGATAATGACATTCCGTTATTATCATTTTATTTTTTCCTTTCTTTGCTGCTCCTGGCAGTGGGGCGACGCTCCTCCGCCTTAGTGGAGGAACCTCCAATGAAGATAGTCTGAATAGGTGACCGACCTACAGGAAGCTCTAGGGTTTAACCTGGCACTGGCTCCATGGAGATCCAATTCTCCTGACCTTCATCGTAAATGACCTCTCGAAGCCCCAGCATCACTGACTATAGTAATAACTACAAACCTCTTACCGGGTCTGTGCACTTGAACACGTTCAGCCGCAGTGACTATCACTGATAAATGAAAATGTGGCTTTGGCAAATCTTTCCTTGGAATGTCATGATGCTTGATAAAGATGGAGAGATAAATGCAAAGCACACCAAGATATCAAGATAAATAGTTACTGAATTAATTATCTTTATTTATCTCAAATACACTCACAGGTTGATTCCTGGAGACACTCCACATCTCACTAAAAGCCCCATTAAAAAACAGTTGAGAAACAGATCGAGCAATCAGCAGATCACAAGCTTGATTTAATGCAAGGTTATTGAACATTCCACATTAATTTACTGCTAAGAATATAGTGCAAAGACACAAAAAACAATGATCTCATCACACAATGATCAGCAACAGACAAACCCATTCAGTATGACACTCCCCTGCCCCATTCCCCTTTTCGATGGCATCTGATCCAGGGGCTCTGATCTACAACAACAACAAAAATTCTCTCATATTTGAATACCATCCACTCTTCCTATGGATGCATGATCCCACCCCTATCAAATCTGTACATGGATGCATGGTCCTAAATCTATTCCCTCATTAGGAGGCATACTTCCAACTCCATCCACTCTGCATGTGGTATGCACGGTTCAAACAGTATCCCCTCCACATACAGATGTGCAGTTCCCCTATGACTGCACAGTCCCCAACAGCACCCGCTCTAAATACAGCTGTAACACTATACATGCTTTATACGTTGCATGCTCCCAACACCATCTACTCTACATAGATGTACAGCCCCAACACTGTCCACTCTGCACATAGAGGTCTGGGTCTGACACTATACTCTGTGCATAAAGATGTATTCCTCCGGCATTATTGAAATATGGAAATGAATGTATGGCTTCGACACTGTACACCCTGATCACAGATGTACAGCTCTGATGCTATCCATTGTACATAAAGATGTGTGGCTCTGGCACCATCGAACCATGAAAATGGATGCATGGCTTTAAACCTATCCACCCTGCAGGCAGATGTATATGTGCCATGTAGATGGTTGCACATACACACGAGTGACCATCCCCCATGTTTAGGCTGGTTCTGTACAGGGAGTGCAAAAACATACAGAGCACCTGGCACAAATGTTCTAAGCGTTGAGATGTTTTTGCATGTTTAAATAACCCCATAAAAGCGAGCATTTAGGGAAAACTACCTGTCTAATTCTAGCACAAAATGAATACACTTACACTATTTTCTGCTATTCATCTTGTTATGTGCAGAGTTCTCCGCTAGGACTGTAGAATCTCCAAAGTCATAAACTATTAACTCTGAGTTTGTGAATAGCAACAAAATTGTAAGCGTATACAAAAGTGTAAGTTTACCTTTGTGAACCAGGCCCTGTCAGCCATTAACTCGTCAGATAAGCCAACACCAAGGCGCACTCCATTTTCTGGGGACTTTGTTTTAGCCTTTGCCAAATTTTACAACTTCCTCAAAGTCATTCTGGACCCCAACGAGAGTGTCCTGTGACCCCTGAAACGCTGACTACAGCTGGTTTATTGATGACATCTGTATCCAAATAGCTGCTAAAACTGGGCAAGAAGCCTTACAACAAGGGTGTCACCACTCACAGTTCACCATCTGTAAAACCCTCCAGTCTCAGTACTCAAAGACCTCTACAAGGTAGAGGAATTTGATGCACACAAGGGTGAAGGGAATTGTGAGATATAAAGGGAGAGCTGATGCTTCTTAAACGTGATACATGAACTTGGTTATAGAAATATAAAGTCAAAATCATAAGATATTACGGTTTATTAAGTCACAAAAGTGTCTGAAAATTCAAGAATTAAATGCCTACACTTTAAACTAAAAGTAAGAACGATCTGTTATTTCAAAGTATATTACTCCCAGGCAAAATAGATAAAAATAATATTTTCCTCTGTTCAAACAATCTCAGGATTTCAATTAGGATCTTCCCTCCACCACCATTGTAGGATCAAAGGCACAATTCTAATAATAAAGTTGAAGTTCCTATGGAAGCCAGAAGAGGGCGACTGAGGCAAGCGCTCCGGCTCAAGAAGGATCAGCGCTGCTGCCGCCTCATTCAGGAGCGGAAGATAGTGGACGTCCAGAGGTGGATTCCTCGTCTCTGTCAAAGGATGTTCTCTCCCTGCTGAAGATGCGGATGGGAGACTCTAACCACAGGTCTTGGATCTGTAACAGAAAGACTGAAGATCAGATGTTTCTTTGGTGAGAGCCCCAGCCTCAGCCAGAGGACAGATTATAAGTAACAGTGCAGAACAAACATGAGTATACTGAATATCACTGAAAATCATTGCCTTCCTGCTCTACTTTGTACTCTGCGTTGAGCCTCCCAGGGATGCTGCGAGTAACAAGCATGAACTGATCCATCTGATCACAAAAGCAGCATCCGAGTAAACAATAATAACAGGTGATTTCCTTCTTGAACAGCGCACCAACCCTAAAGGTCTGTTGCACTTTTGAGTAAGTTTACACTTTTGAATAAGTTTACACTTTTGAGTAAGTTTACACTTTTGAGTAAGTTTACACTTTTGAATAAGTTTACACTTTTGAGTAAGTTTACACTTTTGAGTAAGTTTAGACATGCCTGAGTAAGTTTACTTCTTTTCAGTATTCACAAACTCAGAGCCCGATTCACAATCTGCACTTCGTAGTACATTATAAAGTACTACAAAACATACTACAAATAGCAATTCACAAACTATGTTTGGAGTTTTTTGACTCTGCACTGCCTATGTGCACGGTTCTACACCAACTGTGAAGTCTCTGCACATGTACGTATATGTTTTAATAGTAAATTGGGAGGGACTGGAGTGAATGGGTGGGAAAAGAGTATGGCTTACTTCTTAAGGAGATGGGGATAGTGAGAAGTGAGCAGAATTTACCCCACGGGGCGCGAGATGCCAAAGTATGGCCAAAGGGGTGGCTTGCAAATTGGAAGTGTTCAACACAAACCGCAGGTAACAACTGTAGGACTACAAGACTGGTGCATGAAAATACATGTCCTGCAAGTCCAGAGACACCGTCCGGTCTCCACAGACCAGAAAAGAAAGAATCTGAGAAGAATGAGCATTCTGGATTTCTCTCCCTCCAGAACGGTACTCAGTGGGCAGAGGTCCAATATAAGCCTGAGGCCTCAGTCTTTCTTCAAAATGAAGAAGCAGCGTGAATAACACCCCTTCTCTTTCGCGGAGTCCGGCACCCGCTCAATGACACCTTTAGTGAGGAGATGTTTGACTTTATGGAACAAGATTGCAGAGTGATCCTTTGAAAGCTGCTCTGGTGTTGGGAGAAGATGGGCAGGGGAGGAAATAAAAGGCAGGGTGGTGCCCTTTTAGATAATTTGCAAGACCCACTTGTCTGAGGTGAGGAATCTCCAGCCGGGCAGAAAATCCTGACTCATAATAGCTGGGCATGTGCCTTCGAGGGCAACCTAAAGCAGCCTGGTAGATGCTGCAGCAGGGGGGAGAAGCTGGAGGATTGCTGCTCTTGCTGGGGTAACGGCCTCGGACTCCACCACATCCTCTGCCTGAAAAGGATTGCCCCTATCCACCACGACAGGATGTGACGGCTGGCATCGTCTAACAGCTAGGCCCTGGCATAGCCTCTGAGATTTCTCTGCTGTTGGTGAAACTGTTTGGCTGGATATAAGAGCCCCAAAGATCGTGTTGAGGAACGACTATCTGAATTATACTCATGCCAAAACAGCTTTCTCTCAAACAACAGAGACGCATCAAAAGACATATCCATTAGGGGCGTTGTACATCTCCTGAAAACCTGGTTGATCTCGCTGGGGTGCGCCTTATAAGTAGGGCTACCTGTTTTCCGTTTTAACAAAGATAAATACAGACAGAAAACAATGTGTTTTCCGTCTGCGTCTATTTTTAAAAATGGATAAATACCGAAAATGTTTCATGAATTTAGCCCAACAGCTGAGCAGATGGACAGCATGGAAAATTAAAAAACGGGATGACATTTCTTTAAATAACTGCATTTGTCAACATACATTTATGGTATAATGCTAATATTTGCCAGTGGATGTACTGTTCTGTAATATTTTCCAACTTAAATAGCTAAAACACGACAGACATCAAAGTATGAGTGCACGTCTATCATTTAAATACATATGGAAATGTACAGTTTTACAACTACATTTATACGCAAAACACAAACTAAATATGGATAAATACATATAAAATGGCCAAAAATTAAATATGGATGAATACAGATAGAAATGTTAAAAAAATAAATACCATAAAACTGAGAGCCCTGCCTAAAAGCAAGACACTGGTGCCAACAACTTTACCTATGCAGCCTGCAGTGTCCAGGCTGGCATGCAGATCATACTAGGTCGCAACCTGGCCATCTTGTATCACAGTGGCCAACTAAGTCCTGAGGTCTTCTGGACAGCCTGTAAGATCTTGCTGGGCAGGTCCCACAAAGCATGGATGTACCCACCCAAGAAGCTTACTGTGTTGAGAGCTCTGAGGGCAAAGATGGTCTAGAAGAACCTGTTCTCTCCAAAAGCATCAATTAGGGTTCACTCTATTCGGAGGATTGGTCAGAAAATTCTTTGGGTTCACCTTAATGGTTGGTGCCTGAACTACCCAGGTGTTCTAATGTAGTATGTTTATTCAGGAAATCTGGATCACTGGAGGTCAGCCAATGTCGCCTAGCTGCAGGCCGACTACCTGGAGCTTAGTCGATCTCACCAACAGCGTACCTGTAAGTGCTTCATTGAATGGGAGCAGTGGCTCAGACGAGGCCAGCACAGGTTGGAGGATTTCAGTTATTCCGCCCTTTGTTCCACTACTGCAAGTCTAGTACTTCTGCCTTTCATTCCACTACTATACGTCTAGTACTTCCACCCTTCGTTCCACTACTGCAAGTCTAGTATTTCCACCCTTCGTTCCACTGCTACAAGTCCACTACTTCCCTGCTTCCTTCCACTGCTGCAAGTCTAGTACTTCCACCCTTCGTTCCACTGCTGCAAGTCTAGTACTTGCATTCTTTGTTCCACTGCTGCAAGTCTAGTACTTCCGCCCTTCGTTCCACTACTGCAAGTCTAGTACTTCCGCCCCTTCGTTCCACTGCTGCAAGTCTAGTACTTCTGCCCTTCGTTCCACTACTACAAGTCTAGTACTTCTGCCCTTCGCTCCAGTACTGCAAGTCTAGTACTTCTGTCCTTTGTACCACTACTGTGGGTCTAGTACTTCCGCTTTTCGTTCCACTACTACAAGTCTAGTACTTCCGCCCTTTGTTCCACTACTGCAAGTCTAGTATTTCCGCCTAGTACTTCTGCCCTTCGTTCCACTACTGCAATTCCAGTACTTCTGCCCTTCGCTCCCCTACTGCAAGTCTGGTACTTCTGCCCTTTATACTACTATAAGTCAAGCACTTCTGCTCTTCGTTCAACTACTTCAAGTGAAGTACTTCTGCCCTTCTTTCCACTACTGCAAGTCTGGTACTTCTGCCCTTTGTAACACTACTGCAGGTCTAGTACTTCCGCCCTTCGTTTCACTACTGCAAGTCTGGTATTTCTGCTTTTCGTTCCACTACTGCAAGTCTAGTACTTCCACACTTTGTTCTACTACTGCAAGTCTAGTACTTCTGCCCTTTGTTCCACTACTACAAGTATTGTGCTTCTGATCTTTGTACCATTACTGCAAGTCTAGTATTTCTGCCCTTTGTACCACTACTGTGGGTCTAGTACTTCCGCCCTTATTTCCACTACTACAAGTCTAGTACTTCCGCCCTTCGTTTCACTACTGCAAGTCTAGTACTTTCACACTTGGTTCCACTACTGCAAGTCTATTTCTTTCCCCCTTCGTTCCACTACTGCAAGTCTAGTACTTCTGCCCTTCGTTCTACTACTGCAAGTCTAGTAGTTCCACCTATTACTTCCACCCTTTGAACCACTACTGCAAGTCTGCTACTTCCCCCCTTCGTTCCACTGCTGCAAGTCTAGTACTTCCGCCCTTTGTTCCACTACTGCAAGTCTAGTATTTCCACCCCTTAATTCCACTGCTGCAAGTCTAGTCCTTCCGCCCTTTGTTCCACTCCTGTATGTCTAGTACTTTCCCCCTTCGTTCCACTGCTGCAAGTCTAGTACTTCTGCCCTTTGTTCCACTACTGTATGTCTAGTACTTCCGCCCTTTGTTCAACTACTGCAAGTCTAGTACTTCCCCCTTTTGTTCCACTGCTGCAAGTCTAGTACTGCGGGCCCTTTGTTCCACTACTGTATGTCTAGTACTTCCGCCCTTTGTTCCACTACTGCAAGTCTAGTACTTCCACCCTTTGTTCCACTACTGTATGTCTAATACTTCCGCCCTGTGTTCCACTACTGCAAGTCCAGTACTTCCCCCCTTCGTTCCACTGCTGCAAGTCTAGTACTTCCGCCCTTTGTTCCACTACTGCAAGTCTAGTACTTCCGCCCTTCGTTCCACTACTGCAAGTCTAGTACTTCCGCCCTTTGCTCCACTACTGTATGTCTAATACATTTCGCCCTCTGTTCCACTACTGCAAGTCCAGTACTTCCCCCCTTCGTTCCACTGCTGCAAGTCTAGTACTTCCGCCCTTTGTTCCACTGTATGTCTAATACTTCCACCCATTGTTCCACTACTGCAAGTCCAGTACTTCCCCCCTTCGTTCCACGGCTGCAAGTCTAGTACTTCCGCCCTTTGTTCCACTACTGCAAGTCCAGTACTCCCCCCCCCATTTGTTCCACTGCTGTAAGTCTAGTACTTCCGCCCTTTGTTCCACTACTGCAAGTCGAGTACTTCCCCCCTTCGTTCCACTGCTGCATGTCTAGTACTTCCACCCTTTGTTTCACTACTGCAAGTCTAGTACTTCCGCCCTTCGTTCCACTACTGCAAGTCTAGTACTTCCGCCCTTTGTTCCACTACTGCAAGTCTAGTACTTCCCCCTTCATTCCACTGCTGCAAGTCTAGTACTTCCCCCCTTCGTTCCACTGCTGCAAGTCTAGTACTTCCACCCTCTGTTCCACTACTCCAAGTCCAGTACTTCCGCCCTTCGTTCCACTACTACAAGTCTAGTACTTCCCCCCCTTTGTTCCACTGCTGCAAGTCTAGTACTTCCCCCCTTCATTCCACTGCTGCAAGTCTAGTACTTCCGCCCTCTGTTCCACTACTGCAAGTCTAGTACTTCCCCCCTTCGTTCCACTGCTGCAAGTCTAGTACTTCCGCCCTTCGTTCCACTACTACAAGTCCAGTACTTCTGCCCTTCGTTCCAGATCTGTTTCAGGGGATGCATCAGCCCCACTGGCATTGTGTAAGTCTAATAATGAGCCATCATTAGTGGAATGATGGGTAAGTAACTTATACCTCTCCTCATCATATTCGGTGTCATGAGAAGCTTGAGGTGATTTCCTAAACTGCATCAGAATCGGATCCAAAGAAAGCTTCTAGCCTTGGGTAGTGCTGGCGTTCTGGCAGAGGTCTGGGATTGGTGTTGGCTGAAGAATGATCGGCTGAACCGGTTATCTCATAGAGTGGAGAGGGCTCACGTTGGCTCGAGGTCAGAGATTGGACTCAAGCGTCTGGATACCCTCTCGGGTGATTAGCTGCGCTAGACAATTTGACTGATTAATTCAATCAATCAGGATTTATAAAGCGCAGCAAATCACCCGTGAGGGTCTCAAGGGGCTGGAGTTGCTAGCTGCTTCGTGGTGCTCTGTTCATAATCATCAATCAGGATTTATAAAGCGTGGCTCAATTGATTGATCTTGGCCCCGATTGAGCATTGGCATGGAAAGCACTGAACCTTTGTGTCAGAGTAGAAATCTGCACTAACATCGGAGCAGACCCAGGAATAGGTCTGTAGGGGGTAGATTGGGACAGACCCGCTGGCAGATGCGAGACTGGGGACCCCTGTGACTCTGCGGGGCCCGAAGCCATGCCAGAAAGAGTTTAAACTAGTGAGTGCATGAAAGATGTGCAGCATGGCTTCTTTGAAAGACACTCTTTGCTGCAGTGTCATTGATGCCCAGGGACGCATCTGGACCAACTTCAGGACCAGGCCACATTCTGGCAACATCCGAGGGTTGAGATCGTTGGCTTGAATCCCTCACGCCTCCTCAGTGGGCATCGAATGGTGGGATGAGCTCGAGTCCAGCATAATGGCACCTCCTCGACTAAATCCTAACCAGAAGACTTCAGTCAGGAGCTGGACTTTCCACAGGAACAGCCTCGTGACTGGGACCGCAGGTGGCTCCGTGACTTGCAAAGGGAGCGAGGTTTGTGCGTTGACCACGATCTCTTATGTTTAGATGACAGAGAGCTTCCCCTCTCATTCTTGAATCAGTTTTGGGTGCATAAAGGCACTTATTGCCGAATTCGAGTCGTGAATGAAACCTAAGCACAACTAGCGTACATCACGTGGCGCCATGACAGACATCTGCTTACTGCAATCTCAGCATGGTTGAAATCATGAAGCTTTTGGGAAAGGGGCAATTTCCCTAGCACACGGTCATTATAAGAATTTGAAATTTGCAGGCGACTGACAGAGTGGAGCAAGGCCCTCCACAACTGCGCTGAAAGGAGTAGAAAGAAAGGAACTGACATCAGCACACAGGGGTGGCATTTATATGCAGCTTCACTCGATCACTTCCATGGCAGTTCAGCGCCACCTACTGGTGTGCAGGAACATTCATGGAAAACGCCTCATGCTCTAGTCTGGTGCCTGGTGGATATAGTAAAGGTGTGGAATCTGTGTGTGAGAAGCTGGCCTGATGTATGCTGTCCACTAGTTATAGTGGGCACCCTGTATCAGTCCAAACAACCCCTTATTGGTTATAGGTTAAAGACAACCTTTATTGAAAGCTATCCTAGTGGTAGCTATGGAGAGCAATCTTCAGGCTAAGTCTTGAAGGAATGTAAAGCAGCTTGGTTTACCAGTCTATAATCTCTTGAATGACCAAATGAAAGGACAACCACACCAGGTATATATATATAAAATATATGTATTTATTACTAAACACACCCTCCTAGTCTCTTTATGAGACTAGAGGTCAAAACACATAAGTTACACTTCAATAATCACCGTAAAATAGCACAAATACACGTCAGGCTCTAGGGGCGAGCCAAACATATACTAAAATAGTGGTATAAGAACCACGACTTAACTAGACACAAGGCCTAGAGCCTGTAGAATCGTTGGGACCCCAAGGAGCCACCCAAGGTAGTGACACAGGGGACCAACGGGGCCGTGTGCAGTGTATGAACACAGCCGCCAGCTCCCGTTAGCTTCTATGGGGAAAGTCGCGGTTAGATTTTTAGAGATCAGGGACACTTAGAAATGAGTCAGAACCAAACCCTTTTGGACTTAGAAAGTTCTATGACTAACACCCACGGGAGCACCGGAGTACTCGTGTTACCTCACCCAGGGAAGCCGGGTGCATAGGTGTCTTTTGGTGTCGGGTCGCGTCGTCGATTTTAATGGGAGCTGGTGAAGAAGTGCTGCTGCCGTGAAGATGCGAAGTGTCCGAAGAGATCCAAGCCTGGATCGAAGATGAGAAGAACCTGAAAGCAGATGAACAGATGCCCACCGATGTCGGGTGATTTCAGGTGCAGAAGGTGAAGCTTGACTCTTCAGCCACGAGGACCAGGAGGCGTCGAGGCTGACCAGGAGCTGGATTCGAGCTGTCCCACGATGGCAACCCAAGCAGAAACAAGAAAGATGCTTTGGTGCAGACCAGCAAGGTCTGAGGGACTCACCACTTGGTAGGGAGTCGGGGCACGTCTGGAGCAACCAGGAAAGGCCAAGGAAATTCAAAGTTACCCCCACAGGGACCCACCAGTCAACGGACCAGGGATCGCGAAGGGACCTCAAGACGAAAAACAAAATGGTGGCCCACGGGTCACTCAGGGTGACTAGGCCGACAAACTTCGTGGATTCAGTGCTCGAGGTGGGGGCTACAAGTCAGCCCAAGCACGACTTCAGGAGATGTCAAGAAGTCTATGCACTTGTAAAAGTGCACGGTGACCAGGAGTTCTGGTTCCACGCTACTCACGAGGGCTGCGGGTCTCAGCTTTGCTGGGGACTCGGGTCGGCCTCTGAGATGTCTGGAAATCCTCTTCCTGGGATGCAAATATTTCGGAGTCCGGCGGGCACTTCGGAAATGCAGACCGGCAAATTGCTTCGTTGGTGCCTGCCAAGCAGGGGAGTCATTCCTTGACCCCAAGGGAGATTTCATCAGTCCTCTGGTCTTTAGCAGAGCATCGAAGGTCCAGGATTTGGCTTCAGAGTTTCGTCCAGGGTAATCTAAAGTTCTGGTTACAGAGGTTCCTTACTTATACCTAAGGAAGGGGTTGGACTAGCTCTGGGGACCCACCTATGGGAGGGTTTGGAAAGAGGGGGGGCTACACCCATTTCCTTTGTCCAGTTTCACGCCAGAGCAGGGGCTGGAAGCCCCTGAACCGGTTTGAGCTGAACTAGACACAGGGACACCAAATGTGCCCCCAGTGCAGGACTTCAAAGCACTCAGAGAGTGCTCCCTCCCAGCCCCAATACACATAAACCTGTCTGGGAGGTGGTTGCTGTCAGAGCCCCCCAAGTCTTACCTTCCACTTGAGAGGCGATCCTGCGGAGGCGAAAAGAACTACCACCCCCGTCTCCCACCTCACCCTAGTAGGGTGTGAATACTGACTAGGACAGAGTGGGTACCAGGGGTAGAAGCCAGATAGGAGCAAGTCAAGAAGACTTCCTCGACACCGGGCTGTGTGGGGAAAAGAAGGGAACACGATTATCTCACTGTAGTCCCCACCTCTCCACCACTCTGTGTAGTACCAGCCCACTGACCATGGGATTACCTTGTGGGGGGGTTGTGTGGCTTTTATCCGTGGAACGTGGCTCCAGCACCCCAGTTCCAGTGCTTAAGAGTGGACCCCAAATCGGCGTACTGGAAGTACTTCAGCGGGTGTGCACAAAAAATGAGTAAAATAAAACCAGCGCTCCTTCGCAAATAATAATATAGGCCTTCTGTGCAGCTACCCCACACACTCCTGTGTGTCGTGGCTAGGAACAGGGAATAGAACTTCCCCGAAGGTGATGCAGGCTTGCAAAACGCCTGCACAGGGTTAAAAATCCGGCCAGTTAGGAAGAGAACAAAAAATCATCAAACCAGCGCTCCTGCGCAAATTATAAAAGAAGCAGTGAGGAACCCAGCCCGCCGTACACACGCCGGTGCGCAGTGCCTGGAGTGCTGGACAAGGATATACGGGGGCACCACTGGTGCGAGGCGGACAGAAGGCAGCCGTCCCAATGGCCACTAAGAACACCTTGCATGAAACGATACCTGTGTGGGCAGTAGTCCGGAGCTGCGTCTCCTCGTCGGCGGCGTTGGCGAGAATCCAAAGCGCTGGTGCAGCCGGAGTTCCCGGCTGTTAAGCGCGTCCGCCCGGAAGTGAGTCAGTCTGACTTCCGCTTCCGCCTCTTGGTGTCTAGACCGTAACCCGAATCCCTTCGGGTAGCGGTGCCGCACTCGAGATCATGACAGTTGCACCTCCCTGTGACAGGAAACCTATTGTCCAGGCCTCCCCTGCCGGAGTTTCGGTCAGCAGTAGGAGGCCAGACTTGTGTCTGTGGCTGCAGCATCCATTTTGTGGTGCCAGGGCTCTATTAAGTTTTTTCAGGAAAATGGGCTGCATTTAAAAAAAAAAACTGCTTTATTTAAAAGCAGGCCCAGCAGGCCACCTTACCTGGGAGGGCTTGCCATTCCCAATGGGCTTGCAAATTGCGCGAGCCTCATTAATATTCATGAGCCTCACAATTTGCGACCCCATTGGGAATTGCAAACAGAGTTAAACACACTGTTGTACATGCAAAATAGCGCCTCACAATTTGCTAGGCGCTATTTTGCGTGTTGTACATCTGGCCCTATGTTACTTACCCAGTAAGCATCTGTTCTTGGCATGTAGAGCTGTAGATTTACATGCTTTGCATACTCCTGCCATCTAGTGTTGGGTCCAGATGTTTGCAAGTTGTTTTTCTTCAAAGAAGTCTTTCCAGTCACGAGGCAAGGTGACTCTTCCTTCGGGGATAGTGCGCATGGGCATCAACTCCATGTGATTATTTTACCGCAAGAGGGTGAGAATGGAGTAAGTGAGTGTAGTATAGAAATGTCCATGCATGTGTAATGTAAATAATGAGAACTGCAACAACTACAGGTGTCCGGGAAGAGTGGAGAGCGCATGTGAATCTACAGCTCTACATGCCAAGCACAGATGCTTACTGGGTAAGTAACATAATCCTTTCAAGGCATGTGTGCTGTAGATACACATGCTTTGCATAGATTATAGAGCAGTATTCTCCCAAAGCGGTGGTTAACCACTAGATTTCACAGTTGTCTGAAAAAGTGTCTTTAGCACGGCTTGTCCTACATTGGCTCGTTGGCGTTGGCGTGCTAACACATCCGCACAATAGTGTTTGACCATGTTGCTACCTTACAGATGTCAGGAATATTACCTTAATAGGCCATAGATGCCCCTACTTTGCGAGTAGAATGCGTTTTAGAGGGTATAGATAAAAGTTCTTTTAGCTTTTGCATAGCAAGTTTGAGTGCATTTAACAATCCATCTTGAAATGCCACATTTAGGGATAGGATTGCCTTTGTGAGGTTGAGCAAATGAAGCAAACAGTTGCTTTGTTTACGAAAATCTTTTGTCCTTTCGATATAGTACAATAACACTCTTCTGACATCTAGTTTGTGATGAGCTCATTCTGCTACGGAATCAGGTTGAGGGAAGAACACAGGTAACTCAACTGATTGGTTAAGATAAAAAGCAAACTACTTTAGGGAAGAATTTTGGATTGGTACGAAGAACCACCCAATCTTTATGAAGTTGAAAGAAGGGTTCTTCTAAGGTTAATGCCTGTAGCTCACCAACTCTCCTTCATGAAGTGATTGTAATGAGGAAGGCAACCTTCCATGAAAGGAACTGTAAAGGACAATTGTATAATGGTTCAAAGAGTGGGAACATGAGTCTTGGTATTACTCTCTTTAAGCCCTCCATAAAGGCTTTAATCACAGGAACTTTATAAATGGATAAATGCTGTCTGTTTTCCAAATATGCAGCCACTGCTGCAAGGTGCAATTGAATAGATGTGTAGGCTTGACCAGTTTGCTGTAGGTGCAGAAGGTAACAAATAATGTTTTGAACAGAAGCATCCAGAGGATTCATTTTGTTGTTATCACAATAAATAACAAATCGTTTCCATATTGCTGCATAACAAGCTCTGGTAGTAGGCTTTCTTGCTTCTCTAAGAATAGTCATACAGTTTGGTGGCAAATGTAAGTATGCAAACTCTATGACCTCAGGAGCCAAATTGCTAAGTGACCTTTTTGTGGTTTGGGTGCCTGATTTCTACACGGTTCTGAGGGAGAAGGCTAGAATTGAGATGCAGCTTTTGATGTGGAACCACTGATAGCTCTAAGAGTGTGTTGTACCACGGTTGACGGGCCCATCTGGGAGCTACCAGAATCAGTGTGAGCGATGTTTGTCTGAGCTTCCGAACCAGAAACGGAAGGAGTGGGAGAGGAGGAAAAGCGTAGGCAAATATCCCTGACCAGTTCATCCATAGGGCATTGCCCTTTGAGAGCGGGTGTGGGAACATGGAGCTGAAGTTTGGGCATTTTGAGTTGTCCACTGTGGTGAACAGATCTATTTGAGGATATCTCCATTGTTGAAAGTATGGGAGGAAAACTTGGGGATGAAGTTCCCACTCGTGTATTTGCTGTCTTCTTCTGCTGAGGAGGTTGGCAATTTGAATTTTCACACCTGGGAGGTGTTCTGCTAGCAGATACATCCTGTGTTGGATTGCCCAACTCCAAATGATCTTAGAGAGGCGTGACAGTTGAAGAGAATGTGTCCACCCTGTTTTTGTACATAGTACGAGGCTGTCATATTGTCTGTGAGGACTAGGACAACTTTGCTTATCAGATGAGATTGAAAAGCTTTCAGCGCTAGATATACTGGTAGAAGCTCTAGATAGTTTATGTGGAGATGTTTGTGCTTGTTGTCCCATAGACCCTGAATGGTATAATCGTGGAGATGGGCTCCCCAGCCTGACAGATGCGCCTGCTGTTAGCACGATCTGTGGAATTCGGTCTATGAAGGGCCGCACTTTTGATACATTTTGTGTGTTCCACCACTGCAGCGAGTGATGGGTGCTGCCATCTACCAACACTAGATCTGTTAATTGACCCTGTGACTGATTCCACTGACATGCTAAGCATTCTTGTACAGGACGCATGTGAAGTCTTGCATGAGGCACTACTGCAATGCATGATGCCATCATTCCGAGCAGTTGTATGAAGGTTTTGGCTGGTAACATTCGGTTGGCCTGAAACTAAACTAACAGAGTTTGAATATTGCCAATTCTTGCTGGGAGAGGCTAGAGCTGTGTGAGTGTTGAGAGTCACTCCCAGATAGGAGATGAGCTGCCACTACTGCTAGACATTTTGTGAAGACTCTGGGAGCAGTAATTTCTTCATAAAGGAGTACTTTGAACTGATAGTGGTTTCCTGCTATCACACATCTGTGATATTTGCGATGAGCTGGATGAATTATAATGTGAAAGTATGCATCTTTTAAGTCCAAAGTGTGGATACGCTCCCTGTAGCATTTCGATAAAAACTTAAAGGCCTAATTGAAGAATGGTGCCGTCCAAGCGATTTTTATAAGGAAAAAGGATTTTAAAAGACACATATAGAGGAACATAAAGAGGAACACAAATATCGCTATCTTGATTACTTTCTACTATTTATACCATTAAACTAACAATAACAGCTCTATATATGTGAAGTGATGCGTATAGGAGAGTGGCAGACTACATAGCGCAGTTGGAAAATGAATTACAAATAAGGCACACACGGAAAAGTGCAACATCATATTGGGCAATTTACTGTGCAGATTGATCCCCTATAAAAGTGAGTTGGATCAGCATAACAGAAGGAACTTTCTAGTCCACTGCATTGTGTTTACCTTAAGTAGGGGCTAACAGTTGAACATATAATATAAGGTATACAACCTAATACTGACACCACATAGGTGCTATGGGAGTCACAAGTTTCGTCTTGAAAAAGATGGTTTAAAGGGAAATTGGCCATCGAAGCGCGTCAACGCTTGAGTACACAATCCGTGTAGTGACTGGAACAATGGGTACACCTTATCGGGTTCCAGATCCAAAGTGTTTTCAACACGGATGTGTGATTTTTATGACAAATGTTACTGTCTTGTTAAGTGTACTCTCCAGAACATATTGTGCCATGTTTTTATGTTTTTTCTTGCTCATGTGTCCTTTGTGTCTGTATAATTTGCTGTCGTAAAGAATTGTCCATAGATAATTTGTTTGTTTTTTCTTAGCCACATTTAATAGATGTCTGTTTTTTGCTGTATAAATTTGAATTTTTTTATGGTGCTGTTTTTAATAAGCAATTGGTTTTTATACGTTTTTTAACAATAATAAAAGAAAAATATAAAATATATTTTATTTTTTCTTGTGTATTGGCCTTGAGTATATATTTAGACTCCCTTCTATATAAGCGGTGTGTGAATAAGTGTTTGGATGTTTGTGGTGATTTTCTTTATAAATTTATCAAACCAAAGAAGCTTTGTTTCCAAGTGATTATTTGAACCTGATTCCTTTGGTAATAAGGGGTCCCTCTCTGTTTTCAAACTTCAGGTTTAAACCCAGATATTCAAATCCAGGCATGCCTTCTTAGGAGAATGATGGCATTGATCTCCCTAGCCGCAGTGTCAGCAGCATCTAGAGCACATCTGATGGAGGAGTTTGAAATGAGTTTTCCCTCCTGAACTAACTCTTGTGCCTTGACTTTGTGTTCGTCTGGAAGATATTGAAGCAATTGCTCCATTTCGTCCCAGTGTGCCCTATCGTACCTAGCTAGTAGGCCCTGTGTGTTTGCAATGCGCCTGTGGTTAGTAGCCTGAACAGCTACTCTTTTCCCAGATGCATCTATTAACTTGGACTCTTTGTCTGGGGAAGGTGACTCAGCAGAGGTTTGTGAATTAGCCCTCTTGCAAGCGTTGGAAACCACTAGTGAGTCCAGAGGCATTTGTCCCTTAATAAAAACAGGATCAGATGGTGAGGGTTTGTACTACTTATCAACCCTTGGAGTTAAAATATGGGCACGCAATGGGGCTCTTTAAATAGGTCATCAGCATGCCTCATCATGCACTTTAACATGGGAGACTTTGACTGGACCTGTGTGTAGACCCAAGTATTTAAAATAAAAAGTCTTCCTCTAAAGACTCTTTATGTAGTGCAACCCCGTGATACTCTGCTGCCCTAGCAATAAGGTCTTGATAAGCCACATTATCATCAGGTGCGATATCTTTGCAGGGTATAGATCTGGATCATTATCTAATGGAGGGTCAATGGTGTAATCATTCCATTGGATCTACAGGCAAATAAGTGTGATCGTCATCAATATCATCCCCTTCAGGTTGTGTATGTGGCAATCCTTGAGGTGTTGTGTATAAAGGATCTAGAATTGGCAATTGTAGAGAAGATGGTGGAGGTGGAGGGGATTGTGGGCCAGGATAAGCAGGGCTGGTAGCAATGTCCTTTTTCTTCTTTAGAGGAATATTATAGGCAGGGTCCTCTGAAGGAAGTTTCCGTATGGCTGGTGTTTTCGCCAGAATATGTCCTGTATCAGGATCGATATATATTTTCTTTTGTTTAGGATCCAATTTGGCTTTAAAAAGGTCTAAGACTGGTTCGGGAGGCCCAGCGCCAAAGGCTTTGGTGCTCAGATAGTCTTGCCTTTGGGAGCGGAAGATTTGGTCTCAAAGCATACTTCTCTTTCGGAGCGGAAGATTACGGCTCCAAACCAGATTTGTCCTTTGGGACATGGGGTTTTGGATCCGAAGATGGCTTCAGCCGACTTGGTCCAGAGCCGGAAGGCTTGACGATTTGTTGCGGTGCCAAGCTAGGGGGCGGGGCGTCAGAAACACTGTCTCGTGCAGACATTTGCCCGAAGGCAGAGGTGGTGCCATAACCTTATGCTTTTTGGAAGAGGTTTTGGGGGGCAAAGGGTCTTTTGTACTCACACATCCTGTCCTGGAGGAACGTCTTCGGACTCCAAGTCGATCTTGAGTTCAGAATCCGACTCTGGAACAGAGAAGGCCTCTTCTTCTTCTGCCACTGATGCTTCCATCTCTTCATGATCAGATTATTCGCTGATGATATCCGGAGTGTGTTGTATGCTTTGATGTTGCATTTATCGTCGTCGAACCCGACGATCGCATATAGTTTTCTGAGACCGATTTACAGGTGTCGCAGTCTTCCTACTTGTGCTCCGGTGAGAGGCACAAGTTACAAACTTGATGTAGGTCGGTGCGAGGGTACTTGGTGTGGCACCGAGGACAGAACTGAAATGGAGTCTGTTCCATCGGCAGAAGGCTGGACCGACGCGGCTAGGCCCAAGGGCCGCCCACGAAGTTTTTGACTTAAGATGGAAAGTTTGTTGACCGATTCGATCTGGGGGGATCAGGGAAACACGTGTGATGATAATACCGTCGAGGGTACAGTGGATTGCGCACTGAGGAATACCCGAAGAACGGTTTAGAACCAGAGCGTAGCAATACACGTCCGAATCCGATGGCGGAAAACAAAATCTAACAATGGAGTTGATGCCTATGCGCACTGTCACCGAAAGGAGAAGTTACCTTACCTCGTGACTGGAACGACTTCTTTGAAGAAAAACAATTTTGAAACATCCGGACCCAACACTAGATGGCAGGAGTATGCAAAGCATGTGTATCTACAGCACACATGCCTCGACCATATAGTTTTAACATTTTGTTCAGACACTATATTTTTACACTTTTGCAGCAAGATGTCTTAAAAAAATGAAGGTGTTTCTAAAGCGGAGTGGTGGAGGAATCCAGAGTTATTTCCTTTCTTTAACTTCAATTAACCTTTAAATACATGCTTATCTCTTTAACTTACATCTTTTTAATCTTAGTGCTAAGTCGAATAAACAGAAGCCCAGTGCTGCTATTGACCAGGGGGCCGATGTAAAGGTCAGGAGGGCCGCATGTGGCCCCCGGGCCATACTTTGAGTAACACTGGTTTAGACGGAGATCATGTCAATGGATTGTCGAAGTTCGCCCAAGGTCTGAATTCTAACCCAGCGGAATTCCAACACCATCCTGAAGTGGACGGTGGTCAGTTCTGTAACAAGGCTGGCTGCCAGGTGACACACACCCGCAGGTGAATGGGGAGTTAGACCACTCTAAGCTATTCTGGCAGATTAGTACCCCCTATGCTTATTAGGATAGGAAGCGCTAGGTGGGAGTGCAAATATATGTATTCATATAATCTAATGAAAACGCACAATGGTTGAATTATTCATTCTGTTCACCATCCCCCTAACGCTGGTAACATTGTTTTGTTCCATTCGTTTAGTCACTTCAGCGTACATATTTTACACAGAGTAGAATTGCTTCAGTAAATGTTTGTGCATATCTTGTGTCTCCCTTTGTGTATGCCTGAGCTACTAACGAAAGGGCAAGATCTGTTTGTACAATTTCCTTGGGCAAATTGGTGTTGTTATGTTCTGAGATTGCTGACAACATCCAGAGCCCTTTCAGTTTAAGGGCCCAGATGGAACACTGTGAGCTAGCCATTAATTAAGTCAATATATTCTGATGGTTTGAGTGCACTCAGTCCTACATATTTTTATAGCTTATTTTGCCTAAACACACAGCCTTACTGAGAAAGTAGGAACCTTAAGACATGGCATCACCAACGTTCTAGTTTGGGTACTTATTTAATGGGTCTCCCGAGTAGTTTTCTTAAGTGTGCCCAAATACCCTAATCACCAATCAACCAGCGATGTTCATGATGTTAGGAAACAAATCCTCCTCAGCTAAAAATGGAATCCCTTTTTGTTACTGTAGGATGTTCAAGCTTGAACACTATAGCTACCTTCTCTGAATTCCGTAATTTAAAATGACTAACACAGCACCAGTGAACAAACCACTAACTGCAGACATGCAGTTACACAAATGCTACACCAACATAGGCTTGCCTTGACAGTTGGGGCTGTTACCTTTGTTGTAGAGACACACGAAGCTTACAGAACAGAGATCCTCTATTCAAGGTTAACATTTAAAGCTGCAAACGCTCAATCAAGAATTTTTCACAATTATACCATAGCAGAAGTTCCAAACAACTACACAGCTTATGAAGAACTAGAAATACCATTAACATTCCAGGAACACACAAATTGGTTCCAGGGTGCCCTACCACATGCAAGAGATGACGTTAGACTGGGTACCCTCAGAAATGAGGTGGCAACATGGCCAGTGTTAGTTGGTTACACACCTTACCAGGACATAGCAAACCTTACAGCACCAGAGCTATACAAAGGTCTAGATAGGTTATAGATGCATGACACAATACATTATGCGAACAATGACAAGAAACCTAGCGAGGAATGCTCAAGCTGCAAAAACGCATTTAGCAATTCTGGCAATTAGCCCAGTGACTATTAATTCACTAATCAGGAGAGTTCCCACCAGACGGGAGGAAATTCCGTTCTGGATTGCTCAAAAACAAATCAGCTTGAAGCAGTAGTTCCTCGTATGAGACCTCAAGATAAACATAAAATTCTCTCATTGTGCCTACTATTAGGAATGGTTCCGCGTGTAGATGACTGCGCCACTTGGGGCACAGTATTTGCTGTGGTCTATACCATAAGACATGGTACACTATCCATTGCTGTTTTTCCAGAGGTGCTAAAACAGATCCAACATGAATAAGGGGAAGCCTCTTGATTTGGGGATGAAGTTTAGAGGCAATTATACCATGGTCGTCTCAATTCCTTTAAGTTATATTAAAGGGGAAGCAGCAGCTTTGGCATATGCCAACGTCTCGTACAAGTTTCCTTAGTGGATCAGGAGTGAGAACTACCTAAATGATTGCTGACACCTATACATCCATAGGTCAAGATAATCTGGGAGCCAGACCAAATAAACCACAGCTAAATGGTAATTCTGAAAAGGATAACTAGAAGCAGGCACCTAAGTCTTCTAAAAAAACGCTGGGAGAATATGAAAAATAAAGAAAATGATAAACCATGGGGAGAATCTCCTCCACAGGAGTGCCCTGAAAAACACCATAATTTGGGTAACTGTGAAACAATTAAACAGCCTGCTAACTATCAGTACACTAATAGACGTCCTTCTCATTCCTTTCTGGAGCCTTCTGAAAAAAGATCGGAGAGAGGAGGACGAGCAGAGCGCAGATCAGAGGGATATGTGAAACCGAAGAAGGACTCACTACGCTCTTCTGACTTCATAATAAAAAAGGAAGAAAAGCTTCCACAGCAAAAGCCTTAGTTTTAAAAGAAGAAAGTGGCTGGGATCTCATTTAAACCTGCCACACATATGGAGGACTCTGCTTCTGAACGGGGGTCTGACTCTGCTAGACAGCGCAGCGAGTCATGATAGTTCGCCAGAATCTTCAAGAGTGTCTGGCGGCGACAACTACTAGTGAGTTTGTCCAGGTAGAAACACCAGATGTGAGACTTAGTGCACAAGTAAGTTGTATGAACTACAACTTCAAATGGAGGGTGATATACCTTGTACTATTAATGTTCTCTTCTGGGAGAACTTATCATTTGGTTATGACATTCTCTTGGCTGATGAAGCAGTTTGTGGAGATAGATTTGGAAATGTCCCAGGTGAGGGATTATTTTGGGAAGTGTGCGGTTCAGAAAAAAATTATATCTTTTATGTAGATCTTCTCAGTGTGAATGTTATTGTATGTTTCTGCAGAGGAGGGCGGCTGGTGATCTTTTTTGAGGTGTGGATAGGATTTTGATGTGCCTGAAAAACGCACATGTGGAACTGAGGAGAGCCCATAATTGGCTCTTGGATAAATGTGGACTTTGCTGTTAGGATGATGTCTAATACTCTTGTCTGTATTTCCCCAGCTTAGGTCTCATTATTTCTGAGGGATCCTCTGGCTTTGGCACTTGAGTTAGTGAACCAGGGTTAGCTACTCTTAAGAGTGTACTTTCAGCTGTAATGGGGTTCTCAAGTCCACAAGGTTTGGAATCTTATAATTTCACAATACGTAGCTGTTGTCCAAACATTTTCTTGTTGACTAGCTGCTTCAGTATGGATGCAATGTAATCTTGGATCACGGATGGGGTGAACTTTTCAATGATCGGATACGTCTGTTCATGGGGTTAGATTTTAAAGTGTGCAGGTGGGGTTCTCTTTTGCTCACAAGTATCCAGCAGGGACTGGCAAAACTCTCCTCAAAAGCCTGGGGTCCCTTCAATGGATACAGATGGCAAACATTACAGCCGTACAATCATAAGTGCAAATTTCACAAGTAGATATTTTAGTCATAATTTTACCAGTGAAGCTGGAAAAAATTAGGTTTTTGTTATAACTGAGTAACTTATGTCCCTCTGAGTGCTGCCAGCACCTACCTTCAGGTGACGGACTGGCTGGACGAAGAGTAGGTATAAGTTGAGTCTGCAAAGAGAAGAGAAAGTGTGAGACGGCTGCTTCCAGTCCAGATAGGTCTCTTTTTAAATTCTTTATTTGTGATTTTTGCAATTTAGCAATTCAGCAACAGAAGGACAACAATGTTACGTTCCCACACCAGCACAGCGAGTATCACCAGTACCCAGCAACATGACAGCATACCATAAATCACAAATGTCATCTGTAAGCAGTATGACACCTTCTGCCTCATCCAGCCCCTCACTCCCACCTATGCCAGTCACCCAGTCTCAACCACACACAACTGCTCCATTTCTCACCCACCGTATGAGATATGTTTCTCTTTAACAAACACAGGAGACAAGATAGAATATTGACCTTTGTAAATAAATAGTACCTCGAAGAGCCCTCAAAGCAGGGGGAAGTCAGACAATGAACCCGCAAGGCACCATAAGTACAGTAAGAGGGGCAGAGGGCGCAGTGTGAAGATATTTCAAGCCACCTTCTCACTGCTCTCTGATCACTTAGGAAGTTTAACTTAAACAAGTCACTAACCTGATTTCACTTCAATGTACTCATTTCCTCCTGTTAACAATACACTGAGTGAGCATGTGGTCAGAGGCTGTGGACAGAGGTCACAGGGGTCATACAGCTTATTCTCTCTCCAGGTGCACAGGTATGGTTTTGGGGAGGTGGGCAGCAGACAGGTGCAGGAAGAAGAGCCTGCTCCATGTTGCACCTTACAAGAAGTTTGAGTTGGAATCAGTCACATCTTTACAGTAGCCTCAGTTCTCCCGAAAATAAGCTCTTGTCATGGATCAGCAACACTGACCCCTAGCAGTAGGACCCAGAACTGCCTCTAACAAGTAAAGCACAAAAACCTTAAAAGTACTACACATGCCCACCACTTCCATTTTAAACCACAGGGTATCACCATATTCCTGTTTAAAGCTTTTTACCTACTAGGATATGACCCAGACACACATACTGCTCGGTGAGGAGTAGAGAGCGAGTGTAGATTCACAGAGGGCTTCTCATGGGCACATCTGCTTCAAGGCTAAGGCCTGAGAGCTTCAGATTTACGTGGAAGCGTGAAAAAGTACCAGCCTAATGTAATTCTCTTGAAGGGAGCATGGTGGTTGTACACCCTGGTTAAGGCAGCTTCAGGCTGCCAAGGTCACACATAGTACCTGCCACCTGGAGGTCAGCAGTTCCTCAGGGGCACACAATATCATTCTCCTGTTACCGAGGCATAGTCTTCAGGAATGCATAAGTCTTGAGTGATAAACTATGGAGGTAAAGTCAAACATCTCCTAATGGGCCGATCAGAGAGTGCCACTTGACAACCCAGAAGTAATGCATCTAAAATGGCACTGGGACCTCATGTACCCTCTGCAACAGTTTGACATCTGGCCCTAATAACTCATGTGTGCTACAATACTTTACTCTTAAATGTTTTAGGCTCATCAGTGACATTGAACAGCAAAATTACAGAACATTTCTTTCATGGAAGACTCCGGGCTGAACAAGTCCCTCTGTAGTTTCTCTTTTACTCTTAGCCTGCAGCAGGCCTGGGCGTAATTCAAATCAGGGGTCATATACCAAGCATACATGGGTGGGGCTAAATGTGCTATTCCAACGTCACTACTGACATTTTATACTTAAAATACCTAACCGCGCAAGTCATGACTCACTGTTCAGAATTCCAAGCTTCCCTTGTAGTCCCATTGAGAGCTCATTTGAAGCTTCAAACCAAGTCAGGGCTCCCAGAGGCTGGAAACATACTCTTAAATAACCCTTCTCCAGCCTTCTGTGTCACAAAGTGTCCAAGACGGGGTCCCACGGCCCGGGTAGGTCTCCGTGAGGATAGCCATTTGTGTGACCACCCTCAGGCTCCAAGAACCCAGACCTTAGAGTCACTGTCTTCTTCATGGATTAACAAAATCCTATTTCATGAGAGATGGCGCAATCAGATGACTGTTCTTTGAGTCTCGGCACCTGGTCACTCTGAGCCCTGGACATCTAGTCACACACCATTCTATAGAATGCACAGATGGCCGGGCAGTTCCAAAGTGGACTTATTTGACTCTTCAAGCCCAGCCAGGGCTTAAGGAGGTCAGGTGTGTTTTCTCCAATGGCCACCTGTACAAGTAGGACGGTGGGTAGCATTCCTTTGGATAAGTAGAGATAGTGTATTCAGGCCCATTGGACGCCAGTGAAATAACACTACTCTTATTAGTTTTTCATTCACTGATCTGAGCTCGAGGAGACCAGAACCCTCCTCCAGAGCACTAGGGCAAAAGCTCACTTTATCTTGATTTTTAATATAAATACAGACTGTGATAGGTGGGCCTCATGATCTTTCAGACTTTTTGAGTTTCAAGCAGGAGGTGTCAGAAACATTAACACAGTGGCTTGTGGCAGCCAATATTTCATAGCGACTTCCCTTTTTTATCCTTTGATGTTGACTCTGCCCATCATTGTGAAGCAAATTCACAGTGGGCCCAGGTGCCCCCTGGAGTTCCACTGCTAACGGTCAGAAGAGATGGGGTTCGGACCCATGGGAGGCAGCCACCATCACGTGCAGTGTGGCACTCAGGCCTCTTCCTCCCGCCATGCATTGCCAGGTGAAGGGATGGGGGTCTGATCCCTTGCAGGTCAGCAGAATGACCAGATGGCTAGAGTGGGCACCAGTGTAGTTGCCTTGAGAGAAGAAATCAGTGGGTGTGTTGTAAATGGGTTCTGCCCAATCAGTACGCCCGGATTTATAGCTTTTTGGATCATCCAGTTTTGGACTTTTAACTGTGGGTGAGTCTCACTACATGTGTCTCACCCACGGAAATCACATGGCTTGTGTTTACCGCCAGTGTCTGTGTTTTAAGATAAGGCTGCTGTGATGCAGCAAGGCTATGGGGAACTTGACTGGTTACATGTTAACATGTGTGGACACGTGTATGCAAACGTGTGTGGGCTTACTTGGTAACTGCGCACAGGTAGCCTGGTGCAAAGGGGACTCTGCAGGGTTAGATAGTCATCTGGGATAGGCCTTACAAGGTTAGCGTTCACTAATAGGGAAAGTTAGTGTGATTTACTATTTTGCTATAGTGGCACTCCATTCTACACATATGGAGAGAACTGCCTTGGAGTGCTGTTTCGCTCCCCTGTGGCCTATAGAGACAGTTGACTTCTTGAATTGGAGTGTAACCTGTACAGAAAAATCAATTATGTAACTTCCAAAATGATATCTGTACACTGTATGGGTCATGCAGAGTTTTCATACTTCTCTGGCTCAGCCCAGGAGCAGAGCCCAGTGTTTTTCACTCTGTTGTGTCCAGTTAATTACATTTCTCTCCAGCAGCAGTCACAAAGGCCTCCCCACAAAAAGAGAGCAATTAACAGTACTTCACTCAGCTTGTGAGGAGGGAAGGGGTGGGACAGAATGATCTGCATCAGTCACTCAGCTGTCACACTGCACCAGAGATGGGCCTGCCCAAGCCCACTGAACAAAAGAGAGTGCCCAGACAACTGGAGGGGGGACCAAGGGGTAGGGGGGCTCTCTTTAAACTTCTTGTGTGCCCGTCCCTGGCAGTGATGTCAGCGAGGGGTGGAGCTGAGAACCCAGGACCTGATGTTAGCAGTGATTCCTGGATGACACCATTTTGAACTGTCCCAGCATGCTGTGCAGGAGGGTTTGAACAGTGGTGGAGAGGTGAGATGGCACCCTAGGATTGGCCAGGGGTGTCTGGCTCCTGGAGCCTTCCTCTCCCCTTTAAAAACTTGTGCACAAGGGGGAGACTCTCTCTTGCCTGTGGACTTTTCTAAACTCTGCTGCTGGATCCTGGGACCACCATGGAGAACTGTTAGGAGGAACCCCCTAACCCCCACTCAGGACTGAGGACTCTGTCTAGTTAACCCCAGGACCATTGGGTCTCTCCAAGGGCCAGTGAGGCTAGGCCCGTTACACCCCCTGAGTATCATTTGGGGGAAAGCCCTAGACGTTTGTGTGCAGAAAGCAAGATCAGGAGCAGCCAGGAGAACCAGCTCCTTGAGGACTGCAACGCTTTGGAGGTCAGGAGGGTTGCTGGCCCTGGTTGATAGAGCTCGACCCCAAGAGTACAAAGAGCCCAAGACTATCCAAATCAACCCAGAAGGGCCTGAGTTATCACATTTTAAAGTTTTGACTTTTAACCTTTTCTCGCACGAAGCATGTAGAGCTCTGCTGCCTCAACCAGAAAATACCCCTGGGATGGGCCAGGGCCTGGGGGTTGGCGCAAGCAATTTTATTAGTTTTTCCCTTAGAGAAGGGGCGTGCGTGGGGCCCCCTTCCATGACTTCTCTGCCTGCCCGGGGACCCCAACCCCTCAGACGTGCTCTATTCCGGGGGCCAGGAGCGATCCCTTACCCCTGCACGCTGAATTCGGGAAGAAGATGTGGCATAACTGACATAGCTGCTGACCTTGGAACTGGGGAGCCAGGTTTGAGTATCGGATCAACATCATGCGATTTTGGGCAAATCACCCCGTGCCCACCAAAAATGAATGTGTCGTGTAATGTTACTGGTGCTCATGTAAAGCATTTAAGGCGAGTTTACGCTATATTAAAAATGTAAAAAGCAAAAGAAAGTTTGATGGGGGAGCCCTGTCGCACTCTCCACAGCCGTGGCCAGCTATCTCACTACCCGTGCCTGCGTCTGGGGGAGCAGGAGGTTGCCACGGACCCCAGTGCATGCGCACATTGGCGGGCAGGAAGTGAAATGTGCCAGCTCACGTGGCAGCATGAGGAAGTGTTATCCAGGTAGGAAGCCGGCAGGGGCGCTCAGGGGTGGGCTCCTTGGCCTACCCCAAACTTGGAAAAGTGCGAGGTGGCTGGGTAGGAACAGGCACCCCTCAGCCGGAGGGCCGATACTATATTAGTCACTGCACTTGCGAGGAGCCCCATAATATCCTGCAGGGCCCGGATCATTTTGACTGCCCTTTTCGCTATTTCTCCCCTTGTGGGGGCCCCAGGAAGACAGGCCCACCACCTACAGCATCAGGAAGGCATAGCCTTTACCCACCATGGATATCAGGAGTCCCTGTAATGTTTGGCCCGCGAGGAGGCGTTCTAGCCTACCGCGCGGCCGGAGTGCGCTAGCGCTGACGCGTGACATCAGACGCTAGCGAGTATTAAATAAAGGGGCGTGGCCTCGGCAAGGCAGTCGGAGCCGCGTGTAAAGAGCAACCACTGGCTCCTGTGTTTACTTAGCGAGAGCGCGCTAGCATGCAAATGGGCACTAGTTGAAACATCACACTGGCGACGAGGGAGTGTTTCTGAACCCGGCACTTTATGCCTGTAGCCTCATGGGGCTGAGTGGCTGCTCCCATGGGCTTCCACAGCAATCAGTGTTCTCTCCAGGAAGGCCCTGTGGAGACAGCCGGTGCTGCACTGGGGACAGGTGGTGAGAGGCCCATCCAAGAGGCCCAGGCGCAGTGCCCCACGACTGTGAGTGGCAGGGAAGGCTCAACCATTAACCAGCCGATGCCTTTCCTGTGCCCCGGAGCAAGCCCGCGCCCTGTTGGGAGCGTCCAGGCCCCAAGGACCCTGCAACTGGCTCCTTGAGCGACGTGACCCCGTTTGATGGTGAGGAGGCACGGGGGGGAGCCACACCAGACGCGCACGAGGCGTTGGCCCACTATCTGCGTTCGGCGAGGGAAGAGAGGCGGACGGCCTCCGCAGCACGCTGAGCACGTGCCAAGATGGCGTTGATTCCCGCCCTAGAGCCGTTTGTCGTTGATGGGGCCCCGTCGTCCCTTGCCCCGCGCTGGAGGGATTGGACAGACCGTCTACAAATATATTTTGAGGGGGCAGGCATAGCTAGGGAACGACGTAGAGCCTTACTGCTCCACCTTGGCGACAAGGACATCCACCGCATCTACAAGACCATCGTGGAGGCAACGCCAAAGACATACATCACGCTGCTGAACGCGCTAAACGCCCATTTCGAACCCATGGCCAACAGAGACTATGAAAGGTTCATCTTCCGTCAAGCCAAGCAGGAGGCCGACGAGTCGCTGGATGCATTCCATGGCAGACTGAAGGAGCTTGCCAGCACGTGTGGGTTCCGAGATGAGCAGGAGGAGATCCGAGGACAGATCATACAAGGGTGTTACTCATCCAAACTCCGAGTAACCATCCTCCAGGCGGACATCCTCACCTTAGGTCGGTCGAAGGAGCTGTCGCAGGAGAGGGCCTCGCACATGGAAGCAGCCTTACATCGCCCTGTAAAGACAGAACAGGTCCAGGTGGCAGAGAAGGTGAATGTGGTACGCCCCAATGTGAGACCCGCAGGAGGAAAGAGACAACCGGACACGAAAAGGAAGGACTGCGGGTATTGTGGAGGCCAGCCCCACCGCATACAAGAGTGCCCGGCAAGAGGGAAGAAATGCAGCGCATGCGGGTGGATGAACCACTTCGCAGCGGTGTGCAGGTCCACCAGAGTCAAGAAAGAAGCTGCACACGCGGTGCGGGAAGAGGCGGAGAGCGAAGACATGGATGATGACACCGAGGAGTACGCAGTCCACTACGTATTCGCGATCAACCAGCCACAAAGAAAGAAGCGCAGACTTCCGAAATGTTGCATATTGATCCACCAACAGGAAGTCAAAGCGACCATTGACACAGGGGCATCCATTGAGTTGATGGCCGCCAATGTCTATCACCAATTACGCACCAAACCCCCGCTACGAGAAGCAAGGATCCGAGTGTTTGCATACGGTCAAAAGACGCCCATCCCACTCATCGGGTGTTTCAAGACAGAATTGCAACACGGGGAGGTGAAGATAGGCACCACCATCTATGTCACGGAAGAAGGCAGTGGTATGCTGCTGAGCGGGCAATCAGCCGAAGAGATGAAACTGATATCGTTCGCCATGGCAGTCCAGAAGGAGGAGTTGGATACCATCATGGAGGAGTTCGGGGAAGTGTTCAAAGGAATCGGGTGCCTGAAGGGGAAAGAGGTGTCCTTACATATCGACCTATCTGTCCAACCGGTGGCGCTGAGGCACAGGCGAATTACGTTCCATCTGAGGCAAAAGGTCGAGGAGGAGCTGGAGGTGCTCGAAAAACAAGGCATCATCGAGAAAGTCAGTGGACCAACCCCGTGGGTGTCCCTGATCGTCATCACCAGAAAGCCAAAACAGCCTGGACAGGTCCGTATCTGTGTGGACATGCGCCTCCCCAACGCCGCCGTAAAAAGGGAACGACACCTGACGCCCACCATTGATGACATCTTATGGGAGTTGAATGGGGCCAGGTGGTTCTCAAAAATGGACCTCCGATCAGGCTATCACCAGCTGCCACTTCATCCAGACTCGAGGTATATAACCACCTTCTCCACGCACGTGGGCCTCAGACGGTATCGGCGCCTGAACTTTGGCATCTCGAGTGCCGCCGAGGTATTCCAGAATACCATTAGGGAAGTCCTCAGCGGACTCCCTGGAGTGCTGAATGTGAGTGATGATCTGCTGGTCTACGCGTCAACCATTGAGGAACATCACCAGAGATTGAGGGGAGTCCTCAAAAGAATCCAGGAGTCGGGCCTGACTCTGCACCGGGAGAAATGCCAATTCCTGCAGAACAAGATCAGTTTCTTCGGGTACACATTCTCGGATCTAGGAGTGGCCCCAGACCCAGACAAGGTGAAGGACGTTCAAGAAGCCCCCGCCCCAACTAACATTTCAGAAGCGAGGAGTTTCTTGGGCATGGTAAACTTCTGTGGACACTTTATCCCCGACCTCTCCAACCTCACAAAGCCTCTCAGGGAGCTGACAAAGTCTACGACCGCATGGCAATGGGGCCCCGATTAGGAGCAAGCTTTTCAAGCAACTAAAGCAGCTCTGTCGGCAGACACCACCTTATCGTACTTTGACCCAGCGAAGCCCACCAATGTGGCGGTGGACGCCAGCCCCAATGGTCTGGGAGCGGTGTTGGCGCAACTTCAGAGCAACGGAGAGTGGGCCCCCATCGCCTACGCCAGCCGATCTTTGACTGAGACGGAACAACGCTACTCGCAGATCGAACGAGAGGCCATCGCCATCCATTGGGCTTGCAGACACTTTCACGTGTACGTGTATGGCCATCACTTCACGGTAGCGACTGACCACAAGCCACTCATACCTCTCTTCCAAGGGTCGGCGTCAAAACCTCCACCCAGAATTGAGAAGTGGATACTCCAACTGCAAGGGTACGATTATCGAGTGGAGTACAAACCGGGAGCCACCAATCCAGCGGACTACCTGTCTAGGCACCCGCGCAAAGCCACCAAGGAAGAAAGGGACGAGGCGGAGGACACAGAAGAATATGTCCGGTTAGTGACTGAACGCTCATGACCCCTTCCTATGAGCCTCAACGCAATCATCGACGCGTCAAGAAGAGACGAATGTCTGCAAATAGTGGTGGCGGCAGTTAAGTCAGGGGACTGGAGAGCCATCCAAGAGTCACTAAATAGGAGGACACCCCATGCCAAGATGACCCTGGAGTCTATCCTGAGGATAAAGGGGGAACTGTCCGTCGACAGCCAAGGATGTCTGCTACGAGGCCCCAGACTGGTCATGCCGGCCAGCCTTGCCCAGCAGGCGGTAGACCTAGCCCACAGAGGACACCAAGGAATGGTAAAGACCAAGGGCAGGCTCAGAGCCAAAGTATGGTTCCCCGGCATGGACGCAATGGTAGAGCAAACGGTGAGAACCTGCAATTGGTGCCAAGCGGCAGGACAGCCGGATCGCCCTCACCCCGTGGTGACCGAAGAAAACCCCCAGAGGCCGTGGGAATGTGTGAGTGCCGACTTCGGGCACCTCCCAGATGGACATCATGCACTAGTCATCATTGATGATTTTACCAAGTATCCGGAGGTCGAAATAGTGGGGAGCCAAACAGCCACAGAGGTGATTGCAAAGTTTGAGAAAACGATCGCCACTCATGGCATATTTGAGGTGGTCAAGGCTGATAACGGACCCTCTTTTCAGGGGCAAGAATTCGTACATCAAGAGCTGGGGGATCCACCACCGCAAGGTGACACCGCGCTGACCTCAAGCCAACGGAGAGGTGGAACGATTTATGCGCACCCTAAATAAGACCATACGCATAGCCATGGCGGACGGATCACCGTTGGAAAAGGCGATTTACAGTTTTCTGAGGGAATATAGGATGACCCCCCACATCACAACGGAGGCAGCGCCAGGAACGGCCACCATGGGCCGAGTAGTGAGTGATACGCTTCCCCACCACCCGACTTGGGTTCCGGCACAGGCCAGCAACGAGAAGACTCTGGCCAATCGGACTCGCTCAAATGATCAAGCCAGCCGACGGAGAGCAGCGAAGAAGTCAACGATCCAAGTGCAAGATCAAGTATATGTGAAGGACAGATACCCTGGAAGCAAATTTCGACTTCCTTTCGAACCACGACCATGGACTGTCACCCGCTGGACTGGCACCGCGGTGACCGCCCAGAGAGGAGCTGAAACAGTCACCAGGGATTTATCCTTTTTCAAGAAAGCCCATCCTGGAACACCTCCGTGTCCCGGGTTCGAGCCAGAAAGAGGGAGCCCGAGCCAACTGTGCGGAGACTGGGAGGGGGAGGAAGCTCCGGAGGACGATTACGATCCCAGGGACCGCGACCCCCAGTCCCGGCCGGCCACACCCGGGGGTCACCTGCCCAACTGCTCCTCGCCTCAGGAGGAGCCCAACACCCCAAGGTGCAGGACCCCGGAGATGACCCGGTACAGAGGAAGCCAATCCCACTATGGTTTGCGGAGGAATCCAGCACCATCCTCCCAGCTGGCTGACTATCTGCTGTAACCTACCTGGACTGGCGGACTGGTAACAGATCCATCGTTTATTTGCATTTCGTGTTAATTGTTTGCTGTTTTTGATAAAGTTGGGAAGGAGTGTAATGTTCGGCGCACGAGGAGGCGTTCTAGCCTACCGCGCGGCCGGAGTGCGCTAGCGCTGACGCGTGACGTCAGACGCTAGCGAGTATTAAATAAAGGGGCGTGGCCTCGGCAAGGCAGTTGGAGCCGCGTGTAAAGAGCAACCACCGGCTCCTGTGTTTACATAGCGCGAGCGCGCTAGCATGCAAATCGGCACTAGTTGAAACATCACAGTCCCCAACCTAAGTTGCAGCTCTTCACTGCGTGGGTTGTTGCAGTTCGCCCACGCATTCCCGCAAATCGGCCCAGGAGGACAACAACGTCCAGGAGGCATACGGCGGAAAAGCACTATTAAAGGAGCTCGCCGGCCTGCTCGGCCTGTAGCCGCTCTTCACTGCGGGGGTTGTTGCAGTTCGCCCACGCATTCCCGCAAATCGACCACAATGCCCAGGAGGTATAGCGCACGGAAGTGCTATTAAAGGAGGTCGCCGGCCCACGGCGCCTGTAGCCGCTCTTCACTGCGGGGTTGTTGCAGTTCGCTCACTCATTCCCGCAACTCGGTCCAGGAGGACCACAACGCCCAGGAGGCATAGCTAGCGGAATCGCTATTAAAGAAGGTCACCGGCCCGCGGGCCGGAAAGCGACGGGGCAGCGCCTGGACGCGGGCGGGCTCGTCCACACCCGTCAGAGCACTAAGACAGTCATCTTAAATAATCCTACAACATCGATGTCTTCAACTGCTGATGTCTCACCTTGTGAAACAGTCTTTGATAAAGCTTTCTGGACGGAAGTAACTAAAGTTATGTCCACCTTATTTGATCCCATCATGCTGAAGTTAAATAAAATTGAAGAGAGACTAGCTGGTTTAGAGGTCCAAAAATCATATGCCCCCCTTTTAACGGCGAGTCAGCTTGCTGACCTCTCATCTGCAGCTATGGAGAAGCCTGAATCTGACACGCATGCCTATTGGGGCGTAGGTCCCTCACAGTCCCTGGGTATTCCAACAAGGACATCTGCGCGGGCGGATTGGCCCCCACCATGCCGCACCCAATCTATTGAACAATTGGCGGTTCAACCTCCAACGCTCCTGGGCAGAAGGGATAACGATTACCAGGCATCACGAGGGCTGGGTGAAACAAGATCGGGACCCTATCCATCAGGGATTCAAGACCCCCTTGCGTTAATGGGGGGTCAACCATCTACAGCAAACCCTTCATCTTCCACCGGAAGCTTCCCCCCTTGTGTTGGTCCTGGCAAATGTTCCTCCTTTGCGGGACCAGCAGCACGAATCCACCATGCAGTTAATGGACAAATGTCTGCACTGGCTAGCTAATATGATCATCATGGCGAGGAGAGTGGGGTGGGTTGGTAACTCCATTAAATACCTCGCAGGAAACTGTGTGGTGATACATTTTAATAAAGCCCACTTTGGTGCCACCCTTCTTAAAAATATGTATAAAACACCTTCTAGGAGTATGCAGATAATTCCTTTAGAACTGGAGTACTTCTATAAGCAGGGTCCCCCGACAGGAACTGATCAGATGGGTGGGATAAGGCCAGCCACACATTTGCCGCAATACTTGGATTGTGCGAGCACTGCCTCGGGGGTCGGGTTATCTAATAGATTTACTCCCCTCTCAGACCTGGAAGCTTGTGACTGACCATCAATACCCACTTACCCTCCAGCCCATAGACCAGACAATTTAGCCCCTGGCCCACAGGTGTCCCCCATGTCCCCCCAACACAGGGATTAGTGGTTAGAAATAAGGACATATCCCCCCGAACCGAGGGGTTAGCAGTTGGAAATAAGATTAGTCTGGCATCATGGAATGTGGCAGGGATTGCCTCCAAGGCACGTAATGCCGAGTGGCAGAACTATTAACTAGGGTTGGATATTATCTGCTTCCAAGAAACATGGGCTAAGGATCCAGTGTTTTTTTCACAGGGTACCTACATTTCATACACCAGCGGTGCCCTCAGTGTCAGGTAGAGCCAAAGGGGGACTATTAACCCTAATCTCTAATACCTTACCTTTTCAAGTAAAGCAGGTAGATGCCCAGAACAGCTACTTCCAAATTCTCCAATTGGAGCACATAAATGACGGCCATTGGATTTTAAAACATTTTTATAAGAATGAATTTGGGGGAAACATGAAACGAGTGGCAGATGACTTAAACAATGAGCTAGGTTTACTCAATTCATGTACACACAAGGGCCCATTTAGCTAATCTGGATGGGGGATTTTAATACACATTTGTGTAAGTATAAGGAGGCCAGGGTGTGTGGGTTGGACGATTTCCAGGGCAACCCCCTCCTCCATTTTATACATAATGAATATGGTGACACACTTAACAGATTACTTTATTCAAGGCACCCAAGTGTAATTAATAGTTCAAGAGCTGGCCAGATAGAGAGAACATTCAGGAGGAATAACTGCGAATCAACATTCGATTTTGTTTTAGTTTCCTCTGCAACACGAGATAGAGTGGACCACTCAGCCAACTTATTCACATGCTATAGCCATCACGCAATCTTATATATCCATCTAAGCCTCCTTCAAAAAATGAAAAAGACCACAGCAGGCAGTGGACGACATTGTATTAGCTAGGAACAACAGATACCAACTAAAGTGGGCACAGGTCGTGAAGCAGAACTTGGCACCTGCAATAATAGCCCAAGTACGGGACAATATCCTATACTGTCTGGCCGAGGGGAACTCTCCCCCTTACTAGTTACTCACTTTAGAACCTTATTAACAAAAATAAAAGCCGCACTCACTCGACACAAGCCAGTAAGTGACTCACAACCGAGGCGTTGGTTTGATACATCATGCTCCATAGCAAAGTGATCCCTTGTTAGTGCTTAAAAATCTCAGTCCAGAGACCCGGCTTTGGTAAAATCATTGCGAAATGAGTACAAGCAGGCTAGATACAAACGAGTAAAGGATATAAGGGAGAAGGCCTGGGACGACCTGGAACAAGCCGCTAGTTCAGGAAATGGCGGAGCGTTCTGGAAAGTTATAAATGCCCCTTATTTTAAAGACAAAAAAGATCCATCCCTGGACACGCTTGTAGAGGAGGAGGCGTTGATAGAGCACTTTGAAGGAATTTTTGGATGAAAACCCACCCGGGAGACTCCACAACCTGACTTAGCACCCCTTCCCCACAAGCCCCTGACATTTTCGCTACACAAAGTCAGAAAAGGTTTGGAATCCTGCATCCCGGGAAAGGCCCCTGGACCCGATGGAGTCCCAATTGACCTTTTTCAGGCCAATGCGATATGTGGGTTTCCCCTATTAACAAATGTCTTCAACAGTAATGCGGTAGAGGGCCCCCCGCCATCCTGAAAACACAGTGTCATAGTCCTAATCTTCAAGAAGGGAGACAGGGGAAGCCCAAAGAACTATAGACTTATCTCCCTTCTGGACACAACTGCTAAACTAATGGGCCGGCTGTTATTAGCCAGACTGGAGGACTGGGCACTGGAACGAAACATCTTAACGCAGGCACAATATGGTTTCTAGAAAGGGTAGGGGACAGTCGACCAATGTCTCAACCTCTCGCTTTGCACAGATGTTATGTTATGTTATGTTGTTATGTTAGCAAGGGCTTATAAAGCGCACAGCTACTCTGCAGAGTATCCCGGCACTGAGACAAAAAAGATACAGAGGCCAAAAGGGATAAAGGGGGGACATCAAACCCAGGGTGCGGGGTCATTATCCCGCTTGTTGGAACAACCAGGTTTTTAGTAGTTTCCTGAAAACCAGTATATTTGTGGCCTGCCTAAGCGGGAGTGGGAGCTTGTTCCAGAAACTAGCCACTAACACCTGAAATGAATGACCGCTGCAGCGAGCTTTAAAACATCTAGGAATAATCATTAGGTGTTGGTGTGCCGACCTAAGGGATCTACCAGATACATAGTATGAGACTCTTCTATGGATGTAACGCGCCCCCATGCCATGCAGAGCTCTGAAAGCCAGGACCAGAGCTTTGAAGAGTATTTTGCATCGGACAGGCAGCCAGTGCAGATTCTTCAGATGATGGGTAATCCGGTCTCTAGGGCCGAGACTCAGTACTGCCCTAGCTGCCGCGTTCTGCGCGACTTGCAGTCTGTTGAGCAAAAACTCAGGAAGGCCTAAGTAGAGGACGTTGGCATTATCCAATCTGGAGGTGATGAGGGCCTGAACTACCGTTTTTCTGTGAGGGATAGGGAATAAAAATAGAAAACTACGAAGCATTTTCAAAAGACCGAAACACGTGCCCACTACCGACTGTACTTGGGGTATCATAGAGAGGACATCGTCCATTTTCACTCCCAGATTTTTTACTATCTTAACTGCTGACTGAGGGGGGAGACATGTCAAGGGGCCACCATTGTTTCCAGGTGTCCAAGGGGGGGGGGGGGGAGGGGGGGGTGCCGATTTTTCCGAGTTACATTTGAGATGATTAAGTCTAAACCAGGCAAAAGTTTCTCTCAGACACTTATTAATCATCTCCCCATTGAACTCCTCTCTCTTTTTACAGGTGAACAGCAGTTGAGTGTCGTCGACGTAGAATAATACACAAAGGCGAAAGGCAGGAAGCTATACTTGGCCTTTATGGACTTGTCAGCCGCCTTCGATTTTGTGTCACACCAGAAGTTGTGGCTTATGATGGAGGAAATGGTGATTGATCCCCTGATCATTCAGTTCATCCCTCATCTATACGCCAATGCTACTGCCTGTGTGAGGTGCGGCTTAAATGGGTAAGGCACGCGCGCGTTTAAAATCGAGAAAGGTGTCAGGCAGGGATGTGTCCTCGTCCTGTTTCTTTTTTCCATCTACCCCAACGGGGTGGAGGCAGCCCTGTCTGGCCAGACTCCAGACGTGCCTAGATTTGACAACACTCCCCTCCCAATATTGGCCTACGCTGATGATGCAGTGTAAATTGCCAGGACAGGGGTAGCTCTCCAGAGCCTCATAACAGCATATGCTTTATTTATGGCCTCCTTAGACCTTCGATTTGATGAAACCAAATCTTTTATCATTATAGGTGGAGCTGCAAGAGGTGCAAAATCCCCTAACTTCCATCTGGCCTCAAAGAAAATTGAAGTGGTTGATTCTTTCGCATACTTGGGAGTTCTGTTCGACAGTAAACAAACTTGGTCGAACTTGGTGGCAGCAAGAGCCCTGGGTATGGAAAGAAGCCTACTAGCTGTACAAGATTTTACTAAGAAGTTGGGAGCCAGCCCTGTGGACACGATTAAAAACATTTATCAAGCCAAAACAAAGGCGGTGGCAACCTACGGGGCGGAAGTCTGGGGGATGGCCCATACTGAACAACTGCAGAGAATGGAAGACATCTTTTTCAAGGCCAGGGTTTCATTACTACCTTCATCATCAAATTATATCTTACATCTTGAACTAGGACTTCCCTATTTGTCTGACTCTATTAGACTGTCGCCGATCCTGCTGTGGCTCTCTGTCTGGCGAAGGTCAACCGTTAACCTAACCCAACATATAATTGGTGACTGCCTGAAGCTGAAGAATCGTAACAGGATTGGTTGGCTCAGATACGTAGAAGCAGAATTAAGTGCTATTGGGCAGGAAGATTTGTTCAGGGACCCTGTCTCTTGTAGAAAGGTCGCTAAACAGAAGCTATATATGCAGAAGGTCAGTTTTGTTCGCAGGGAAAACAATCGCCATCAAAAAGAGCTCACCATTAATGCCCTCGTCCCGCCAAGACCCGGGAGAGATTATTCTTACCTCTCGTGCATCACTATAGTTCAGCATAGATTTATTTTGTTGCATTTCCGCTTGAACTTCATTCCGTTGATGCTTGGGTTTCCAGAGAGGAAGTTCAAGCACACTGACCTGAGTCTATGCCCCTGCGACAAGTTGTCACTCCAATCTGATTGACACCTGGAATTGTTTTGTAAGTTTTACCAAAGTGAAAGAGAAGCGCTTATCCTCCCTATTTTAAGGCACCATGATTTTAATCAATGTAGGGTGGCACTGTACTTTTTAAAGTCCTTACCCAACCCCTATGTTTGTTTTTCGGTAGCATCCTTTCTGTGGGCCTGCATGAAAAAAAGAAAGTTGATGGGTGCGCGGTCTTAAAGTACGGCAAGGGGCACTTAAACTCAATTATGATTTTAAACAGTTTTATGGCTTTTTACAATATTTGTTTGATATGATGAAACTGTGCTTTTATGATCTATTTGTAAACAAATCGAATAAAGATTTTAAACAAAATGAAAACAAAGTTGGGGGCGGGGGGAGGCAAAAAATTCACATCTCCTCCCCAGGAGTTGCCTTACATTTTTAAGCACTCCCATAGTCTGGAGCTTTTGCTTAATAGTTGGGAGTTCTGCATTCTCCGGGGGCCATGCGTATGGTTGTATTCATGATGGCCTGAAAGGTCTAAAGGTGGTGCATTGAAGCTCTTTCCTGGGGCCATGTGTATGGTTGTATTCATCATGGCCTGAAAGAGTTAAAGGTGGTGCTTGGAAGGACTCTCTAGGGACCAAGGGCCAGATGTGGGAGAATTCAATTTAGAGAGTCCTTAATAGCGATTTTTACCGAATCGCTATTAAGGAGTTGCAGAATTGGATGTAGGTAGGAATCGCAAAATTATTTTCAATTCCTTAATATTCCTTAATTGTGAATCGCAAATTGAGATTCGCAAACAAGAAATACCATCCTATTCATTCCTATGGGCCAAGAGGCCCATAGGAATGAATAGGATTTGTGCCCGCAATATGCGAGTAACCAAAAGGCACTCTCAAATTGCGGGCACAATTTCAAGGGTGCAAGGGTTCCAAAAGGACACCCTGTTGCACCCCTGAAATGTGCATGTGTGTATATGTGGCGCACATACATGCCCTAAGGGCACATACATGCCCTAAGGGCATGTATGTGTGCCACATGGCACTCTGTAAAAAGCCAAAAAGTGCTTTTTGAAATGAAATTGCAAAATACCACCAACTTGAAGGTGGTGGTATTTTGCGATTACTTAAGGCAAAATCGCAATTTGCGATGCCTACCAGCATAGCATTTAGGGAATCTCAAATTGCGATTCTCTAAATGCTTGCGCAAAATAAGGAATCGCAATTTTGCGATTCCTTATTTTGCTTACCCACATTGCTCACATGCAAATTGCGATCGCAAACGCTGAAATTCTGTGAATTTCAGTGTTTGCGATCGCAATTTGGCTTCCTACATCCGGCCCCAAGTGTATTGTTGTAATGCAGTATCATGAAAATGTGATGCCCTCTGGGAGCTTATTTTAAAAGTCCAGTTTGATGGTGAAAAATTTATAAAATGTACACGGACAGAGCTTGTACACTCCACTCCTCTGTCCCATGGATGCTCTACCGACAATAAGCACAGTTTCTGACACAGAAATACTTCCTGGTTTCACTCAAGATGTTCTGGTTTCTTTGCAAATGTTCCCTTCATTTTGTCATTCAACAATCATGAGAACATTCCACGTCTTCTCTTAATCACTCTCATACAACAAGTGAAACTCAACACAAACAAGTCAGGAGTCACTCACCTTGCTTTGCCGCAGTATAGGCAGATTTTCCTGAAAAATAAACACATTTTATCAGTGGTAAGGTCACAGAGGTCACTCAGCCTATCCTCTCATTGGGTGATCACACATGTTTATATTAGGAGGTTGGAGCAGAGAGGGGTGAGGGGAGCACACCCTCAGGGGCGTAGCTTAGTCAGGGAGATCCGGGGGGTGTAAATCTCACATTTTCCAACTACAAAGCATTGGGCCACAGGGTGAATGTGTGAAGTGTCCAAGCTCTGGGTGGACTGATCCCATGAGAAGGGTTAGTAGTGATTTGCATTAGGCAGGTCTCTGGGGCTGATTTAGAGTTTGGCGTACGGGTACTCAGTAGCAACGTGCCAAACTCAAGGTCTGCCCGCCTGATTTTGAGTTGGGCACATCGCAGGTTTTACGCTGACCGAGTAAATTTTACTCTATCAGGGTAAAACTTCCTTCGACGGCCTAATGGAGTAGGTGCCATCAGAAATAAGCCGTCTGACTATTTGTCACTACTAGTTATACCCTGGCGGTGAAGGAAAGTAAAAAAAAAAAGTAATAATTAACGCACTGAAGAAATCTGGTGTGGAGTTCATTATTTTTTCAAAATAAACTCCAGCTTTGGAAATTTGTTTCTGAAAACAAAAAACTTTAGAAAACTTTGACAGCCAGTCACTATGTTTGATGGAGCCATCCATTAAACGTTTCCTACATTGACAGGAACCACCATGACAGCGGTGCCTGCCAATGTATAGCGATGTCTGCTGAGCTGTCGAACATCTCTACTTTTGGTGGGAGGAGTAAAGGCAGTAAAGTTCTACACCACCCCTTCTACGTTTACTCTGTTTCCTAAAACCCAAATAAGGCCCTAGTTTAAATTGGCCTAGTGGGGAAACAATAATACTTTGGATTACTACCCCGAGGGATTGCCAGTGGGTAGACTGTTTGCAAACATTTGTTGCATTCCCATGTGGGTGTTTGATTGCCCGTAGTTTGCCTGGAAACCTGAGAGTGTCATAGCTTTCCAAGTGTACTTCTGCCAATGTTTGTAAATTCGAAATAGTAGTAAATTTGCATCCATTCAAGGAGTACTTCTGTGGGTGCAGATTTGCCACTTTATTTGTAAACCAGCCTCTATGGGCATATTTACAAAGAGGTGTTGCAATGCCCTGCAGCAGTCAGAGTTGCTGCGCTGGAATATGTCACCTCAAGAGAGCTGAACTGAGGCATCTATTAACAGAAATGAAGCAGTTCTGCTCTCTGCAGCGCTGGCATTCTTTGGGCTGCCTTCAGGCAAGATGAAAAGGAGCCTGCATTATGGGCAGGAAAGGTTTTGTGCAGGAAGGTTCATCTTTGTGCTGGAAGGTTCACCTTCCTGCACAAAAATTGTCCTTTGAGGCGTTTTCCTCTTCATACGTGTGCTTCAGAATGTGGCGCACAGTCTCTTGTACCCTCTCACAGGGCACTGCTATCACACCACAGCAGACAGTACCTTGTACCTTCTAACAGGGCACTGCTATCACACCACAGCACACAGTACCTTGTACCTTCTCACAGGGTACTGCTATCACATCACAGCACACAGTACCTTGTACCCTCTGAGGGCACTGCTATCACACCAAAGCACACAGTACCTTGTACCCTCTGAGGGCACTGCTATCACACCACAGCACACAGTACCTTGTACCCTCTCTCAGGGCACTGCTATCACACCACAGCACACAGTATCATGTACCCTCTCCCAGGGCACTGCTATCACAGAACAGTAAACAGTACCTTGTACCCTCTCTCAGGGCACTGCTATCCCACAATCGCACACAGTACCTTGTACCTCGTTCAGGGTACTGCTATCACACCACAGAACACAGTACCATGTACCTTCTTTCAGTGTAGCTGCTATCACACCACAGCACACAGTACCTTGTACCCTCACTCAGGGCACTGCTATCATACCACAGCACACAGTACCTTGTACCCTCGCTCAGGGTACTGCTATCATACCACAGCACACGGTACCTCGTACCCTCTCTCAGGGCACTGCTATCACACCACAACACACAGTCCCTTGTACCCTCTCCCAGGGCACTGTTCTAACACCACAGCACATAGTACCTCGTACCCTCTTTCAGGGCACTGCTATCACATCACAGCACATATTTCCCCATACCCTCTCTCAGGGCACTACTATCACATAACAGCACACAGTACCTTATACCCTCTCTCAGGGCACTGCTATCTCACCACAGCAAACAGTACATTGTACCCTATCTCAAGGCCCTGCTATCAAACCACATAACACAGTACCTCATACCCTCTCTGAGGGCACTGCTATCAAACCACAGCACACAGTCCCTTGTACCCTCTCGCAGGACACTGCCATCAGCACAGCACAGAGTACCTTGTACCCTCTCTCAGGGCACTGCTATTACACCACAGCATGCCGTACCTTGTACCCTTTCTCAGGGCACTGCTATCACACTACAGCACACAGTACATTTAACCCTCTCTCATGGCACTGCTATCACACCACAAAACGCCGTACCTTGTACGCTCGCTCAAGGCACTGCTATTACACCACAGCACGCCGTACTTTGTACCCTCTCTCAGGGCACTGCTATTACACCACAGCATGCCATACCTTGTACCCTCTCTCAGGCCACTGCTATCACACCACAGCACACTGTACCTTGTCACATCACAGCACACAGTCCCTACTACCCTCTCTCAGGGCACTGCTATCACACCACATAACACAGTACCTTGTACACTCACTCAGGGCACTGCTATTACATCACAGCACACAGTACCTCGTACCCTCTCTCAGGGCACTGCTATCACATCACAGCACACAGTACCTCATACCATTTCTCAGGGCACTGCTATCACACCACAGCACACAGTACATTTAACCCTCTTCCAGGGCACTGCTGTCACAGCACAGCACACAGTACCTTGTACCCTTGCTCAGGGCACTGCTACCACACAACAGCATGAGGTACCTTGTACCCTCTCCCAGGGCACTGCTATCACATCACAGGACACAGTACCTTGTACCCTCGCTCGAGGTACTGCTATCACACCACAGCACACAGTACCTTGTACCCTCTCTCCGTCACAAAGCACAAAGTACCTAGTACCCTCTCTCAGGGCACTGCTAACACCACAGCACACAGTACCTTGTACCCTCTCTCTGTCACTGCTAACACACCATACCATAGAGTACCTTGTACCCTCTCTCAAGGCACTGCTATTACACCACAGCACACAGTACCTTGTGCCCTTTCTCATGGCACTGCTACCAGACCACACCATGCAGCCACTTGTCTCCTCTGTCAGGGCACTGCTATCACACCACAGGACACAGTACCTTGTACCCTCTCTCAGGGCACTGCTACCACCCCACAACACACAGTACCCTGTACCCTCTCTCAGGGCACTGCTATCACACCACAGCACATTGTACCTTTTACCCTCTCTCAGGGCACTGCTATCACATCACAGCACACAGTACCTCATACCATTTCTCAGGGCACTGCTATCACACCACAGCACACAGTACATTTAACCCTCTTCCAGGGCACTGCTGTCACAGCACAGCACACAGTACCTTGTACCCTTGCTAAGGGCACTGCGATCACACAACAGCATGAGGTACCTTGTACCCTCTCCCAGGGCACTGCTATCACATCACAGGACACAGTACCTTGTACCCTCGCTCAAGGTACTGCTATCACACCACAGCACACAGCACCTTGTACCCTATCCCAGGGCACTGCTATCACATCATAGAACACAGTACCATGCACCTTCTCTGAGGGCACTGCTATCACACCACTGCACACAGTACCTTGTACCCTCTTACAGGGCACTGCTATCACACAACAACACACAGTACCTTGTACCGTCTCTCAGGGCACTGCTATGACACCACAGCACCTTATACCCTCTTACAGGGCACTGCTATCACACCACAGCACACATAACCTTGTAACCTCGCTCAGGGCACTACTATCACACCACAGCACACAGTACCCTGTACCCTCTCTCAGGGCACTGCTATCACACCACAGCACACTGTACCTTTTACCCTCTCTTGGGGCACTGCTATCACACCACAGGAGACAGTACCTTGTACCCTCTCTCCGTCACTGCTAACACAACAAAGCACAAAGTACCTAGTACCCTCTCTCAGGGCACTGCTAACACAACAGCACACAGTCCCTTGTACCCTACCTCAGGGCACTGCTAACACATCACACAGTACCATGTACCTTCTCTCAGGGCACTGCTATCACACCACAGCACACAGTACCTTGTACCCTCGCTCAGGGCACTGCTATCACACAACAGCACACAGTCCCTCGTACCCTCTCTCAGGGCTTTGCTATCACATCACAGAACACAGTACCTTGTACACTCTCTCAGGGCACTGCTATCACATCACAGCACACAGTACCTTGTACACTCTCTCAGGGCACTGCTATCACATCACAGCACACAGTACCTTGTACCCTCTCACAGGGCACTGCTATCATACCACAGCACACAGTACCTTGAACCCTCTCTCAGGGCACTGCTAACACACCATAGCACACAGTAGCTTGTACCCTCGCTCAGGGCACTGCTATCACACCACAGCACACAGTACCTCGTACCCTCGCTCAGGGCACTGCTATCACACCACAGCACACAGTACCTTGAACCATCTCTCAGGGCACTGCTATCACACTACACATCATCTTGTACCCTCGCTCAGAGCACTGCTATCACAGCACAGCACACAGTACCTTTTACCCTTGCTCTGGGCACCGCTATCACACAACAGCACAAAGTACCTTGTATGTTCTCTCAGGGCAATGCTATCACACCACAGCACACAGTACCTTGTACCCTTTCTCAAGGCACTGCTATCACATCACAGCACACAGTACCATGTACCTTCTCTCAGGGCACTGCTATCACACCACAGCACACAGTACCTTGTACCCTAGCTCAGCGCACTGCTATCACATCACAGCACACAGTATCTTGTACCCTCTCTCAGGGCACGGCTATCACACGACAGCACACAGTATCTTGTACCCTCTCTCAGGGTACTGCTATCACACCACAGCACACATTACCTTGTACACTCTCTCAGGGCTCTGCTATCATGACACAGCACACAGTACCCAGTACCCTCTCTCAGGGCACTGCTATCACACGATAGCACACAGTATCTTGTACCCTCTCTAGGGACACTGCTATCACCACAGCACACAGTACCTTGTACGCTCTTATGGCACAGCTATCACACAACAGCACACAGTATCTTGTAACCTCTCTCAGGTCACTGCTATCACACAACAGTACACAGTACCTTGTACCCACTCTCAGGGCACTGCTATCACACGACAGCACACAATACCTTGTACCCTCTCTCAGGGCACAACCATCACACCACAGCACACAGTACCTTGTATCGTCTCAGGGCACAGCTATCACACCACAGGACTCAGTACCCTATACCCTCTCTCAGGACACTGCCATCACCACAGCACACTGTTCCTTGTACCCTTGGTCTGGGCACTGCTATCACACCACAGCACAAAGTACCAAGTACCCTTTCTTAGGGCGCTGCTATCAAACCACGGCACACAGTACCTTGTACCCTCTCAGGGCACTACTATCACCACAGCACACAGAACCTTGTATCCTCGCTGAGGACACTGCTATCACACCACAACACACAGTACCTTGTATCCTCTCTCAGGGCACTGTTATCACACCACAGCACACTGTACCTTTTACCCTCTCTCGGGGCACTGCTATCGCACCACAGGGGATAGTACCCTGTACCCTCACTCAGGGTACTGCTAACACACCAAAGCACAAAGTACCTAGTACCCTCTCTGAGGGCACTGCTAACACCACAGCATACAGTACCTTGGACGCTTTCTCAGGGCACTGCTACCAGACCACACCATGCAGTCACTTGTATCCTCTCTCAGGGTATTTCTATCACACCACAGGACACAGCACCTTGTATTCTCTCTCAGGGTACTGCTATCACACCACAGCACACAGTACCTCATACCCTGTCTCGGGACACTGCTATCACATCACAGCACACAGTACCATGTACCCTCGCTCGGGGACTGCTATCACATAACAGCACACAGTCCCTTGTACCCTCCCTCAGGGCACTGCTATCACATCACATAGTACCATGTACCCTTTCTCATGGCGCTGCTATCACCCCACGGCACACAGTACCTTGTACCCTCTCAGGGCACTACTATCACCACAGCACACAGAACCTTGTATCCTCGCTGAGGACACTGCTATCACACCACAGCACACAGTACCTTGTACCCTCGCTCAGGGCACTGCTATCACACAGTCCCTCGTACCGCCTCTCAGGGCTTTGCTATCAGATCACAGTACCTTGTACACTCTCTCAGGGCACTGCTATCACATCACAGTACCTTGTACCCTCTTACAGGGCACTGCTATCATACCACAGCACACAGTACCTTGAACCCTCTCTCAGGGCACTGCTATCACACCACAGCACACAGTACCTCGTCCCCTCTCTCAGGGCACTGCTATCACACCAGAGGACACAGTACCTTGAACCGTCTCTCAGGGCACTGCTATCACAGTACACATCATCTTGTACCCTCGCTCAGAGCACTGCTAGCACAGCACAGCACACAGTACCTTTTACCCTTGCTCAGGGCACCGCTATCACACAACAGCACACAGTACCTTGCATGTTCTCTCAGGGCAATGCTATCACACCACAGCACACAGTACATTTAACCCTCTCTCAGGGCACTATCATCACACCACAAAAGGCCGTACCTTGTACGCTCTCTCAGGGCACTGCTGTTACACCACAGCACGCCGTACTTTGTACCCTTTTTCAGGGCACTGCTATCACACCACAGCATACAGTATGTTTAACCTGCTCTCAGGGAACTGCTATCGCACCACAGCATGCCATACCTTGTACCCTCTCTCAGGGCACTGCTATCACACCACAGCACACAGTACCTTGTACCCTCTTTCAGGGCAGTGCTATCAGACCACAGCACGCATTACCTTGTATCCTCTCTAAGGACACTTTTGTGAAACCACAGGACACAGTACCTTGTACCCTCTCAGGGCACTGCTTTCACACCACAGCACACCATACCTTGTATCCTCTCTCAGGGCACTGCTATAACACAGCAGGACACAGTACCTTGTATCCTCTCTCCGGGCACTGCTGTCATACCACAGCACACAGTACCCTGTATCCTCTAAGGGCCCTGCTACCACACCACAACACACAGTACCTCCGACCACCTCTTAGGGCACTGCTTTCACACTACAGCATACAGTACCTTGTACCCTCTCTCAGGGCACTGTTATCACACCACAGCACACTGTACCTTGTCACACCACAGCACACAGTCCCTTCCACTGCTATCCCACCATTTCACACAGTACCTTTGTACACTCACTCAGGGCACTGCTATCACACCACAGCACACAGTACCTTGTACCCTCTTACAGGGCACTGCTATCACACCACAGTGTATAGTACCTTGTACCCTCTGTCAGGGCACTGCTATCACTCTACAGTACACAGTCCCTTGTACCTTCTCTCACGGCACTGCTATCACACCACAGCACACAGTACCTTGTACCCTCGCTCAGGGCACTGCTATCATCACACAGTACCTTGAACCCTCTCTCAGGGCACTGCTATCACACCACAGCACACAGTACCTCGTCCCCTCTCTCAGGGCACTGCTATCACACCACAGGACACAGTACCTTGAACCGTCTCTCAGGGCACTGCTATCACAGTACACATCATCTTGTACCCTTGCTCAGAGCACTGCTATCACAGCACAGCACACAGTACCTTTTACCCTTGCTCAGGGCACCGCTATCACACAACAGCACACAGTACCTTGCATGTTCTCTCAGGGCAATGCTATCACACCACAGCACACAGTACATTTAACCCTCTCGCAGGGCACTATCATCACACCACAAAAGGCCGTAGCTTGTACGCTCTCTCAGGGCACTGCTGTTACACCACAGCACGCCGTACTTTGTACCCTTTCTCAGGGCACTGCTATCACACCACAGCATACAGTATGTTTAACCTGCTCTCAGGGAACTGCTATCGCACCACAGCATGCCATACCTTGTACCCTCTCTCAGGGCACTGCTATCACACCACAGCACACAGTACCTTGTACCCTCTTTCAGGGCAGTGCTATCAGACCACAGCACGCATTACCTTGTATCCTCTCTAAGGACACTTTTGTGAAACCACAGGACACAGTACCTTGTACCCTCTCAGGGCACTGCTTTCACACCACAGCACACCATACCTTGTATCCTCTCTCAGGGCACTGCTATAACACAACAGGACACAGTACCTTGTATCCTCTCTCCGGGCACTGCTGTCATACCACAGCACACAGTACCCTGTACCCTCTAAGGGCCCTGCTATCACACCACAACACACAGTACCTCTGACCCCCTCTTAGGGCACTGCTTTCACACTACAGCATACAGTACCTTGTACCCTCTCTCAGGGCACTGTTATCACACCACAGCACACTGTACCTTGTCACACCACAGCACACAGTCCCTTCCACTGCTATCCCACCACTTCACACAGTACCTTTGTACACTCACTCAGGGCACTGCTATCACACCACAGCACACAGTACCTTGTACCCTCTTACAGGGCACTGCTATCACACCACAGTGTATAGTACCTTGCACCCTCTGTCAGGGCACTGCTATCACTCCACAGTACACAGTCCCTTGTACCTTCTCTCACGGCACTGCTATCACACCACAGCACACAGTACCTTGTACCCTCGCTCAGGGCACTGCTATCACACAACAGCACACAGTCCCTCGTACCCTCTCTCAGGGCTTTGCTATCACATCATAGTACCTTGTACACTCTCTCAGGGCACTGCTATCACATCACAGCACACAGTACCTTGTACCCTCTCACAGGGCACTGCTATCATACCACAGCACACAGTACCTTGAACCCTCTCACAGGGCACTGCTATCACACCACAGCACACAGTACCTCTTACCCTCTCTCAGGGCACTGCTATCACACCATAGGACACAGTACCTTGAACCGTCTCTCAGGGCACTGCTATCACAGTACACATCATCTTGTACCCTCGCTCAGAGCACTGCTATCACAGCACAGCACACAGTACCTTGTACCCTCTGAGGGCACTGCTATCACACCACAGCACACAGTACCTTGTACCCTCTGAGGGCACTGCTATCACACCATAGGACACAGTACCTTGAACCGTCTCTCAGGGCACTGCTATCAAAGTACACATCATCTTGTACCCTCGCTCAGAGCACTGCTATCACAGCACAGCACACAGTACCTTGTACCCTCTGAGGGCACTGCTATCACACCACAGCACACAGTACCTTGTACCCTCTGAGGGCACTGCTATCATACCATAGCACACAGTACCTTGTACCCTCTCACAGGGCACTACTATCATACCACAGCACACAGTACCTTGAACCCTCTCTCAGGGTACTGCTATCACACCACAGCACACAGTACCTCGTCCCCTCTCTCAGGGCACTGCTATCACACCATAGGACACAGTACCTTGAACCGTCTCTCAGGGCACTGCTATCACAGTACACATCATCTTGTACCCTCGCTCAGAGCACTGCTATCACAGCACAGCACACAGTACCTTTTACCCTTGCTCAGAGCCCCGCTATCACACAACAGCACACAGTACCTTGCATGTTCTCTCAGGGCAATGCTATCACACCACAGCACACAGTACATTTAACCCTCTCTCAGGGCACTATCATCACACCACAAAAAGCCGTACCTTGTACGCTCTCTCAGGGCACTGCTGTTACACCACAGCACGCCGTACTTTGTACCCTTTCTCAGGGCACTGCTATCACACCACAGCACACAGTACCTCATACCCTCTCTCAGGGCACTCGTATCACATCACAGCACACAGTACATTTAACCCTCTCTCAGGGCAGTGTTATCACACCACAAAACGCCGTACATTGTGCGCTCTCTCAGGGCACTGCTATTACACCACAGCATGCCGTACTTTGTACCCTGTCTCAGGGAACTGCTATCTCACCACAGTACTCTGTACCTTGTCACACCATAGTACACAGTACCTTGTACCCTCTCTCAGGGCACTGCGATCAGAGTACGCTCACAGTATTCTCAGTGCTTTACAGCTTCCATCTTGTACCCTTTCTGAATGCACCTCTATCAGAGTACACCCCACAGTACACTCAGTGCTTTCCTCTCTCAGGGCGCTGTTATCACACCACAGCACACCATACCTTGTACCCTCTCTCAGGGCTTTGCTATCACATCATAGTACCTTGTACACTCTCTCAGGGCACTGCTATCACATCACAGCACACAGTACCTTGTACCCTCTCACAGGGCACTGCTATCATACCACAGCACACAGTACCTTGAACCCTCTCTCAGGACACTTTTGTGAAACCACAGGACACAGTACCTTGTACCCTCTCAGGGCACTGCTATCACACCACAGCACACCATACCTTGTATCCTCTCTCAGGGCACTGCTATAACACAACAGGACACAGTACCTTGTATCCTCTCTCCGGGCACTGCTGTCATACCACAGCACACAGTACCCTGTACCCTCTAAGGGCCCTGCTATCACACCACAACACACAGTACCTCCGACCCCCTCTTAGGGCACTGTTATCACACCACAGCATACAGCACCTTGTACCCTCTCTGAGGGCACTGTTATCACACCACAGCACACTGTACCTTGACATTCCACAGCACACAGTCCCTTCCACTGCTATCCCACCACATAACACAGTGCCTTTGTACACTCACTCAGGGCACTGCTATCACACCACAGCACACAGTACCTTGTACCCTCTTACAGGGCACTGCTATCACACCACAGTGTATAGTACCTTGTACCCTCTGTCAGAGCACTGCTATCACTCCACAGTACACAGTCCCTTGTACCTTCTCTCAGGGCACTGCTATCACACCACAGCACACAGTACCTTGTACTCTCGCTCAGGGCACTGCTATCACACAACAGCACACAGTCCCTTGTACCCTCTCTCAGGGCTTTGCTATCACATCATAGTACCTTGTACACTCTCTCAGGGCACTGCTATCACATCACAGCACACAGTACCTTGTACCCTCTCACAGGGCACTGCTATCATACCACAGCACACAGTACCTTGAACCCTCTCTCAGGGCACTGCTATCACACCACAGCACACAGTACCTCGTCCCCTCTCTCAGGGTACTGCTATCACACCACAGGACACAGTACCTTGAACCGTCTCTCAGGGCACTGCTATCACAGTACACATCATCTTGTACCCTCGCTCAGAGCACTGCTATCTCAGCACAGCACACAGTACCTTTTACCCTTGCTCAGGGCACCGCTATCACACAACAGCACACAGTACCTTGCATGTTCTCTCAGGGCACTGCTATCATACCACAGCACACAGTACCTTGAACCCTCTCTCAGGGCAGTGCTATCACACCACAGCACACAGTACCTCGTACCCTCTCTCAGGGCACTGCTATCACATCACAGCACACAGTACCTCATACCCTCTCTCAGGGCACTGCTATCATACCATAGCACACAGTACATTTAACCCTCTCTCAGGGCAGTGCTATCACACCGCAAAACGCCGTACCTTGTGCGCTCTCTCAGGGCACTGCTATTACACCACAGCATGCCGTACTTTGTACCCTGTCTCAGGGCACTGCTATCACACCACAGCACTCTGCACCTTGTCACACCACAGTACACAGTACCTTGTACCCTCTCTCAGGGCACTGCGATCAGAGTACACTCACAGTATTCTCAGTGCTATACAGCTTCCATCTTGTACCCTTTCTGAAGGCACCGCTATCAGAATACACCACAAGGTACACTCAGTGCTTTACAGCTTCCATCTTGTACCCTTTCTGAAGGCACCGCTATCAAAGTACACCTCACAGTATACTCAGTGCTTTACTGCTTCCATCGTGTACCCTTTCTGAGGACACTGCTATCAGAGCACACCCCGCAGTATACTCAGTGCTTTACTGCTTCCACCTTCTACCCTTTCTGAATGCACCTCTATCAGAGTACACCCCACAATATCGTAAGTGCTATACAGCTTCCATCTTGTACCCTTTCTGAAGGCACCGCTATCAGAGTACACCCCGCAGTATACTTATTGCTTTACAGCTTCCATCTTCTACACTCTCTGAAGTCACCGCTATCTGAGTACACCTCACGGTATACTCAGTGCTTTACAGCTTCCATCTTGTACCCTTTCTGATGGCAACGCTATCAGAGTACACCCCACAGTATACTCAGTGCTTTACAGCTTCCATCTTCTACCCTTTCTGAAGGCACTGCTATCTGAGTACACCCCACAATATCGTAAGTGCTATACAGCTTCCATCTTGTACCCTCTCTGAAGTCACCGCTATCTGAGTACACCCCACGGTATACTCAGTGCTTTACAGCTTCCATCTTGTACCCTTTGTGAAGGCACCGCTATCAGAGTACACCCCACAGTATCGTAAGTGCTATACAGCTTCCATCTTGTAGCCTCTCTGATGGCACCGCTATCAGAGTACACCCCACAGTATCGTAAGTGCTATACAGCTTCCATCTTGTACCCTCTCTGAAGTCACCGCTATCTGAGTACACCCCACGGTATACTCAGTGCTTTACAGCTTCCATCTTGTACCCTTTCTGATGGCACCGCTATCAGAGTACACCCCACAGTATACTCAGTGCTTTACAGCTTCCATCATGCTCCCTTTCTGAAGGCACCGCTATCAGAGTACACCCCGCAGTACACTCAGTGCTTTACAGCTTCCATCTTGTACACTTTCTGAAGGAACTGCTATCAGAGTACACCCCACAGTACACTCAGTGCTTTACAGCTTCCATCTTGCACCCTTTCTGAAGGCACCGCTATCAGAGTACACCCCACAGTATACTCTGTGCTTTACAACTTCCATCTTGTACCCTTTCTGAAGGCACTGCTATCAGAGTACACCTCACAGTATACTCAGTGCTTTACAGCTTCCATCTTGTACCCTTTCTGAGGGCACTGCTATCAGAGCACACCCCGCAGTATACTCAGTGCTTTACAGCTTCCACCTTGTACCCTTTCTGAAAGCACCGCTATCAGAGTATACCCCACAGTATACTCAGTGCTTTATAGCTTCCATCTTGTACCCTCTCTGAAGGCACCGCTATCAGAGTACACCCCAAAGGAAACTCCGTGCTTTACAGCTTCCACCATGTACCCTTTCTGAAAGCACCGCTATCAGAGTATACCCCACAGTATACTCAGTGCTTTACAGCTTCCATCTTCTACCCTTTCTGAAGGCACTGCTATCTGAGTACACCCCACAATATCGTAAGTGCTATACAGCTTCCATCTTGTACCCTCTCTGAAGTCACCGCTATCTGAGTACACCCCACGGTATACTCAGTGCTTTACAGCTTCCATCTTGTACCCTTTGTGAAGGCACCGCTATCAGAGTACACCCCACAGTATCGTAAGTGCTATACAGCTTCCATCTTGTACCCTCTCTGAAGTCACCGCTATCTGAGTACACCCCACGGTATACTCAGTGCTTTACAGCTTCCATCTTGTACCCTTTCTGATGGCACCGCTATCAGAGTACACCCCACAGTATACTCAGTGCTTTACAGCTTCCATCATGCTCCCTTTCTGAAGGCACCGCTATCAGAGTACACCCCACAGTACACTCAGTGCTTTACAGCTTCTATCTTGCACCCTTTCTGAAGGCACCGCTATCAGAGTACACCCCACAGTATACTCTGTGCTTTACAACTTCCATCTTGTACCCTCTCTGAAAGCACCACTATCAGAGTACACCCCACAGTATACTCAGTGCTTTACAGCTTCCATCTTGTACCCTTTCTGAGGGCACTGCTATCAGAGCACACCCCGCAGTATACTCAGTGCTTTACAGCTTCCACCTTGTACCCTTTCTGAAAGCACCGCTATCAGAGTATACCCCACAGTATACTCAGTGCTTTATAGCTTCCATCTTGTACCCTCTCTGAAGGCACCGCTATCAGAGTACACCCCACAGTACACTCAGTGCTTTACAGCTTCCATCTTGCACCCTTTCTGAAGGCACACTCTGTGCTTTACAGCTTCCATCGTGAGTATCAAATATTGCAGTTGATGACCCTGCATCTGCAGTGCATCGACAAGGTAATACCTGCTCAAACAATCTCAGGGTAAAGCAGGACTCCAAACATTTATGTGTCCCTCCCTCCCCCTCCAAGAGGCAGATGATATTGACCTGCAACCCACACATCAATCAGGAAGTGATGGTACCTCCCACTAACAATATAAAACTGAATCCACTCACCTGATGTTTTCTTCCTCGAGTAGACAACCCAAACAACAGCAGCGGGCAGTCCAATACCCAAGAGGGCTCCAATGACGCCGCCGATAATTACCCCCATTGGAGGAGATTTCTGGGTAGTGTGCTACTCGCCGAAAAAGTGCTTCAACACCCCATCAATGGTAGCAAGCGCTATATAAATGCAAACCTTGTTCCATCTTCTATCCCTCCACTATCTTTCTCAATCCAAATAACTGACTAACATATCCAGCACCCAAATTATTTTCATATTTTCACTATACTAATTCAACACTAATCCTTTATGGGTTCCGGATTAGTGTGCTACTTGCCTAAAAACAATTTGACTACTCATCAGGGGTAGTAAGCGATATATAAATGCAATTACAATACATACAATACAATACATCTTACTAGAACCTGGTCCAGAAAGGCACAGAGTGTTTCAGCTAAGCAGCCAACCAGAAAAGTGGAAACATGGGGGCCGATTGTCATTGGCCATAGACTAGTCATTTAGATTGGTAAAACACAAGACTGTTACAATTGTGGGCAGTTCTGAGATTTGTTTATGCATCTGGGGCTGAAGACTGATTAGTGAAATAGTGCATTCAGCGACCCTGCATCAGCAGTGCGTCAACGAGGAAATGCTGCTCCACCCACCTCAGAGTAAAGGAGGCCGGTCTCCAAGCATGCATGTGTCTCCACCCCTACTCCTAATGACAGATGGTATTCACCTGCATCTCTGCATATGAATCAAGATGTATTGGTACATTCCACTCACAGTATCAAACTGAATCCACTTACCTGACTTTTTCATCCTCGAGTAGACAACCCAAGCGACAACAGCAAGCACTGCAGCAACCACGACAGCTCCAATGACGCCTCCGATAATTACCCCCATTGGAGGAGATTTCTCTTCTGTGGGACAGAGACGGATAGGAGCAGAGTTACAGGACAGAAATCACTTCAAAGATATGAATTATGATGCAGTGAAACTAATGCCTACCAGGTATGAATATCGTTGTGAGTAAAGAGGCAGCCAGAGTGATAACCTGGCCTAGGAACTGAAGTCTGATCCTACTACAGCCCAAGGTATAGTCGGTGCTCTGTAACTCTCCGACCTGCACTCCTATCACACTACAGTGCTCAGTATACTCACTGCTTTGTAGTCTTCGAGGTGGCACTAGTCTGTCACACCAGCCCATGGTTTACTCCACACTATAACCTTCCTCTCAGGGCGCTGCTATCACCAGAGCCTACAGTGTACACAGCAGTGCCCGGAGAAAGGCCACACGGCACTATCACCTCACAGCCAATGGTACACTCCACGCTCTGTAGCTTTCCTCAGGGCCCTGTTAAACCACCACTGGCCGCACTTTACTCACTGCACTGGGCCCTTTCTCTCACACCTAAGCCCCCATCCGCTCCTTCTGACTAGCTCCATCATTAATGGCTGCAGCCAGGTAAAAAGTGGCGGCATAAGACTGGCTTCCTGCATCATCTGCTGTCTTGGGGCGAGGGCCCTGGAGACAACTGTAGAGGTCAACCTCCAGATAAACAGCAATAAGGCCAAACTGACAACTTCCCTGAAACAATTTCGCAGTGTGGAATTCTTCTCTGTTCACAGCATTCTGTTATCTAGGGGTTGGGTCCAGATTTTGCTGACTCAGTAAAACAGTTTTATTTTTCGATTGTTTTTATCAAGGAGATTGGGGGAGGAGTTAAGGTGTGAATCTAAAAGAGTTACAAGCCACAAAAGAAAGGGAAAAGGTTGGCCTGTAACCATCTGTTCACAGTGTAGTCCTGTAGCTCTGCATACTCCAGCCATCTAGTTTTTGTCTCAGATGCTTGGAAGTTGTGTTTCTTCGAAGAAGATTTAGAGTCGCAAGATTTGCTGTAGCTCTACCCATCATCCACAATGTGCATGGGCACTGGCTCCATCTTAGATTGTGTTTTTCACACACTGGATGTGAATGTATATGGAATGTGGACTGAGACTACTGCGGTGCACCATGTGTATGGTGCATTGTTGAGTGTGTAATAAAAGGAGAGATCTGTAACTATTACAAGCTTCCAGGGAGGAGGGCGGGTGAATCTACAGCACTACATGCTATAAATAGATACTTACAGGGGAAGTAACATTTTCTGTTCGTAGAGCCTGTGGCTGCTGATACACATGCACTGCACAGACTATAAAACAGAACCCTCAAAAAGCGGTGGTTAGTAAGTTGATGTCTGGAGCAGGAGTCTTAGAATTGTCTGGCCCACCAAAGCCTGGTGTCAGGCTGAGATGACCACACAATAATGCTTGCTAAAAGTGTGTGTTGGTGACCAGGTGGTCTCTTTACAAATGTAGGCTGGTGCAATGTTTCCTAAGAAAGCCATGGTTGATCCTTTCTTGTGGGTGGAATGTGCCTTGGGGTACGGGTAAGCCTATCTTGGTTTTATGATAGCAAGTGTGGACACTGGTGACTATCCATCTTGCAATCCCTGCCTTGGAACCTGAATGACCTGTGAGAGGTTTCACACAGGCTACAGAGCTGATGAGAGTTACAAGAAGCCTTGGGTCTGTAAATTTAGCACATAACAGCTCTCTTGGTATCTAGTGTGTGCAAAGCTCTTTCCGCCATTGAGTCTGGCTACAGAAGGAAGACTGGGAGTTCTATGATTTGATTAAGGTGAAGCCTCCTCTGGGAGGCACTTAAGATTGGTTCTGAGAACACTCCTATCCTCTAGAACATGAATGAAAGGCTCTTGTATGGGGGGCACTTGCAGCTCCCTAATGCGCCTGAGTGATGTTATGGCAGCTAAGAAACCCGCCTCCCAGGAAAGAAACTGTAACGGGCAAGAGCCTCCTGGGGAGTTTGTTGCCGTTCCGCCTGAGAGTTTGAGGTATTAGACAAAGAAAGGCCTTTTTAAGGCCCTCCATTAAAGCTTTGACTACTGGCATTCTAACGAAGGATGAGTGTTCCATCTTTTGCACATTTTGCATACTAGCTGCTGCAGCAGCAGGTTTTATGTGTTTTGACATGAAGGTGTAAAACTAGAACATGATGCCCTAGACCTCATCCTACACAGGGTCTTGATTTTTGTAAAGGCAGTAATGACAAATCGCTAGGTTAAGCCGCATGGGGTCTGATCTGACCCAGTCTCTGGGTGAGAAGGTCCAGTCCGAGCGGGAACTCCTCGTGTGGCTGATGGACATTTCCTGAAGCATGGCGTGCCACAACTGTCCGGCCCAGGTCAAGGCCACTAGTGTGAGAGTCATGGATGCTTGCCTCATCTTACAATGTACAGGAGGAGAAGGAGAGGAGGAAAAGCATAGGCCAGGATCTCTGACCAGCTGATCCATATTGCACTGCCCATGAACTTTGTTTGCAGGAACCTGGAGGTGAAGTTTGTGCATTTTCGAGGTGAAAAACAAGTTTATTTGTGGGGTGCCCCAGCGCTGGCAGAACTTGTGGAGGACTGAGGGGTGGACTTGTTGATGTGTCCTGTTGAGTATGTGAGTTAAATGGGAGTGCATAACCCTACTGGATGATCTTTAGTATGCAATGGAATGCCGCCTTGGGAGAAAATGCATGGATCTCTCTTCCACATGCTAAGGGCATTCAAAAGCCGGTTCATATCACAGGGGAGGGATCGAGAAGAGCATAGGTAATGGTGCTCTGTGTGATGTCCGCTTGATCCCCATCCACGAAAGGGCTGGGGTGGCTGTTGCGGGGGTGGATGGGTCTGATGTTTTCTGCATGCCAGCCCTTTGCAGTGACCTTGGAAGGAGTGAAACTGATGGGGAAATTGACCAGCAGTGCTGGAAAGGCCCAAGGAACGCATTGTGACTCTGCTTCCCTTAAAGTATTTGAGGGCAGAGACAGCCTTCTGACCAAACAGGCGAGACCTGCCGAAAGACATCCCTCGCCTAAAACAATCAGATATGTCAAGGTCAGCCCTAATTACACACTTGGTGATATCCTGGCCGCCCAGAATGGTTTGAGCCAAAGAGGCCCGAAACCCATCTGAGCCTAACAAGCATATATACCGCATTGACCGACCACACTGCTAAGCTAGCCAATGAGAACATCCACTTCCTGAATGCCTGTATCCTTTTTAACTCCCTGTCTGGAATTGTGGGGAACAAATTATGATTTACCTTGCTGATGGAAGTCTGGACCACCAAACCCTCAGGAGTAGGATGCTGCATAGGAATCAATGGGTGCCGGTCTGCGGCATGCTATATGATGTATATTTGTAAAGCACACTATCACCAGCGAGGGTTTCCTCAGGTGTGTGTGTGCCTAGGCTGGCCTACGGTAAGTTGGTTAATTGAAACGCCAGGTCTTCAGCTTCTTGCAGAATTTAAGAAGAGAGGAGGAGGCTCTGATGTGCAGTCGGAGCCGTTCCACGCTTTAGGAGCGATGTAAGAGAATGTCCGTTCTCCTGATCTGGTTCTGTGTATGTGCTGGATGTGTGTGTGAGTAGTTGTCCTACGTAGCAGAGGTGGTTGGTGGTTGGTGGAAGGAGATCTGGCTGTTCATGTAGGTGGGGCCCAAGTTGAGTAGGATGCTGCATAAGAAAATCCAGATCACCAGGTCTACGTCATGTTATGTAATGTGTATTTGTGAAGTCCACTATCACCCGCTAGGGATATTTAAAGCTGTGCTGGCATCTTGTTCTGTATTTCATACACCAACATTTTGAAAACAGAAAGAGGGAGATTTTAAAAATAAACTCAGGGGGACTGTATTTTGCTCGTTGACTTTCACTGAAGCATGGGCAACTTCAAAAATATTCTTGACATAAATATTGAAAGGAAGAATTGTCCTACCAGCCATGGCTCTGAATCGCACACCTCTGTACAGAGTCTTGTCATCTTATACGCCACACTACATTAACTATAACTTGCGCCTTCTCCATGCGCTGGTTATACCTTTGCATATTACATGATTTACACCATGTGAAATCATAGCATTTATAACAACACTTATGAAATCTAACATGACATCATTTCTAACAACAGAGTGCCTGGTCGAGTGACGAGTTACAGTTAATGTAATGTGGCGAGTGAGGTGACTGTGTACAGAGGTGCGCGAGTTATGCCCAATTGAAGGTGGTGCGTAAATGATAAATTTAAGTTATAACGTTTAAGTTGTGTTTGTATAGAAAGAATAAGGAAAATGCTACTTACCCAGTATGCATCTGTTCTTGGCATATAGAGCTGTAGAGACACATGTTGTGCATAGATCACCATCTAGTGTTGGGTCCGGATGTTTGCACTTTGTTTTTCTTCGAAGAAGTCTTTTCAGCCACGAGGTAGGTGACTTCTCCTTTCGTTGAAAGTGCGCATGGGCATCGACTCCATTGTTAGATTGTTTTCCCGCAGGTGATATTGTAGTTCGTAAGTGTAGCAAAAGGAGATGTCCATTAATGTATGTATCTAAGTAAGATGTTACTGCAACAAATATAGGTAGCCGGGGAGGCGGGTGGGCGCATATGACTCTACAGCACTATATGCCAAGATCAGATGCATACTGGGTAAGTAGCATTTTCATTTCGAGGCAAATGAGCTGCAGATCATATGCTGTGCATAGATTACAGAGCAGTTATCCCCCAAAGCGGTGGTTAACCTGTATCTGTTGCAGTGGTTTGAAATCGTGTACCTAAAACTGCCTGGCCCACACTAGCTTGCTGTCTTGCTAACACATCTATACAATAGTGTTTTGTAAATGTATGAGGTGTAGACCATGTTGCAGCTTTGCATATGTCATCTATGAGTATATTCCCCTAGAATGCCATAGAAGCCCCCAATTTGCGTATGGAGTGTGCTCTAGGGGGAACTGTTAATGTTCGTTTTGCTTTTGCATAACATATTTGAATGCACTTGACTATCCACCTTGCAATCCCTGATTTTGATATGGGATTGCCTTTGTGTGGTGAAGCAAAAGTAACAAATAGTTGGTTTATAGCACGGAAAAGTTTTGTCCTTTCTATGGAATAAAGCAAAGCTCTCTTCACATCTAATGTGCGTAGGCATGTTCTGCCACTGAATCTGGTTGAAGGAAGAACACAGATAACTAAACAGATTGATTGATATGAAAAGCAGAAATTACTTTAGGAAGGAATTTAGTATTAGTCCGAAGTACCACTTTGTTTTGGTGCATTTGTAAAAATGGTTCTTCTATAGTTAATGCCTGAAGCTCACCCACCCGTTGAGTGATGTGATAGCAACAAGGAAAGCAACTTTCCATGTGAAAAATCATAGTTCACCTTCCATAAATGCTTTTATAACAGGCCCTCTAAAAAGAGATAGATGTTGTCTATTCTGGAGGTATGCAGCTATTGCAGCCAGATCTAAGCGTATGGACGTGTATGCTAAATTGGAACATTGTAAATGTAACAAATAACATATAATGTTTTGGACAGAAGCATTGAGAGGGTTGATGTGGTTGTTATTACAATATATCACAAACCGCTTCCACTTTACTGCATGGCAGGCTCTTGTGGTAGGACGTTTAGCCTCCTTGATAATATTCATGCAGTCTGGCAGTAGATTAGGATAGCCAAACTCTAGGACATCAGGTGCCAGATCGCAAGATTGAGTTGACTGGGGTCTGGATGACTTATGTCTCCATGGCTCTGTGTGAGGAGATTAGGTGTAAATGTAGTTTTTGGTGAGGAACTACTGAGAGTTCTAATAGGGTTGTGAACCAGGGTTGACGTGACCACGTGGGAGCAACTAGGATTAGCATCAGGGACGCTTGTTTGAGTTTCCGAACCACTAATGGAATGAGTGGGAGAGGCGGAAAAGCATAAGCAAATATCCCTAACCAATTGATCTATAGTGCATTGCCTTTTAACAATGGGTGTGGATACCTGGATACGAAGTTTGGGCATTTTGCGTTTAGGTGTGTGGCGAACAGATCTATGTCTGGGAAGCCCCACATTTGAAAGAATGGGTGGAGAACTTGAGGGTGTAGTTCCCATTCGTGGATTTGTTGTGTTTGACGACTGAGCATACCTGCTATCTGATTGTTTACTCCTGGAAGGTGTTCCGCTAGGAGAAACATTTTGTGATGTATGGCCCATATCCAGATGGTCTGTGGTAACTGTGACAGCTGAAGAGTGTGTCCCCCCTGTTTTTGTATGCAGGACATGGCTGTTATGTTGTATGTACGAATTAGGACAGTTTTGCCTACTAGCTGAACTTGAAATGCTTTAAGCGCTAGAAAAATTGCTAGCAGTTCTAGATGTTTTATATGAAGCTGTTTCTGCTGCAAACTCCCAATACCCTGAATTGTGTGGGTTTGAAGAAGCACTCCCCAACCTATTAGTGATGCGTCTACTGTTAGCACTATGTGGAACCGGGTCGCTGAAGGGCCGCCCTTTTAAAAGGTTTTGTATGGTCCACCACTGCAGAGAGCGATGGGTGCGGCCGTCTATCAACACTAGATCTGATAACTGACCCTGAGCCTGGTTCCACTGACGTGCTAAGCATTCTAGCAGGGGACGCATTTGAAGTCTTGCGTAGGGGACTATACAAAAGCAAGACACCATAATTCCCAGTAGTTGCATGGATACCCGAGCTGGTAAGGAGTGTTGAGGCTGAAACTGAGACATCAGGGTTTGTATAATCCTGACTCTTGCTGGAGTTGGGTATGCTTGAGCTTTTTGTGTGTCTATAGTAGCTCCTAGATATGCTTGAGATGGGGATGGTTGGAGATGGGATTTGGACAGATTCACTGTGAATCCCAGATCGAGGAGCAAATGCACTGTTTTTTGTGTGTGGCATAGACGGCTGTCTTTCGAGCTGCCTTTTATGAGCCAGTCGTCCAAGTATGGGGAGACATAACGCGTTGTCTTCGTAGATGGGCTGTGACTACTGCCAAGTATTTTGTGAAAACCCTGGGTGCAGTCGTTACCCCGAATGGGAGCACCTTGAATTGATAATGTTGGCCTGCTACCACAAACCTGAGGTATTTGTGGTGCGCAGGGTGAATTGGAATATGGAAGTAAGCGTCCTTTAAATCCAGAGTAGAGAGAAAGTCGCCTTGCTGAAGTAGGGGAACTACTTGATGGAGTGTTACCATAAGAAAGTGGTCCGATTGAATGTATAGATTTAGTTTTCTGAGGTCTAATACGGGCATGAGAGAGCCATCCTTTTTGGGAATTAGGAAGTAGAGGAAGTACACCCCTGCTCCTTGGTATGTTAAAGGGACTGGTTCTATTGCATCATTTTGCAACAAAGAGAGAATCTCTTGTTTTAGAAGGGTGAGATATTGTTGTGACATGAGGTTTGGTCTTGGAGGAATATTCAGAGGAGTGCTTGAAAGCTCCAGGCAGTAACCAGATAGGATAATTTGTAGAACCTATGTGCCTGATGTAAATGTATTCCAAATGGGTAGAAAATGGGAAAGACGTCCCCCGACTGGAGTGGAATGATCGGGGGTATGGAAAAGAAGTCACTGTTTGGGGTTTGCATGGGAAAGTGCGTGTTGAATTACCTCTGCCTCTTCCCTTGCCGTTGTTCCCTCTATATCCCCCTCTAAAATAATCACTTGGAGAGGAGGATTGATTGTTACCCTTGTAAGAGGAGGGGGGATTCTCTGTAGACACATTTTTGGAGCCACCTCTATAGAATGAGCAACGAAAGGAACCTCTGTTAGAAAGTGATTGTAAGGCCCACAAGGACTTAGCAACTTAGTTATCCTTTTACATCTTTACTAGTGTGGTATCGACAGCTGGACGAAAGTGATGTTCTTTGTCAAAAGATTGATTAAGAATAGAGGTTTGTACCTCGAGCTTGAATCCTGAAATTCTTAACCAAGCGTGTTTACGGAGCAGTACACTTGTTTTTACTGCCCGAGCTGCAGTGTCTGCCTGACCTAGTGCACACCTGATAGAGGTATTAGTTATTAATTTACCTTCTTGAATAAGGTCACTGGCTTTAGTCTTATGCTTATTAGGAAGAAATTCAATGAGCTTTTTGAGTTCATCATAATGAGCCATATGATACCTTGCCAATAGTGCTTGAGCATGGGCAATGCGCCAATGATTAGCAGCTTGTGAGTCTATCCTTTCGCCCGAAGCATCAAGTAATTTGGACTCTTTATCAGGAGGAGGGGCATCACCTGTTTGTGGGTCAGCTCTCTTAAGAGCATTGGAAACAACCAGAGAGTCCAATGGTAATTGGCCTTTTATATACATAGGGTCATTAGGTGCATATTTGTATTTTTTCTCTACCCTGGGAGTGATGATCCTAGCTCTTACAGGGTCTTTAAAGATGTCATCAGTGTGTTTAAGTATACCCTTTACCATGGGTAATGATAAACAAAATATCCTCCTCTAAACTCTCTTTATGACGCTCTACTCCATGATATTGTGCTGCTCTGTTAAGGAGCTCAATGTACCCAATGTTATCATCTGGAGGCGAAGGCCTGGATGGATATAGGTCAGGGTCACTATCTATTTCAGGGTAATTCAAATTATCCCATGGATCAGGATCTTGTGGTGAATCCTGTGGTGCATAGTCATCTATATCCCCATCCCCTGTACCTTGTGGGTCAGGTGATGGTGGTGTAGGGGAATGTGTAGGTGTAAAAAAGTACATTTTGATCAATGGGTGAAGAAGGTGGAATATATGGCGGAGAAGGGTTAGTACCCACATTTTTCCTTTTTATAGGAATATGGTAGTCTTCTTGTAAGGTCATTTTCCTTTTCTCAGGAAGTTTGGCCTGAATATGTCAATTTTCTGGGTTATCCACAATCTCCTCCTGTTTCGGATCCGAAGGTGGAATATTGGTCCGAGGCTGTTTAGTTGCAGTACTTTCTTTAGATGCTGGTTTTGGCATCGAAAGTTTCAACTCCAAAGTTTTCGGTTCCGAAGATTTAGCCTTACGCACCAGTGGCACGGAGACCAGAAGGTGTTTTGATTTCGACGCCGAAGGATTCAGGTCGGCGCCGGCATGGGGACGGGTAGAGCTTGGGCCGGAAGGCTGTTCTTTATGTTTCGGGGCCGAACCCGAAGGTGGGGTGCTCAAAACTTTTTCTCAGTGCCGACCTTGGCCCAAAGGCAGAGGAGGGACCAGAGCCTCTGCTGGTACATTTTGTGACAAAGCAAACACAAGGAGATGATGGCCGGAGTGCTGAAACTTTTCAGACACTCACCCCAGGCACAGGGTCAAGACTGATTTGCATATAGCTGTGTCTGAATTGGGGTGGTAAAGTGAGCTAAAGAAGGATGATGGATTCAACCCAGATCTGTGACTGGGGGAGAGTGTTTGAAAAGTTTCAGCACTCCGTCCATCATCTCCTTGTGTTTGCTTTGTTCGCCCTAAGTTGTCAGGGTATGCCCAGACGTGGGTCCCTTGCTCACTTTGCCACTGGATTCAAGATAGCCTGGCTCATGAGGGCTGTTAGCCCGAAATCGGTCCAGGATGCTTGTTTCCGTTCCAGGGAAGACATGGCTTGGCAGTTCGGGCTGGACTGTTCCCATGAGGCACAGGGTCAAGACTGATTTGCATATAGCTGTGTTTGAACTGGGGTGGCAAAGTGAGCTAAAGAATGATGATGAATTCAACCCAGATCTGTGACTGGGTGTGAGTGTTTGAAAAGTTTCAGCACTCCGTCCATCTTCTCCTTGTGTTTGCTTTGTTCGCTCTAAGTTGGCAGGGTATGCCCAGACATGGGTCCCTTGCTCACTTTGCCACTGGATTCAAGCTAGCCTGGCTGATGCGGGCTGTTAGCCCGAAACCGGTCCCCGGATGCTTGTTTCTGGTCCAGGGAGGACATGGCTTGGCAGTTCGGGCTGGACTGTTCCCATGAGGCACAGGGTCAAGACTGATTTGCATATAGCTGTGTTTGAACTGGGGTGGCAAAGTGAGCTAAAGAATGATGATGATTTCAACCCAGATCTGTGACTGGGGGTGAGTGTTTGAAAAGTTTCAGCACTTCGTCCATCATCTCCTTGTGCTTGCTTTGAAACATTTCGTGACGTCGAGCCTAACAGTCACAGAGCGTCTTTTTCGATCGAAACGACTGACACGCCTCACAGTCTCTCTCGTCGTGTTCCGGGAATAGGCAAAGGTTGCACACTTTGTGCAAGTCAGTGTGCGGAAACTTAGCACGACATCCTGGACAGAACTTAAATGGAGTCCGATCCATCAGCTGCTACCGATCCTGGCGCGGATAGGGCCAACGGCCTTCCATGAATCTTCCGATCCAAGTTTTTCGAGTGTAAACGATACGCGGAGAATGGGAAACGTGATCGATAATGCCCTGGTGGGCATTCTAATATATAGACCCCCGGACCCTGCCGGGAGGTTTTTAGCCTCAATTGGTGACGCTGTTTCACCTTTTGTCATGAAACACAACCATTGATTGGTATTAGGTGATTTTAATATGCATATGGATACACCGGAAGACGTAGACTCAACCAGACTACAAGAGTAGCTGGAGATGCTAGAACTGGCTCCTTATGTACACTCCCCTACTCATGAAAAGGGTCATACCTTAGATCAGATCTTCTCCACGGTCAAATTAGGAATGAGCCAACCACTTCCCCTTGTGTGGTCTGACCACTTCCTCCTGGATTATTTAATTAAGAAGGAATCAAATCATCCCAAGGCCTCCAGGAAGTCCAAGATTAGGAATTGTAGACCTTTTTACTTAATTACATCTAAGGCACTGAGTAATGCCATCAATAAGCATCCGATATCTCTTAGTGGGGATCTAGAGGCGGATGTCGAGGGCCTGGACACCTGGCTCCAGCTCCGGGCAGGGGAACTTGCACCCCCTGTCTCACGTCTTGGGAAGCCCAGTCCTCTGCCCCTTGGTTTACAACTGCCCTTAAAGAAAGTATGAGTACTTGTAAACACCTAGAAAAGACCTGGCGGAAGCATTTTGACCCCAACGACAAAACGATTTATAAACAGGCGTTGAAGTCTTACTATAAACAAGTTCTCGAGGCATAAAAATCTTTTCTCTCCGCCAAAATCGAACTTGCAATGAACAAAAATATGGACATTTTTAAAACAGTCAGCGATTTTTCCTCCCCTGCAGTGGCAGCCAAGCCATTCATTCCTACTGAGGCATGGACTGGCCGCATGGCCTCATACTTTCATGATAAGATCAAAAGCATCCAGGAGTCTTTTCTGACAACACCTCTGGCGCTCAGTGATAGTGGTGTGCCTGACTCCCCACCAACACAAGTAAGAGAACCTTCTTTTGAACAGTTTCCAATGGTCTCCATGGAAAAATCCTTAGAAATCATGAAAGGCCTCAAATCCGGCTCTCCCTCCGACCCATGCCCTGCCTCCATTCTGGCATCAATAGCGGAGATTATTAATCCAGCGGTCAACCAGATCCTTAATCTCTATCTGAAGACGGGTCAGGTCCCACACAGGTGGAAAAGAGTTAAAATGTTGCACCTATTAAAAGAATCAACACTGGACCCAGAGTTAGCCTCTAATTACAGGCCAATATATCTGCTTCCTTTCTTTTCTAAGGCCCTGGAAAAAGTGGTGAATCATGTCACCACCGCATTTGTTGAAACTAACTCATTACTACACCAGAGTCAGTCGGAATTCAGGGCAAATTTCAGCACGAAGAAGGCGCAGCTGGAAGTATCGGAAGCCATAAAGGATGTTGTGGATAGGGGCGGCAAGGCCATACTGATATTGCTGGACTTATCTGGGGCTTTTGACACCGTCCCCAACGACCGATTCCTGCTGAGACTTCGGGAGTGTGAGTTTGAGGGTACAGCATTCAACTGGTTTGCCTCCTTTTTAAAGGACCGCCAGCAAACAGTATGGTCTCCACCTTTTGCTGCCCCTATCCCTCCTTTAGCGGTGGGTGTGCCTCAGGGCTCTATTTTGAGCCCCACACTTTTTAATATATATATGACACCCTTAGCGACTCTGGCCAAGGAACATGAAGCAAAATAGTATTGTACACGGACTATACGCAGCTGCTCTTCACCTGCAATAAAGATACGGATTTTAATGGAGACATGATAACAGCTGTCTAACAGAAGTATTCTCCTGGCTCCAGTGCAACCAGCTCAAATGCAATCCTGGTAAGTCAGAGATCACCTTCTTTGGCCACCGCCCCAGCAACGGCTGGCGCAGTTGGAGGACAGCTGACATGTCCCCCCTACAACTTCCATAAAGACAGTGAAAAATCTGGGGGTGAAGCTGGATGAGAATCTCTCCATGCAGGCACAGATCCAGACAGTGGCTGATTCCTGCTTTGGCATGCTCAAGATGCTAAAGCAGTTTCAGACTCTCCTGCGTATCACCCACAGAAAAATGGTGGTCCGTGCATTAATAGTCTCCAGGTTGGACTACGTGAATGTACTATACCTAGGGTTGCCAGAGTATTTACTGGCAAGACTGCAGGTGGCCCAGAATGCAGCAGCCAGAGCAATACTCATGCTTGGCCGCAGAGCACGTATGTCCACACAGTTGAAATCCCTACATTGGCTCCCAGACCGCAAGAGGGTCCATTTTAAGGCCATGGTTTTGGCTTTTAAGGCTCTCCACGGCATAGGTGCCAGGTACATTGTGAAGAGAGTCCAATTTTACCACCCTCACTGCACACTAAGGTCTTCAGCACTTCAGTTGGCACGAACCCCCAGAAACCTCCGAGCACGGATTGGGGGGACACTCTTTCCAGGTGCAAGCGACGCAATTGTGGAATAATCTGCCGATGGAATTAAGGATAACGCAGGATCTTCTTGCATTCAGGAAATCACTGAAAACTTGGTTGTTTCAGCTTTAATGCTCAATTTGGTGGTCACAGTGCACAGCGAATGCTGTCATCATGCCTCAGCACCGAGACACTCAATTGAGTAGCTCAGCGCTTTAATAATATCCATTTAACATAACAAAACTGTTGAGGGTAGTGGATTGCGCATCGAAGGGGGCCCGAAGAACGGTGCCGAACCGGAGCGCAACAATTCACATCAGAACCCAATGGTAGAAAAAAACAATCTAACAATGGAGTCAATGTCCATGCGCTCTATCACCGAAAGGAGGAGTCACCTACCTCGTGACTGGAAAGACTTCTACGAAGAAAAACAAAGTGCAAACATCCAAACCCAACACTAGATGGCGATCTATGCACAGCATATGATCTACAGCTCATATGCCTCGAACATAAAATTCCTAACTATAACTTATCCTTAACCTTTATTTTTTTCATTACAATTAAATTATTTTATTTTTTTAAATAAAAATGTGTCTTAAATCATAGTACCAAGTGTCATTCAGTTGAGTGTTGTTAAGTGGAGTGCCGTCGAGTATAGAGGATCACAGTGCCATGGAGTCTAGTGTCATAGAGACTTGTGCTGCAGAGTTGAGTGGAGTAGCGTACAGTGAAGTAAAGTGCACAGTGGAGTGGCGTGGTGTCTCATTGAGTGGAGTGGAGTGTCGTACAGTCGTATAGAGTAAACTACAGTGGCACACACCCGGATAGAGTGGAGTTCTACAGACTAGAGTGTTGTGTGGTAGAGTAGAGGGATGCAGAGTGTCGAGTGGAGTAGAATGAATTGGCATATACTGAAATACAGTGAAGTGGCACAGAGTGGAGTGACAGAGTTGAGTCGCATAAGGAGTTGGATAGAGAGGAGTAGCATCAAGTGGAGTAGTCTAGACTGGAGTGGCGTGGAGTAGAGTGAAATAGCATGCAATGGAGTGGTGTGGGGTGGCATACTGTGGCATAGTGAGGAGAGGCGTAGAGTAGAGTGGCATACTGTGGAGTAGCTCAGAGTGGAGTGGCATAGAGCTAGCATAGAGTGGAGTAGCACAGAGTGGACTAGCATAGACTTGAGTGACAGACTGGAGTGGTGTAGAGCGGAGTGTGGTATAGGGGAGTGGCGTAGAATGGAGTGGCATAGAGTGGAGAGGCGTGGAGTGGAGAAGCGTGAAGTGGAATGGCAAACAGTGGAGTTGCGTACAGTGGAACAATGTAGAGTGGAGGGGCGTAGAGTGGAATTGCTGAGTGGAGTAGCGTAGAGTGGAATGGCAAAATGGGATGGCACAGCGTGGAATGGCACAGCGTGGAATGGCGCAGAGTGAAATGGCGCAGAGTGGGGTGGCTTAGAATGCAGTGGCATTTAGTAGAATAGCATATACTGGAGTGGCGTAGAGTAGAGAGGCCTACAGTGGAATAGCATAAAGCGGAATAGCGTAGAGTGGAGTGGCATAGCATGGAATAGCATGAAATGTAGAAGTGTAGAGTGGAATGGCGTACAGTGCAGTGGTGAGAAATGGAGTGGCATACATAGTAACAATGAAGAGTGGTGTACAGTGGAGTGATGTATAGTGGAGAGGAATGGAATGGCATACAGTGGGATAGCATGGAGTGCAGTGGCATACAGTAGAATAGTATATACGGGAGTGGAGTAGACTGCAGTGGCATCCCTTAAGTTGGAGTGGCGTACGGATGTACATGAAATTTGGCAGGAATGTACAATATGGTGTGCAGAGTAACACAAGACAGTGATTTGCGCTGCCTCATGTTTCTCCAGATTTACCAAGATACCAGAGCCAAGCATGAGGGCCTTGTGTTGTTTTGTAAATTTAACTGAAGTATTGAGTTGCCCGTGCGAGACCATGATGGATGCAAGGGTAATGCAATACAGTAATAGATCTGGGCCTTGGTTATACATTGGGTCGTGGTATACCGCGATAACTTTGCGGTATACAGCAGTACATGGTGAGGACAAGCCGGTATATGATTGGCTAATGGCAGTCTTAACAAAATAAAAAGGCAGCCATATTATTTTTACTACACTTTGTCTGTGTTCTAGGTTAAGGCCTTAGATATAGGTAAGTAGTAGGTTTTTTTTGTTGTTCTCTGCCTATTGGCACGTTATTAAAGTGGTAATATGTAAGGAAGTTTATTTATATATATTTTTAAAAGTTTATAGAGTACCGTACTAGTACCTAGTAACTACTATGCTTTTTAAAAAAATGAAAAAACACTATGGTACACTATATGTGTGAAAGATAGTATAGAACAGTGTATTTTACAAATTTCTTTTTTTTTTTTAAACGTTAAGTAACGCAGTACTTCCTAGGTAGTACTGTGGTCCTCCATTATATATTTTTTAAATATATAGAAACTTATAAATAATTTTCCCTACTTATTACCACTTTAATAAAGTGTTAGTAGGTATGGAAAAAATCCAAAACCTAATACATACCTAGATCTCCAACTGCGCTGATACATTGGCACCCCTGAAGAAAGCCCCAGGCAAGCGACACGCCAAGAAAGCCGGATGGTTCTCTCCCGCCCTTAATGAGTCCAGATGCACCTGTAGATGGCTCGAGAAGAGGTGGAGGAGCAGCAAGACCCCGGAAGACCACACAGCCTTCAAGATCGCTGTCACCGCCACCTCATTAGAACAACAAAGGAAGTGGCCCTACAAGAAAGAATCAATGCCAACGCACTCAACAGTAAAGAACTTTTTGCTGTGGTCAAAGAATTCACCAGATCCAGCACTAAAACAGCAGACATCCCACCTGCCCAAGACCACTGCAACAACCTCGGCACATTATTCCACCACAAAATTAAGGAGATATATGACAGCTTCAACATTCTCGAAACTCAAGATTCTCCCACCCCACCGGCAACCACTGCACCCAACGACACCAAACCCCAACACTCCACTCACTGCTGAGGACACCCTCAAGATCATGAAGAACATCCACTTCGGAGCACCCTCGGACCCCTGCCCGCACCACATCTTCACCAAAGCCGGCACCACCATTGCCCCCGAACTCTGCCACACCATCAACTGTTCCATCAACTCTGCCACCTTCCCGGAAGACTGGAAAAACGCGGAGATCAATCCCTTGCTGAAGATACCCTCTGCTGACCCAACGGACCTCTCTCACTTATTCCCTTCCAAACCAAGGTCATCGAAAAGCCATCAACCCGCAACTTTCTGAGTTCATCGAAGTGAACCACATCCTGGACCTCTCCCAATCCAGCTTCCGAAGCAACCGCAGCACCAAGACCGCCCTCCTCGACACCACAGGTGACGTCCGCCGCCGCCTCCTACACAGAGGCAAAACTGCAGCCTTCATCCTCCTGGACCTCTCGGCCGCCTTCGATATCGTCTCTCACCACACCCTATGCGCAAGACTCCACGATGCCGACATCTGCGACAAAGCCCTGGAATGGATGAGCTCCTTCCTCACTGGCCGAACACTGTGAGTCAGACTACCACCCTTCCACGCTGAACCCACAGATATCTGGTGCGGAGTGCCTTATGGCTCCTCCCTGAGCCCCACTGTCTTCAACATCTACATGGCTCTGCTCACAGCCATCGTCAGGAACCATGAACTCAACATTGTCTCCTATGCCGACGGGACCCAGCTGATTCTCTCCCAAACCATTGAACCAACAGTTGCCAAGAACAACTTCCATGATGGGAGGAAGGCTGTCGCCACCTGGATGAAGAACAGCTGCATCAAGCTCAACTCAGAGAAGACCGAAGTCCTCATCATGGGCTCCACCCCCTCTGCCTGGGATGACTCCTGGTGGGCCGCAGAACATGGAACCCCCCACACCCACATCCACGTACGAAACCTCTACATCATCCTGGACTCCTTGCTCACCAGGAGCCACCAGATCAACGCCATCTCATCATCCTGCTTCCACACGTTATGCCAGCTCCAAAATATTTTCAAGCTCCCCACACACACACCTACAAAGCCCTACATGACGTGGGACATTCGTACCTTAACCACTGCCTCACATTCCACGCACCTATCAGAGACCTCTGCCCAGCCCATGTGGCCTTGGCTACAGTCCCATGTATCCGCAAGACCACGGCTGGAGGGAGATCCTTCTCCTATCTCGCAGCAAATACCTGGAACACCCTGCCTCTCCACCTCAGGCAATCACAATTACTGCCTCAATTCAGGAAGGACCTCAAGACCTGGCTCTTCGACTGAACCACAGCGCCTTCGACGGACCAGCAGTCACTCCCCCAAACACGCAGCTCCTTGAGACCCTTACGGGTGAGTAGTCGCGCTTTACAAGTCACCTGATTGATTGATTGATCTAAGGCCCTAATACAAAACTCAGCCAAAGTGTACTTAAAACAACATGGCTGCCTTTAACTTTTGTAAAGGCAGTCATTAGTCAACTCCATAATGCCTTGTCATTGGCATGTACTGTGTGCAGTACCTTCACGAAATTTTTTGCAAACTTACCGCAAAAACAGATATCTATAATTTAAAATACCTTACAACACTGAAAATACTTACCCTACTTACCTATACTACCAAAAAATGATAAACTGTACACCCTAATCTATAATCCTGCCACATTTCATGTAAATTCAACTGTGCGTCTGCCCGCTATGGGTGAGTACAAAGTCTATGGAAAATGCATTGGTGCCAAAATGTGTTTTGGGACCCCCCCCCCTTTATTCTTTGCACCCTCTTAACAAATCTCCACAAAACTTTGCATCGTCTGCCAATGTAGAAAAAGGAATAGGGCTGCAAACTTTTGTACAGATTTGTCAAAAGGGCGCAAAGATATTAACAGTCGAAAAATTGAGGAAGTCCCATCTCTGGGAATCCTAACTTTAACTACAGAGTTGTTAGCGCCGCTCTGTAACAAAGTTCCTTGATTCCTTTTTTTGCAGGGGACTCTAGGGTGGGGTGACCTGCATGGATCCCACTAGAGTTTCTTATCCAGAATGCCCTTCAAACCTCAATCTTTGGCTAAAATCAAAAAATGTCCTTATACTTCTGTAAGGGAAACTTCTAGAAACTGCAGGAATCCACAACATTTCTACTGCCAAGCATTCCCACAAATTTCCCCATCAAAACGTACTCCACTTGTGCGGCTGGGCCTGGCGTCTGTGACAGGAACAAACCAGGGACCATGCGAAGTCAATATGTGCACCACTGTCACAATCACCTGCTACAGACCAAAGTGCACTTACCATACATCACGGTCACAGTGTCCGGCAGGCTGCTGTGATACACCTCATATTTGTAAATTTTCTCATCATATCCTTCCTGAACTTCCACAGTTTTCTTGGCCTGGTAGGTTCCGTCAGGGTTTGGCAAGAGTTCGCTCGATTCCCAGGGCATCTCTACACCATTCCGGACCCATTTCACCTCAATTTCTCTGGGATAAAATCCATAAGCGTAGCCGGTCAGAAAAGTGTGATCGCCTTTCTTTCTGCGTGTAACCATTGTTTGAGGAGCAACTGGAAGGAAACACAAAAAGTAGAATTACACAACAATCACAACATTGGGTTCTACCCAGTACATTATTTGGAAACACATACCAGTGACACTTTTCTTCAGCACATGCTTTGACTACCCCCTTTTCCGACACTTCCAGGACGCCATGTGCACCTGCACAAAGGTGGAACCTGGTTAGAGGGGCTGCTAGAAGAAGCCTCACCACAGTCATTTTGGATCACAGGCTCCACTACATTGGTAGCTCCATCCTACTAAGAGCTGAGGATGCTACTAGGAGCTCAAGGAAAGGACCAAAGAAGGTGACCGATGTTGGGGCCCACCCACAGAGGCTCGATGGAGGGGAAACAAGATGAAGATTACAGGGAACCTCACATTTAGCCCTTATAATTAATTTATCACACTGCAACTTTAGCTGTGCTGCACTGAAAGGACTGTGTTTAGTAAGAATCAGAAAACCTAATTGTTTCTATGAACTGAGCTCATGCAATTATTTTAAGAGTAAGACAGACAAATATTGTTTGAAAAATATGATCAAGTGAGCTCCCCGTCAGCATGTTTCCTGTTACCGTACCTTGGCTGTGACAAATGGGAGGGGATAATTTTAAGGCTTAGACAAAACTCCTTGAGGGGGAGCGACTGTATCAGATAAGATGTTACTAGCTTAAGGTGACCCTAAGAAAGGATCAGACATATCAACAGACGGGCGAAATGTGACAAAGGACCAGGTCCTCAAATCCACCAGTACACAGGAACAATCAGAAATGCTTGTATGTGTGATGATAAATACAGCAACGAGTAACAGGCTCACACACTTACAACTATGAGCAATAAACCTGCACTTCTAACTACAGATAATAAACACACACAACCGTGAGTAATAAACTCTCCAACAACTGAGAATAAACTCACATTTACAACTAATAAATTCAGACAGATGAATAATGCATCACTATTTATCTAGAGCACAGGAACACCCATCAAAGTGCCCTTTCACAGGGATGATAAGTGTGGTGACCAGAAGAAAAGGTGCAACTATAGAATCAACGTAATGTGAGCTATTGGCGGCCCTGGCGGGGGGGTTCCTGTTTGGCCCTGGATCGTGGTCTCTTTCCCCCTCCTCCCTACGACTCCGGCCGCACATTTCGGGCGGCGATAACTTGTCATATGCCGAGTCTCCACGCTAGCTGCCTGTCCCTGCTGACTTACTGCTCCCCGATTTAGCTTGATGACTTCCCACTGTGGAGCCTACTTGTGGGGGCGTGAGGAATCCTTGACTACCAGGAGCCGCCATGGGCAGAGCGGACAGATTGGCAAAGGCCCCAGCCACCCAGACGAAGATGGACCGCTTTACTACCTCAGAGGTGGGGGCTACTGGGGGTGTGGTTGAACCAGGGGCCCGCCCGTCCGCAGACTTGGCCACCATCCTCCAGGCCATCCACTCATCCCAGACCTCGGTGGAGGGAAAAATCGCAGAAGTACGAGTCGACTTGACTCATTCGGCAGGACCTCCTTAACGCCACTGCCCGGAATACAGAGACTGAAACCCGTATCTCCACTGTTGAAGATGACGTTCAGCAACTTAAGGGGCAGGTGGCCCGTCTTCAGTCGCAAGCTCAGGAGCTCCACCGCCGGGCAGAGGATGCTGAAAACAGATCTCAACGCAATAATCTCCACCTGGTGGGCTTTCCGGAAGGAGTGGAGCAGGGCCGTGCGGTGGATTTTCTGGAGAAGTGGCTGTGGTCGTTGGTCCCGAGGGACTCTCTCTCTCCATGGTTTGTGATCGAGCGGGACCACCGGTCTTTGGCCCCGAGGCCGGTGCCGAGTGCGCCCCCCCGCCCATTCATCATGCGTATTCTCAATTTCAAGGATCGTGACACTGTCCTGGCCAAAGCCCGCGAGGTCCAGGGCCAGCGCCGCTCCTTTGGGGAGGTCAAGCAAAAGCGGAGGGCACTCAACGTTCAATACCGGCTTCTCTTCCCGGCTCGCCTGTGCGTGGTGTTTGCGAACAAGACTCTTTGACGATCCGACGGTGGCCTGGACCTGGGCGACGGAGGAGCACCCTCTGAGGGCTGGAGATCGGGTGCTGGACCAGGGGAAGGTGGAAGGCGGTCCTGACCTCCACTTTCGAGCCATGGTCAAAGTTCTGTACGCCCTCCCGAGGGCTCGTGTTCTAGTAAATTGGAGTCCTGTCGGAACACTTCTCGGTCTGCAGGGGGACGAGGCAGGGTTGCCCCCTCTCTCCCCTGCTTTTTGCTTTAGTGATGGAGCCCTTGGCGACCTTGATGCGGTCTTGCGAGCGGGTGCGGGGATGGGAATGGCCTGGCGCTGAACCGGATAAAATCGCCCTCTACACGGACGACGTCCTCATCTATTTGGTGGATCCTGCCCGGTTCGGGCCCCACTGTTTACGTATCCTGCAGTCCTTCGAACAGGCATCAGGCCTTCGTTTGAATCCCAACAAATCGGTCCTGGTTTCCCTTCACCTCTCACGGGAATGTTTTGACTGGCAGTCTGAAATACCTTTACGTCGTCAATCATTCAAGTACTTGGGGATCTGGGTGACCATGTGTACTGCTCGATTTTCCCGGCCTTCTTGTGTTGAAGGGTGATTAATGTGACTTCAGTCTCTTACCATCCAAGTCTAAGGGTTAGAGTAGTGAATGGAGCCTATTTACTAGGCACTTCGACATGATCCTGTGCTCTTCCCCGTGGATCAGGGCTTGCACACATGGCCTAGGGGATAGATTCGTTAGTATTAGGGATAACCTGTCCTGTAGGGAGGGTATTTCATGGAGCCGTGCTGAATTCAGGCCTGGTAGGCCTTAAACGGGAGAGACTCCATCTTTCTTTCTGCTCCGGCAGCTTGGGATGCTTCTAGGTCAAATGTAATGTTTTAGTTATGAGGTGTTATTCGCTTGGAGAGAACCGGTTCAGGCCGGCCCTTATCGAAGGATTGTATTTTTCTTCATGCCGAAGACACTACATCAGGCCGGCCGGCTGGGAACGTGTCCTTGGTAAGGGGAGGTACAAGAATTTGGTGGGCGGCAGGTTACGGGCCGGAATTTTCCATGAGGAAACGCACCTCTATATTAGTGAAAGTCCGAGGCAGTTACTTGGCACTTGTTTCAGTCCGTAGGCGGCATCTAGCCGTTAGCAGTAAAGCTTCTACTTATTCCAGGGAAGACAGACGCCATCTTGAAGGCGGAGAACAACCGAGAGACAGATACTCTCCTAGCAGAATAGCCAGAGAGGAGAGAGTAGCCGATAAGGAAGAGGTCCCAGTGACTCGGAGAAGGGTGACTTCCAGGCGAGCCGAGGCACAGACGAGAAGGGAACCTAGATGACCACGGAGTGCAGGCTACACACTACTAAGGTGATGTCGACCCTTTCTTATTAGAGCGTACAACTTAACCTTTCACTTTTCTTTGCAGGTTATGTGTTATATTGTAATGTTATGTGATTGCGTATGTAATGAGTAATAAAGTACCCAGTTTGTAGTGAACCAACATGTGCTGCGTGTTCTTGTACAAGAGGGTAGCCTATTCTTCTAGTCAGCTGTGACTTGACATGAACAGATGTTAACCCTGATCAGGTAAGTGGTAACTGAATAAGGGAGAGAGGAGCCCCTCGAACCAGAGAACAGGCTGTGCTCGAACTGGCAGTCCTTGTGTGATCTGATGAATAGTGAGACTGATTCCCTTGTTGTATGTTATGGTGATCATAGGATGAACTTGTGCTGATACTGCCGTCTGGGTAGAGAGGTCTGGATCCGTATGGGATCGCGAGGCCGCCGATTGTGCTGATACTGCCGTCTGGGTAGAGAGGTCTGGATCCGTATGGGATCGCGAGGCCGCCGATTGTGCTGATACTGCCGTCTGGGTAGAGAGGTCTGGATCCGTATGGGATCGCGAGGCCGCCGATTGTGCTGATACTGCCGTCTGGGTAGAGAGGTCTGGATCCGTATGGGATCGCGAGGCCGCCGATTGTGTCTGAGACTGCCGTCTGGGTAGAGAGGTCTGGATCCGTATGGGATCGCGAGGCCGCCACTTGTGATACTGTCGTATGGGCAGAGAGGTCTGGATCCGTATGGGATCGCGAGGCCGCCACTTGTGATACTGTCGTATGGGCAGAGAGGTCTGGATCCGTATGGGATCGCGAGGCCGCCACTTGTGATACTGTCGTATGGGCAGAGAGGTCTGGATCCGTATGGGATCGCGAGGCCGCCACTTGTGATACTGTCGTATGGGCAGAGAGGTCTGGATCCGTATGGGATCGCGAGGCCGCCGATTATAAGAGGTCTTGGTATATATGAGTAGGAATCCCCTGTCCTTAGGTGGTATATACATGTGGTTACTTATTGTGAATAGGCCCTAGGGAGGGGGTAACGTTCTGGCTGGGTTAGAGAGGCTCTGATGAGCGGGTTCTATCTGATCCGAAAACCCAAGCAGAACATTTGGCGTCACGAACCGTTTACGACACCTGTGTGCGTTGTGGTTGTATCGTGTTTGCTTTCGGCGCGTGCGTGGTTTTGTTTGTATATTATTTGTGGTATAATTGTGTGTATAGTTTTTCTTCTTCTTTCTTTTCTTTTTCTTCTTTCTTTTCCGAGATGTTTTCTAGAAAGTCGAAATCTACTTTTAAGTTGCCCGTTGATATTCCCGGCTGGGATTCAACGCCTTATGAAGCCTTAGCCCTTGAGTGGGCTGATTCTACTGGTTTGAGTGAGAATTGGAATTCTTTTTTGGAGCTGGCGGAGCCGGCTAATGTGATTACTTGTTTACAGAAGGCACCCGTATCGAAGGGTGATGAGATTCCCGTTTTGGGGCGCAGAGGTTGGATTGTTCTATCTGCGTACAGGATTCTGCATGAGAGGTTGTTGAAGTTACAGACATCACATAAGGATGTGGAAGCGAACTTTGTTGAGATTCAGAATGCTCATACTTTGTTGCGGTGTCAAAATAAGTTGCTTGCTGACAAGCTTGAGACTTACCAAACTATTGCCGAAAGGGCGGCTGTGCGAATTGCTCGTTATAAATACAAGAATCGGCGTGGTCGGGTTTCGACGCGAAAGGTGCGTCTGGTCGTGGCAAAAGCCGGACTAGATTGGAATCCTGATGAATGGGATGGTAATATCTGGAACTCGAGTGATTCTTGTTCCTCGGGTGAGGAGTCTGCCAAGCGCGAGTCCTCTCGCTCCGGCCGTGGTTGTAAGTCTGCTTCTTGCGCCTCTGATGGTGCTCCCCGTGATTGCGCTCGTCCTTCGAGTGGGGTCGATGCTTCTTGCACTGATTGTTCCTCTACATGTACTGATCGAGCTCCTTCTGATGCTCGTCCCGCGGTCTCGGTGCATCCGGTTTTTCGACGAAAGTTGCAGCAGGCTCCCAATGCTCCGAATGGTGTTTCTTTAGACTCTTTGGAGGATTTTACTCAACAAGAAATTAGTGATATTTTGCAGCGATTTCGGCAGCGTGCTGGTGAGACCTTACTCACTTGGATAGTGCGCCTTTATGAACTGGGCGCTGCTGGCATTATGTTGGATACTGGCGATTGTTTGAAGTTTTGTTCCTTGAGTTCGGATTCTACTGTACAGGATCATTTTCGTAACTTTCATGGTGGTGGTCAAATTTCTTTGCTTCAATTGGCGACTGAGGGTTGTAATCAAAAATATCCTACTGAGTCTGACTGGCCTGTGAATGACAAACCGTGGTATACTTTGCGCGACGCTGCACAACGTCTCAAAGAGGAGGTGATGAAAACGGCAATTTTTCTGGGTACTGCTGACAGGTTGCTTGATGGTTTGTTGACATCTTCTGTGCGGAATCGTATCATTCGTTCTTCCCCTGTTGCCTATAAGCAGGTCATGATGACTTTATTGATTAATCAGACTGGTAACGTGTTATCTACGGTGCTGGAATCGGTACGCCAACTCGGTGAGTTGGGTGAGTGGTTTAAACCTGAACGGCAGTCCCGGCCTGACACTCGTACTCCTGGTGACAATAAACTTACTAGACGTGATATCTTTTCCGGTCTTATGGCCGATGGTGTGCGGAAGGAGGACATTGACGGTGAGACTACTACTCGTTTGTGGGAAATGTTTCGCAAACGTGGCTTAGATCGCAAGGAGGGTGCCCGGCGTGTTCGGACGACTGAGTGTGATCGTGGTTGTTCTGACGGTAGCGGTGATGACGACCGCCGTGGGCGCTCTGATCGTCGTGATGATCGACGTTATGTACGTGATTTGTCCCCCCGTCGTGAGAGAGACAGAGAGAGAGAGGGGGAAAGAGAAAGGGGGAGAGATGATTATGTTAACAGCAGACGTAGAGATGATAGGGATCAATCCCCTGAGTTGAGAAGGAGAGAGGATCGACACAGTTTGGCCGATCGAAACCCGCAGTACAATGCAGAAGACAGGAATCCATTTCGTAATGGGAATGGATATGAACAGGAGGTATCGATACCTAAGAAACGTGAGAGTCTTTATCCTGATTTATCTTGGTACACAGAATGCAGTAAAAATGACTAGGAAATAGGTCAAGCTCCAGTACACAGATGGGCTCACAGAGATAATAGACCCTATGTAGATATTGATATTTATTGAAGACATCGTAATATCCAAAGGGCCCGAGCATTGGTAGATACAGGAGCGGAGGCCACTCTTATTCATGGAAAATCAAAGAAGTTTAAAGGTCAGCCTTTTACAATTACCGGATTAGGTGGAAAGGAAACTCCCGCAGTTCAAACTTTACTTGAAATGAGAATAGGTAGAATCCCTAGAAAAGAATACTCTGTATTAGTGGTGCCACTCTTAGAATTCATAATTGGAATTGATATTTTGAAAGGAATGACTTTGCATTTAGATGATGGATGTTACCAATTTGGAACTACACATTATATATCGTCCAGGCCTGTACGGGTTGGTCGTTTAAGAATGCCCCCCATAAAAGTTCCCCAGGCGACAAAAGTGGTTTGTCAGAAGCAGTATCGTATTCCAGGTTGTCATGAAGAGATTAGTACCACTATTCAGGAGTTGGTGGATGCAGGAGTTATAACCCCAGTTACTTCTGCTTGGAATAATCCTGTTTGGCCTGTACGTAAGAGTGATAATTCTTGGCGCATGACTGTTGATTATCGAGAATTGAATAAACACACACCCTCTTTGACTGTTGCAGTACCGGATGTTATTACCCTAATTGAAAGAATCCAAAAACATCCAGGTACATGGTATGCGTCCATTGATATTGCTAATGCTTTCTTTTCTATCCCAATTGCCCCTGAGTGTCAGGAACAATTCAGTTTTACGTGGAACGGGCGTCAGATGACGTTTAGAAGTCTTCCTCAGGGCTATGTGCATAGTCCTACGATATGTCACCGGCTGGTGGCAGAGCATTTGGCTGAGGTACCAGTTCAGCCGCAAATTCAGATATGTCACTATATTGATGATATTTTGATCCAAGGCGAAACACAAGAGGAAGTTCAGACCCAATTAGACAGAGTCATTGAGTGCCTGCGTGAGAAAGGTTGGGAAATCAACCCGGATAAATTACAAGGTCCGTCCCAGGCTGTGAAATTTTTGGGTATTAATTGGCATGAGGGGCACCGAGAAGTGATCCCTCAGGTTAAACAGAAAATTCTTGATTTTGCAGTTCCGAGGAATAGGAAAGAAGCCCAAAGCTTCATTGGTTTGTTTGGTTTCTGGCGCCAGCATATTCCTCATTTGAGTCAAATATTGGCCCCTTTGTACCGTGTCACTCGTAAAAAGAACGCATTTGAATGGCAGAAACCACAGCAAGATGCGTTCAGTCTGGCAAAAGAAGCAATTCAGCATGCTCTGGATTTATGGCCTGTATGCGATGGTGATGTGGATTTGAATGTGTCTGTACAAGGCCTTTATGCGAATTGGAGTTTGTGGCAGAAACAAGGCAAGAGTAGATTACCGTTAGGTTTCTGGACCAAAAAGTTACCTGATGCTGGTGAGCGTTATACACCTTTTGAGAAACAGTTACTTGCATGTTATTGGGCTCTGGTGGATACCGAGCAGTTGACTTTGGGACATGATATAGTTTTGCGACCTGAAATTCCTATCATGCAGTGGGTTATGAGTTCGCCGAAAACTCACCGAATTGGACACGCTCAAGAGGCGAGTGTGATTAAATGGAAATGGTATATACAAGACAGGGCACGTGTGGGACAAAAAGGAGTTGCATCTTTGCATGAGCAGGTGGCACGGGCGCCATCGACTGAGACTGAGAGTGAATGTTCCGTACCTTTAGTACAGGAGTCTCCTGTTAAGTGGGGTAGACCTTTTGATGATTTGTCCGCTGAGGACAGAAATCATGTCTGGTTTACGGATGGTTCAGCAAGGTTCATAGGGACGAAACGGCATTGGAAGGCGGTGTCCTATAATCCGATCACACAAAAATTGCTGAGTACAACTGGTGAGGGTAAGAGCAGTCAATTTGCTGAACTCTATGCTGTTTATCAAGTTCTGAAACAAGAGTTACCTGGCACATGTCATATTTTCACCGATTCTTGGTCTACTGCCAATGGACTGGCAGTTTGGTTACCGACTTGGCATTCCCATAATTGGAAATTGCATTCAAAAGAACTGTGGGGAAAAGAATTATGGCAGGAGATTTGGGAAATGCTCCCACAGAGTACTGTTACCATCTTCCATGTGGATGCTCATACCCCGATAGACTCTCTTGACAAATTTTTTCATAACATTGCAGATGAGAAATCTAAAATTGCTGAGGCAGTGGTGGACAGGCAAGATTCTGATATTGCAGGATTGGCGAAATGGGCCCACCAGAAAGCAGGACACTTTGGAGAGAAAGCCACTAGCAGGTGGGCTGCTGATCGAGGAATTTATATTCCCCTAGATTTAATCAAAAATGTTATTTTACATTGTCCCATTTGTCAGCATATCAGGCAGCGCAAAGTGCCCCAAATTGTTAAAGGTCATTTACATCGCGGGAAATTGCCCGCTCAAATTTGGCAGATTGATTACATCGGTCCACTTCCTATGAGTAGTAATTGTCAATATGTTTGCACTATTGTTGATACATACAGTGGCCTGTTGGTGGCCTTTCCCTGTAAGCAAGCTACCCAATTGAATACTATTAAAACATTAGAATTAATTATAACAATATTGAATGGGTGTTTCATATACCATATTATCCACAGGCCTCGGGTCTTGTGGAGAGGTTGAATGGCCTGCTGAAGGACCAATTACGAAAATTAACAGATGACAAGTATAAGAATTGGCGAGACTTTTTGCCTCAAGCGCTATTGATTTTGAATAATCGTCCTTTTCTAAATGCTGAATCCCCACTTATGCGTTTGTTTCCTCCGAATGTTAATGCTAAGCCCAATGAAATCAGAGAGACTGTGATGTACTGGGAAATTACTCCCGGAGCTTTGGCTCCATGTAGAGCGACCCCAGGGTCGGCAGGTTTAGACTTGCATGCCATGGATGACACCGTTATTAAAAGTAAGGATCGGGTCATCATTGAAACTGGTGTTGGTGTTCATATACCAACTGGGAATTTCGGATTAATCGCCCCTAGATCGGGGCTGGCTGTAAAAGGCATTCAGGTGCTTGGAGGAATCATTGACAGTGATTATCAGGGAGAGATTAAGGTGCTCCTGCTGAATAGCAGTGAGGTTGACTTACTGATACATCAAACTGACCGAGTGGCTCAATTGCTAATAATGCCTGTTTTCAGTGGTGAGATAACGAAAGGCACTGCCCCAACGTTGCTAACTGTACGAGGCCAGAAAAGTTTTGGCTCCACAGATAATCCTGGGGCCAGAGTTTGGGTGCAGTCGCCTAAGAATCCCCCTGAACAAGCAGAGGTCATTGCAACCGGTCAAGACAATACCATTTTAGTTATGAGACCAGGGAAAGATAGCTGGGAAGCAGTCCCGGCTGACAAATGTTACTTACGAGAATGAATAATGCCTGTATTTGATTCTCTTTCAGATCATTCTTTGGACTGTTGCTGCAGGATGTGTCGGCGTTGGACTCCTTTTGGGTTGGTACGACGAGAGAGGAGGGATCCCATCAACCCGGGATGAGTTGAGAACCCGAGTGTCGCGTTCCTTCGCTGCGTGGGATTCGTCGTCGAACTTTTGGACTTCATTAGCGAAACGGGTGACTAAAGCCCCTCATTTCTGCCTGACACCGATGAGATCAGTGAATGACATTCTGGCGACTTGTTTGGTTGCTCTCCCTGCTTCGTTGGAGACTTTGACTCATATTTTCAATATATCGAATGCTCGCCCCAATGTTCTTCTGGGCGATTTTGCTACCCATGAGTATTGCCCCTTGTGTACTGAACTGTCAGACCCGATACCCCCCATCCAGTCCCAAATAGTTACCTATAATATCACACAGGGTGATTTGTGTTTTTTCCTTACGTGTAATCCTAGTGCAATTTCTGAATGTATGCGTTTAAAATTGAAAGGTGCCACTTCATTCACCGCTCATGAACGAACTTTGTGCCTTCAAAGGACACCGAAAACATGTACTTCTGTTCAGAATAACATGACTTGCAAGAGTTTGGTAGTTGCCCCCAGTCATTATCGCACGATGTTACTACCTGCCGGATGGCTTTTCTCATGTGGTAATACTTCCTGGCCATATGTCCCCGCAAATATTTCTGGAGGCCCTTGTGCCATTACTAGACTGAGTTTATTGATGTTCTCATCACATCCGAATGCCAACTCTCGTGTGATTCGAGATACAGTGAGGATACAGGAGGATTGTGACTCATCTTTGCATTTATATTCTAAGTCTGAATACCTTAGCCTGGCTATTTCAATTATTGGTGTTCCTGCTTTGGCAGTTTATAATGCCAAATCTATTGAGAAAATGGCCTGCTGGATGGTGAGGTCCATTAATCATACTTCTACAGTCCTGTCTGACATGCTATTAGACGCCCAGGGTGAACGCAGAGCTATCTTGCAAAATCGAGCGGCCATTGATTATCTTTTGCTTAAACATGGACACGATTGTTCTGATTTTGAGGGTCTTTGTTGTTTTAACTTGTCTGATCATACACAATCCATTCGAGCTCACATTGATAAGCTACATGACTTGACAGAAGAAGTTAGAAAACACCTTGACCAGGGCTGGTTTGACTGGCTCTTTAATTGGTTACCTGATTTGTATATGTTACGTCAAATATTAGGAGGTATTCTGATTACTATCGCCATTTTGATTTCTATCTGTTGCTTTATTCAGTGTATTCCTTCACTACTTCAATTCTGCACACCTGGTACTAGACATAGATCAGTTAGTTTTGTTTCATATTATTCTTCCACAGATGTTAGTTCTGTTTAATGGATGTATAATAGACTGAAGTCAAGGGTGAAATGTACTGCTCGATTTTCCCGGCCTTCTTGTGTTGAAGGGTGATTAATGTGACTTCAGTCTCTTACCATCCAAGTCTAAGGGTTAGAGTAGTGAATGGAGCCTATTTACTAGGCACTTCGACATGATCCTGTGCTCTTCCCCGTGGATCAGGGCTTGCACACATGGCCTAGGGGATAGATTCGTTAGTATTAGGGATAACCTGTCCTGTAGGGAGGGTATTTCATGGAGCCGTGCTGAATTCAGGCCTGGTAGGCCTTAAACGGGAGAGACTCCATCTTTCTTTCTGCTCCGGCAGCTTGGGATGCTTCTAGGTCAAATGTAATGTTTTAGTTATGAGGTGTTATTCGCTTGGAGAGAACCGGTTCAGGCCGGCCCTTATCGAAGGATTGTATTTTTCTTCATGCCGAAGACACTACATCAGGCCGGCCGGCTGGGAACGTGTCCTTGGTACGGGGAGGTACAAGAATTTGGTGGGCGGCAGGTTACGGGCCGGAATTTTCCATGAGGAAACGCACCTCTATATTAGTGAAAGTCCGAGGCAGTTACTTGGCACTTGTTTCAGTCCGTAGGCGGCATCTAGCCGTTAGCAGTAAAGCTTCTACTTATTCCAGGGAAGACAGACGCCATCTTGAAGGCGGAGAACAACCGAGAGACAGATACTCTCCTAGCAGAATAGCCAGAGAGGAGAGAGTAGCCGATAAGGAAGAGGTCCCAGTGACTCGGAGAAGGGTGACTTCCAGGCGAGCCGAGGCACAGACGAGAAGGGAACCTAGATGACCACGGAGTGCAGGCTACACACTACTAAGGTGATGTCGACCCTTTCTTATTAGAGCGTACAACTTAACCTTTCACTTTTCTTTGCAGGATTATGTGTTATATTGTAATGTTATGTGATTGCGTATGTAATGAGTAATAAAGTACCCAGTTTGTAGTGAACCAACATGTGCTGCGTGTTCTTGTACAAGAGGGTAGCCTATTCTTCTAGTCAGCTGTGACTTGACATGAACAGATGTTAACCCTGATCAGGTAAGTGGTAACTGAATAAGGGAGAGAGGAGCCCCTCGAACCAGAGAACAGGCTGTGCTCGAACTGGCAGTCCTTGTGTGATCTGATGAATAGTGAGACTGATTCCCTTGTTGTATGTTATGGTGATCATAGGATGAACTTGTGCTGATACTGCCGTCTGGGTAGAGAGGTCTGGATCCGTATGGGATCGCGAGGCCGCCGATTGTGCTGATACTGCCGTCTGGGTAGAGAGGTCTGGATCCGTATGGGATCGCGAGGCCGCCGATTGTGCTGATACTGCCGTCTGGGTAGAGAGGTCTGGATCCGTATGGGATCGCGAGGCCGCCGATTGTGCTGATACTGCCGTCTGGGTAGAGAGGTCTGGATCCGTATGGGATCGCGAGGCCGCCGATTGTGTCTGAGACTGCCGTCTGGGTAGAGAGGTCTGGATCCGTATGGGATCGCGAGGCCGCCACTTGTGATACTATCGTATGGGCAGAGAGGTCTGGATCCGTATGGGATCGCGAGGCCGCCACTTGTGATACTGTCGTATGGGCAGAGAGGTCTGGATCCGTATAGGATCGCGAGGCCGCCACTTGTGATACTGTCGTATGGGCAGAGAGGTCTGGATCCGTATGGGATCGCGAGGCCGCCACTTGTGATACTGTCGTATGGGCAGAGAGGTCTGGATCCGTATGGGATCGCGAGGCCGCCGATTATAAGAGGTCTTGGTATATATGAGTAGGAATCCCCTGTCCTTAGGTGGTATATACATGTGGTTACTTATTGTGAATAGGCCCTAGGGAGGGGGTAACGTTCTGGCTGGGTTAGAGAGGCTCTGATGAGCGGGTTCTATCTGATCCGAAAACCCAAGCAGAACACCATGCTACCTGAGCTCAGCTGGGCCTTCAACGTCACTCCACTGGTGAAGCGGGCCAAGGTGGACCTCCAGAGGTGGCAGTCGCTGCCCCTCAACCCCATGGGGAGGGTGGCCCTTTTTAAGATGCTGGCGCTTCCCCGCTTTCTTTACATGCTTCAAAACACCCCTTTGTGCTTTCCCAGGGCCTGGTTCCGTGAACTTGATGGCTTAGTCACCAAGTTCCTATGGAGAAGGGGTAGGTCCAAGCCAGCGCACAGTACTTGCAGGATCCCCTCGTTCGACGGGGGTTAGGGGATGACTCACATTTACCTATACTACCTGGCCACACGACTTCTTACCATACATGACTGGTTCAACGGGGGTGGTCCGATCCGGCCTATAGGCTCGAACTGGGGGAGCTGGGCCTCGCCAGAATTCAATCCTTCCTGTATGGGACCCCGATTCCCTCCCGTCTCCCGGAGGTGACACGCTCGGTGTTACTGGCCTGGCAAGCAGCACTGCGCCACACCAACTGGACATGCACATTGACCCACTGTACGCCCCTGTGGCACAGGACCTGGCTTAGGGAGGTGACTGGTCTTCGGGGTTTCGAAGCTTGGGACCTTATAGGCATTACGCAGCTTGGGGACGTCTGGGTGGGGGATCCTATGCGCTCCTTCGAGGATCTCCAAACCAGGTACTCATTGCACCGCTCACAATTTTTTCGCTACCTCCAGCTGCGACACGCCCTTCGCTCGCACCTCACAACAGGCACGCGGTTGCCAGCTCACAGCCCACCCGAAGCCCATATCATGTTTGGGGACCTGGGGAAAGGTGGCATCTCCCGCATTTATCGTACAATGATTAACAATTCCCCAACTTCCTTGGACTGACTGCAGGCGCAATGGGTGGACTGGGTGGGCCCCTTGGAGGAAGAGGACTGGCGTGACGCCCTTATGGCCCCTAGAACGGTCACCGCCTCTGCCAGGCTGCGTTTGGTGCAGCTCTACTACTTGCATGCCGCATATCTCACTCCTGTACGCCTTTATCGCACAGGGCTTAGTCCGTCCCCAGCCTGTACCAGGTGTGGATGTGACCCTGCTGACTTCTTCCACATGGTCTGGACCTGTTCCCTCTTGGCGGAATTTTGGCAGGGCATCGAAGACGAACTCTCCGAGGTTCTGGGGTGGGAGATTCCTCACGACCCTAAACACACGCTCCTGAGACATTGCCGCCTCTTGGAAATGCCCCGAACCCCCGCGTTTGGGGCGTTGGCGAAATGGGGTAGACTGGTGCGCCATGCAGGAGAAGGTTATGTATGCAGCACGGGTTGCCCTAAGAAATACCGCAGAATTTGGGGGAAATGGTTGGGAGGGGGCGGGGGTCTGACTGTGGGGGGGTTCGGCTAATTACATTCCACCTTTGCCTATTGATGTTTGTACGTTGGACATTGGGAAACTGTGACTATGATCCTCAATCATTGCAATACGGTGCAGATTGGCTGGTGTACTATTTCTGTAAAATGAATAAAACTTATTTATCAAAAAAAGATGGGACCACAGGTGTACTAAAGGTGGTGTACCCCTGGATAAAGACTGGCTTCAGGCACTACGCTTCCTGAAACAGGCAGATATGATGACTGCAAAAGGACCTGCAACAACATGGATCACTACACTTGGTGCCATTCTGGACATTAAGCTTTCTCTTCAGTCGAAAACAGTGTGGTCCATCTGATTGTTTAATCAATGATCTGATAGATTGGGAAGCGATCGGCTGGTATCAGAAGCATGAGATACTCGCATTGACCTCAGGCTCCTATAAGGGTTCTCGATGGCTTGGTGTATTGCGCACAAGCTGAAGGTGTTCTGGTGCACGCCTGTGCACGAGGGAGGAAATCTTCTGTACTCGATGCTGATGAAGCTATTGGCAAGTTCCTCATTCGAGAGTTGCATCTGATGTAGTCACATGGACCGCCGGGTCCCTCTGTCTCCACGCTCCTGGATGCCCCTCTGTATGACTGAATACCAGTGTCTAACCTCCCACATCCGGTAGGTGAATTTATTAATGAATGTTTCGTCTGTTTCCAGTCTCTGCTTCTGTGGAGTTTTGTGACCCCCACCACATACACCACAGAAGGGGGGACAGATCACTGGACCTTCATCTCCACTGTTGTTTATTGCCATTGGTGCCTCAAATCAGTTCTCCCCTCTGCTGTTAGTGGATTCACAGCACTGTCGTAGATCTTTAAACTCTCTGTTGGCAAATTTGGTTTTATCTTTGAAGCTCTGCAGTGTCCCCTGCTCTTCTCCCTCTGAGGATAAAGCCATTTCATAGATCTCAAATTGATCATAACCGTACCTATTTCCTGATCCTCTGCTGGATTATAAGGCTGTCGGTTATCATTAACCACTGACTCCACTGGTGGCCACATCTTCTTTTCAAATAAAAAATGTAGGCAAGGGTATTTTCTAAAGATTTGACTCGGGAACAGTTCGTTGGTGGTTAATACTAAGAACACACATGAATGGACAAGGGCAGCCATGATCTACCATATCTCCTACGTGATTTACGATCCCTGTCGTATCAGACCTACAGTTACTACCTAGATGTATATCTAGAATTGCCTCTGATATAGGGTCTGGCTGGTGCACAGATGGAAACTCGAGGCTATATCTGACTGATCTTCTTCTTAAATGTAGTCTCAATGTGGTTTGGCATTTATCAGAACCCCTTTCAGAGGGCCGAAGGACACAAAGGGGCTACTGGGCCCAACCGAGGGGTTGAGGCCTTTTACTCTTGATGTTCTGTGGCATTGGCCTACTATGGATCCTGAGCAACTGAACCAAGCACCCCTTCCGCACTTCACTCTTAGGGATTGCTGTAGAAGAGCAATCAAAGGCTCCCTCAGGGGAGATGGGGGCTGTGAGTGTAGATTCAGGTGAATGACATGGCTCATAACTCATTATGTGTGCAGTATGAACAATAAATCAATGTCCAGTCTAATACTTACTTTCATAAGAAACAGAATTTTACTTCTAAATCTACTGATGCAAAGGATTAACGGCATTCATGAGCAATAACACAATCCCCTTGTGGTTGGGGCACTAGTCGTTTTCAGGCAAATCCCTGTCCCACCCTACGTCTTATAACGTGGTGAGGGTTATTACCCATTCACAGATGGCTGCATCCAGGTAATGCATTCTAGTCCGTCGTACTCAAGAGTTCCCCTTTGACACCATAGGAATTAATCAAAAGTGTCTATGGTACCTCAGCACCGTTAGCAAACAGTCCCCCGGGGCTTCAAAGGCCCAGGTCTAATCTTACCCACGCCAGCGGTAAGGCAGTGTTCAGCGATGCAGTGAGTACTTTCTCAAGGCCGGCGCTCACGAGTCCTGATCTTGTGCGGCTAACTCGGGCTGCACATAATGCACCCGGCGGAGCAGTTTCTCTTGGTCAAGCAGCTCTGCCAGTCTGTTCCAGCGACTGGAGCTGTTCCTGCTCGGCAAACACAAGGTAATTCACTCTTTCCGTAATGGGTGCGGAGTAAGAGTGTAGAGGAGTGAGGAAGTGGGTGGTGTTGCTGCTATCCTCCGGCTCATGACTGCTGTGATGTCCTCTGCGACATCCTTGCGATGCTCGGAGGATTCGTTGGTGCAGATCAGTGTGCGGGCTTGACCAGCTGGTCACAGCAAGAACCCAAACTCTTGGCCACACTGGTGCCAGCAGCACCTCCTGGCATACGAAATTATTGCGATACTCTTGGTCTAAACGCAGACTCTCCTGGTGCGATCACTCTCACTGAAGTGGCCCCTCCTGGCATACAGGGTTGCCCAACCATTCTTGGACACACGCAATGAGAAGATCGGTATACTGCCGTTTTCATTGCACCTTGCTCAGGGAGTCCTATAGGTGGGGCTCCCCACTCGATCTCACTCCCTTCAATACTTTCCTTTTCCTCACAGGGCACACTGGCCTTGGCAAACAGGCAGGCGCTGGTGCTCCAAGCTCCAAGGCAGGTGATCTTGGTTTACCACACCTCACCCAGCAGAGAGGCTAGCAGGCCTTGGCCTCCAGTCCTGGCCACAGGCATACGTCTAGCAGAGCTTCTCCTCCTCAAACAGCCCGTATGGCTGCTTGTCAGATAAAGTTTGGGATCTCAACCTCCCCTTCTTACAGTACATTTACAGTCACCAAATGTGATTTAGGGTCTGAGTCTTTGAAGTTTTATGTTGGGGTTCTGCTTCTTTTGAAGTGGACATTGTGGAAGGGATGGGCGGAAATAGAAACTAGGAGGCTTAATATGCTTCTCAATTTTGAATTCTTTATTGTTTCAATTGAGTTCGCTTGTGAAAGATGTAACTTTTTTCTCTAGATTTCGGTTTCTTATGCTTCACTGTTTGTCCGGTTTCTTTTTTTTCCTTCTCTTGTATAGATCACTCTTTTCTCTGTGGTGGTCTCCTTCGGGTGACTCTTCTTTTGACCATAATCCCCAGGAGGCACGAAGAGATGAGAAAATGATGGTAAGTATCTTGTGGCTCTGTAATCTCTGAGGGGGTGGAGGGTTAAACTGAGATAGTATCCTTCACCACACCTGGTGTGATCAGATAGGAAAGAAAGGATAAGGATTTCACGCGCTCTCTTGGGTCTTGAAGAAAGAAAGGGTGAAAGTGCTAGAGAAGGTTTGTGGTTGGTCTGTGCCCTTTTCTCATTCACGCTTTATCACAAGAATCACATTTAGGACAGGAGCTTTCAAAATAAAGGATATTCCTCCAACGTTAACACTTTTCCTAACGCACGCTGCTGACTAACTCAAAGTACTACACATATAAATGTATATGTGTATATACACAGGTTTTTAGGACCAGTGCTCCTTATTTCAGGATACTTCAAAAGAGAACATAAGAAAAAAAGGAAAAAAAAGAAAGAATAGGCCAAGTCTATTCTGTTCAGGAGGCAGTTCATGAGGCTTTTCTAAAGCCTCTCCTTAACTATTAGCACGTCTTTAGACCCTGTTCGTTAGTCAGTGTCTTAATTAAGAGAGAGGGGGAAAAAAACATGCACGTAGTGCTCTGGGTTCCCGGTGCCTGAATAAATCCCCGCATGTGCAGCCTTTAACGTCTTAATCCTCACGAGCGCAATGCACCATAAAACAAGCATTGGCATAGCCAATAGGTTTCGCCTGTGGGACCCTATGTGTTTAGAGCATTGTGGCTGCTGTGCAACATGTTAGAAATTGTAATGAAAAGTGTTAAGCATTTTTGTTACCTTTATACAAACCAAGACGACATTATATACAATGAACAACCTGATTAAAAAAGACTTTAACATAAAATTATGTGGTACTGAGTGGTATTATGTGGAGTGTATTTATGTTGCATTGAGTAGAGTGTAATTATGTGGTGTGTAATCATGTGGTACTGAGTGGTATTATGTGGAGTGTATTTTATTTATGATGTACTGAGTAGAGTGTAATTATGTGGCATGTAATTATGTGTCACTGAGTGGTATTATTTGGAGTGTATGTTGCATTGAGTGCATTGTAATTATGTAGCATATAATTACGTGGCACTGAGTGGTATTATGTGGAGTTTATTTATGTGGCATTGTGTAGAGTGTAATTATGTGGCGTGTAATTATGTGGCACTGAGTGATATTATGTGGAGTGTATTTATGTTGCATTGAGTAGAGTATAATTATGTGGCGTGTAAATATGTGGCGTGTAACTATGTCGCACTGAGTTGGATTTTGTGGAGTGTATTTATGTTGCATTGAGTAGAGTGCAATTGTAATTATGTGGTATGTAATTATGTGGCACAGTGGTATTATATGGAGTGTATTTATGTTGCATTGAGTAGAGTGTAAATATGTAGCATGTAATTATGTGGCAGTGAGTGGTAATATATGGAGTGTATTTATGTTGCATTGAGTAGAGTGCAATTTTGTGGCGTGAAATTATATGGCACTGAGTGGTATTATGTGGAGTGTATTTATGTTGCATTGAGTAGAGTGTAATTATGTGACATTTAATAATGTGGTACGGAGTGGTATTATGTGGAGTGTACCTATGTTGCATTGAGTAGAGTGTAAATTATGTGGTGTGTAACTATGTGGCACTGAGTGGTATTATGTAGTCACCCCTCTCCTTCTTCACTATTACTACTTAACATTTGGAGAACATGCTGGTGCCACGCAAGTGGCCTCGTAGTCTTCGAGATTGACCGTAACAAGATGAAAGTTCAGGTGAATGTGTAGTTCAGAGACCAAGACCGAGATTAACTGTAGATCAACGACAGGGTTTAGGGCCGGCCCAATTTCACTTTCTACGGCTCTAGTGCGCATGCGGTCGGACCTTGTTTCCACTCAGAAGCAGTTCTGTAGTGAAACGAACACCAGGATTATAGACTGCCAAATATTCATGATTCACACAGCACACTTGCAAAGGTCCGAGATTGTAATATAAGTGAAATAATGTTTTACTGTTAAAATTAACTGGTCGGTGAAACTGGCAACTTGTGATATTTTGAGAAAATTGAAACAACAGTGTTTCCCCTTAAAAAAGATTGCGAGGCAAGATCCTCGATTACCGATAACATTCGAAAGTATATGTTTTGAACACTTTCTGCACTACGCTGAACCAACCCTATTCAAATGTGTCATCTGCTCAGGTCACATGATGTCAGAGCTAAAACAAGAATACATCAGAAAGGCCATTGCTTCAAGCCACATTGTGGGTGAGTTGTGACAAGAATGCCTCAGAGGTAGTTCCATGACCAAGATCGAGTCGGTATGGGTATGCCCAGACGTGGGTCCCGTGCTCACTACGCCACTGGTGTCAAGCTATCCTGGCTGAAGAGGGGTGAAACCCCGAAACCAGTCCTAAGATGCTTGTTTCCAGTCCAGGGAGGACCTGGCCCGGCAGTTCGGGCTGGACTGTTCCCATAGGGCACAGGGTCAAGACTGATTTGCATATAGCTGGGTCCAAACTGGAATAGCATGGTGAGCAAAAAAACGATGGATTTAGGCCAAGATCTCTGTACTGGGGTGAATGTATGACATTGTTCTGCATTCTGTCCATCAATAGTTCTTTTTGCGAGTATATATATGGCTGTGTTCAGTTTTCCACTTTCCAGGAGTAAAAATTGCATGTGAAATAGTACACATCAACATTTGTGTATAAATTATGTAACGTGTAGGCAAGGGCGGACACCTTATTTAGTATGCTAAAAAAAAAAAAAAATGCGCCTGCCATTGTTGCTAATTAGGAGCAGCCTGCTACGGTGCTTTATAAATGCGAGCGCCTGCTGTGAAGGACAAGTAACCTGATACTGGAATGCAGCCTGCTGTGCAGCTGGCACACTGCGCGCCGGTAATGACTGCGCTCGCTCCCGAGACACATAGGCTAGGGGAAGGAACATTTAAAGATAAGGCGGGACATACCCACGCCTTTGGCCATTTGTGTGCTTTCTTTTGTGAAAGCCTTACGCAATGGCCAATAAAATGTGTGGGCGTAAGAAAAACAACAAGGGGAAAAGCTCTAGGGAGTTGGGAGTGCTTACAAGAAGCCTCCCATAGAGCAGCCAATGCGCGCTGCACTAGGCTCGACCTAAAACACGAACAACAGCTTTCCCTTCCTTCCTTCCTCCCTACCCTGCTCCCTGGCTTTAAATACCCGATTCATAATCACTCACCCCCAAAGCCGCAACTCTCCCGTTGAGTCCACCAGGAGGAATCCACCAGTCCTCACACCAGTCTCTGTTCGTCTCGTCTTCGTCTTCTTCGTGCAACTTTCTCCCTGGGCTCCATGTCGCCGCGTCCACCGACTCCTTGCCTCCCCCTTAAACACCGACGTCCTCCTTTTCCTGTGTCACGCCGTTCTTGACTCCTCCCAGCAAAGTCCCTGATTGATTCTCCTATTGATTGGATTCCTCTTCTTCCCGTTTGGGAGAATCCAGGAGGAATGGTTTAACCCTTTCCCTTCCAGGTCCGCGATGGTTTTGGGATCTCTCCGTGGGAAAACTGGTCTCTGTAAGGTAAGTACGTAGCTTCTAGGGTCTTGGTATTCGGTGGGTTTTTGCTCTCTTTTTCACAGTCATCTTTCCTTTTCTTCTTTCCTCCTGAAAGCATGCCTGTCACAGCATGAGAGGCTCCAAGGCGGGGATATCGCACAGCACAGTTTATGGGAGTGACCAGAGATCACACCTGAAAGTCAGCCAGAGTGATATGTGCATCAAAAGGTTGCCTCATTTCTCTTCCTGAAATATGTCCAGGGTCCTTCCCTGTGATCTGTCACTGAGTCAAAGAGCACCCTTATGAGGTGTTAAGGGAGAGTTCCTGCCTCCTTTGAGTGTCCCACCCAGCTCACAGGAATGCAGCCACACATAAATACGACTCAGGAGATTCCTCTCCTCCTTCTCACGTCTTAACCACACCGGGCCAGACCTCCAAAAATGGAACCTGGTGCCCTTGTAATGTGCCACTGCAGGCACACTTGCACTCAATGGACATTCACATCACGCCTACTGTCCAGCACTTGTACAGTAGCTTTTCAGTATTGTACCAGAGTGTGCTATTTACAAACACACACAAACTGCCAGCGCACACACACTCACCAGGAGTGCGCAGCACAACTCTTCACCCTTTGTGTACTGTACTTCACACAGGCACACATACACCCAGCACATGCGATCCCTGTGCACGCACTGCACAGCAGTACATATCTCATGTAATGTATCATGCCTCGCAGGCATTCATACATCCAGTACATGAACAGTAGTGCTCTATCCCTGTACTGTACCTTTCCCAGGCACACATACATCCAGTGCAGTCACTACTCCTGAGCCGCTCTACACTGTACATTTACCTGAGGTAGGCCAAGGATGAGTTAAGCTCACAGCAGCAGCAATTAAAAAAGGTAAGGGAGCCTGTAGGCTTCACTTCAGTGACACAGGGTAAAAAAGACCTGGTCACTCCTACTAATCACAACACATTACGCTACCACCATCACTGTGTTTGCACTACTTAACTCCTGGTGAAGGTGGAAACTTTCTACCTCTATGAAGGTAACACTTTGGGCAACCCTCCCGGTCCAACAAGATCGCAATCCGTGAGAAAGGCCTATGTCATGGTGCAGACCATGATCTCTTCCACAGGTGAGTTTCTCAAATTTAAAAATATATTTAATATTAATTACTTATTTATCTTAAACAGCTAACAACCACTGACAAAGAACATAGTCCTGGTTGGTTTTAGGTGTATGTCAGTTGCTTTGTTACATATCTGGATGCAATAACACTTAGCTGGTGGCACGCTACGGGAATCACAGAAATTTAGTTCACATGTTTAAACCACCCCTGTAATTACACAGGCCACGCCCCTCTTAGAATCCCCTGACTTTTTTGCATCCCACTTAAAGTCCTGACAACACAAATGGTATTTGATGTTGCTCACATTAAAAAAAATAGATATTATGTGTTGTATTGTAAAGAGTAAAGGGGTGGGGCAGTGTTATAGCACGGTGAGCAAAATCTGTTTTTCCTTAGTTTGTGTAGCCCCATGTTTTGTTTCCAAGTAATAGGGTAATATATTTTATGTACAAGTCAGGAAGATGGTAAACAACATAAATGAAACAAGTGTAATGGCTCCAATCTCCCAACAATAGGAACATGACATAGTGTGTATGAGAGTGTGTTACTGACAGTTGTGAAATTTGTGTGTAACCAGCAGCACACAGGCAGCCTGCACAATGCTGACACCTCTGCAAGACAAAAGGGGGGCTCATGGGAGGAGCTCCGAGGGGGGAGGGAAATACTTTAGGGAGGGGAGGGTGGGAGGGAAATACTGGGGGGTAGGGAGGGTGGGGAAGGGGTCGGAGATGCCAGGGAAGAAGACAGGACCTCCTCAAATAGGGCTGCAAAAAATAGGGGGGAAAACAATGCTCGCTGTGTTACAACTGTGTCCCCCCTCTACAAGTATTCAGTCCCCCCATGCCACCCTCCCCGCCCTTGACAGAGAAGAGTAGAAACCATCAAGGCAAGAGGGCAAACCGGGAGGGGGCGTTTGTGGCCGGAGCGGGTGGAGCGGGTGGAGAAAATGGACATCCTACGGGGGTGCAAAGCTCCTTACTTTGTATATCCCGCAAGGCCCCCAGCGGTCTTTTACAGTGTTCAACACTGTGACTGCTTCCGCACAACCTATCTAATAACCAAGGGGTGGTAGACAAAAATACCAGAGACTGCAAGATGGGAGGGGGGGCAGACTGGACCTCATGCACTAATCCGTGAGCTCTGTGCAGGGCAAGCGCGCCAGTGCTTGGTGGGGGGCAGTAAGCATTATATAATTACCCATAACCCACCTGTCTGCAGCCTCTCCGCCCCGAGCTTCAGGTATTTCTTCAGGTACTATTGCACCTCCCCCTCCAGGATCCTTCCTTTACTGGAAGCGCCCCACCCCGAGCTCAATTCCATACAGCACTGCCAGTGCCTGTGCACAGATAGAATTCAGTGCCTGGTGAGGGCAGTAAGCGCTATATAAATCCCATAACCCACCTGTCTGCAGCCTCTCCGCCCCGAGCTTCAGGTATTTCTTCAGGAAGTCAATGCACCTCCCCTCCAGGTAGTCCTTCCGTCGCCGTGCGATGCTCCTCTCCGAGTTCCATTGGTCCTGTGTGATCCTGGCCGCATCCATGGCCGCCGTGTAGGTCAGTCTGTCCTTGTCGAAGCTGATGAAGTCGTGTCCGTCGAAGGCGTCCTGACGGAACCCACCGATGGAGCCGTCGTCCCGGAGCTCACAGCCGTACATCAGCTGGACATTGTGGAGACCTGAGGGGAGAGGACAGAGGAGAGTGAGGGGCTGAAGGGGCAGAATGAGGGCCAAGGAGGGCCAAGGAGGGAGCGAAGGTTCGACACCTCCAGACAGACAGCGAGGGGAGAAACAAACCCTCACATTGAGCACGTCAGCCTGAGCTCACTGACATAAACTGCACCATGTGACCTTGAGGGGGAGGAGAGGAGAGTGAGGGGTTTGTGGAGCATGTCCTGTAGTGGGGAGATGAAGGAGCGGCAGAGAGTGAGATCTGCCTTTCTGAGGGGGGAGCAGCAAAGAGAGATGTGAATGTTCAGAGACCAGAGGTGAAACGAGACCTGGGTGGGGAGGGGGGGCAATATGAGGGTCCGATGTCTCCATGCAGAGGGTGGGGGGGATCCAAGAAACACCCCCCTCCGACCAGCCGCGCGGACACTGCTCACCCAGAGCGTGCAGCCATAAACCTGCGCCATATGGAGACCTATAGGGGTGGGAAAGTGAGGGGCTGAGGAGAAGCAAAGTGAGGACCCAAATGGGGGCAAGGATGCCAGGCAGACAGTGATTGTAGATGAGAATCCGCCCTCCAATTGAGCTGTCCCCTATCGAGGTCTGGGAGGGGGGCAAAGTGAAATCTGACGGAGGACAGCACATAGTATGTCTAATGGGGGAGTGGGGAGCAGTGTTGCCCTTGTATGGGTGTGGTGAGGGGGCCTGGTTAACCCACTTCTCGTGAACAAACACCAATCGCAGCTTCTGGGCTTGAAAATGTTATGTGTGACTGCACTGGAGATCCCCTTCCCTAGTCATACCCACCAAACACTGCCTCACTCTGACCCTTCAGCCCCCCTCTTCTTGGGTCCCCTCCCCCAAGTCGAGATCAATTCACAGTCATACAATCAGGTGCAGTTGAGCCCCACCCCCATCTCGCTCTTCCAACCCCCCCTCAACTTCCATGTCACTCACAGGGTTGGATTGGGATTCAAAATCGGCCGTGACAGGCAAAAAAAAGTGGGCCACATTTGCATATTGCTTTTCCGCAAATCACTGCTTCGCGAAATTTTATTAAACGGGGTGGGGAATGCACAGGTTAGTTTACACTGGTCAAACACACATGAAAACAAGTGGGGTCACTTCTGCTCAGGGCCCCTGCCCCCGCTCAGTATGCACACATTAATTGTCCGGTCCAGCGAGAGAAAAGGAGTGACACCTCTGCCTGTTGAAAAAAGGGAGGTAATGGACGCCCATCTGTCTCTAGAAAGGTCACTCAGGCACCCACTGTGCTGCTTGCGCTATCCGAACAACGCAGAAACCACCCAAATCGACACCCAAGATTGCTCAAACGACAGCGGTCCACCACTGGAAATGGACACCGGAACCTCTGGAATTGCTCAAGTGCCTGCGTTACCAATCCGACCCAGTCTTGTTCTGTAAATAATGACCCCACCACTCACCCCTGCTATTCCTCACCCCCAACCCTTGTCCGTGTTACTCATACTCCCTAACCTTGGTGTCATTCACCCTGGGTCTGGTCCTCCCCAGTACCCCCTCTCCGTTGGTGTCATCACACTGGATTCATGCTAGCCTGGCTGATGACAGGTGATTAGCCAGAAACCGGTCCCAGGATGGTCCAGGGAAGACATGGCTTGGCAGTTCGGGCTGGACTGTTCCCATGAGGCACATGGTCAGACTGATTTGCATATGGCGATGTCTGAACTGGGGTGGCAGAGTGGGCTAAAGAACGGTGATGGATTAAACCCAGATCAGTTGACTGGGGGTGAGTGTTTGCAATGTTCATCACTCCGTCTATCATCCCCTTTGGTTTTGCTTTGTTCGCCCTAAGTTGGGAGGATATGCCCAGATGTGGGTCCCTTGCTCACTTTGCCACTGGATTCAAGCTGGCCTGGCTGAAGACGGCTGAAATGCCAGAAACCGGTCCCAAGTTGCTTGTTTCCGGTATAGGGAAGACATGGCTTTTTGGCAGTTCGGGCTGGACTGTTCCCATGAGGCACAGGGTCAGACTGATTTGCATATGGCCATGTCTGAACTGGGGTGGCGGAGTGAGCTAAAGAATGATGATGGATTAAACCCAGGTCAGTTGAATGGGGGTGAGTGTTTGCAATGTTCATCACTCCGTCCATCATCCCCTTTGGTTTTGCTTTGTTCGCCCTAAGTTGGCAGGGTATGCCCAGACGTTGGTCTCTTGCTCACTTTGCCACTGGATTCAAGCAAGCCTGGCTGAAGACGGCTGATTAGACAGAAACCGGCCCCAGGATGCTTGTTTCCGGTCCAAGTAAGACATGGCTTGGCAGTTCGGGCTGGACTGTTCCCATGAGGCACAGGGTCAGACTGATTTGCATATGGCCATGTCTGCAATGTTCAACACTCCGTCCATCATCCCCTTTGATTTTGCCTTGGTGTCATCACCCTGGGTCTGGTTGCCCCTCCCCGGTGTCACTCAGCCCCTGTCTGGTAGCCCCCCCCCAGTGTCACTCACTCCGGGTCTGGTTGCCCCTCCCTCTTGTGTCACTCACCCCTGTTCTGGTTACACCTCTACCAGTGTCACTCACCCCTGGTCTGCTTGCCCCCCCCCTCAACCCGTTGTGTCACCCCCAATGTGGTCCTCCCTGTCTGGTTGCCCCTCCACAGGTGTCACTCACCTCTGGCCTGTGTCCCCCCCCCAGTATCACCGACCCCCAGTCTGGTTGCCCCTCTACCAGGGTCCCTCACCCCCTGTCTGGTTGCCCCCTCTCCCCCAGTGCCCTTCTCCTCACCCATCTGGTTGCCCCCATCTCCCCGGTGGCACTTACCCACGGTCCAGTTGTCCCTCCCCCAGTGTCAATCACCTCTAGTCTGGTTGCTACCACTATCCGTTGTGTCAACCCCAGTGTGGTCACCATCCTGTCTGGTTGCCCCTCCACCGGTATCACTCCGTATCACTGACCCACCGTCTGGTTGCCCATCCTTCCGTTGTCACTCCCCCCAGGTCTGGTTACCCCTCTACCAGTGTCACTCACCCCCGGTCTGGTTGCCCTCTCTCTCCCTCAGTGTCCCTCCTCCCCCATCTGGTTGCCACCACCTCCCCGGTGGCGCTCACCTCCAGTCCAGTTGCCCCTCCCCCGGTGTCACTCACCTCCAGTCTGGTTGCTCCCACTACACGTTGTGTCACCCCCAGTGTGGTCACCACCCTGCCTGGTTGCCCCTTCCCTGGTGTTACCCTTTACCTGGCCCCCCCACCCCATGGTATCACTGACACCCAGTCTGATTGCCCCTACCTTATGGCACTCACCAATGGTCTGGTTTCCCCTCCCCTGGTGTCACTCATCCCCAGTCGGGTTGCCCCTCCCCTAGTATCACTCATACCCAGTCTGGTAACCCCTCCCCGGTGTCACTCACCCCGGTCTGGTTGGTCCCACTACCCATTGTGTCCCCCCCAGTGTGGTCACCACCCTGTCTGGTTGCACTTCCCCTGATGACACTCACCCCTGGCCTGGTCACCCCCCAGTATCACTGACCCCCGGTCTGGTTGCCCCTCCCCTGGTGTCACTCACCCCCAGTCTGGTTGCCCCTCCCCTGGTGTCACTCATCCCCAGTCTGGTTGCCACTCCCCTGGTGTCACTCACCCCAGTCTGGTTGCCCCTCCCCTGGTGTCACTCACCCCCAGTCTGGTTGCCCCTCCCCTGGTGTCACTCATCCCCAGTCTGGTTGCCACTCCCTGGTGTCACTCACCCCCAGTCTGGTTGCCCCTCCCCTGGTGTCACTCATCCCCAGTCTGGTAACCCCTCCCCCGGTGTCACCCACCCCAGTCTGGTTGCTCCCACTACACATTGTGTCACCCCCAGTGTGGTCACCACCCTGTCTGGTTGCACCTCCCCTGATGTCACTCACCCCTGTCCAGGTCACCCCCCCCCCCAGTATCACTGACCCCCAGTCTGGTTTCCCCCCCCCCCCCGGTGTCACTCACCCCGGTCTGGTTGCCCCTCCCCTAGTGCCACTCATCCCCAGTCTGGTTGCCCCTCCCCTGGTGTCACTCACCCCAGTCGGGTTGCCCCTCCCCTGGTGTCACTCATCCCCAGTCTGATTGCCACTCCCCTGGTGTCACTCACCTCCAGTCTGGTAACCCCTCCCCCGGTGTCACCCACCCCAGTCTGGTTGCTCCCACTACACATTGTGTCACCCCCAGTGTGGTCACCACCCTGTCTGGTTGCACCTCCCCTGATGTCACTCACCCCTGTCCAGGTCACCCCCCCCCCAGTATCACTGACCCCCAGTCTGGTTTCCCCCCCCGGTGTCACTCACCCCCAGTCTGGTTGCCCCTCCCCTGGTGTCACTCACCCATGGTCTGGTTGACTCTGCTCATCACGGTCCTCACATCGGCCTTGAACACCTGAGCACAAAGATGAGGGTAGAGGCTAATTAAATCCGCACCCAGCAAATATCAGTGGTTCTTGTAGTCAGTGAATAGTGGTGCACGAAACCAGAGAGTACTCCCCTCTTTACTCCCAAAAAATGGGACGAAACGCGTTGGCTACGGTTATGTGAATATATGAATTACCAGATCTCTGCGATCAAGATAAATAAAGAAGAAAACCCTACAATTTGTGTCACATGCTCTGATTATATGAGAAGTGTATAGTGTATAGTGCTGAACCTTTTATGTGTGTATAGGCCTTGAACACCTGCTCCGCTCCTCGGCTGTTCTCTGTCTGCTCCTCCCAGTACTGGGGTTCCTCGTCAGTGATCCTCTCCATCCAGGGGGCCCGGGGCTCCAGCCTACGGCTCTCACTGGTGTAAGCCACAATGGGGACGTCATCCATGTACCCCACTAAGGAGAACTCAGGGACCCCGGGGAGGGGCTCCGAGAGGGAGGAGGCGAAGTACCGTAGGGAGTGTGAGCCTGGGGGGAGAGAGGGACAGAGGATCAGAGGAGAGAGCGCCCCCCACATGTAATACATTCCCTCCGCACCCCACACAACACTGACCCCCACCAACGAGAGGGGTGGGGGAGACCGGGATAGAGAACGGCCTCACACACAGCTGCAGTCAAGGCCTCCCCACCGTGTGCAACACTGCCCTCTTCCTTTTCCCACCGTGGTGAGGGGGCAGTGGGATCCTGGTTATGAAGGAATACGGTGATGACAGTGCGGGCCTGTATTTACATAAACACATCCCTTCAGCTGTGACCACGCCCTTCTTACGCTGATGGCGGGGCCCTTGATTTATCTGACCACGCCCCTCAGGTATACAGACCACACAAATTTCATGGCCAGGCCCCCTCAGCTCTGTACAAAACCCCAACATCTATTTAGGCAGGACCCCAATTAGAGACAGAGAGCCGCCTACTTAAACCACTCTCCGATTGACCCTGTAGGCATTAAAGGCCCTGCTGTGACTTCAACCCATTCTCTGAAGGAGAAACAGCTGTATGTACGGAGCTGGGATCAGGAAACAATACTCTGGGAACCCCTAAGTGGGGGTCAAGGTGTGGCAGGGGAAGGGGGGTGGAGTCCAGAGGGGCTGAGTCACAGGGGCAGTCATTAAAAGCACACTCCGACAGTCGGTGTATACATTCAGTTTTATAAAAACTCAGCCACAAGGACAAAAGTGACACTAGATTTGCTCTTGTTTACTTAACTGATCACAAAGAGGCTGCATTTTAAAATAGCTCCTGAGGTGTGGGCACCTGCTGCAGAGATGTGTGTGGCCAACAGCTTTTAGGGCATAATAGTACTAGCAAGATAACTCTGTCGGTGAATGCACTCGCCTCAAATAACTCCGTGGGTCCAGTAACTTTTAGGAAATAATAATAGTACTGGTAGATAACTCTGGCGGTCAATGCACCTGCTGCAGAGATCTGTGTCCAGTAACTTTTAGTGGACAATAATATTGGCAAGATAACTCCGTTGAATAATGAACGTGTCTCAGAGATCTGTGTGCCCAGCAATGTGTAGGGGATAATGGTACTGGCAAGATAATGCTGGCGGTTAATGCACCTACTGCAGAGATCTGCGGGAATAATATTGGCAAGATAACTCACTCGTGGCTGTGTCCAACTTGATCACCCCCGCACAGGCACTCTGTAACAATCTGTATCAATTCTTCAGCAACACAATCTCCGGCATTTAAAGGAACTTTAATTCGCAAATGGACCCAACAGACCTCGTCAAGCACGACCTGGTCTTATCCAAAGAACCAATGCCAACCACATGGCCCATCATCAACCCAGCAGAATCCACCGCCACCATGAAGTCCATCGATTCTGAGGACCCATCGAACCTCAGGCCCCACCATGCCTACTCCAGAGAACAGCAACCCATCAGTGTAATGTTTGCATCTAATCTGAATGCTTCCATCTCCTCTGCGACCGTCCCAGACATTTAGAAAATACGCAACTGTCCACTCTTTGATAAAGAAACCCTCCGTTGACCCATCGAGGCTTGTTAACTACAGAACGATCTTCCTGCTATTTAAGTAAAACAGTTTCTTACCCTTCTGTGCTCGGACACACAGATGTGCACTTTTACTCACAATTTTATTATATTCGTATTTCAGCTTCTTTAACCAAGTCAAGGCAGAAGCATCCTTCAAAACTTCTGAAAAGAATTTTGTGCGATTTAATGTCTACGTCCAATTTATCTAAAGAGGATGTTTTATCTTTGTTTTTCTAAGACATCCGGCTTATCACCTGTCCTCAGGAAAAATATTTGAAGGTATCCCAAGGGATGACTGGAGAAGAGACAGAGGAAATGTTGTCTTCTAGGAACATTGTCAACTTTTGGCTCAGCTCCCGTACATCAGCTTCATTCTCCAGAATTTCAGAATTCAATCTTCATGATTGGCTCTTAGGTTGGGGGGCAGAACTATAAAAGAGATAGAGATAGCTGCATAATCAGAAATGCTAATGAGTTCAATGTTGGCAGATAAGTTGTCTTTTAACAGCCTCATTGGGATGTTGATTCTACCATTACCATTGAACCTGGAGACACCCTTTCAGTAGGATTTACTCCCTCTCAGAATCTGAGATGGAAACTCTGAGGTTATATCTAAAGGCGAACTTGCAGAATCACCTTGTTACCCGATTCTCATCCCCGCTGGGGCTTCCATGTTCTTTATTCCTGAAAACGTTGCATTGAATAGACTATAGTGGATTAAACGAGATCACAGTGCAGGACCAGTAGCCATTACCTCTAACCAAAGATATTTTGGAAGCCATTAGAGGCTCTAAGGGCTTCACCAAATTAAACTTAGGTGGAGCATATGAACTGCTACGCATTAAGGAGGGAGATGAGTGGAAAACATGCTTTAGAACCCCACTTGGGTTTCTTGAATACTGTATCATGCCTTTCGGTTTGAGCAATGCTCCAGCAGTCTATCAACTTTTCATGGAGCATATGTTTGCTGAGATGCTTAATCAATATGTGGTATTCTATCTCGATGGCATACTAGTGTTGTCCAGAGATTCTCTCCTACATCACCCACACATGGTAGCTAGGTATTACGTAGACATCAGAATTGGCTGTTTTGTAAGTTGAAGAAGTGTCATTTTGAAGAAGCCGAAATAGACTACCGTGGCTCTAGATCAACAGTACTTGAGTCTCAATGGATCAGCACAAGGTTTCCCCTATTCTGGATTGGCTAACTCCATCTAATGTGAAAGAAACTCAGTGTTTCCTTGGCTTTCCAAACTTCTACAGACAGTTCATTGAAAGCTTTGTTCAGCTAACCAGAGAAAATATCAAATCCTAAAGAAAGGTATGCTTCATCATGGTTTTTACTGGGATGATCAAGCTGAGAAAGCCTTTCTAGGCTTAAAGAAGGCCCTTATGTGAGCACCAATCTTGCGTCATCCGTATAACACTAAAAAGTTTATTGTGGAAACTGATGCCTCAGACCGGACCAATGGAGCTGTGCTTCTTCAATGTCAGGAAGATGATGGTCTTGAACAACCTATCTTTAATTTGTCTCATATCTTGTCTGATTGGGAAATAAATTATTCTGTCCTAGAAAGGGAGCTCTTGGCCATGAGAAAACCTGTCCTGAGTGGAGGCATTTCTGAATGGGATCTCAAGAACCCTTTGAAATCCGAAAGGATCATCACAATCTCCAATGCTTCAGAAATAGTATGGAAACAGCCATCAGGCCAGTTGGGCTTACTTTTTTTTTTTTAACCATTATGACTTCCTTATTACCTTTATTCCCAGCAAGAATACATTTGCAGATGCTCTGTCATGAAAATGTCCTCAAACTATCACAGAGCATTCCTCCTCCTCAAAGAATAGTGGGAGTAGCTCAATCTTTTTTTTGAAAGATTCAAGCTGATTGATCTAAAGTCTCTCAAAAAGAGTGGGTACTCCTTGCAAGTACTGACGGCTAAAAAGATAAAAAGAACTAAGTTTTCAAATGAAGAACTAGATTATTTCCATCCAAGACACTCCGCCTTGAGATTTAATGGCAAGGAGACACAGAGGCCAGTATTATGCATACCTCTTTAATTGCCAACTCATAGCAGTAACTATAAACAAACAAAACTTAGAACATTCCAATCTCTATAAAATACCTTGTGAGGCAAACATCTTCCATCTTTGTTGCTGCTCACAGTTCTGTTAATTTGGAGAAGTCAGTTATGTGAGTGGATTTAGTGTGAATTGAATGAGTTGATACAGAGATTTGGCATATGATTGAATATCTTTAAATTTAATAATTAGGTATTTATTATGATAAATGTTTTTGTACAATTTTTATGAATGAAAATTTGGTGGCAGAATTTATGGGTTTACTGTTAAAAGCTTACTGGATGTTTAGTAGTGGTTGGAGTATCGGAGAATTTGCTGCATATCAGCTGCGGTAAGTATTTTTTATTTTTTCAAATGAAAGCATTCTACGCACCGTGACCTGTTGAATGGCGCGGGTACGAGGCTCTCTCCGCCATGTGACTTTAAGTCTGAGTGGGTGAGAGGAACGGTGCAGGCACGAGGTGCTCTCCAGCATGCAAGTTTTTTTTTAGTGCATGACCAGTAGTCCAGGAATGCACATACATTGGGCTATCTTCTGCTTCTGATCTAGAGGGAGTGCCGGAGATCAGAACGGAAGAGGATTTGAAGTTAAAATTAATCAGGGGTCTTAGCTTTGGACTCCATCAATCTTGAGCGATAATGCAAGCACTGCTTGTGAGCAGAGCGGACTAGATTAACCATTTCGGCTGCCGTTGGAGCGTCAGTAGACGCAGGAGGGCATTTTCATATGGACCAGGATACATATTAACAGTTACACTTGTAGCGGACATCTTTAGGGAATAAAAGTCCATTTTTTCTTGTCAGTTGCTCAACACTGAGGTGAAGAGAGAAGTATTGGAACTTGGTGTCCAGTGTGTTGATAGTGAATTGTTTTAGTTGGTTAGTGCCTTTGAGGATTTTTACAGATATTTTGGAGATTTAATCTGGGTGATATTTGGCATCAAGGAGGAAAATGGTGTGGTTGAAAGAAGTGTTGAGGACAAGGGACAAGATTTTGTTAGTAAGGCTGTATCTGTGTTGGCAACACAGTTAGGGAAGAGAATTGATGATTGTATGATGAAACTAGAAGGAAGATTTGGAAATAGAATGGAGGTTGAACAGTTTTGGTCTGTTGATGAGGTCGCAGGAAAGGCAACGGTTGGAGGTAGTAGAAGAAAGGCGACTCGGAAACAAAAGCATATTCATAAAGAGACGGTCACTAAGGTGCTTTTGTTCAAAAAGGCGGACGGAAGGCAACTCGGACAGAGTTGAGTGGCAAAGCGATACAGGCCGGTAAGGGAGAACACAGAGGAATTGTCTGTGATGAATCCTCCAGCAGTGGAGATATTGTGATTTCATCTTCATTAGATTTTGATGCCTCTGAGGAGGAAGAGGTGGAATGGACAAAAGTGAAAAGGTTGAGAAAGAAGAGTGGGTCCCAGCTAGGCATGTAGCTGAATACATGGAGTATTGGATTAGGCATGAAATATATATATATTGAGAGGGTAACTGTTCCTAAAGAGGGTCGTGTGTACTCTCGAAGTGTAGACAGATCGGGTAGAGTGTGGGGAATTTCTCCTTTTGAATATAGTGCCCTCACACACCCTTTCGAGTGTCTTGCTTCATCATGGGGCGTTGCTCCTCGTGGGGGTGGCGCTGCAGTCCCCCACGGGCCCCGCAAGAGGGCTCTTTGTCGGAGATCTTTTGTTTGGAGACGCCGCAGTTGTGCATGGGGGTGTGTGGGCCTATCTAAAGGGTTGTGAGTGGTGCATTTAAAAATTACTGGATAAAGTATAAGACCTTTATTCGCAACTCTACCTAGTAAAAGTTTAAAATGGTGGTCCTGAAGCTCCTCTTGGAAAAGAAATAAAGAGGGCAGATGTGAGGATTACTGCTGCTCTCAGGACGGTGCGTGTGAGTCCTAATAATAAATGGTCAACATGTTTCGCGCTTCAAGGTGGGTCCTTAAGGGATCCCGATGCGCTTCGTCAGGACCAAACTATAAGTGGGTGAAACAGTTGTGAATGAAGGGGAACAGGTTTAAAAAAAGGTGCTGTGTTGTAAACCTGTGATACCTTAATAATAGGTAAATCCAGCGTCCACGCGCTGGTAGGTACAACTTCTTGTATGGATAACCTTTACCCAACCTGGATCGGGTAGAAATACACAAAGAGAGACACACAAATGGATATGGGAGAGAGAAAATAAAACATAGCATCTGGTAATCATTAAACAAGATCTGTTGTGATTGCAATGTTACCAAGCAAAAGGAGTAAAGTTTAAACCATGCTTCAAATGATTGCATGCAGGTACAAATGACTTGTGTTGGAACAGTATTCAACATCGTGCTCAAGACCGCTATGGTGGGGTGCGAGTAATATTAGATCTATTAACAATACTCGAGTGCCACCAATGAGTATTTGACAACCTGTGTAAGAAGACTTGTAGCGGTCATTACGTGATAATGGAACGCTATTGTTTGTGAGAATCTTTTCCAAGCACGGAGCTACATGATTAAGCCTACCCTGAAAGTATAGGGAATGGGCTCCATCAGCAACGCGGAGTAGGCAGAAAGAGAAACTGGACAGAGGAAACAAAAATTATCATGGATGTCGGTAAGCTGTCATCAGACACAGAGCGCATGAGCTCACCTCATTGGTTTTAAGTGGATACTCACGGGTGCTCTTTCGCCAAGGGTGAAGTAACCTACCCCTCCTCCGGACAGCGCTGGAATGGACAAGGGAAGTTTTGAAAACACGTTTATAAGTATGTTACTTCGTGATTGCTTAGTTCCGGGTAGGGGCGGTCCCGGGACGCCGAAAAATGACGTCATGACGTAGCGTCGTGTGTAGTCAGGGTGATTCTGGGCGTCACCGGACCTTATTGGTCGTTGTGTTTTTTGTTAGCCCTGGAAACCATGGGAATTGTTTAGTACTTGGAGATGACATAGTGGGACAGAACATTCAGTTGTAATGGAGACCGGGGGTGTGTCTGACAAGGAGGAGTGCCAACGTATTCGAAGGGATACACGTTTGCATACGTCGCGGGACATCAATAAAGTTCTCGGCATAAAGAAATGTCGAATTGAATCTAAATGATGTCTTTTCAAGGGGAGTGTGCTATTAAGCCATGCGGACTACATAAAAGAGTGGCGTGGAATTCTCTCGTATGAACCATGTTTGTGATATTAGGGATCGTAATGGGTTTTTCATCTTTTTCTTTTTTGAACAATGCATCGGAGTGTTCAAACATTGTTTGTGTCATTGAGGATCGTAATTTTCTCTTCATATTTACTATTGATCAATATATCAAAGTATAGATCATTATAAGATGTGTGGAATGGTATGAAGGAAGGTGTCATATTAGCTCAACCCAGGGAATTTCATCATTCAAGCCCCTAGTGTCACATCCCAATCTGTGGACCCATCGTTGCTCCTGTCTGAACAGAGTACGTTTTGTCCAGTTAGGATTGGAAACAATGATGGTCCATCTTAGACTATTCGCTGTGTGTCCTTGTTCTGCGAAATGTGTCAATAATTTCGTGTTTGTTTTCCCTCGTCTTATGGTACTTTTGTGCTCCCCTATACGAATCTTAGCTGCTCTTGTGGTCATTCCCACATATCTCATGCCGCATGGGCAGACGATGGTATAGACACAGTTGGTCGTGTTGCAATTCGTGTGTCTAGTTTGGCGCCAAGGTGTCGCCAGGCCCAAGTCGATTTCTTTTGAAATCATGGTTTCAGCACATGTGGAACAAGAGCCACACGGATAATGGCCTACTACTGGTGGTAAAGACCAAAGTGTCGATTGAGGTGTAGTTTGTGGTCTTGGCCTAGTGTGTACCAAGTGGTCTCTCAAATTCTGCGTTCGTCTGAATGCGAACAGAGGTGGTGGGCCAGGGTCAAATGATCCTGAATTCAGTATAGACCAATGTTTTTTGATGGCCTTTCGTACATTGTTGGAGCTTGGAGTGAAAGTAGTGACACAAGTCATAGTGTCCAATACAGGTTTTTCTTTTATTTCAAGAAGAGATTCTCTGGGGCTGTTTCTGGCTCTCTTATGAGCTTGACGGATGATGTTTTTTGGGTAATGTCGTTTAGCCAGATTGTTACTGAGAAGATCAGACTGTATCTCAAATTCCTTTTTGGTGTCACAATTCCTCCGAAGGCGTAGGAATTGGCCAACTGGGAGGTTATTTCTGAGTGCTCTTGGGTGGTGGCTGTCATAGATCAGGAGATTGTTCCTGTCTGTCGGCTTCTTGTAGTTGGTTGTATGAAGGCAACCATTCTCCAATGATATAAGGAGATCCAGAAAGGGAATTTTTTGGCGTGATCTTGTGCTTGTAAATTTCAAATAAGGGTTGAGAGTGTTAACCCAATTGCAGAATTCCATGCACTGTTCTTCATTCCCTTGCCAAAATAAAATGACATCGTCAATGTAACGAGGCCATAAAAGAATGTGTTCCTTAAAGGGGTTGTTATCTCCTAGAATGTGTTGTTCCTCAAAATGAGCCATGTAAAGGCATGCCAGGCTCGGCGCGAATGTGCTTCCCATGCTCGTGCCTTGTATCTGATGGAATAGTTGGGATTTAAAGGCAAAGAAATTTTCTTTCAGAGCAAGGGAAGCACAGTCGCAAATAAATGGAATAGGGGTGATGTAAGGCCAAGGGTTGATGTTTCTGAGGGTGTCCTCTAATACTTCCAAAGTGGCATCCTGTGGTATGTTTGTATAGAGGGCTTCCACGTCCATTGTCACTAGGAAGTCTATTTTGTCTGCATCTGGAAAGAGATCAATGAGATTGAGGACCTCTGTGGTGTCCCTCAGGTAGGTGGGGGTCTTACTCACTAAGGGGCGTAGATAGAAATCGCAGAATTTACTTAGTGGTTCCAGAACAGAGTCAATGCCAGAATACCAAACAAAACAGTTACAGACAAAACGGGTGAAATGCCTAAAGAAGTAAGAACAAGACTTCGTTCAGTGCCCAAGACTTTCTCTGGCCAATAAGGTGGCATATACGCCCAAACTAGATGCAAAGATGCTTACTTTCTTGAATAAGTCTGGGAGGTTCATAGACATGGTCTGGATAAGGGGCTGAAGGGGTGTCAAGACCGCCTTCTTGATATGTTTGGACCCTTGAGCAAAATGTTTGATTTATGTGAGGTGTATTTGCAGGAGACTGCAGTATATGTGTTGGAGCTGTGACAATTGGTACAAGGAGCTGTGTGCTTATTAGGAAACACTAACGCAACATTGTGAGCAGAGCGTAGGAAGTGCATCTTGACGAGAATAGACCCAAAATTAGCAGAGTTAGCAGGCAGAGAGTTGGGTTAAGATGCCAAGGGTCTTCGTTTTGGAGTCAAATTTGTAAAAGAAATGGCTAGATATGCTGGAGCATTCAATTCAATTCAAACGGTGCAGAAAGATATTAGAAAGGTTTTTGGTGGGACCGGGAGAATGCAAGGATGATTCCTCTGCCGTGGTTTCAGGATCAAAACTAAATTCCTTTTTGTGTGGCAATAGACCCAGCCAATTTCGATCATCTTGATTCCAAACAACTTGATTATACCCCCAGGGGCAGAAAGGAAGAGGAAGATATAGAAGTGGCAAAAGGGCAAGGCAACAAGGTATGTTTGGAAAAAGTCCCTTTGTGTACTCCAGAAGAATTAGTTGGCCCATTTTTTAGACAGATGGAAAGAAATAATATCAGATCCATGGGTGTTAAAAAACAGTGAGTGATATTGGATAGATTTGTGCAAAGTCCGATACAGGAAAGACGTCCAAGAGCATTGAGTTTTTCAGAAAAGGAGGAAAAATCAGGAGATCAGGAGGTATAGGAGATTGTAAGGAAAGGGGCCATAGAGAGAGCAGGAGATGCTAAAATCGTATTTGTAAACAACCTCTTTCTTGTAGAGAATAAGGACAAGGGCTGTCTGTCATAAATTCGAAAGAGTTAAACTATTGGGCCCAGTACAACCATTTCAAGATGGAAGGGATTCATATGTTGAGAGATCTCTTGAGGAGAGGGTGTTGGTTGACTCGATCAGATCTGAAGGATGCGTATCTGATGGTCGCATTACGTCAGGAACAGAGGGATTACTTGAAGTTTCAGTGGCAGGGGATAATGTGGAGATTCAAAAGTCTACCTTGTGGTTTGACATCGGCCCCGTGGTGCTTCACAATAGTGATGAAACCAATAGTGGCCTTGTTGTGGTCATGAGGAGTGCGATTGATAGTATATTTGGACGACATCCTGATTAGGTCATAGAGCAGGAAATTAGCACAGGAGCTCACAATGCTTGCTGTTCGAGTACTGGAGGATCTAGGTTTTGTGGAAAACAGGAGAAAATCATGTCTAGAACCAGTAAAAGAGACCGTGCTTTTAGGATTTCAGATTTGGATGTTGGAATGTATATTGAGGTTACCCTAAAGAACATTTGCAAGGAGATTTGGAGAATGTTGATGTTCAAATGGATAACTTTGAGACAAATAGCCAGGGTATTAGACCTATAATCAGCTTCTATTCAGGCAGTATTCCCATCCCCTTCAAACTATCGAGCACTTCAGAGGTTGAAGCCAAGGTTTCTGCGCAGAGGGGTGAGGTATTCACAAAGAGTACAGAGAGATGCAGAGACGAGAGTACAGAGAGATGCAGAGAGGAGCATTGAAGTCTATCTTCCTGGTCTCGCTGCCTCCCGTACAGTGCTGTCTTGTCCTGGCCTTCCTGCTTCCAGAGTCTTGTTGTCATATGGAAGCTTTTGCCTGCTGGCTTTTCCTCCCATTGGGCCTCCTTCCAGAGGGCACTATCTGCTGTGCGCTACCTAGTGTTAGCGTCATCGTGGCTACTAGAATGCGCCGCCCTTATCTCTGGCAGACAAGTACAGTCAAAACCAGGGCCCTCTAGTCTACCCGTTGCTGAACTCTTCCAGATCCTGACATAAAGGGGCATTCAATCATGTAAATTATATTATATGAACTACAATTGGTATGGTTTCTCTGCTCCCAAGGTGTATTTGCTGCATTTTGTCATAGGGCATACTGATCATTGCCCACAAGAGAGATTGCCCATGACTCTGGGGAGGAACCCTAGGGTGCTCTGTTCTTGGGGGTGAGTGATTTTTGATCTGGTGTGGACCAAAATATCCCTTAGGCTGATGGCTGCAGAGGTCTGAATGGTCTGCAGCCTTTTGGTGAGTTTTTGTTGATCCCGGGGGTGTTCCTGTAGTCCTGCTTGCTTGTGACCAGGACATGCATGACGATTTTCAGGGTGCGGATTCTGGGTTTTGAAAATCTTCCTCAGCATGATGCAGTGGCAGCATTGATTTGCGTGGTCATTTCGAATCTGCTGTTGATGACAATACTGAGGTTCTTGTTGTGGTTGGGCCGTTTCGGTCCATCACATGGGGCAATCATCATCCCGGTACTGGGCATCTTGTCTGTGAGGAAGAGAATGAGTTGCGTGTCGTGGGCATTTGAGAGGACGCTGATGTAATGACAGCAGATGATGCTGGCTATAGAGATCATGTATGCAGTGAACAGAGCCCGACTCATGGAGGATCCTTGCAGAAAGCTGGTGATGAGGTTGTGGACATCCGAGGTGTACAGTGCCAGGGGGACTGACTTGGTCCTTCCAGTCAGGAAGGAGCAGATCCATCGACATGTCTGTCTTTGGATTCTGATGTTGTGTAGGCAATGCATGTGTAGTGGATGGAACTTTGTGTCAAGCCCTGAGGAGACATCCAGGACGATGAGGGTTGCCGTGTCTCCTCTGTCCTAAGTCATGTGGATGTCAACCGTGGCAGTGATGAGGGCAGTTTCCATGCAGTGGTTGGGTCTGAAACCAGACTGAGTGTTGTCGTGGAGTTGGTGGTCATGGAGGTATTCGGAGTACGATCAGAACACCTAGATAACCTTGGTTAACTTCCTTTCTAGTATGTTCCTTTACTCAAAAAAACGAATCTGGACCCTACTGAGTTAAAACTATTGGCCTATTTCCTTGCTGCCTACCCCAGCTAAAATCCTGGAAAAGCACCTGAATGCCCATCTGATGGCTTATTTGGAACACAATGAGCTACTGGATGCCTCCCAGTTTGTATTCAGCAGTAACCATGAAACAGAAACCTCACTGGTGTCTGCAGTGAATGACATCAGAACCATGGCTGACGCAGGTCAGGCTCCAGCACTGATACTTTTAGACTTGTCCACAGCCTTTGACACCATCTCTCCTACCCTGGTTGCAGGATGGCTGCAGGAAAGAGAAAACAGTCAGCATTGAAGCTGTTAACATCTTTTCTCAGTAACAGGGCACATACAGTTATGGCGGATCAATTCTGTTCTGAATTCCTCAGCCTGCCATGTGGGGTTCCCCAGGGCTCACACTTGAGCCCTACCCTATTCAATCTTTACATTTCCCTAGTGGCTAGACTTATTAGGTCTTTCGGGCTTCAAGCCATATCTGATGTGGATGACACGCAAATTATTGTGTCAATTAGCAAAACTTTAGAGGCGACTTCCACTAACTTCAAGAACTGCATGCAAGCAGTGGCCATCTGGATGGGAAAAAATTATCTTAGACGGAGGTCTTGATCTTAGGTAGTTCCCCATTCATTTGGACCAGGTCCTGGTGCCCAGATATGTTGGGTACGTTACCCACTCCCACTGACTCTGTTAAAAATCTCGGCTCTGGTCGTTAAAAACCTGTCATTTGACAATCATATCAATCGAATGGTTTCTGTTTCTGGAAAATCAGAAATCAAGAAAAGTGTTTCCTTATATTACTATGCCAGCACGTAAGCTGATTTCCTCTAGACAGGACTACTGCAAAACTGCAACTTGTCCAAAATGATGCAGCAGGACTGGTCCTTGATATCCCCAAATATCAGTCTTTCTCGGCCGGGATAGCTAAGCTCTACTGGCTACCTGTGAACAAATGCATTTATTTATTTATAGAGTTTTATATGGCGTGAACATGATCCCGAAGGATTTCAGAGCGCTTCACAATTGGAGGGAAAGGAAGATAACAATTACAGTACTGGCATCAAAATAAGAATACCAAACAAAACAGTTACAGACAAAACGGGTCAAATGAGAATAAGACAATAACTGGTACATAGCCAACTAGGAGGAGAGCAAATGATTAGTAAAAGAAGAAAAGCACCCAGCGCAGGGCTTAAAGGTGTAAGTCCAATGCATTAGAGCAGACGATCCAAGCCTTTTAAGGTAAGAACTTGTTCAGAAGGAATCTTTTAACTTCCAATTTGAAAGCAACCGTGGAGGAGATTCTACGTACTTCCGGTGGGAGAGAGTTCCAGATCTTAGGAGCAGAGCCGGGGAAAGCTCGGTGACAAGTTCTATTTTTGCACAAGATCTGTGGTTCAGGAGGAGAGAGTTAGCACTTCTTGAAGGTCTACCCCCTCCGGATAATTCTAGCTTTTGCGCTAGATAACTGGGGGCTTTGAAATAGAGGGCTTTGTGAGATAGGCAGGCAATCTTTAGTTGTATTCTTGCTTTAGAGGGAAACCAATTTAGGGATTTTAGGACTGGGGAAATGTGCGTATTTCTTTTGGTACCCGTACCCAATCTGACCAGGGTATATTTGGGGAGGCCACAGAGCATAGCACTGCCATAGTCTAGCCTCAGCAAAACAAGCACTTGCCCCACCTACTTGAAATCAGCTTGTGAAAGGAATGGTTTGAGATTCCTGAGTATCCTCATCAGGTGATTAGCTCCCTTGCATGCATTGCTGATATGCTTTTTCATGTTCAGATGCTTGTCCAGGGTGATTCCGAGAGATTTGGCTGAGTCAATAATGAGGGGGGAGCAAGGGGGGAGCAGTTGAAGGCAGTGAGGTGGTTCATCCAAAGGTGTAATTTGGGGATGTGATTAAGAGGAGAAATGAGAAGGAATTCTGTTTTGGAGGTGTTGAACAGGAGGTGGTTCTCGGTTAACCAGTTTTGAGTATTGGTTAGGGTAGTGTTGAGTGATATGAGGTTATCCGGGGAGGAGATTTCCAGATAAAGTTGCGTGTCATTCTCATACATATGGAAGAGAATGTTCGTGGAATTTAGTGCATTGGCTAATGGTTCCAAGAACAAGTTGAAGAGTATGGGAGATAGGGTGAACCCTTGGGGGACCCCATGGCTACTGGTGAGGGCTGGGAGAGAGAGTGGTTCACCTTGACTCTTTGGGATCTGTGGTGGAGTAAGGACCAGAACCATTGCAACACCAGGCCAGAAAGGCCCATCCTGTGCTCCAAAATGAATAGGAGGTTGTTGTGATTGACAGTGTCAAACGCAGAGGAAAGGTCAAGGAGGATTAATTTTGGTCAAGCCTTTTCAAAATACCATCCATAACGTGAGTGAGAGCCGATTCAGTGCTGTGCCCACTCCGAAAGCCAGATTGATGTCGGTCCAGGAGATGACAATTCTCGATGTGAGCACAAAGCTGTGTTTGGATGCATTTTTCTAGGAGTTTGGGTAGAGTGGGAATGTTAGAGATAGGGCGGACGTTGTTAAGGTCAGCACTATCTGCGTTAGTTTTTAAAATATTGGTGATACCTGAGCTGCTTTTAGGCAATCCGGGATCGTGCCTTGTGACAGTGATGTGTTGACAATCTTTGTCCAGATGGGGGTGACGACATCCTTGATGTCTTTGAAGATCGAATGTAGCAACGGGTCGCTGAAGTGATTAGATGGATGGATACTCTGAAGAATCTGGTTAATGTCTCTTCACTGAGGGGAGCAAAGGTGCCCCATGAGGCATTGTTCTTGGTGCTCAGGCTGATTGGATCGATCTTCTCTAAGAAGGCCGGGGGGAGGCGCAGACCCAAAAGATGGCAAAAGAGCCTTCTTGGAAACAAGTTCAATATTGATGAGTCTTGATTTCCCAGTAAAGAAAGCAGCCAGTTCGTCGCATGAGGGTGGGCTGATTCCAGAGTCAGAGCGGGTTGGTGCTTCCACTGATTGCTGTTTAACCAGTTCAAAACGTTTCTTGGGGCGATTAGCGGCTTGATTAAGTTGGGATCTGAAGTAGTCGGCCTTAGCATTCTTGATTTGTTTCTTACTGGAGCTCATAACCGATCTAAGGATTTTTAGCTGATCCGAGGATGGTTTGGATCTCCAAGATCATTCAATTGCACTAAGGTTGCGACATTCCGAGTATAAGTTGCTGTTGAACCATGGTTTGGATATCTTTGTTGAGGCATTTTTTTGTTGGAGTGGTGCAATGGAATCCAAGATGCTAGAGATAGTAGAGTTGTAAAAGTTCAGTGAGTACATGAACCTCAGACATGTCAACTTGGGAGGAGAGGGCATATTTACAGTGGATTGCTAGTTCAGCTGTATTGGTATTACTGAGGTCCCTTTTCCAAATCCTCAATTTAGTTGGTTGAGCCTTCCTCAGAGACACCTCCCTGTTAATATAAAAGAAGATGCTGTGATGGTCGGACTAATCGCAAGGGGTAATGGTACCCAGTGTAATGGTGTGTCCTTTGGTGATGATGAGGTCCAGAATTTCTTCTTTATTATGAGTTGGCAGGTCACAATGTTGAATTAACTTGTGATCACTTAAGAATGATTTAAGGCATGTTACAGCTTGGTCATTGGGGTTAGACCGAGATGATTTCCAATAATTGTTTGATGAAGGAGCGAGGGTGATAAAATGTGTGTAGTTTGCACACCGGAAGGTTGTTACTTGAGATGTTCAGACAAAGGTATTCGCAGGAGGATGGCGTAGAGGACAACAAGTGGGAAACCGAGAGTATGCTGCGATGTATACAAGCTAGGTCTCCGCCCAGCTTCATAGCTCTGTCTAGACGAATGATGTCATGGGTAGGAGGCACCAGGAGGTCTAGGATAGGAGTGGAAGAGGGATTGTGCCAAGTTTCAGTGAGGATGATGATGTCGATCTCATTGTGTTGGATGAGATCAAAGATATCAGAGGCATGTTTACTGGCTGACCTGCAGTTGAGTAGTACGCATTTAGGTCGTACCGGTGTATGGGGGGAGGGGGAGTCTGGATGATGTTTACTCTCATGAGGTTATCATTATTTATGACTCTAAGGTTGTGAGGGTTTTCTCTGTTTGGGTTAGCGTGAATGGTTTTAATTTGCCCCGGAGGAATCTTGTTGGTGTCTAAAATACGTGAATTAGAGTTGAGTAGGTCATCGATATCATTAGACCCAAGGTAGGCCTTCGATCTACTGGGGTGGGAGGGTGCGTTAGGTAGGGGTAAACAAAATGGATTCAAAGCATTGTGTATTGTTCACAAGACACTGCAGAACACCGCACCTAGAGAGATTAACAAGATGTTCCGAAGGGTTTATTCCTTCCAGACCAGTCAGCTTCTCCAACCACAATCATGTAATCATTTCAAAATTACGAAAGGCAAGGTAGGGAGGCAGGGCTTTTTTCTGTGGCTGCATCCAAGCTCTGGAATACCCTCACAAAAAAACAAAGAGATTCAGCTGGGAGATAGAAGTGATGACGTATCACGCATAGGAGCGTGCGGCCATTTTGGAAAAGAAGTAAATAAACAACTCAGTCAATTTCAGACGCGTGACATCGCGCTTTCACACGCTAAGCCACAACAGACCAAAAATAAAAAAAATAAAGTAAAGTGGATACAAAAGAATCGGAAAACAGCGGAATAAAAAAGGAAAAAGAGAGGTTAAATTTGAAGCAAAATTAAAAGGAAACAAAATAAGAAATATAGAGCAATTTGTGTAAAAAAAAAAGTAGCTGAGAAGAAGAAATAATATACATAACGTACAAGGAAAATAATCATACTGTGCAATACTACCAAAAAAAAGTACAAAAAGCAAGTATGGCATCTGGCTATTTGGGGAATCTCTCTCCCCCACAATCGTTCCTGCCTGGTAAGGGTGAACCAGTACTAAAATGGGAGGAATGGAGGGAGTATTTTAACAATTACATATCGCAATTCCATGAGGACGATGAATTTACATAAAAAAAAATACAAACTCTTATTACATTGTCTAGGAGCAGGAGGAATCAAAGTATACAACAGCATAAATAAAAAGGCAAGAGGGGAAGGTGAAGACGATGTGTACGCTAACGCAATAGATGACCTAAATGCGTATTACAAGCCTAATGTGTGTGCGGGTGTGGATAGATACAAATTCTTTCACAGGAAGCAAGGAAAAGACGAGTCCGTTGATGACTATGTGTCCGCACTCAAAGAATTGGCATTGAACTGTCGTTTTTGGCGCATTGCATGATGAATTCATCAGAGATCAAATCGTGAAGCAAGGGTCAAATGCAGATATCCAGGACAGTTTATGGGCTAAAGGGGAGTACCCTCTCCAAAACATAATAGACATTGCAAGGAAGGCAGAGTTAACTGGTTGCAGTGCTAAAGCAGTTATTGCCGAGAACAATGAAAAAAAAGAGAGTGGTACAGTAAGCAGAGTGACACATGTTAAGTCAACAACGAAACAGACATGGAGCAACAAAAAGACCAAACCTATATACAACAAAGGAATGAATAGCGAAATGAAGCGTTGTTATAGATGCGGCGATGACTCGCATTGGGCTGACGACAGGAAGTGTCCTGCTAGGGGAGTGAAATGCACGTAATGTGGAGTAATAGGACATTTACAGAAAGTGTGCAGGAGGCGCAATGCACGCACTGTCAAAATCATTAATGAAGAAGAAGTGTGCCACCCTGATACATCTGATGATGAAACAAATATGTGGGTCCTCAGCATAGAAGACGAAGAAGTAAATGAGGTCAGTGCAATTGAGACCACTAAAAAGAAAAAACCCATCTGCGACATGACCATTGGGGGTGTGAATATAAACATTGTCGCCGATTCAGGCTCACCCTACACGTTAGTGAACAGAATGGTATGGGAAGAAAAGTTCTCACCATGTATTGGAAACCACCTGGAAAAGGCAGACATATCTATAAAATCGTTCACAGGTGAACCAATTGACGTATGCGGATACAGAAAGCTAAGCTTTGTGTATAAAGGAAGGGAGTCAGAAGGAAAACTGTATGTGTCTGCAGTATGACCCTCAGTACTGGGATGGTTGGACCAAGGCCATTTGGGCATTATACTTGATCCCAGCAAATCTGACCCCGTCCTTGTCGTCCAAAACTCAGTCGACTACAGCCATTCCCTCTTAAAAAAATACCCAAAAGTATTTAGTGACAATATCTGAGCACTTAAAGGGTACCAGCACAAGATCATAGTAAAACCACAGGCCACACCTGTAGTACACAAGACACGGAATCTTCCGTTTGCTATAAAGGATGATGTAAAAACACAACTGGACAAGCTTCTTAAGGAAGGTATCATAGAACAGGTGGAGACTAGCAAATGGATTGCGCCATTAGTCGTGGTCAAGCGCCCCAATGGCAAATTGAGGTTATGTATAGACCTGAGTGACCTCAACAGAAACATTATTGTTGAACAATTTCCACTACCAAAGATAAAAGTAATGCTAGCTACCACAAAGGGAGTCAAATGGTTTTCAACAATTGACTTAAAATCAGCGTACCACCAGGTACCATTACATCGCGAAAGCAAAAAACTCACTGCCTTCATTACACCCTTTGGGTGTTTCCAGTTTACTAGGGTGCCATTTGGGCTGGCATCCGCTGCAGCGATGTTTCAAAGACTTATGACTAACATATTCAAGGGAGTTAAAGGAATACTGATGTTCCAAGATGAGATCCTTGTCATGGGAAGGTCAAAAGAGTTAACACAATGAAAAGGTACAACAGGTGCTAGGAATCTTGGAGACGAAAGGTCTCACGGCAGAGTACAGCAAATGTAAGTTTGCATGTGAATCTGTGAATTACCTGGGACACGAAATCAACGGAAATGGTATCAGCCCAAAGAAGGACCTACTCGAGGCAATAAAGAATTCACCAATACCAACTAACAAGGAAGAGTTGAGGTTGTTCCTAGGACTAGTGGAAATACGCAAAGTTTATAAAGAACTGTGTTTGAATGACTTTATTCGATATAAAAATATCATAAAAGTATGTACATTGTGAGGTCATCCTAAAAAATCCATAACGATACAGCATAAGCGTTAAAAAATATAAAAGGTAAATATGTACAATTAGTAAACCGTAAAAACACTTCCTGTTTATAGCAGGGGCAGATGCTCAAATATCTCCAATGGCCAAATGCTTATGAGATCTTAACAATTTATTACGAATCGACCAGGCGCACCCCAGAAATTTGGCCACCCCACAAACCACCACCAGGGAGGAGACATCAGTTAAGAGGGAGCGAAGTGCCACCCTGTAATTCTCAAAGCCAAAATTCCTGCAAATGGGTCTAAGCCACTGCCTCCTAGCCGCCCTGTAAATTGGGCATGCAAAGAGGAAGTGGGGAATAGATTAGTTTGGAGAAGGGCACCCAGGGCAGTCAGCAGATGTTGGAGTCTGACAATTCCAACCTGCTACTAAGGAGTTGAGTGGAAGAGTCCCGAACCTAAGCTTCATGAAGAGCGTTCTATCTCTGGGGCATTGAATGTAATCCAGGTATTGCTCGGCTTTTGCCTCCAGCTTGTGTTCAAGGAACTGGATAGTTAGAGTACCCCTTTTGGGGTTCCTATCTTCCTCTCCCTTCACCCAGGCCCAATATGCTTTTTTGATGACATACTTTGCCGGTGGGGTCTGATTGAGCCATGCCTCCCCAAAGCCAATATCGGTCACCAAACGCTTTAAACTGCAGATCCATTTGATCTTATTGCCTGTGTTTAACTTGATGATCTAATCCAGGGCATCTGCATAGCTGGCCAATTCAGGGGTGCGTCTCAAGCGGACCCAGAAGAGCAGTGGGCGTAGTCTTACAATGTCCCTAATGGAATGCTTACCCAAATCCATACGGAGCGGTATCAAAGGGGTCGATGGTGGGAGAAAAACCAATCCTCTCAAAAAGTGGTTCTCTGATTTCACCAGATCACATGAGTTCTCGAACCCCCATAACTCCGCTCCGTATAGTGCTGAGGGTAGAGCCTTTCCATCATAAATCTTAAGGGCCGCGACAATTGGTCTGCTAAATGAGAGCCGCTGTTTTCTTAATATAGCGCCCGCCACCCTCTTGTGATTAAGGAACATTCCATTTCATCGACTTGTTGATCCTAATTCCTAAATAGTCGAAGGAGTCTACGATGTCTAAAGGCGTGCCGTTAAGTGAAATGTCATTCTTGAAACGTTTGGAAGGGGAGAGTGTCATTAGTTTAGTTTTGGATGTATTAATTACTAAACCCCGTGCATCACAGAATTAACAGAACCTGTCAAGCAATTTTGGAGGCCACTTGGACTTTTTGACATCAAAAGGGTGTCGTTGGCAAAAAGGAGAATGGGGTTTTTTTCCCCTGCCAGGACTGGGGCATCTGAAGGCACCTCTCTCAAATAATCGACCACCCCGTTTATGTAGAGAGAAAACAGGGTAGGGGCCAGCACACATCCCTGGCGAACTCCCCTGTCTACCGCCACCCTGTCTGTCAGCTGGCCCTGGTTGCCCCACCTGATCTTTGCATAATTCCCCTCATGTAGGCGCTTGATGATATCCAGGATCAGAGGAGGAAAACCCAAATCGGACAGAACCTCCCAGAGTTTGGAACGAGGGACCAGGTTGAATGCTGTCTTTAGGTCAATAAAGGCCAGATATAAACTGCCTTTCCCTATAACGACCTGGTCCATCGTGCCCACCCTGTGTCTAAAGCCCGCCTGGAAATGTGAAAGCACATTGGCTTCGTCCAGCCAAGTCCTGACCCTCATAAGGAGGACCCTGCCAACCACCTTCTGGATTACATCAATTAGGCTTATCGGCCTATAATTAGCAGGCTCCTCCCTATTCCCCTTCTTGAATATGGCTACCACTTCGGCGCCCTTCCAGGAGTCCGGAACAGGATGACCTCTAGCAATTAAATTCAGTATTGAAAGAATAAGGTCTGCCCAAATTTTAGGGTCATGAAGAAGGAGGTTGCCCAGAATGCCATCTGGTCCAGCCGCTTTCCCGTGTGTCAGCCCAGAGATGGCAGACGAGACCTCGCTAAGCTTAAAAAGGTCCAAAGTACTGACCGTAACGGGGGTCGCAGCTATTGGGGAGACCTCGGAGGGAAGGAAGGGCGCGTCGCTGGGCAATTGGGAGTGGCAATTAGCCTCACTGTACAGCCCAGTGAAGTGTGCGTGCCACTGTTGCGAGGAGATGTGGTTGGTGATCGGAGCCTCGCCCATGCGGCTACCCTTATCAACAAGACCCCAAAACAGCGTAGCGTCCCGCATAAGGGCTGCAGATCGAAGATCCTGCCAGTGCGCTTCCTCCCATATACGTTTCGCTTGCTCGATAGATTTGGCGTACTCTTTCCTGGAATGCCTAAAGGTTGTTGTTACTTTGGAGGGCTATGGTTAGCTTACGTCTCATCTCCCTACAATCCCTGGAATAATAAAGAACTTCTCTAACAAAACCTATGAACTGCGACAACTACTTAAAAAGAAGAGAGAATTTGAGTGGGACATCGTGTGCCAGGAAGCGTTCACCTCACTTAAAGAAGATCTGTACAATGCAATACCCTTGCAAGGTTTTGACCCCTTGCTCAGCAATATCATCACTACTGATGTGAGTTCAAAAGGACTAGGAGCAGTCCTAACACAGAAAGACAACGAAGGTACCGAGTACACAATATTTTTTGCATCACGGTCCTTAACACCAACGAAGGAAAAATTCTCCGTCATCGAACGTGAGGCATTGGCATGTGTGTGGGCTTTAGAGCACTTTCGGCACTTTGTATGGGGTAGCAAAGTAACTCTATGCACAGACCATAAGCCACTCACAAAGGTGTTCACAACGAAAGGCTTGTATACAGCATCGCCAAGGCTAGCTCGCTTATCTGTTCGCCTTTTTGATTTTAATTACTCCATTCAAAATGTACCAGGGGTGAAAAATGTAGTCGCAGATTACCTAAGCAGGTTACCCATTGAAACCGGAGAGCATGACAATCCTGCACAAGTGGAGGAGTATTGCATTGCCAACCTGGAAGACTGCCTACAGGGAATTTAAAAAGAAGAATGGCATTCGGAACAAGAAAAGGACAAGGACATCTGTCAAGTAATCAAAATGTTAACAGGGGAGTGGACAAGCAAAAACAAACTCAACAAACAACTAAGACATTTTTACGAGGTAAAGGATGAACTGTCACACGAAAATAATTTACTGTTAAAGGGCGATAGTGGTTCCCCCTGTCACTTTGAGAAAAGCCTTCTGCAGTTATGCCACAAAGGACATTTGGGAATTGTAAAATGTAAAAACAGAGTGAAAGAAAGCTACTGGTGGCCCGGTGTCAGCATTGATGTGGAAAGAATGGTTAGAGACTGCAGCATGTGTCTGCACTCAGACAAAACCCAAGTGACCCTTAGACCACCTCTTCACCCACTCACATGTCCCGCCATGCCATGGGAAAGGGTGGGGGTGGACATAATGGGCCCGGTGCTGGAATATTATGAACAGTGGTACATTATCGTCATCATTGACCATTTTACAAAATGGCCCGAACTTAGATTTACAACCAGGCCAGACTCTAAAACTGTAGTCAAGTTTTTAGATGCAGTATTTATACAGGAAGGGCTACCCAAACAGATTATCAGCGACAATGGACCGCAGTTCATGTCAGACATATTCAAGGCCTACACATCAAGAAACCAAATTGTGCACAAAACCACATCGGTGTACCACCCAGCCGAGAACGGCGCGGTGGAACGTTTCAACCGAGTACTTAAGGGTATCATACAGCTGGCCAACAGCAACAGGCTTAGCTGGAAAAAAGAGATCCTTAAAACATTGTGGGCTTACAGGATCACACCGAGTGACGCCACTGGCCACAGCCCATTTGTACTCATGCGAGGTAGGACTCCTCTCACTTAACTATTTTAGAAAAAGAAGTGTCCTCTGGGGGAATTGATCAACCAAACCTTCGTCCTCACTCGCGTTTCAAATCTCATTCGTACAACTACCCACTCTAAGTCTATTACGTATTGGCACAAATATTTGAAATTAATACAAAAATAAACAAAAAAACTTTTTTTTTTTTTAAATATATATTGAAGCAATTTATTCCTCAGACTTGCCACAGTTAAATACAATTTTGTCAAAATAAAACACAATAAAACAATTACAATGTAATCAATCTTAAAAACCAACTCATCAAATTACTATCTACAACATATTTTACATGAGAGTATATTGCTTAGACAATCGTCGGACAAACATATGAACATATCGCCGGTGTGTCGTTACGTTTTAAAAGAAGCGGATGATACCTCTAAGAATAACCATATTGGAGCAGTAAAGCAAGCATTACGGAAAAACTACAATTGGGAATCCATTGATTGGATTTATGAATGGAAGGCTGAAAATAAGGCGGAAATGGTTGCAGTGACTGTATAAATCCTGTTTAAGAAAATACATCAAATAGGACACCATTTACCGATTAGTAGGTAGCGAATAGCAAAACGAAGACGACTGTGGAAACTGGGTCGGTTACACACACTGAGGGCTTCATTTCTTACAAAGGGTCCATGATTGGAAACACGAGAGTAACAAAATCCATTGTCTTGAGAAAGAAGGTTTCATATAATTATTCCTTCGAAACGCGTCGACGCTCTTTGTAACCACAAACCTGGGTGTATGAACATTTCCCCAGATATACAACAATTAGGGGATATCGGGGTTTATGTGGTTAAATAGATTCACCAGTTGTGGTAAACAATGACAAAGAATATTGTCTAAGCAATATACTCTCATGTAAAATATGTTGTAATTTGATGAGTTGGTTTTTAAGATTGATTACATTGTAATTGTTTTATTGTGTTTTATTTTGACAAAATTGTATTTAACTGTGGCAAGTCTGAGGAATAAATTGCTTCGATATATATATATTTTTTTTAAAGTTTTTTTTTTGTGTATTAATGTCAAATATTTGTGCCAATACGTAATAGACTTAGAGTGGGTTAGGTGTACGAATGAGATATGAAACGCGAGTGAAGACGAAGGTGTGGTTGATCAATTCCCCCAGAGGACACTTCTTTTTCTAAAATACTTTGTTTGAACCCCAGTCCTTTGGGTTACCAAGGGTTCCTCTCTTTCTTTTTATACACTCCTCTCACTAAGGACAATGTGGGTTGGATCTGGGCCGCAAAAAGAGTACACTGGTCTACTGACCAGGTCAGGAAGAGAGTTGCGCAAGTGCAGCACAAAAGCAAAAATCGATATGACCTCAGACACGGTTGTATACCGGTACAACTCTCTGTAGGAGACACTGTAATGGTCAAGAGAAGTGGACATATAGGTAAGGGACAAGATATGTTCTCCCCACCACTAACCGTTAACAAGCTATATTGCAACTCCGCACTGTTGAGCGATGGTAAGGTTTGGCACTTCTCTGCCCTCTCTGTGTGCAAACCCACTACAGAGTACCATACCATTACACCCAGTGTGTCACCTGGCAGTGGACAAACCTGTTCCAACAAGCACCACTACACCCTATCAGACTCGTCTGATTTTGAGTCTGTAAACGTTCCACTCACATCACGCAATGAGTCATCCAACCAGACAGCACCTACACCAGCAGACGTGATGCGTACTACCCCCATGGGCACCAACCCTGGTAGAGCAGTCAGAGTATTGCCCCCTACACCTGGGCACAGTGAGTTACCCTATGTCAGCACCAGCAGATATGGTAGAAGGGTGTTGCCCCCGGTCAAACTCAGTGATTATGTTTGTGCTTAAGCTTCTGGTATGCAATGCAATGTACTGTGTGCTTTCTCCCGTTATCCTCTTCCCCTCTCCGTTCCTTCCCTTCCTCTTCTTCTCTCCTTGTTCTTTCGGGGGAAGATGTGTTAGGTTTATACGTGTGGCCCTCCGTGGACACCGTAGTGTTTGCCATACTTACATGTCCCTGCGAGGAGACCGTATCGCTGCTTTCCTCACCAGCTGTCCGTTGGAATGTGACAGTTGACAGCTGGTGATCCGATGCGGCTGCTGTTACTTGCGCTCCGCGTTCGGAGCTGTGTTGGCGAATACAATAAAGAACTTGTTTGCTATCCGCATCCAGTGTACAGGAGTTCTTTACAGAAAGGTACAGCCTGCATCATGTAGCAGGCACAAGTAAGCTTCCTTCCGATCCTACGCCGACACAGAGGCACTGTCAGAAGCAAATCCCAAAGTCAAAGAAAATGTCATTGTGTACGGCATCAAAACAGGAACTCCCATAAAGCGATCCGTAATGCCGTAAACATTCTTCCAGCGCCAGAAGCAGCACACGATAGTTGTCACCACAAGATCCTTTAAACGTGTAGTTGTAGAGTGTAGCACGCCTGGGCTGGGGCTGTCCGGTGTGATGGACACAGGTGGGGTTGCGAGGTGTGCTGCTCCAGTTTCCTTTGTTTCTTTGATAAGTTCCTTTGTTTCAAAACTTGTGCTGTCTTTGCGTCCTTTCTGACCACGTACTGCAGCAGATTTCTCGTGTGCCATCTCCCCTTGTAACTGTAGTAGGTCCTTTCCAACACATAGTCCTGCTGTAATCCTCATCCTTAGCTGCCATAAAACCACCTGTAGAGCATGAGGTAAATCTAATCCTCATCGAAAATATATAGGGCTGGTCCCACGTGTTGTGATGACATATTAGACGTGGCCGAGCTGAGTTTCAGGTAGTTTATTAAATCCATAAGAAGAGCAGTTACAGAGTCTTACAGCGAGCACCACCAGGAGCAGCCTCCTAGCTGCTCAGCCCATCTTCCAACTGACTCACTCACACCAGGCACCCAAGCATTTCACTCATGTCAAACAAACCAACACTCACACTGGCTGAGCAGCTAGGTACAAGATGAAAGGGAACAATATAACATAACACGAGGATACTACAGAACCCTTTTCAAGTGCGACTCTAGAAGGGCGACATGCCCTACCCAATGTGGACTTTTACAAATGCTTAAAGCTAGAATCTCTAAACTGGGCTCACTGTACTCCACTTCCCTTTTCTCTGCCCTCAGACATATCCAATCGAGTGGACTTATGGCTTCTAAGATATACAAATTGATAGGTGAGGGCTCCTCCCAACATGCACTTAGCCTTTGCACTAAATGGTGTAAATACTCTCATGATAAAGGATTCACCTCCCCAGTGGAAGATACTTGGGACAAAATCTGTTCCTCTTTGTTTCAAGGTAAACTTATGCGCTCACTAACACAAACTAAGCTCTTTCATGCCAACTCGATGTACTGGAGCCCTGTTAAACTCTTCAAACTGAAACTGAAGATACTGATTGTTGCTGGTCCTGTGGTGTGCGGGGGCTGATATGGAGAAAATGTTTTTGCATGTTCTTTTCTGGTCACCTACTGGTAAGAAGTAGCGACCCAACTAAGTAAAACTAGGTAAAACATTTAACACTGCCATATTGCTGGAATATTTGACTATTTCACTTGGTCCACATGCCATCGAGACCTTCCTACGCCTACAGACACGGCCTCATTCTCCTTGACTCTTTGATTTGCATAGCTATTAAAGTTATTCTTCTGGCCTGGAAGAACTTTCACAACCTTTCCTTCAACACTTGGTGGGTGTGGTAAACATATCTTAGGAGCACACACTCTGCTCAGTCATATCACAATAGGAACCCAGTGCGGAACCTAAGACATGTTTATAAATAACTAGGAGTGATCGTCCATTAAACGTCCTGGGGCACATCCATGGATGCAAGGCTCAGATGGAATCATGCTTGTGACATTAACTACCAATTATTTGACTCACTTTTCTCTCGTTCGTGTGTCTCTTGTATTCCCTTCTCTGATTTTTCATCATGCTATTACGCTTTCCTCTTTTATCTCACTTACTAAATAAACTTGGTTTGTGGGTTTCCTTTTTCCTGTTCTTCATTTACAACCGTGTATATAGACACACTTGCCAAAAAGCCTCACTATTAGCAAGTCATTACCAAAGGCTGCTTTTTGCTCATGCCGGCTGTGGCAGAATTTGCTTTATAAAATAAAACTGGTCCTTGTCACATTTTCGATCCATTCAACGTATTACGCTATCACTAATGTGATTTAAATCTTGGGGTGCATGGTTGCTTTCACTTAGTGATATTGCAACGATATAGCACCTGTACACTTATTTCAACAGTCGATTTAGAGGTATTGTGGGTTTATAGCATGCAGAATGTTTTTCTTCCTCTGGTTAAAATGCCATTTTTATTGCATCAGCTGTAGCACTTCTATGCATTTCAGTAAAGAATTCCAACAGTTGGTTTGTCTCTCATGTACTCTGGGAACGTTCCAATTGATGGTTTCAGTCTTCGTTGCAGTTAAATGTGAATCTTTTTGAAGTGTACAGAACGCACTTTGAATCATCCTTGGCTACTGTACTGTATAAAGTTACTTTGCTATTTGAGTATTTCACTTTGGAGGCTATGATGAATTTTACCCAAACTTGGGGTATGACATGTACAATATCAGTTACTTGCTATTTGTAGGTTTGTTAATGGAAGACATGTTCCAGACTATCTTTTCAGATGTTTTCTGGATCATCATGAAAAATCTGTCTTAAGAAGAACTCATCAGTGCTGTTCCTGTATTAATGATACTAGGGTATGAGATACCCTTCATGTGTCGTCTTTTTGACTGTTTTGCATTTTGGGTCTAAATTTTCTCTCTTTACGTTTTTGTGGTGTGCCTTGGGGACTCTTTGCACAATCTTAGTCTGAATTATTTTTCCCTCTAGACTTTCACAGTCTCTTTCTGCATGAGAGTCTCTGCAGATTCAAGGTTCAGATAACTCTATTCATTTCGTTTTTTAAATTCTCTCTTTTTGTATGACACTTATGCGAGTACAAATATCTTCCTTTCACTAACTATTAGTTGCATGGAGTCCTGGTAGCACAAGTGGGATTTCTAGTTTGTATCATGGCCTCTTTTCTCCCTTGTTCCAACACATCTTTGTTTTTAATTAAATAAATATATAAGTCATGAAGTTAGGAAATGAACATATACAATTGTAAAATATTCCTTTTTCAACTGATATTAATGTATCACATTGATATTTTGATTTCTCTTCAATTTTTCATATCTTCTCTTTGAAACCTTTTTTTTTCCTCACTTCAATGTGACATTGATGTTTGTATATGACCCTTACACAGTGTAGAGTATGTAACTGTGGATGGCCCTGAAGAAGCGACGTGCGTGTTGTGAAACATGTGTTGGACCTTCTTATTTAATTTCTTGAATAATAAAATAAAGAGAATTTGAATCTTCTCTACGACTCATTAATCCACTTATATTGACTGTAAGAACTCAAAATCAAGTCTCTGTTTTGTATTTGTATGCGGGACCTTAGGGATTGATCCTGTAGTCATTTTTGAGGTTGTGTTCAACCTTTGAAGAGCCCTCAAGTTCTGTAGTGGCAAATGTATTTATTTATTTTATTTGTCGGATTTGTATTGCGCATGGCTGCCCCAGCCACGGGGCGTCCCAGCACCACCAAAGACAGAGAGAGTGACCAAGGAGGAAAGAAACTTAGAGTTAGAACGGGAAAAGCCAGATCTTTATGGCTTTGCGAAAAGCAAAATGGTTCTGGATCCCTCTGATCGAGACTGGACGCGAGTTCCAGAGTTTCGCCGCAAGACTGCAGAAAGAGCGGCCTCCGGCTCTAGCTCTCAAGACATGGGGGATGCTAACCAAGGCTTGGTCAGCAGACCTTAAAGTGTGCCGCGGCACATAGAACTGTAGCAGGTTGGACAGCCCCAGCGGTGCCTGTTTAGTCAGAATCCTGTGCGACACACAAAGTGTTTTGAACTGGATTCGCTTTTCAACAGGCAACCAATGTAGCTTAGGCAAAACATGGGAAACAGAGCAAGATTTCGGAAGTGCCACCAACATACGTGCGGCTGCATTCTGAATTCTCTGCAGGCGCCTAATGCTGGACTTATTGGCCCCAAGATAAAGAGAATTACCATAATCCAGTCTAGATAAAATTGCCGCCTGGACAATGGTTTGACGCACTTTGGGAGGAAAGAAACCCAGAATAGGTTTCAAGCCTTGCAGAAGCCCAAAGCAGGTTCCTGCCACAGCTTTCGATTGTGTATCGAAACTAAGACCACTATCGATCCACACACCCAAGTTCTTTACTGCCTTTTTGGGCAAAGGAGCCGGTTTAAGACTATCCGGCCAACACTGCTCGGACCACATATCCTGGTCCTTCCGGCAAATATATTGCTGTTGGTGCCAATTAGTAAATCTCTTGTTATGTTTTAAATATTCAGAGAGAGTTCTTATCTTTTATTCATGAAAGAATTCAATAAAACTTTTAGAATTAAAAAACAATCCAGATAAAGGGGCAATTTCACTTCCCTTGGCTTCGCAAAAAGATCTGTAAACTCCTGATATTGGTCGGGCACTCCCTATAAGGGAAAGTATTGTACTGGAGTCATTTCTCTGAGGTTTGACTAACTCCTTAGGGGGTCCAATAATCCTCTGTGGAATTACAGAAATTATAACAGAATTGCGAGGATACAGAAACAGTCTTGGTGTCTCAGTTTATATAAGGATTGTGTTATTTCAGCAAGGGAATTACTAAAATAACCATATGGTTAGAAGAGGAGATGTGATCAAATGAAAAATGTTTTTGTGATATTTTCCAAAAGTCGCATCAGGGGTATTGTCATTTCTCTGATGGGTCCAAAAACCAGTGCTGTGCCATCAACAGTGTGCACCTGTTCAGGGATCTCCTTAATGATACGGAGAACGTTTCGCTCATTCGCCAAGCTTTCATCCAAATACACTCCAGTGGCACCACTGTTCACTACCCCCATTTGGGAGTTTTATGGACATAGGTAAGAGAAAGTGTGAGGCTTCATATTTCCTAGACATTCTAAAAGAACCAGTTTGAGGTCTTCCCGTTCATTCCCACCTTCATAAGGGGAGGGACCTGGCATTTTTTCGATACCTTATGGGGAAGTGCTGGACAGACTCTCACTAGATGCTCCGGGGATCCGCAGTACATACAGAGCCCATGTTTACGTCCGTGATCTCCTTTGCACTCCGTAAAAGGTCCATGGGCAATGCTGGTTTGCACTGGTTCTTCACTAGACGGGACAGTGGATTCTTCAGAGGAAGCTTCTACCTTCCGTACCGATGGTTTAGTAGTGCCAAAGGCTGAAGAGGAACGGTTTCTATGTCTTTTAGATCAACATTGCTGCAGTCGATGCTCAATATACAGGCCATGGTTCATCAGCGTAGAGAGAATGTCCGCTCAAGCAGAATGGACTAACTCGTCTTTAAACTCCTCTTTAGGGCCACTGAGAAACAGAGTAAAAAAGGTTCATTCAACTCATGTAGTTCCTACCGCCAACTGGCGGAAATGGGTAATGTAGGTAAAAACGCCTTGCCCTCCTTGTTGTATATTGCAAACAGCCTTATCAGCAGAAAATTGAAAGTCTGATGTTTTAAACATTCATATAAAGTTGATAGGAAGATGGAGTAATTCAACATACAAGGATCTTCTGTGGCTATTAGGGAAGTTGCCTAAACTAGGGCTGGGCATGAAAAGACAGTGATCAGGTAACCAACTTTGTCTCTCTCGTGTGAAAATCAGGCTGAATGGAAGGCAAAGAATACTGTAAGGGAATCCTTCAATTCCTTCTGTTTATTTGGATCCACTGAAAAGCGTGGAGTTGCTGAGGAGACGGTTGAAACATCAGATGGCCTGGCCACCAGGGCTTGCCAAAGATCCAGATTCTCTTCTTGCATTGGAATATGACTGTAAAGTTTCTGTGTCTAGATAAGTATAAAGTCTCACCATTCTGGAGACGAGCCAGTGCTCTTTCCTGCTTCCCATCGAGGCTTCATGTCACAGCTTTATTTACTTTAACATTTGGAATATTTCTGGGATTTCTTCCCCGACTCTTAGAGAGAAGATCCATGTTGATCTATTTATCGATCTGCACTTAGAATATGTATTGTAACGAAGCACACACTCATATTAAAGGGTGTAAACTTTTGCAATACCTTGCCACTCTCCATCCATTTATCGGAGTCAGAACTAACTTTTCGGCGTGCCCTGAAAACCAGTTTTTTCACTAGCACCTAGTTTTTCTCCTTCTCGTCTACTGTCTGCCTCAGCACTGGGACACCCCGTAGGGTGTAGCTGTGCGTTCTACAAGCTCCAAATAAATAAATAAAATAAAACTTTAGTGCATCCACCTCAGGGACAGACACAGCCTCCTGTCAGCTCATCGTGTTCATTTGCCTCGTGCTGAGCCTTAGTAGATGCTGGTTTTTGACTAGATTAGAGCTTAGTTTCTGCTGCCAATAATATTATATTTATTTGTATCCTGAGCATTTTGAAATGACTGACTAACCAATGTCTTTTCTTTTCTGTATGGACTCCTAATTTTTGATAACCCTTTATGGTTTGAACTTTGAACATTGCCTTGTATGGATTTTCCTGTGTGGTTTAACTATAAGATTCCTTCGGGTTTAAATGATTTGTGTTTATGGCTCTCGTCTTTAGGGACTCTCCCATAGCCAGGGCCCCATCCATCAATTGGCCCTTTTAATGCCGTCAGATATATGGTTAGAGTGTACAACTTACACATGATATGATATTAGGGTCACTGTATGTCAGATTTCCATGTTCCTCCCTGTAGTAGGCTGTGCTGTACACCCACTGGAGGGGGCCGGGTGCGCACCTGAGCAGTCACGCCGAGTAGGTAGACTTGTCCCCACAGGTGAGGAGGAAGCACCCGGGCTGTACATCTTTTACAAGTGCATGGAGAGTAGAAGAAGTCTGATACAAGCGGACACTATGGGCCTGTGGGAAGTACTAGTACTTATCTATTAAATGAGTAGAAATGTGATTTATTTATTATACAGTTTCATTTTGTGTTAACCATGCCCATGAAAGGTGTCACAGTGTGCACAAGGAATACCGCGTAAAAAGTACAACATATAACACATAATAGAGAAAGCAGGCGCCTAGAAGAAGGTGTAATAAATAGAACAACTAAGGGTATCTACAGGGGCAGACGACAACTGACTCCCCTCTCGGTTCACTCCTGACATTGTCATCAGCGCGGCGGGTGAGGTGCGGATCATGAATCTTTATAATTTAACATTTATAAACTATCAATTCCAATAAATGCCACTCAAAGCAGTGATGCAATCTAATGCAGCCGTTCTTAATCAGGGGTCTGCCACCCCTATTCGGGGGTCCACCACTCTTTCGAAGATTGCACAACGTTAGTTGATTAAAAATGTATGTAGACATAAAAAACAAAGAAAAGCAGAATGTAAAACTTAACATTTCAATACACTATAAATGGGAAGGACTGGAAATGAAAGGATTTAAATTAAGCTGGCATCTTTAGACAGTTCGTGGGAGCAGCTCAAATAAAGAGAGAGACTAGTACAGCGAGTGGAAGCCTCGATCGAAGGACTGGTGCGCGCCGACAAAAAGAGCATAAATTGGGAGCAAAAAGACAAGGTGATATGCGAGAGCAGGGTTCTCCAACCTTCTGTGCAGTGAGAGCTACTTCTGACCATTGAAAACCATCCTGAGCTACCGCCTAATGTAAGGGAGTTCTGTAGGGGTACATGGAGAGAGGGAGAGAGAGAGAGACAGAGAGAAAGGGAAGGAGAAAGAAGAAGCAAGAACAAAAGTGGAAAAAAAGGCGAGAAAGAAAGACCAGGACTAAAAAAAGAAGAGGAAAAAAAGACAAGAGAGAGAGTAGAATAACAAAAAAAAGAAGAAAACGAAAGAATGAACTAGTTAAAGAAGGAAACAAGTAGCATAAAAAGAAAGAAAATGAGAAAATAAAAGAAAAAATATATATAAACAATTTTACAGAAGAGAGTGGGCTACAGGTGCCTGCATTTTCTGTTTCCTAGACCGAACAGAAAGCGTTGACTGTGTTGCAAAGTGCTGCCATAGCATTTGGTCAGCTGAATATTGTCAAACCAGCTGACCGGTAATTATCATGTGAGGCCAGAGAGCTACTGGTAGTTTGCGATCGACCTGTTGGAAACACCTCTGCTAGAGTCTAGCATCACACTCTGACAGGTAATTATCATGTGAGGACGTTTTATCCTGACGCAGCTTTCATTAATTCATTTCGCATGGTGACGAATTTGAGGCTTCCCTAGTTTTTATCCGATCCAAACTTGGATTCTCTGTACCATATCTATGTTTTGACAAGAGGCTCTGTTCTTCGCAAGAATTACCATTGTTACATTGGGACTAGGAAGACAACTGTCTGTCCTGAGAGGTTGCGCGTCCGTATCCAGACAGATTTAGGGGTTCGTGTCCCCATACCCAATGATATATTTGCAGTTCGGCCCCCACTCCATTCCACCATTAATTATTGGAATATCTTATATGAGCACCCTGATGAAGGTGTAATCCCGATTAGGGTAGTCACCGAAACGTGCGTCGGCGCAGATTACAACAGGAGCATCAGGATGTCAATGATGTCACAATTGGCATTGGCTTCTTAGTACAACAATGGACGATACAGTGATTAAGACACTTGCATTATTATGAGTAGATGTATTTGAATACATATTAATGTACGTAGTCTTCACTACTGTTGGACTTGGCCCTTTTTGCAGGGTCATCCCTGAACTTTTTGCCTTCCTCCTAGCCTTTTTTCTGACGTGGTGTTGGTGGTTTTAGGACTCTAGGCACTTTAGCACTGCTGTCCAGTGTAAAGTGGATGTCCTCTCGGACGTAAACATGGTAAGATTGGTCTACACCTGTTTGGCATATTTAATTTACCTGTCAGTCCCTTGTAAAGTGGTATCGCAGATACCCAGGGCCAGTAAATTAAATGCTAATGGTGGGCTTGCAGCACTGATTGCACCACCCACCAAAGTAGCCTTTCAAACCTGTCTCAGGCCTCTGCCATTGCAGGGCCTGCACGCGCAGTGTTACTGCCGCTGTGAGGTGGCGCCTAAAGTGTGAGCCACGTCTGTGACCCTCCCCTTTTTCTGCATGTCAGTCACCCCTAAGGTAGGCCCTAGCTAACCCTATGGGCAGGGTGCATTGTAGGTAAAAGGTAGGACATGTACCTTAAGTGTGTGCCATGTCCTGGTAGTGACAAACAGACATTTTGGTTTCTCACTGCTGTGAGGCTGCACCCTCATAGGAATGCTTTGGGGATTCCCTGATAAGTGTTTCAGTGGTAATTGCTGATATGAGAGGAGCAGCGTGGTCAAGTTTGGTATGTTTGGAATAGTAATAATAAATGCTGCGTAATGGTGTGCGTAGATTTATTATCACTATTTTAGAAATGCCGCTTTTAGATGTTGCCATTTCTGTGTGATGTGTCTGCCTGCCTGTTGTGTATTGCATGTCTGGCTCTAGAGTGACAGGGGCTGGTGATGTGTGTGGCTCTAGGGAGGGCAAGGTGAGTTAGCGCTAGGCTGAATGGAAGATCTGCATTTGGAGTAGTAGGAGGAGTAGTCCCCTGTCAGTCAGTGAGAGTGAGTCGGTCAGCGAGAGAGTCTGTCAGTGAGAGTGAGTCAGTCAGTCAGTCATTGAGAGTGATTCAGTCAGTGAGAGAGAGTGGGTGAGTCCGTCAGTGAGAGTGAGTCAGTGAGAGTGGGTCAGTCAGTGAGAGTGAGTCAGTCAGTCAGTCAATGCGAGTGAGTCGGTTAGTCAGTGAGAGAGAGTGGGAGGGTTAGTCAGTGAGAGAGAGTGGGAGAGTCAGTCAGTGAGAGAGTCAGTCAGTGAGAAAGAGAGTGATTCAGTGAGAGTGAGTCAGTGAGAGTGAGTCAGTGAGTCAGTCAGTGAGAGTGAGTCAGTCAGTGAGAGAGAGTGGGAGAGTGAGTCAGTGAGAGCGAGTCAGTGAGAGCATGTCAGTGAGAGTGAGTCAGTGAGAGTGAGTCAGTGAGAGTGAGTCAGTGAGAGTGAGTCAGTGAGAGTGAGTCAGTGAGAGCGAGTCAGTGAGAGCGAGTCAGTGAGAGCGAGTCAGTGAGAGCGAGTCAGTGAGAGCGAGTCAGTGAGAGCGAGTCAGTGAGAGCGAGTCAGTGAGAGCGAGTCAGTGAGAGAGTCTGTCAGTGAGAGAGTGGGAGAGTCTGTCAGTGAGAGAGTCAGTCAGTAAGAGAGAGTGGGAGAGTCTGTCAGTAACCGTCTGTCAGTTAGTGAGAGTCAGTCAGTCAGTGAGTGAGTGAAAGTGAGTGAGTCAGTCAGTGAGAGTGAGTGAGTGAGTCAGTCAATGAGAATGAGTCAGTCAGTGAGAGTGAGTGAGTCAGTCAGTGAGAGTGAGTGAGTCAGTCAGTGAGAGTGAGTGAGTCAGTCAGTGAGAGTGAGTGAGTCAGTGAGTGAGAGTCAGTCAGTGAGAGTCAGTCAGTCAGTGAGAGTCTGTCAGTGAGAGAGAGAGTGGTAGAATCTGTCAGTGAGAGTCTGTCAGTCAGTGAGAGTGAGTCAGTTAGTTAGTCAGTGAGAGAGAGAGAGATTCTGTCAGTCAGTGAGTGAGTGAGTTAGTCAGTGAGAGAGTGAGAGTCAGTCGGTCAGTGAGAGTCTGTCAGTGAGAGTGAGTCAGTCAGTGAGAGTGAGTCAGTCAGTGAGAGAGTCAGTCAGTGAGAGAGTCAGTCAGTGAGAGAGTCAGTCAGTGAGAGAGTCAGTCAGTGAGAGAGTCAGTCAGTGAGAGAGTCAGTCAGTGAGAGAGTCAGTCAGTGAGTGAGTGAGTGGGAGAGTCTGTCAGTCAGTGAGAGTGAGTCAGTCAGTCGGTCGGTGAGAGAGAGTCAGTCAGTGAGAGGCTGTCAGTGACAGCGAGTCAGTCAATGAGAGTGTGGGAGAGTCAGTCAGTGAGAGAGAGAGAGTCAATGAGAGTTTGTCAGTGACAGTGCGTCAGTCGGTGAGAGTCTGTCAGTGAGAGTGAGTCAGTCAGTGAGAGATAGAGAGTCAGTGAGTGAGTCAGTGAGAGTGAGCGAGTCAGTGAGAGTGAGCGAGTCAGTGAGAGTGAGTCAGTCAGTGAGAGTAAGTCAGTCAGTGAGAGTAAGTCTGACAGTGAGAGTAAGTCTGACAGTGAGAGTAAGTCTGACAGTGAGAGTAAGTCTGACAGTGAGAGTAAGTCTGACAGTCAGTGTGAGTCTGTCAGTCAGTGAGAGTGAGTGAGTCAGAGAGAGTGGGTCAGTCAGTCAGTGAGAGAGAGTGAGTCAGTGAGAGTTCGTCAGTGAGAGTGAGTGAGTCAGTGAGAGTGAGTGAGTCAGTGAGAGTGAGTCCGTCAGTGAGTGAGAGTGAGTCTGTCAGTCAGTGAGAGTGAGTGTCAGTGAGTGAGAGAGAGCAGGAGAGTCTGTCAGTCAGTGAGAGTCTGTCAGTGAGAGTGAGTCTGTCAGTGAGAGTGAGTCAGTCAGTGAGAGCGAGTCAGTCAGTGAGAGGGAGTAAGTCAGTCAGTGAGAGGGAGTAAGTCAGTCAGAGAGTGGGAGAGTCAGTGAGAGAGTCAGTGAGAGAGTCAGTGAGAGAGTCAGTGAGAGAGTCAGTGAGAGAGTCAGTGAGAGAGTCAGTGAGAGAGTCAGTGAGAGAGTCAGTGAGAGAGTCAGTGAGAGAGTCAGTGAGAGAGTTTGTCAGTGAGAGTGAGTCAGTCAGTGTGAGTGAGTCAGTCAGTGAGTGAGTGGGAGAGTCTGTCAGTCAGTGAGAGTGAGCCAGTCAGTCGGTCGGTGAGAGAGAGTCAGTCAGTGAGAGTGTCAGTTAGAGTGAGTCAGTCAGTGAGAGGCTGTCAGTGACAGTGAGTCAGTCAGTGAGAGTGTGGGAGAGTCAGTCAGTGAGAGAGAGAGAGAGAGTGAGAGTCAATGAGAGTTTGTCAGTGAGAGTGAGTCAGTTAGTGAGTCTGTTAGTGAGAGTGAGTCAGTCAGTGAGAGTGAGTGAGTCAGTCAGTCAGTGAGAGAGTCAGTGAGAGAGTCAGTGAGAGTGAGTCAGTCAGTGAGTGAGTGGGAGAGTCTGTCAGTGAGAGTCTATCGGTGAGAGTCTGTCAGTGAGAGAGTGGGAGAGTCAGTCAGTGAGAGTCTGTCGGTGAAAGTGAATCAGTGAGAGAGTGAGTCAATCTGTCAGTGAGAGTGAGTCAGTCAGTCAGTCAGTGAGTGAGTCAGTCAGTCAGTGAGAGAGAGTGGGAGAGTATGTCAGTGAGAGTCTATCAGTGAGAGTCAGTCAATCAGTGAGAGTGAGTCAGTGAGTGAGAGAGTCAGTCAGTGAGTGTCAGTCAGTCAGTCAGTGAGAGTGGGAGAGTATGTCAGTGAGAGTCTATCAGTGAGACTCTGTCAGTGAGAGTGAGTGAGACAGTCAGTGAGAGAGTGGGAGAGTGAGAGTGAGAGTCAGTGTGAGTGAGAGAAGTGTGAGTGACAGTGTCAGTGTCAGTGAGAGTGTCAGTGAGAGTGTCAGTGAGTGGGAGAGAGAGTGAGAGTCTGTGAGTGTCAGTGAGAGTGTGAGAGTGTCAGTGAGAGTGTGATAGTCATTGAGAGTGAGTCAGCCATTAATGCAAGGCATTTACAGTTAGGGTGAGTACTCTAAACCTCAACTTTCATAGTGACAATGGTTCGAATATAAAACACGTACATGTTTGAAGTTTGTGGCTATTCCTAATGCTATGAGGATACTACATTATTATATGCAAATAAATACATGCAGATCAAATAAAAGAAACAATTATAGTGAAGACTTGAATCCGCATGTTCTCAAAACCTGTAATTTCCCATCTTTCAAAAGAGCACAAGCGGCAGCTGTTTTAAAGCACTTGTGCTCGTCATTGCTACTTTATATTAATCGATTTCATTTGAAAGTAATTCAATTAAGATAGAGAGACAGCACATCGGGTAAGGATTACAACGCACCTGAGAAAACACGTTAAACTCTTTTCAAACCGGGAGTGGTGCGTGCACGCGCATATGCGCAGTCTTCCCTTTTTCAAGCACTGCACTTGTGCTTGTGGTGCGCTGCTGCGCACTCCTGCAAGGTGTTTGCCGCCACAAGCACGAGGGCAGTGCTTGAAAAAGTGAAAAACGACGGCTATAGCGCATGCGCGCTGCATAGGAGAGACCTAAAAAAGCGCGTACTCCTGTGATGCATATCTTCATGTTCCTAAGTGTACCTAGCATGTGAGTAGGTGTGAAGCCAAGAATCCCTCTCGGATTCCTCTCGGTAAAAGGGTTAATGTATTGAATGTTACATAAATTGTGTTTGTTTTCTATATAAACACTTGCATGATAAGTTTGAGGATCATTCATTTGATCATTTTTTGTTTAAAATTGACAATTGAAGCAAACTTTGGCCTACGGGCCCTAATGTTGGAGCGCCCTGTGTCCAGACAGCCATGACTACTGTTATGTTCCATATAGGTACCCCAATATCAGCTCAAGTACTGAATGCTCCTTTCACCTACATTTCCCTGATATTACACTGCATAATGGTTCTTAGGACTGACCTTTTACCTAGTTATGGTACTGACTAGAGGATCTGGGGCTTTCTCCGAAAAGCTTAAGCATCATCCATTATGCATAAGGATTCTTGGAATCAAAGCTGGACAGCAGGCCTACCATCTCCTGTATAAAAACTATGTATAAGGGTCATTCCTTCCGTCATCATAGTTTGACATGACACAGCAAGGTATATCCCCTGAGGGTAACACTTTGGGTATATATACACCATCTCTTGCTAAGGTACTCAGAGGAGAAAAGGACTTCCATGCCGACACACTGACATGAGACGCTGAGGCTCCTGCACACAGACACTCCAGCACGCAGTGGTCTGATATCCTTCGCAGGGTGTCCTTCTCGAGACCAAGACGGGGTCCCACAGTCTCTCAGGTAATGGGGTTGACTTTATCCTAGAGGGATTATTTGCTTCCACACCTACATACATGCTAGGTACACTTAGGTACATCTAGTTAGGGTTGCATTGTAGGAGTACGTTTATATTACTGTCATGCATTTTTATACTGGCCTGTATTTATTGTTTTAGCACTATGGTAGAAATCTACCATCCTTTTACTCCATTAGTGCTTATAATCATTTATATCTGTTACTGTCTAATGGTTGTTTCACCACAACTATTTTACACTAGAATGACGATGGTTCAATAAATGCTTATTGAAAAACGTCCCCAGCGTTTATTCTGTATATCTCTCTATGAGGCTGAGCAAAAAGTAGCATTGTTTCCACGATCCCTGACATGGTGACATACTCGGTGGGGGTGTCCAGAATCAGTTTGGACACCAAACCCACAGTGTATGTTGTCTAAACGCGCAGATCCTATATAGGGTTATAGGAACTACAAGACACTACCTGCTTTTTTCAGACACATCCCTGTGTGCCATGCCAGAAAACACTGCATGTGGTAAAGGTAAGACACTCCTACAGCAGGCTCACAGCCCGTAGGCAGGGTGCAGTAGACGAGTGATTGTAATATCGGAGCAACCTTAGCTAATACAAGTGCACAGGGAAGCCATACTGAGCAAACTGGCTGTGCACTGGTCATTACGAGCTCCCTAGCTGCATGATGGTTTCAATGTACCCCAAGGTGTTTGGTACCAAACACTTTGTCTTAATAAACCCACAGTGATGCCAGTGCTGGATATATTATTAAATGCACATAGAAGACCCCTATGAGTGGTCCTCTGAAAACCTACTGACTACTAGTGCATTGACTGACTGGTCTCAAACTAGGCAGCCACCAAAGATAGGTTTCTGACCCTCTGATGTGAGAGCCTGCGCTCTTTGAGGTCAGGAACAAAGACTGCCCTGTGCTGGGCGGAGGTGATTACACCTCGTCCAAGCAGGATGAGCACTTCAGAGCAGAAAGCTTCAAAGGCCTGCACACTTTGTCATGCGACCCCGGGCCTCTCTAGATAGTGGAGATAACCCCCCCCCCCCCCCGTCCTGACCCCACCTTTTAGTGGCAAGACAAGCTAGAAACTTATTAATATTAGGAGGTGTGCCCACCTACAGCCAGCACCACCTGTAGAGCGGGCCAGCTCATGTGGACCCCACTTTTCAGATTCCTTCATGTTGTTTTGGATGGAAGTAGCATTCTAGGGTCATGGTTATGCCCACTTCCCACAGGAAGTGGTCCTATAGAGGGTTTAGACACCCTAGAAATAGATGGCCAATTGGCTATTTCCTGTCACTCCCCATAATGCCCCTAAATTGAGTATTTAGGTGGCACCCTTGAACCCAAGAACTCAGATACAACGGATCAACACGGAGAAGGATGAAGGAGAGTCACTGGCTGGCGAGAACTGCAGCAGATCTTTGGACATTGGCGCGAAACCTTGCCATCCTCAGCACTCTCTCGACAATCGTGACAGAGTGACTATCCTGCAAGCTGGAGATCTATCACAGTCTTGCGTAGCCTGCCAGAACTTCATCAAACACCGAAAGTCTCCCTTGGAGTTGATGAGCTACTCCCCTGCAGTACGCAGGCACCGACAGCTGAAGTCCGGTCCATCGCCTTGCATCTCCTCAACCCAACCAGTGCTGCAGATGACCAGGAGAAGGTACTCAGCTCTAGAAGGGTAGATGTGTCTCCCATCCAAGTGTGAAGACACCAGGACCAACCGAAACCATGCAGCACCAACACCCAGGGTACTGGATGACTTGAACCAAACACCGACTGAGTGTACAGTCCAGACTCTCACAGCACTAGGACCAATCAGCCGTCATGGGATGTCAGCATCACTGAAACCCACTTTGAGACTGGCCCAGCTGCCTTGATTTTGGCCCATCTAGTTGTTTTTCCCTGACTGTGAGGTGCATCTTTGCGCACCCAGCCCAGCAGATCAAACTACTCTGCTACTGAGCCTCCCTATTAGGGTCCCGACGAAACGTCTGTACACCCACGCTCTTTGACACTTTGTGACCAAAGCCCACGTTTGAGAGCTTCTGGGCTTGCCCACAAGTCCCCCTGTGCAGCCCCTTTACAGGAAACCCCCCTTCTCCGTAGAGCACCAACTACACAGCTCACCAGCACTCTGCTCCCAGTAGAACCCGGGTGGTTCTCGACGAACTGCTGGTAGTACCTAGAACCTAGGCTCACTACTACTCCGATCCTAGGTGGACCCCTGAAACCGGCTGCGCCTAGCTTAATGACATTAATTGATTTTGCATCCATATAAATGTATTGTGCGTAAAGGGGCACAAATGCAAAGGCTTAACTTACCTGTGAATATTTTTATCGCAAACTGTACTTACCTTGAAATCAATTTTTGGAGTTCAAAATTTATACAGAAAGAAGTGTTATTTTTCTAAATTAGTCTCATGTCTATTCTTTGAGTGCGTGTCTCATGTAATGCCTCTTTGGGGACAACAAATGCTTAGCACTACCCTCTGATAAGCCTAACTGCTCGCCCACACGACCACAAACGAGAGCGTTCGTTTTATCTTCTTTAGCCTTTGTCAACCACTTGGGGATCCACTGCACTGGCTGCACAGTGTACTTCTTTTTAGTACACTACATAGGGAGCCACCTTCTTACAACACTAATCAAGAGGAAGCAATATCTGCTTCATCCATGCTTCACAGAAAGAAAAGAAAGTGACGCCCATCACACGCAGGCCAATTAGAAGGCAGCAACTAAGAGTGACAAGGAAGCCAACGAATGGAACGCAACGGCGGGCTCCAATCCTTTATCGTAAACAATGCCCCTGCAGGGACAGCAAAGGCGCTTTCGGCAGGTGAATCCTAAAAGCTGATTATGTCGAGGTCCCCGGCTAACAGTAGGGATTGAGTGGGGGGTCCACAGAAGTCAAAAGTTTAAGAACCCCTGAAGTAAAGTATTACTTGAAACATTTCCAAATGTTAAAGAAATGCACTTTTTGGTCTTGAAGAGTGTTTGTTTTATGATTTGAATGGTAGGTTGATGACTTGACTCATGTTGTGGCGTGCTACACTGATTCACACGTATACACTCACTATTGTACTACAGTAATAGGAGCACACAGCCCCTCCCTGTGTTAAACTGATTCTCTCACACAGCCCTCACCCAGTGTTACATATATCCTCCCACACACATGCCTCGTCCTGCGTTACACTGATCCCCAACCAGCCCTCACCCGTGTTACACAGATCCCCACACACATCCCTCACTCTGTTACACTGATCCTCACACACACAGCCCTCACCCCTTGTTACACTGATCCCCACACACAGCCCCACCCTGTGTTCCACTGATCCCCACACACAGCCCTCACCCCGTGTTCCACTGATCCCCACACACAGCCCTCGCCTCGTGTTACACTGATCCCCACACACAGCCCCCTGTTACACTGATCCCCACACACAGCCCTCACCCTGTTACACTGATCCCCACACACAGCCCTCACCCTGTGTTACACTGATCCCCACACACAGCCCTCACCCCGTGTTACACTGATCCCCACACACAGCCCCACCCTGTGTTACACTGATCCCCCACACAGCCCTCACCACGTGTTACACTGATCCTCACACACAGCCCCCACCCCGTGATACACTGATCCTCACACAGAGCCCTCACCCCTTGTTACACTGCTACCCACACACAGCCCTCAACCTGTTACACTGATCCCCTCACACACACAGCCCTCACCCCTTGTTACACTTATCCACACTCACCCGATCTCTGTGTTACACTGCATACACTACCTCCCTAACACTATACACTCCGAGTCCCCACCCACGATGTATTTCCCCCTCCACAGGTCACTCACCTGCCCGGGCCGGCTGCAGACAGAGCCCCCCCAGGAGCAGGAAAAGGAGGGCACCCCAGCTCATGATGAGTAGGGGGGGGGGGGGGAGTCAGCAGTGAGGGCACTGCGGGGGCAATAATGACACCCCGGAAGCGAGGACGAACTCCGGAACGAACTTCACAAGATCTGAGCTCATTCTGTCCCAGGGCTCCGAGGGAGAGGAGGAAGGAGGACCCACCAATCAGAAGGCAGAACAGCAGCGCGTCATCAATCACCAGGTAGAGCCTCGCTGCGAAGAGCTAGATGAAGTGAGTAAAAGGGAAAGCTAAGAGGATGCAGAAGTGTCGTTTTCTTTCCTTCTTCCTTCGCACCTTGTTCACAGTGCTTAGAATCCCGCTCGCCGCTTCTGGCTGCAGACCACAGTGAAGAGTCTGTCAGTGATTTCACTCCTCCCCTTGACCATTTTGTTATTCCTCCCTCCAGTTTTGACCCTCTCTCTGGATTTGTTTTGCTCCCTTTGTTTCTGTTGCTGTGGTGAGCGCTGCCTGTGCTCACTCGAAAGTGCCTAGAAGCCCTCGCTGTTAATATAGGCTGGGAGAGGATGCCTCCTCACGGCCAGAGCTGCCAACTTTGGAACTGGGGACCGGGTTCGAGTCCCGGCGTCGGTTCAACATCCTGTGACTCCGGGCATATCCCGTCATCTCCCTCTGATCACAGTTTTAATGATACCTTCTGTAATGTAATTGGTGCTCATGTAAAGTGCCCCCTTCGGTCCATTTCCCGCTACGTAAAAATGCTAAAAACAAGCATTTACAATGCAACGGTCTCGGCATTGCTAAAGTTAGAGCTATTGGCATTGCTCATGACATTATTTTTGTTTATGTTTTTAAAACATGTAAAGAAACGGCATTGTCATGAGCAATGCCAATAGCTCTAACTTTAACAATGCCGAGACCGTTGCATTGTAGCGTTAAAGTGTACACTGCCATGGGGGTTGGGACCTCGCCGGTGGGGGCAGAGAGCTGCTGCACTTCCCTGTGGCCACAGTAAGCACCGAATTTCCCTAAAACGTACATCTGACAAATAAAATTTCAATACATTTAGCAAAAGCAAACAGCGTGGAGCCGTCTGTACAGTGCCAGTCGGAGGCACCAAACATTTATAGACCGAGCTCGAGGGAGGGTGGTGCTATTTAGGGTGCGGGGGAGACGCCGCCACTTCAGGGAAGCAGGACGTGACACATCCTCCAATATTGTATCAAGTGACACCGCGTGCAACGTGTGTTTGTTGAGTCGCCGCGCGCAGGGTGATGCAAATCCGCCATATCCGGGGAGGCGCTGAATGGACGGACTGTTCTTGTGACTGCGGTCACGTGACGGCTTAGCTCAGCGCCTTGATGAATTTCTAAGTGCTGAGCTGATACAGTGAACTTCCTTTCCAGCGGCGCTACGTGACTCGCCGAGTAAATGAGTGGGCATTCCCTGAATTAGCGCCGGATGCCGGTAAAGCGCTGCAAGAAAGTGATGACTGCAAGGCACGTGGTTCCCCGATAGCAGTAGTGCCCCGCCCCCGAGAACTCTCTCGATCTGTCACACAGACATCTGGTTCTCGCTAGGGTACGTGTTGGACAATCTGAGGGGCTTCATACAAGCAAGTGGGTCTAAGAGACCAGTAGGGCTGGGAAGAAGTCAGGCACATGAAAGGTAATCTAGACATTTCCAAATACGCAGGTTCCCTCTGAAGGGACCGTTGGGCTGGGGCGCTGTCAGTCACATCAGGAAATGAGAGCAGTTCTCTACAAATTGGTGCCACTAGTGTTGTGGGCACAGGCAGTTGTTATGTTCTGGGCCCTAGGCCCACATGTCGGACTAAAGGACGACACAGACGCAGCGCTTACGGTACTGTGAACTAGCCTCGAGCACATGCACTCGGGCCCTTTTATTGGCGGGGTCACCTGACTGGTGACACCCGTGTTGGATGAGTGAGGGGGTGTGTGTGGGCCAGCCCTCGGGGGAGTGGCTGGCAGAAACACTAGACTGTGTCCAGCAGGACACAACATTCCTCCCACATTTTAATAAAAACGAAAAAACAACAAACAAAAGCGTCCAACCTATGGAAAGAAAATGAGAAAAACAAACTAAAAGAAATGGAAGCCTCACAGTTCAGAGATGTAGTTCGCAGGACAGCGGTGGACAGGTGCAGCTGTGAGCATCAAGACATCTTGGCACATGTCCATACTTTAACCAGGTATGTCTGGGGACGAACACAGTGCTGATGATATCCGGATCTTTTCGGCTTCGCTTCAGTTGAGGAATGGTCCACCTACGAGATGTTCATCAGTCCAGCATGCTCTTGCTGTGAGGCGATTAGTGTTTATTGTTCAACATGGGTGCATCAGGAGCGTATGGATGAGTCCACTGCCGCACCGGACGATTGCGTCGCTTGATCCTTTGACGACAGACTTGGCATTCTGTGACCTGTTGAAATTCTCGGTTAGATGGCCTGGCTAACTTCCTGGAATCCATTGGTGGGGCACAGTACAGACCATCTCTCACGCTCTGGGAGGCCCCTTGGATGAGTTGCCCTGGGACTGCATATGGGCTCTGACTCTGGAGCCACTGCCTCGTCACTCGTGCAAACTTCAGGGGTGGATGTGTCTTGGTCAGAAACATGCCCTCGCTACCAGGATCAGAACATGCGCCGGTTGAACAGATGGTCACTGCATTTTCGGATCGTCGATTGTTCTGGCAAGTGGTGTGGGACTCCAGTTGTTGTACTTGAAGCTCCAAGGATGGTAGTGATGCACATGACAGATATGGAGTGGATGCCATGAGACGACTCGCACCACATCTGGTGATAACTAGCAGTGAGTAGGGATGACTGGCGAATCTTGGCAGTCAGGATACTCGTCGGACACTTGGTGCAGTTCTTCTGATTTGGCATTTGTGTAAGTAGAACAGGGATGCCCTTTCCTTTAAGCAGCCGGCGACAGGTGGATGACGGTCACTATGAAGAATGATGTCACCCCACCCCAGTGGCTGTCGTATCTTAGAAGGTGCACTCAGGTGATCGTGCGAGTACTTGTTCTAGTCCCCTTTCGTTGATTCCCACTGCTCACTTGTTGTCGTCCGTTTTCCTGGAATAGGACTTTCACTGTCCTATATCTCGCCACTCCTTATCTTCTCTAAAATGTGTCGACAGACTTGTAATGCAGGTCGCTTCTTGCTGCAGTGGCATTTTGCTGCAGTGGCATCTTGCTGCAATGACATCGTGTTGCAGTGGCATCGTGCTGCAATGGCATTGTGTTGCAGTGGCATCATGCTGCAATGGCATCGTGTTGCAGTGACATCGTGCTGCAATGGCATCATGTTGCAGTGGCATCGTGCTGCAATGGCATCATGTTGCAGTGGCATCGTGCTGCAATGGCATAGTGTTGCAGTGGCATCGTGTTGCAGTAGCCGCGCAATGCAAGTCGCTTCTACACCTGCTCTGAAATGTGGCGGTAGGGCCACGAAATCTCACAGGGACCTCCTGCTCACTCCGTTGTGTTCTCTGGGCTATACATTTGCTCCCGCCACCGACCTCTCACCGGTCCGGTCAGGTAGGATAGGGCGTCTTCTCAGGTGCGCCCGCCAATTTCAGGGATGGTAGTGGAAGTAGGCGTGCTTTGAGGGATCCGTATAGTCCGGCTGTGATTTAGGGTTGCTGTATGGGGTAAATATCTCCCTTTTCTTGCGTCAGTAGTGGTGACGCGCCACTCGGAGTGCTGGACTCTCCTCCTGCCTGCAAAAGGACTGTTGCACACCACAGTCCATAAGGCAATAGCGGGGGCACTCCCTGAATAATCTCTAGCTCCCTGCTGTGCGATTTTGATGCAGGTTGGGTAATTACGATCTCTCTTCCTCCTGCTTTCGGACCACACAGGGCCCCTCTCCCTTCGGGGACTTTTCTTGGTGCTTTGCAGATGGCGGGTAATCGCCCTTCCGTCTCGTCTTTTCCTTGCCTCTGCTCTGCCAGCAGTGGCGATGCATACTTGCTTTTCTTGCTGTGGTGGTCACTTGCCACCACTAGTGTATGTATTCATCTATCACTTTTCTGAGAAATATCAGCCAGGTTCTCTTTACTGCGATGGGACCATCCACCGCGAGTTGGTGTGCAACTGTTCGCATTTCTCATTAGAGCTTGTTACTGTTGCGTGGCTTCTTCTCTCGGTTCACTACACTTTCAGCTTTCCAGGGTAGGTAATTCTCTGACTGAAGACATTGGTAGTGGCATCAGGGTGGCTCTGTGTGCATAGCAGCAGGGTGTTTCTCTCTCCTGGTCGGGGCTCTCTCTCTTTCTCCACCGGCCTGGGGGACTCTTCTTCTCTCCACCGGCCTGGGGGGTCTCTTCTTCTCTCTCCACCAGCCTGGGGGTCTTTCACTCTCTCCACCGGCCTGGGGGTCTCTTCTTCTCTCCACCGGCCTGTGGGACTCTTCTTCTCTCCACCGGCCTGGGGGACTCTTCTTCTCTCCACCGGCCTGGGGGTTCTCTTCTTTTCACTACCGGCCTGGGGGTTTTCCTGCGCGCTGTGTCTTCATTAGCTTTATTGTTTCCCAGTCCCGTCAGTTTCCTCTTCACTGCTGGGATAGCTTCGTTGGCTGTCTTTGCTTCTCATAGAACTGTAGCAGCTGTTCCTGTGTCGCTGCACACTTGTTTGGTGCTGTGCCAGTCATTAAGGGATGCATTGTCTCTGTATCCCTTGCATCTAGGCTCTCTCTGTATGCAGTCTTGTATTGTCTCTGCGTCTTGAGACAGTGTTTTCTGCTGGCTCCTTTAGGTGCCTGCTCATTTTACAGTGGTGGCCATGTACCACAAGGTGGTGTGCAAGTCTTCCTTCCTTCATTAGAGCTCATCACTATCGCGTGTCCACTTCTTTCAGGCCACCACACTTTCAGCTTTCTCAGTGTACATAAGTTACTGGCTGCAGGCATTGGCAGTGGCGCTTGCTGATGCCATGAGATGATGTTACTCCTCACAGGCACTGAAACTGATAGTTTTGTGACTTATACTGCTATATAGTCTTTTCCTTCGTGGACTTTTCTGCCTGGGTTGTACTCTTGGTTGCTTTTTGTGTGTGGGCTTCATGTAACTCCTTGTGGGGGTTCACAGTCTCTCACCTCTAAACTAACAGGCAGCCCATAACTGGTGTGTGTGTGTCACCCTCTTGGGTGGTCTTGTGCTGTTTCTGCTTAGAGCACGGGCGCTGTAAACCTGCTTAAGTTTTTCTGTGGCCGGACTCCGGCAGGGGTGAATGTATTGGCTGCCTTTCCTCCTTACAAGTGTGCTCCGTCCAGGCTGGGTGCGGTACCGCAAGCGACCGCCTGGTGGCACTGTGAACGCACACCACGTCAAGAACAGTGTCGAAGGACGAACGGGAAGGACTCCAAACCCGCAATCAGGTACGAACAAATGCAGTTTATTTTCCCTGAAGAATGCCGTCCGCGTATCTACTTACACTTTAAGGGCGGCAGATGTGAGATATTCCACTTTTGTTTCACTTCGCAAAACGCGGGCGTCATTGGGGACGGCAGAATGAATGCTCTCCACCAGCGGCTGCCGCACAGCCGTGCCTCCCTGTCACCTGCCCCTTCCCCTTTCCAGGGACTCGTCAGCCTCAGCAGGGACAGCGGCCTCTCTTCTTTTCTCGTCCTGCAGCCGGGAGGCTTACTGGCATTGTATTGCAAAAGATGCAGGGAGCTCCGCAGGGGCTTCCGGTGCTAGCGCAGTGTGGCGTGTCTCCCACCCTGCAGTCCAAGATAATCTCCACCGCGGTATCCGCCTCACCTTGGGACAGTGCGTGGCCGGCATCAGCGACCTGCAGATAGCGCTTTCCTGCCTTCCGAGCTCCTGCTGCGTGAACTCGCTTCTCCGATCCTGCCACGGCTGCTGCAGGGAAGTGTCTTCTCTCTCCACGCTGATTGCGGGCAGGTATGGGGCATCCAGTACTGGGGTGGCACACTTAATTATTGGTCACAGCCTTTGCGCGAATGTCTCTCGTCCCCCTTTGCATTACTCAGCCGCGCTGAGACCACCACACCGTCATTGCAGACCGATGAGCGGCGCGAGTGTATGACTTTGTAGGCCGCTGCAGAGAGAAACACTCGGAGCGGGCGTTGCAGGACAGGGCAGTGCTATGGCAGTGTGTGTGGCACTGTGGTAGCTCCAGCGAAGTTGTGGGCGCCTCTCAGTCCTTGGCGGCCCCACTGGTGCATTGAAAGCAAATGGCACTCTGCAGGCGGAGGCAGCCTCGTGGGCGCAGTTCCCCCTCTCATGAGGCACAACAAAGCAGCAACCAGCATGCAGGCGGGGTCAGATCCCGTCCTCGTCGCCAGTGTTATGTTCTGGGCCCTAGGCCCACATGTCGGACTAAAGGACGACACAGACGCAGCGCTTACGGTACTGTGAACTAGCCTCGAGCACATGCACTCGGGCCCTTTTATTGGCGGGGTCACCTGACTGGTGACACCCGTGTTGGATGAGTGAGGGGGTGTGTGTGGGCCAGCCCTCGGGGGAGTGGCTGGCAGAAACACTAGACTGTGTCCAGCAGGACACAACATTAGTCAGCCACTTGTCAGCCCATTGGACTCAGGCGGATGGGGGGAGAAATAGTGTACTTTGGGAGCTCGGAAGAGGGGCCACATATGAGGGACTCGAGAGTGACAAAAGAGAGCGTGTGAAAGCGACGATGGACTTCGAGGCATAGGTAGGGGTAGATGAGGCCACTTGGCAGGGGTGTCAGTTTAGAGATGGGGTGAACAGAAAGGAGAGATGGCCTCTGGGAGGAGGGCAGAGAAGGAAACGAGGAGAGAGTCAGGACGAGGAGTGAAAGGGCGAGAGACACAAGGAGGGGAAAGAGAACGAAAAGCAGGAGAGGGGGGTTAGTGGAGGGAAGAAGTGGAAAGAAGAAGGCAGTGATGAGACGGATGGAGAGGCCCAAGCAGGGGAGAGAGGCTGCAGAGTGAACCCGAGTGGAGAGGCACCCGGAGGTGGTGGGAGGGTGAGAAGATGCAGACATGGAAGGCAAGGCGAGAAAGACTGAAGGTGGGGGCCGAGGGAGGGTTCTAGACGAGTTAAAGAGAGGGGGCTGGGAGGGGTCCAGTCCATCAGTAACTTTAAAAGTTGGTAGGTTGTCGTAGTGTCGAAGATGTTTAGCCAAATCTGTAGTCCCCATTCCCCTCTGTGCGCCTCTCTTCACTGGCGCTGACCCTAAATATATTTCTTAAAAGCGGCCAGTACACCCACTAAATGTGTCTCCGCGAAAGCCTTCTCACCTTTTAATCCACTGCTTGAAGAAGTGGAGTTCAGGCCTCCTTAACACATCTGGGTTTTACTGGCAGAGGGCAACAAAGGCCAGCAGCTTGGGTCGGCGTGCGCCTGGTTAGGGGGGTGCAGTCTCAAGGAGCAGCACGCGCTCATGCAAGGAAGCGCTGCGAGTACAATAAAGTTTTAGGATGAAGACTGGGGCTTGTGAGCGCAGGGGGTGGTGTAAAGAGACAGTGGGTGATGGTGGGGTTTCTGGGGGGTGGGGGGCTTATGCTCGGAACAGCCGAGCTTGGAGGGGGGGGGCAGGGTGGGTTGGGTCTTGGCGTGGTTCAGGAGTCATTGGACCGCAGGGGTGGAATGGCGGCAACGGTCTGACGGTTTAGGACGGGGGGGGGGCAGTGTGCTCGGAGCGGCTGACTTTGAGCGGGGGTGGTATTGGGTCGAGATCTGGGTGCTGATCAACTTGGTGTGAGCGAACCGAACCGGGCGGCTGTCATGCTCTGCCTCCCGCTGCTCTTCTGCTTGTTGGCGCTGTGGTGGGAAACCCTGGGTGAGTGTCAGAGACCAGGGGGTTGCAGCACTCGAGGGGGACTTCAGTACAGGCTCACACGCTTGTCTTCCCTAAAAACGGACTGCCAGGACACTTACGGCCAGCGGGCGCCGGCGCGTGATCATCCACTTCCTGTCGCTGGGGTAAGCGCTACATACGGAAATGCCTCCGCTATACCACAGCCCCATGTTTGCAAGCAATGGACTCACCGCAAGCCGTCCAAGATCCTCGTCAGCAAACCTACTAAAACCCATTGTTTAGATGTGAAACAAAGGGAGGGGAATCAGTAGCCGTTCTTGGGGTAAAAGCATGGAATACACTCCCCCGTCATCTCCGCCTTTGTGACGCGATACATACGTCGGATATTTAAAAACAGTTCCCACACATGTGCTGACAGGCTACATGGTGTTCATCCGGGCAGATCTCACAACAAGCACACCACCGCCTTTCCCCGAGGCACAGCAGAAAATGCCTCGGAGAAAGGGAGCGTCCTTTTCGGATTTGGGGGCGTGTTTTGCTGTTGTCTCCTCCCTGAGACTTCTCGCAAAAAACACGCCCCCGATCCGAAAAGGACGGGGCATAATCGGAGTGACTGGACCTCTTCTCCAGTGGCTGGCCAGCATTTAAGAGGACCGCCAATGGAGAACAGGAGAGAAGAGGGGCGGGTGCAAGCCCCTCTTCTCAAAGACATTAAATCTCCGGACTTCCGGTCTGCCGACCGGATGGTCCCGAGACCTAATAAACGATTTTCCACCGTTTCGTCCCTTAGCCCTGTTAGTGCTTAGAAGCCTCTGACATGCCTGGCGTAAGTGGCTGTAAAACCCCCGCTGCTCTGGTGACAGTTCGGTTAGGTGGTGAAAGGTTTGATGCTTCACCTGCCGTTCTATAGCGCCCTCCAGCGGATGGATAGCGCCTCGATGACAGGAGATGGGCTGATTTCCCAGAAACGGAGGCTTTGGTGCAGTGAGGGCTGGGGGAGGAGGAGGTAACCTCTGATGAGAACTAAACCAGATCTGATCTCGGAACTTCAAGTCGGAGAGAAAACCCACCAATCAGAAGGTAGACCACCAGCGCGTCTTCACTCACCAGGTAAAGCCTCGCTTCTGTCCTTTTGAGTCCCATCTGATCCTTTATTTTATTTATTTATTTAATGCGTTTTTATATAGCGCGGACTCTACCCGAAGGTATCAGAGCGCTTCACAATAGGAGCAGTAATGATACATAAGGAGAAAAATTACACAAGTGAGCATGTTACAAAATCAAACGGTACGTTACATGAGGCAATAGTGACATTTGTGCAAGTATCAGGAGCAAACAAAATACAAGAGGTAGCAAAAGATACCTTACAAAAGGAACAAGCATTGCAATGCAGTAGGTCTCGCATTTGCAAGAGTTTGAAGTATTGGCATTGTAAATGACAATGCCTTTTATTTATCGGTTTTAAAAACCTGCAAAAGGTGCGTTAACACACACTTTGTACTTAGTCGTTGGTTATGAGTAGGAAAGCTGGCAGTAACTACGACTCTTTTACTGCCAGCCTTGCTTCTCGTATGCAAGGACTATAAGTACACAGTGCGTGTTTACGCCGCGCTTGCAGGGTTTCAAAACACATAAATAAAAGGCATTGTCATTTACAAAGCCAATAGTTCAAACTCTTGTAAATGCGACACCAATTGCATTGCAAATGCTTCTTTTCTGTGCTGGTAAATATTTTTTCCCACGGAGAAAGCACTTCTACAGCATTTGGTTACAATCTGTATATATAGGCGCCCTGACGCTGCTGAGAACTTGTGGGACCCATTGAAAACCTACCTGCTGTTCCTTGTGGTAGTTCTGGGTGTTCCTGGCCTCATTTCTTCCCGCCGCCGCCCTGCCGAAAACGCGGCCGCCGAGTGGAGAAAACTACATTACCCAGTCTCCCCAGCTCCGGAGGGCCAATCAGGTGACGCTACTCACGCGCCCGGAGGCGCTTTAAATTCCTGCATACCTCCGGGGGAGCGGGTGTTGCCCTGACGCTGCTGAGAACTTGTGGGACCCATTGAAAACCTACCTGCTGTTCCTTGTGGTAGTTCTGGGTGTTCCTGGCCTCATTTCCTCCCGCCGCCGCCCTGCCGAAAACGCGGCCGCCGAGTGGAGAAAACTGCATTACCAATCAGGTGATGCTACTCACGCGCCCGGAGGCGCTTTAAATTCCTGCATACCTCCCGCGTCGCGGGACAGCGCGCGGGCAGCGCCAGGCTAAGCCCGGGCAAAGGGCGGGCTGTTGTGCGGCCGTTAGGAGGCCGGAAGAGGTCGGGTCGGGCCACCCCTTGAGCGGTGCGGACTGTGCTACAAATGCAAGTACTTTACGTTTCTGCTTAAAGGAAACAGTTAGGCTAGTCTCGTTGTTTATTGTATTGAGAATCTGTGACACTGTTATACTGTTATCATACAGGTCATATCCCTTGCGTATTGTTGGTCATCGTTATCCACGCTATAGGAAACATATGTGATCTGGCCATCATAGGTAAACCAGTGGTACTTATGGTCTTGGTGTTGGCTCGTTAAAACTTGATACTCTACTGTTAATCCTATCCTGTTATCAATTGTTGTAATTGTCAAATAACGTGATTCGTGTTTTGTCATGGCAAAAGCTAAAACCACAATAGATAACTATTTGGTTAAAAGAGTTAGCAAAATTAACAGTGAAAGAAGGAAATCGTTGGGTAAGGAGTCCTTCATAGATAATACGCAGCTGCCCCTAGATGTTAGTATTAATACTCCTGCCATAGCGGACCTCTCAATTGAAGCATCCTTATTGGAAAATTTGACTTATTCTCCCTTTGACAATGATAACGATGCTCAAAGTTGTGCTGTATTGGCGTCCCCAAAAGAGATTGTATCACCCCCTTCCCCCCCCCCGAGAATAGTGGTTAGAAAATGTAGGAAGCTTCCAACCAAGAGGGGAAGTGTTCATCATAAACCATTGTCGGACCAATCTCAGAGAAGCACCGTGGTCCACACTGAGATCCCGTCCACTAACAAGGTTGAAAGCTCTGTTTTATCGGGGCTTATTGCTAAGATATTTGAGGAAAAATTAGCATTAACGATTAAACCTCTTGTGGAGAAAATTGAATTGTTGTCGAATGAGGTACTGAGACTGGGTGGTCTTTTAGATAAGTTGAAACAGCCTACAAATGCGCCTGAGGCACTAACACAACCTGTTCACTCTGTTCTGCTGCCTATACCTGAGGTTGGGAATTCCATCAGTTCTATCAGTTCTACGAGACTACAGCGACAAGTTGGCAGTAGTATTAGAATTAATTCAGTTCCATCTAGTAGTGAGGGGTCTAGAGCTTTAGTGCAAAAACCACACTGTGTCAATCTTCCACCAGCCTGTGAACCTTATGTCATCGTTCTTTCTAATGTTCCACCCCTTGTCCAAGCAACACCTAATTTCCGTGAGGAAACTCATGATTCACTTAAACGGAAATCAGTTGCTTGGTTAAATAAAAATTGTGGCTTTCCTACAAATTTTTCTGATCAAATATTGTCCACTAGACGAGTCTGCTGGATAGGTAATACAAGGAAAACATGTAATGGGGATTGTGTCATTATAAATTTTAGACACCCCCAACATGTTGCTACAGTCCTATTAAGAGCAGCATCTCTTATATCGGGGGAGAATGTTGTGGGTGTACACTCTTTGGGTTATTTTTATAGACATTTAGACAGGCCAGTGCAAATTATGAACAGGGAAAGATTTATGTATACTGAAAGCCTGCCAATCTTTGATATTCCAACGGAGAACAGATACACAGCACTGAGTTCACTAGATGCTAATGATTGACTCCCAAAGGCTGATAAAAAATATCTAATTTCAGTACCAGCATTAGTTAACCAGGCGAGGGGGACCCTTATATGTAGTGAAGTTCTTGTTTCACAAATTATAGTATCACCAAGGCCACTGGACGCGTCTGAAGACGAGTTGCCAAACAATGTCGGGATTTCGTGTGACCGGCTGGGCGAGTTAGCTGAAGCAGATATGGTTCTGAAGTCCCATCCAGTGTTAGAGGCATCAAGTAATATTAAAGATAATCACAAAGCGGAAGCAGTAAATTCTCTAGCCACACTTGTGGAAGATACTATCAGCGATGATAGTATATTAGGAAAATCTTCTCTATGTGTAAATGATAATTCTAATATTAGGTTGCTATCTTGGAATATTGCTGGCCTATCCAGGAACTTAAAGGATGTAGTATGGTGTTCATATATTGAAAATTATGACATTATCCTTTTACAAGAGACCTGGATGGTTGAAACCCCCCATAGATTAGGATATAAAACCTTTAACTCTAAAGCAATATCATCAAACTGAGGAAGGGCATCCGGGGGGTTGGTCATCTGGGTCAAAGTTACCTTGGAAATAGAGGTTAGCCAGCTATCCATCCCCTCCCCTGATTTACTAGGTCTTAAAATTGTGACTAGTGGGAAAGGAGCTATCCACCTAATAAACATTTACAATAGACCGTACCCATCTAACAAGGAATCAAAGGTGGTAGAAATTCTGGATTCCACTTTGGAAGATTTAGGACATAATGCCCATGTTTTAGTTTGTGGAGATTTTAATTGTAAGTATGAACCCATTCAGGGCCTATGTAGACTGTTTGATGAACAAGATGCTGCCAATGATATTATGCCCCTGGAGACCTCAAGTTTTGTTAAAAGTTCAATAGCTGCCACACAGATTTTACAGATGACTGTCACATGACTTAAAAGCATGTAATGGCCGGTTTTTTTCAGATAGACCACCAGCTCCCACTTACTTTAAGGGAAACTCTAGGTCACACATAGATTTTGTAATGGCCTCTCGGAACCTATGGGGATCATTAATTGACTTTAAGATCGATTCCAGAACGGAGAGTGATCATTTTCCTCTCCAATTATGGCTAGACTCTGCTCCCTTTTTCCTTAGACCATATGTAGAAGGCCCATTAAACTCTCCAGCGGGGGAGTTACAGATATTTAATAATAGGCGTGCTCTAAAATGGTCATATATCTTGGGTAAAAAAGAAGCGTTGACCCACATTTATAACAGATTCAATGAAATCATCGGAACACCCCAGTTGCCCCTAATAGGAACACAGGGTGTTGTAGAATTACACTATAAGTTGGTCGACGCCTTGACCCCCCTTCTGAGCAAAGTATATAAAAAAGAGGGAAATAGAAATAAGGAGCATTTAGAATTGGAAAATCAATGGTATAACCAAGACTGTAGAAAAGCAAAATCAAGGTTGATTCTTGCAGTAAAACATGGAGTCAAATTGACATAAAAAGTGCAAGAATCACCTATAAAACCATTATGAACCAAGCAAAAAAAGCATGGGATGCTGATCTATGGGAGGACCTATTGGATGCAGCTAAGCTACATGATCAAAGTACGTTCTGGAATCTAATTGCCAAGGGAAATAAGAAGGGTAGATCACCTAAGGATATTTTTTGGGATGAAACTACTTGGTGTGATCACTTTTCTAAGCTTTACTCCAATAGTAAGGATGATTTGCCCCCTGATAATGTAGGAAAAAATGTAGACAATAGCATTTCAGCTTAACTAAACCAGATCTGATCTCGGAACTTCAAGGCGGAGAGAAAACCCACCAATCAGAAGGCAGACCACCAGCGCGTCTTCACTCACCAGGTAAAGCCTCGCTTCTGTCCTTTTGAGTCCCATCTGATCCTTTATTTTATTTATTTATTTAATGCGTTTTTATATAGCGCGGACTCTACCCGAAGGTATCAGAGCGCTTCACAATAGGAGCAGTAATGATACATAAGGAGAAAAATTACACAAGTGAACATGTTACAAAATCAAACGGTACGTTACATGAGGCAATAGTGACATTTGTGCAAGTATCAGGAGCAAACAAAATACAAGAGGTAGCAAAAGATACCTTACAAAAGGAACAAGCATTGCAATGCAGTAGGTCTCGCATTTGCAAGAGTTTGAAGTATTGGCATTGTAAATGACAATGCCATTTATTTATCGGTTTTAAAAACCTGCAAAAGGTGCGTTAACACACACTTTGTACTTAGTCGTTGGTTATGAGTAGGAAAGCTGGCAGTAACTACGACTCTTTTACTGCCAGTCTTGCTTCTTGTAAGCAATGACTATAAGTACACAGTGCGTGTTTACGCACCGCTTACAGGGTTTCAAAACACATAAATAAAAGGCATTGTCATTTACAAAGCCAATAGTTCAAACTCTTGTAAATGCGAGACCAATTGCATTGCAAATGCTTCTTTTTTGTGCTGGTAAATATTTTTTCCCATGGAGAAAGCACTTCTACAGCATTTGGTTACAATCTGTATATATAGGCGCCCTGACGCTGCTGAGAACTTGTGGGACCCATTGAAAACCTACCTACTGTTCCTTGTGGTAGTTCTGGGTGTTCCTGGCCTCATTTCCTCCCGCCGCCGCCCTGCCGAAAACGCGGCCGCCGAGTGGAGAAAACTGCATTACCAATCAGGTGACGCTACTCACGCGCCCGGAGGCGCTTTAAATTCCTGCATACCTCCCGCGTCGCGGGACAGCGCGCGGGCAGCGCCAGGCTAAGCCCGGGCAAAGGGCGGGCCGTTGTGCGGCCGTTAGGAGGCCGGAAGAGGTCGGGTCGGGCCACCCCTTGAGCGGTGCGGACTGTGCTACAAATGCAAGTACTTTACGTTTCTGCTTAAAGGAAACAGTTAGGCTAGTCTCGTTGTTTATTGTATTGAGAATCTGTGACACTGTTATACTGTTATCATACAGGTCATATCCCTTGCGTATTGTTAGTCATCGTTATCCACGCTATAGGAAACATATGTGATCTGGCCATCATAGGTAAACCAGTGGTACTTATGGTCTTGGTGTTGGCTCGTTAAAACTTGATACTCTACTGTTAATCCTATCCTGTTATCAATTGTTGTAATTGTCAAATAACGTGATTCGTGTTTTGTCATGGCAAAAGCTAAAACCACAATGGATAACTATTTGGTTAAAAGAGTTAGCAAAATTAACAGTGAAAGAAGGAAATCGTTGGGTAAGGAGTCCTTCATAGATAATACGCAGCTGCCCCTAGATGTTAGTATTAATACTCCTGCCATAGCGGACCTCTCAATTGAAGCATCCTTATTGGAAAATTTGACTTATTCTCCCTTGGACAATGATAACGATGCTCAAAGTTGTGCTGTATTGGCGTCCCCAAAAGAGATTGTATCACCCCCTTCCCCCCCCCCCCCGAGAAGAGTGGTTAGAAAATGTAGGAAGCTTCCAACCAAGAGGGGAAGTGTTCATCATAAACCATTGTCGGACCAATCTCAGAGAAGCACCGTGGTCCACACTGAGATCCCGTCCACTAACAAGGTTGAAAGCTCTGTTTTATCGGGGCTTATTGCTAAGATATTTGAGGAAAAATTAGCATTAACGATTAAACCTCTTGTGGAGAAAATTGAATTGTTGTCGAATGAGGTACTGAGACTGGGTGGTCTTTTAGATAAGTTGAAACAGCCTACAAATGCGCCTGAGGCACTAACACAACCTGTTCACTCTGTTCTGCTGCCTATACCTGAGGTTGGGAATTCCATCAGTTCTATCAGTTCTACGAGACTACCGCGACAAGTTGGCAGTAGTATTAGAATTAATTCAGTTCCATCTAGTAGTGAGGGGTCTAGAGCTTTAGTGCAAAAACCACACTGTGTCAATCTTCCACCAGCCTGTGAACCTTATGTCATCGTTCTTTCTAATGTTCCACCCCTTGTCCAAGCAACACCTAATTTCCGTGAGGAAACTCATGATTCACTTAAACGGAAATCAGTTGCTTGGTTAAATAAAAATTGTGGCTTTCCTACAAATTTTTCTGATCAAATATTGTCCACTAGACGAGTCTGCTGGATAGGTAATACAAGGAAAACATGTAATGGGGATTGTGTCATTATAAATTTTAGACACCCCCAACATGTTGCTACAGTCCTATTAAGAGCAGCATCTCTTATATCGGGGGAGAATGTTGTGGGTGTACACTCTTTGGGTTATTTTTATAGACATTTAGACAGGCCAGTGCAAATTATGAACAGGGAAAGATTTATGTATACTGAAAGCCTGCCAATCTTTGATATTCCAACGGAGAACAGATACACAGCACTGAGTTCACTAGATGCTAATGATTGACTCCCAAAGGCTGATAAAAAATATCTAATTTCAGTACCAGCATTAGTTAACCAGGCGAGGGGGACCCTTATATGTAGTGAAGTTCTTGTTTCACAAATTATAGTATCACCAAGGCCACTGGACGCGTCTGAAGACGAGTTGCCAAACAATGTCGGGATTTCGTGTGACCGGCTGGGCGAGTTAGCTGGAGCAGATATGGTTCTGAAGTCCCATCCAGTGTTAGAGGCATCAAGTAATATTAAAGATAATCACAAAGCGGAAGCAGTAAATTCTCTAGCCACACTTGTGGAAGATACTATCAGCGATGATAGTATATTAGGAAAATCTTCTCTATGTGTAAATGATAATTCTAATATTAGGTTGCTATCTTGGAATATTGCTGGCCTATCCAGGAACTTAAAGGATGTAGTATGGTGTTCATATATTGAAAATTATGACATTATCCTTTTACAAGAGACCTGGATGGTTGAAACCCCCCCATAGATTAGGATATAAAACCTTTAACTCTAAAGCAATATCATCAAACTGAGGAAGGGCATCCGGGGGGTTGGTTATCTGGGTCAAAGTTACCTTGGAAATAGAGGTTAGCCAGCTATCCATCCCCTCCCCTGATTTACTAGGTCTTAAAATTGTGACTAGTGGGAAAGGAGCTATCCACCTAATGAACATTTACAATAGACCGTACCCATCTAACAAGGAATCAAAGGTGATAGAAATTCTGGATTCCACTTTGGAAGATTTAGGACATAATGCCCATGTTTTAGTTTGTGGAGATTTTAATTGTAAATATGAACCCATTCAGGGCCTATGTAGACTGTTTGATGAACAAGATGCTGCCAATGATATTATGCCCCTGGAGACCTCAAGTTTTGTTAAAAGTTCAATAGCTGCCACACAGATTTTACAGATGACTGTGTCACATGACTTAAAAGCATGTAATGGCCGGTTTTTTTCAGATAGACCACCAGCTCCCACTTACTTAAGGGAAACTCTAGGTCACACATAGATTTTGTAATGGCCTCTCGGAACCTATGGGGATCATTAATTGACTTTAAGATCGATTCCAGAACGGAGAGTGATCATTTTCCTCTCCAATTATGGCTAGACTCTGCTCCCTTTTTCCTTAGACCATATGTAGAATGAAATGAAATGAAATGAATGAATGAAATGAAATGAAAAAAGTATTTGATTAAGCGCACTGCGGCCAAGCGGCTTCCTGGCGCTGGTAGCAAGAGCAACAGTCACAAAAACAGCCCGAAGGAGTTAGCCGGGGTACGCCTGAGAGAACAGAAAAGTTTTCAAAGATTTGCGAAAATGGGAATAGATGGGGATGGATCGCATGGAGAGGGGAAGGCTATTCCAGAAACGGGGGGCCAAAACAGAAAAGCGTGTGCCTCCAGTTCTGGTTTTGCGGAAACGGGGGACATTAAGAAGGGCCAAGGATGAAGAGCGAAGAGTGCGAACCGGGGTGTGAGAAGAAATAAGGGAACATATGAATGCAGGAGCAGAGCGGGCAAGGGCCAAAAAGACCAGACAACCCATTTTGAAAAGAGAACGCTGGAGAACAGGGAGCCAGTGAAGAGACCTGAGGACAGGAGTGATATGATGGGTTTTGGGAAGGTGAAAAATGAGACGGGCGGCCTGGTTCTGAATAGCTTGCAAGCGGCGTGATTCGTAGGCCGGGATGCCCACGTACAGACTGTTCCCGTAATCAAGACGGGAGGTAATCAGGGCCGTGATGATGATTTTGAGTGCCTCCGAAGAGAAGAAGCGTGAAATCTTTCGAATAAGGCGAAGGGATAGAAAGCAAGAGGAAACAACAGAGCTGATTTGTGCATGCATGGAGAGATCATGACTGACCTGGATACCCAGAGTTCTGACTGAGGAGACGGGAGTAGGAAGAGGGCCAAAGGAGGAGGGCCAAAAGGCAGAAGACCAGGGACTGGAAGAGCCGCCCGTCAAGACCAGCTCGGTCTTGTCCGGGTTAAGCTTGAGATGGTTAGAGCTCATCCAATCCGAGATAAAGACCAAAGTAGAGCGAAAAGTGGAGGAGGACAGAGGTGAGGAGGAAAGATCAAAGACAAGCTGGAGGTCGTCGGCATAGTTGTACACGGAGACCCCCTGAGCAAGAAGAGCGGAGATAAGAGGGTGAATGTATAGATTAAATAGCAGAGGAGAAAGAGAGGATCCTTGGGGAACACCACAGGAAACCAAGCGGGGGGGAGCAGAGAAGCCAGACAGGTGAACAGCCTGAGAGCGGCCAGAGAGAAAGGAGGCAAGCCAAGAAAAGGCAAGGCCCCGGATGCCCGCTGCGCTGACACGGTCAAGAAGGATGGAATGGTCGACCGTGTCGAACGCAGCGGATAGATCAAGGAGAACCAGGGCTTGAGGGAGAGAGGAGTCAGCCTTAAGTTTCAGCTCATCGAGGACGGCCAAAACCACTGACTCCGTGGAGTGGCCACGACGAAAGCCTGCCTGATGAGAGGCCAGAACATGGTTCTCCTCGATGTAAGCAGTGAGGCAAGAGGTGACATGGCTCTCTAAAACCTTGCCAAGATAGGGAAGAAGGGATATAGGCCTGAAATTAGAGGGAAGTGAAGGGTCAAGGCCAGGTTTTTTTAAAATGGGCAGGACAATAGCAGTTTTGAAGGGAGAGGGGACTAGGCCCAAGGCAAGAGAAGCATTAAGGAAAGAAAGAGGGGGAGAGGGACAGTTAGTAAATAGAGCTCTTAAAATCCGGGCCGGAGCGCAGTCGGCTGGAGAGCCTGACTTGATCTTAGCGAGCAGGGTAAAAAATGTGTCCAAAGAAATAGGGGGAAAAGAATCAAAAGTAGAAGAAAGAACCGAAAAAGAAGAAGTAGGAGTAGGGGGAGGGGGCAAGGGGATGTTGGCTTTAATCTTAATGATCTTCTCAATGAAGAATTCATTAAGCGAAGAGCAGAGGTCTTGAGAAGGGGAAGGGATAGAGTTGGTACGATTCGAGAAAGCCAGATCTTTGACCAAGGAGAAAATCTCCTTGGATTTATTGGCGGAGAGAGCCACTTTCTCAGAAAAGTAGTTGGTTTTGGCTAAGAGGACGGCCCGCTTGTATTCCAGGAGAACATGTTTATATTGGACCCGAAGAACGGGGCAATAATTTCGTCTCCAATGACGCTCAGAGCGTCTCAGATCTAACTTCAACGCTTTAAGCTCGGTATTAAACCACTTATGAGCGTCATAGGGACGAACGGCCTTAGTTTTCCTAAGCGGGGCGACCAGGTCGCAAGACGAGGACAGCCAGGTGTTAAGCGCTTTAGCTTGGGAGTCCAAGGAAAGTTCAGAAAGATCAGGAGTAGAAGAAGCAAGAGAAAGAGAGAGAGAGTTGAGGTCAATCCGATTCCAGTTTCGAGCAACAAGGTTTTTGGGTAAGGAGGGCCTGTCGGGAGCCCCAAGAGTGATGGAAAAGGAAATAAGAGAGTGATCAGACCAGGTGCAGGGTGAAATGCTGGGGGGAGAGAGCGTACAACTTGAGGACCAAAACTGGTCAAGTGTATGACCCTGGACATGGGTGGGGCCAACAACATGGGGATGAAAATTAAGGCACTGAAGAGTAGCCGAGAAATCCTTGGAGGACAAGTCCTCCTTAGCGTCACCCGGCCAAAAATTAAAGTCCCCCAGCAGGAGAACCGAAGAATTGTTAACCACAAGTGTTGCAAGAAGTTCCTGAAGGGTAGCAACGAACAGGGGCATGTGCTGGGGAGGGCGGTACAGAAGGACAACCGTAAGAGGGGCAGGGAGGTTAAGTGAACGGGCAACCAGAAAATCCACATTGGGTATAGGTGAGTGAGGGAGAAGCTGAAACTGTAAACTGGAGCGAACTATCATGGCCACACCGCCACCCATCTTGCCGTCAGGGCGATCCGACCGGAGGGCGTAATAGGAGGAGGGGAGAATAGCCAAGACGTCAGGAAGAGAGTCGGAGGAAAACCACGTTTCAGTAAGAAAAAGAAAGTCAGGAGACTCAGTGTGCAACAGGTTAAAGAGTTCCAATTGATGTTTCACAGCTGACCGAGTGTTAATTAGGAAAGCAGAGGCAAAGTTAGGTGAAATAGAAACAGGCGGTACAGAGGGATCTAGCAAAGGGAGGGGGTCTGAGACTAAGATACCGAGCGAGTCCAAGTGTAGCAGCAGTGAGGGTGCAAGAGGCTGAGCAAGTTTACAGGAGTGCAGTTGAGCGGAGGTGTACACCTGGAGAGAGGCGGAGTCCATGGCCCCTGGTCCCGGCCCGTCGCGGACGGGCGCAGACGGGCTTAACTTAGGCGCAACTTCGGCGCGCCTTCGTCGCGCCCGCTGCGCTCGTCCGCTGCGCTGCCGAGGATAGGCGGCCATGTTATAGGGGCACATGAAGGAGAAAGGTCGGTGGGCGTGGCAGGGAGGGAGGAGCCAAACAGCAGCGACGCGGCGCCCGGACCCGGCCAAGATGGAGGACCAGCCCGTCCCGCACCGAGAAGCAGGTGAGGAGGGGGCGGTCAGCAGCGGCGGTCTGGGGCGCGTGCAGGGGCAGGGCTGCAGGGAAGATCCAAGAGCGCTGGGCGCTGGAGCGAGAGCTCGGGAAAGTGCAAGTGCAGGCACGAAGAATTAAAAGCAGCAAAGTCTCGTGAGGCGATGTTGCTCCCGGAGACGCTTCGGGAGATTAGTGGCAGGAAGCAGGAGTGATTGCACTCTCTGGCGTCCGCCAGAAGTACTTGCCAGGGAGGGAGGAGCCAAACAGCAGCGACGCGGCGCCCGGACCCGGCCAAGATGGAGGACCAGCCCGTCCCGCACCGAGAAGCAGGTGAGGAGGGGGCGGTCAGCAGCGGCGGTTTGGGGCGCGTGCAGGGGCAGGGCTGCAGGGAAGATCCAAGAGCGCTGGGCGCTGGAGCGAGAGCTCGGGAAAGTGCAAGTGCAGGCACGAAGAATTAAAAGCAGCAAAGTCTCGTGAGGCGATGTTGCTCCCGGAGACGCTTCGGGAGATTAGTGGCAGGAAGCAGGAGTGGCCCATTAAACTCTCCAGCGGGGGAGTTACAGATATCTAATAATAGGCGTGCTCTAAAATGGTCATATATCTTGGGTAAAAAAGAAGCGTTGACCAACATTTATAACAGATTCAATTAAATCATCGGAACACCCCAGTTGCCCCTAATAGGAACACAGGGTGTTGTAGAATTACACTATAAGTTGGTAGACGCCTTGACCCCCCTTCTGAGCAAAGTATATAAAAAAGAGGGAAATAGAAATAAGGAGCATTTAGAATTGGAAAATCAATGGTATAACCAAGACTGTAGAAAAGCAAAATCAAGGTTGATTCTTGCAGTAAAACATGGAGTCAAATTGACATAAAAAGTGCAAGAATCACCTATAAAACCATTATGAACCAAGCAAAAAAAGCATGGGATGCTGATCTATGGGAGGACCTATTGGATGCAGCTAAGCTACATGATCAAAGTACGTTCTGGAATCTAATTGCCAAGGGAAATAAGAAGGGTAGATCACCTAAGGATATTTTTTGGGATGAAACTACTTGGTGTGATCACTTTTCTAAGCTTTACTCCAATAGTAAGGATGATTTGCCCCCTGATAATGTAGGAAAAAATTTAGACAATAGTATTGTACCATTACATTTCAGCTTAGAAGAAACTAATCAGGCATTATTCGCTGTTAAAATGGGTAAAGCCCCCGGTCCTGACAAAATCCCTGGTGACCTACTGAAACATGATGTGGAGGTGTGGGGACCATACATAAACTTTTTAAGTAATTCAATTGTGGCTGGAACTCCGATCCCAGAATCGTGGAAAGGGGCAGAAATTATAACAATTTTCAAAAAAGGTGATCGCCATGATCCTTGCAATTACCGCCCCATTAGTTTAATAGATATTTTACAAAAAATCTTTGCCAGACATATTTTAAATAGGATTTTAGATTGGATTGAGGAGACAAAGATATTAACCAAATACCAAGCAGGTTTTAGATCTAAAATCAGCACAGTCGATCAGGTGTTCAGGTTTATGTGCATTTGCTGGAAATATATTAACATTAGGAAGGGTAGTCTCTATGTGGCGTTTATGGACTTAAGGGCCGCCTTCGACCTCGTTCCTCGTAAGTTGTTGTGGTCTACGTTAAGGAAAATGAAGGCCCCAGGTGAGCTACTTAATAAACTCATTAAGCTACATACAGGGAATTATGCTAAAATTAGATGGGGGAAGGCTGGTGAATTATCAAAAGCCATTCCTGTAGATCGAGGCGTACGCCAAGGCTGCGTTTTAGCCCCCACACTTTTTTCGCTGTATGTTAATGACATTCCAAGCTACCTAAGGAATTGTGTCCATGACTCCCCGAAACTGGATGGAGAAATAATTACGTCCCTATTATTTGCTGACGATACTATTCTTATTTCTCAGACTCCGAGAGGTTTGCAAAATTTGGTGAACTCCTTCCAAAGTTATTGTGTGGAGAAGGGGTTAGAAATTAATCCAACTAAAACCAAATATATGGCTATAAATTAAAAAAAAACCCTCAGGAAAAATCTTTTCCTAGAGAATCGTATATTGGAACAGGTAGGAAGTTTCAATTATCTGGGTCTGACGCTGGATAGTAATTTGACTTGGAAAGGACAGCTGAATAAAAGCACATTAGTGCTTAAACAAAATTCACTGCCCATCTTAAAAGTGCATGGCGCAAGCTATTCTAAAGCCATTTCTCCAGCACTTGAGGTATTTAAAGCTAAAGCCCAATCGGCAGCCCTCTATGGTGCTGAGGTATGGGGATATTGTAGTACCAATAAATTTGGGAAGGCAGAAAACAATTTTGTGCGTAGTCTACTTAAAATACCGATTAGAACCCCCGTTGTCCCCGTATTTTTGGATATTAATCTTAAAAGAACAGAGCACTTAGCATCATTGAGACCACTGTTGTATTGGGTTAGGGTTTGGATAACCCCAGAGCTGAGGGATTACAAGTTTGGCTTGATTGAACTAATTAAGATTGACGAGTACCTGAAAACCCCGTGGCTGAAGTATATATGTATGTGGTTTAAGAGACTAGGGCTTTTACATTTTTGGGAAGAGCCTCAGAATATGACTCAGCTCTCCAAAAAAATTCTAAAGGATACTTTCTGGTCTTATGTTAACGGTGAGCTAATCCTTGGATCTACGATTGGCACATTGACCCAGAATTTCCTAAATATAAAAGTCACACCCAAATTTTAAGAATTTATGGATGAGATTGCCCCTCCACTAGCAAAATCACTATATTTGCAATTCAGGTACGGGGTTTTATTGATCAGCGCTTACACATGTAGGTGGGTCGGGGAAAAACGGTTCGGATCTGTGCACCTTGTGTTCATTAGGGGCTAGGGAAGATGATGTTCATCTACTCTTCTTCTGTCCGGCTTACAAGAAACCGAGGCTCTGTTGGATCAAACCCCTTTGTAAACACGTGGGGGTTAGGTCATACAGAGCAGCGGAGCGCATATTAAAATCTGACATCTCACAACTAGTGGTATTTAGTATAAGTAGATTTTTATTTAATGTGTATATTATTAGGGAACGGTCTGGTCATAAGCTGTAATTGCAGGGGGGGGGGGAATTTATTGATCTCCTCGCTTTATGGTATTATGACATCTAGTCTACCTCAGTTTTTAGATAGTGGTCTGGTTTTTAACTAATTTAATATTCTTATTTATATCTTATATCTGGTATTGCCTAATTCATGGAGATAAAATCACCTTATGTCTATTGTATATAATTGTATATCATGGCTCTGTATGCAAATGTTCATTTATTGTTGCTTTTGGCTTTTATGGCTGTAAAGCCGAAATAAAGTATTCATCATCATCATTTCAACTTTATTTCGGCCACTTGGGCCATAAAAGAATAAAACAGATAAACATACAATAAATAACATGTTATGCACCACATATTAAAATGCTCATTTAGAGTTAGCAGCATAGCAACATTCAGATCAGTCCATCCTCAATTTTTGGACTTTACATAACGATTTCGGCTGATCCACATAGCTGTTAAAAATTTCGCTACCGCAAATACTATTGGTGCTGATAAATCAGTTTTTAAAATCCTGAAAGCTGAAATGTAATGCTTAAAACCCAGGTTTTTTAAAAGTGGGAGAAGCCAGTATCTCCGTGGTCTGTGGTAGGCTTGGCAGAAGAAAATTATATGCAAGTCAGACTCTGATGGGTGGCCACACGCTGGGCATAAAGTTGTTGAGTTAGGTGACCAGCTGACAGTATGGGCGCCGAGAGGCAAAGTACCATAGCGCCATTGGAGGTAAAGCTTCCTGGTTAATGTTGGTTCAATATCATCTAGGACTGGTTCCCGGGTGTATGTATCTTTAAATCCCAGGAACTGTTCAGTAAGGGACCCAGCCCTAGCCTTCATAACTAGGGCACGTAAGTTGTGCTCATAGTAAGCTGAGGATATAGTTTTACGGGAAGACATTGGGCATGTATTAGCTGGGTCAGTCCACAGATCAGATCTTCCTATTGATTCACAGGAATGTTTAATATAAGCAAGCCATGGTACTTGATCAATTCTTATAAGGCGCAAAATATCTTGTAGCTCTATTCTGTAATTCTCAAGCTCTGGGGTACGCCATAATTTATGCCAGAAAATTAAAGGTTTGAGGCCTAGTTCCACCGCAATGGGTTTCAAGCCCAAGTCCAATCTTAAGGGTAGTAGCGGGGAGCTTGGTGGTAGAGCTGTCAGCTGCCTCAAGAAGTTGTTCTCTACAACCTGTATTTTCTGGATAGGTACATGTCCCCAGATTTCGCCCCCATATAGCCCAGTAAAAGTAAAGTATTGATTGATTGATAGATATATAGGCGCTATCAGTGTTCGAATGGACAGGCTGAGCGGTATGCTTAATCCAACTTTAGGAGACAAGGTCTTTGGCATCAAGTGTAATTTTCTCCAATGTGTCCGGCACTTCCATTATTATGAATGTTATGGAGCCAGGGAAGGGTTGTAATGTAGCCCGTATCCCCAATTTTGTGGCATTTCTGTCGAGGAGTCAACTCGAGGGCACTTTATTGATTTAGGGCTCAGGTCAGAGACAAAGATAAGGTTGGCGAACCAGAGCTTAAAGCAATCATTGACAAAGCCTATTGGTCTGCCTTTGTTAAGCCTACGGTAAAGACTGTATGAGAAGCAGATTCTAGGTCGGTATGGGAGCAACAGGACATTTATTGATTTAGGAAGCGTCAAGAGTATACAGCCAGAATAACTGCATGAACAAAAATAGAACCATTTAGGAAACACATTTTATGTTTCATGGCCACTAGGGCTTCCTTCAGGGAACCCCGAATTACCCAGCAAGCCCAGGTGCGGAGCAGCGACTATACTGTAGGAAGCCAACATTTATTTGGAGAATCAGCATATGTATTTTGTTCAGGGCTAAATACCAGCCGTACAACGTTTGCTTTCAGTTTCTCTAATTCGGGCACGTCTTGAGACCTCCAGCGCATCGGTCCAATCCTCTGCTGAGGTATTCACCCTAAACTTCCGGTGTCCATCTAATGATTCAGCAGCCTATAGAAATCCCTCGGTGTTTTATATGTAATTATGAACTGCTCGAATGAACATTTTGTTTCTCGTCAGCCCTTGTTTTAATTGGGATTATTTGTGCCTTTCATTTTTCATGAAGCAAAGTCTATTTTACACTATTCCAGTGTTGCATTACCCGCTTGAGGCACATGTTATCTCATGTCCTCCAATCTCCCTTCTCTCTATTTAAGAAGTGCTAGGTTTTCTGGCAGGAGGTAATCTGCTGTGTCCGCATGCTTCTTGAAACATATGTTGGATCCAAATTTAGGGACACAATGCGGATTTCGACAATTGTATGATTAACAGCGATTGCTGAAGTCTTAGGACTGTTTCCCCCCTGCCCCCTTCTTTCCTACATTGTGCTTGGAAACCTTCCCACGCATAAGAGGAATGGTGGCGGGTGACGTAGGAGTACAAGTTACTCATCGTGGTGGCTTTGTCGCTACTCTTCATTTGACTCCCTTCCTTGTAAATATCTTGCCTGTCACACATTCTCTCTAACCCGTGGGCTTGATATTAGCCGAAGAAAGGAACTAAAGCTGAAAGAATGAATGACTTCTAAGGGTGAGTGGATACTTGAAGTGCGGCCGGAGACCACGTCTGATTTTGGACATTTAAAATTGTTTCACTATGTTTTACGTGCTCCGATCCACTCATAAGTAAGATTGAAATGGAGAGGGTCACTAGGCTAAGAGTCCTGAGGTGACCACGGCGAATAACGCATACCACTTCCGCTCACGAAGGATGACCTGGAAAATGGCGATATGACTCGGTCAACGAATGCCGGTGTCTGTTTCTTCCTCTGACTCGGGGAGTGGAAGATTAAGTGTGACCCACCTTTAAAGAAAGGTGTGAAAGGAATGCTTCCCTTGGGAGTTATTTCGTATCTCGTTTCAACCAAAATCTCCCTTGATGTGGTATGTTGTGCAGGCCCCTCAGAGGCTGGGCCAGGCCGGCTCGTCACTACAGTTAACAGACATCTGTGTGTTTTTTCTGCCGGAGCTTGAAAAGAGAAGGTTTTCTTCGTTCGCCGTGTCTGTAAGGCTTGTGAAATACTTACATATTGTTTCTCCGGAGGTAGCTCAAACTGTCAGTTGAAATTAGAATTTTGTTAGGCATGCTCATAAAATCACCCTTCAACATGAAGACAGGAGACTTGATCCTCCTTAAGAATTTTGTCAAGGCCCTGTTGCAGGCAAACCCACAGTATATTAAAACGATGAGGTTATACATTTTGTTTAAAACCGTGTTAAGCCTGCCAGCTTTTTTTTCCAAGATCCATCCTGTCCTCTTTTTGAGCGAGAATGAGTAAATTTGACGTCGGAATAATTTCACATTTCCATGTTTAATAAACTGGGCCTTTCCGAGAACTATTAAGATTTTGCGTAATTGGAACCAAATTGATATGGGGAGGTACAACAGTTAAGTCTGACGTGTTTTCTTCTGGATCAAGGATGTTGGTAAACTTGTTCCATTATGTCCTGGCACAATCTGCTATAAAAAACAAAAATATACTATTTAAGTGAAATATTCCCAACAGTGTAATTGAGGTCTTCAAAGGTGCATCGCGCAATAAGACAGACCACACCAAATTTTGACTTAGCAAAAAAGGTCACTTTATTAGGACAGGTAACTAAGAACCACTTATTGAGACAATGTAAATATTATCAAATTGCTTCCCAAACATTTTTGCCACAAACAATTCCAAAAATACCCCAACCAAAATTTACCATAAATTACCCCATGTACTGCCCCAATGGCATCATTTCCTTTTTGACCATTTTGGTTTACCTGTCCAGCTTTTCCTCCACCCTCCCCCCGCCCCAGAGGGAAGGATAAGCCCGCTCCAGACTATCCAAACCCTCAAAAAACCGCATGAAAGAAACACACATGAAATGAAACAAAATTTCACCTGTCCTAAACGTGACTTAAGATCAAAAAATTGATCAATATATTATATATATATATATATTTTTTTTTTAATTTTTTTTTTGTTATTAATATATATACATTTTTTTTTAGATATATATATATATATTTTTTATTATTTATTTTTTTTTATTACTTTTTTTTTTTTTTTATACAGAAAAAAGATGGTGGGAGGGAGGGTCACAAAAAACGACCGTCTCCCTGCCTCAGCGATCGTTTCCCGCCTAAACGCCTTCCCAACGGTGAAAAACCTAAGCCCCGCCCCCTACCTAACACGTGATTCGCTGCGTGGTCTGTACCATCGCGCGAACCTTCCCAGGGGGACACCCGGCTCGCGACGCGGTCCCCCCGGGTCCCATTGGCCTCTGTAAATGTTTTTTCCACTAATGCTACAGTTGTTGGGTCCATGGCGTATAGTGTGGGCAGGTATTTTGCTGAACATTCCTGCCCTTCATTCCCACCCAGCCTCTTACCTGCTGCGCGCGAGGATTCACAGTGACTGCTACGCTACATATCCAAGTGGTAACTTAACTGTTAAATGTGTGTAACTCTATTTGGTGATGTATACCGGTAGCATTCCTTCCTGGGTAATTCTCGTTAGCCTACCGCATGCGAACTCATCGCCCAAGACACGGAGACAACGGGGCGAAAAGAAAACAATGTTAAATAATTAGTGGAACTGAACAACGGGGCGCTAACCCGTTCCTGTGTTTATTGTAACATACGCCATCCCGAGTGAGCCATTGACGCAGGGCTTATTACTGCGCCTCTGTGTTCTGCTGTTTCCTGTTCGTAACATGTGGGAACCTAGCGCCGTCTAGTGGAAACTGTTTTAAAAACTCGTTCTTACAGGAAGCTGCCGAGGGGCACCTCCGCAGGCATCGTCGAGTTACTTACTGACATTTGTTTATTGTTGGCTTTTACTGAGTGCAGCACGCCGCTGTAAAGCCACGTACGGGCACTTACGTTGTGTCCGACTATAGGTGATTTGAGAGGTATTGAGCGTGGCGCCGACTTCTTGCTCCGAGAGCAGATAGCGGTGACTGGGATTAGATTAGTGGTGGTTGGGCGATCCTACGGTGTTCCGGTGGCGCTAGAGAGCAGCAAGCAAGTGATCGAGCGAAGCTGTGAGCTGTGAGGAGCCGAGAGAAAGCCGAGAGCTGTGAGGGCCGGGAGACGCCCGAGGAGCCCGGTGGGAACAGCAGTGGCAGCGGGCAGCCCCCAGGCATTCAGATTTTTGCATCCCACATCCGGCGCGGCGGAGATGAATCAGTGGTAAGAGGCAGAGGCGGAGGCAGGCGGGAAGGGGAGAGAGAGCATAGCTCCACGTTCAACGGCACATAGCCCCGCCTCGCCGCACTTCGTATTACTTTGGGACTTAGAGGACTCTAGCGGGGGCCCAGGGGCGGGTTAACTTAACAGGCCACTTCTGCCCCCTGTTTAAGTGTCTCTGCATCAACCACCCAGCACCCTCCGCTTAATACTCCGGTGGCTTTTCATCATCACACGCAGCACAAAGTGAAAGTGCAAAGTGCAAGAGAGCACACCTCGCTGTTTTTTGTTGTTTTTTTTAACTCACATATTTGAAATATTTGCATGTGCAATAATGAAGAAAATAATGAAGAAAATATGTTGGTGAAATAAAATATTTGGAGCAGTTTTTAAAGAGACTGAAACAAGGTGCCAGAGTAGCAACTGCCCGAGTTTAAAGTTTAAAAGAAGCCTAAAGAAGTTAAAAGTCTAAAGGAGAGGAGGGAAGCAGCAAGGCAGACCTTTAGCAAAATAGCAAAGTGAGAAGGAGGGAGTGACCTAGCGGCCTCAAGGAGAAGGACTGGAGGAGGAGGTCTGGCTAGACCAGGTTCAGCTTTTGACTTCTTCTTGTGGAGCTGACTGGAGTTTGGCTGGGGCTGGAGCTGGGCACAACGGTGAACAGTATACTGTGTACTGAGGGAGCAAGGTTTTGGAATAACATTGAAAGTTCTTATGTACAGCATAGATAACCTGTATAACCTGATCCAGGTGAACTAGGCGGAGATAGCAAAGGGTGCCCTCTATCACCAACAATTATTTGAGGTCCTGTGCTACAATTGCTACAGTGTTCGGAGGTAGTGTTTGGTTTCTTCATTCTGCTCTTGTCTCTGCTTTCCCTCTTGGAAGGCAGCTGTCAACTATTACAGGGCAATTGAGCCAGGTAGGCTGAAGGCTGAATGAGAAGTGGCGAGTGGTGTAGAATCTGAGCGGTAAACAGAGGAGAGTATATATACCACCCAGTTTATTGCACATTGGGGAAGGGAATCTGTGCATACCACCTTCGCCAAAATCAAAGCTCTCTATAGGAAGAAAATAAGGAAATATGCGTTCTGGCAGAGTGAGAATAACGGGAACAACGGTCAGACGTACTAAGAAAATACAACAGCCAAAGGTAAAAGTGAAGATGGAGGGTGCAAATCAAACTTTAATTTCCCCAATAGCCAGAATGTTCGCAAAATCTGGAAAAATCCCTAATAAGTTTGAATTTATGAAAGACCCTGCTGGTGCTCTTATTACTATGGATAAGGATACGGAAAACGATAAACTACAGACTCCAATAAAGCCGATAAGTATGGAAAAATATAGCAGGCAAATCATCCAAAGTACTCCTCAAAACGGAGATTGCAACCTGCAAAGGAAGGAGCTGGAATTTCAAATTTCGGACCAGGATATCCTAAATATACCCATCCATCCTGATATAAAAAATGAAAAACCAATTGGATTAGATGATTTGGAAATATTGGATATACAGGAGATTAAAAGTGGCACGATGGGATCAAGGCGACTAGTAATACCGATAGAAGCAAATGTGGAAATTAAAAAAAAAACCTCAGTTAATAGTTGAAGAAATTAAGATCAGATCAACTAATAAAATAACTGATAATGTATACACAAAAGTAAATACCAACCATACATTGGATTACACACTAAGAACGGAACAAAAAAACGTAAGGTCAAAGGATAGTGATAGTGATCTGAAAGAGAAAGTAACCCCGGATGTTGGAATAAATTGGGACATATTCTATCAAACATCGACACTAACTCTAGAAGCATTAAAATATCAATCAAACAAGATGGATATTCAGATAGACTTATTAACTATGATGGCAAATGCAGTCACAGGGATAGACAACAAACTTGCACAACTAAATAATTTGATAACTAGAGTCCAGAAAGAACAACAAAAAAATGTCATTGAATGTATTTGTACTCCCCTTATGGATAAGCTTTTAGCAATACCTGATGTTCTGCATACCATAATAGAAGATACAAAAAAGGCTATAAAAAGTGAAAATACCCAGGAAGTGAATATAAGGAAATTTGAAGGGGAAGATACGGAAATAGAAAAAAAGGAAGAAAAGAACTGTATGTTAAAAGTGGATAAGGAAGAGATGAAAACATTGAGGATCCCCCAGAAAAAAGAAAACTTACAAGATGAAAGAGATATGTCAAAAGAAATTCTACAAATGGACACCTCACAAGAGGAAATAACTAACACAGAAATCAAGCCAGACTAAGACTGCAAAGAGCAAGACCTAAACGGTTATATTATGTCAAAACGACAAAAGAAAAAACTACGCAAAGCAAGAAAAAATCAAAAGTCTAATAATAATAAATATGAGGAGTCAACAAGAATGGATGGTACATTAAAAAACAATGAATTACAACAAGAAAAAGCAATGGAAGATAGAACTACTCTAACAACGAAAAACGAACCAAAAAAAGTATTTCCATTATTTGTAAAAGAATCACTACCGAAACAAACAACCATAAAAGGACAAGAAGTGATGAAAAAGAAACAAATGACTACAATTAAATCATCGCTAATTACAGAATCAATAAAGGAAGAAGATGGAATCCAAGAGGACAACGATATGCCAATAACAACAACTATAAATCCACGTGATCAACAACATCAGTATCACAATGAGAATATAGAAGCATGTCTGAAAAGCAAGAGTAATGAGGTAGCAAGTCTGAATATAGAAAGAACAATAGAGCCCAAAACCAAATTACCATACTGGGACCACCTGATAATTGAAAAACGGAAAGGAGAAAAACTAATCAGAAATAGAACAAATTATATAATGGAAGACACTGATAAAGAAAAACTACTGGCAGCTGAGAAAATACAACTTATATTTAAACCTGAATACGAATCTAGAGGTAGATATGACACATTGAACAGAGGGAATATCCTTAGATTATTTAAATCAACTCCAGCTTTAGTCAACATCAAGAACGATGATATTATTTCCATTGAATTTATTGCCGACGAGAACAGTACCAAAGAACTGACTCTGGTCACATTAAAATCAAAGACAATAGCAGAGAAAATATTAAAAGAGTTTTCAACATTCAAGGCCTGGGGAATAATTATCAAAAAGCAGGAGCCGAAAGTTTATCCTACTCCACTTATCAGTGAATCAAAACTGCTCCAAATAGGAAAAAATACCATTCAAAAAGGAACAGTATTGAGGAATGCCCGGGGGAGATCCACAAGTACATCAAGAGAGGCATCATCACCTTCCATAATAGAATCATCCATACGAATAAACGCAAAATGGATCATACAGGCCTTGCATAGTAATACAGAACAATGAAGGAATAATATTCCAATCCCCTCAACTAAAGTAACAGAGTTGAGAATGTGTTCATGGAATATAAACGGAGTAGGGGCAAAGATTACCAATGCACAAATAAGGTCCATTCCATCACCGTGTCACATTCTATTCCTTCAGGAAACCTGGGAAACTAACCCCTTTGTACTAGAGAATTATGTTGGATACTTTGAAAATGCAAGTAAAACTCATAGGTATGGACGCCCGAGTGGGGGGTTAGCAACTTTTATTTCTAGTTCTATAAAAGCTGAACACGAGCAACTCACTACACATAGTAAAAATATACTCATAGTTAGACTAAAATATAAAAACTTAGATCAAAAGGATATGTCATTGATTATGATCAATGTATATATCCATCCAACAAAAACAAGTAGAGCAACCATATGTGCAACCCTTAATACCATACTACTGGAATTAATCCTAGAAAATCCATTGGTGGACTATGTGATGACTGGTGATTTTAATCTTAACTTGTTAATACCGTTTAATAGAGATAATGTCTCTCAATTACAAGACCTTCAGTGGTCAATCCCACAGCAGGACTATCAAGGAGTCACATTTAGCCAAGCACGAAATCAAATCGGTAGAACATTCATCAAGGATATAGAAGCATTGGGATTGCGAGTCCTTAATGGCCGATTTAAAGAGGATATACCCCCTGCACATACTTATATTGCACACAATGCAAGCACTAGGATTGATTATACAATGGTATCACTCAATTTATTTCAAAACATAAATTCATATAGATTACTTAAAGTTGGAGATAGTGATCACTGTCAGCAGATAATAAATACTAATATTAGGCACAATATTAACCAACCGTATCATACTGTGCCGGGGTATATTGGAACTATCAATTATAAAAAACTAATTTGGAATAAATTGAATAAAGACAGTATGAATGAAAAAGTTGAGAACATTATTAAGACCTGCTTCACTGAAAATACAACAGAAACGCCAATTGAACAGTGGGTGGAATTCACTAAGAAAATAGTGAAACCCCAAACCCAGGTTAACTACAATAAAAGGATTGCAAAATGGAAAGAAGAAGGAAAGGACTCGTATATGAATCTTCCGTATACAATAGTAAAATTAAAACGAGAGCGAAATAAGATTCGAAGACAAATAAAAACCACAGCAACAAATGATGAAATTTTGAACAATCTTAAATCTTTAAATCAATCCTTGAAAAAGCTAATATGGAACGAGAAATACCAAGCAAAACAAGAAATGTGGTCCAAATTATTTCATGCAAGTAAACAAGCAAACGCAAGAGAATTTTGGAATATTATAAACAAATTAGTACGGCCGAGCAAATTGGTAGTCTCATCAACACTAACAGAGAAAGAATGGGTTACTTTTCTTGAAAAACATCTAAATATTAAGGGAGCTGCTAAAATGAATGAGAATGTAACAGAAAGCTCTATAGTATGGGATGTGATACAAGAACAATTTATAATTTCGAAAGAAGAATTAGTAAAACTAATAAAGAAGCAGAAAGATGGGGCACCTGGCCCCAATGGGATACCATTTGCCCTTTTCAAAGAAAACCCAGTCTTTTGGTCGAGCTTTTTGGAAAAGGTATTCAACAAAATTATAGAAACCGGTAACATCCCTGAGTCTTGGCTAGGATCTCTAATTTCCCCTATATTTAAGAAAGGCAACTGGGCCCTTGCGGAGAACTATAGACTCATTACACTACAAGATACAGATGCCAAACTTTTCGCAGGAATATTATTAACTAGACTAAATGAATGGGTAGCAGAAAATAAGATCTTGCCATTGAATCAAACTGGCTTTATTAAGGGACTTGGAACAATGACAAACATTATGGCGTTAGCATTACTAATTGAAAAATCTCTGAGTGAAAAAATGCCCCTCTATCTGTGCTTTGTAGATTTTAAATTTGCTTTCGACTGTGTGCAAAGGAATTTATTGTGGAAAAAACTTATCGAAAGAAACATTCCATTTGAACTGTTAAGACTTATTCAATTGTTACACAATAAAACCTGGGTAAAAGTAAGGATGGGGGATGGCAGATCACTATCTAAGGAAATTCCCGCAACAAATGGGTTAAAGCAGGGATGTGTGTTGGCTCCCCTACTTTTTAATCTATTTTTAGGAGATTTACCAGGATACCTAGATGAACTCAATGCACATCCTCCGAAGCTAGGGGACAAGCTGATAACTAACCTAATGTATGCAGATGACGCCATTCTTCTAAGCCATACCAAAATAGGTCTTCGGCGTTTAATTAACAGAACAGTTTTGTATGCACAAGAAAATGGAATGGTAATAAATGAATCCAAAACAAAAATCATGGTGGTCACTAGGAATACAAAACTGAGACAAAAAAATAAATGGTATATGGAAAGCACCCAACTGGAACAAATTGAAGTGTACAAGTATCTGGGTGTACTATTTGACCAAAATGGAAACTATCAATCACAAAAAATTGACATACAAAGGAAAGCTAACTCGCTAACTGCAGCATTCAAGATAGCACAGAAATCGCTTGGAACTCTGACATATGGGCCGCTTTTGAAAATTATAGGGGCTAAATTGCTCCCAACAATAACATATGGTAGTGAGGCATTAATGGGGACGGATGCAGAACTGTTAAATAAGGTTCTTTCAAAAACATATAAATTCCTCTTCTATCTCCCAAATAACGCTTCCCCAGCACAAATTAGACTGGAGTTCGGGTTATTTATTAAAACGTGGTACAGGATCAAAAATGACCATGATAATCATATATCTCAGTTACTTTGGCAAGAAATCAATAAGAATACCAAATCAGTCGTAAGGAAATATCTCAACGATGCATTAGAAGAGTTTGCACTAATGCCAATCTGGAACAACACGATAAGCAATGGATCCTTTAAAAAATTAGTAAATCGAACAACTAATTACCTTTCACTTATACAGGATAAAGATACACTAGCAAAAAGAAAACATTCATGGTCAGTAATAAACGGATACGAAAAGAAGAAAGTACAAGAATACTTGGAGACACCTTGGTCTGAAAAAAGTAAACAATGCCTTATGAGAGCAAGATTTGGAATTTTACCTGGCCTTAGTCATGTCCCTCCGTGGAAAAAAGCTAGTAGCGGTACATTGTGCAGACTTTGTAAAAGTGGAGAAGAGAATATTGTCCACCTTTTATGTATTTGTCCAGGACTCCGAAATGAAAGATCCACGTTACTGAAACCTCATTTTAACATGCGTGGAACAAGGACATGTAGACAGGCATTTAAAGTCTGTCTTCATTCGAACGATATAGTCATGAACGTTGCCTTTGTAAAGTTCCTAAAGATTGCATCTATAAAACTGGGAGTATAAAATAGAAAAACAAAAAATGTTTTTATGAAAAAATTTTAAAAGTTAAATTTTAGGTTATAATAGTTCTTTTTATATTTAAATGTAATATATTCACTAAATATGTCTTGGTATTGGAAATATTGTAAGATTTTAATTAATCAAACAATAAAGAATTGTCATGTCATGGGAGAATGCAACCTCCGTGGTAGGAGGCACCGAGGATCAATCAATCAATCAATCATTCGCATTTCTAAAGCGCGCTACTCACCCATAAAGGGTCTCAAGGCGCTGGGGAGGGGGGGGGTCAGTACTCGAAGAGCCAGGTCTTGAGCTGCCTTCTGAAGGAGAGGTGTTCAGGTATGGCGCGAAGGTGGCTGGGCAGAGAGTTCCAGGTCTTCGCTGCCAGGAAAGAGAAGGATCTTCCTCCGGCGGTGGCTTTGCGGATGCGGGGTACGGCTGCCAGGGCCTGTCCGGCGGATCATAGAGTGCGCGGAGGAGTGTAGAAGGAGACGCGGTTGTTGATGAGTTTGGGTCCGAGGTTGTGAAGGGCTTTGTGTGCCTGGGTGAGGAGTCGGAAGGTGATCCTCTTGTTGACGGGGAGCCAATGGAGTTTTTTCAGGTGTCCTGAGATGTGGTGGTGGCGAGGGATGTCCAGGATGTAAATGTAAATGTAAATTGATACTTGTATAGCGCACTACTCACCCGCAAGGGTCTCAAGGCGCTTGTACGAATACCGCTGTGGAACCCATCCTGGCTTTCCCTGTGAGGCGTCTACTCCTGGGCACCCCCAAGGTGGAGGCCAGGCATCCTTAGCGTTGTGGGGGCCGTTGTGGAGATTAAGCAAGCTATTGCCCAGAGTTGCACAGTGGGACTCCATGATTGGAATAGCACCGAGGCGAGAATTATCAGGTCCGTGGAATTTTTGAGCCCAAGACCCGCCGAGGCGGGGAATTGAACCCTGGTCCCGGGCTAGACCTCCGCATCAGGGTCTGCCGCTCTAATCATTGAGCCACACTTCTCCATGATGAATCTTGCGGCAGCGTTCTGGATCCGTTGGAGTTTCCTCAGCAGCTTGGTGGTGATGCCCGCGTACAAGGTGTTCCCGTAGTCCAAGCGACTGGTGACGAGGGCGTGGGTGACGGTCTTTCTGGTGTCGGTGGGGATCCAGCGGAAGATCTTGCGGAGCATGCGGAGGGTGTTGAAGCATGCTGAGGTCACCGAGTTCACCTGTCTGGTCATGGTGAGGGATGAGTCCAGGATGAAGCCGAGGTTGCGTGCGTGGTCGGTGGGTTGGGGAGTGCTGCCTAGGGCGGGGGGCCACCAGGAGTCGTCCCATGCGGTGGGGGTGGGGGTGGGGCCGAGGATGAGGACCTCCGTCTTGTCGGCTTTCAGTTTCAGGCGTCTGTCTGTCATCCAGTTCGCCACTTCCTTCATTCCTTCATGAAGTCTGGTCCTAGCTGAGGTGGGGTTGTTTGTGAGTGATAAGATGAGCTGGGTGTCGTCGGCGTATGATATAAGGTCCAGTCCGTGTTTGCGTGCGATGTTCGCCAGGGGGGTCATGTAGATGTTGAAGAGAGTGGGGCTGAGGGAGGATCCTTGAGGTACACCGCAGATGATCTCCGTGGCTGTGGATCTGAAGGGGGGCAGGCGGACTCTCTGAGTCCTTCCGGAGAGGAAGGAGATGATCCATTCGAGGGCCTTGCCTCTGATGCCGGCGTTGCTGAGGCGTCGTATCAGGGTGCGGTGGCAGACCGTGTCGAAGGCTGCGGAGAGGTCCAGGAGTATGAGGGCCACGGTCTCACCCTTGTCGGTCAGGGCTCTGATGTCGTCCGTGGCTGCGATGAGGGCGGTTTCGGTGCTGTGGTTGGTCCTGAAACCGAACTGTGTGGGGTCGAGGGAGTCGTTGGTTTCCAGGGCGTTGGAGAGTTGAGTGATGACAATTTTCTCAATCACTTTGGCGGGGAACGGCAGGAGAGAGATGGGCCGGAAGTTTTTGAGTTCGGTGGGGTCTGCTGTGGGTTTCTTTAAGAGGGCGTTGAGCTCTGCGTGTTTCCAGCTCTCCGGGAAGGTGGCGGTGGTGAGGGAGGCATTGATGACATCTCGGAGGTGCAGTGCGATGATGTCGTCGGCTTTGTTGTAGATGTGGTGCGGGCAGGGGTCCGATGGGGATCCGGAGTGGATCGAGTTCATGACGCGGGTGGTCTCCTCGGTGGTGTTTGGGCTCCAGGTGAGGATGGTGGTGATGTCGGTAGCGGGTTCTGGGGGGGGGGGGGTTCGTGTCGGTGGTCGGGAAGCTGTTGTATATGTCGGTGATCTTGTGGTGGAAGAAGGTCGCGAGGGAGTCGCAGAGGTCCTGTGATGGGGGGGATGGAGTTGTTTTCTGCGTCCGGGTTGGAGAGCTCTTTGACGATGCCAAATAGTTCCTTGCTGTTGTGGGCGTTGTTGTCAAGTCTGTTCCGGTGGGCTGTTTTTCGTGCGGCGCGGAGGTGTTGATGGTGTTGGCGGGTGGCGTCCTTGAGAGCTGACATGTTCTCTTCGGTCTGGTTGAGGCGCCACGTCTTCTCGCGGGCGCGGCATTCTTTCTTGGAGTCCTTGAGGTCGGGGGTGAACCAGGAGTTTTTCTTGTGGTTGTTGGTGCTGGCTTGAGTTTTCAGGGGGGCCAGGAGGTCGGCGCAGTCGGAGATCCAGTTGGTCAGCTTGTTGGCGGCTTCGTTTGGGTCGGTGGTGCTGGTGGGTCGGTTCTGGGAGAGGGTTGATGCGAGCTGATCCGTGGTGATACGAGTCCAGTGTCTTCTTGGTGGTTGCTGGGTGTGGTGGTGCACAGTGGTCTTCTTGAAGATGAAGTGGACGCAGCTGTGGTCCGACCAGGTGAGTTCGGTGGTGTGTCTGAAGGTGATGTGTTTGCTGGAGGAGCAGATGGGGTCGAGCGTGTGTCCGGCGTAGTGGGTGGGTGTGTTGACTAGCTGATTCAGTCCCAGGTTGGTGAGGTTGTCCAGTAAGGCGGTGGTGTTGTTGTCGGTGAGGTTCTCCAGGTGAAAGTTGAGGTCTCCTAGGAGGATGTAGTCGGTGGACGAGAGTGTGTGAGGGTTGACGAAGTCTGCGATGTCTTTGCTGAACTTGGCGCGGGGTCCTGGTGGTCTGTACATGAGGGTGCCTCTGAGGGTGGTCTTGGGGTCGCTGTGGATCGTGAAGTGGAGATGTTCGGCGTCGGGGAGTGAGTTGTCGGTGTTGGTTGAGATGCGGATGGAGTTTTTGTGTGCGATGGATCATTTTTACCGGCTGGAAACGGGGCACAACACTATTGTTAGGCGTGTTGCCAGCATTAGCGAAGGAAAACCAGGTTCATCTGAAAGACAATAGTACAACAAGCATTGGCCGCGCGGCCGTGAAAGTAACGGCCACGCGGCCGTGAAAGCGAAAGTAATAGCGATCGCGATCAAAGCGAAAGTGATCGCGATCGCTAGGACGGGACGCGCTGTGTGGCAAGCACGCGAGTGGTGTGCTCGCAGCAGTCATTGGCGGCTGTGCGCGTGCACGCTCGCGTGCACTCAAGCTTTAGGCCACAGGCAGCACTTTAACAATCCCAACTACAAAATGTCTCTCGACATTGCGGGGGCCTAAAAAGTGACGTGTGCAGGTTAAAAGAGCATACAAAGTAAACGTAGAGGTAAAAAAAAAAATGCAATAAATGGCAGACACTCAAAACACTACAACAAAAGTTACGTTACATGAGGCAGTGGTGGCCGTTGTGCATGTATCAAAAGCAACAAAATACAAGAGGTAGCAAACGATACGTTACTAAAGTAACACGCATTTGCAATGCAATAGGTCTCGCATTTACACAAGTTTGAGCTATTGGCATTGTAGATTACAATGCCTTTTTATTAATGTGTTGGTTTTTTAAACAAATAAATAAAAGGCATTGTCATTTACAATGCCAATAGCATAAACTCTCGCAAATGCGAAACCTATCATTTGCAAGAGTTTATAATAAAAGGCATTGTAATCTACAATGTCAATAGCTCAAACTCGCATTGCAAATGCTTGTTTATATTACGTTTGAATCCTTGCATTCACTAAGTGTAAATTATCGTTATCAGCGGATCACCCCAGTACCTACTTAAATAGGCGCCATTATACACGAGAGGCGAGCTGTCTGTGAAATATTTCGCCGTGGGCTGGCCCTTCCTGGTAGAGCAGAGAATAGAGCTGTCTGGACGGGAGTTGTAAGCTGCTTTCCACCAAAATTCATTATTGGGCACGGCAGGCAGGGAGGCAGCAAAATATAAGCAGTAACGACACTGTGCTAAGGACATTTTATGTCACTGGAAGCAGAAAGCGCCCAGTCGACACGGACAAGGACTCGTGGCCCTGTTCCTGATTCACTGGAAATTACCACGTACCAGTGATCATTCAGGAAAAGGCACGGCTTTGTTGCAATCAGAACTAGGCAAAGTTGTAGCTCTCTCGCACCTTTTAGCAGCTCCTGTTACACACGCTGCTGCTGCCTTGGTGCTGAAAGTTAAACACCAGAATGGCACCATCCCTTTAACTGAACTACCTTTGAATTAGCTGGGGGTGGCGCAGAGCTCCAGGGCCCCGAGGCAAACAAATGTCTGTGAATGCGTAAGGGCTGGGTTAGCGACAAACAGCTGTCTACTCAGGTGAAAGATAAGAGCACACATGGCGTCAGGCAGTGGGAGGTCTCGTTTGTTAATTAGTGGTTAGTGGTGGTTGCAGAAGTTGCAGGCAGGTAAACAAGTGCAAAGAAAGTTCTCCTCATTGTTAGCCATACCCAGGGCTTTAAGACAATTTGGCCACTGCCATCTTGCTTTAGTAGCCGAAACTTCCCATGTCAATAGAGTTGAGGGAATTTTTGTAGGCAGAAGTGATGCAGCAAGCAACACTCGGGTGAATTGTGCATGCTACTTCTCTGTCACCACCATGAAAGTATGTCCCTGTTGTCATCAGAGAAGACACGTGCTGGGCACGTTTGCAGCCTCCCATTTTAACAAAACACCTACATCCATCCTCACATCTAGTCATTCTCTGTTCATCCACGTACCACTCACCCATCCAAAAATCCAACCATTTACCAACCATGGTTGTGTGTTTGCTTGAGCCCATCTCTGTGTTGTCTCACGGTATGAGTTTTGTGTGTGTGTTTACGCTTTTAGTTATATTTTCTGTGTGCGCGTGGAAGTCTGTATATGCAATATCTGTTCACGCATCCAAGCACATCACACTACATCATAAGCCATTGCAACATAATAGAACAAATTAGTTAGACAGCTAACATAATCCATGCCTGTTGGCTTTGACAATGCTTGTGCTTTATAACGTTATTCGCTTCACTGCGCCAGGGAGACATAATCACATTCACACGTAGTTAAAGTGCCTGCTCATCATTCAGTGTAACTCCTCAGGGAAACAAACGTGTGAAAGCAGAAAATATTGCACAGGAAGGAGGCCGAGCAAACAAGTGTTAACAAATATTTAGCAAGAAGGTGTCCCAGATTTCAGAGGCAGTCTGACCCCATTTGGGAGGAAGGAGCCAGCCTTTATCTGAGACAAGCAGGCTGGAATGGGCTCGGTGGGGGATGACAGCCCACCTACCAGGCTCGGCTGGGCTTTATTTGTACGCAAAAGATGTCAAGGAAGAATGCCGCCGCAACATGAAAGAGTTGGCAAAAGCCCATCTTCTGTGTTGAAACGGCGGAAAACAAATCTGTGTGCAGAGAGCATGATGGGACTTCGAGGTTAGCACAATTTCGTGGTGGGCTAAAAATATATTTACAAAATCTTAGCGAGACAGCACAGCACGCACTGACAAACTCGAGAGTTTTTACTTTTTTCATAGTGAATAGACCATTTAAGCTGATCCGGTTTTCTTTCGTTCATTTTGGGCTTTTCTTTAAAGACATTTTCTTTTATTTGTTTACTTTGAGGGAGTGCCTCGAGCGGCAGCAATGCACTACCCTTAGAACTAGGAGGAGTGAAAAAGAAAGGCAGTGCATGAAGGAAAACCAATGCGAACCCCATAGTTGCTTAATGAATTGCGCGCATGTCTCATGCCTCTGTGGGTTTGAAATGGATGTCAAAAAGGCAGACCAAGCATTGAGGTAGAGGGGGAGTGGGGTGGATAGCACATCGCGAGGGGCTGGCTGGAGATGAATGGCAGACAAGAGCTGACAACAGGGTGCAAGACGAAGAGGGCTTGACAGGGATACATACATTCAGCGAGCGGCACAAAGAGGGCGGGCACGTGTGGGACAGTGCAAGGACAAAAATGGCGAGGGACAGAGGAGCATTGAGAGAAGGGGGCTGCAGAGAGGGGAGTAGTAAAGCCAGGTCATGAGAGAGAAATGGGGAAGACAAACCTCTGCGATCAGCTGTCCTGCAGTTCCCCCGGGGCACAAGCAGGCATCCACTTCTGTCAGATCGGCTGATCGTAGCAAAAAGACAGAAGTGGATGCCTGCTTGTGCCCTGGGGAGACTGACATTAAAAAAAAGACACGCGAAGCGTCATTTTCGTTGCTATGGCAACAAAATGGTGCGTCGCGAGGGGCTGGCAGTGCTTTTCAGGCTACCAAATGGTGCGCGCGCCCAGCGCACATGCACTGTATTTGGAGGCCTGAAAAGCACTAGTTTGCACTTCCAGATCCCCCTTTTACAAAAGCACTCGCGAGAGCAGCGCTAAAGCGCTGGCTCAGGCGAGACCTAAAAAGTGACACGTGTGCATGTTACAAAAGCGTTCAAAATACACGTAAAAGTATAATACTGCAATAAATGGCAGATAACAAATAAATCCTTTTCTCAGTGCTTAGAAGCTCCCATCACCTGTCCTGAATCCTGACTACAGACCACAGTGAAGAATTAGGACAGTGATTTCACCCCCTCCCGCCATTACCCATTTGCAATTCCTCCCTCCAGTTTTGACCTCTTCTCTGTATTTGTTTTGCTCCCTTTGTGTCTGCTGCTGTCGGTGACGAGCGCGACATGTGGTCAGACTCTAAAGTGCCTAGAAGCCCTCGATGTTCTTGGCTGGGAGAGGATGGCTCATTACAGAGCGGCCGACTTTAGAACTGGGGAACCAGGATCCAGTCCCAGCGTCGGCTCAGCACCCTGTGATTCCGGGAAAATCACTTCACCTCCCCGTGTCCATGATAAAATGTAACCTTGTGTACTGCATCTGGTGCTCGTATAGCGCTCCCGAGTCCATTTCGCGCTGTATCAAAACACAACAAAAAACAAGCATTGGCATAGCCAATAGATCTCGCCTTTGGGACCATATAAGTGGTTAGCCATGCAATACACAAGCTGCGACTTTACAAACATCAGAAAGAAGACAGAGCACCCAGTCACATTTTGTTTAACATTGGTAGTTGCGCTGGACAATTTTTCAACCACGTGTGCTTGAAGCTTTGCGCTTATAAATTGATTTAAATTTTAATTATAACATAATGAGCCTGTTCTAAAGCAATTTATCCCCACGAGGTCTGACACTTCTTGGGAAGCCTAGGTGGAAGGAAGGAAGGAGCGAAGAGAATACTAACTGGTGTTCGTGTACATCTTTGGATGGAGTTCGCAATAAATAAGAGCAATATAAAACTGCAGATGGATCAAGTGCCCTGAGGACGACTTTGTTGGCAGGTGGGCACTACACACACGTGACATACAGATGTGCATACCGACACCATATTGAGCGACTGAATAAATATCAACTTCAGCTGTGAGAACACATGACTGCCCTTGTAGGTAATCAACCCGGTTCCCGTATCTCGACCATTTGCCGCATCCTCAGAAAACCCCTGGCAAACAGGGTGATAAACCCCTTACCACGAGAGATCGTGCATGCCTAGGTAGGGACAGGGAAGAACGGGTGTGAAGAGGGGAAGAAGAAAGGAAGACTGGGAGTGAGGGGAGAAAGAAGACGAGAAAGAGAGCGCGAGAAGGCGAATCGGGGAGAGAGCGTGGGTGTGGGAGAAGGAGTGGAGAGAAAGGAGTAAATTTAGTGGTGAGAGGAAGAAGAGAAGGAAAAATAGTGAAGGTGATGCAGTGGGTGTTAGAGAGAAGAGGGGTGCAAAAGACAGAGAACAGGGCAAAATGTGGGTATGAGAGAGAGAGTAGCAGGGAAACAGAAAGGGCAAGAAACGGGGGTCTGAAAAGAGAGGAGAGAGGCAGAGGAACGAGAACAAAGACAGAGTACAACAACAAAGGCAGTGGGAGAGGGAGACGGTGGGAAGGAGGAGAACGCAGGAGAGAGGGTGCAAGAAGGGTGTCCCATAAAACTACATAGCTTCTCACATTGTGAGTATTCCTTTAACTGTCAACTGTCCCCAAAGCCCTTTGCACAACACATGAAACGTTCTAAGGTGGCAGATTTCAATCAGGTTTCCGCAGCGGCGCTAATTCAGTTAATTGATTTCTGATGTGTGCCATTTACCATGCTCACAGCCTGCAAACGGACTAGATCCGATGGGGAGTTAGCAAAAGCGCCCCTCCCCTTCTCACGCACACCCCAAGGGTCTCCTGGGAGTGGATTAGCTCCCCTGCTGCTTGGCTCTACTGTCAGAAGTAGTAGTGCTCCATAACAGTTGATATCAGTATCCACGTCATATCTGCTATAAATGCAATTTAACAAAAATACGTAAAGATATAAAGACATTCCAGGAAAATTCACGTTTTTCATGTTTCACGTTTTGGCATCCGACTACTGTAGATTTTTTCATTCAAACAAAGGGCTGGAGCGGGTAGTACAAGATTTTGTATACCCCCCCCATTTTGCATGTTTATAATAATTTGAATAATTAACTAATAGTAATCATATTAATTGGTTTGCAGTGAACATTTACCAATCATATCAACAAAAGAATTACACGTGGGAATTGCACCTTGCATGGCTATATTAATTGTAAACTAACTTGAGTACGCATATTAATAGTAGAAAATTAGAAGATTGCATGTTATATGTTGCTTTGGTGATGTATTAGTGATTTGTACTTTATTTCGTAAGCATAAACTGCTCTGAGTGTTGCTTCTGCTAGATAAATACACACACATATGGGTAGTAGCAAGGGGATAACATTGTATTAGCCATTTCTATGTTTTAATTACGTTTTTGTGTTTCTTTTGCTTAAGTTGACCATTTCGGCCTAAACAAGATGGCTGAACGAGACGTTAAACGTGACTGCCCTGACAACACAAGGTTCTGGGTGAGGTGCGGAGGCGTCACCGCCAGCAGCAGTGGCCTGGACCTGACCCCGGGAGAACATGTACCCTTCAAGGACACTCCGGTAACCCATCCAAGACCAAAGACAATGCTTGATTTAAAAACTGGAACCAGCAAGTACGATGAGTTCATCTTTTGACACCCTGAGAACTGCACCTCCTAACCCCAAATCGGCCAATCAGGACTTTCTGAACCCCGATCTTGATACTTTTTGACATTATTTTCATTATAAAAGTAGGTAGGGAATTGAACTAAAAAAACTCGCTCTTCTTTGACGAACTTGATTTCCTGACGTTATGCTGACGGAGAGGACGGTGACACTCCTGGACAGCTGTTATCCTGAATCTTTGAGAGACTGAATTGCGGCCTAACTTTGCTGAATAAAATTCTTCCTTGACTGACTGACTTAGAGGACGACTTTAGCCAGAATAGGTAAATATTATGCTCTGAAATGCTGATGATGATCTCTAACGTTTCTTGCAATATTTCTTAGATAAAGAATATTTGATTAATTGACAAATGGGTTGTGTCGATTATTTTAAGAAGAGAATTTAGTGGTATTTAAAGACTAGATAAATGATTGTGAAACTAAACCTACAAACAACTAAATGATCCATCTCCTTATGAGAGGGATATCTTATTATTATTATTATTATTATGAGTTCTTATATAGCGCTCAACTTACCCTTAGGTTTGAAGTCAATGTGTTTAGTATAAGGTAAAGGTATTCCTTTCATGTCAGCGTTTGGAAGCTTATTTCCCTAGGAAAACAGATCAACTGAGTGTAAGTATTGGTGTTATGGGCCCCACCACTGAACGTATATGAGTGAATTTGATGTTGAAGTAATTGGTCTGTGACGAAGGGGGAATTTGATGTTCCACGCTGCAGCAGTTTTTCTGGTAGCAAGATGATGGTTTTATTGTTTTGGTTTGGTGATTATTGCGTGTAAATAGCTCATTGATTATTGGTTATTGATATTGGTTTATGTACTAACACTCTATGGTGAGTCGTGTTGAGTTTTATGTTGTTTGCACGGCTTCTGGGATGTAGGAAGTCAGAAGTTTGTAACGGTTCCGTAGTAGAGCAGAGGTAAGCGCTGTTTTCGCGAAAGACGGAATTGATGTTATCCTGTAGGTACACAGGAGAAAATGTGTGACGATTGAAGTTGCACGACGCATTGTCTGGGTTCGATTCGATGACATCGCCGTGTGTTGCCATTAGAGACATTTTCTGTGTGAGAGAAGTGTGTATGATAGCGAAGGTTACCTGTGAAATTCTGGTCTTAGGTACCAGGGATCCAACTGGCATTCCGATAATGCTTATCACTGGAAAGGTAATAGGTACTCTCTGAGCTTGTTAGAAGGACAAAGGAGAGGTAAGCGCTGCTTTGTTAACGTATGTCATAATTCTGTAGTAGAACAGACTGTTCGCTGTTCTCGGGAAAGACAGGATTCTGTGTGAATGTACTACATTTTCTGTGTGAAAGTGCGTGAATGAAATAGTATTCGGGTTAATTGTGAAACTCTAGTTTTATTTCTCAGGAGCATTGGGTCTCCAACTATGTGTCCTAATTCTGGAGAAACGGTTAGCTAATGCTTATTAGAAGGGTGAAGTAGAGGGATGTGCTACTTTATCAACGGAAGTAACAATTCCGTAGTAGGGCAGAGGTAAGCGCTGCTCTCGGGAAAGACAGAATTCTCGTGAGAAAGGTCTATTGCTATTCCTTGGTTAGCGAAGCGGACAATGGTGGCGTTTTTATGTTGTTACTAACAGAATTGTAGAAATTGAAACAAAAACGTACTGAGCGGATTTGTAAAGGAGGGGTAGACAGGAGCAGGAGCTGCCGCAGCGGCTGCAGACGTCAGAATAACCGCGCTGGGATTGGACAGACGGTCAGAAACGTAAAACGCTCCGGTTTGGTGCGTTAGTGTACACCGCGCTAGGAGTGGTGAAATACAGGGTGACGTAAACGCTCCGTATTGGTGTGTTAGTATGAGTCGCGCTGGGATTTGAGAATTGTGACAGTGACGTAGATGCTCCGGATTGGTGCGTTAGTGTGAGTCGCGCTGTGATTGGACAGAATAGCGGTACAGTCGTAAGGAGAAACTAGTGAGACACGAAAGAAAGGAAAATTTATTATGATCCACATGAAAAAGAGAAAAAGTCTTGGTTTGGTAGAATTAAGAAGTGGTTTAAGAAGGACAAACCGATCATAACTAGGGAAGGACAGTTACTTCCTCCACCGAAAACCCCTGCATCCTTCATGGTTGCGAAATATGGATATCACACCTGTATTTGGTTAGATAACTGGGTAAAATATACCGAAAAGGACGGAGTGTTGGCTTTTCCAGAGCATGGTTCATTTAATTTGGCTGTTTTGATAAATTTGAGAGAGAAAATGATGAATTTAGAACCAAGCCTCGAATTGAGTCGGTCTAGGTACCTGTTTGGCAGATCATACGGACATGAGACGCATGATGATCGAATGAGAAGGTGGCGGAATGTGAGCATGACTGAGGGTTTGTTTCCCGTAAGAACTGCAGGAGAGAATGAAGGACGAAAGTGTGTAGAAAAGAGGCATAATGTAGAATCAAGAGGGTATGGAATGAATGAGTCCGAGGATGATGTTCTTGATGATATGTTTTACAAGAATCCACCACCATACCGACCAGAACCAGAAATATTAACCCCACATGCCCCAATGAAAGAAACAGTAAGAATCATAAAATCGGAACCAGAGTTCCAAGATTTGGGAAGAAACAATTCCATTAGAGAGGTAGAAAAGAAGTCTGGAGGAAAATTGGATGGAAAAAATTCAGCAGAACTAGCAAAAACAACCCTAGAATTAACCAAGAAAATAAGAGAATTGACTAAGAATTTGGAAGCGGTAACTGTACCAGTAACGATAGGTCCAGTAATGCCTATTTTTGACAAGCAGAAAGACAGTGAACATTGTTTGACAGTCCCTTATAAAAGTAATAAACCGGTTGAATAAACAAGAATGAGTCAGAGTGAGAATCCATGGAGACAGACTATGAGTATGATTGAACCGAATTTTTCAAATAACCCGTTTGTAGGTCAAAACTGTGAACAAAAACATATGACAATGATAGAGACAATATCAGAAACTCAAAAAGATTTTGGACAAGGAAATGTAGAGAAGCCAGTAGGACCATCAACAGAAGAGTTGAGTGAATTGTTGAGAAGCTTGCAAAAGAAAGAAAGGAATCCCAGTCAATAGATGTAGCTAAATTTCGATTGGTACTGGAAGAATTAATAGTAGGAACTATCCCGACAGAGAAGTTAAAAACTTACCAAGATGAGTTGTTATTTCTGTGCAAAAGCGTAACATGGAGAGCAAAGAGTCTTCATGAAAGATTAGAAGAATTGGCAAATGAGATGGGTATTGATATTGAAAAAGTAAAAGCCCTACAGAAACCCTATCTAGTAGATTTCACCGAAAAAGACATTGAAAACATGAATACCACAGGACGAATAGGTCAGATTAAGGAAATAATTATTTTGTTGAGAAAGTGGGGAGATGTGGACAAATGGAAGAGCAGATGGTATTGTAAGCAAGAAGAAGTTTCAGACAAAAATCGTTTTCAGCCTATCCTATGAGAGGAAAAGAGAAGGTTGTGACAGAATGCTCTATGAGAGAGATTCCGGGACGAGGATATGTACATGTCCCATGGTCCAGACAGGATATTTTGTCATTTACAAATGACTTCCCTCGACTCCGTGAAAAACCCGTCGAGTGGTATAGACAGGTGGACAGATTTGTGAAGCTATCCAAAGTATTAGACCCAAGGGATCCAAAGACAGGAGCTCCAGACCCCGAGGTAATGAAGAAATACGAACAGGTTATGGCATTTTTGAAGAACAAGTTACCCCCTAAAGAGACAGTTTGGGTGAAAATTGACAGAACACATCAGGAAAGCAAAGAATCAGTACATGCCTATTATGAGAGGTTAATTTTAGCCTTTAAAGAATTCAGTGGAGATGAAAATTTGAGTGATAAGGATTTGAGTCATTTCGTATACAGATTTGTATATGGTCTTCGTCCAGAAATTAGTGAAATGATAAAACAGCATACGGTAGATTGGCAAAATAAGAAAATAGACGAAGTATTAAGACATGCTAAATATTTCAGTGATGAAATTGAGGCAAAACAGAGAAAACTGAAAGAGAAGGCTATGTGGGCACAAGTAAAAGTAGCAGAGAGACAGGAAGCACAATTAGCAGAACAAGCTGGGTCGAAACAAAAATTGAATCCTGGGAAAAATAAAAGGAATATTGAGGAAGCTAAGAAGAAATTTCCGTGTCATAATTGCGGTAGGATAGGGCATTGGAAATCCGAGTGTAAGAATCCACCAAGTACTAACGATGAAAATTCATCCTTGAATCCACAGGTGCAGAATGAGGTGAGTGGTCAACAGCAACGACAGCAGCAGGGTGAACACAACAGAATCAGGTGCCAAAACCACCTTTTCCACAGAACAAAAATTGCCAGAAGTATAGTAAGGAGAATGGATTCTACAACGAAGAACAGGTAGGTAAATAAGCCGCAACGCGCTAGCGCTGCTTCGCAGCATTGGCTGCAACGCGATGAAAGCGATTCAGAAGAGGGTTATTGACGGTGCTGAAGGGAGGCAGAAGAGTGCGTACTTGGCGCAACTCTATAAGTAGACCAGACAGGCCCATTTGTAGATGGAAAAGTTAATAATGAAAATATTACTTTCCTAGTGGATACTGGTGCTACTCGATCAACAGTTAGATCAGCCGATGTTAAGAATCTTCCTCTCTCGGATGAAACGAGTAGTTGGTGTGTCCAACAGACAGATTAAAACTTACCTTACAGAACCAGTGAAAGTTAGTATAGGGAAATTTTCTGAAATGCACAGATTTGTAGTGTGCGACACCAGTCCTGTGAATTTGTTATGTAGAGATTTATTGTGCAAGATGAATTGCACTATATTTTGTACTCCAGATGGAATAGCCTTTGAAACACCAGATGATGATGTGTTGTATAAAATGACAATGGCAAACAGAGAGAAAGAGGTTACTGGAACCTATGCTGTATTTAACCCTGACGAATTACCGAAAGAATTAAAACAATCAGTAAAAGCAGAAGTTTGGGAATTTACAGGAGAAGATGTAGGATTGATGAGGAATGTAGATCCAGCAAAAATAACTGTAAAAGGAGTATGTTACCCAAATGTCCCACAATATAAATTGACCCCTGAAATAATCGAAGGAGTTACTCCTGTGATTGAGAAAATGATAACACAAGGAATTTTGAGAGAAATAATGAGTAGCCCATGTAATTCACCAATAATGGGACTGAAAAAGCCTAGTGGGAAGTTCAGGATAGTGCAAGATCTGAGAAAGATAAACAAAATTGTTGTACCATGTTGTCCCATTGTACCGAATCATCTGTGATTTTATATCAGATCCCTCATGATGCAGAATGGTACACTGTGATTGATTTGTGCCATGCTTTCTTTTCCATCCCATTGCACCATGACAGTCAGCAAATGTTTGCATTTCATTTCGGTGAGCGTATTTTGGCGTGGTGCCGAATTCCACAGGGGTATACAGAAAGCCCCTCAATATTTAATCAGCTATTGAAAAGGTCTTTGGAGAGTCTAGAAATGCCTGAAAATTTAGTACTAGTCCAATATATCGATGACTTACTTGTGGCATCGAAAACTCGTGAAGCTGGTGAGGTAGACACGGTAGCTTTGCTGAATCATTTGGTAGATGGAGGATTAAAAGTGTCACCATCGAAATTACAATTTTGTAAGAAAGAAGTCCAATATTTAGGACACAGCATTGAGAAAGGACACAGGAAAATAACCATAGACAGAATCAGGATCATAAAAAGAATGAGTCCACCAATGACCCAAAGAGGAGTGAGAATGTTTCTGGGAATGGTTGGATATGGTCGTCAGTGGATAGGAAACTTTTCATTGATTGCAAAACCTTTGGTACGATTGACAAGAAGTGATGTGAGAGATCCAATTGGAGGAGTTGGCAGCATTCAAGAAGTTGAGAGAAGGATTGTGTGAAGCGCCTGCATTAGGTATGCCTGATTATGATAAGGAGTTCGAGTTGTATTGCAGTGAGAGAAATCGATGTGCGCTCTCTGTTCTAGTACAGAAGCATGGAAAACTGAGGAAACCAATTGCATACTTTTCATCCATATTGGACCCAGTAGCTGTAGCCCTTCCTGGGTGTCTGAAAGCAGTAGCTGCTACATGTCGAAGTTTGGAACAGAGTGAAGGAATTGTGATGGGATATCCTGTGAAAGTGTTTGTGCCTCATGATGTGGCGATTCTTTTAAAAAGGAGTCGTATTCAGAATATGACGCACAGCCGACTGACTATGTATGAAAAGGTCATTTTGGGTGCAACAAATGTGAGTCTTGTAAGATGCGTGAATGTGAATCCTTCAACATTGTTGCCTGATGTAGAGCATGTGGAGGTAAGAGATGAAGCAGATCATGATTGTTTGGATGTACTTGATTTCTGTACAAAACCAAGAACTTACATAAAAGATGAACCTTTGCCAGAAAGTGGTTATGTCATGTTTGTTGATGGATCTTGTTTGAGAACAGATGATGGAATGCTGAGTGCAGCATATGCAGTATGTACAGTTGCAGCAGTGATGGAAGCATCCTATTTAAAAGGAGTAAGGTCGGCCCACGTAGCTGAACTTATTGCCCTGACCAGAGCATGCAAGATTAGGAAAAGTGTGAGAGTGACTGTGATAACTGATAGCCAGTATGGCTACAGGGTGGTCCATGATTTTGGCCAAATTTGGCTGCAAAGAGGTTTCCTGACCTCAAGTGGAACTCCCATTAAGAATGCTGAAGTGGTTGGAAAGTTGCTTGAGGCAATACAGCTGCCTAGGCAATTGGCTGTGGTAAAATGTGCTGCTCATAGTCGCAGTGGTGATTACATTGCCACTGGAAATAAATTCGCCAATGATATGGCACAATATTGTGCACGAAATCAGAATTCAATCAATCGGGCAAAGGAAAAAGAGTTGATTTCTTGTTTCCCAATGTTTACTAACACTGTGGGAACATGGGATGAGGTAAGACAATTGCAGGAAGAAGCAGGAGAGGAAGAAGTAAAACAGTGGGTAAAAGCAGGATGTGCACCAAGAGAGAAAGATCATGTGTGGGTCTATCGAGATGGAAGACCAGTTATGCCTGATAGCATGATGTCTGCCATGGCACGGATGTATCATGGACAGGGACATATAGGGAGAGACGCCATGATTAGGTCTTTTAAACAAACTTGGTATAATGCCAAGTTCAGGCTTGTGGCGGAAAGTATTTGTCAAAGATGTCTAATTTGTCAGCAATACAATCCAGTGAGAAAGACAGTGGTGAGTCTAGGAACAATAGGTCGAGAGGGAGGGCCTTTTACCAGAATGCAAATAGATTTCATTGAAATGCCTCCTTGTAACAGGTTGAGGTATGTTTTGGTGATGGTATGCCTATTCTCCAGGTGGGTAGAGGCGTTCCCAACAAGAAGAAATGATGGAATGACAGTGGCAAAATTATTGTTGAGGGAATTTATACCTAGGTTTGGGTTCCCAGTAACAATTCAATCAGACAGAGGAGGACTTTTTCATAATGAAATTATAAAACTGATTTGTGAAGCATTGAATGTACGACAAAAACTGCATTGTGCCTACCGACCAGAGGCTTCTGGTGTAGTCAAACAAATGAATGGTACTATCAAAAACAGAATAGGGAAAATGTGTTTAGCCACAGGTATGAAATGGCCCGATGTCTTGCCTCTGGTACTCATGACTATTAGATCAATACCAGACAGAACTACTGGTTTGAGTCCGTATGAGATCCTCATGGGACGCGCCATGAGACATGTATTTATACCAGTCAACAAGCTGATGACAATAACTGATGACATGGTATTGGAATACTGTAAAAGCCTGGCTGACGCAGTTCATTCTGTGTTTCATCAGGTTGGAGCGGATGCCACCTCTCATTGAAAAGAAGCCAGCTCATGATCTAAGCCCAGGGGACTGGGTAAGGATAAAAGTACACAGAAGAAGAAACTGTTTGGTTCCCAAGTGGGGAAAACCAAGGCAAGTCATCTTGACTACAACAACAGCTGTGAAGTGCGCTGGATTGAAGAACTGGATCCATGCAAGTCATACTTTGAGAATTCCAAATCCAGTTGACGGTAAAGAAAAGGAGTATTTTGATGAATCAGAATCCAGTACTGAGTCGCATGACGGAGAGCCAAAAGACAAAGAAAGAGAAAACCCTGAAAGGTGAGAGACAGAGCCAAGGTTAACTTTGGTCCCCAGGAGGAATTCCCTGAGGAAAAGGTTACAGATTTCTGATATCAGTTCAGACTCAGAGACAGAACAAAGAGCACACTCTTCCAAGAAAGAACAAGGAAAGAACAAAGAAAAGGACGGTGGAGAGACAATAAAGGAAATCCATGAGAAGGAAGTGCCAGATGAAAGATTAAGAGAAATTCCACCTGAAACAACACCTTTAGATGGACAGGTGCCAGATACAGAGAGAGAGGGAAAGATTATTGCGGAAGACCCCCGAGGAGGCGTAGGGAACTCCAACATCCAGTTAGAAGCAGTGACAAGTAGTCAGCAGGAAGATTGCGTGACGGAGATTCGAGGAGGGACAGAAGTAGGGAAAACAAAAGAAGAGGTGGAAAAAGAACTTGTTGAAGGTAAAAAGCAAGTTGAAACAGAGTCTAAGGAAAGTGAAGATGAAATACCAGAAGGCCGAGTTCTGAGAAAGAGAGCTTGGAGAACTGAAAAGAATGATAAAGGGAGTAAATTGAAAAGAGTGGCAAAAGACGAGGTGTGGCCAAACAAAATAAAAAGACTGAGATATCGACTGACACGTGTAAATTCGCCAAGAGCTGAACAGGTGAATGAAGTAACGAGTCAGGAAAAATCGAAAGAAGAAGAACAAACAGTAGTCAAAGAAAACAAACGAACAAGAAAACCTAACCAGAAGTATAAATCACTGAAATGGACATATGTGGCCCTGCCTGAAGTGAAGGAAGAGGCGGATAGCCAAGGAAATCCAGACGTGGTTGTACCGGAAGTGGTTGACGAAGACGAAGAATCGGAAATCCTGAGAGTTATCTTGTCCGATATTGGAGAAGAAGCGGATGTTCAGGACAACCTGTATGCTGAAAACGAGAGGGAAGTGAAAGATGATGAGATGCCAAACTGAATGAGACAAGGAAGTTACTGATGGAAAAACAATAAAATACTGAGAAAGACAAAAACTGGTAAAACCACGTAGGTGTTTAGAAGACTTGGGTTAGAAACTAGTTGTGAAGTAGAAGAGGCTAAGTCAAAAGACACGGCTCATTTAGAAAAGATGGCTAACATAGAAAGTAGCGAAAGTAGATGTACCTTCCTTAGAAGAAGATGCAAAATATGTTGTTGTTGTACAGGATTACTAATGCTTCTTTGGAGTATTCTTGCTCTACTAATTTCATTTAAAGTTACTGTAGATACATTGGAAGGACATAGTGATAACATAACTAATATAGGGAAAGTTCAAAAGGTAGTCCCAACTAGAATAGATAAAAATTATTTACATAAAGACAGGCCAATAACAGATTTTTCTAACAATGTGTTTTCAAAGATATTGTATGAATATGTAAAAACAATGGACGTAAGGGATTGCTACGTATGTACGCAATTACCTGCATCTGTATCTGAAGGAGTGACTTATCATAACCTTCCTGTAACATATGGAATAACATGTAGTGTAATAGCTAGTTTATTTTATCAAACAGGTAAATTAGAGTATTATTTTTCAGATGTAGATACTATATTTTCACAAGTACCAGCAATTAACAAACTAAACAAGGTAAAACCCGCAAAGGTGAATTTTTCTTAGAGACTAAAGAACTAACCTTAGAAGATATATTTAGGAATAACTTGACTTGCAGTTTAAAGAAAGAGGAGAATACATTTTTGGATATGGTTGAAGAAAGGAGATTGAAAATGCAAAGAAAGGCTTCAAAAGGATAAAGTGGAGAAAACAGTTTGGGATGTAGAAACGGAGAAGCACTTGAGAGGGAAACGAGTCCAACTATGGCTTTAGATTGGCCTCAGAAAGGGAAATTGTGTATAAGAAGGAATCAGACGGCGTATGACAATCATTTTCTAGGAATAGTGAATGCCATGATACATAACGGATCATGGGAGGATGGGGATTTAAAGGTGGAAGAGATCCAGTCTTTCCAGGACTGTATTTCATTTGTGGGAACAGGGCATATTATCGTTTGCCAGACCATTGGTATGGCACATGTTATGTTGGCCTGGTTTTTCCAAAGATTTTTCACATGGATAGAGGAGAAGATGGTGTACATAGTTTAGGTAGTTATTTAGCACGTAGTAAGAGAGAATCTTGGACTGAAATTGTGGGTGACATTTTTGGAGCACTAATACCCGCAGTGGGAATATCTCTGAATGCAAATAAAATTTGAAAACTTTCAAATGTAGTGGATCGCTGGTCAACAAGCACCGCTGGAGGATTCTTATTGGTGAATACTGAAATACTGAATGGACCTTGTGCACACCCCATACATCACCAGAAATGAAACAGAGACCATGTGCACACCTCAGACATCACCAGATATGAAACACACACCTTGTGGACACCCCAGACATCACCAGAAATGAAACACAGACCTTGAGCACACCCCAGATATCACCAGAAATGAAACACAACCCTTGGAACACCCTCGTCATCCCCAGAAATAAAACACACACCTTGTGCACACCCCAGACATCACCAGAAATGAAAAACAGGCCCTGTGCATGCCCCAGACATCACCAGAAATGAAACACAGGCCTTGTGCACAACCCATACATCACCAGAAATACAACACAGACCATTTGCACACCCCAGACATCACCAGATATGAAACACAGGACTTGTGCACACCCCAGGTACCACCAGAAACGAAACATAAATCTTATGCACACACCAGACATCTCCAGATATGAAACACACACCTTGTGCACACCCCAGACATCACCAGAAATGAAACACAGGCCTTGGGCACACCCCAGACATCACCAGAAATAAAACACAGGCCTTGTGCACACCCCAGACATCACTAGAAATGAAACACATACCTTGTGCACACATCACCAGTAATGAAACACAGGCCTTGGCACACCCCAGACATCACCAGAGCTGAAACACAGGCCTTGTGCACACCCCCAGCCATCACCAGAAATGAAACACACACTTTGTGCACACCCCAGACATCACCAGAAATGAAACACACAACCTGTGAACATCCCAGACATCACCAGAAATGAAACACAGGCCTTGTGCACATCGTAGACATCACCAGAAATGAAACACAGGCCTTGTGCACACATCACCAGTAATGACACACATACCTTGTGCACACCCCAAACATCGCCAGAAATACAACAGAGACCTTGTGCACACCCCAGACATCACCAGAAATGAAACACAGTCCTTGGCACACCTCAGAAATGAAATGAAATGAAAAATTATATTTATATAGCGCGTAACTACCCGGAGGCCTCGTCGCGCTTCAGCAATTACTATGACGAGCTCCAAGGTACATTAGCACGCTTTCGCAAACAAATGGGTTTTTAGGACTTTCCTGAATGCCATCCTATTGTTGATCTGTCTAATACTCACAGGAAGGGAATTCCATAGTTTGGCGGCAGAGTGTGAGAAGGAGCGACCGCCCCAACGGGCTTTGATAACCTTTGTTGGAGTTGCTAAGTGCAGTGAGCCGGAACGAAGGGCTCTGGAAGGGACGTAAGGCACTACAAAGGGGAACAAGATGGCAGGGCCTGTTCGATGAAAAGATTTGTGCACTATGCACATCGCCTTAAACTGAGCTCTGGCAGTCATTGGGAGCCAATGAAGCTCCTTAAGGGCTTTCTTAGCTGATTGCCAACGAGGAATATTAAACAATAGCCGGGCGGCACAGTTTTGGGTGACTTGGAGCCTTTTGGTCACCGCTACAGGGGCGCCCAAATATAAGGCGTTCCCGTAATCCAGGCGAGAGAGAATCAGGGCCTGAACCATGACTCTCCTCGCCTGGAAAGGGAGCAGAGGAAGAACCTTGCGGAGCATTTTCATTAACCCAGCACAGGTTGAGGCAGTCTTGGTGGCTTGGACCGAGAAATCAAGCGCCCTGTCAAGCCAGATTCCAAGGCTCTTTATCTGGGGCTTAAGGAGGGGAGGAGTGCCAAGGCATGTAGGCCAAATAGAGGCCAAAGTGTTCGGTAAGGAATTACCTAATAACATGATCTCCGTCTTCTCCCCGTTAAGTTTTAGACAAGACGCATGCATCCACTCAGCAACAGCCTCTAGACACAGACCCAGGGTGTTAGATGACCCCTCCGAGTGGTCCAAAGAGACCACCAGTTGGGTGTCGTCTGCGTAGGTGACGATACGCACACCAAAGGGCTGAACTATATTTGCTAGAGGTTGCATATAAACATTAAAAAGAGTGGGGCTCAGGGACGAACCCTGCGGAACCCCACAACTGAGTGGTTGCTTGGCCGAGATCGTCTCACCCTCGAACACCTGAAAAAAACGCTCATCCAGGAAGGAAGTCAGCCATTCCAGGGGCGCGCCCGACACACCCATGCCTTTCAAACGATGTAATAGGATGGCATGGTTGACAGTGTCGAACGCGGCACTGAGGTCGAGTAGTATGATGGCTGCTTTTCCTCCCTGGTCCAGCACCGCTCTAGTCTCTTCTGTTACTGCTATAAGGGCAGTTTCAGTTCCATGCTGAGGGCGGAAACCCGTCTGAGAGACACATAGTAGGCTATTAGATTCTTAATAGTCCACTAAGATGTTATTAATGTGTCTCTCAAGAAGTTTGCTCATCCAAGGAAGTAGGGAGATAGGGCGAAAGTTGGCCAAATTGTTCTGATCTAAGGTGGGTTTTTTCAGAAGTGCCCTAACCATCGCACACTTCCATTGGACTGGGACAGAATTCGAAGCAATGGAAGCATTGAGGACATCCAGGATGGCAGGACGGATGACGTCGATTACTTTGATAAGAGCTTGAGGAGGTGCTGGGTCGTTAGGGGAACCCGAGGTGACTTTAGGGATTATTCCATCCAATGAGGAGGAGTCTAGAAGGGGGAATTTGTCCAACAAGCAAGAAGTCATCGTGTCGGGGTCCATTGTGGTGGTAGGCTCCAAGTTCCCACCAGCTATGGAGAAAGAGGAATAGATAGTTGAAATCTTCTGGGAGAAGAAAATTGCTAAGTTATTGCAACGGGTTTTTGCGCCGTCAAGTGACTGACGCTCAGGGGGAGGGGGAGTGATTAAGGATTTAGCAATTTTAAAAATTTCCTTAGGAGAATTGGCAGCTAAACGAATTTTTGATTCATAAAACTGAGCTTGGGCAGATTTAATTTCACTTTTGTAGAGCTTTATAGCAGCTCGGTACTCCGCTTTTTTAGATTGAGAATATTCTCGTCTCCAGGCTCTCTCTAGTTTGCGACAGAGTTGTTTCCTAGACCTGAGAGCAGGCGAGTAACAGGGAGCAACTTTGGGTCTATTTATTAGATGCAAAGATTCCTTTGGAAGGACTAGATCGAGGGTGCTGGAGATCCAATTGTCAAAATTGACAGTGGCTGTGTCGGGGTTAGTCACCTCCGGGGCTGGCTGATCAATGAGAGCTAGTTTCCATTTAGCAAGTGGAAGTGAAGCCCATTTTCTTCCCCCGCGCTTATTGTAGGAGTGTGACATAGAAAAGCTGCCGGTAGACCAAGAAAAAGGTACCAAAAAGTGATCGGTCCAGGGTAGTGGTATAGGTGTCTCCACGGTTAGGCTCTCTAGATTACTGTAAATGTGATCTAGAAGATGGCCCCTGATATGCGTCGGTTGAAAGCCTTTCTGTAGCAGGTCCATAGCCTGCAGATTAGATCGAAGGCTATTGGCACCTGCGTCAAGTGGGACATCCAAATGCAGGTTCAGGTCTCCTAGCAGAGTAAAATTTGCTGAAGACAACACTAAGTCGGCAACTGTGTCCGTTATATTGGTGATAAAATTGCTGAGGGCGCCAGGTGGTCGATAGACTAACATACCAGAAAAAGTGTTTAAGGGGGAGAATTCAAGAGTAAAGTGTAAAGTCTCACAGGCTGGCGTAGAGGATGGGGTGACACGACATCTAAAATTGTCCCTGTAAATAATGGCCAGTCCTCCCCCTCTACCTGTCTTACGATCCAGACGTTTACAGGTATAGCCTTGGGGGGTGGCCCATACAATTGTAGGATCGATATCTAGCTGAAGCCAAGTCTCCGTTAAAAAAAGGGCATCAGGTTTAAGATCTTCTATCAACATAGCTAGTTCAATATGATGTTTTGGCAGGGATCGGCGTCCCCAGACATGAACCACAGGCCTTGGCACACCCCAGACATCACCAGAAATGAAACACACACCTTATGCATACCACAGACATCACCAGAAATGAAACACAGAACTTGTGCACACCCCAGAAATCACCAGAAATGAAACAGAGACCTTGTGCACACCCCAGACATCACCAGATACGAAAAACACACCTTATGGACACCCCAGACACCACCGGATATGAAACGCAGACCTTGAACACACCCCAGACATCGCCACAAATTAAACACAGGCCTTCGCACACCCTCATCATCCCCAGGAATAAAACACACACCTTGTGCACACCCCAGACATCACCAGAAATGAAAAACAGGCCCTGTACATGCCCCAGACATCACCAGAAATGAAACACAGGCCTTGTGCACAACCCAGACATCACCAGATATGAAACACAGGCCTTGTGCACACCCCAGATACCACCAGAAGCGAAACAGAGACCTTGTGCACACCCCAGACATCACCAGATATGAAAAACACACCTTATGGGAACCTCAGACACCACCAGAAATGAAACACAGACCTTGAACACACCCCAGACATCACCAGAAATTAAACACAGGCCTTGGCACACCCTCATCATCCCCAGGAATAAAACACACACCATGTGCACACCCCAGACATCACCAGAAATGACCAACAGGCCCTGTGCATGCCCCAGACATCACCAGAAATACAACAGAGACCTTTTGCACACCCCAGACATCACCAGATATGAAAGACAGGCCTTGTGCACACCCCAGATACCACCAGAAGCGAAACATAAATCTTATGCACACATCAGACATCTCCAGATATGAAGCACACACCTTGTGCACACCCCAGACATCACCAGAAATGAAACACACACCTTGTGCACACCCCAGACATCACCAGAAATGAAACAGGCCTTGTGCACACCATAGACATCACTAGAAGTGAAACACACACCTTGTGCACACATCACCAGTAATGAAACACAGGCCTTGGCACACCCCAGACATCACCGGAGCTGAAACACAGGCCTTGTGCACACCCCCAGACATCACCAGAAATGAAACACACACCTTGTGCACACCCCAGACATCACCAGAAATGAAACACACAACCTGTGCACACCCCAGACATCACCAGAAATGAAACACAGGCCTTGTGCACATCGTAGACATCACCAGACATTAAACACACATCTTGTGCACACCCCAGACATCACCAGAAATGAAACACAGGCCTTGTGCACACATCACCAGTAATGACACACAGACCTTGTGCACACCCCAGACATCGCCAGAAATACAACAGAGACCTTGTGCACACCCCAGACATCCCCAGAAATGAAACACAGGCCTTGTCACACCTCAGACATCACCAGACATGAACCACATGCCTTGGCACACCCCAGACATCACCAGAAAGGAAACATACACCTTGTGCATGCCCCAGACAGCACCAGAAATGAAACACAGGCCTTGTGCACAACCCATACATCACCAGAAATGAAACACACACCTTGTGCACACCACAGACATCACCAGAAATTAAACACAGGCCTTGTGTACACCCCAGACATCGCCAGAAAGGAAACACAGGCCTTGTGCACACCCCAGACATCACCCGAAATGTAACGCAGGTCTTGGGCACACCACAGACATCACCAGAAATAAAACACACACCTTGTGCACACCCCACACATCATCAGAAATGAAACACAGGTCTTGTGCACACCCCAGACATCACCAGAAATGAAACACACACCTTGTGCACACCCCAGACATGAAACACACACCTTGTGCACACATCACCAGTAATGAAACACAGGCCTTGGCACACCCCAGACACCACCGGCGCTGAAACACAGGCCTTGTGCACACCCCAGACATCACCATAAATGAAACACACACCTTGTGCACACCCCAGACATCACCATAAATGAAACACACACCCTGTGCACACCCCAGACATCACCAGAAATACAACACAAACCTTGTGCACACCCCAGACATCACCAGAAATGAAACACAGGCCTTGTGCACACCCCAGACATCACCAGAAATGAAACACACACCTTGTGCACACCCCAGACATGAAACACACACCTTGTGCACACATCACCAGTAATGAAACACAGGCCTTGGCACACCCCAGACACCACCGGAGCTGAAACACAGGCCTTGTGCACACCCCAGACATCACCATAAATGAAACACACACCTTGTGCACACCCCAGACATCACCATAAATGAAACACACACCCTGTGCACACCCCAGACATCACCAGAAATACAACACAAACCTTGTGCACACCCCAGACATCACCAGAAATGAAACACAGGCCTTGGCACACCTCAGACATCACCAGACATTAATTTGTAGCCCTAAGTGGCAAACCCCAGAATTATGTTGTTCACCCTGCAATGTGCTCCAGTAATTCATCATCCGTCAGTTAAATATCATCTACATAGGACAATTCCTCCTCATCACAATTTTGAAGTAACTCTGATACTCTTTGCGGAAAATAACCCAGGGCTGTTCGTATACCCCTTGGGGCAATCTGCAAAATTGGTGGTGTGTGCCTAGGGCCAAAAATGCTGTCAAATATCTTCTTTCAGCTGCTATATTTTGGCAGAAGAATCCATTCCAGATATCTATTGGTGTTTTGTATTCCTTCAGCACAATGCTATTCATTAATGTGCCACTGTGTTAATTTTGTACTGCAAATGTTCTTGTGCATGTGTTCAAATGTCTATAGTCTAAAACTATACGATATGAATTGTCGGGCTTCATCACCGGAAACAAAGTATTGTTCATTGAAGAGGTCCAATTTACAAGTTAATCTAAGATCTCCTTTACCTGTATTTTAGCTTCATGTTTTATTGGGTACTGCCTTTGTGGAGTTGGAGTAGTTTTTAATGGGATTTCATGGTGAGGTGACTCAGCATCCCACCCCACATGGTTGCAGTAAAGTGCAGGAGCCAGCGTTAGCGCCCACTCCTGCGCGTATCAATGTTTTAGTGACTCTGGAATGAGGTCGGAAAAAGCTGATAAAATAACCTCTTCACCTCTGGGGCAATCAATGACGAATTCAGGTGGCCAATCTCTCTCAGCCGAAAGGATGTACTATCCATACATGAGGTTCTCCCAAAAGAGACCCTTAACTTTTCTGGCTATGTCCCCCTCCATATGGAGTGTAATTGCATGTAAGCAATGTGGGACACTTACCCTTGTATCAGGTGTTTCCACTGATATGTTCATTCAACGCTGTTGTCACCAGAAATTCTATCAGGTTCTGGCGAGCTATTGTTATTTCTGCTGCGCTGTCTAACATCGTCAGAGCCTACTCCCCATTCAGAAGCAGAGTCCTCAGTATTCTGGGCGTGTCTCATTTTCAGGGCAGCTACTTTCTTCTTTTTAAACTGTGCTTTTTTGGGTTTATCTTCTTCTTTGATAATGTAGTCGGAAGTGTGATGTGTCTCCCTTTTCCGCTTGACTCGCTCTTCAGACAGTCCTTCCCTCTCTGTTTTTTTGGATGAACCCTGAAAGGAACGAAAGGAACGTGTATCAGTATCCTAAAACCCATCAGGTTTTTTTATGTTGTCACGCTTTCTGAATTTATACTTCTTCTCCAAGGGCTCCTTCTGGGGAGACCCACCTCGTGATTTCTGTGAATTTTGTTTATTGTTCGTTCTTTGTTGTTTATTATCCCATTTCTTTTTAGAAGAAGCAAGTGCTTGCTTTGAATGATCTTTTTCAGAATTACCTACTAATTTTGGTTTCCCAGGTCTAGCTCCCAAATTATCTCTACACAGTGAAGCATGGGTTTCTTCGATAATCTTTGCTGTGCAGGAATGAACTCCTGTCAGCGTTGGCGTGTAGCCACCACTGCTGCCTCCCCTTTGATGTTACTCAACATTATTGTTGATACCTGGGCAAAATTGCCTATTAATTTCATCCCCAAGTCCAGGGCTGGTTCTGCCCCGTACTCATTTTGTATTCGTTTTTACAATACATTGGGTATTACTGCTTTTGAGGGGGTACCATGAATTCGGATGTACGCAGCAGCGAAGATTGTACCCCAAGAGGTGCAATCTTCTATTGGGGGAGCTATCCCCATTAGCATGCAAATAGCTAACATTCTGTGCTTTTCATGCTGGCCCATATGGGGAAATACTGCTTCCAGTTGTGTATTTTTTTTGTGCTATCAAAAATGGAGTTTGCTCCTGTTTGGCGGCATTCTTCCCATAATCGCATTTAGCGTCTGTTGGCTGATTGAGGGAGCAGTTAATTGTGGTTGACCAACTGGAGCAGCCAACGCAGGTTATAGTGTTAGTGTACGCATGACAAATTGTGACCTTGTTTCTGTAGATTTTCACTTTGTCTGGTGCTGGCAGCATGTCAATGTCTGGGTGCGGTGTGTAAGTAGCCAGAACCAGCCATGTCGCTCCGTCTTGGCTGAGCGGACCGAGTCTCACATTTGCAGTTGTGTGTGAGTCGGCACCTTTAAACCCGTTTATATGTTTGTGGTAAGTTAATGGACTTCTATGTCCACATATGGAGAGTATTCATCAGGTATTTCATCCTCAATGTAGCTATGAAACAAATTTGTGTGTGCACCTGCAGGTGGAAATCTAAGCCAGAAATAGAATACCTCTGTTCTGAATGCTCTGTGTGTCTCAATCACAAAGGTAACACCTCCACCTGCTTCGGTTAGGCCATGCTGTATTCATTTTTTTTGTTTTTTAAAACATATTTTATTAATCGATTGCACAGGTGTTACAGGACCCTGAATATCAGAGTCGACAACAGAATCACATTGCAGCATATCTCTATAGCAATCTATTTGTACATTTGCCATAAATATATCTTGAACAATACCAACCCCCCCCAAACTCCCCCCACCCCATCCCCTGCATCGCACCATATCCATAGATTCCCCACCACCGCCCTAAGGCCCCATAGCCACGTCGTATTATGGTAAGATGGATCCCCTGGTCTTCCCCTCTTGCCTGGCGCCCCCCCTTCTCGACTAGTCTCCCTAGATATCCCCATAATTAATCCTCTTCTTCCACTGGTGGTTCCAGCCACAGCCCCCGGTAATCCGCCCACCGTTTCCATATTTTATCATGCTTGCGTGGACATCCTCGGGCTACATATATGGGCTGTTCCAGCCCCATACAAAAATCTAGGCCGTTTTTCCATGCTGTGATCGATGGAGCTCTAGGCGCCTTCCATGCCCTGGCGATATCCCGCTTTGCCAGCGTAAGCCCAGCCGTAGCAAGTGCCGCTTATATATGTTGCCCCCAATGCCCTCCATAACATGTAGTAACGCAAATCGTGGTGTGCCCGGGATCACCCACCCCAGCACCTCGGCCAGACAGGTAGTTACCCCCTCCAGAATCAGTCCAGCGCTGGGCAGTGCCAAGTAGTGTGTATAAATGTCCCTTCCTCCTGACCACACCTAAGACAGTCCGGAGCAGCAATCAAGCCCGCTCGGAACAGTCTGGCCCGGGTAAAGTACACCCTGTGCAGGTATTTAAATTGTATGAGGCGCAGTCTCATCGCTATAGCTGCTTCCCTTGGGGCTGCTAGGGCCTCCCTCCAGTCGTCCTCATCTAAGGCACCCACGTCAGTTTCCCAATCTCCCCGCAACTTCTGGAGCTTCGTAGAGCAATGGATCACCAGGGCCTGATAGATCCTGGAGATTTTTTTGGTTTCCAGATCCCCCATAAAAAGTCTCGCTTCCAGCGGGCTAAACTCTGGGAGCGATGTCAGACCCTCCAGGCTGGGGGAAAGTGCATGCTGCAGTTGCAGATATCTGTAGAACTGTGATTGAGGCATAGAGAATTCCCTCTGCAAATCCTGAAATGATTTAATTGTCGTACCGCTCATAACATTTCCCAATGTCGAGATGCCTATGTCATCTCATCCGCCGAAACCTCTCAGCGCCATCAATTCTGGGAAGCGCCCATTGCTCCAAAGGGGGTCTCTTCAGTTAGAACATTCCACCAGCCCATCCGACGCAATGTCTGACGCCAGATCAGGAAAACCACTTGCGTGGCCGACGGCAGGCTGCCGCGCACCGACGCCGAGTACAGGATAGTGTGTAATGTATTAGTTCCCATTAGTATCCTCTCCGGCGCATACGCTGGGTCTCCTCTATCCCCATACCACCACTTGTTGAGAACAAGGAGGTGTGAGGCCTGATAGTAGGATAAGACATCCGAAGACGCAAGTCCTCTGCAATACGAGGATAGGAAACACGTTCTAAGGGCCACTCGCACTTTGCCCCCCTCCCACAGAAACTGCCCCAACTCTGAGTTCACCTGTCGGAACCATCGAGGCGGGATCGGGTATGGATAGTTTTGCAGTTGGTATAGCAGCTTAGGTAGTGCCACCATCTTAAATATTGCGGACCTGCCATACAGCGTCAATGACATTCGAGACCAGGTCTTGAGATCCGTGCGGATCCTTTTCCATACTGGCGCTACATTACGGGCCCAAGAAAGCTCCGGAGCCTCCGAAAGGAACACCCCCAAGTATTTCAATCCTCCCACCGCCAGCTGAATATCCTGTGCCCACGCCCCCGGCCCCGGACACTCCCCCAGCATCCACAGTGTGGATTTGGAAGGATTCATATATAATCCCGATGTCTCTCCAAAGATCTGCATGATCCGTAGGAGTCGCGGCCCGATGCGTCTAACTCCGTAAGGAAGAACAGGACGTCGTCTGCATATAATGCGATTCTGTCCAAAACCTCCGGAGACCACTCGAAGCCCCGGATCTGCGCATCCATACGCACCCACGCCGCCAATGGCTCCATGGCCAACGCAAACAGGTACGGGGACAGGGGGCATCCCTGTCGCGTGCCCCGTTGTATGGGAAAGACAGTAGATGTCACCCCTGCCACCCGCACCGCCGCCGTCAAGTCTGTATAGAGGAGCTGGAGATAGGAAAGAAAGCTCGGACCAACAGTAATGCCGCCCTCTCCCCAGTCTGCCGAACTGCCACCACCGCCACGTGTGCCCGCCTTATATTGTGTCTAGTGGCCCTCTTGGGCATGAATCCCGCCTGATCTGGATGTATAAGAGTCGATATATGGGGCAGAAGACGATTGGCTAGTGCTTTGGTCAGGACCTTCGCCTCTACATTGAGGAGGGAGATAGGCCGAAATGAGGCCCGTTGATCCGGGGGCCGGCCGTGTTTGAGAAATACCACCACCTCCGCGTGTCTCCAGTCCAGGGGAAGCATGCCCCTCTCCCTGGCCTCCTCCACTACAGCTCGATAATAAGGGGCCAGTTGTATGTTATAGCATTTGAAGAATTCACTCGGAAACCCATTGGGCCCAGGCACCTTCCCTGAGTTAAGTTCCCCCAAGGCCGTGCTGAGCTCTTCCTCCGTCAGCGGAAGCTCCAGACGATCCCACACCTCATCCGATATCTGTTTAGGGGGCAGGTCAGCTAGGAATTGCTTTATGGTGGCTGCCGGCAGGCACTCCCGGGGGGCATAAAGCTCTGCGTAATAGGCAGCAAAGCTTTTGGCTATAAGGAGCTGATCCGTGATCGGAGCTCCTGTATTCTCTATTAAACCCGGAAGGGTCTGAGCGTGAAAGGTGCCCTGGCAGAGCCTGTAGAGCATCTTCCCGGACTTGTCCCCCCACTGATAAATTCTGCTACGTGTCGCCAGCCAAGTCTGGCGAGCTTCATCCAGAAGAAGGGCTGCGCATGACTGTTGGGCCTGGAGCAGTTGCCTCACCCACCGTCTTCCTCCCTCCTCCCTAGCCTGTCGCTCGAGTGCCTCAATGGAGGCCTCCGCTCGCATCAGCTCTTCCCTGCGCTTGCGGCGAGCTGCCGAACACCAGGAGATGTCCACCCCACGTAAAGTTGGCTTCAAGGCCTCCCACAGGGATCCCACACTCGACACCGATCCCTCATTGGAAGCAAAGTAATGGGCAATAGCTTCCCTCATATGAGTACTATAGGCTGCATTCTGTAGGTGCCACGGCGACAAACGCCATCGAAATGACTGCTGCCCTCTGCCTATGGCCAGCTCAAGGGACACTGGAGAATTATCCGATAGGCCGCGGGGGAGGATCTCCGCGAGTACCACTCCACTTGTCCGCGCCCGGGGAAGAAATATGTAGTCCAGTCTCGAGAAAGTGGCGTGAACTGCTGAAAGATACGTGTATTCCCGCCTATCCCCGTGAGTCCATTGCCAGACATCAACCCAGTCAAGACTAGTCACTAGGGAGCTGAGTTTCGTGGGGCCACCTCTCCGCTCACCGCTGTCCCCCCCACTCCGGTCCCTGGCCAGATCTATGACATCATTCCAGTCCCCTCCCACGATAGAGAGCATATCTGGCATGTCCGCCCAGAGGGCCAATACCCTCTCCACAAAAGACCACTGTAAGGGGGGGGACATACACACTACCCAAGATCACGGGGACTTCCCCAATCATACCCCTGATAAATAAATAGCGGCCCTGTGGGTCAATCCATTGCTGTGCGTGTACATATGGGAGCCTACGATGAACCAGAATCGCTACCCCTCTGGACCCCCTCGCAAACCCCGCATGAAATAGCTGGTGATACCCATATCGTTGCAAACATGGAGTCTTCGTACCCAAGAGGTGCGTCTCCTGCAGCATAAGAATATCCGCCCAAGCCCTCTTAGCCTGATGTAGTATTGCCCCTCGCTTAATTTTATCAAGTGCCCCCCTCACGTTCCAGTTTAGAATTCGGAGGGTATCTGGGACTCTTGTGTCCCCCATCTGTTCGCTAGCCATTGGGAAGGAACCTCATCCCCCTCCCCCATAGAGGACTGCAGCTAGATGTAGGACCAATGTCAGAAACCCACCAGGAAAGTGCGACGCGGAACCAATAACAACTCCCCCCCCCCAACAAACCCCCCACCCCATACCTCAAGAACACTGAAGCATCTGTCGCGGCGGGGCAAGTACCCAGCTCCCAACCGGGGAAGTGGCACCGCCCCATCCAATGGATCCCAAACTCACAGCCCATGGTCCTCAGGCCAGATCCCGACCCGGACAAGTCCGGCGGAAAACCAGCCCACTCCTTCGTTCCCCCGACCATTACATCTCAAGAACTATGATGAGCACATTGGGGGCTCGAGAGACTCCCCCCACCCCCAACCAACCCCAAGCAACAGGATATCAGAAGTCAATGTCCATGCTCCGGACCATCTCCTGCCGCGGCCCCACCCGACACCGAGCGCCTCCTGGAGCGCGACCGCCTGTCCCCCAACCGCTGCCTTCTCTTCTAATCCTTCCGGGCAGCCTCTCCTGAGGAGGAGTCCTACTCCCTGCCAGGCGGCGTAGGCACTCGCATCCGCACAGTCTCGTCAGCCCACTTGAAGACCTCCTCCGGGGTATCGAAGAAGTGAGTACGGGACTGATACACCACCCGCAGGCGAGCCGGAAACAATAGAGCATATGGTAGCTTAAGGTCTCTCAGGCGGGCCTTCGCGGCCATGAAGGACTGACGCTGCTGCTACACCAGGCGGGTATAATCGGGGAATATTGAGATGCGTACATTTTCATATTGCTGCGGCTCTGTAGCCCGGGCCTGTTTCAGAACAGCATCCCGGTCCAAATAGTTCAGGAATCTCGCTATCACAGGCCGAGATCGCGCCCCCGACGGCGGCTTCTGCACCAGCGCGTCCGGTGGGAGCCAACCTTCCAGCTATTGTGTGAGGAAGTGTTCCATGTTACCCGCCTCGCAGCCCTCCGGAAAGCCCGCAAATCTCAGGTTGTTCCGCCGGGCCCGTCCTTCTGCATCTTCCACCCGAAGCGCCAATCCCCGCTGAATCTTTTCCATGGATGCCATTTTTTGTTTCAGCGTGGTAACATCGTCCTCCACCCCTGAGATCCGGGTCTCCGCCTCTGTGATGCGAGACACTGCGTTGCGCAGATCTTGGCGCAGCAATGTGACATCTGACCCAACCGCCCCGATCTTGGCATCTAGCATGTCTCTGGATTAAGTTATGGCCGCCATCAGGGCCGCGTTATCCGGAATAGTCTCTGACAGTCCCCCGATCGCGCCAGCCGCCGCTCCGGGACCAGTAAATTTATCAATTGGGCCATGGCGAGCGGAGCCACCGCCTTTGTCTCTCATGTCTTCCTCCAGAGATCCCCCACAGGATCAGTCGCGGCAGGGCCAAACGCAGGAACAGCTGCCCCAGGCCCAAGGAGTTCCCTCCAGGGGGCCGAACCCCACGGTCCCACGCAGAAGTAGGTCCACAGAGTCAAACCAATCCTGCCAGATGCTGGGTGGCCTTTCCGAGCGCCTCGGACGCCGACCGACCGGGAGCTTCCAGACCGGCCGCCCTTAATGTAGCTGTCCACCAGGCCCAAGGCCCCGATTTTCCACTGCACCTCGGCCAATCTCACCATCAATTGCTCACCGCTAGGGCGGTCCGCCGACTCCCAGGCGCTGCCCCACGCATGCCGGGCGCCCCAATATCGTCACACTCCGCTCCTCTGACTAGGGGCTGCCCTCTGATCCTTCGCGAGCATCACTCTTCCTCCCTGCTTATCTCCGCGGCCCGGCCACCGCAACATCAATCGCCGCCCCGCCTAGGCCGCCACTCGCATCCAGAAGTAGGCCCTCGCCCCTGGCCCGCAGCGGGTGTCATCTCGCGTGTGGACAGTCTCTTGCACGCAGACGAGGATCGGAGCCCCGTCAGGCAGCGCCTCCGTGGGCCACCACGCCCAGGGGGCCCTCACCACCTTCACTCTGGACCGTCCCTCTACTTCTCCGGCACTCAGCCAATGAAATCCGAGTTTGGTGGCTGTGATGGCTCTCAGCGCTCCCCACCGCCAGTCCTCTGCGTTGCAGTGCGTGATTCTAGGGACAATCCCCTCCGTCGGGCCCTCCGCTACAGCCGCCACTCAGCTCATCACCTGGCCCCAGTGGTGCGGTAGGCCCTGTTAATTCTTCTACTGTGGCCCGCAGGCCGCCCGCCCCCAGCGTCGCTCCCACCACTCGCCGTCAATCGGGGCCGGGCGCACCGCGATCCGCCACCGCCGGGGGCCGTCCGGATGCAGCACTCGACTCCCCGGCTTCAGCAGCGTCTCTGGGCCCGATCCACCGCCGGTAGCACACTCGGGCTCCCCGGAGCTCCGTCGGTTGGCTGCGTGGGGGGGGAAACGTCCCTACACCCCCTTCCGACCCAATGTTTGGCCGGGGGAACCAGGATATTGAAGGATATCGCCGCGGGCTGGACGGAGCTCGTCTAACTCGCGTCCGCCATTGCGGCTCACTTAGCCACGCCCCCCCTGTATTCATTTTAAAGTGACTGCATGTCTGCAATTTTCTAGAATGTTAAGATCCCATTCCAGCTCACCATTCTCCGTACTCGGGCCTCCAGTATCAGCGTTCCCATTGTTAGACATTGTAGGAGGAAGTAATAAGGAGAGGAGTAAAAAGGTTTGCAAAATGTAGGGAACAATAATCCTACAAGCTTGATTGAACCTGCAGCCAATACATAGGGTGTACTTACTAAGCCGAGGCGGATTTTCTCTTCCCACACCAGACGTCTCTGGTGAATGTGAGTAGGGGTCTCTGAGAAAAGCACTGTTGAACTACTCAGATTTGACTGTTAGATAAGAACCAAACCAACTTTGGCGACGCCATATTTTGTAGTTCCTATAGATACATGGGATCTGCGCGTTTGGACAACATACACTGAGGGATAGGTATCAAGACTGATTCTGGACACCCCCGTTGTATATGTTAGCCTAGACACTAGCTAGCTCACAGTGCCACTATAAGCCCCCAGTACTCACCAAGGAGCTAATAGTTTCTGGCAACCACTGAACATGACAACCCTGACCCCTAAGGGATCATGGAAAAAGCACAGTACTTTTCGCTCTGTCACTCGTGCTCACTTACACTCAGAGAAGTACACAGAATAAACAATGGAGCGTTTTCAATAAGGATTTTTTGAACCAGCAGCATTCTAGCGTAAAACATATGTGATGCAGAGATCATATGACCGAAGCAAAGGTATAGGACTACTATCGCCAATAGCATAAACAGTAGACACATTTCTACCATGGCGCTAGAAGCAGATGAATATATGCAGGCATATAAACACAGTAGTCTTTGCGTACTCCTACTAATGAGTACCCTATCTAAATGTACCCAACATGTATATATGAAATCCAACCCTATTACCTGGTGGGAAAGAATGAAGGACCCCGTCTTTTTCTCCAGGGAGACACCCCGCAAGGGCTGTCAGTCCGCTGCGTGTTGATGAATCAGCATGCATAAACCCGTCTCAGCGTGGAAGGTTTCTCCTCTGTCAGCCTAGTGATGGTGTGCTCCTTTTATACAAAAGGGTATCCACAGGGGTTCTGCTTCAATCAATATTTTGTGGTTGCAATTATGTAAATAGCCTACAGTAATGGTTGCAACCATGCACAGCATGCGTGTCGTCCAAGGATGACGATGGTCATGACCTATGTACAGACTTATTATACAGAATGTGCAGGGGATTTGTGGTATTCCGCTTTAGGTGTCCGTATTTAGGTTTTCCTGCAACATGTCCTTATATAGGCACAATTTGCATTGCCCTTATATAGGCATAAGATCCTAGTCCTTATTTAGGCATTAGCCATGCTATCCAAATACAGGCATGGTCACCTACATCCGTCCACCCCAACTTCACAACGAGTTCTTAGAAACCAGACTCTTAAGCTCTTGAGAGTTACCCTAGTACAGGATTATTGATTTCTCCAAGAACTCATTTATTATGCATGAACCGCTATTCCTTAAGGGTTCATTCCTGACATCATCCTCTGCCCGACTTTACGTCAATGCCAACATTCCAAGGCACCTACCAGATATAAATATATACCTTCCCGTGCCCAAGCAAGTAGGAGGAGACCTCGACTTTAGAGGAGCCCTTGTCCTTGTCTGACGCACTGACAAGACACTGTCATCCCTGCTTGCAGAGAATCCAGCTTCCAGTGTTCTGACTCCCTTTGCGGGGTGTTAGAGTTCGAGACCCGGAAAGAGATTCCCACCTCTCTCATTCTCAAGGTATGGAGCTGACTAGAACCTGGAGGGACTCTTGGCATACCCGACTTTGCATACTAGACTATAGCATACCATACTATAGCCTACCATGCTAAGGAATACATAACCTACTTCTTACATTGTACTACACTTAGGTTAGGTACACTGGGGTAGAGAAGCATCTTAGGAGTACTCACATTTTTAGCTTATGTTATTTATGTATATGAATATATGTGTCATAGCTAAAAGATAATGCTAGCGCAGTATTATTTCTTTCTCCTGCTTACGCTGTACATAATATATCTCGCCTACTGTCTTATGATTGTAACAGCTCATATCTCTTACACGAGAAACAAGACTGTTTTTATTTAAACTCCCGTCTATTCTTTCTGTGTAACGCTGAAGAAACTAAGCATGCACGATAAACTGAGTGAAACTGTTATCTGTTGTTTCCACGATTCTGAGAGTGTTCCGATAGTAAAGGGAAACAAAGTTGTCATGTTTATGCGGTTGCCAGAAACTACTCCCTTCTTGTTTACAAGGAGTTTCTAGTGGCCTCTGAGTTAGCTGGCACAAAGTAATTAAGTTTAATGTACTCAATAGGGGCATACTGACCTCAGTCCTATGCCAAATCTATAGGGTATATTATTCCAATGCGCAGAGCCTATTAGGGAAAAATAGGAACTACACTACAGATTAAGATATGATACTGAGAATCCTCATGCATAACAAATGAGGGGAATTTTCGGAGAAAACCACACAACATTTGTTCAACACATAAGTAGGTAAAAGGTCACTGCTAAACCTGTTATAGGGAGAAAGGTAGAACGAATGTAGGTGAAAGGTTGCCTTACTATATAGGCCTAATTTCCAAAGTATAGCAAGCAAGCATTGACAAATAACACTCGGAATAGGAAATAAAAAGCAACGGGCAGGCTGTCAGCCCACAGAGTGTACACAACATGTCTTGAAAAGACAGTGCATGTGCTGTCAAGTTAAGACCTAAAAGATGTATTGCTCTGGCACCCTCAAACCTTGGAAATGGATGAATGGCTTCAACACTATCAACTCTGCATGCAGATGTACAACTCTGACACTCTCTACTGTGCAAAATGATGTATGGTTTGGTTGCATCGAACCATGGATATTGATGTATGGCTCCAAGACTATTCACTCTGCACACAGATGTACATCTTTGACACTATAAACTGAACACACAGGTGTACAGCTCAGACACTATCCACCCCCTGCAGACACTTGAGACTCTCCCCTATTTTTAGACTCAATCTGTAAACTAAGTGCAAAAATGCTTGGAGCACATTACACAAATGTTAGAAGCGTGGGGGTATTTTTGCAGACATTTGCACTGGTCAAGGTTAAATAGCCCCATAAGAGCAAGCATTTAGGTGAAACTGCGCCCTGTACCAAGAGACCTTTTTAAATCTGGTAAGCACTACATAAATGCTGTCAATCATTCATTCATCAGATATGCCAACATTTGAGGTACAAACATTGAGCACTCCATTCCCTGGGGACTTGGCTCTATCCTTTGACACATTTTACAACTTCAGCAAAGTCATTCTGGAGCCCAAAGACAGTGTCCTGTGACTCCTGAAATGCTGCCTAATACTGGTTTATTGACAACATCTGTATTCAGGTAACTGGCAAGACTGGGATCAGAGACTTATAACAAGGGTGTCACCACACAGAGCTCACCTCCCTCTCATCACTCACAGTTCACCTTCCTCTTGTCACTCACAGTTCACCTCCCTCATATCACTCACAGTTCACCTCCATCTCATCGCTCACAGTTCAACCCCTCTTATCACTCACAGTTCACGTCTCTGTATTTACCCGCAGTCTCGGCACTCACAGACCTCAACAAGGTAGAGAAATCTGATGCCTGCAAGGATGAAGGGCACTGTAGGAAATACATTGAGAGGTGATGCTTCCTGGAAGTGATATATATATATATATATCTATGTACGTAAATCGCCTTTTGTCTCTGCCTCACTCGGGTAGAAAAGGACGGAGAGCGGACCCAAGGATTAGTGCCAATCAAATTAACTTTATTTAATGTTCGTCAAGCCTGTCCGCCATAACGCGTTTCGACCCCCACTCGGGCCTTGATCACATGATGTGTTGCCATGGGAATAAGCTGCATTTTAAAGGTAACAAATCAGAATCACTCTTTGACGTTTTTTTCTCTCTTTTTCCCAGAAGAGGTACTGTGCACAACCTAAAAATATTTTCATCGTTAATTATATAAATATATAGATAAATATACAAATAAATACTTGTATCAATATAAATATTAAGATACTTTTAAATACATAAAAACATCTATATCAATTAAAAAACGAAATTTGTCCAAATATGAACCAAATGCTAATACATTTTGAAAATAATGTCATATTAGATTGTGCGCTTTTATGGATTACAAAATTGAATTTCCTCACTACAGTACATTCTAAATTTGTCAAAGTTCAGCTTAGCCAAGTATCTACGAATGCCCAAGTGGGCTTGTATAATTAATGCTCGTCATGTTGTCTCCTAGGAAATGTAGCCCCAAACTTGCCGCTACAAAGAATAGATAAGTGCAAATTAGTGCAAATGTATTAAAAAACACATAGTGAATAAAGAGACCAAAAATCGGTCCTCCTTTTCCCATTTAGATTCCCGCAAAGAGAGTGTGACTATATCTATATCTACATATCTATCTATATATATATATATATATATATATTGTTTAAATTAAGGTACCAGAGCGCTTTACATAAGCACCAGTTGCATTACAGATGGACATCTTCATTTTTACGCATGGGGAGATTAAGTGATTTGCCCGGAATCACAGGAAGTTTGAGCCGACGCCGAGACTCGAACCTGGTTCCCTAGCTTCAAAGTCGGCCGCTCTAGCTTTTAAGCCTCCTTCTCTGCCCTGGGGGCATCCACATGAAAAGACAAACACAGTACATATTACCCCCAGGTCCCTTATGTCCTCGTCCCATTCATTTACACATTGGAGATAACTAACTCCCGACAGAAAAAAAGAACAGAGGCATGCTGGGACCATAATACTGGGGCCGGGCCGGGTGGAAGACGCGCCACGTTTGCTGGTCTCCTGGCGTTCCTGAATTTGGTGGGCCCGCCGGGTCGGATCGCTGGGGCTGTTGGAGGGGGCCGTTTTCCTGTTGGCGTCTCGGCCCCCCCTCCGGGTGAGTACCGTGTAGCGGTCTTCCTTTTCTTGGGAAAGGAAAGTTCTGTGGCCTCATGGCCGTACTTTCATGGGTGGTGCCTCATCCTGTGTGCAGTTTTCCACGGACTGGCGATGCCCTGTGCCATTTGCTTTCGCTGTGTGGTTTCCTGCTCTCACGCTCATTTACCCTGGAGTGCTGTTCCTCTGCCGCCTGCCTTCGCATTTGGGCGCTGGTGACTGTGGCTCAGTGGCTGCGTTTTGTGGTGTGGGTGTGATGGCCCCTTATGTTGCTGGGATTCGTGTCCCGCCGCTGGCTCCTTCTTTCCCGGTTTGCTGGTCGTATTCCTGCAATTGGGTATCACTGTACATCTGTTATTCGGCGCCTTGCGACCCCTGGGTGATGTGTGCGCTTTGCATGTACTGGTGTTCTGTTGTGTCATGCTATGTTTCAGTTTGTCCGTCTCTGCACATGTCTTGTTTTGCCTTCTGTTGCATTGTTGGGCTGCAGTGGCTCCTGGGGAAGCCGGGATTTGTGCCCGGGACCTCCTGCTTCCGCTGCGTGCACTCTGCCTCTGAGCTACCTCCCTGTAGGCGCCCTCCAGGCTTCCCTGTGTGCGGGTGCTGTGCTGTTGCTCTTCGCTTGGGTTACCCTGCTCCGGTGTTGTTGGGGTGTGTGGCTCCTTGCGACGCCTTCTGCCCGCCTTGCCTGCTGCTTCTCCTGCTGCCGGGGTTTGTGCCTGTGGCGGTGGGGCGCTCCTTCTGGCTGTTGCCTCTGCGTATGCTGGTTTCTTCGGAGCATGGTGGCCGCCTTGCCGCTTACCTTGTTTTGTTCTGCCTTCGGCCGGCTCCGCTTGGGGTGCGTCCTGTTGGGGCTGCTCTGCTCCTCGCGGGGGGCTGGCTGTGGTCTCCGGGCTCCGGCGTCTTCTGCCCTGGTCGGTTGCGCCTTGGTGGGGGCTGTGCTTCTGTGGGTGCGCGTTCTGCTTACGCCGCTCCTCTCGGGGGGGCGTCCTGTCGGGGCTGCTCTCCTCCTCCGTCTTGGTTTGCGTGCTGCTGGCTCTTTCCCTCGCATACCCAGTTCGGATGCACCCTTGGTTGGGGCTGTGCTCCCCTGTGCCTGAGGTTGCTCCGGGCTCTGCCACCCGCCTGGGGTGTTTGGTCTGGGTGGGGGGGCATCGCGGTTTTTCCCCTGGTTGCTGGCGGCCCTCGGTCGGGTGGCTTGCTTAGGGTGGCCCGCCACTGCCTCTTCCTCCTTCCCGGCTCTTCTGCGTTTTCTTTCGGGCCTTTTTGGGGGGGGGGTTCTCCTCTCAGTTGGGTTCATTTGCTGCTTCTCTGGGCTGTTGGCATTTGCTCTTCTGTTTGGTGGCCTGCCTCGGGTTGGCATGTGTTCCTGTCGCCTCTGTGGTGGCTGGTTCCTTTCCCATTTGCTGGCTTTGTCTGTGCTCGCTCCTTGGGTTCCCTGATTTGCTGGGGTCTCCCTGCCTGCTTGCTTGCGCCTTCTCCTCTGCTGCTCCTGTGTCGGGGTCGCCTTCCGCTTCCTCAGTGGCGGCCTGTTGGGTTGCGCTTTTGGTCCCCTCTCTTTTGGGTTCCTCCGCGGCTCCCTGCCCCTGGTGGGTGGTAGGTTGCTGTTCCTGCTCCTTGAGCGGCTGCGGGGGGGGGGTCCTGTTGGCTCTCCTGGGTTCTTGTTGGTCCTGCCTGGTTTTTCCCCGCTTTTCTTGCTGCCCCTCTGCTGCCCTGCTTTTGGGGTGTCGCGGGTGCGGGTGTCATGGCCTTGCCTTGGGTGTGTTGGGTCCGTCTGTCTGTCCACCCCTTTTTGGGTGGCCTTCTCTCTGATGCGGGCTGGCTTTTGTGTTGTGGCCTCTGCTCCGCTGTGGGTTCTGGGTTTTCGCCTTCGCTTCCTGGCTTCTGGGTGGTTGGTTGGGGCTTGGTGCGTGGGGCTCCTGGTTACCCCGTCCCTTGGGCTGTGCCTGGTTCCTCTTGTGGCTTCCTGGTGTCTCGCCTGGGGCTCTCTGGGGCTCTCTGCCTCCTCTGCCTGCGCCTAGGTGACTCGTGCTGCAGTGCCTGCGGCTGTTCTGTTCTCCTTTTCTCCAGCCTGGGGCTTCGGGTGTTTGTCCCAGGGCCTTCTGTTTGCTGGGGTTGCTTCTGGGGTCTGGCTGCTTCTGTTTTTGTTTGCTCCTGACCTGGCTCTCTCTGTGCTGGCCTTTTGCTTGCTTCCAGTGTTTCCTGTCCGCCCGCCTGGTTTTCTGTCTGGTGTGGTTGGGCGTCTGCTCTTTCTTTCCTTGGCGGACCCCCCCCGGGTGGTGCTTCCGGTGGCTGTCCGCCTTTTGGTCCCTGGGGTTCGTGCCGCTGCTGTTTGGGCCTGGCAGTCTTTTGCTGCTGCCGTGTCCTTGGCGTGGCGACTGTTTTCCCTCTTCTGTTCTGCTGTTCCCCCGAGGACGCTGCCGGGTGCTGTTGCTTTCTTGGTCCGTCTGCACTCTGGTGCGTTTGGTTCAGGGGTAGTTCTGGTCTCCTCTGGTTCACGTGGTGGGTGCCTGGCTGAGTGTCTGCTGGGGCTTTTCCGCTCCTGCTTGGTTTTGTGTGGCTGTTTGGTCGCATTTTTGGGCTCTGCGTCCTTGCCTGGGCTCTCTTTTGTGTCCTGGTGGGGCGCTGTGCGGTTGTGGCCGCATTCTGGGGGGTCCTTCGAGGCTTTCTCTTGCCGTCGGTTCTCTTCCTGGGCTTGTTTCGCGTGTGTTGGGGCCTGTATGGGGTCCTGTGACTCCGGGTTGCCGACTTCCTGCTGGTTCGGGGTGGCCTCGGGCTGTGCCTCCTTGGCTTTGTGCCTGTGCTGTCATTTTCGGCCTGCTCTGGGGTGTGTTTTGCTGGGAATTCCTGGTTCTTTCCTGGTTCTGGTGTCCTGGCTCGCTTCTCCTTGCTTTCCTGGGCTTTGTTCCCGGGGTGTGTCTGTTTGGGTGTCTTTCCGCTCCTCTCTGGTTGTGGTGCGGTTCTGTGGTGTCCTCCCTCCTGGCTGCGGGTTGTCTTGGGTTTTCCTGCTGCTTGGCCCTCTGCCTTCTCTGCGGCTTCCGCTTTGGCGGTTTCCTCTGTTTCGTTTGCCGGCCTTTTACGTGGTCCGGTGGTGGTGTGCTGGGGGTTTTCTGTTCCTCCCTGCCCCTTGCTTTAGCCTTGGCGCTGCGTGGGCTCCTTCCTGGGTTTGGTTGGGCCTGCGGGTCCTCCTGTGTCGTCGGGTTGCTTGACTCTGGTCCTGGCTTCCTGGCTCCTTTTGGGCGTTTGTTGCCCTGGTTTGTGCTGTTTTCTTGGCTCCTCTCCGGTGTTGCTGGGGTTGGGCCTTGTGGCCTTTTGGTCTGGGTGCTGTGCGCCCTGGGGCTGTTTCTTTTTTCGGCTGCTCCTGGACTTGCTGCGTGCTTGGCCTGTGTGTGGGTTGCTGTGCGGTCCTCTGCTGTGTTAGCACCTGTTTTTGTCTGCCCTCTGTGGTTCGGTGGGTTCCTGGCTGGTTGTTTCCTGGTTTGGGGGCTGCTGGGTGTTCCCGGTTGCTCTGGCCTTCCTTCTTGCCCCGTTCTCCCTCCCTTTTTGGGGTTGGGGGTTTTCTGGGGGTTGTGGCCGGTGGCTCTGTCCCCGCCCTTGTTGGGCGTGTTCGTTGTTGGTTTCCGGTCTTGTTGGCCTCTCCTTGCTGGTCGGCTGTTGGCTGGCTCTTTCTGGGGGGTGTCTCTGGCCTGTGGTCTTTGGGTTGGCCTCCTCTTCCCTGCTGTTCTGGGTTTGGTGTCCTTTCTGTTTTGGCTGCTGGCCTCCTTCCTTGTGTTTTTTTTTTGGCCTTCTGGGGTTTTCGGTTTTCTGTCCCCTTGCCTGTCTTTCTGCCTGGATGGGGTCTTGCTCCTGTTCGGCTCCTGCTCTGGGCTCGGGTCGATCGTTTTGTTGCGGTGGGCCGGTTTCTGGCCTCTGCTTTCCCCTTTCCTTGTTGGTCTGGGTGCTTGTGCCTGCGCTCTGTTGGCCTTCTTTGGGGCTGTCGCGGTTTGCTCTGTGTCTTTGTGGCTGGCGTGTCCTGTGTGCCTTCCTGGTGGTTCTGGGCTGGGCGGCCTTGTTTGGTGGGTTGCTTGGCCGTGTCCTTTGAGTCTTGGTTGGCGGTCTCCTTGTTGGGGCTCTGGCCTTCTGTTTTTCTGGGTTGTCTCCGGTCCTTGTTTTGGCCCTGCTGTCCTGTTCTGGTTTGCGGGCCGGTTGTTTCCTGCGGTCCCCCTTTTCCTCCTTCTCGGTGCTCCCTTGGGTTGCTGCTTTTGTTGTGGTTTCCTGGGTTGCTTGTGGGTGCGGAAGGCCGGTTTTCTGCTTTGGTATTCTCCAATGTGTAAATGAATGGGACGAGGACATAAGGGACCTGGGGGTAATGTTCTATTACTTACCGGTAATCTTCATTACTCCAGGTCCCGTTGTCCTCGTCCCATTCATGCGCCCCTCCCTCCTTCCCGGGCGGCCGGCCTTCCTGTCTGGGCTTGGTTGTACAGACGGGATGCTGGGTAAGTACTGCTTATGTACTCCCGATGGGAGGGGCAGTATTATGGTCCCAGCATGCCTCTGTTCTTTTTTTCTGTCGGGAGATAGTTATCTCCAATGTGTAAATGAATGGGACGAGGACAACGGGACCTGGAGTAATGAAGATTACCGGTAAGTAATAGAACATTACTTGCTGAAGCACAAACGTTAAATGTGTCTAAATAAAATGAACTTTAATGCCTACACTTCAACCTAAAATCAAGAATGATATGAGCTTTCAAGGTATATTACTCCCAGGAACAATACATCAAAACATAAGACAAATAGTATATTCCTCTGTTGAATCTCTGAATTTTCAATTCCGATCTTCTCCCCACCATTTTTTGATCAAGGGCAAAATTAAGAATAGAAAAGCCGAGTTCCCATGGAAGCGTGAAAAGGGCGACAGAGACAAGGCTCAAGAAGGAACAGCACTGCTGCCGCCTCATTCAGGAGCAGAGGATAACCGAGGCCAGAGATGGATTCCTCGTCTCTGTTACAGGCTGTTCCCTTCTTCACGAGGGTGCTGATGGGAGCCTCCTATCCCAGGACCAGGACCTGTAACAAGGAGTGGGGATCAGACATTAATAAGGGCTCTCTTCTCAGTCGGAGGACAGATTATAAGTAACAGTGCAGGACAAACATGAATATATTGACAACACTGTGTTTCAATTCTACTTTGTGCCAGGCCTCCCAGGAATGCTGTCAGTAACACTCTTAAACTGACCCATGTATTCTCAAAAGCATTATCCAAGTAAAAAAAAGATACAAATATTAACAGGGGATTTCTTTCTTGAACCCTAAAATGTAACTTATACTTTTGAGTAAGTTTACACTTACTTAAGTTTAGACACGTTTGAGTCACTTTACTACTTTTTGGTATTCACAAACTCGGCACGATTCACAAACTTTACTACAAATTGCAATTCACAAACTACACACTTCCTCTACTTTTAGTTCTATGCCCCAACTGTAGGGTCCCTGCACATGTAAGTACACGTTTTAGTAGTAAATGAGGGTGAGAAAAGGGGCATACTTACTACAAAAGGGGATGGGATAAGAAAGGACTATGAGGGGTTTATGGAGGATCACAGACAGGGAAAGTCTGGCTGTACCAGGCTGGAAGGGTGGGGGCTTGTTATGCACCGGTGGGGGCGGGTTTTGTTACTGGGGGCTGGGTTTGCAGCAGTGCTAAATATTTCCCCCAGTAACAAAAGCAGCAAGCAAGCATTTCCAACCTCCCAGGACCAGGCAGCGCTTCCCCAGGAGCTGGTTCAAGAAAATTGCCAGGGCTGCTTTGGATTCCCAGTCCGGCCCAGATCACAGAGGGCTTTAGGAAGGACTTCACCCACCCACTCAAGACTTCCAATTTTATTGCTCTGGGGGTGGAAATATGTAACTTACACTTTTGTGTCAAGTATACTGAATTGAATTGAATTGAACTTTATTTCGACATAAAAACATATCATAAAAGTAATACAAACATCAATAAAAAGAAGAAAAAGGAACAGTTTGGCGAACACAGTATAAAAACCTACAGAAACAACAAAATAAAATAATAACCAAGTTTTTAAAAACCAAAACAAGCAGAAACACATTACTGTAACAACTGTTTCCTTGCAGTTCTTATCCTCCAAGCCCAACCCAGAAATTTAGCCATACAGCAGGCAAAGAAGGGACGGGCATCTGAGCGCAATATGCGTAAAGCTTCCAAGTATGATCTTGTGCCCAGACTCCTACATAAAGGCTTCAACCATCTCGACCTAGGCACAACATAGGCATGGCACTCAAACAACAGATGAGGTATGGACTCAACCCTTGAGTCACAAAAGGGGCAATAAGGAATAGTTTGGAATGGAGGTTTCCAAGTAGACGTTAGGAATCCTAAGGGAAGAACACCCACCCTGAATTTAAAGTATAATGCTCTGTCACCCGGGTTATGGATTGAGTCCAGGTAAGGTTCTCTGAAAGGGATCTCCTTAACTAGCAGAAACTGGGCAACAGATTTGCAATGATTAGGGTTACACAACCTCTCATTATCCACCTAAAGCCAATAAGCCTTCTTTAGCATTTGTTTTGAAGGTGCTGTTCTATTGACCCAAGCATCTCCTAAACCCAACTCATAAAGAAGTCGCTTAACCTCCCTGAGCCAGATTACCTTATGCCAGCCAGATAAGGATAAGATTTCGCTTAGGGCATCTGCAAAACTACTCAATTCAGGGACATTCCATATCCTGGCCCATAATAAAAGGGGACGTAGCCTAGCTTGCTCGCAGATTGGGCGTGTGCCTGCATCTAGCAAGAGGGGAATTGTAGGGGTACTATGGGGTAACTTCATAAGATCTTTGAAGAAATTATTTTCGAGGTGGGTCAAGATGTCAACTCTCTGTGTGCCCCACAATTCCGCACCATACAATGCTGCACTCACCACCCTTGCCCTATAAATATCTAGTAGTGCCCCAATAGGTTTTAAAAATGGGGCACGTTGTTCCTTGAGCAGGGCCCCTGTAGTCCTCTTATGGGTCAGAAACACCTTTTGGTGGTGCGCCTTCCAACTCATATTGACACACAGTCGAATGCCTAGGTAGTCAAATTCATTGACTCTATCAAGAGGAACAGAGTCCAAGGTGGGAGGAACAACAGTTTTCCTGGGAGGGTTAAGAACAAGGAATTTGGTCTTGCTTATGTTTATGGAAAGGCCCTTGGTGTCACAAAAGGCCTTAAAGCTAGAAAGCAACTTTTGGATACCTACTGGTGACTTTGAGATTAGGAGGGAATCATCCGCAAAAAGGAGCGTAGGAACTTTCCTACCAGCCAAGGATGGTGCATCTGACGGCTGTTGAAGCAGATGCTCCACCACTCCGTTAACATAAAGAGAAAACAGAGTGGGGGCAAGCACACACCCCTGGCGGACGCCCCTATCTACGGGAATACAAGATGTTTTTTCCCCCTGGGTACCCCATCTAATCTGGGCAAAGTTGCTTTCATGAAACTTTATGTGCAAGGCCAACAAATAGGGAGGTATGCCCAACCTACCGAGGACATTCCACAATTGGACTCGTGGGACCAGGTCGAAGGCAGTTCGCAAGTCTATAAAGACTAAATACAAGCTGCCCCCACCCAGCACAACCACTTTCCAATATATCATTAAGAGGCGAAACGTCTGCTCGATGGTACCCATCCCTGATCTGAAACCTGCCTGGAAATCTGACAAAACCTGGTTTTCTTCGACCCACTGCAAGATCCTGCCTAGTACCACTTTGCCCGCGACCTTTTGTGTTGAGTCAAGCAGGCTAATAGGGCGATAGTTAGCTGGGTCGTCCCGACAGCCTTTTTTAAAAATAGGGACGACCTCAGCACCCCTCCAAGAGTCAGGGAGAGAACCTCCCAACACAGCCTCATTCAAAAGTGAGGCAATTAATCTACTCCACAGTGATGGATATTCCTTCAGCAGGTCGCCCGGAATTCCATCAGGTCCAGCAGCCTTATTGGATACAATACAGCTGATTGCCCTTTCAACTTCCTCAGTGCTGAAGGGGCAGGCATTAATGGAAATCTCGGCTGATAAACTGGCAAGAAGACCCGTATTAAGATGGGGTACCCCACATTGGACAGAGTACAGTTTGGAAAAGTGGGCAAACCAGACATCACCAGGAATATTACAAGTAAACTGGAAATCAAGAGGTTTGTCCCTAGCTCTCAGCAGATCCCAGAACCCCTTGGAGTCTTTCCTGGTGCTTGCCTCCACTAGATCCCACCAAAAACTGTATTCATGGGCCTCCTTCGCCTCTGCCACAACTTTTTTGTAGAGTTTCCTCGCCAATCTAATATTGCTTGGATCCTTGCTTTTCACTGCGGAAATGAGTTCCCCCTTAGCAACCCGACATTTAGAGGAATACCACTTATTTCTTGCCCTAGGAGCACCTTTCGCAGAAACCCTCACGCTGGTTTGGGGTATAATAAACAAATCGCTTAACACCGCAATGGTTTCTGTGAATATTGGTAAAACAATTTGACTGGTAGCACCCAGGGCATCAAGGCGCTGCCCCACCGCTAGCATAGTGGTCCCTGCCTGTGCCATCCTTTCCTCGTCCGCTGCTACTTTAGCCCACTTTAGGCGCCTGCCACAGCACGAAGGAACAAGCTCATGAGAGGTTTTCCACTTGTGGGGAGACTTAATTGAGTTCCCAACCTGCCAGGGCGGAAACAATGTTATGGAGAGAGGATTGTGGTCACTATCACAAGACGCTATAACCTCCATATCATAATGAAATGACCACAAATTATAATTCAACATAACATAATCTATTCTGGAGGTATGTCCCATCCTGTTGTAGGTGTGCGCACCCAAAGGATCCGATTTAGATCGTCCGTTAGTTGGTCTTAGGTCATGTTCCATACAGAGTGCATTGATGTCTACCGCACTCTGAGACCATTTAGGAATCGGATCTAGGGTCAGGGTGGGAATACCTCTCCTTGTGTCCTCATCCCAAGTGTCCAGGATATCCTCCCTAGCCAATGGTTCAAAACAGCAATTGAAGTCGCCTGCGAGGAGAACGTAAGAATCAATTCTGCAGGCGGCTAGATCGCTGTTTAATCCTGTAGAGGATAGAGTAGATGACCCGCCCTTGGCCCCCCTTAAATAGAGGTTAAAAACTTCTAGCTTCCTACCCCCTGGGCATAATATGGTTATCCTCTGGAGATCGGTAGAATGCGTGGACTTTTGGCTTACACTTAAACCTAGTGCGATATTAACCCATATAAGAAGGCCACCCGACGGGCGACCTTTACATCCATGTTGTTGGGAAGCTGGGACGAAGTAGGTCGTAAAGCCCACTCTATGCCTAGGTTCAAGGCACCAGGTTTCCTGCAAAAGACAGATGTTATAAGGGGCCAAAAAGGCATTCCATTCAGGAATTTCAAAGTTGCGGGCGAGCCCTGCCACATTCCAACTTATAATCTTTAGCAAGGGGTCGTCCGAGGTAATCTGCCTTAGAGGGTTGTCTAGTGTAACCAAATTGGACACAGGTCCTACCACCCCCGCATCAGTTCTATTTAACCTAGGCAGTGGCTCAGTCTGGTGGTGGTAGGGAGCCATTTCTACATCAGTCAACTTCCTAATTGGTGAAACATTCTGAATTGGAGGCAAGGGAATCATACGAGGTGGGTCCAGTCGTTCCGTTACGACTTGGGAGTCAAAAATACATGACGTATTCAAACCCGCCTCTATAGGTAAAACACAATGCATTCCCTCTAGGCTTGGAGAGCTAGCAACAGAAGGTTCAATCAACACAGGAAAAGATTCATTGTGCCCTAAAACCTGTGGTAGAGGAACTTGGGGAGCAGGCTGGCATGCGAGTCAATCTACCTCCTCAAGACCAGCAAACCTATTCGAGGTTGGGAAGCCATTCCAGTTTATGGGGGAATCTTGGAATTTTTTGGGATGACTCCTCCAATTGTGGTGGTGTACTAGAGACCAGTCCTCTTCCCGTGTATATCTAGGACGCGGTGGATAAAAAAAGGACAATGGCCTAGGTATAACAAGAGAACCTTCGCTAATAGGCCAGGAGCAGATGTGGTGTGCCGTATGAGGGTCCTCAAAGGTCACCACTATACAATCCCCGGGACTAGATTTCCTTGTAGGGCCCACCCAGGGGATTCTACGTACCATCAAGATTCTGCTTCTCTGTCCATTGGGAATTGGTCTATTCACATTGAGCCAATGCATTATCTTATTCTTCAGAGACCAGTGGTTCTCATGTTGGCCGTTTCCCATCTGAGGGACACCCGTCAACACAAGCACATAATCATTGGCCTCTGGAGGGAGATCAATGTAACCCCCTCTAAAATTATTCTTGACAGGAGGGCTCTGGGATGGATGGAACGCCACTTCACTGGGAGGGGGTCTATGCGGTGCACCTGCATTGGGTTTGACTAATGGTTGAGGGGTGGGGCGCTTGGGAGCCTTAAGTATGGGGGCGGTGGTACTATGATCCACACCCACAGTCCCCAATGTAGGAACCGATCGTGCATTAGCTGGTACTGGAGGGGAGGATTGCGGGACTTGAGGAATTAAAACATGAGGTGATGGCTCAGCAGCAGGAAAGCCCTGATTTTCTAGACTTCTCAGGCCGAGAGTGGCCAGAGCAATAATGCTCTTTTCCATCTCAAGCAAATTATTCTCAATGCGTGAGAGTCTAAGATCAAGGGGGGAAAGAAGTTTCTTAAGAGTTTCCCAAACTAAACCTATAAATTCCCCTTCATTCCTTTCCACACTCTCTGCATGTAAGCCCTCATCCTCTGCCAAAGTGGCCGTAGGGGTTGTCGAAAAAGCAGAAACTGTCCCCTCTTTAACTCCCTCATAATGTGGTTGTTCCCTGAACACACACCCTCCTATGGGATTAGAAACCGGAACGCTAGTCAAATTCAGCTGTTGTGCAACCGCAATTTTAGCCTTCTTACGACAGTAAGCAGACCGAGAGGTGCATTTTCATTTAGATTGATTATCTTTGCTAGTGGTGCACCTAGGTGAAAACATTGCTGGGATGGAAAAATTAGAACTAGCATCCTGCTTGAGAGGAATGGTAGGTAGATTCACTGCACTATCCTGAATCGATGGCTGTAAAGTAGAGGGTAGTGAAGGAAAAGACGGGGTATGGTGGACATCAACCTGTGTGACTACACAATGGGGGATAGCTGGACGCGCCGGGGTAACCGCAGTGGCTATATGGCCCAGGGAGGATTTTTTTGACAGATCGATTACCTGGGACGGTCTCCTAGCGGATGCCAATTCCAGGGAGACACGAGTCTGAAGTTTGGAAATTTCATGGTCTATAGCTGTGTTGGTGCGGGTGATAAAATCGTCCATAGGGCCATTGATTGGGAGACCGCCATTTGCGGCCTTACTACGTGTTAACCTGGTGGACATAGCTTAACAACCACAACAAAGGCAACCCCCTGACTTAACTGTGGGGATACAGTGATAAATGGTTTAACAATTAGGCTCAAACACAGAAATGTTGAAAAAAGAACAGAAGAGGGTGGCCCCGACCAGACCTCGCACGGCCTCAAACGGCCCGCTCTTAGCCCGGTCTTCGCTCCTGGCGCGTTCCGCTGGCGCGGATAGGCGGGACTCTTAAATTACAAAGGTGTTGGAAAAGGGGGAGGGGCCGGGAAGAGGACACAGGTGTGCTGGATCGAACAACAGCGAGCACCCTGGTCCTCGCAGTGCCGGATCAGCGATGTTGTGCCTCCCAAGTGCCTCCCAAGTGCAGAGTCGGTAAGTTCAGCAGACCCAGGCAGGGACGAGCAGCAGCCACGAAGTATCCAAGAAGTTAGTCCGGCGAGCGGCTCCCGCGAAGCGGGGGCCGCGAGAGGTAATGTACTGGCTGGGGGAGGGGCCGGGAAGAGGACACAGGTGTGCTGGATCGAACAACAGCGAGCACCCTGGTCCTCGCAGTCCCGGATCAGCGATGTTGTGCCTCCCAAGTGCAGAGTCGGTAAGTTCAGCAGACCCAGGCAGGGACAAGCAGCAGCCACGAAGTATCCAAGAAGTTAGTCCGGCGAGCGGCTCCCGCGAAGCGGGGGCCGCGAGAGGTAATGTACTGGCTGGGGGAGGGGCCGGGAAGAGGACACAGGTGTGCTGGATCGAACAACAGCGAGCACCCTGGTCCTCGCAGTCCCGGATCAGCGATGTTGTGCCTCCCAAGTGCCTCCCAAGTGCAGAGTCGGTAAGTTCAGCAGACCCAGGCAGGGACAAGCAGCAGCCACGAAGTATCCAAGAAGAAGTCCCTCCATTACCTGAAGACCTGGTCCGCCTCTCTGATTATGTTTTCTCCCTCTTCCAGAGCGGTAAGAATTGAATTGAACTTTATTTCGACATAAAAACATATCATAAAAGTAATACAAACATCAATAAAAAGAAGAAAAAGGAACAGTTTGGCGAACACCGTATAAAAACCTACAGAAACAACAAAATAAAATAATAACCAAGTTTTTAAAAACCAAAACAAGCAGAAACACATTACTGTAACAACTGTTTCCTTGCAGTTCTTATCCTCCAAGCCCAACCCAGAAATTTAGCCATACAGCAGGCAAAGAAGGGACGGGCATCTGAGCGCAATATGCGTAAAGCTTCCAAGTATGATCTTGTGCCCAGACTCCTAGATAAAGGCTTCAACCATCTCGACCTAGGCACAACATAGGCATGGCACTCAAACAACAGATGAGGTATGGACTCAACCCTTGAGTCACAAAAGGGGCAATAAGGAATAGTTTGGAATGGAGGTTTCCAAGTAGACGTTAGGAATCCTAAGGGAAGAACACCCACCCTGAATTTAAAGTATAATGCTCTGTCACCCGGGTTATGGATTGAGTCCAGGTAAGGTTCTCTGAAAGGGATCTCCTTAACTAGCAGAAACTGGGCAACAGATTTGCAATGATTAGGGTTACACAACCTCTCATTATCCACCCAAAGCCAATAAGCCTTCTTTAGCATTTGTTTTGAAGGTGCTGTTCTATTGACCCAAGCATCTCCTAAACCCAACTCATAAAGAAGTCGCTTAACCTCCCTGAGCCAGATTACCTTATGCCAGCCAGATAAGGATAAGATTTCGCTTAGGGCATCTGCATAACTACTCAATTCAGGGACATTCCATATCCTGGCCCATAATAAAAGGGGACGTAGCCTAGCTTGCTCGCAGATTGGGCGTGTGCCTACATCTAGCAAGAGGGGAATTGTAGGGGTACTATGGGGTAACTTCATAAGATCTTTGAAGAAATTATTTTCGAGGTGGGTCAAGATGTCAACTCTCTGTGTGCCCCAAAATTCCGCACCATACAATGCTGCACTCACCACCCTTGCCCTATAAATATCTAGTAGTGCCCCAATAGGTTTTAAAAATGAGGCATGTTGTTCCTTGAGCAGGGCCCCTGTAGTCCTCTTATGGGTCAGAAACACCTTTTGGTGGTGCGCCTTCCAACTCATATTGACACACAGTCGAATGCCTAGGTAGTCAAATTCATTGACTCTATCAAGAGGAACAGAGTCCAAGGTGGGAGGAACAACAGTTTTCCTGGGAGGGTTAAGAACAAGGAATTTGGTCTTGCTTATGTTTATGGACAGGCCCTTGGTGTCACAAAAGGCCTTAAAGCTAGAAAGCAACTTTTGGATACCTACTGGTGACTTTGAGATTAGGAGGGTATCATCCGCAAAAAGGAGCGTAGGAACTTTCCTACCAGCCAAGGATGGTGCATCTGACGGCTGTTGAAGCAGATGCTCCACCACTTCGTTAACATAAAGAGAAAACAGAGTGGGGGCAAGCACACACCCCTGGCGGACGCCCCTATCTACGGGAATACGAGATGTTTTTTCCCCCTGGGTACCCCATCTAATCTGGGCAAAGTTGCTTTCATGAAACTTTATGAGCAAGGCCAACAAATAGGGAGGTATGCCCAACCTACCGAGGACATTCCACAATTGGACTCGTGGGACCAGGTCGAAGGCAGTTCGCAAGTCTATAAAGACTAAATACAAGCTGCCCCCACCCAGCACAACCACTTTCCAATATATCATTAAGAGGCGAAACGTCTGCTCGATGGTACCCATCCCTGATCTGAAACCTGCCTGGAAATCTGACAAAACCTGGTTTTCTTCGACCCACTGCAAGATCCTGCCTAGTACCACTTTGCCCGCGACCTTTAGTGTTGAGTCAAGCAGGCTAATAGGGCGATAGTTAGCTGGGTCGTCCCGACAGCCTTTTTTAAAAATAGGGACGACCTCAGCACCCCTCCAAGAGTCAGGGAGAGAACCTCCCAACACAGCCTCATTCAAAAGTGAGGCAATTAATCTACTCCACAGTGATGGATATTCCTTCAGCAGGTCGCCCGGAATTCCATCAGGTCCAGCAGCCTTATTGGATACAATACAGCTGATTTCCCTTTCAACTTCCTCAGTGCTGAAGGGGCAGGCATTAATGGAAATCTCGGCTGATAAGCTGGCAAGAAGACCCGTATTAAGATGGGGTACCCCACATTGGACAGAGTACAGTTTGGAAAAGTGGGCAAACCAGACATCACCAGGAATATTACAAGTAAACTGGAAATCAAGAGGTTTGTCCCTAGCTCTCAGCAGATCCCAGAACCCCTTGGAGTCTTTCCTGGTGCTTGCCTCCACTAGATTCCACCAAAAACTGTATTCATGGGCCTCCTTCGCCTCTGCCACAACTTCAAGTATACTGTAAGTTTACCTTCAGAGTTTTTGAACACCAAAAGTAGTAAACTTACTCAAAAAAATACTTTAAAATAAATGTTACCATACTCCTTTAGTTCAGATCACCACATAATTACCTCAGATGGTTCCACTCTAGCACCCTTGATCTAGATGTAGAGTCAGTCACTGTTCTCAACACTTTAGGCACTTTAAGGACTACATGTTCTTAGTTTACATCACGATGTCGACTTTGTCATTCATTTGATGTTATTCCCTAGGTGGGCATCTCCTTGCAGGCAAGGTAGTTATCCTCCATGTAAAGGTGCCTCTTTAATTTGGAGGGATCTATTATCTCTATGTTTATTAGCCCTGATGAATGCCTGAGACCATACATTAGGCTAGTTTAGTAGTTGATACACGTTGCCAGGAAAATAGATGTAAATGTAAATGTTGTAGACTTGTAAAGCGCACAGCTGCCCCAGCAACGGGGCGTCCCGGCGCTGTAGACCACTGGGGAACCCGTCCTGGCTATCCCTGTGAGATGGTCCCTTTCTGGGTATCTCCAAGGTGAAACCAGGCATCCCCGGCGTCTGTGGGGGCCGTTGTAGAGATGAGGCAAGCTTAATGCCCAGAGTTGCCGAGTGTGTTCTTGGTTAGAGTAGGTACCGAGGCGAGAATTATCGAGTCCGTTTTGACCCTGGTCCACGACCCTGCCGCGTCGGGAATTGAACCCTGGTCCCTTACGGGTCTGCCGCCTCTAACCAGTGAGCCACACCTCTCCACAGGTGAGAGTCACAATGGCCTAGAGAGTTTTCCTTAGCAAAAATCAAATAGATTGGAGGGTCTTAGTTCCCAGAAACAACTGCCTCAGTTCTTTTAACCATATCTAAGGTACCTAATAAGGAAAATGTTACTTACCAAGTAGACATCTGTTAGTTGTATGTAGTGCTGTAGATTCACATGCTGTGCATACTCCTGCCATCTAGTGTTCGGCTCGAATGTGTGCTAGTTGTTTTTCTTTGAAGAAGTCTTTCTAGTCACGAGGTTAGGTGATTCCTCCTCTTGCTGGTAATGCGCATGGACATCAACTCCATTGTTAGATTTTTCTCTCCCGTAAAACAGGTGAGGATGGAGTGAAATGAGAAGACGTACAAAGGGATGTCCATGTGAAAGAGGAAAGTGGAAAAGAATATTAAGATAACTGCAGTGACCACAGGTCTCCAGGGAGGAGGGTGGGCACATATGAATCTATAGCACTAAATACCACAACAGATGCTTACTGGGTGAGTAACAGTTCGAGGTATGTGAGGCTGTAAATACACATGCTGTGCATAGACTGTAAAGCAGTCCACCCAAAAGCGGTGGCTAACCTGTGGGTGTTGCAGTAGATTGAAAAAGTGTACGGAGTATTGCCTGGCCAACTTTAAATGTAAATTGATATGTAAATTGATACTTGTATAGCGCACTACTCACCCACAAGGGTCTCAAGGCGCTTGTACAAATACCGCTGTGGAACCCATCCTGGCTTTCCCTGTGAGGCGTCCACTCCTGGGCACCCCCAAGGTGGAGGCCAGGCATCCTTAGCGTTGTGGGGGCCGTTGTGGAGATTAAGCAAGCTATTGCCCAGAGTTGCAGAGTGGGACTCCATGATTGGAATAGGCACCGAGGCGAGAATTATCAGGTCCATGGAATTTTTTAGCCCAAGACCCACCAAGGCGGGGAATTGAACCCTGGTCCCGGGCTAGACCTCTGCATCAGGGTCTGCCACTCTAATCATTGAGCCACACTTCTCCACTACTTTGGCCTCTTGCGGGTAAGCACATCCACACAGTAATGTAAAGGTGTGTCGAGTGGCCCAGGTAGCTGCTTTGCATATGGCAGCTATTGGAACATTCCCCATGAAGGCCATGGAGGCTACTTTCTTGTTGAATGGAGTGAGCTTGAGGAGCGAGAGATAAGGTTCTCTGTGCTTTAGCATAGCAGGTTTAGGTGCATTTAACTATTAGACTGGCAATACCTTACTTGGAGAGGGTCTTTGCTTTGTGGGGTTTTGAGGAAGCAACAAATAGTTGCAGAGTTTAAAAAAAAAGGTTTTGTCCTGTCTATACGATGCATGAGAGCTTTTTTGAATCTAGCCTGTGAAGAGCCATTTCTGCTACCGAGTCTGGTTGAGGGAAAAATATGGAGAGTTCTATCGATTGGTTAAGGTGAAACACCACCTTACGAAAGGAGTTTATGGTTGGTGTGTAGGACAACTTTGTCCCTGTGCACTTGAAAGAAAGGTTCTTCTAGGGTTAATGCGTAGAGTTCACTGACACACCAAAGGGAAGTAATGGCAACCAGAAAAGCCACCTTCCACTAGAGGAACTGAAGGAAGCAAGAGTGGAGAAGCTCAAAAGAGGGACCCAGTAGTCTGGTGAGGACAATACTGAGGTTTCATGATGGAACTAGTGGAGTCTGGAGAGGTGTTACCCCCTTAGGCCCTACATGAAAGCTTTGATAACTGGAATTTTGAATAGGGAAAGGTGTTCTCTAGTCTGCAGATAAGCTGCCGCAGTGGCTAGATGGAGTCAAATAGTAGTGAATGCCAGTCTGCAAGTTTGTAGATGCAACAGGTAGTAGACAATGTCCTGTACTCTAGCTGTCAGCAGGTTAATATGTTTTGAATGACAGTAATTTGAGATATCTGAATTCTAAAACCTCAGGAGGCAGATCACAAGGTTGAGGGACTTGGAATTTGGGTGCTGTATTTCCACATGCTTGTATGTGAAAAGATCCGGCCTGTAAGTCCGGCCTATAAGGAGTCTCTCATGCGGAACCACCGAGAGTTCCAGAAGTGTTGTGAACCACAGCTGGTGGGCCCAAGTGGGAGCCATGACAATGAGTGTGAGGATGTCTGCCCTAACCTCTAAACCACAAATGGAAGCAGAGGGAGAGGAGAAAAAGTGTAGTCAAATATACCTGAATAGTTCATCCATAGTGCATTGCCTTTGGACTGTGGGAATAGGGAACCTGGACGTAAAGTTTGGGGCATTTTGCACATTCTACATTTGTGAATAGATCTACTTGGGCAAAACCCCATCACTGGGAGTACTGGTGGAGGACTTGTGGGTGAGTTCCTACTCCTGGACTTGTTACTGCATACTGCTGAGGAGGTCGGCAAAGTTGTTGTCCACACCCGGTATGTACTGTGCTAATAGGTAGATTTTGTAACTGTGAGTCCACCACCAGATGTGCTGGGTGAGCTCTGGAGACTGAGTCCTCTTCCGTTTTTGAAGGTAAAACATGGCTGTGGTGTTGCCCACGTGAACTGGGACACCTTTGCCCACCAGATGGGGAAGGAAAGCTTTCAATGCAAGGTGAACTGCTAGGAGTTCTAAATAATTGATGTGAAGGCCCTGGTGTTTGGGTTCTCAATGGACTTGGATGCTCAAAGCTCGCAAATGTGTTCCCCATACCGAAAGGGAGGCATCCATTGTGATGGTTTTCTGTGGAACTGGGTCGGGAAAATGCTGCCACAGGTTTTTGGTGTTCCACCACAGAAGAGAGTGACAAGTGCGGCAGCTGACCAATACTAGATCTTCTCAATGACCCTCTGCTGGAGACCATTGTTGTGCTAGGTATTGACCTGGTGGTCTGTTTGAAAGTGTGGATGGAATGTTTGAAAAGACTGTGGGGTATATTTACAAGCCACTATCGCCAACACAACGTCACTTTTCTCAATGCTGTGGTGGTGATAGAGGCTTCGCCTTATTCACAAGGCTGTGTTAAGCCACTTAATGCCTTGTGAATAAGGCCCCCTTTCATGCTATTCTTTGATCAGATTTTTAAGTTGTTTGCTCGCTCCTGTACCAATAATCTGCCTGCTTTCACTATCGGCTTGGATGGCTATTCTGATAGCAATTCTCCACTGGCTGTCTTTGATACCTTTTCTCTAGTCACAACAGTGCAAATAGAGGATCTTGTACATACCATCAAATTCGGTTCAGCGGATGACCCATGCCCTCCTTCAGTGCTTAAGTCTATCTCAAATAAAATAGCCTTTAAACTCACTGACATCTTCAATTCCATGTTTATCTCATGTATTTTTCCAGATACTTGGAAAAAGGCATCTATTCTCCCGCTCCTAAATAAACCTAATCTGGTTAACTATCGGACAATCTCCAGAATCCCCTTTCCAACCAAAATAATTGAAAAGATTTTGAACACCCAGCTGAATCAGTTCATCAAAGAAAACAACTGTCTCGATCCCACTCAATTTGGGTTCCGATCGGAGCACAGCACCGAGACTGCCCCCATTAAGGCCACTGATAATCTAAAGTTTACCCTGGATGAGGGCGGATCAGAAGCACTGATCCTATTAGATCTATCGACAGCCTTTGACATGGTGGACCATTCCATCTTGATCCACCATCTGGACGCAATAGGCATAATTAAGCTAGCCTTAAAACTACTTACATCCTTTCTCTCTGATAGGAAACACACTGTCAAAGTAGACACTTTCTCCTCCAAATTATTTTATGTTGCCCTGTGGAGTTCCACAGAGTTCATCACTCAGTCCTACCTTTAATATCTACATAGCTGAACTTGCCACTCTTGTTCAATACTTCAACTTCTGGATCACCTCCTATGAGGATAACACGTAAATCGTGCTTTCCTTCGCTAATAAATCCAATAATACTAGCCATCGATACCAGAATTGTATGAGTCTAATCAATTCTTGGACGAGCAGGCATTGCCTTAAGCTTAATTCTGAGAAGATCGAGGTGATCCTTCGTGGATACCATCCCAACTTCTGGTCAGCACCCTGTTGGCCAGCAGAAATGGGATCTCTCCCCAAGTCTCAGGGTCATATTGAATGATAAATTAAATCTAGAAAAACAAATTAATGCTGTTATTTCATCCTCCTACTACACCCTTAGAATCCTTAGGAAAATATTAGATTTCCTCCCCGTCAGCGCCAGGAAGACTGTCTAAATTGGACTTCTGCAATGGCTTATACAACGGCCTGGCGGCCCAATATGTCAACAAATTACAAGCTTTGCAGAATTCAGCCGCAAGACTACTATTAGGACTGCCCAGGTATCAGTCTCTCTCTATTGCCATAAAAAATCTTCACTGGCTAAATGAAGAATAGGATTAAATTAAAATCTCTGTGTATGACCTATAAGGCCCTTCACAACTCTGGACCACTCTTTTTGAAGAAAGCTTTCTCCTGGTACACCCCCACCAGAAATTTGAGATCATTGGGATCTTTCAAAATAAACACCGTTAGATATAAAAAATCCAAACAATGAAATCTCCTCCATTTGCGCATCAGAGCAGCTTCCTCCCTCCTACAATTCAGGAAGGCCTTAAAGACCTTGCTTTTTCATCAGTAGCTTCTCCCTCTGCACTTGCTCTGCACTCTGACTAACGCCAACTCCTCCCCCCAGTATAGATTGTGTTTTACACATTTTGTTTAACATAACATATATTTAGCGTGAAAGGGGCTGGCAATGGGTGTTTTGGTGGGCATTCCACCACAACACCCATTGATTTTGATGCTGCCCTCTGTGGCGTAGATATGGGGCAGAGCGAACATTAATACCAGGGGAAACCAGTCTTCAGGCTGCAATAAAAAGGCCAAGATAACACTTGTGATAATGTTCCTGCTAGAGAGAGAGAGATCAGAGTTTTGTCTAGTGGCAGTTTTCACTTGCTATAAAGTAGCACAGAGGGTTAATATGCCCTCTCCTCCGTGCAGATCCCATTACATGGCAGAGACTTCCTCATCCAGAAAAACTGGATTTGGACTTCTAAACTAGGGATATTCAATAAGGAACGCGATGGGGAGAACTTTTCAATAATCAGATGCGCCTATCCATGGGTAAGATTTTAGGGTGTGGGGTTCACTTTGGGCTCACACCTGTCCAGAAGCTACTCAGACTCTGAAAGCAAATCTCTCAGCAAAAGCCTTGAGTCCCTCCATTGGATACAGAAGGCAAACCAGTGCCGGCTTTGTGGCAGTGCGACTGGTGCAGCTGACCTCAGGGAGGGGTGTGCTGACCTCAGGGAGGGGGGGGCTGTGTTTAGCAATAACGTATGATTTAAAAACACTTGCTGCAGAGTAAGCCTGGGTGGTGCGCGGAGAGTTTTACTCTGTGGAAATCCGTGGAGTTACCTAAAAACTCTGTGAGATTCCGCGGAGTTCCGTGAGCGGCAGAGTTGAGTTGAGTACCAGAGGAAGTGATTACTGTAGCAGTGTTTGCATTACTGAGTGAGTAATGCAGTAAACATGATTAAACATGAGTGAGTAACCACTGCAAAAATGTGGATAGCTGAGTGGATTACTGCTTTTGCCACAGAGATCCTTTTGTTACCTCAGTTCATAAGGCACATCCCTAATATAGAACAGTGACTGTTATGAACTGTAACCAAAGAGCTGCATGCAAACTGCATAAAATAGTATAGGATGTAGCAGGCTTGTGTTGCTTATGTGACGGCAGAGTCATTGTTTAGATGAAATGGCACTTTCTTTCACAAGTTCTGTGACAGATAATGAGGTGCTGAATGTGGACCAAAGGCAGACAAGCCAACTTAACGTACACAAAACGGAGTTTGACTTTGGGATTTTACGGCATCCTAGGCCTGTACATCTGAGCATGACATAACTGAATACGTATGGATTACTTCATTTTGGGGCTTTAGGTTTGTGTACGTAAACTAGCTCAAACTGAGGAATATCTTTGCTCTTAAAAGAAAGAAATGTACAACTTCATGTCCATGACAATGAAACGAATACAATCAGCACAAAATTGAAGATATTTTTAACAGCATAAAATGCTGCATTAGGCTATGCATAAATACCTTTCCTTCAAACCTTGCATGTTTCAAACAGTCTTTGGAAAAAACATTGTATTGTTAAAAGACATATTAGTGCCTCCATTAGGAAGTGATTTGCATTGATAGTTAAGTAGACCAGGCATGATATTGAAATGTGACAAATGCAAAAATAACGTGACTTGGTGGAAATCGAAGAGCAAAAAAGAACTAGTCTGATAATAGCTTTCTCTTCAGAGAGATTCATGGCGCAGTCTTTTCACTCAACACTGGTTTCTGTCCATTTCCTTGTCGGATTGTGGGACAAGAACTTGCATTTGTCGATTGAAGATGTTTCCACGGTAGTGGGATCACAGGCTACATATGAGTGATCACTGAGGTGAATTGGCACCAGAGGCATGGTGCTGGCTGCTTGTAAAGATGAAGATGATAGACAGGAGCACTGGAACATATTTCATGGTTTCAGAGCTTTTAAAAATGTTCAGAGTGCCGTAATCGGAGGCTTGAGGAATGGCAGTGGGGCAAGCCAATCGCCTGGAAGCTCTTCAACGGGTGAAGCCAGTCCATCGTCCTGGGCATTTAGCAGCATAGGCACTAGCATTGTGTAAATAAGAGCCTTTCCTCAGCTTTCCTGAAATGTAACTTTATTTCTCTCAGCATCCCCAGCAGGAAGCCAGGCATCCAGCAGCCTTCAGGACTTTTCCATAACTGCCTTTCTCAACATTGCCACAAGAGAATTCCTACTCATTAAGCAACAATCACCCTGACATATCCACACATTGCTTGACAATACATCTGGTATTACTGCAGTGCCACTGGGGGCTGCTCCAAACTATATCAGTCGTGCATTTTATAGTCCAAAAAACTAGTCTCACTTGTAGAGAACAAATTGCGGGAAAGGACAAAATCCAGGTCTAACTTAGTTAAGGAATCCAGGTATGTCCCAAAGAGTGCACTACGGTTCCTCAGCACTTTTTCTCAGCTAGAAACGTGTACTGCATGTTGTCAAGGAGCTTGATTCTCTTGTTTGATCAGGAGGAAGATGACAACATCAGCAGATTCTTAGAAGGATGGGGGGATTCCTCCAAAAAGACTTGAGAACAAAGAATGAAAATAGAGGGAATTAGTCCAAATACAGCTTTGAATACAGTCATCAAACCATATCCGATGTGCCTAAAAAAGTGTCCGATACCATTTGTACAAGACATGCTGAATATTTTTTATACACAGTAAGTCAAATGAGTATGGTATTCGGTTTGTAACAGACTCTATATTTCTGAAGCAGTTCTGGCTGTTTGTAAGTTGTAGTAAAACTGCAAAATGTTTACTCATTTTGACAAAATGCCTGTTCTTTGTATCATATCTGGGTCAATGGATATTTTTGATTACAAGTTGAGATGGGGTGGGGGATGTGAAAGGCATGCCGGTATCTCCAAAGCACTTATTTGTACACTCGTACTGAATAAGGTCAGAATGCGATGTATATCGCCACTACATGACATACAAAACAAGATCATCACAAAAAATGTGATAGCGATATGAGATAACAGTGAGAAGAGTACGGATGACAATTTTTATGGTTCCAGTTCACGCTGTACTACCAATATGCGTACAGTCACATACTCATGCATTGCTCCACACCCTCATCCACGAGTGAACTGAAACTCCTCTTCGTGAATTCCCATCTGGCTGGCAGGAGTTGCTGATCCCAATGATCAGAGATGTCCTAGTTGTGGACATGCAAAAGAAACAGTGCCCCACTTATTTTTTTCTTGCCCAGTTTATAATAGGCCTAGGTCGAAATGTCTGGTTCCCATTTGCAGGAGTTTGGGTAGAAGTCAGGCCCCTGCTCAAGAAGCCCACAGCGGACCCAACAGACCTCAAGAACTACCGGCCCATCTCGCTCCTTCCCTTCGCAGCCAAAGTTGCAGAGAAAACGGTCAACAAGGAACTGACACGATTCATCGAAGAGAACACCATCCTCGACCCATCCCAATCCGGATTCCGAAGCAACCACAGCACAGAAACAGCCCTACTCGCCGCCACAGACGACAGCCGCACCCTCCTGGACCAAGGCCATTCCGCAGCCGTCATCCAACTCGACCTGTCAGGGCCAGTTGCCTTCAACAACAGCCCTGCACTGGATCCGATCATTCCTTACTGGAAGAAGCCAGAGAATCAGACTACCACCCTTCCTCTCGGATCCCACGAAAATCACCTGCGCAGTCCCACAGGGATCATCACTGAGCCTGACCCTCTTCAACATCCTCATGGCACCCCTCACAGCTATCATCCAACAACACGGCCTCAACATCGTATCTTACGCCGACGACACCCAGCTCATCCTCTCCCTCACCCGAGACCCCAACACTGCCAAACCCAACTTCCAGAAAGGAATGCAAGACATCACAGTCTGGATGCCCAAAAGCTGCCTGAAACTCAACCTTGAGAAGACAGAAGTCCTCGTCCTTGGAACCACCCCTTCAACATGGGACAATACCTGGTGGCCGACCGCCCTCGGAAGCCCACCTACCCCCTCAAACCACACCAAGAACCTGGGCATCATACTCGACTCATCACTCACCATGAACGCCATCACATTCAGCTGCTTCAACACCCTTCGCATACTTCGCAAGACCTTCAAATGGATCCCCCGATAGTCAAGGAAGTCAGTCACCCACACACTCATCACCAGCAGACTGGACTATAGAAACGCCGGCATCAACAAGCCCCTACTCCGCAAACTCCATACTATACAGAACACTGACGCCAGACTCGTCCTCTACATCCCCTGGCATGAACACAACAGCCAACACCTACGAAGACTCCACTGGCTCCCTGTGGAGAAAAGAGTCACCTTCAAAATCCTCACTCACGCCTACAAATGCCTACACAACAACGGCCCCAAATACCTCAACGACAGAATTAACTTCCACGTACTCAAAACAAACCTCCGCTCTTAGAACCCTGCACTGGCCGAAACCCCGTGCATCCACAGAGCTAGAGCATGCGGAAGATCGTTCTCTCACATTGCAGCCAAGACTTGGGACAAGCTACCGGCAGACATCAGGCGCGCCCCCTTCCTGCACACCTTCAGGAAGACTCACAAGACCTGGCTCTTCGGCTAAACAGACCTGCGGAACCCCACCCCCTCTCCCTCCCTCAGCACCTTGAGACTCTTACGGGTGAGTAGCGCACTTACAATTCCCATGATTGATTGGGTACCAGAAATCATGAGGAGGCTTTTAGAATCTTTCAAACTAACCCTGCACCTCCTTTGGTCTTCGTGATATCAAGATTTCGAATGATTTTATGGTTTTTAAGAAGCCACATTACCTCGGTGCAAAATGAACCAGCTAGAAATGAATGATTACACTATTGGAGATCATACTACACAGATTACAATATGACCACCATTTAGTGCTAACTATTTATGGCCACTATAGTATTACCTTGTGATCCATAATTATCTAATTTTATAAATTCGTTTTTATGAAATGGTTTTAACCTGACAGGTTTAATGATTGGTTTTAAAGTTCGATAAATTGTAATTTTTTATGTTTTTTTCTTTTAAATTGATGTATCTCTTTTATGGCATTATAAAAACTGAAATAAAGAGGTTTTATTATTGATTGGCTATTGATAGAATGGGATGCCTTCAAGTTAGTCCTTAGAGGTATATGCATTACTAATACATACAGGACTAGAAAAGTATTAAAGAGATAACTAATGTGACATGGAAATAATATGAGAGCACTGGAAGTACAACTAGCACAGGGAGTGAGTGATCTTGACAAATTAAGAGCCACGAAAAAACAATACTATCAAACAAATACTATAAAACGCTCTACAAAACGTTGTATAAATTCTGATTTTATTATCCTTGGGGATTTTAATTTCTATTTGGAGGACGCAGGGAACAAAGATACAGCAGAGCTATTGGATAGTTTTGGTTCCTTTGGTCTCTCACAATTGGTGCAATCCCCCACACATACGGCTGGGCACACACTAGATGGTGTGTTCTCCTCAGTCCCGGGTCTTATGATCGAGGATATACTTCCTTCAATTTGGTCAGACCACTCCCTAATTAAATTCACGCTTCCCATGCCCAGTGAACCCAAGGAGGTTGCCAGTAAACACTCTGCCTCTGCTGGGCCAGCATGGAACAAAGCAGACTTACCATCCTTTAATGCTCTGCTAGAATCCTCCTATCCTTCCATACAGGACCAGGTAGACCCGGCTGTGGACAGCTACACTAAATGGTTACAGGATGCAGCGAATGCTTCAGTTCCCCGAAGAACGCTCTTAGCCAATAGATCTACACCTTCTGCCCCCTGGTTCACCGACTGTCTTCGTCTTGAAAAACAGCACTGTCGTCGCTTAGAAAGACGATGGCGGTTAAACTATGATGAGCCACAGAAATTAGCATATAAGACTGTATTATCCAACTACAAAAAACTCCTCATATCCGAAAAAAAAAGATATTTTACCTCCCAGATCGAGTCTGCTGCTAACTCCTCTAAAGAATTGTTTGCAGTGATCAATAAGCTCTCGACACCTATCAATTCAGGCAGGAGAATCAATCAGGAATTCTGCAACAAGGTGGCCGAGGTTTTTAAATCTAAGGTTTTAGATATTTTTAATGCTTTTAAGGAAGTTACTGATCCCAGCCCAGTTTTATGCCTAAATAGCCCAAGCACCAACAAGCACCCACCATTTGTGTTCTCCGCAATTTCGATAGATATAGTGAGAGACCTTGTCCTTCAAGCCAAGTCCGGCTCACCATTAGACCCCTGCCCTCCAAGGGTCTATCAAGAATTGGTACATTCAGTGAGTCCTCCACTCACCGATATCTACAATCTTATGTTCTCCTCTGGTGCTTTTCCGACTAGCTGGAAGCAGACTTCCATTTTACCTTTATTAAAAAAAACCACTCTGGATGCGACTAACCCCTCCAATTATCGGCCCATTGCCAGACTGCCGCTGCCAGCAAAGATAGTGGACAAAATAATGAATAACCAATTGTCCCTATTTATCAATGACAATGGCCTCTTGGATCACACCCAATTTGGCTTCCGTAAGGATCATAGCACAGAATTGGCATTGATTAAAGCCTCCGAGGAGATCAGGGCAGTTATGGATGGCGGAGGTGCAGCAGCTCTGGTGCTCCTCGACCTCTCTGCGGCATTTGATACGGTGGATCACCGCCTTCTGCAGAGATGTTTGGAGAAGCTAGGATTGGGAGATTCAGCACGAGCACTTATAGCCTCCTTTCTAGCCGATCGAACCTCCACCGTATCCATGGACGGTTTTAATTCAGATTGTTACTCACTTCCCTGCGGTGTCCCACAAGGGAGCTCTCTAAGCCCCACACTATTCAACATATATGTCTCTGAGCTAGCACCCCTTATTCGGGACTTTGGTTTCAGTCTGACCACCTATGCCGACGACACTCAGATTGTGGTGGCTGCTTCCAAATCCCAACAGTCTCCGGCTCCGCAGTTTCGGAGTTGCATGAGCGCAATTAATAAGTGGATGACAGCACATTACCTGAGACTTAATTCCAGCAAAACAGAAGTCCTAATTTTCGGCAGCATTCAGCCCCCTTGGAATGAGCTGTGGTGGCCCGCCGAGTTGGGCTCCCCGCCCAACCCGGTGGCTAAGGCAAAGAACCTGGGCATGCTTATGGACACCAAACTCACTTTCCATCAACACACAAATGCGGTAGTATCGGCATCACACTTTCTTATCAAAAAAATCAGGAAAATCTTTCCTTACATCCCCAATCATACCAAGAGAACAGTAGTCTCCTGCCTTATCTCTTCTAGGCTTGACTACTGCAACGGTCTTTTCCTGAACGCCCAGAAGCAACATCTGCACAAACTACAGATGATCCAGAATTCTGCAGCTCGCCTCATACTGGATATTCCTAGACATCACTCTGTTTCCAATGAAATCCGTCATCTTCACTGGCTTCCAATACCTCAGCGTATTGATTTTAAAGCCCTGTGTATTGTCTTTAAGGCTTTGCATGGTATCGGTCCATCATTCTTGCAGGATCATTTTTCCTGGTATTGTCCCACCAGACAGTTGCGATCCACTGGAGCTCGATTACTTGCTGTTCCCAGAATTTTCAAAGCCCACTGGGGTGGACGCAGCTTCTTTTATGGAGCGTCTAAATTGTGGAACACTCTTCCCTTCTACCTCAGAAATGCTAGCTCCCTAACGATTTTCAGGAAACAATTGAAAACTTGGCTTTTCCAGCATTAGGGGCAAAGTAGTCTTGCATCTCGGTTATGTTTAGCGCCAAGACACCCCCGGGTATACGTGCGCTCTATAAATTTCTGTAACATAACATAACATAACAAAATGTGCATGACTAAACCAAATAATGGGTGTAAACATGAATGGCTGTAGGAATGGATGTTGAATTGCGAGATTCGACATGCACCTATCGCTAAACTTTGTGATGGCACGGGACGAGAAAGACACACGCTACAAAATATCCATCAAGCCTTTCATGCGTATCCTGTGCAGCTATACAGGGATGATACAAAGGAGAACAGTTCTGAAAACATTTGGGGGCATATTAACAAGGGCTTTATCTCCGCTTTTTTGGCTTTAAAAGCCAAAGAAGCGGAGATAAAAATATTGCCTTATCAACAACAGGGTGCTAACATGCAAAATCGCATGTGAGCACCCTTTTTCACTACCTTCCCTTTGCATCTCTAATGAGATGCAAAGTGGGCGTTTCAGGGCAAAATAATAGGAGAAATGTCGCTAAGCGACATTTCTCCTATTATCAAGCTAACGCTAACCCTGTTAGAGACAAAAAAAGCAGCGCTAACCACGGTTAACGCTGTTTTTTTACGTCTGCTAATTTTCAGACTTAGCTATGTAATCCAATGGGAGGTGGCTAAGTCCACCATGGGCTCTCAACAAGGATATCCCTATCCTTGTAGTTTTATCGCTGTGATACAGATCAGGGTATCAGAAATATGCCCACTACCACGGATAGAGTAATTTCACAGTTACACGCACATACATTCATCATACGCTAGGGCCCATTTCACTAACATACGCTCAAATACTCTACCAGCAGCAAACCTGTGGGAAGAAAACTCCTAAAGCACCCTGCATCTATATCTAGGCGATAGGACCAGTTTAGTGGCTGTCTAACATAATATAAACAATCTATAAACAATAATCAAAAAGTGTTCAATAAATGACAAGGAAAGAAATAATCAACACCATGTTTTAAAGTTATATTGCTTTATCTAAAATTAGTCAAAGAAAACCCAGAATAAATCATTTCTCATAGTTACCTATTCTAACTAATGTCAGAACGGGTCAGGACCAGTCTCTCAGAAAAGTCTTTCAGGATAAGGTCCTCAGCATCAGTCCTCAGCAACGCAAGTTCACGCAGCAAGGCGACGGGAAGAGAGTGTGGGGAGAGCCCTCCCTAAGCTAACATTTTATAATGGAAAATACAATGAAAACACACATAAATTCGACAAGTAAAACTGTATCACTGAGCAGAACGAGAAGGAAGGGATGTAACTTTGCAACATCTTGAAATCTCCGCTCAGGAAAAGTCACAATACGCAAATCACGGAACAGGAACCAAGAATTAGAAACTATTAAAGTATCCATCTCGTTCATTTCCCTCGGCAAACTGGCTTCAGCACAGTGTTCTTTCAGAGGCTCTTTGTTTACCAAGGACAAATCATTTCTTTTTGGAGATCCTCCAAACTTGCTGATGTCCTCACGGAAATTTCCATACAAGGACTACGGTCAGTTGTCTTTAACCGAATTCCAGCAGGGGTCTCCCTTGTCACATCACAGATTTCGCCTGCACCACAGCTCAGCCAGGCTTCAAATCATTCTCAGTCATTTCACAAAGGCCTCCATAAGCCACAATAGACCATCTTTAATTAAAAAGACAAAATAAAGATTACTACATCATAATGATTAAACAGTGTTAACCCCACTAACACCCTTATGTGTATGCATTTATCTAGCTTTGCGACATATAGAGCATTAATTCAGACAGCGTTTTGTGCTCAAAATAAATAACACACAGCAACGTTTAAACATGAAAACTTGCACGTTATTGTAAATACAAAAACAGCACACGCATGCTAACCCTCATGTAACCTTCTCTTATATTAGGACAAACAGGTTGATTAATAGAACGCACTTGCACAAGACAAATAATTAGTTGTTAATTATTAATAATTAATAAAACGCATAGACATGCCAGAGCTTCAAAAGCCCCAGAATTTTCTAACAGAAAACTCTGCTCCAGCAATCCCCCTTTGGTGATTTTATCACCAAATAAACCCAAAAAAAAAAAATTAGTGAAAAATTTAGTCCCATTTTAGGAGAAATCAGAAATGTCTTTTCCCCTTACACAACATTAAACACCAGTCACTCTTTCATCATCTCTCTTAGTTTCTAAATAAACACTCTCCCTCAATTCTTCTAATTTAATCTCTTCTGGTTCTCTTTTCGAATTTTTCGAATTCTTATTTTTTTTTTCAATTTCTCTTTCCCTCTCCTGTTTTTATAACACACACACACTAATCTCAGTATCAGCACAGCAACAATTATACAAGACAAAGGAAACAATATTCTACCTACGATAGTACTACCTATTTTTGCAATAAAATCCTTCTATCATCTTATTAGCTAGTTTAGTCCATAAACTCCCAGTTTCAAGTGGTACTAAATCCTCATGCAAATCAGTAATATTTTTAATATAGACCTTCAGGTCTTTACTTTCATCAGGAATGTAAGTGCAACAATGTTGAACTTTCAAAATTCCACAAACTCCACCCTCCTTGGCCAAAAGAATATCAAGGGCAAGTCGATTTTGCATAGACATGGCACGTACGGCACTTAACTCCGTATTTACCAAAAGAAATCCTCCTGCGGTATTTGTCGATAAACGATCAACCACTGTGGACAATTTCCGAATTCCATAAGCATTTAAAGAAATTCCCACTGCTGGAATCAAAACCCCAAAAATGTCACCCACTATTTCAGACCAAGTTTCTCTCTTAAAACGTTTTAATAGGTTAATATCTTCTACATCACTTATTTTATCTGTATGAAAAATCTTAGGAAAAACCAAACCCACATAACATGTGCCATACCAATGGTCAGGCAACTTGTAATAAGCCTTGTTCCCACACACATAGTACACTCCTGGAAAAATAGTATCTTCTCCACCTCTAAAACCCCAACCAGTCGCAACGAAGTATGTATCATGGCACTCACTAGTTCCCACAAAATATGTATCATATTGGGATTTCCTTCTGGTAATGCATAGTTTACCCTTCTGCGGTGCATCTAGAGCTAAAGTTGGACTAACCCCATTCCTCAATTCTTTTCCCATTTCAATGTCCCAAATTGTCTCACTTACTTCATATTTCCCTGCTTTCTCATGCATGTTCACTCTCCTTTCCTCTACCATATCCAGGAAAGCTTTCTCCTCTTCTTTCAAACTGCAAGTTAAATTTTTCTTAAAAATGTAATCTAATGTTAGTCCTTTTTCTTCAATAAAAATCTCACCAAAAGTGTTAGCTTCTTTAGCTGGATTCAGCTCTTTGTTCATTGGCAAGTGCCCAAAAATACTATCTCTGTTAGACATCTTATAATCTATTTTACCTAACAAATAAAAAACACTACTTAAAATACTACAAGAAATACCATATGTAGCTGGTAAATGGTGATAAGTAACACCCTCTGAAACGGATGCAGGTAACTGCATGCAAACATAGCAATCCCTCACTTCCATTGTCTTCACATATTCATATAACAGTTTAGAAAAAACATTACTAGAAAAATTGTTAATTGACCTATCTTTGTGTATGTAACTACTACTTCTAATTGGGACTACTTTTTGTGAATTCTTCTCCATATTAGTCATGTTTTCTGTGTCCATCCCAAATTCAACCTTAAAAGTAACTAATAAAACTAAAACACCCCATAGAAGCATTAATATTCCAGTACAACAGCAGCACATTTTGCACCACCTTTTAAAGAAGGCACATCTATTTTGATTATTCTCTATGTTAGCCATTCTGCTTTAACTTCTACTACTCCACTACTGTAATTAGAACTTTTCAAATCTCCAACGTTTATTCCAAATTCTTCAGCTTCTTCAAAGAACTTTCTATTCACTCAGTCCAAGTGAATTCTTCTTTTACTCAGTTTGGATACTCATCATTTTTCACTCCAATTTCTTCAACATCAAATTGTATCAGATCTTCAACATTCAAATCCTCAGTATCTGACTCTTCTCCAATGTCAGTCAAGAGTACTTTCAGGATTTCACCAGTATCTTCCTCAACCACTTCTCTCAAGACCACTTCCGGATTATCTTTAGTCACTGTTTCTTCTTTTCCTTCTTCAGACAGTGTCACATAAGACCATTCCGGTGATCTGTACTTTTGGTTGGGTTTTTTAACTCTTTTTATTTCTACTGGTTCTTTTGTCTTCTTTGATTCTTCATCTTCAGCTTTTGAAGTTTGACTGGATACCTCATTCACTTGTTCAGCTTCCGATGTATTTGCTCTTATTATCCTATATCTCAGTCTTTTCACTCTGTTGTTAGGCCAACGATCTCCTTTCACAACCTTTTTCGGCTTCACTTCTTTAACACTCCTTTCTCCAATCGAAGTTCTCTTTCTCAGAACTCGACCTTCTGTTTGTTCATTCTCATCATCCAATTCTGTTTCAATTGCCTCTTGCTTTCGTTTCTTAGCAGTTTTCTTTTCTTTCACAGATTCTTTCACCACTATTTGAGACTTCCCTATTCCTGTCCCTCCTCGGGTCTCCGACACGCAATCTTCTTGCGGTCTACTTGTCCCTTCACCTAGCTCCTCATCAATGTTCCCTACACCTCCTCGGGGGTCTTCCGCAATCTGTCCCTCTCTATCTTTTTCTGACCCTGTTTCTTCAAGAATAATCTCAAGTGGCTCTTCAATCTCCTCCTCTTCTGATTCAGGAGTAGTCTCTATGTGTTTTCTCTTTTCTTTTCTTTTTCCTCCACTGCTACTTGAAACTTCAGGCTCTTTCACAGAATCAGAATCTGATCTTTCCTCTGATACTCGCAGTGAATCTCTTGAAGCTCTCTCTGCTTCTCTTCTCACTGATTCCGTATCTTCAGGTTCTTCACCATCACTGGAATCTGACTCTTCATAATACTCTTCACCAGTTCCCTCTCTCGGGCTTGGAATTCTCAGAGTATGACTTGCATGTACCCAGTGTCTCACTCCAGCACATTTTACTGCAGTCGTTGTAGTCAGAATAACTTGTCTCGGCCTTCCCCACCTTGGAATCAAGCAATTTCTTCTTCTGTGCACCTTAATCCTCACCCAGTCTCCTGGACTCAGATCATGGGCTTGCTTCTTCTCAAGTGTGGTAGCTTCTTCTCCAACCTGGTGAAACACAGAATGAACTGCGTCAGCCAGGCCTTTACAGTAATCCAAAATCATATCATCAGTTATTGTCATCAATTTATTCACAGGTACGAATGCATGGCGCATTGCACGTCCCATAATGATTTCATGCGGACTCAAACCTGTAGTTCTATCTGGAGTAGATCTCATAGTCATCAAGACTAGAGGCAGAACATCTGGCCATTTCATGCCAGTGGCTAAGCACATTTTTCCAATTCTGTTTTTGATTGTACCATTAATCTGCTCAACCACACCAGAAGCCTCTGGTCGGTATGCACAATGTAGCTTCTGCTGTATTTTTAATGCTTCACAAATCAAGCCAATGAGTTCATTTTGAAAATGTCTACCTCTGTCAGATTCAACTGTAACTGGAAACCCAAACCTAGGAATCAACTCCCTCAACAGTAATTTTGCCACTGTTAATCCATCATTCCTCCTTGTCGGATAAGCTTCCACCCACCTTGAAAACAAACAGACTACCACTAGGACATACCTCAGTCTGTTCACTTGGGGCATTTCAATGAAATCAATTTGCATTCTTGTGAAAGGACCTCCTTCTCTGCCAATTGTCCCTAAACTCACCACTGTCTTTTTCCCAGTGTTAAACTGCTGACAAATCAAACACCTTTGACAGATGCTCTCAGCAATTGCCCTAAACTTTGCATTGTACCAGGTCTGTTTAAAGGACCTAATCATCGCGTCCCTCCCCAGATGTCCCTGGCCATGATACATCCTTGCCATTGACGACAAAATTGAGTTTGGCATCACTGGTCTGCCATCTCTGTAGACCCAAACATGGTCTGTTTCTCTTGGAGCACATCCTGCCTTAACCCAATCTTGTTTCTCTTCTTCTCCTGCCTCATCTTGTAACTGTTTCACTTCATCCCACGTTTCTAGAACATTAGTAAACATCACAGAAGGGAAAGACATTTCTTTCTTTTCTCTCTCCCTGTTAATTGATTGATTTAGTTTCGCACAATACTGCGCCACATCGTTAGCATACCTATTGCCAACAGTGATAAAATCCTCTCCTGAAACATGTGCTGCACATTTTACAACTGCTAACTCCTTAGGCAGCTGTATCGCCTCAAGCAATTTTCCAATCAGCTCAGCATTCTTTATCGGAGTTCCACCCGATGTCAAGAAACCTCTTTGTAGCCACAGTTGGCCAAAATCATGCACCACTCCAAACCCATACTGACTATCAGTCAACACAGTTGTTCTCAAATCTTTCCCAATCTCACAAGCTCTTGTCAATGCCACTAATTCAGCAACTTGCGCAGATTTTACTCCTTTCAATGGTGATGCTTCCATAACCTCTGAAACTTTGCACACTGCATATGCTGCACATAGCACACCATTATCATTTCTCAGGCATGATCCATCCACAAACAACACATGATCATTCTCCGGCAAGGGAACATCCTTGATATCTGGTCTTGGTTTCGTACAGTACTCAAGCACATCCAAACAATCATGATCATCTTCCATTTTTATACCCACATTCTCAATATCCGGCAAAAGTGTCGCTGGATTCACATTCGTACATCTCTCAAGAGTCACATTTGATGCTCCCAAAATCACTTTCTCATACTTAGTCAACCGACTATTTGACATATGCTGAGTTCTGCTTCTTGTCAAAAGAATCGCCACATTGTGAGGTACGAATACCCTTACAGGATACCCCATTATTATTCCCTCACTCTGTTCCAGGCTTCTGCATGTTGCAGCCACAGATTTTAGACAACCTGGTAAACCCACAGCTACAGGGTCAAGTGTCGATGAGAAGTACGCAATAGGCCTTCTCAATTGCCCATGTTTCTGGATTAACACTGAAAGTGCACATCCATTTCTCTCACTGCAGTACAGTTCGAATTCCTTTTCATAGTCTGGCATACCCAGAGCTGGAGCTTCACACATTTTTGTTTTGAGCTCTTCAAATGCTGCCAATTGTTCTGCATCTAGATCCAATGGATCTGTCATGTCACTTTTTGTCAATTTAATCAATGGCTTTGCTATCAGGGAAAAATTAATTATCCACTGACGACAATATCCCACCATACCCAGGAACATTCTCACTTCTCTCTGAGTTTTTGGAGCTTTCATTTCTCTGATTATTTTGATCCTGTCAGTAGTCACTTTTCTCAGACCTTTCTCAATATTATGTCCAAGATAATGCACCTCTTTCTTGCAAAACTGCAATTTGGCTGGGGATACCTTTAACCCTCCATCTGCCAGATGATTCAGTAAAGCTATGGTATCCACTTCACAAGCTTCACGTGTCTTTGATGCCACAAGTAGGTCATCAATGTATTGCACTAGCACTGAGCTTTCAGGCATGATCAGACTTTCCAACGATCTTTTCAATAACTGATTGAATATCGAAGGACTCTCCGTATACCCCTGTGGGATACGACACCATGCTAAAATGCGCTGGCCAAACCTAAATGCAAAAATTGGCTGGCTGTCATGATGCAATGGAATTGAAAAGAATGCATGACACAAATCAATCACTGTGTACCACTCAGCATCATGTGGAATTTGATACAGAATCACTGATGGATTTGGCACGATGGGACAACATGCCACCACAATCTGATTAACCTTTCTCAGGTCCTGCACGATCCTGAACTTGCCATTAGGCTTTTTCAGTCCCATTATCGGTGAATTACACGGACTACTCAATAGTTCTCTCAGGACTCCTTGCTGAATCATTTTCTCAATTATAGGAGTTATCCCTTCAATTATCTCTGGTGTCATTTTGTACTGAGGAATGTTAGGATATGCAATTCCCTCTTTCACTGCAATTTTCACTGGATCTACATTATTCATCAATCCCACATCCTCTCCTGTAAAATCCCAAACTGCTCTTTTCACTGTGTCTCTCAGCACTTGAGGCAGATCCTCCGGATTGAACACTGGAAATGCACCAATTAATTCACTTTCTCTATTTTCTAAAGTCATCCGGTAGAAAACATCATCATCTGGTGTTTCAAAAGCTATTCCATCTGGTGTACAGAAAATTGTGCAGTTCATCTTGCATAATAGGTCCCTACCTAACAGGTTCACTGGACTCGTGTCACAGACAATAAATCTGTGCATGTCTGAAAATTTCCCTATCTGTACTTTCACTGGTTCAGTAAGACGTGTTCTGATTTGTGTATTGGCTACACCAACTACTTGGATTGCTTCATCCGAGAGAGGAAGATTTCTAACATCTGTTGACCTGACAGTTGATCTTGTCGCACCTGTGTCTACTAAAAAAGTAACACTCTCTTCATTTATTTTCCCATCCACAAATGGTCCTGCCTGGTCTATTTCTAGAGTTGCACCAAGTATGCACTCTTCTTCCTCTCCTCGGCACCGTCAATAATCACCTTCAGACTCACTCCCTTCACTCTTTAACAAGTACTGTTGTACCTTGTTAGTACGTCTTGGTTTGTTTACCTGCTCATCATTGAAGAATCCCGAATCCTGACTGTACTTTTGTACCCCTCTATTCTGCGGTAAAGGTGGTTTTGGCTCTTGACTCTGCTGCTGTCTCACAACTTTCTGCTGTTGTTGCTGTTGCTGCTGGTTATTCCCTTCATTCTGCACCTGTTGATTTAAGGATTTACCCTCATTTAATGGTGGATTAGGACATTCAGACCTCCAATGTCCCAGTTGGCCACAGTTGTGACACGGGAACTTTTTCTTTGCTTCCTCAAGACTTCCCCTTCCTTTTCCTGCAAATCTCGGTCTATTCCCTGTATTATTTCCTGGATTATTTGCCTGTTCCACTAACTGTGCTTCCTGTCTTTCTGCAACTTTCACCTGTGCCCACATTGCTTTTTCTTTCAGCTTTCTTTGTTTTGCTTCAATTTCATCACTGAAATATTTTGCATGTCTCAGAATCTCATCTACTTTCTTACTCTGCCAATCCACTGTGTGTTCACGAATTCTCTCACCAATTTCAGGTCTCAAGCCATATACAAATCTGTATACAAAATGACTCAAATCCTTGTCACCCAGGTGTTCATCTCCACTGAATTGTTTAAAAGCCAGTATCAGCCTTTCATAAAAAGCATGAACTGATTCTTTCGCTTCCTGTTGTGTTCGATCTATCTTAACCCAGTCTGTCTCTTTTGGAGGAACTTTACTCTTCAGGTATACCATCACCTGATCGTACTTCCTCATCACCTCTGGATCTGGTGCCCCTGTTCTCGGATCTCTTGGATATTCCTCACTAGGCCAACTCACAACTATTTTACACTCTGTCCACAAATCTGCTGGAACAATTATATCAAACAGACTATTCAGGTCAACCCACAGCACTTTTGACAATTTCACAAACCTGTCTACCTGCCTATACCACTCGACGGGCTTTTCTCTCAATCGAGGGAAATCATTCGTAAATGATAAAATATCCTGTCTGGTCCATGGAACATGTACATATCCTCCTCCAGGTATTTCTCTCATGGGAAACTGCTCCACTGGTTTCTCTTTTTCTCTCACTGGAAATGCTGAGTAAGTTGTTCTATCTTCAGATTCATCTCTCTTCTTATACCACCTATCCTTCCACTTTTCTACATCACCCCATCTTCGCAATAATGCCACCATTTCTTTAATCTGTCCTGTTCTACCAGAAGTATTCAAATTCTCTATGTCCTTCTCTGTGAAATCTATTCTGTACGTTTTCTGCAAAGCCTTTACTTTATCAATGTCAACTCCTTGCTCATTTGCTATCGCTCTCAATCTATCATGTGTATTTCTCGCTCTCCATGTTATGCTTTTGCACATGAACAATAATTCACCATCATGATGACTTTTCAGGATTTCTGTCGGAACTGTTCCTGTCACAAGCTCTTCTAATTCTATACGTAATTTAACCACATCAACAACTTGTGCATCCTTATCCTTTTTCTGAAGAACCTTCATCCAGTCATTTAAGTCGTCAACTGTTATTTCTGCTGTTTTTCTCACTGGAACCCCTTTTCTCTGTGGTTCTAAAATTGGCATTCCTGAACAACTAGGTTCACTATCCATTAGTTCACTACATGTGTTATGTCTGGTTTGTCCCAAGTCACTACCTGTGTCATGTCTTGTTTGTCTTAGGTCATTTCTCCCTGTTCTTTTATCCGAGTCTCCTGAAGGACCAGCTGAATTTGTCAAATCATTTGCAATATATGGAACTACCAGCCCATTTTCTCCTGCTCTCTGTCTGTCAAACATAGGAATTACCGGACCTATAGTTACAGGCACCGTAACAGCTTCCAGATTCATCGTTAACTTTTTAATTTTCTCAGTCAGCTCTGTTGTCGTCTTCGCTAATTGTCTGGCTCTGGCACTTTCTTCACTACCTCGATTCTCTCTCTCTCTGAAAGAACTACTACTTCCTGATTCAGGTGTCATTTTTCCTTTCTCAACTGTATCTCTTATCGGAGAAACCATTGGTGTACTCTCATCTGGTTCTGACCTATATGGAGGTGGTCTTTTGTAAATCATGTCATTTAAAACCTCATCTTCATACTCTCCATACCTTCTCCTTTCTGTCTCAGAAACCCTTTCTTCTGAAGGAGCAGAAGCTTCAACTGTTCTCATAGGATATAATCCTTCTGTCATACAAGCATCCCGCCATCTTTTCATTCTATCCTGATGTGTCTCACTATCATGTCTCCTCCCAAACATGTACCTGTAATACCCTCTAGACCTGTGCTTTTCTCTGTCATGAACTTCCTCTTCCCATTCCACTAAAGCCTCGAACTGTGTAGGTCTCGGCTTCGGATCTAAGCATAACATTTTTTCCCGTAAATTTCTCAACACAGCCATATTAAATGAACCATGTTCCGGAAATGCCAGAATACCATCTTCTTTAGTATACTTAACCCAATTTTGCAACCATATACAGGTATGTAGTCCATATTTCGCAACCATGAAGGATGCAGGTGTTTTCGTTGGAGGTAGCAACTCACCCTCTCTTGTCTTAACCTCTTTATCCTTACTAAACCATTTCTTAACCTTTCCAAAGAACGTCTTTTTCTTTTTCTCTTCTTGATAATACATTTTAGCTAACTCTTATTAAACTCTCTACTTTTTTTAGGTTGAAATTCTCACTAACGCACCAGTCCTGGAGCGTCTACGTCACTAAGCAGTTCTTCCAATCCCTGCGCGACTCACACTAACGCACCAATCCTAGCGCGAACCCTATTCTGAGTCACTATCTTACAATCAATAAATGTATATGCATTCACGCACATTCATACGAGAAAGATATAGTACATACACACAGAATCCTGCTTCTTGAGAACAGCAAACAATCTGCCTCTGTACAGAATTATAACTCACAACAACTAAGCAGCTTACCTCTGCCCAGTTCTGCAAACAAGCTCAGAGAATACCTATTACTCCTCCCGCAATAAGCTTTAACGGCAATCCTTACAGATCCCTGGGACTTAAGACCAGAGTTTCACAGATAACCTTCACTACGATACACACTCCTTATATACCAGAAATTTTCTAATAGTAACATACAATGTCACTGATTCCGAACCCAGACAATGTGAACGCGCAACTTCAATTGTCACACGTAATTCCTTACAATCCCGTCTTTCCCGAGAGCAGCATATACACCTTCCTCTGCCCTACTACGGAACTGCTTCCAGCTTCCAAATTCCAGAAGCACTACATATAACTCAACATTACGACTCCAACATTTAGTATTAGTACATATACCAACAACATCAAAATAACTCAAAAAAATCAATAAGCTAATTTACAAGCAATCTTATCTTATCAGATCAAGACAACCATCTAAACCATCCTCTGCTACCAGAGAAATTGATACAGATCAGGGTATCAGAAATATGCCCACTACCACGGATAGAGTAATTTCACAGTTACACGCACATACATTCATCATACGCTAGGGCCCATTTCACTAACATACGCTCAAATACTCTACCAGCAGCAAACCTGTGGGAAGAAAACTCCTAAAGCACCCTGCATCTATATCTAGGCGATAGGACCAGTTTAGTGGCTGTCTAACATAATATAAACAATCTATAAACAATAATCAAAAAGTGTTCAATAAATGACAAGGAAAGAAATAATCAACACCATGTTTTAAAGTTATATTGCTTTATCTAAAATTAGTCAAAGAAAACCCAGAATAAATCATTTCTCATAGTTACCTATTCTAACTAATGTCAGAACGGGTCAGGACCAGTCTCTCAGAAAAGTCTTTCAGGATAAGGTCCTCAGCATCAGTCCTCAGCAACGCAAGTTCACGCAGCAAGGCGACGGGAAGAGAGTGTGGGGAGAGCCCTCCCTAAGCTAACATTTTATAATGGAAAATACAATGAAAACACACATAAATTCGACAAGTAAAACTGTATCACTGAGCAGAACGAGAAGGAAGGGATGTAACTTTGCAACATCTTGAAATCTCCGCTCAGGAAAAGTCACAATACGCAAATCACGGAACAGGAACCAAGAATTAGAAACTATTAAAGTATCCATCTCGTTCATTTCCCTCGGCAAACTGGCTTCAGCACAGTGTTCTTTCAGAGGCTCTTTGTTTACCAAGGACAAATCATTTCTTTTTGGAGATCCTCCAAACTTGCTGATGTCCTCACGGAAATTTCCATACAAGGACTACGGTCAGTTGTCTTTAACCGAATTCCAGCAGGGGTCTCCCTTGTCACATCACAGATTTCGCCTGCACCACAGCTCAGCCAGGCTTCAAATCATTCTCAGTCATTTCACAAAGGCCTCCATAAGCCACAATAGACCATCTTTAATTAAAAAGACAAAATAAAGATTACTACATCATAATGATTAAACAGTGTTAACCCCACTAACACCCTTATGTGTATGCATTTATCTAGCTTTGCGACATATAGAGCATTAATTCAGACAGCGTTTTGTGCTCAAAATAAATAACACACAGCAACGTTTAACCCCTTCGATGCTGCGCAGATTCCGCCGCTGTGCTGGCGGAATCTTGCGCGGGCGTGGTCATGACGGAATGGTTCCGTCATGAGCACAGCTCAACCGTGGGTCATGACGGAACCATTCCGTCATGAGCACCGAAGGGGTTAAACATGAAAACTTGCACGTTATTGTAAATACAAAAACAGCACACGCATGCTAACCCTCATGTAACCTTCTCTTATATTAGGACAAACAGGTTGATTAATAGAACGCACTTGCACAAGACAAATAATTAGTTGTTAATTATTAATAATTAATAAAACGCATAGACATGCCAGAGCTTCAAAAGCCCCAGAATTTTCTAACAGAAAACTCTGCTCCAGCAGCTGCATTACCAGCGATAACCTCCCAGAATGCCGCTATCACTGGATTTTTTATCGCCTAGGCGGTTAGCGTTGTTAATAACGCGATAACCAGGCGATGTTATCCAGCAATAGCGGGCGTTAAAAAAATTAATGCTAAGCGCCCTTAGCGTTAATTTTCCCTGTTCCTTGTTAATATGCCCCTTGGTTACTAAACAAAGCAGAGGGAGCTGCTGGACGGCCCATTAACAATACAAAGGATAAGGAAACCCATAAAGGAACAAGCCAGAAGGAAAACACCCGGAACAGATGGGTTCCCCATCGAGTTTTATCCAACACATATATATAAAAATATGGGCAGCCAAACTGACCAAACTGAACATGGTTACAACTCAAGGGTCACCTACCTGCCACCACTAAGGAGGCCTTAACATAATTTTTCAAAAAGGGGAGAGAAGAGGGTGAGAAAGGATCATCCTGACCACTATCTGTATTGAATGTAGATTACAAGAGTCTTCGCAAGACCCTGAAAAATAGGTAGACACCAATTCTGGCGGATATCACTAACACAGATCAGACTGGCTTTGTAGTGGGTCGTAACATTTCCCCAAATGTTAGGACGCTGTTTTATAGTCTGGGTCAGGCTTCAACAATCACAGGGACTCCAGCCATAATGCCGATCGACCTGAAAAAGGCTTTGACCACTGTGCGCTTAAGCTGTATGAGGCAAGTCTCCCAAAGGATACACGTGGGATGAAATAGGACTCAATGGCTGAGGGTATTGGGTAGTGAGCTGACAGCTAGGGTGAGGACGGAGATGGTGGTCTTGGGGAGTTATGCAGTTGATGAAGGTGCACCCTAGGGCTGTTATACATCTCCTCTAATATTTGCACTATTAATGGCAGCAGAGTCAAACCTAGCATGACTAATTGGTTAGGATGTTGGCATCACTTTCTTGGGACAAAACCACAGGATTTTGTGATATGCACATGACGTCCTTTTGAATTGATATAATATTGATAGTTGAATCCCAGTTCTATATAAGCTGGTAGAACATTCGCCAAAGACTCTGGTTTGACAGTTAATTGAAAAAGCCATGTGTATAATCCTTAACAGGAGTCCATTTGCTGCCCAAGTTTTGTAACATACTGAGATAGGATTAGGAGCAAAAAAAACATTTGCTCAGCCCAGGATATTCCAGAGGGGAACAAAAGCACTCACAATAACAAGGGGATATATGTCATTCTAGGCTTAATTACCACAGTCAGTTATGGATTAAATAACGGAGATAAAAATGGTGGTCTTGCCCTAATTCTTATATTTCTTCACCACTTTACCTCTACAGAAAGTGGTTTTGTAAAATGGTCTGTCTGATCACTACGTTAACCTGGGAACGTGGTAGGGATAGAACTGCGGTAGCCTCCCCTCAGTTACTGCTGCATAAATTGGGGTATGGTCCTCTCAGACCTCGAGAACTACTATTTGGCTACATAGCTGCAATAGTGTAGGGGGAGGGGTGTTTGGAAGACACTCCTAGAGCTGAGGCAACATACGTCCTGCATGGGATGGTGGTGGTGAACTTTTTGCTGCCCACCCATATATAAAATACAAACGCAAACCTGTACATTTGGAAGGGGTGTTTGGAAGACACTCCTGGAGCTGAGGCAACATACGCCCTGCATGGAATGGTGGTGGTGAACTATTTGCTGCCCTGCCATATTTAAAATACAAACACAAACCTGTACATTGTCTGGTAGATGTTATCAGATACTATTGGAACAGATGCAACAAAAAGTTGAATGTTAAAACTAGATATGCAGGACATATTAGAATAAAGATGTGCAGGGTGTGCCCTAACTAATATTCAAAAGGGATATATTACTGGGAAATTTCTAATTTCTAATTTCTAGGTTTGGTGAAGCGCGACAGCTACCCCAGCAATGGGGCGTCCCGGCGCTGAGAGACAAGCTCACACCTGCTAGACGGAGGGGTGGTTAAGAACCTTAGAGAGCAGGAAAGAGGAGGGTCTTGATTGCTTTGCGAAAGGTTGGAAGGCAGTCTAACGAGCGGATACTTAACGGGAGATCGTTCCAAAGTTTGGGACCGAGGACGCTAAAGGAGCGACCTCCAGTGCGGCAGAGCTTAGTTCTGGGTACTTCCAGAAGAAGTTGGTTAGAGGAGCGTAGTTCACGGCCAGGAACATAGGGTCGGGCCAGGTTTCGCAGCAGAGGGGGATTTCCCTGTTTGACAATTTTGAAGATCGTGATGAGAGCTTTAAATTTAACTCTGGGTTCCACGGGCAGCCAGTGGAGTTTGCGGATGGTGGCTCTGGCTGAACATCTGCGTGGGAGACCGACCAGCGTTCTAGCCGCTGCGTTCTGGATTCGTTGGAACCTAGCCGTTTCAGCTTTGTTTGCTCCCAGGAGGAGAACATTAGCGTAGTCCAGGCGTGATAGGATGGTTGCCTGGATAATTAACTGGCGAGCTTTTGAGTCAAAGAGTCCAAGTATAGGCCTGAGGTTCCTTAAGAGACCTATGCAGGTGGCTGCCACCTTTTTAGTGTGTGACTGGAAGCTAAGGTTGGGATCCATCCAGACCCCCAGGTTTTTTACGCACTTTTTAGGGAGTGGGGTGTTACCAAGGGATGACGGCCACCAGTGTTCGTTCCATAGGCCGGTGTTTCGGCCAAGGAGGAGCACCTCGGTTTTCCCGGCATTAAGTTGGAGGCAGTTATCTGTCATCCATTGTGCTACCGCTGCTATGCCCTCTCTGAACTTGGATGCCGCGATGGACGGGCTCTCCGAGAGGGTGACGACCAGCTGGGTGTCGTCGGCGTATGAAACTAGTGTAAGCCCCCACTCTTTGGCTACTACCGCAAGCGGCTGGACATATAAGTTAAAGAGGGAGGGGCTCAGAGCTGAGCCCTGGGGGACTCCCTGAGTTATGGGATGGGGTTTAGAGAGAAATGGGGGGGCTGACACCTTGAAGGATCTGTCTTTAAGAAAGGATTTGAACCATGCAAGGGCGAGGTCAGTCACGCCGGCCCTCTCCAGGCGTTTCAGAAGTATGTCGTGGGAAACTGTGTCAAAGGCTGCGCTGAGATCAAGAAGGATCAGCGCAGCACTTTGACCGGAGTCTAAAATCGTCCGGAGATGTTCGGTGGTGGCCAATAGGGCAGATTCAGTACTGTGGCCCGCACGAAAGCCATTTTGGGATGGATCCAGGATACCGTGGTGGTACACATGTTTTGAGAGGATGCCATTGACATGGGCTTCTGCTATTTTAGATATCCAGGGAAGGAGGGATATTGGTCGGAAGTTTTCCGGTTTGGAAGGGTCCAGGGTGGGTTTTTTGATAATCGGCGATACCCATGCTTGCTTCCAAGCTATGGGTACAGAAGCGGAGGTGAAGGAAAAGTTGAGGATATCCAGCATGGAGGGTAGAAAGAAGTCAAGCGAGTCCAGGAAGTGAGAGGGGCTCATAGGGTCAGCTGGGGAGCCAGACTTCACTTTTTTGCAGAGTTTGGTCATGTCAGCAGCCGTGAGTGCAGGGATTAGGGTAAGAGGGGTGATGGTGGAAGCTCGTGTCTTAAGTTCTTCAGAGTGAGGAGGGTTCTGTAGAAAGGTTGCATAAATTTTTTGGACCTTTTCAACAAAGTATGTGGCCAGCTGCTCGCATTGTTCGTTGGATGAGATTTTGGGAGAGGGCGACCTAGGGTTTTGGAGCTCTTTGACTAATTTAAAGATCACTTTAGTAGGATTCGGGTTGGAGCTAATTTTGTCAGCATAGAAGGTAGCGCGGGTAATGCTGATGGCTTTGTGATAGGTTTTAAGCTTGGATAGGTAGTTAGCCTTATCCTGATTGTCAAAGTTTTTCCACCATTGACGCTCTGCTTTTTTACAGTCTTTACGCATCGCTTTAAAGGTATCATCATACCATGGATTGGAGGGTGTGTTACGTCCTTTAGTCATCTTGGCTGGGATGAGATTGTCAAGCCCCTTAGTAATCCAGGTAGTGAAGGAGGTATAGGTCATATCTATCTCCTGGTTGGTTTCGCAGTGGAAGTCTCCTAGGGTTTCATGAAGAGCGGGTATAGAGAGTTTGTGCCAGGGTCTTTTAAGGCGACGGTTTGATTCAGTTTTATGCTGACGTTTTGGTGCTGGGACCATTAGTTTGATGAGATTGTGGTCCGTCCATCCCATAGGAGTGGGAGTGTCTGTAACAGCCTCTTGGATGTTGGTAAAAATAGGGTCTAGAGTATGGCCGGCTGTATGGGTGGGAGCATGGATAAGAGAGTTGAGTTGCAGTGCCGCGAGATCTGCTAAAAGGTTAGCGATTGTATGGTCGTTAGTTAAATCCATATGAAGGTTAAGATCGCCTAGAATCACGAAATTGGCGGATTTAGTGATGAGCGTCGTGGACGTTTCGAGGAGGGCGTCAATAAACCTCGAAGACGGGCCTGGTGGGCGATATATGTAAAGACCAGATATCGTGAACTGAGGGCTAGTGCTGATTTTAAATTGGGCGCATTCACAATCTGGGAGAGATTCTTTAGTAAAAGAGCAGGTGAAGTGCTTTTTATAGATGACTGCAATGCCGCCGCCTCGAGTTTCACGGTTTATAGTGGTCAGATGAAACTCATCTGGGAGCGTCAGGTTAGGGATGGTAGTTACGTCGTCTCGTAGCCATGTTTCGCAGAGAAAGAGGATGTCAGGATTTTCATCCAGTAAGAGTGAATTTACCTCTTGATGGTGTTTAGAGAGGGATCTGACATTGAGCTGTAGTATCGACAGAGACGGGGTTGTAGTTTTGGCACAGCCTCCCCACACGCGAGTAGGCATGCAGGTGGAAAAATGGCATCGACTGCAGTAGAGTTGCGAGTGTCCTAGGAAGCCAGTAGCAGCAGAGCATCCTTGGCTAGGGTTCATGCCAAGGAGTTCCTCACGGTCATATCGTATGGGCGGGTGGGGTCTGGTTAAACCAGGGGGACTGGCGATGTCGTGGCGAAGACGGGCGCAGACGGGCTTGCCTTTGGCGCGCCATCGGCGCGCAAACGGCGCTCCCGCTGCGCTCGTCCGCTGCGCTTCCGGTGACAGCACATGATGTAGGTGGACAGGGGGGCGTGGCCTTGAGGGGGCGTGGCCTCAGTCCTCGGCGAGATTGGCGCTTTTTTCCTGACACTGGCTCGGAAGCGAGTCAGCGCTCGAACCGCTGCTCGCTGTGCTTTCAGAGAGGTGGGTGCACCTAGCGCTTTGCTAGCGTGAGGTGAGTTAAAACAGATGGTTATTTTGTGACATAAAGTGGAAAATACACAGATTTAAAAGCTCCTGGCTTCCGCCTCAGGAGTGCGCGATTGTCTGACCTAAGCGCTAGTAATCAGCGCTTTAAGTACTGCGACAGAGGGGCGTGGCCTTGAGGGGGCGTGGCCTCAGTCCTCGGCGAGATTGGCGCTTTTTTCCTGACACTGGCTCGGAAGCGAGTCAGCGCTCGAACCGCTGCTCGCTGTGCTTTCAGAGAGGTGGGTGCACCTAGCGCTTTGCTAGCGTGAGGTGAGTTAAAACAGATGGTTATTTTGTGACATAAAGTGGAAAATACACAGATTTAAAAGCTCCCGGCTTCCGCCTCAGGAGTGCGCGATTGTCTGACCTAAGCGCTAGTAATCAGCGCTTTAAGTACTGCGACAGGGGGGCGTGGCCTTGAGGGGGCGTGGCCTCAGTCCTCGGCGAGATTGGCGCTTTTTTCCTGACACTGGCTCGGAAGCGAGTCAGCGCTCGAACCGCTGCTCGCTGAGCTTTCAGAGAGGTGGGTGCACCTAGCGCTTTGCTAGCGTGAGGTGAGTTAAAACAGATGGTTATTTTGTGACATAAAGTGGAAAATACACAGATTTAAAAGCTCCCGGCTTCCGCCTCAGGAGTGCGCGATTGTCTGACCTAAGCGCTAGTAATCAGCGCTTTAAGTACTGCGACAGGGGGGTGTGGCCTTGAGGGGGCGTGGCCTCAGTCCTCGGCGAGCTTGGCGCTTTTTTCCTGACACTGGCTCGGAAGCGAGTCAGCGCTCGAACCGCTGCTCGCTGTGCTTTCAGAGAGGTGGGTGCACCTAGCGCTTTGCTAGCGTGAGGTGAGTTAAAACAGATGGTTATTTTGTGACATAAAGTGGAAAATACACAGATTTAAAAGCTCCCGGCTTCCGCCTCAGGAGTGCGCGATTGTCTGACCTAAGCGCTAGTAATCAGCGCTTTAAGTACTGCGACAGGGGGGCGTGGCCTTGAGGGGGCGTGGCCTCAGTCCTCGGCGAGATTGGCGCTTTTTTCCTGACACTGGCTCGGAAGCGAGTCAGCGCTTGAACCGCTGCTCGCTGTGCTTTCAGAGAGGTGGGTGCACCTAGCGCTTTGCTAGCGTGAGGTGAGTTAAAACAGATGGTTATTTTGTGACATAAAGTGGAAAATACACAGATTTAAAAGCTCCCGGCTTCCGCCTCAGGAGTGCGCGATTGTCTGACCTAAGCGCTAGTAATCAGCGCTTTAAGTACTGCGACAGGGGGCGTGGCCTTGAGGGGGCGTGGCCTCAGTCCTCGGCGAGATTGGCGCTTTTTTCCTGACACTGGCTCGGAAGCGAGTCAGCGCTCGAACCGCTGCTCGCTGTGCTTTCAGAGAGGTGGGTGCACCTAGCGCTTTGCTAGCGTGAGGTGAGTTAAAACAGATGGTTATTTTGTGACATAAAGTGGAAAATACACAGATTTAAAAGCTCCCGGCTTCCGCCTCAGGAGTGCGCGATTGTCTGACCTAAGCGCTAGTAATCAGCGCTTTAAGTACTGCGACAGGGGGGCGTGGCCTCAGTCCTCGGCGAGATTGGCGCTTTTTTCCTGACACTGACACTGGCTCGGAAGCGAGTCAGCGCTCGAACCGCTGCTCGCTGTGCTTTCAGAGAGGTGGGTGCACCTAGCGCTTTGCTAGCGTGAGGTGAGTTAAAACAGATGGTTATTTTGTGACATAAAGTGGAAAATACACAGATTTAAAAGCTCCCGGCTTCCGCCTCAGGAATGGTGGGGATGGAATATTTGGAAGACCTGTTTAATGATGGCATACTGAATGTACAGAAATGGTTGACATATTTCAACCGCCTCATGGACAATTTCTAACCAACAAAAAGCTCCGCGTCCTATTCCTACCTGGGGGATTTAGGATCTTGCATTGTTATTGTTTATTTATAATTCTCTGCCTTCAGATGGGGATCCCACTGCCTTTTATTCTCTGTTAAATACTCTAAGCATTCTCTTCGCATTTAAAGTGACCACGCTTCCAGATGTTACCATAAGGGAAATAAAAACATGCCCCTCAGGTAACTTGAATATATTTTTGGGCCTAGAAAATAAAAGATAGGAAAAACCCAAACTAGGCTTCATGACAGGGATCACTGAGTCAACACACAGACTAGCGCCAGCAGGAGATCCATTGTTATGAGCCAATGGCGTGATCCTTCAGCAGCAGTTGATCTTCCATAGATTGGCGACCATGGTGGAATGGAAGACCCTGTGGTGCTAATCCAGAGGAAGGAGTATATCGCGGAGCGCGCGCGCATTTAAATAGGTCCTCAAGAGCTCCTTTGCCTAACTGCTACCCAGCTGCAAACTTAGTGCAAAGGGAACACATTTGCACCTGTGGAATATCGCCCTTGAGTGCTAGTGCCGCAGCTGCCCCCTAATAAAATAAATGCAGTTTAATGACCTGTACGCGGACAGTAGATCTCCTGGTATTATCGTATTAATACAGACCCTACATGTGGCTATCAATTGTTTCGACAAAATCTTTCTTCTATCCGCAAGACCACCAGCCACGAACAAGAGGCGTACTTTATCATTTGCCAGTCATTAGATAATTGTGGTGAAAATAATAACATTAGTACAAAGTGAGTATTTGAAGCACTCTATAATCAATTATTTTGATGCATTTAAAACTGGTAACCATTTTATGGACTATGGAAGGATGAAAGGCTGGGCTTCCGACATTTAGATCACACACATCTTGGCAGCAAGACCTTAAAGAAACTGAGCTGTGTACCTAGATGATACCCAATGTTCTTTGAGAATCAAGGTCGTTGTTGGACTGTGAGGTTGGAGGTCAAAGGATAAGGCAAGAAGACTTGCAGAAACCTGGTATAATTTAAGGGTCTAAAGTGGAGTCCGAGAAAAATGAACAAGCATTTGCAATGCAATAGGTCTCGCATTTACGCAATTTTAAGCTATTGGCACTGTAAATGACAATGCCTTTTATTTAGGTTTTATAAACCAAAACATAAATAAAAGGCATTGTCATTTACAATGTCAATAGCATAAAGTCGCGTAAATGCGAGACTTACTGTATTGTACAACAAGCATTTCTACTTACACATAGAAGTGAAATCTGACTCCGAATGTGACGCCTCGCAGCTGCTAGTTGCCACGGAGATGCCTTCTTCCGGTTCCCTATTAGGGGGTTGTTATTGTTGAAAAAAGGTGTGGGGCGCCAATTGGCTGCTTATCCAGGGGTCAATAATGTGCGCAGCCACTACAATAAAAGCGTGCCATACATGCAAAATAAATATGTAAATAATACATATAGAAAGGGGCAAGTTCAGAAGAAAATAAAGGCTCGTAGCCGCTTGAAAGGGGACTGCGCCGTAAATTAAATAAATAAGTATTAAAGGCGTGTGGCATTTGAAAGCGGACCGTGACGTAAATTAAATAAATAAGCACAGCTGCTATAGTTGAAGTGGGCCACGCTGTAAAGTAAATAAATAGATTAATAATATAAAAGCAGGAGGATGCTGCGATGTCCTGGGTGGAATACGGGAAGAGCATTAAAGAAGCGATGTCATGGGTGGAATAGGGGAAGAGCATTAAAGAAAATAGTGCTCACCAACTTATAAAGCAGACCGTGTACCACCACCACTAAAAGGTCCAGTAGTTATGGAAGTTAACAAATGCAGACAAGGCGGTACCAAGGAGGGACTAACAAGCCTATTTGCAAATCAGAAGCCAGCATTTACGAAGGCCAATGACACAAGCCAACAACAAATATGGGCGAAGAGTGGGCGGGACTTCCAGAGCATACTCGAATACAGCATGCCTCGCAGAGCGAGCAGCGCATGCGCGCTGCCGCTAGGATCGCCCTAAAACCCCACACATTGGAGCAGTGCCCCCCTGTCATGCACCGTGCCCCTAATAAACCATTTCCATGCCAAGTAACTCTGCCTAGAGTCTCAGAGCTATTTTTATAAGAAAGAACTTTTAATATCAACTATTAGTGCTAGAATATAACTTGAATAGTGTTAGAATAAGCATTTGCAATGCAAATTGGTCTTGCATATGAGAGTTAGAAGTATTGGCGCTGTAAATAAGAATGTGTTTTACTCTTGTTGTTTGGATTGGAGTGTATGTATGGGATGTGGAGTGGAATTATTTAGTTTGGAATTGTTAGTTGTGGAATTCTGTGTGTGTGGATTTGTGTAGAGGAATTATGTGGCATAGTGTGTAATGGAAATATGTATATAGTAATTCTGTGGCAGTGACTGTATTGGAATTATGTGGAGTGGGATTATGTGTCAGAGTGTAATTATGGTGGAATGGCTTTTTATGTGGTGGAGTGGCATGTTGTTGTGTTTAAGTATGTGGTATGCTGTTGAATTGTGTGGCATGAGGTGGAATTCTGTGGTGTGGATTGGATGCATATAGGATGTTGTTGAGTTGAAATATGTGGTTTGTTGTCAAATTATGTGGTGTCAAAAACGGAAATATGTAGAACTGAATGATGTGGTGTAGAAGTGAGTGGCACGGAGTGAAATTATGCTGATTGGAATTATGTGGCATGGTGTGGAGTATATTTGTGTGGAATATGTAACTTAGGGGCGTATTCTCAAGGAGCTATCGCCGAGTTATCGCCACTTTATCACAGCCAAAGTCTCGATAAATTTAACGCACCATTCACAAGCCGGTGCAAACAACCGACAGCACCAGTTTTCCCGCGATAGCATCCCCAACAAAAATCGCCACGGATGACCCCAGCAACTACCATTAATGAGATGCAGAGTAGGCGTTACCGTGCAAAAAGCAGCAAAAACATCACTCCGCAACATTCTCAACGAACAGTCAGATCGGCGATAAGACCACAAGACAGGCGATAAGGCGCGTTAGCTGCAGGAAACTAACACCTGCTCTGACCTGGTGCAAAGTCAGACCACAACCAGCACCAGAAAGGGAACCAAGCCCAGACCAACACCTGAAGGGCAACAGATGCCATGGAGCCACTGATCATGCAGCTCGGAGCCTCAACAGGGCCACAACACCCACCGCCACCACACCCAGGACCCCCCCTCCCTGGGCACCACCTCCGACCAAAGACATGCCACATCAATGACACGGAATCACGTAACAAATAATCCTCCTGATATCGCACAATCACACTTGTTGACATGCATGCGTAGTCACAAAAATGAGCATCGCACAACCACCTTCGATGTAACAAATGACATTTATTCAAAGACACACAGAACAGAAATTAAGACACATGGCCGCTCAACTCAGGACAATCCGTAGGCCACAGTCTGCAAGACAAAAATCATGATGAGAAGGTGTGTCTTGCACACATCAAAGGACAAAGAGAGTGTGAAGGTGAGAGAGAGAGAAAGAGAGGGAGCGAGAGTAAGACGGCCAGAGAAAGGGAGCGAGAGAAAGACGGCCAGAGAGGGGGAGTGAGAAAGACGGATAGATAGGGGGAGCGAGGGAAAGACGGACAGAGAGGGGGAGCAAGAGAAAGACGGACAGAGAAAGGGAGCGAGAGAAAGACAGACAGAGTAAGGGAGCGACAGAAAGATGGACAGAGAGAGGGAGCGAGAGAAAGATGGACAGAGAGATGGACAAGGAGAGAGAGTGCCGACAATGCGCACCCAGGCCACACTGCTCACCTGCTGCCACCGCTGTGTCTCCAACCACGTGACGATATGTAATGCAGTTCACCAGGAGACACATCTGAAACAGATCCACCATCTGAAACAGAGTCCAGATACATGAATGGCAAAGTACATATAATTGCACAAGACATCATCGCATGCCCGCCCCTGCGCACCCAGGCAGATGCAGCCCAGCCCCTCCCACCACCCAGCGGTGCATGCCCGCCCCTGCACACCCAGGCAGATGCACCCCAGCCCCTTCCGCCGCCCAGCGGTGCATGCCTGCCCTAGCGCACCCAGGCAGATGCACCCCAGCCCCTCCTGCCGCCAAGCAGTGCATGCCCGCCCCTGCGCACCCAGGCCTCACTGCTCACCTCCACCCTTGGCGTGGAGCAATAAGGGCCCACCACGTGCTGCTGCAAGCCACATGCCCGGGGCCCATGGACATGGCACCCTCCACACCATGCAGCCCCGCTCCGCAGGCCACCAGGTCTCACATTTGATGCTGGGTCTTTATTTCGCCATGGAAGAGGACATACCAGTGCACCGGGCATCATCGCAGGCTGCACACCCGCTCAGCCCTTAAGGTGCCACTAACTCTGTGATCTGGGATGTGACGCCACGTGGCGGTAGGCCCGCGCTGCCCGCTGGCTCTGGCCTACACTGCGGTCCAGCAGGGCACACAAAACCTGAGCAGTCCGGATCCCCCGCTCAGCATTTAAGGTACCCCTACCTCAGTGCACTCAAAGTCACCGGCCCGTGGCGGTGGGCCTGTGCCGGCCGCAATGTATCCAGTGCCAACAAGTCTGTGCCCCAAAGTCATGGACCCTGTTTGATTAGGTATCATGTTGCGGACGCCATCATGTCCCCTCCGGTCCTGGAGAATGTGATGTTGCAGAGCCCGAGGCCCTCATGCCCACATTGACACCACACGGATGCACCCCGATAGAAAGTGGAAATGGCATCGAGCACGTGTGCCCGGTAATTATTATTGGCAGGCCCACATGTCCTGTGACGTGTGTGCTGGATGGGTGTGGTGTGGGTGTAAACCAGCTATGATGCAGTGGCTGTGGCATGCTGACAACTAGATCTGTGAGCAGCAGATCACTATAGGGAAGACATGGGACATGTACCGTTGCCGTCCCCCCATGTGAGCGTAAGCGGAGTGGGCTGGCCTAGCGTATGCCAGACCAGCGCAAGTGTTTGTTAATGAACCCGGGGCCCTGGGCGTGGTTCCGTACTGGGCTGGACAAGGAAGTGACTCATGCGTGTGTCCCTGTTGTTGTGTCAGCGCCACCCGGACCGCACTTGCCAATGTCTCACCCTGTGACCCGTATTCTGCGACATGAGCCTCATGGACGTAAGAGGAAACCAGTGAGCCTACATTCATCTATACTTCCACACTTGAAAAACCTTAGACATGACACATCTGTGTGAACATGAATGTTTAATGCACATTCAGTGGAATGTTGCATCTGGAGCAGTACAGGGCCATGCAAACCCCACATGACGATATAGGCCCATGGAGGGCCAGCCAGGGTCCTTCAGGGAATGACAAGGCCAAAGGAAGAGAAAGAGTTCAGTCCGCTGTCTGATTGATGTGTCATTGGCGATCAAACAGCATATGGCAGTCCATGTCGAGGTCCAAGGTGAGTGTCGCAGAGTGCATCGGGGGAAAGTGGGAGGTGATGATGCAGAGGGCAGTACCAATCTGAAGCTGGCCCAACGGCGGAGATGCATGCTACCGCTTCCTTCTTACCACAAGGGCAGATTCATCTGCATCTTCGTCCTCTGCTGTTTCATGTGCCTCACATGTTGGTGGTGGTGTTCTGTCCCCAGCACTGTGTGGCACTGACACTTCAGGCGGCAGAGATGTGGATGGAGTGGTAGCAGCAGCATGAATCTGCGCCAGGCCTTGTGGCAGCAATGCCATGAGGATGGTCCTGAGGTCATTGAGGAACCCAGCTACCTCTCGCTGGTGTGCAGCCGTTGCTGCCGCTCATTCCGCATTCGCCCGCACCATGGTCTCCATCAACCTGCGCATGTTTCCCAACTTACGTGTAACATCACTAGAGCCACTCTGACTGGACAGTTGTTCTATTCTCTGAGTCAGGGCTCCAGCGATGTCAGCCATGGTCCGTTGGAGAGTATGGAGTGGACTGTAGGTGTCTGATAGGGACCATGAGTGGTCCCTGATGGGACATAGACACCCACGTATGGCATCTATTTTGTCTGCCATGCGGTCAAAGCCCACCCGCACCTGTTCAGCCAGATTCTCCTGGCACCCCAAAACACGGCATTGGAAGGCCATGTGTTCTTCGTGGGGGTCCTGGGAGGCAGCCGTGGTGGTGGGTGCTGCCTGCTGTGTGGTCTGTGCAGGGGGTGGGGTCTTCTCGTAGCAGCTGGGCTGCCCAGCTCCTGAAGGTGGGGTGTGTAGGCTGTCCACAAGCTGTTGGAGGTTGTCCGAGTCGAAGCTGTGGTGGTCCTCTTCATCATCAGAGAAGAGAGGTTGGGAGTGCTCAGCAGGAGGTGTTGATTCTCTCTGCAATGTGAAGGGGAAATGCAGTTTACCAATGTGTCCACATGTATGTTGTCGCATTGTACATGTTTTCATACAGACAGCATTACTGGGTACATTGTGGCTGTTTGTGCGGAGCTGCCTATTTGATGGGGGACAGTGGACATTTAAACAACAGACATTGTGGGTGTTTTGCGAATTGTGTCACATCGTTGTCAACGGTGATGTGCTCTGCATGTGATGTGTGTGTGCTTCATTTTGGGGGAGTCACCCCTGCATCTCTGATTTTGCTGTCCCTTATCCCTTTTGTGCAGTGTGCCTTTGAGTTCTGTGCTTGAACAGTGCTGAGATGTTGCATACTTGGGTACATTGGCCTCTTGTTGGGCTTTGGGTGTCTGGGGCACGGTCTGTCGGCAGATGTGCTGTGCTTAATTGTGCATGTGTGCCATTGTGCCCATCTCCCCCCATTCCCCCGACCCTGTTTGTTACTCACTCTCTTGCTGTTTTGTCCGGTCCTGTTGTGCAGTGTCGGGTCCCCCAACTACTGCCATTGTCTCCCCACTGATGACTGTTGAAACCATTTCCTCCATGTCGTCCAGCTCCTCCTGTGGCGCTGGGCTCCCACCTCCAGTCTGCATTGCTGCCTTCCTGTTGGCAGCGAAGTTCAGCTTGGTTTTGCGCTTGCATCATTCCAGCACCTCTTGACCTCGTACATTGACCTCTTCATCACTCCGACTGCATTCACCTTGTCCACGATGGTCTGCCATAGTCAATTTTTTGTTGCCAATGACACAGTGGAGGTAACGAACAGTTGTTGATGGTGTTCTACCACCTCCGTTATCAGGATCCTGTTTTCCTGTGGACTGAACCGCTTCTTCGTACTCTTCCTACGCTTCTTCCTACTCTTTGTCCTTCCCTGACCCCGAAGTCTCAGGCTGGTCCTCCGGGGGGGGGCTTGTGGGGTTCTGGTTCTCCTCCGTACTTGCTTCGTCAACGTCCATTGTGCTTCGCTGTTGTTTGGCATTTGTTTGTCTGTTTTTTTTCTACTTTTTTGGTGATTGTTCCCGCCTGATGCGTGGGAATTACAGGCCTGTTGCTGGTTTTTGCTGAATTTTGTATCGCGCTTGGCCTCTTCGCAGCTTTTTTTTGCGTTAATATTTTGCATTTTTGAGGCCTGGCGTTAATTTTATCGCGGTCAGTTGACGCATTATCTGGAGACTATCGCATGGTACCGCCGTGTTGTGAATACTTGGTTAACACGGCGTAAACTTCCCGCGATAGACCGCGATGTTGAAGGTCGCGTTAAGTAACTTTTGTGATGGTTATCACACGTTCCTGAGAATATGCCCCTAAGTGTGAAGATGATGAAACATATTTGCAATCAAAGGCAGACTATGTTTGTGCTCAAATGTACAAAACTGAACTGATCCCACACAGAGTGGGCTTGAAAGAGTTTTCACATCCATTGTGCATTTCTAAGATCCCATGGTGCAAGTTTGTAAAGGACTTGTTATGTACACTACGGTTGGAAGGGCTGTGGTTACTTCCTGAAGAAGCTAAGATGATTACTAAGTACCTGATAAAACAAGGATTCTGGGCACATGCTTTGGACGGTGAACTACGCAAATGAAAGAGTGGGGGTTCAGTCAATGAAAATATTTAGAATTTTTTAAATGGTGAATTATATAAAGTGAAATTATTTTATGGGAAACAAATAGATTGCTATTAAAAGCTTGCACTGTGCCAGTAAGTGTCCAGAGTCCGTATTTGGTATTGAGGAATAGTGTCGAGAGGACATTTCTACTGGCTTTTACAAAACAACGTGATTCCAGGGGACGGTAAACTACGTTAGGATCAAATAATCAAGAATTTAGCTAGTATGCAATAAAAAAATAAATAAATTGCACTATTTAATATCTATTCCACTCTTGTATGAAGTGCAACCCTACCTACAAGATGTGTCAGTGCACTTTACGGAAGTAACAGCCGGAAGGGAGAGAGAGCAGAAACATTAAATGGTTAACAGCATATCTCTAGTTCCTTCTACAATACCACTAACGCGACATACAGTACAGTGGGATGCTACATCTAGGCGCTCGTAGTAATTTTTAAATGTTTGCTACATCGCTCCCATCTGACAGGATGGCAAAGTTAGTTAAGCGTTTATTAGTGACATCTGTTTTACGTCCAGTTAACAAATTTAAATACTATGCAAAGTTAAACCCGTTTTCAATAGGTGATTAGACAGAACTGTGCATTTATAAGCTCAAGCGGGATCCTTCCTCCTCCCTTTCATGCATGGCTGGGCTGCGAGCTTCAGAGTGGTGAAGAGGGGTGTTGGGCAACTGCAGGAACATTGGTCGCAACCGGAGTTGAGGAAGCCGTGTGTGCTGCAGGTGCGGAGGACAGAATAACAGAGGGTGAGGGCTGCCCTAATATAGAAAAAAATACAAATAAAAAAAGAGAAACACTATAAAGCAGACACCTAGGGGCTCATTATGATGGCACAACGATCGCCACCGCCATCATAACGGTTAATACCCCCTGCCATATTATAATGGTGGGGGTATCGCGGCGAATGCACAGTGCGTCTGCTGTTTTTCCTCCGGTCGCTAACCGTTCCGATTGCCAGCCGGGCGGGCTTGGGTCACAATATGGTGGCGGTGCCTAGCATGGAAAGGCTGACAGGGATTTGCTTTGGGGGCCCGTTGCGGGCCCCCAGGCGGTGGGTGTACCTGCCACGTTGTGCATGAAAATGCACAACATGGCAATTTGACATTGCGGCGGGTGCTGCGGTAAGCAGCACTCGCCGCAATGTTAAACTGCGGAATGCGACCGCCAGGGTGGTGGTCACATCCTGATTCGTGGTGTGGGACCGTTGCATGTCTGGCAGCCGGTCCCAAAACTGCAGGGATGGCAGACGGACTCAAGTCCGCCCACCATCCTATTCGACCCCAATTTCCGGTTAAAAAAAAAAATGCACACAGAGGGCATAGATAGGGGAGGGAGTGGGAAAAATGGTGTTGCAGATTTGCTTAATTAACATGGCGCGTGCTTCGTGCGGTGTCCGTGTAGCAGGAAGGCGGGAAGCATATCTAAAAGTAATAGCTAATAATGTTAAAGTGCGACATGTGGCATTTCGGTCGTAAAACGTACCGACCGCCACGGACCGGGAACGGAGACCGACTGACACGGACCGGAGCCATACGACCCGCGCAGTACGATGCAACGCGTGTGAATTACAACCAACACGTACGGAATACAAGCTGTAAGACCGAGCCAAACCAGTGATTCACCCGGAAACGGAACGCGATTCGCACCGACCGACATGCACCAGGAATGAATCCGACAGACACGTACCCGCGATGTCCGACCGGCGCAGTACGATGCAATGCGTGTAAAATCAGACTGACTCACACGGAGCCCATGCTGCATGACCGACACGCACAGAAAACAGGGACCTGAAGCAATAGAGATCTCCGCGACCGACTCGTATGAAACACAGAAGAAAGTCAGTGTGAAAGACCCGGAGAAGCCCGCACGAGCCAACATCAGCATCCGTCTCGGTCAGAAGAACGTCTCCTTCATGCCTAGAAAACCCAAAGGAAAAAATAGAAAAAAAAGGACCAAACAAGCAATAACAAAGTCAATAAATATATTTTAAAAGAACTTGGAATAAAGACACACCCACAACTCCAACTATATAAAGGCCACAAATCACTACCATGATCCTTTGCAAATTCAAGAGAACAGCCAGCAGAGAACACCATCAGACAGCAACCACAGACACACTCACAACTCACCCATCACACAACTTTCACACCATTAGCACCTCACAAAAAGCACTCACACATACACTTAGCAAAAATAACACTCACTTGCACCCTCACACACACATCACTCACCACCACCACCACCCATCACCATGCCCCCAAAGAAGAATCCAAAGTTCACAGATAGTGAGTTAGAAGTGCTGGTAGATGAAATCATCAGAGTAGAGCCACATTTGTTTGGTACATTGGTCCAAATGACCCCCATGTCACAGAAAACAAAGATGTGGGCGAGGATTGTGGACAAGGTGAACGCACAAGCACCAATGTTGCGCACAAAGGATGATATCCAGAACAGGTGGTATGACGTGCGCAGGAGGGTCAAGAAACTCATCGAGAAGGATCATGCCTTGAGTCAGCGCACTGGTGGTGGCCCTCCTGCAAAACCAGTATACTTCAGGTCCTAGGAGGAGAAGGTGCGGGACATCCTACCACCAGAGAGCATCCATGGTCTATCAGACATACCAGAGCTTGGTGAGTACACAACCAATATACTCAATATTGTGTGGCAATACACACACATCACTGTCAAGGGGACAGTGAAACCATGCACCATTAGCAAAGCCACAGTAACCAATAGATAATCATCCCAAGATGTGTATGCTAGTCAGACAAACACAATACCTGCCATCTCATAGTGATTTGTAACTGTGTCATGACATGTACAAACCTACCAACAAATAGAGCAAGGCAGGGACACAAATCTAAATAAACACTGTCAAACAGTTTCCCACCACAAACACACTACCTCACAGTGAAGCTGACTGACAGGAAGGAATAGTGGGTATGCAAGTGAAGTGAGTGTATCCAAAAGCATGATGGGGTTTGTAGTCACAAATAATGCTTCCCCTCCCAATTGGCCCATCAAGACCTCTCTGAACAATGCTCACATCACAGGGAGTGGAAAATGACTGACAAGATGGCTGCCACTGGGTCCTGCTGTGGGGAGCACAAGGCCCTGGTAGGGCTTGTGCGCCTATCAGAAGCAGGACACCACTGCATGACATCCTGTAAGACAACTTCCACGCCCACCAATGGAAGCACGTTTCATGGTGGGTTGTCTGGCCAGGTGGGAAGGAGGACTGACAGCTCTGACCATACTTACCAGCATGTAGAGACACATACACCCCTCAACACAAACTCCACACAACTCACCTGGGATAATGCATTGACACACACTGTAGTGAAATATCACCAAAAGATACACCGCACTGGGTTCCGCTGTGTGAAGCACAGGGGCTCTCTTTGGACTTGTAGCCAAACAAACACTAGGACTGCACAGTCAGCCATCTTGCCATTGCTGTCACACTCCCTCACAGGGAAGCAGAGTCAAAAGGAAGGAAGTATGGGCATGCTGGGAAGGGGGGTATAGCCAAGAGCATGATGGGAGTTTCAGTTATAGACAATCCCCACCCACCCACATGGCCCATCAAGCTCACACTGAACCATGCTCACCTCACAGGGAGTGGAAATGGACTGACAAGATGTCTGACACTGAGCTCTGTTGTGGGGAGCACAAGGCCCTGCTGAGAACTGGGCACAAACAAACACCAGGACTGCACAGTCAGCCATCTTGCCATTGCTGTCACACTCCCTCACAGGGAAGCAGAGTCAAAAGGAAGGAGGTATGAGCATACTTAGAAGGGGGGTGTAGCCAAGAGCATGATGGGAGTTGCAGTCACAGACAATCCCCGCCCACCCACATGGCCCATCAAGCTCACACCGAACCATGCTCACCTCACAGGGAGTGGACATGGACTGACAAGATGTCTGACACTGAGCTCTGTTGTGGGGAGCACAAGGCCCTGCTGGGAACTGGGCACCAACAAACACCAGGACTGCACAGTCAGCCATCTTGCCATTGTTGTCACACTCCCTCACAGGGAAGCAGAGTCAAAAGGAAGGAAGTATGGACATGCTGGGAAGGGTGGTGTAGCCAAGAGCATGATGGGAGTTGCAGTCACAGACAATCCCCACCCACCCACATGGCCCATTAAGCTCACACTGAACCATGCTCACCCACAGGGAGTGGAAATAGACTGATAAGATGTCTGACACTGGGCTCTGTTGTGTGGAGGGATGTGTACAGGGATGACACACCTGTGTCAGCCACGTGATGGCCCTTGAGTAGTAATGGCCATGTACAGTCAAATCTATACATGAGCTGGTCGTGCACACACTTCGACATGCACATTGAAATGCTTCATGTTGGCTGGACAATGTGCTACAACAATATGAATCTCTGTCAGTGACAACTTTGGACAAAGCAGTGTACAGGCACGCATCCTGACGTACAGTAGCAAATGTCATGTATGTGAACCATTGATGCTTGTAGAAACATAACTTACATTGTGTGTCTCTTCCAAACACAGGTGGTGCTGGGGACACAGCAGGAAACGAAGAGGAGTCCCTGTCCCAGACTCCGGTGGACCCTCAGTTGTCTGGTGTGGATCAGTCTCTGTCCTCTTCGGATGACGAAGAACAACCTGGCACCTCCGGTGTGAGTCATCATGCAGCACCAGCAGTGCAAACATTTGCACCCCCTGCACACACGCCTCCAACATCTGGCAACAGACAGGGAACCCCCTGTTCTGCTTTGGTTTTTCCTCCTGATAGAACCTGCTCCACAGAGCCTTTTTAACCCAAACCAGAACGTTACCCCCTCCCTAGGGCCTTTTTACACCTAAATAACCACATATATATGTACCACCTAAGGACAGGGAATTCCTATTATATATATATATATCTTGCGACCTCAGTCAGGTCCAGAATCTCCTACCTACCTATTAGGCAGCGACACACAAAGTCTCGCGACCTCAGTCAGGTCCAGAATCTCCTACCTACCTATTAGGCAGCGACACACAAAGTCTCGCGACCTCAGTCAGGTCCAGAATCTCCTACCTACCTATTAGGCAGCGACACACAAAGTCTCGCGACCTCAGTCAGGTCCAGAATCTCCTACCTACCTATTAGGCAGCGACACACAAAGTCTCGCGACCTCAGTCAGGTCCAGAATCTCCTACCTACCTATTAGGCAGCGACACACAAAGTCTCGCGACCTCAGTCAGGTCCAGAATCTCCTACCTACCTATTAGGCAGCGACACACAAAGTCTCGCGACCTCAGTCAGGTCCAGAATCTCCTACCTACCTATTAGGCAGCGACACACAAAGTCTCGCGACCTCAGTCAGGTCCAGAATCTCCTACCTACCTATTAGGCAGCGACACACAAAGTCTCGTGACCTAAGTCAGGTCCAGAATCTCCTACCTACCTATTAGGCAGCGACACACAAAGTCTCGCGACCTAAGTCAGTCAGGTCCAGAATCTCCTACCTACATGGCAGCCTTAGCACGAGCTCATCCTATTATTACCGTGGTTCACGACAGGGGAATTGGGATTACTATATATCCGATCACACAAAGACTATTAGTTGAGCACAACCTGTTCTCTTAGTTCGAGGGGCTTGTTTTTCCCCCTCATCCAGTTACCACTTACCTGACCAGGATTAACCTCTGTTCATTTTAAGGCAATTCTGACTAAGGAATAGGCTATCCTCCTATACAAAAGTACACAACACATGCTAACGTACAACAAGCTAAATACTTTATTTAAATGCCACATGCACATTCGCAGAATACATTATATATATAGACAACCTGCAAGGAAAGTAAAAGGTTAAGTTGTATACTCTAATAGTAAAGGGTTAACGTCACCTGGTTATATTCAGCCTGTACTCAAAGGTCATCTAGGTTCCCTTCCCGTCTGCGCCTTGGCTTCGCCTGGAAGTCACACCTCTGCAGTCACAGATTTACTCCCTTCTCTTTTTCCTCCGAGTCACTGGAACCTCCTCCTCATAAGCTAATCTCTCCTCTTTAGATTCAGGTTCATCATCTGTCTTCCCTGGAATAAGTAGTAGCTTTACTGCTAACGGCCAGATGCCGCCTATGGTCTAGAAGCAAGTGCCCGTGTCTGCCTCAGACTTTCACTAATATAGATGTGCATTCTCTCATGGAAATTTCCAGCTCGAAACCTGCCGCCCACCAAATTCCTGTACCTCCCCGTGCCAAGGACACGTTCCCAGCCGGCTGGCCTGTTGTAGTGTCTTCAGCATGAAGGAGAATACAATCCTTCGATAAGGGCCGGCCTGAACCGGTTCTCTCCAAGCGAATAACACCTCCTAACTAAAACACTGCCTATGACCTAGAAACTTCCCAAGCTGCTAGAGCAGGAGGAAAGATGGAGTCTCTCCCGTTTAAGGCCTACCAGGCCTGAATGCAGCACAGCTCCATTAGATACCCTTACTACAGAACATATTACCCCTAATGCTAACGAATCTATCCCCTAGGATATGTATGCAAACCCTGATCTATGGGGAAGAACACAGGATCATGTTGAAGTGCCTAATAAATAGGCTCTATACACTACTCTAACCCTTAGACTTGAATGGAAAGAGACTGAAGTCACATTAGGCCTCCCTTAACACGGGAAGGCCGGGAAAATCGGGCAGTACACCCCCGCCAACCCGGACAGACCAAGGACACAGAATACCGACAGCACAGGGACACAGGCTCCCCAGGAAGCTACGGACAACACAACCAGTAACATCACCCAAGGGGGCCCAGTGTCACCTGTGCGTGCCGCCGCAGGTCCTGCATGTGTGGCTAGGGGTGGTGGGAGGGGTGGTAGGCAGAGGTCGCGGCTTGCAGAGGGGTCTGGACTGCATGATGACCCCCAACAGGCACGCATCATAGATGCGTACCAGGATAGCACCGGAGGATACGGCCAGGTAGTGGGGATCCTCAAGGACATTCAACAGGAGTAGGCTGCCCATTATGATCGCATGGAGTCGAAGTGGGATGCACTTACTGCGGTGCATAGGGACATACTCCCATGCCTCCGCCAGAAAAGCACCAACATGTCCACACTTCCCTGTGTGGCCACAACATCTGTTGCCGCAAGATCTGCCAGTGCCACAGGGAGGGAGGATGACTCTGGTGGAGAGTCCTCTGTACCGTAGATGTCTGCACCTGAAGATCCCCCCCAAAGAAGAAGAGGGGTCGTCCGAAGAAGGACAAATGAGACGCAGATGGCCATGCACATCCCCCAGGGCCTCAAAACCTCTTCTGGAAAATGTTCTTTGTGTGCAAACCGTTCACCTTGTCGTATATAGCCCAACTCGCCTACATGACATGGAGGGTTCATGTTGGTCTAATGTAGCAGATGACTGTGGACTTTACTCTGGACATTTCAGCTACCAACACTTCCAAATCTTTTGTGAACTTTGGATTCACAACCCAATGTAGAGCACCCACCATCCTGTGCACTATCCTCACACATGTTTGTAAATAAACTCACCAGCACACTATACTTGCCCCTGTTGTGATTCCAACTTGTTATGTGTCATGGAGATGATGATCTGCTAAAGAACACAGTGCATGCCAACTACTTCAGCAATGTGATCACCGTTATGTGAGTCATGGTGATGTGACACATGTGAGGGAGACACACCACTATGGCACCACAACACATACTCACCATGGCCATGTAACTCATCCCATACAATGATTTGACCTGAAATACAGTGGAATTCACAGACACCACGCCTATCCACAGTCAGTGGTAACAAGCCCACAGGTGAGGTAAGCAAATGTCAGTCAGATGTGGGAAGACAGACAACGCACATAACAAAGCGTAGCACAGGTTCATTACACATCAGCAACATGTTTATTCCACAACAGTTGCAAGGTAATTCTATGTGACAGTGGATACACGGTCACAAAGTGTCGAAGAATTGAAGTCCAGGGGTGTGTGGTACATCACTTGATGGGAATCGACAACTTTCACCCTGGGATTCGATTCTGGATGTTGGGGGTCAGAGTTGACCAAACAACAGGCAAAGTACCATGGGAAGGACCGACATGAGACACAGTCAAAAGCACAGCAGAACAGGAGAGAAATGCTATACACATGCACAAAACATGTCACAAGAAACCTACACAGAAACAAGTTAGCATGTTGACACTATTGTGGAGTAAAGACTACCTGAAAGGACACATCACTGCATGCATCCAGTCAAGTAGCACACCGACACACTCAAACAGCAACAGAGCAGCCACAACACATTTCAGGATAACTCAATACATTGACATAACAACCCTGTAAACTCACATTCAGGTGAAGAAGTTGTTGATGAGCTGTGTGCGGACGTCACCCTCATCATCATCATCATCATCACCACTGTCATCGTGGACCAGGCCTGGACCCTTCACAGGTGGCGGATGTAGGTCATTGTCATCCTGGATGAGAGGCAACTTCTTCCGCACTCCCATGTGTAGCATGCAGCATACAAGAATACTTTTGCACACCTTTGCTGGGTCATATGGAAGGGCCCCTCCGGTCTTGTCCAAGCAGCGGCTTTTCAGGAGACCAAAGGTCCGTTCAATCACCCTCCTGGTCCAACCATGTGCCTCATTGTAGCGCATCTCGGCTGGTGTCACAGGGTTCCTGAGGGGTGTCAGCAACCACGGCATATTGGGGTATCCGGAGTCACCTACATACAAACAATGGAAGAATTAGCTGAGTTATGAAAGAGGGTGGAATACAACATTGCCAAACACACACAATGGTAAACAGTCAGTACACACCGACAAGCTAGGCATGCTGGTTTGGCATCTGGGACATCAGCGTTGCAATGCAACTACTCCTCATGATGTAGGCATTGTGCGCAGAACCGGGGAACCGTGCACACACATGTGTGATACACATGTCCGCTAGACATACCACCAGAGCATTGATGGAGTGGAAATATTTCCTGTTTCGGTATGTCTGCTCATGTGCCCGTGGTGGTACCAGGGCCACATGTGTACCATCAATAGATCCGATGACGTTCGGCATCCTCCCCAGTGTATAAAAAGTATCCTTTATGTCAGTGAGTTGACCTGGGCTAGGAAACTTGATGTACAGGTCAAGGAAATGCAACATCCCCTCCAAGACATCGCGTAGCACACAACTGAACATAGTTTGCGACATATCACCAGCAGTAGCCACAGGGTACTGGAAGGTACCAGTAGCAAAGAAGTGCAGGGCTGCCATCACCTTCACCTCTGGGGCCAGTGCTGTAGGGTAAGTTCGGCCAGCTAGCAGATGTGGCGCCAACTGCTCCGCCAACTCCTCAATCAGTGGCCTGGTGAAGCGGTACCGTTGGATGCAGTCACGTTCCTGAATGGTTTCAAGGTCTGGGAACGCGCTATGGACAGCTGGTGCCCTGCAGTGGAAGATTGTCGATTCATCCACCCATGTGGCTATGACCAAGCAAAATATCACATGATATATCATGACAATACACAATGTACTGAGGTGTGTGCTGTTGGGTATGGATACATATGTCACCTGCATGCCCATCAAATCACATCTCATGTCTACATAAGTTACATGTAGTGCAATGGCCAATCATTAGGCTGTGTCACAGTACCTATGCACTGCTGTCACGTTCCAAGCACACACCACAGTGACAAGTGTGGCCTTATGTCTACCGGGCATCACAGCTCTTTGACAGGCAGATACCCAGGGTCCCTGTATTGCCACATGGACACTGGCATGACATGGCGTATCGTGTACACGCCACAAAACAACCATGAGTCCCACAGGCCCCTGTTGTCTATGCAGGCCCTACATGGACATCTCTGAGACACACACACAACATCAATGTTGATGCACAAACCACATGTATCTGAGCTGATCTCCCCTCGTACAGGTAAAATTGAATCTAGTCAGGAACTCTGCGAGGATATTGCGAGTTTCTTCCTGAACAAGGTGGAGGTTATTTTCTCCGCGTTCAATTGTACTAGTACAGATCACATTCCCCATCAGGAGGGAGTAGAACTTTTAAAAGATTCTCCACAGGTTTTTAACAGATTTACCGACATATCCTTAACTGACGCTATAAAACTACTTTTGGCAGTAAGATCTGGCTCGCCTTTTGACCCTTGCCCGGTTGCAGTAGTTAAATCTGCTCCAAACCCGGTAGCTCAAGTCCTCATCCTTCTTTTTAACGGCATTTTTGACACAGGACTTTTTCCAAAAATGTGGAAAATGGCTTCAGTGTTACCGTGGCTAAAAAAGGCGAATCTTGATTGCAAGGACCCCAATAACTTTCGCCCAATCTCTCGCCTTCCTTTCCCAGCCAAAATGCTGGAGAAGGAAATGAATAGGCAACTAAGTGCTTTCCTACGGGATAACAAAGTGCTGGATCCCACGCAATATGGTTTTAGAGAGGGTCACAGCATGGAGTCAGCACTTATAAAATCAACAGAAGAGATCAGGGAGGCCTTAGATGGGGGAGGGAAGGCTGCTTTGGTATTGCTTGACCTGTCGGCAGCTTTTGATACGGTCCACCATGGCCTATTGATGGACCGTCTGTTAGATTGTGGTGTTCGAGGTAAAGCCTGGCTGCTTTTAAAGTCCTTTTTATCAGATCGCTCACAGACAGTAGCACTGGCCATTCTAAGCCATTCTCCCTGCCATGTGGAGTGCCTCAGGGGTCGTTTTTTAGTCCCCTACTTTTTAATGTTTATGTTTCTTCTCTTGGTTCACTGATTAGTTCATTTGGCTTTAAATTGACCTCTTATGCCGATGACACACAGATTGTTGTGTGCAATACAGCCAGGTCAGGATATGGAAGTTGGAAAACAGCTCCATAATTGCATGGAAGCGGTGGGAATGTGGATGTCACATAACTGCCTTAAATTGAACTCAGGCAAAACAGAGGTCATCCTGTTTGGGAATGATGTAAACTTTTGGACTCCTAATTTAAGGCCTACCACCCTCGGTACTCTTCCCACACCGTAAAAAAAAAACATAAAAAACTTAGGAATCCTGATAGATGCCAAGCTTAATTTTGGCGACCAGATTAACTCTATCTCATCGGCTACCTTCTTCATCCTTAGGATGATCAAAAAGATCCTCCCTTTTTTACCAACTGAGAGTCAACGTACAGTGGTTACTTCACTTGTGATGGCTAAGATTGACTACTGTAATGGTCTCTATTTGAGCCAACAGGAACGCCATATGAATAGATTGCAAATGCTTCAAAATGCGGCAGCTAGGCTACTGTCAGGCACAGCTAAATTTGCGCCTATTTCTAAAGAAATTAGTAAACTGCATTGGCTTTCCGTTAGGAAGAGGGTCTGTTTTAAAGCCCTATGTATTGTGTTTAGGGCACTTCAGGGCATTGGTCCAGAGTTCCTGAAACAAAACATCCAATGGTATCGCCCTAAAAGGACGCTACGTTCAATAGAAGCCAAGTTGGCTATAGTACCACGGATAAGGAAGGCTTCCTGGGGCCGAAGAAGCTTTATTTTGCGAGCCACTAAGGCATGGAACACCCTTCCGCCCTATCTCAGAATGTGCCCTGATCTTCTGGCCTTCAGGAAGAGCCTGAAGACCTGGTTGTTCAATGGGTAGTGGTAAAACTTCTGTCCCCTCGCTCAGGAAAAATGGGTAGCGCCAGGACACCCTAGGGTAATCGTGCGCTTTATAAATCCCTGTAACATAACATAACATAACATAACATGGATGTGGAGACTGTCTCCCATTGGGCACATGGGATCAGACACATCTGAGACACAACATGCACACAGACTGTGGGTGTACATCATAATTGTGGCAATGGGTCTAACTGTGACGTACATACCATCCCACCCAGGACTCAGGGTGTATGTGACATGTCCAAAACATGTCCAACCTGCAACTGTGTCCATGACTCATGCCCATAACTGTACAGTAGCACATCACAGTGGTAATGTGCACAACACACAAAAGATTCTGTCCCCATGAACACGTGCACAGCCTGGGTGTGGCTGCACCAAAGTGCCAAACAACAAACCAAATGTTGCCCCCCTACACACACCGGTAATGTAGCCTTACATGCCATGGGATACAGTGTGGCACATGCTGTAGTGTGGTAGGTGTGCACCTGAGTCCCTGGCAAGTAATTGTGTGTGGAATCCATCAAAAAGTCACACCAATGTCAACCGACGCGGGTGACTTCTACAGAGACGCATTGCACAGTTGTGGACCGAGCCGTGCACACGCCTTGGCCATTGACTGCAATGTGAACCGATGCGGGTGACTATTATTCATGCGAGTTGTGCAGGCATGGACCGAGCCGTGCGCACGCCTTGGCCATTGACTGCAATGTGAACCGATGCGGGTGACTATTATTCATACGCGTCGTGCAGGCATGGACCAAGCCGTGCGCATGCCTTGGCCATTGACTGCAATGTGAACCGAAGTGGGTGACTATTATTCATACGCGTCGTGCAGGCATGGACCGAGCCGTGCACACGCCTTGGCCATTGACTGCAATGTGAACCGATGTGGGTGACTATTATTCATACGTGTCGTGCAGGCATGGACCAAGCCGTGCGCACACATAGTCCATTGAATCGTATGGAGACGGGTGCTTGTGGATTTTCAAACTACGCGCTGGACAGTCAGTTGACCGAGCCATGCGCACTCATTGGCTATGGACTGTCATGGAGACGGACGCGAATTCAAAACTTGTACGAGTCGTGCGCTGGAAATTCAGTTGAATGCCTACAACAATGTTACAATTTTTAGGGTGTCATGAAAGTGAAAATTTGAACGATGCGGAAGACGTGTACGAGTCGTACAATTCCATGCATTGGCCAGATTCATAGAATGCAACCATGTTGGACCTCTCACTTAGGACACATGGCACAGATTCTGCCTCTGCAACACAGATATAAAGCTGGCTGGCCCCAGGGAGCTCACTTGCCTGCTTTACATGCTACTGGACCACATCTCTGCTACCACTGCTGCTGTCTCTGCATCCTATGGCTACTGCTATGGCACGTACTCTGGAGAGGGCCTCAGCCTTCACTGAGTAGGAGAACCAGGCCCTGCTGGACGGGCTCCTTCCACAGTACTGCAAGCTGTATGGGAAACCAGGGGAGCAGGTGAGTGTGCAGTCCACTGCCTTCCTAATTGTGCATGTTGTCTGACTAGCAGTACTTGCAGTGTGTACACCAGTGGCAAGCGTACTCACTGAGTACTTTCAACCCCCAAAGTGTGTAGGTACATGTGATGAACAGGTGGTCTGCAGCAAAAGTGTATTTGTGCAAGCTTTAACTACCCAGGCAATGTTAACATGTCAGACATGCAGGGCAATTGTCCATTTCCATGGGTGCACTACCTGTGTACCTCATTTACCTTTGTGATGACTACATGTATATCCAACTGTGTGCAGCACATATATGTGGCATTTGTGGTAAAGGACTTTTAACTTTGTCATCCTCACAGGTTGATGCCCACCAGAAGCACGAGATCTGGCTGACCATCGCCCGGGCAGTTCGATCGGTAGGGGTCTACAAGTGCCGGATCCACAACTGCCAGAAGAGGTGGCAGGACCTTCTGTGCTGGACCCGGAGGATCTCAAGGGTCCAGATGAAGCTGTCGCCTCCTCGCAGGAGGGGCAAACACCGGACCCTGACCCCCCCACATGCTCAGGATTCTGGCGGTGGTCTTCCCGGACCTGGATGGGCAGCTGAAGGCCAGACAGCAGCAAGGAGGGGGTAAGTCCATGCCTAATCTGTGTACTATGTCTGACATGCTATTTGCAGCCTTTTGGCCTGGTCACACTTCCACATTACGTAGGTCTTGTAGTCCAGGATTCATGTCCCTCAATTGTGTGATGCACCCTCCTCATCTGATCCCCAGTCACTAGGACACTGTGTCCCTGCAGTCAGCTATGCTTCAGGTTCCGGACAGCATCTGTTAGCGTGACTCTGTTGTCTGTTTCATGGGTGGGTAAATTGTTTACACAATGCTTGAGATCTAACATGTGATCTGTGTGTGCCCTTGATATGTGTTCCAATTGCTGGTCTGACTCGCCACATGTGCCTGGGGTATTTCAAACACACCCATGCAGTAGGTGACCCACATTTTGGGCCTCAGGAGTATGTATATCAAGTGTGTCACACTTGCTTAGCCACCTGACTACTGTCCATGGCTATACACTGTTTCACATAGACCTGGGCAGTCATGCCTACTCCAGGGCATTTAGAAACACTCTGTACTCCCACTCCTGTGTATCAACTTACAGATTGTGCTTAGTGACATGTGCCTTCAGGTGTCTGCCCCTGTGTCATTGTGGTGTGGCTTCCTTTTCAGGACAACTGGGGTGTTCATGAGTTTGAGGGTCAGCAGGACATCTGAGATGTGACTATAGGAGACGAGGCCTGTGTGACATATAGGTGTGTGATCACTTGACAGTGCACAATGGTGTATGCAACTGTGAAGTTCAGGCAGCTGTGTTTCATGCACAGCAGACTGTGAGGTGCTCATTTTCAGGGAGTTGTGTTCGCAGACTCTCATATCTCTGATTTGTATGATGTCGGGTCATCTGGGTCCGGGATATGTTGTTTGCAGGGGGTGGACAAGTGCACTTGTCAGCTGCAGAGTTTGCTTTATCCATGATTGTGACACAGTGCATACTGTTGTTGTCTGGATGCCCTGCCCCTGTGACAGGAGACAGTGATGACTGACTTTCCAGGCATGCCTGTGCCATGGCATTTAACTTGCTAGGAGTGATCGTGCTTTGGGGTCAAATGTGCTCCATGCATCCCATTGTGGCATTGACTATCAGGACATGAGAACATCATAGTGTGTGCTGGTATGCATCACAAGCATGTGAAATGAGACTCTAGCCATCCCTTCTTCATGACACCTTTACTGAGTCAGTGGCAAGAGATGCGATGTGTGTATAGTGACAAACTTCTACATGTTCACTTGCATGTCCAACAACTGTGTAAGTGGTGCATGTCTGCACATTGGGGTATTAGCATCCAACATGAAACAGACATATGGGTGCAAGTCCAGGAGGGGTATGAGTGCCATGGTTGATGGTGAGACTGACAATTGGCTTATTCTAAACAGTGTTGGCACTTTGAGCAGTGTTCAGCTGATGATGCCAGGGCTTGCCCTGTGATGTGCTGTACTCACTGTGGTGTGTTCTTTCAGTGCAGGTGACTGACGTTGTTCTGTTTTTCCTAATTCTATCCAGATACATCCACGGCCACAGGAGGGGACAGCGCCACGGACCAGGTAGAGCCACAGAGCCAGACTGGGACAGAAAGCGAGCAGTTGGAGGGACCCAATGGCACGGAGGGTGAGTGGAGCCACCCCGAGGAGTACTCAGCACCATCCACCCCAGCTGAGGACCACAGCAGCTCGGATGATGACTCCCTTGTGGAGGTGGATGTCATCAGCCAACAAACCCCAGCTAGTGAGGCTGTCCCCGCCACCGCCACCACCACCACCATCAACACCCTCCCATCGGCTCCCATCCCAGAGATCCGTGGAGGCTCCCGTGTTCGGGAGCATGTCTCCTTTGTGCCAGGCACCGCACCCCCTGCCCCTGTGCCCCCTGCTGCCCTGAGTGTGGTGTCTGTGGACTTGCTTCGACAGGTCCATGTAGGGCAGACATCAATGTTGAGTGTCCTCCATGCACACACTAGTCTGTTGACACAACTGGTGTCGTTCATGGAGGATATGTCATCGGGCATGTCTGCCCTACAGAGGACCAATCAGTCCATGGCCTCCTCCCTGACGGCAGCAGTGTCCCTTCTCCAACAGACCCTCACCCCTCCTACCCCTGCCCCATCCACGATTCCTAGCACCCGACCTGTCCCAAGCACACACACACCAGCACATTCACCAAAATCCACAGACACGGGCAGCACACAAACACCCAAACCAAGGTCTAGACGTGCACACAAGCAACCTCAGGGGACTGATGCCACACTCACAGGGAATGGTTTGCAAACACACACACAGGCATCCACAACCACTCCGCAGTCCTCCGATACCTCTCCCTCCAAGACCCCTTCCCTTGCCTCACCTGCAACCCCATCTCCCAAGAAGCTCTTCCTCTGTGACCTTGGCCTCTTCCCCACCGACCCAGCAGATCCAGATTACAAGGGGAAGAGGAAGTCCCCACACACAGAGGGGAGTACCCCTCACACCCGGACACCCTCCCCAGGCACAGTCAGACTGAGGCCACCACCCACAAGTTCCCCCCGGATCCAGAAGAGCAAGACCCCCCTCCGCCCCGCAGCTTCACGACACAGTCTCCGTCCTCCATCCCCCAGGCCATCACTCCACAGGTTCCCCCGCCACATCCTGCCTCAGGTTCCCCCACCCACAGATACACTATCCCCAAAATGCTCAGGCCCTCCCCCCTACCACTTGCTCTTCCACCCCACCCCCTCCCGGTCAGACTCTGTCCTGCCAACCTCACCTGAACCCCATTCCACTCCCATGGAGTTGGGCACTGCAGTGGAGTCCACGACCACCGCGTCTGACTTGAGCACTGCAGTGGGGACCCAGTCCACTCCATCTGACCTGCCCACTGCAGTTGTGCTGGCACCCATCCCATCTGACTTGTGTCCCACAGTTGTGACTGCACCCACTATGTCAGACACCTCCACTGCAGTTGCCAGTGACTCTCCTGCATCCACCACCCCTTCTGCTGCGCCCTGATCCTGTCCCTGCAGTGCCTGGCCTGCCCCCATGTATGCCTTTCCGAGTGGATGTCCCCTGTCCTTAGCAGTGCAGGCAAGCAACGTGTGACAGTTGTCACTCACATCCCATTTTTGACATTTGGATATGGACTGGCCATTGGCCTTTGTTTTGAAAGGACTTTGCATTTGCATTTCAAATTTACTGAATAAAGCATTTGTATTTATCCTTGTGAATTTGATTTAGCTGTACATTATGTTGTTGATGATGTTTATTATTATTATATTTAAATTTATATGGCGCAACAGCTACCCGGAGGTTTCCCGGCACCTACGGACCCATGCTAGAAAAAAAAGAACAGAAAGTCAAGCTCAATGATTGAATAACCACGTTTTGATGCTTTTTCGAAATTTGACATAGTTACGCTCAAAATGTCGTGAGAGTGGAAGCGAATTCCATAGAGAGGGGGACAATTGGGCACAATACCGACCACCCATACGAGCAAGTTTGAACCTAGGGGTCACAAACTTAGCCTGCTTGGAAGATCTGAGAAGGCAAGTGGGAATGTACTGGTGAATTAAGGTGCTAAAATAGTGAGGAGCAGTACCAGCATTGATTCTGTGCATATAGCAGAGGGCTTTGAATTTGGACCGATTTTCAATCTTTAGCCAGTGTTGGTCCCAAAGGGTCTTGGTGATGGATGCCAATTCGAGGTAGCTGATATAGGAGCCTGGCTGCAGAGTTTTGGACCACTTGCAGCCTATAGATTACATCCTTGTTGGCACCTAAATATAAGACATTGCTGTAATCCAATCTGGACACGATCAGGGCTTGAACCACAGTCTTTTGAGCATTAGGAGGCAGCAACCATAGGATCTTTTTTAACCATTTCAAAATTACAAAGCACATTGAAGCAACCTTGACCGCTTGTTGACGCATAAATAATTGATCATCTATAATAATGCCCAGGTTGCGAACAGATTGCGAAGGTCGGGGAAGGGGACCCATTTGGTGCAGCCAATGTTGTGGGCCCCAGAGAGCTTTGTTTCCACCAAGAATTAAGAGTTCAGTTTTTCCTCCATTCAGCTTCAATTTGTTTGCGTGCATCCATCCAGCAATGTTTTGTAAGCCTGATTGAAGAGAGGATACCTTAGAGGTATTTTTCGTAGATAAGGAAAAGATAAGCTGGGTGTCGTCCGCATAGGAATATATCGTAAGCCCAGCTTCTTCTGCTAAGGATGCCAGAGGGCTGATGTAAATGTTGAAGAGCAAATGGCCTAAAATAGAGCCCTGGGGAAATCCATAAGGGAAGCCATGAGATCTGGAGTTAGCCGCTGAAGAGAATACCTGAAACGTACGATTGGTTAGAAAGCTCACAAGCTATTTCAGTGCCATGCCGCCAATGCCCTTAGTATGTAGAACTTGAAGAAGGGTCTCATGAGATATGGTGTCAAAAGCGGCACTCAAATCTCGTAAAATGAGTGCCACTGTGTCACCCTTATCAAGTCGCTGACGGATGGTTTCAGTGACTCCCAAGAGTGTTGATTCGGTAGAAAAACCTGTTCTAAAACCGGATTGGGACGGATGCAAAATATTTTGTGAGTTCACGAATTGAGTCAATCGGCGGTTAATATGTTTTTCTAAAATTTTGGAGAATGCGGGGAGCAAGGAAACAGGACGGAAGTTAGAGAGAACTTCCGGGTCAGCGTTTGCTTTGTTTAGCAAAGGGAGGATCATAGCATGTTTCCAAGTAGCAGGTACTACTGCCTCAGCAAGTGAAGTATTACGAAGTTCCATAATAAGTTTCAGGATAAAGGGGTCCAATTTTTTTAGAGCAGAAATTGGAAAGGGATCCTTAGGGGAACCTGATTTGATACTATTTAGGATGTCATTAAAAGCCACCGAATCAAGAGGTAGCCATCTGTCGAGTATGCTATCAGGATTGTCCTCTTTGTCCAATAAATCTGTGGGGGAGGTAAAATCTGCTAATACGTTGTTAGACTTAGGAAGCGTTACTCCATTCGTATCAAATTCACAATAAATTTTATCAATTTTATCATTAAAAAACATCGCTAGATCTTCACATTGAGTTTCCGTTAGCTTTGGAGGCTCCGATTGGTGCGTAGTGCCAGACAATTCTTGCACCACCTTAAATAGCGTTTTAGAGTTATTTTGAGACAGCATGATATTGTTCTTTGTGTATTCAGCGCGCACCGTTTTGCATAATACCTGGTAACCTTTGATGGCCTGTTTATAAACCCGTTTTTCAGCTGGAGCGTAGTGTTTTTTCCAATGTCTCTCTAACACTTTACATTTGTTTTTTTCTAATTTGAGTTTGTCTGAGAACCATGGGGCAGGAGGACGATGGCTGTTGGTTTTATTCTTAGATAAAGGGAGGCATGTGTCAATGGACGAGGTTAGCCAGCTGTGGATGGCGTCAGCATCTGTGGGACTGGCTAAGTTTCTGGCCGGCATAGAGTGCAGAAGGTGAAGATTAACACTATCAACATTAAGTTTTTTCCAATTTCTAAAGCCAGTTGCACCAACGGTGGAGGACGAAGGCTCATGTCCCATCACCTGTCTGAGCTTAAAGCTAACTAGAAAGTGGTCAGACCATAATAAGGGGAGGGCTGGCTCACACGCAATATTAGTTAAGTTGTAAAAAATAGGGTCTAGTTGGTGTCCTGCCTTATGAGTAGGGCCGACATTGCATAAGATGACATTCAAGACAGCTAAGTCCGAGATTAAAGTGGAGCTAATAGAGCAGTTGGGATCATTAGGATGTAAGTTCAGGTCTCCTAAAATTGAAAAGTTGGTGGCTTCAAGTAAAAAGGGAGCAATAAAATCTGGGAGCGCCACTGCCCAGGCTCCAGCTGGACCCGGGGGGCGATAAACCAGCGTCCCTGAAAAGGTAAATTGAGACGTAAGAGAAAGTTTAAAAAGGCAGGCTTCCCAATTATTAATAGGAAGCTCTTCCCATTTAAAAATAATTCCTATGCCACCTCCCGTTTTATTCACACGGTCCATCCTAAGGATGGTGTAGTTATGGGGTAGAGCTATAGCGATGTCCGGTGAGGAAAGTGCTGATGTCAAAGTGAATGTGCAAATAGCATTTATCAAGTTGAAATGAAATCAAGACAAAACAAATTTAAACAAGTGGGTTAGACAGGGTCAAGTAAAATAGAAGCTTCAGCGCTAGCTCTAGTTTTCTAACGCGCGTCTGCTACACGTAGCATCCATGAAGTCACTAAATAGGCAAGTTGTAAGCAGCCCCCGCTTCCCTACACCTCTGACCCGGAACTGGAAGGAATCTGCCACCTTCACTCCCTCCACAACAAACAGGAAAACCCGTGGTGGACCGGGGAGTTGGCGGTTGACAGCGGATGTCCGAAATGCAGGTGAGGAAAGTGCTGATGTCAAAGTGAATGTGCAAGTAGCATTTATCAAGTTGAAATGAAATCAAGACAAAACAAATTTAAAAGTACGTTTGTACCGATCAAGTGCGTTAGACAGGGTCAAGTAAAATAGAAGCTTCAGCGCTAGCTCTAGTTTTCTAACGCGCGTCTGCGTTATAATGCTGTAGTTTCAATGTGGAATACTGAGGTGTTGATGTGATGTACTCCATGTGGTCCATGAGATATGTATCCTATTCTGGTCAGTATCTATGTCATCCTTTGCAGCAAACTGGGTGTGTCATGATTAACAATTTGTGAACATCTCTGTAAACATTTCATTTGCATGGTCACATCTGTGGCTTGCACACTTACACATAAGATGTGCTTCCCATTGTCCAATTTGTCTATTTCCCTGACTGTGGGCGTATCTCCACTGGACCTGCAGGTGTGGGCATCATTGGTGTAGGAGCAACTGTGTGCAATTTGCTAGACATATGTACTGAGTATGTGCAGATAACTTAAGGGGCACTCCCGTACCCAGGCTGATGTGACCAGAGCCTTCATTGGGAGGTAACTGATGGCTGACTGACCAAGTGTTCTGCTGACATGACTGAGACCTGCTGGGGCTATGTTTGGCACAGCTGAGCTTCGACAGGAGTTGAGTCCCCTTAAGTAAGTGTGTTGTTCCGTGACATTGCCTGGGCCCATGGTGTGTGTTGTCTGAGCATGTGTGTGTGTGTCCACTTTCCTTTTTCTACACAGGCTGTGTTCCCTTGATATGTTCCTGTTGTTGATGCGTGCTGAGTTGTCTTGTGTTCATCCCACATCTTTGTCCTGGGCTACCAGATATGTGGGTGCATGACACACTACTGTTCATTGGTGTTTCATCATTGGGATTTGTCAGTTCTGAGTGGTGATGATGTGGTCAGACGCAGATGGGACACAGTCAGGGGTCCCCAAGGCACTTGTTTCTTCGCAATATCATGTAGTTGTCCCTAGGTGGTGCCTTTCAGTGATTGAGACATGTGTATGTGTGTGTGACTGCTCCCACTCATCAGGTTCAGAGGTGCAATGTTGGCAGGTTTCAGCATGTGTGCCTTGTGGTTCTCCTTGGCTTCTGCATTGTCCTGGGACTGTGGCAGGGATTCCGAAGGTTACGGGAGCTTTGACGTCATGGCCATGTACCGCATACTGTGCCGTATGTCTGTCATTCACCAGGGTTGTAGACTGTCCTTGTGTGATGAGTCTGTGCACCTTAGTTCCTTCCAACATTACTGTGTTTGTCATGGGTGCATGTGCAATGTCACATGTCCATGTGGGCTTCACTGATGCACATTGGTGCTGTTCAGGGTGTGTGGTGTTGAGGGTGGACAGATGTAAATGTTTACATGGCTCGGCCCCTTCCTCACATTTGTCCCTGGATGACGGGCCATGCTGAGTTATTCGTGTTTATGTAGGTGTGATGTATGTTTGTGGCACAGGACACATGTCTGAGTTTCACAGTTTGTACGACATCTACCTTTGTCATCACAGTGGACGTATCATGCATCAGGGAAGAGGTGTGGCGCCGCGGGGGAAGAGGTGTGGCGCTGCGGGGGAAGAGGTGTGGTGCCGCGGCCTGGGTGACTGCCTCCGGAATCTGGCGATTACGGTTCGATCCCCGGCAGCAGATTAGCCCAGCACCATGTGACTCTGGGCAGTAGCTTGCTTAATCTTCCCGACGGCCCCCAGCGCCTAGAGACCCTTACGGGAAATTGTTCGCGCTTTGCAAATGTGAATTATTATTATTATTATTATTATTATGCTTGTGTCACCCAAATGTCTGGTCCCTGGGGGTAGTGCTGTTGTGTGTCAGTCTCTTGCTGTTTTATTTGCTGTTCATTAAAGCTTGTGTCACATGTGTCTGTTGTGCTCCCTCTCATCTCACAATGCCTGATTGCCTACTAAGGCGGGCCCAATTCATGGGTTACTTTTGTATGGCACTGTGTCCACATCTGTGTCACTGTGGTTCAGCCCCCCTCATGCATTGTGTAGTTGCCTGTGGATACTGACACACACACACACATGTTGTGTCAGATGTGCAGTGTGAGGTTGCCTGTTTGTGCATCTGCACTAGTGCATTGGTATTGCTGTTGTGGGCCATTGGCTGGATGTTGTTTGGGTGATTTTCCCTGCTGTCCTTGTGAGTCATACCTCATCATTCTGCACATTTATCCTGGTTGTTAGGTCCCATTGCTGCCATGGAATGGGAGTTTGTGACCTGACACCTACAGTCTACACAGGATGTATTTATTTGTGTGTCTATTTTCAAGATGTGTGTATGTATTATGATGGTCACTTCTGCTTTTGTGTCATTGTACACTGTATGCAATGTCAGCCCCCATGGGTGGTGCTTGTCTGCACGTGGCCGAGAGTATGTTTGATTTTCACAGCACTGTTAGCCTCACCACATCTCTGTGGGTATGGGACACAACCACTACTTTGCCACAAAAGTGTTTCATGTGTTGGGACCAGGAATCATACATGCTGTTCGGTATTTGCAGCTTTTACCATGATGACACTTACCTTTTGGTCACTGTGATGAGGGGGAGTTTAGGCCCCATCACCACAATGCTCAACATTTGCTGCAGTTTGGAACTCCACACTTAACTTTTGTTCTACACAGTGAGGGGGTGTGGAGCACAATAGCACAGTGACACAGTGCTATTGTGATGCTTGCCTTGTGTAGGCCACACTCAGTTTTTGGTCACACATGTGATGGGAGTTACATTGTATGTTCAAAGTCATATTCACTGTTGTGGACTTTTGTCACAGACTACACACTCTTGTCATGATGTTAGGGGGGATGTATTTTGCTGACATACCTAATGTTGGTGTATGATGGATGTGTGGCTCATCACCCATCCTATGGGTGTGGGTATTGATAATGATAGTCACACAGCACCCTATGAGTGGGGGTGGCAGTAGTGATGGGCAACAGGTCCCCTATGAGTGGAGGTGGCAGTAGTGATGGGCAACATGTCCCCTATGAGTGGGTTGGCAGTAGTGATGGGCAACATACCCCCTATGAGTGGGGGTGGCAGTAGTGATGGGCAACACACCCCGTATGAGTGGGGGTGGCAGTAGTGATGGGCAACAGGTCCCCTATGAGTGGGGGTGGCAGAAGTGATGGGCAACATACCCCTTATGAGTGGAGGTGGCAGTAGTGATGGGCAACAGGTCCCCTATGAGTGGAGGTGGCAGTATTGATGGGCAACAGGTCCCCTGTGAGTGGGGGTGGCAGTAGTGATGGCCAACATACCCCCTATGACTGGAGGTGGCAGTAGTGATGGGCAACACGTCCCCTATGAGTGGAGGTGGCAGTAGTGATGGGCAACAGGTCCCCTATGAGTGGGGGTGGCAGTGGTGATGGGCAACATACCCCCTATGAGTAGGGGAGGCAGTAGTGATGGGCAACAGGTCCCCTATGAGTGGGGGTGGCAGTAGTGATGGGCAACAGGTCCCCTATGAGTGGGGGTGGCAGTAGTGATGGGCAACATACCCCCTATGAGTGGGGGTGGCAGTAGTGATGGCAACAGGTCCCATATGAGTGGGGGTGGCAGTAGTGATGGGCAACAGGTCCCCTATGAGTGGAGGTGGCAGTAGTGATGGGCAACAGGTCCCCTATGAGTGGGGGTGGCAGTAGTGATGGGCAACATACTCCCTATGAGTGGGGGTGGCAGTAGTGATGGGCAACATACCCCCTATGAGTGGCGGTGGCAGTAGTGATGGGCAACAGGTCCCCTATGAGTGGGGGTGGCAGTAGTGATGGGCAACAGGTCCCCTACGAGTGGGGGTGGCAGTAGTGATGGGCAACATACCCCTATGAGTGGGGGTGGCAGTAGTGATGGGCACCATACCCCCTATGAGTGGGGGGTTGCAGTAGTGATGGGCAACAGGTCCCCTATAAGTGGGGGTGGCAGTAGTGATGGGCAACAGGTCCCCTATGAGTGAGGGTGGCAGTAGTGATGGGCAACATACCCCCTATGAGTGGGGGTGGCAGTAGTGATGGCAACAGGTCCCATATGAGTGGGGGTGGCAGTAGTAATGGGCAACAGGTCCCCTATGAGTGGAGGTGGCAGTAGTGATGGGCAACAGGTCCCCTATGAGTGGGGGTGGCAGTGGCGATGGGCAACATAACCCCTATGAGTGGAGGTGGCAGTAGTGATGGGCAACAGGTCCCATATGAGTGGGGGTGGCAGTAGTGATGGGCAACTGGTCCCCTGTGAGTGGGGGTGGCAGGGGTGATGGGCAACAGTTCCCCTGCGAGTGGGGGTGGCAGGGGTGATGGGCAACATAAGCCCTGTGAGTGGGGGTTGCAGGGGTGATGGGCAACATAAGCCCTATGGCTGGGGGTGGCAGGGGTGATGGGCAACATAGTCCCTGTGGGTGTGGGTGGCAGGGGTGATGGGCAACATAAGCACTATGGCTGGACTGTTCCCATGAAACCGGTCCTAGGATGCTTGGTTCCAGTCCAGGGAGGACCTGGCTTGGCAGTTCGGGCTGGACTGTTCCCATGCGGCACAGGGTCAAGACTGATTTGCATATGGCTGGGTTCAAACTGGAATGGCAGGGTGAGCAAAAAAAAGATGGATTTAGGCCCAGATCTCTGTACTGGGGTGAATGTATGACGTTGTTCTGCATTCTGTCCATCAACTGTTGTTTTTGTATTTGTCACCCCGAGTGGGACGGGTATGCTCAGACATGAGTCCCGTGCTCTCCATGCCACTGGAATCAAGCTATCCTGGCTGAAGAGGGGTGAAACCCCGAAACCGGTCCTAGGATGCTTGGTTCTACTCCAGGAAGGACCTGGCTTGGCAGTTCGGGCTGGACTGTTCCCATGAGGCACAGGGTCAAGACTGATTTGCATATGGCTGGGTTCAAACTGGAATGGCATGGTGAGCAAAAAAAAGATGGATTTAGGCCCAGATCTCTGTACTGGGGTGAATGTATTACATTGTTCTGCATTCTGTCCATCAACTGTTGTTTTTGCATTTGTCACCCCGAGTGGGACGGGTATGCTCAGATGTGAGTCCCGTGCTCTCCATGCCACTGGAATCAAGCTATCCTGGCTGTAGAGGGGTGAAACCCCGAAACCGGTCCTAGGATGCTTGATTCCGGTCCAGGGAAGACATGGCTTGGCAGATCGGGCTGGACTGTTCCCATGAAACCGGTCCTAGGATGCTTGGTTCCAGTCCTGGGAGGACCTGGCTTGGCAGTTCGGGCTGGACTGTTCCCATGAGGCACAGGGTCAAGACTGATTTGCATATGGCTGGGTTCAAACTGGAATGGCATGGGGAGAAAACAAATTATGGATTTAGGCCCAGATTGCTGTACTGGGGTGAATGTATGACATTGTTCTGCATTCTGTCCATCAACTGTTGTTTTTGCATTTGTCAACCCGAGTGGGACGGGTATGCGCAGAGGTGGGTCCCGTGCTCTCCATGCCACTGGAATCAAGCTATCCTGGCTGAAGAGGGGTGAAACCCCGAAACCGGTCCTAGGATGCTTGGTTCCAGTCCAGCAAGGACCTGGCTTGGCAGTTCGGGCTGGACTGTTCCCATGAGGCACAGGGTCAAGACTGATTTGCATATGGCTGGGTTCAAACTGGAATGGGATGGTGAGCAAAAAAAAAGATGGATTTAGACCCAGATCTCTGTACTGGGGTGAATGTGTGACATTGTTCTGCATTCTGTCCATCAACTGTTGTTTTTGCATTTGTCACCCCGAGTGGGACAGGTATGCTCAGACGTGAGTCCCGTGCTCTCCATGCCACTGGAATCAAGCTATCCTGGCTGAAGAGGGGTGAAACCCCGAAACCGGTCCTAGGATGCTTGGTTCCAGTCCAGGGAGGACCTTGCTTGGCAGTTCGGGCTGGACTGTTCCCATGAGGCACAGGGTCAAGACTGATTTGCATATGACTGGGTTCAAACTGGAAAGGCATGATGAGCAACAAAAAGGTGGATTTAGGCCCAGATCTCTGTACTGGGGTGAATGTATGACATTGCTCTGCATTCTGTCCATCAACTGTTGTTTTTGCATATTCAGAGAATACTCAAAAGGTAAAAAAATATCTGAATGCCGATGTCGGGTGCCATGTTGTGTATCCAAGGACACTAGGCCCTGGGTGCAGGGACTTAGGGGTCTATTAGGATGGCGGGTTAGAAACCACCCCGACCGCCATGGTAGCGGCAAAACCAGCGGTCCGATTAGGATCAACCACCTAAAAATCCCAACCGCCGAACGATGCCACGAAAGACCGCCGATAGCGGGCGGAGCAGGTGAAAATACGACCACGGCAGACAGATTCGCGGCGGAAACACACTAAACCACCGCAAGGCCAGCAGAGTGACTGCACGGAAAATTAAGATTCTCCCGATGTGACAGCAGTACGATCCACTGATTCTGACCGCCACAATCGCTAACAGTGATAAATGGGAGAGGCTGCGAAATGACTGTTGAACAGCCACCGCTCCGTGACAAATATGGCGGTTGGAAAAAAAACACACACAACAAGGCCACCAAGTGCACACATCAAACTAGCTCTGACCCCAAAAACACCTAACACACCACAATGACACACCCACATGGCAAATTAAAAAATACAATCCCAGGGCAACCCACACATCACACCTGAAATCAATACTCCATTTAGACACACCCACATAGCTGAGTATAAAACCAGCCCCTTCCCTGACCAGAATCCTTTGCACTACTCCAGCCCTGAAGGAACCAAACCCTGCAGCACATTGGATAGGCAAAACACCACACATTGAACCAGCACAACAACACACACATACACCACCCCCACCACCCTCACAACTGCACCTCAAACCATTTGCACATCACACACCATGGCACAAAAGAAAATGCCCAAATTCACTGTCAGTCATGGTAGATGAGATAATAAGAGTAGAACCACAATTGTTTGGTACCCTGGTCCAACAGACACCATCAGCCACCAGAGAACAAATGTGGACAAGGATAGTGAACAAGGTCAATGCAGTAGGGACTGTCCCGCGCAACAAGAAGTAGATCATGGAGCGGTGGCATGACCTCAAGAGCAAAGTGAAAGAGAAGAATAACAAGAACCGTCAGCTGGCTCAGATGACTGGCGGAGGCCCTCCCATTCCACCAAGAACATTCACTGCATGGGAGGAGAAGGTGCTTGCCATACTGCATCAGACAGTCTCCCACTGCTGGAATTAAAGCTCCAAAGATATCACCAACTATTTCTGACCAAGTTTCTCTCCTAAAACGTGTTAGTAAATTAATATGTTCTACATCTTCTATCTTATCTATATGAAAGATCTTTGGAAAGACCAGGCCCACATAACACGTGCCATACCAACGGTCAGGCAACCTGTAATAAGCCTTGTTCCCACAAACATAATACACTCCTGGGAAAACTGGATCTTCTCCTCCCTTGAAACCCCATCCTGTTGCAATGAAGTATGTATCATGACACTCACTAGTCCCAACAAAATATGTATCATATTGGGATGTCTTCCTAGTAATGCATAGTTTACCCTTCTGTGGTGCATCTAGAGCTAAAGTTGGACTAGCCCCATTCTTCAACTCTTTACCCATCTCAATGTCCCAAATTCTCTCACTCACTTTATATTTCCCAGCCTTTTCATGCATGTTCATTCTCCTTTCCTCTACCATGTTTAGGAAAGCCTTCTCCTCTTCTTTCAAGCTACAAGTTAAATTGTTCTTAAAAATGTAATCTAATGTTAATTCTTCTTTCTCAACAAAAATCTCTCCAAAAATGTTAGCTTCTTTAGCTGGATTCAGCTCTTTATTCATTGGCAATTGCCCAAAAATGTTATCTTTGTTAGACATCTCATAATCTATTTTCCCTAGCAAATAAAAAACACTACTTAGCACACTACATGAAATTCCATACGTAGCTGGTAAATGATGATAAGTAACACCCTCTGAAACGGATGCAGGTAATTGCATACATACGTAGCAATCCCTAACTTCCATTGTCTTCACGTATTCATATAACAACTTTGAAAAAACATTGCTAGAAAAATCATTAATTGACCTATCTTTATGTATGTAAGTGTTACTAATTCTAGTTGGAACTACTTTCTGCGAATTCTTCTCTACATTAGTCACATTCTCAGTGTGTATCTCAAATGTACCTATTGTAATTCTAAAGGTAACTAATAAAGCTAGTACACCCCATATTAGCATTAATAATCCAGTACAGCAGCAGCACATTCTACACCATCTTTTTAAGAAGGCACATCTACTTTGATTATTTTCTATGTTAGCCATTTTACTACTTTGACCGTGTCTTTTGACTTAGCCTCTATTATTTCACTACTGGAACTTCTAGAACTTTGGATTACTTCAAACAGCTTAATTTCACTTCAACTTCTTCAACATCAAACTGTATTAGATCTCCAACAACATCCTCAGTATCTGACTTTTCTTCGATGTCAGTCAAGATAACTTTCAGGATTTCACCTTTATCTTCCTCAACCACTTCTCGTATGGTCTCCTCTGGATTTCCTTGACTTTCTGCCTCTTCACCTTCAGACAGTGCCACGTACGTCCATTCCAGCGACCTATACATCTGGTTAGGTTTTCTGATTCTTTTAATCTCCTCTGGTTCCTTTAACTCTTTCTGCTTTTCACCTTTTACTGGATTTTGACTCGACACTTCGTTCACTTGTTCAGCTTTCGATGTATTAGCTCGTGTCAGTCTGTATCTCAACCTCTTTATCCTGTTGTTAGGCCAAAGATCTCCTCTTACAACCTTTTTTGGTCTTACTTCTTTATTATTTCTTTCTCCAATCCAAGTCCTCTTTCTCAGAACTCGACCTTCTGATTTCACATTCTCACTTTCATCTGATTCTGTCTCATTTGCCTCTTGTTCTTCAGCAGTTTTCCTTCGCTCCACAGTCTTTTCCACCACCGATTGAGATTTCCCTAACTCTTTCCCTCCTCGGGTCTCCGACACGCAATCTTCTTGCTGTCTACTTGTCCCTTCACCTAACTTATCAGGAATGTTCCCTACACCTCCTCGGGGGTCTTCCGCAATCTGTCCCTCTCTAACTTCTACTGACCCTGCTTCTTCAGGTGTAATCTCAAGTGGATTCTCAACTTCTTCATCTGATTCAGGAGTAGTCTCTGTGGAATTACTCTTTTCTCTTCTGTTTTCTCCACTGCTCGTTGGAACTTCAGGCACTCTTACAGAATCTGATCTCTCTTCTGAGACTCTCAATGTTTCTCTTGAAGCCTCCTCTGGAAAGAATGAATCACCTGACTCTCTTTCTCCCTCACCTCTTCCAGAATTCCGATTCCTTCTCACTGGCTCAGCTTCTTCTTCATCGCTGGAATCTGACTCTTCAAAATACTCCTTACCAGTCCCATCTTTTGGATTAGGAACTCTCAGAGTATGACTTGCATGCACCCAGTTTTTCACACCGGCACACTTTACTGCAGTTGTCGTAGTCAGAATAACTTGTCTTGGCCTTCCCCACCTTGGAACCAAGCAATTTCTTCTTCTGTGTACTTTAATCCTCACCCAGTCCCCTGGACTCAGATCATGAGCTTGCTTCTTCTCAAGTGTTGTACGTCTCCTCCAACCTGGTGAAACACAGAATGAACTGCGTCAGCCAGGCCTTTACAGTAATCCAAAATCATGTCATCAGTTATTGTCATCAACTTATTGACAGGCACAAATGCATGTCGCATTGCACGTCCCATCAAAATCCCATGTGGACTCAAACCAGTAGTTCTATCTGGAGTAGATCTAATAGTCATTAGCACTAGAGGCAAGACATCAGGCCATTTCATTCCAGTGGCTAAACACATTTTACCAATTCGGTTCTTGATTGTGCCATTCATCTGCTCAACTACATCAGAAGCCTCTGGTCTGTAAGCACAATGTAGCTTCTGCTGTATGCTCAATGCTTCACAAATTAAACTCATGAGCTCATTATAGAAGTGTCCACCTCTATCAGACTCAATCGTTACTGGAAACCCGTACCTAGGAATCAATTCTCTTAACAGTAACTTTGCCACTGTTATTCCATCATTCCTCCTAGTCGGATAGGCCTTCACCCATCTCGAGAACAAACAGACTACCACTAGAACATACCTCAATCTGTTCACTTGGGGCATTTCAATGAAATCAATCTGCATTCTCGTAAAAGGACCTCCTTTTCTGCCTATCGTTCCCAGACTCACCACTGTCTTTTTCCCAGTGTTAAATTGCTGGCAAATCAAACATCTTTGACAAATGCTTTCTGCAATCATCCTGCAATCATCCTGAACTTTGCATTATACCAAGTCTGCTTAAAAGACCTGATCATCGCATCCCTTCCCAAATGTCCCTGGCCATGATACATTCTTGCCATTGTCGACAGCATAGAGTTAGGCATGACTGGTCTACCATCTCTATAGATCCAGACATGATCTGTTTCTCTTGGGGCACAACCTGCCTTGATCTTTCTTTTCTTCATTTCCTGCCTCATCCTGCAACTGTTTCACTTCATCCCACGTTTCTAGGACATTAGTAAACATCACAGAACAAAAAAACATTTCCTTTTCTCGTTCCCTATTAATCGAGTGATTATTTTTAGCACAATATTGTGCAATGTCGTTGGCAAAACGATTACCAAGGGTAACAAAATCATCTCCTTGTCCATGAGCAGCACATTTTACAACTGCTAATTCTTTAGGCAGCTGTATCGCCTCAAGCAATTTCCCAATCACTTCAGCATTCTTTATTGGAGTCCTACTCGACGTCAAGAAACCTCTCTGTAGCCAAAGCTGGCCAAAATCATGCACGACTCCAAATCCGTACTGACTATCAGTCATTACAGTCACTCTCAGATTCTTCCCAATCTTGCAAGCTTTCGTCAATGCCACCAATTCAGCAACTTGAGCAGACTTCACTCCTTTCAATGGTGAAGCTTCCATAACTTCTGAAACTTTGCACACTGCATATGCTACACATAGTACACCATCATCATTCCTCAGACATGATTCATCCACAAACAGCACATGGTCACTTTCAGGCAATGGAAGATCTCTTATGTCTGGTCTCGGCTTTGTACAGTAATCAAGCACATCCAAACAATTATGATCAACTTCATCCTTTGCACCCACATTTTCAGTATCAGGCAATAATGTTGCTGGATTCACATTCACGCATCTCTCAAGAGTCACATTTAATGCTCCCAGAATGATTTTCTCATATTTAGTCAGCCGACTATGTGACATATATTGAGTTCTGCTTCTTGTCAAAAGAATTGCCACATTATGAGGTACGAATACCCTTACAGGATATCCCATTATTATACCCTCACTCTGTTCCAAGCTTCTGCATGTAGCAGCTACTGATTTCAGACAACCTGGCAAACCCACAGCCACAGGGTCAAGTGTCGATGAGAAGTACGCAATAGGCCTTCTCAGTTGTCCATGCTTCTGGATTAACACTGAAAGTGCACATCCATTTCTCTCACTGCAGTACAACTCAAACTCTTTTTCATAGTCTGGCATTCCCAAAGCAGGGGCTTCACACATTCTGCTCTTCAACTCCTCAAATGCTGCCATTTGTTCTCCATCCAATTCCAATGGATCTTTCACCTCACTCTTTGTCAGCTTAATCAGTGGCTTTGCTATCAGGGAGAAATTACTAATCCACTGGCGACAATAACCCACCATCCCCAGAAACATCCTCACTTCTCTCTGGGTCCTTGGGGCCCTCATTCCCCTGATAATTTTGATCCTGTCATCAGTCACCTTTCTCAGACCCTTTTCAATATTGCGTCCAAGATAATGCACCTCTTTCTTGCAAAATTGCAATTTGGCTGGGGATACTTTTAACCCTCCATCTGCCAGATGATTCAGTAAAGCTATGGTATCTACTTCACAAGCTTCACGTGTCTTTGATGCCACAAGTAGGTCATCAATATACTGCACTAGTACTGAGCTTTCAGGCATGATCAGACTCTCCAATGATTTTTTCAATAACTGATTGAATATCGAAGGACTCTCTGTATACCCCTGTGGGATTCGACACCATGCTAAAATACGCTGGCCAAACCTAAATGCAAAAATCGGCTGGCTGTCATGATGCAATGGTATCGAGAAGAAAGCATGACACAAATCAATCACTGTGTACCACTCAGCATCATGTGGAATCTGATACAAAATCACTGACGGATTTGGCACAATAGGACAACATGCCACCACAATTTTGTTAACCTTTCTCAAATCTTGTACAATCCTGCACTTCCCATTCGGCTTCTTTAGCCCCATTATCGGTGAATTACACAGGCTACTCAGTAGTTCTCTCAAAACTCCCTGCTGAATCATTTTCTCAATAATAGGAGTTATTCCTTCAATTATTTCTGGTGTCATTTTGTACTGAGGAATATTAGGATATTCCCTCTTTCACTGAGATTTTCACAGGATCTACATTATTCATCAATCCCGCATCTTCTCCAGTAAAATCCCAAACTGTCGTTTTCACTGTGTCTCTCAGCTCTTGAGGCAAATCCTCTGGTTTAAACACAGCATATGTACCAACCATCTCACTCTCTCTATTATCTAGAGTCATTCGGTACAAAACATCCTCATCTGGTGTTTCAAAAGCTATTCCATCCGGAGTACAGAAAATTGTACAATTCATCTTGCACAACAGGTCCCTACCTAACAAGTTCACTGGACTAGTGTCACAGACCACAAATCTGTGCATGTCTGAAAATTTCCCTATTCTTACCCTTACTGGTTCAGTAAGACAAGTCTTGATTTGTGTATTAGCTACACCAACTACTTGGATTGCTTCATCCGAGAGAGGAAGATTTCTAATATCTGCTGACCTGACAGTTGATCTCGTCGCTCCTGTGTCTACTAAAAAAGTAACACTTTCTTCATTTATTTTCCCATCTACAAATGGTCCTGCCTGGTCTATTTCTAGAGTTGCACCAAGTATGCACTCTTCCTCCTCTCTTCGGCACCGTCAATAATCACCTTCAGGGGAGGAGCCAAGATGGCGACCGGAGCAGACGCTTGAGCGCCCGGCTCCGTCGGTCCGTGGCCTCGGACTACTATCCTGATGCCCATCCTCGCCGATCTTCGAGGTGAAACGTGTGCGAAGACGCGCTGACCGTGCTGCCGCTTTCCCGGAGTCTCAGCCCGCCCGGATGCCCGAGTTCTGGGTGCTTTTGTCTTCGGCACTGAAATCCTGCGCCATTACGGCCTTTGCTGGCCCCCTGGAAGCTCCGCAGTTACCGGACCAGCGAGCGCTAACCTGAGCCCCGCGGTCCCGATCTCCCCTCGCACCACGGATCGCTGCCGGATGAGCCCGGAGAGGGACGGCCGGACACCTTCTGCACCCTGAGCCGGGCGGGCTGGAGCTGTGGGGTGGGCCCCGGTGCGGCGGGTCTCCTGCCCCGCTCTGATGACCGCGCTGTGGGATGCTGCTGCCCCCTTCACCTATTGCCTAGCCAGCGGCGAAGGGAACCTGCGAGAGGAGAAGCGACTGTCGGCCGTTCCCGTTGCGGCGTAGACCTGAGGGGAATTGACTCCCTGCCACGACTTCCCCCCCCTCGGCCATTGCAACGTGTAGCGGCAAAACATGGCGCTGAGTGCCTGCTCGAGGCTGGGGGGTGCTACTTCGGTCTCGCCCGCTGCCCACTTCGCCCTCCCTCTTACGGACACCAGCTCCACGGTGCCGTCCCGGATTGCTGCCGCTGTGGGGGCCCAGCCTCCGCCGACATGCGGCTCCGTTCTGGCTGCCCTGCGGGACTTCCAACTACAGATGTGCGCTGGCCTGCAAGCGCTGAGTGAGCGGCTTGACCCCATACTGTCGGCTGCGGGTCGTGAGCGCACTGTTTGTCATCTACAGGGCGTGGGTCTCCCGGTGCTTTTGTCCACTTGCGGGGACGCAACGGCGGCGTATGACTGGGCTACACTGATGCCTTCACCTGGCGCTCCCGGCGCTCAGGGTACACCGCCCTACACCTCAACTGCGGACACTTTGTCCCCCTGGTCATGGCTGCCTGCTTCATTGTTGCCTGCCTCGCCGCGTCCGCTGGACTATCCTGTTGAGCGATACCTAACGGCGTCGAGGAACCGTCCGCGGTGGTCCACGGCTTACTTTTTGTGGAACTCCTGTACCTTAATTGCCAGGTTTGGATTTTATGTGGTGCAAAGAGGGACCTCAACCGATGGTCGGCGGCCATTTCGTGATCCTACTTCACCATCCTTTCACGAGCGGCCATCTTGTCTTTGTCTGCTCGGGACACGGGGCCTTCATGCAGGGGCTGGTTTAATCCCACGCCCGCGATCGGGCCAGGGCTAGACTGACTTCTATTGCCAGGGTTTATGGACGGGCTGGCCTGGGACTGGAACTGTATGTCTGTTTTGCGCGCACTCATCGCGACTTGTATCCATTCGCTTACACTGTGGTGCCATGGTATCTTCGCATGCCGTTTTTTGGAGTAGTGGGCTCTCAGTGTGTGGGGGCCGTGATTGGCTGATGGTTCGGGGCGCTCTGGTGTCCCGTGGGCTCCTCCCCACCTTCTTTTCTGTTTTCTTATTTTCTTTACTCTATTCCCACTTTCTCTCTTCTCTATATTTCGGGTTCATTGGGCGACAGGCACTATGTCGGGGGGGGGGTAGGCCGTAGCCTCCGCATTGGTGTAGGGTGGGGGGATAATACTCTGTTCTTAATTAGTTCTATGGGCCTTTTTTCTTCTATGTCTCTGCGCTCTACTTTCTTCGATTCGGGGTCCGGGTGTGGGGTGGATCAAGTGGGGGCGGCTCCGGAGGGGTGCGTACTTGCTCATGTGACTATCCTGTTATATTTCTGCACCGCCTCACTGTTTGAGTTTTTTACTTCCATTGTTCTTCTTACTGATGTTGCTGCTCTCCCGTGTGGTGAGGCTATCTTGCGGACTCGAATCTCCTTTGTTCTTATCCTTCATTGACTTTTCTCTCTGATAAAATAATCTAAAAACTTAAAATTAACCTTCACTTCTCCTTCCCCGGGTGTCAACGATATCTCCAGTATGTGACTCATCACTCGTTGTTAATCCTGACCATTGACACACGGGGGATGTAATGTGGGTACCAGTGCTTCATTGTATCGTGGCCGGCCTGACGGTTGTAGGCCCGTATTTGTTCTTTTAAGATGCACAAATAAAGGTTTTTTAAAAAAAAAAAAAAAAAAAAAAATAATCACCTTCAGACTCACTCCCTTCATTCTTTAACCAATACTGTTGTACCGGGTTAGAATGCCTTGGTTTGTTTACCTGCTCATCATTGTAGAATCCCGAATCCTGATTGTACTTTTGGGACCCTCTATTCTGCGGCAAGGGCGGTCTTGGCTCTTGACTCTGCTGTTTAACAACCTTCTTATTGCTGCGGTTGATTACACCCCTCGTTCTGCACCTGTTGATTTAATGATTTACTTTCATTATTCACTAATGGTGGATTGGTACACTCGGATCTCCAATGTCCCAGTTGACCACAGTTGTGGCACGGGAATTTCTTCTTCGCCTCTTCTAAATTCCCCTTTCCTTTCCCTACATATCTGGGCCTATTCCCTGGATTATTTGCCTGTTCCACCAACTGTGCTTCTTGTCTCTCTGCAACTTTCACCTGTGCCCACATTGCCTTTTCTTTCAGCTTTCTTTGTTTTGCTTCAATTTCATCACTGAAGTACTTTGCATGTCTCAGGATCTCATCTATTTTCTTACTCTGCCAGTCCACTGTATGCTCACGAATTCTCTCACTAATCTCAGGTCTCAGGCCATATACAAATCTGTATACAAAATGACTCAAATCCTTGTCACCCAGGTGTTCATCCCACTGAATTGTTTAAAAGCCAGTATCAGCCTCTCATAAAAAGCATGAACTGATTCTTTTGCTTCCTGATGTGTTCGATCTATCTTAACCCAGTCTGTCTCTTTTGGAGGTACTTTATTTTTCAGGAATACAATTACCTGATCATATTTTTTCATTACCTCTGGATCTGGTGCTCCTGTTTTCTGATCTCTTGGATATTCCTCAGTAGGCCAACTTACAACTATTTTACACTCAGCCCACAAGTCTGCTGGAACAATTATATCAAACAGACTATTCAGATCAATCCACAGCACCTTCGACAATTTCACAAATCTGTCTACCTGCCTATACCACTCGACGGGCTTTTCTCTCAGTCGAGGGAAATCATTCGTAAATGATAAAATATCCTGTCTGGTCCATGGAACATGTACATATCCTCCTCCAGGTATTTCTCTCATAGGATAAGCATCCACTGTTTTCTCTTTTTCTCTCACAGGAAACGCTGAATATGTCCTGTCCACTGATTCTTCCCTTTTTTTATACCACCTGTCCTTCCATCTTTCTACATCACCCCATTTTCGCAATAAGGCAATCATTTCCTTAATCTGCCCTGTTCTGCCAACACCATTTAGATTTTCAATATCCTTATCAGAGAAATCCACCCTGTAAGGCTTCTGCAAAACTTTCACTTTATCCATGTCAACTCCCTGTTCACTCGCTATTGCTCTTAACCTTTCATGTGTATTCTTAACCCTCCAGGTGATGCTCTTGCACATAAATAACAATTCTCCATCATGATGGTTTTTGAGTATGTCTGTGGAAATTGTCCCTGCAATAAGCTCCTCCAATTCCATGCGTAACCTGGCCACATCAATTGCCTGTGAATCTTTATCCTTCTTTTGAAGAACTTTCAACCAATCATTCAAATCTTCAGCTGTTATTTCAGTAGATTTTTTCACTGCAACCACTTTCTCTGGCATCCTTTGTGGTTCCAAAATCGGCATCCCTGAACAACTAGTATCACTAGTATCCAATCTTGAATTAGACTGCACCTCTAATCCTCCACTACATGTGTCACGTCTGGATTGTCTCAAATCATTACTTTCTGTCCTTATTCCTGACTCTCCTGAAGGACCAGCCAAACTTGTTAATTTATTCCCAACATATGGAACCATCAAACCATTCTCACCCGTCCTCTGCTTATCAAAAATAGGCATAACCGGACCTATGGTTACAGGCACCGTAACAGCTTCCAAATTCTTCGTCAGCTCCCTAATCTTTTCAGTCAGTTCTGATGTAGTTCTGGCTAATTCCCTCGTATTCTCGTCACCACATCGATTCTCTCTCTCTCTCTTTCTCTGAAAGAGCTACCACTTTTTAAATCAGGTGTCACAACTTCTGTCTCAATGATACGCAAAGTATCTCTTATTGGAGTAGCAGCTGGTGTGCTCTCTTCTGGTTCTGGTCTATATGGAGGTGGTCTCTTGTAAATCATGTCGTCCAAGACCTCATCCTCATAATCATTTACTCTATATCTTTTCACTTCTGCTTCAGGTACCCCTCTTGTTTCCTTTCTTTCTTCCTTCTCTTCAATTACCCTCATAGGATATAATCCTTCTGTCATACTAGCATCTCGCCATCTCCTCATTCGATCATGATGAGTTTCACGATCATATTTCCTCCCAAACATATACCTATAGTTGCCTCCAGACCTCTGTTTTTCTCGCTCATGTACTTCATCTTCCCATTCCACCAACGCCTCAAACTGTGTCGGCCTTGGTCTTGGGTCAAGACACAACATCTTTTCCCGTAAATTTCTCAACACGGCCATATTAAATGAACCATGCTCCGGGAAAGCCAAAACACCATCCTCTCTAGTGTACCTAACCCAATTGTCTAACCATATACAGGTATGATACCCATATTTCGCAACCATGAAGGATGCAGGCGTTTTCGTTGGAGGTAACAATTCACCTTCTCTTGTTTTAATGTCCTTATCTTTGTCGAACCATCTTTTTAATTTACCGAACAAGGATTTCTTCTTTTTCTCTTCTTGGTAATACATTTTAGCATTTACCAAAACTTTCTAATCCCTTCCGTAACGCAACTGTGCGGTACAATTTTTCGTCCAATAACAGCGCGACTCACACCAACGCACCAATCCTGGAGCGTCTACGTCACCCTGTACTCCTTCCAATCCCTGCACGGCTCACACCAACGCACCAATCCCAGCGCAAGCACTGTTCTGATCCACTACCCAATCAGAGCGCGGTTTCTATGACGTCACCAGTCGCTGACTGCAGCTTCTGCTCTGTCTCCTGTCACTCGTCTACCCCTCCTTTACAAAATCTCCTCAGTAGACTTTGTTTTAAATTTTCACAAACTCTATTAGTTACAACATTAAAACATCTCCATTGTCTGCTTCGCTAACCACAGAACAGTAAAGAAAATCTTTTTCACAAGAATCCCGTCTTTCCCTGAAACAGCACTCACTTCTGCTCCACTACGGAATTAATACTCTCGTTGACACAGTAGCACATCCCTCTACTCTGCCCTTCTAACATGCATCCATTAACTGTTTCCTCTAGGACTGCTCCAAAGAGTCTTACAATCAATTAAATGCTCATACATTCACGCACTTTCATACAAGAAAATGTAGTACATACACACAGAATTCTGCTTTTTCCGAGAACAGCAAACAATCTGCCCCACTACAGAATTATAACACACGTTAACCAAGCAGTGTATACCTCTGCCCAGTCCTTCAAACAAGCTCAGAGAATACCTATTACTTCCCCAGCGGTAAGCTTTAACGGCAAACCTTACGGATCCCTGGGACTTAAGACCAGAGTTTCACAGATAACCTTTGCTACCATACGCACTCCTTTTATACAGAAAATATGTCCCTAATAGTAACACACGACGATGTCACTGATTCCGAACTCAGACAATGTGACGTGCAACTTCAATTGTCACACGTTTCTCCTGCATACGTACAGGACCAACAATCCCGTCTTTCCCGAGAGCAGCATACACTTCCCTCTGCCCTACTACGGAACTGCCATTAGCTCCCAAGTTCCAGAAGCACTACATAAAACTCAACACGACGACTTCAACATATAGTATTAGTACATATACCAACATCAATCAATAAATTAATGAATCAAAAAGCCAATATACAAGCAATCTAATCAGATCAAGACAATAATCAAAACCATTACTCTGCTACCAGGAAATTGCTGCAGATCAGGGCATACAAATTCTCCCTACTACCACGGATAGAGTAATTTCACAGATACACGCACATGCACTCATCACACGCTTGGGCCCATTTCACTCACATACGCTCGATTACTCTATCAGCACTAAACATGGAGAGAGGAAACTCCTAAAACACCCTGTATCTACAGTAAGGCCAATGCGATCAGTTTGTTACTGTCCTGAGTCATGATTTAAACAACAATAATCACATTAGAGTACTCAATAAACGACAAGAAATGACCACCAACACAGTAAATTCATAAATGATATTTTATCTAAAATTAGTTCAAATGAAAGTCAATCAATAGCAAAATCATTATTCTCATAGTTACCTAGTCTAGCTAAATGTCATAAATGGGTCAGGACAGGTCTCTCAGTAAAGTCTCCCGAGTCGCCGTCCTCACAGCATCGATCCTCACCAACGCAGGTTTGGGAAGAAGTGGCTTTAGACCCTCTCTAGTCTAACAATATTTATAATATAACTCGCAAAATAAAGCAACATAAAAAATTCTAAATGTTCATTGAATCACCAAGCGAAACAAGCAGGAAAGGATGTTGCATCGCAACATTTGTAAGAACCTCCGCTCAGAAAAAATCACAAAAATAAAAAGACGGAAGAAGGAAACTCGAGTTTTGCAAAAGATACTTTCATGAACGCATTTCCTCGGAACCATAGCGAAGCCACCGCTGTAATCACAAAGTTCATTGTGGCTTTCTTTCCCTCCAAGGACAGTTGGAAGCTTGCCTGGAGTCGCTGTCATCACGGAAACTTTCTAAACTCCAGCAGAAGCCATGGTCAGGTGACTTTCAACCATGTTCAGCAAGGCCTTCTGACATATTCACATTCACTCGAGTGCAGGCTGTAAACGGCAGCCATTTTGTTATAGGCCAAAACAGACCATCTTAATTAAAAGAGACACAAAACAACGTTACCACAGCATAATGATAAAACAGTGTTATTCCCCACTAATACCCTTATGTGTATGTAATTATCTAGCCTTTTGCAACACAATAAAGCATTAGTACACGTTATTTCAAAAGCGTTTTGTGCTTTAAACAAATAGCACTTAGCAACATTCATTTAATTAAACCTGCACATTATTATTAAGCAACATATATGCGTTCCCACATGTAGTTTCTCTTGTTAGCTATATTGGTTAGCCAAAGTTTCTCACAAAACCAATAATTATCGATTATAGATTAATAATTTTAGTTATGACGTATAGACAAAACTGGAGCTTAAAACCCGATAAATTTTCAACAGAAAACCCAGCTCCAGCACAGGCTGGTAAGTACAAACAAATGTATACCATCATTCTGCTATGTACTGTCTTGCACAACTACAAAGCTACACCTCCTAGGCCAAATCATATCCAACTGCACAACAATACCCAACCCAGGTCTCACAGATGTAACATTCACCCCATTTGATTCACCCCAAAGGTAGCCAGCTACATTCCCAGGGTTGAATGTGTACAGGCAGCCAGCACTACAACTCCCACCAGGCCCCCTGTCCCACAGCTCAGCAAGATGGAGCACTCCCCCACCCAGAACCATGTGGCAGCCATTGTAGTACACCAACCAAACTTACAGGTAGGTAGCCATCTTCCCAGGGAGGGCTGCTGGTGGGTGGTAGGCCTGCACTACAACTCCCACCATCCCCCATGTCCCACCCCTGAGCAGGATGGAGCATCCCCCCACCCAGAACCATGTGGCAGCCATTGTAGTACACCAACCAAACATACAGGTAGAAAGCCATCTTCCCAGGGAGGGCTGCTGGTGGGTGGTAGGCCTGCACTACAACTCCCACCATCTCCCATGTCCCACCCCTGAGCAGGATGGAGCATCCCCCCACCCAGAACCATGTTGCAGCCATTGTAGTACACCAACCAAACGAACAGGTAGGTAGCCATCTTCCCAGGTAGGGCTGATGGTGGGTGGTAGGCCTGCACTACACCTCCCACCATCCCCCCTGTCCCACCTCTGAGCAGGATGGAGCACTCCCCCACCCAGCCACAACCACGTGGCAGCCATTGTAGCACACCAACCAAACTTACAAGTAGGTAGCCATCTTACCAGGGAGGGCTGGTGGTGGGTGGGAGGCCTGCACTACAACTCCCACCAGGCCCCCTGTCCCACAGCTCAGCAAGATGGAGCACTCCCCCACCCAGCCACAACCATGTGGCAGCCATTGTAGCACACCAACCAAACTTACAGGTAGGAAGCCATCTTCCCAGGGAGGGCTGCTGGTGGATTGGAGGCCTGCACTACAAATCCCACCATCCCCCCTGGCCCACCCCTGAGCAGGATGGAGCACTCACCCACCCAGCCAGAAGCATGTGACAGCCATTGTAGTATACCAAACGTAGAGGTAGGTAGCCATCTTCCCATGGAAGGCTGTTTGGGGGTGGGAGGCCTGCACTACAGCTCCCACTTGGCACCCCTGAGCAGGATGGAGCACCCCCACCCAGCCAGAATCGTGTGGCAGCCATTGATTGGTTCACCTTCACCTAACAGGTAGGTAGCCATCTTCCCAGGGGGGGCTGTTTGGGGGTGGGAGGCCTGCACTACAACTCCTGCTAGGTACCCCTGTCCCACCCATGAGCAGGATGGAGCACCCCCACCCAGCCAGAATCATGTGGCAGCCATGGTATCGTTCACCTTCACCTAACAGGTAGATAGCCATCTTCCCAGGGAGGGCTGTTTGGGGGTGGGAGGCCTGCACTACAACTGCCATCACCCCCCCCCCTCCTGTCCCACCCCTGAGCAGGATGGAACACTCCACCACACCCAGAGAGATGTGTCAGAATGTCCACACCAATGTGACAACAGAATAGGTAGGTAGACATGCGCCCCAACATACCTCTAGAAAAACATGGAGCCAAATGACAACGCCAGCCCTCACTTCCCACCAAAATTGACACTGAAACAATATCAAATTACAGTGTGCAGATAGCTAAGCGTATGTAGCTGTCACTAAATAAAAGTGGGACTCACCAAATCCCATGTAGAAGAAAATCAGGGAACAAACATGCACAGAACTGAATGCCATCTGTAAGTTTCATGGGGGCAGAGCTTGAAGGACTATATGAAAACAAAGCAAGCATGGCCTGTAGAACTAATAAATCTAAGCACAGGACATGATAAAGGTATGCATGAGATGACAATGGCTAGTTCATGCGCAGATGTAATGCCTGCCAGGCAGAGTAATCAGCAAAGATGCTTCACATCAAGTTGTTGTGCCGCTAGGTGTTAGGTGACAACATGTCCTCGTAATCACAAATACTGCACATCCATTGACATGTCACACCTTGGAAAATCAATGTATGTACCTCCACATCATGTCATGATGCACAGTACTGTGCAGACATACAATGTGAGAACCAGGAAACTGTGTGTTGAACAACCTGTAAAAAGATACATAGAACACCAAGCTTGAGGGGTGCATGTACATGACCATTTACACTCTGTCCCACAGGTGAGTATGAACTGACTGCAGAGGATGACAACACCAACCTGCAGACCCAACCCTGACCCCCGGAATGTGGTCTCTGATGCTGACTCCCTGGATTTCGAGGATGCGGAGCAAGAAGCCAGGCCATTTGGCATGCCAGGGCGCTTCAGGTCCCAGGACCCCACTGTCCCCCCGGCCACCACGTCAGAATCAACAACTACGATGACCCCTGCTGTAACAACCTGTGCGGCCTCCACCACCACCACCAATACCAATCCTGACTGAGACACTCTCCCTGCCCCAGAGGATAACCACCCTACCAACTGAGGAGGGCAGGGAGAGTAGGCAGGTGCGTACAGTGGTGAGGCAACAGGCCCATGACAGCAGTGCAGGTGGGCGGGCAAGGGGGAGTCAAAGCCAACAGGGCACTGGGACCGAAGCCCTGGACAACATCGCCTTGGGGCCTATGAACGGGCCCAGGGACAAACGGGCCAGGCTCAGGAAGATTCCTGTGAACTCCGCCTGCTGCTGAGGTCCATTGACACCTGCATGGGCCAAATTGTGGACCTCTTGGGCCAGCTAGTAGAGGTTCTGAGGGACAGGCCTTCGGCCCAAACAACACCTCCCTTCGGTGGCCCGCAGGATGACAGTTCCACATCCTCTCCTGCAGCCACGGAGAAGGGGGACTCCTCAGACACCAAGGGGCCGTCCAAAGAAATCCAAGGGAGAATCACGTGACAAAGCACCTGCCAAACGCCAGTCAAGGAGCCAGCCATGATGGCACCCCTCTTCACCTTGCCATTGACTTTGTTGACTGTCCTTCTCCACACTGCCATGTTAATGGCATCCGTCTGTTGGACTGGGTCACCACATCAATGTGGTGACTACACAATTGTCTCATCTTCCATTCCTGACTACTCATTGCTTCACTATTCACAGTTTTTGTAAATATTCACTTCCCTGTCACATGTACCGATTGTAAATAAACACTCCTTACACACCTTTGTCGTTGAGAATGCTCCGTGTTTATCACAGGATGTGCAATGTTCACCATGATTACACTGTACCAGGAGCACGGATTGTTTGTAGGCAAGGAGAGGCTGAAGGGACCTAGGAAAACACAAAAGAACAATATTCACCAGTCAGGCGGTGGCATAACAGCCATCACACAACACTTGTCATCAAGGTACTCCAATCTGCACACATTACATTGAGCAATAGTACCGACATAGACATCCTGTATCTGTGCTAAACTACCCTGTTCCTAAAACGTTAGCAGCCAGCACAGAGTCAACAACAGGGAGCAGTCACAATGCTCACCTACACCTATTCCCCAACAACGACATCAGCAGATAATGGCCCTGTTGTACGTTTACACTCACCTTCAAGGGAAGTAGCGTTGGATGAGCTGTTGACGCAGGTCGACACCTTCCTCTTCTCCACTATCCTCGTCACTGGATATGGGTTGGTCTGCAGGCGGGGGCCTTGGCTGCTCATCAGCAACCAGGAGTAGGGGGATCTCCTTGCCCAAGGCGAGGTTGTGGAGCATGCAGCATGCAACTACAATCTGACACACCTTTTTGGGCGAGTACATCAGTGCCACTCCAGTCTTGTCCAGGCAGCGAAATCGTGACTTCAGGAGACCAAAAGAATGCTCCACCACACAACGTGTCCTGCCATGGACATCATTGTGGAGGACTTCACTTGGGGTCCTGGGATTCCGCAGTGGGCTCAGCAACCAAGCACGGTTGGGATATGCAGAGTCACCTACGTGTGAGATACACATACCGATGTTGGGATATGACTGTGGCAGAGGACAGCATGTCACACACACTGCATGCTACTTGACTCTGTGTACTCACCCACAATCCATGCATGCTCCGGAAGCAGATTAGCCATCAGCGGTGGCACAATGCTGTTATTCAGGATGTACGAGGCATGGGCCGAGCCAGGAAACTTGGCACAGACGTGGAAGATGATCATATCCGCCTGGCACACCACTTGCACATTGATCGCATGGAAATGTTTCCTCTTCCTGTAGATGTGCTTGCATGCCTGTGGTGTAACCAGGCCAACATGTGTGCAGTCAATGGCACCAACAACATTAGGGATGTGCCCAAGGGCATAAAAATCAGCCTTCACACCTGCCAATTCATGCCTCCGGTGGAAATGGATGTATCTGTCCTTGTAGGTCATCATAGCAGACAGGATATCACATAGCACCATGCTGAACATAGGTTGAGACATACCACCTGCGCTGGACACCGTGTAAAGGAATGAACCAGTAGCAAAGAAATGCAGGTCCGCCATCACCTGACACGTGGATGTCAAAGCAGTCAGTACGTTCTGCAAGGCCATAGGTGGGGCTCCAATTGAGCACATAGGTCTTATAGGGTGGGTCCATCCAGACGGAATTTCCATATGATGTCCTCATCCTGCATGTCCGCCAGCATGGTGAAGGTACGATACACATTTGGAGGCCTCCTAGGTGGGATGAAAGGGGACACATGTCATTGCAATCCACCACGTGATGTGTCCAACATCTTATGTTTTGACTGACACAACGCCAACAATAACTGGCAGGAAACCTCAGCTTACAGCACAACTTACATGTAAGGACACCAACAGCTACACTAGTTGTACACTTGTACACTGTTCACACAGTGAGTCTCTCCAAAACAACATCTGACTATGTGAATGCCCAAAGGTATATTTCCACATCTTGCATAACCAGCACTGACAGCAGTTCATACAGCATATGTGTGAAACAGCAACACAACTGTCTCCTACCCAGCTGCTGTACCTGCCACACCTTATTGCATAAGTACAACAGGGCATACATCAACAATACAATGATCACAGTCTGTGCATTAAGATCAATTATGTGCATGAGCCGAGCAAAGTAGACCATGAAATATGCACATTGTGTAGTCAGACATTAATCACTGTGAGTTGCTCAGCCATATCACACATTTGTACCCATTGGAAAGTCCATCACACGGTTCTGTGTACATGCCCAGTAAGATCACAAGTGACATGTGAGGGAGTACATGTCAATGTTTGCAATCATATACACCAACATGGCAGGTGTAGTCAGCAGTGGGCTACATGTTACATTGGCATTGTGTGCACTATCTTGTGCCATGAATCATGTGTCCACTGTACACTGTTGAGAACTGGCCATTGCTATTGACATAGCATGATGTGTCCATAGGTGCTGTCAACGTGCTCCACCACCTAAATCACGGTCATTGGCACCAAGGGATAGCAGCCATATCCTGGTAGCGACCGCCTGGCCCTGCGCTGTGTCACCTCCAATGCCCATGCCCTTTCAGCTCATAGGAACCGCAATCGCGGTAGTGATATACACATTGGTAAATGGCGGTTGGCATGCTCCGTCACCCAAATCACGGTCACTGGCTCAAATGTATAACAGGCATATCGCGGCAGCGACCGCCTGGCCCCTGCAGTGTGTCACTGCCAATGCCAAAGCCACACTCGCGGTAGTGATAGATATATACATATGTTACAATGGCGGTTGGCATGCTCCGCCACCCAAATCACGGTCACTGGCTCAAATGTATAGCAGCCATATCGCGGTAGCGACCACCTGGCCCAAGCGGTGTGTCACTGCCAATGCCATAGCCACACTTGCGGTAGTGATAGATATATACATGTGTTACATTGGCGGTTGGCATGCTCCACCACCCAAATCACGGTCACTGTCTCAAATGTATAGCAGCCATATCGCGGTAGCGACTGCCTGGCCCCTGCGAGTTGTCACTGCTAATGCCAAAGCCACACTCGCGGTAGTGATAGATATATACATATGTTACAATGGCGGTTGGCATCCTCCGCCACCCAAATCACAGTCACTGGCTCAAATGTATAGCAGCCATATCGCGGTAACGACCGCCTGGCCCCTGCGGTGTCACTGCCAATGCCAAAGCCACACTCGTGGTAGTGATAGTTATATACATATGTTACAATGGCGGTTGGCATGCTCCGCCACCCAAATCATGGTCACTTCCTGGAACGTATAGCAGCCATATCGCGGTAGCAACCGCCTGCTCCTGCAGTGTGTCACCGCCAATGCCCAAGCCCTTACAGCCAATGGGAACCACAATCGCGGTAGCCTAATGCATTTTTGAAAATCGCGGTAGGCATGCTCCGCCACCGCAGAGCCAGACATTGGATGCATTTGAAAAAAGCTGACCTCGAACACTAATTGCAGCAGCTTAGGACCACTGATACTACCCCAGGGGGCAATATATGTGTGGGAGAGAGCCTCACATTTCCACTGCTTCCAGACACTGCTGCCTGACACCTCTCACCACCAACTGCTGCTGCTCCTTGTGAGAAGTTGGTCTGGTATATGCAGTCCACTAGTTATAGTGGGCACCTTGTACCAGTCCAAACAACCCCTATTGATGATAGGTTAAAGACAACCTTTTTTTAAAGCTATCCTAGTGGTAGCTATGGAGAGTAGCCTTCAGGCTAAGTCTTGAAGGAATGTAAAGCAGCTTGTTTTTACCAGTCTATAATCTCTGAAATGACCAAATGAAAAAAGATCCACACACAGTATATATATATATATATATATATATAAAATATATGTATTTATTCTAAAACACGCCCCCCTAGTCTCTTTATGAGGCAAGAAGTCGAAATACACAAGTTACAAGTAAATTATCACAGTAAATAAGCACAATATACAGTTAGCCCTAGGGGCGTACCAAACCATATACAAAAATAGTGGTATAAGAACCACGACTGAACTAGACACAAGGCCTAGAGCCTCTAGAATCGCTGGGACATCAAGGAACCACCCAAGGTAGTGACACAGGGGACCCAAGGGGGCCGTGTGCAGTGTGAGAACACAGCCGCGGGCTCCTGTTAGCTTCTATGGAGAAAGTCGCGGTTAGAATTTTAAAGATAACGGACACTTAGGAGAGGACTTGCAGCTAACCCTTTTAGACCTAAGGGTTTCCAGGGACCACACCCACAGGAGCACCAGAGTACTCATGTTACCTCACCCAGGGAAGCCGGATGCATAGGTGTCAAATGGTGTCGGGTCGCGTCATCGTTTTCAATGGCGAACTTCTGCAAAGTGCTGCTGCCGGGACGAGGAGAAGTGCCCAAAGAGATCCAAGCCTGGTTCGAAGATGTAAAAGACCTGAAAGCAGAGGGGACAGAGTCTGGGTCACTTGCCAGTGATCAGGGGCACGGAAATCGAATGCCCACCGATGCCGGTGTTTCAGGTGAAGAAGGTGAAGTTTGACTTTTCAGCCACGAAGACCAGGAGGCGTCGACGATGACCAGGAGCTGGATTGAGCTGTCCCACAAAGGATGTCAAGTGCTGCAGCATCGGGGAACGGATTGGTCTCACCAAGCCTTGGCAACAGCAACCCATGCAGTAAGTGAAGAAATGCTTCGGTGCGGACCAGCAAGGTCCGAGGGACTCCCCCAGTGAGGAGGAATGAGGGCACGTCTGGAGCAACCAGGAAAGCCCAAGGAAAGTCATAGTTACCTTCTCAGTGACCTACAAGTCGATAGACAAGGGATCACGAAGGTGCATCGAGAGGAATCACAAAATGGCGGCCCACGGGTCACTCGGAGTGGGTAGGCCGACAATCTTCGATGCGGTCACTGCTCGGTGTCTGTGCTACGAGTAACCCACTGCACAGCCTCAAGGAATGTCAAGAAGCGGATGCACTAGCAAATTTGCTTGGTGTCCAGGGTTTCAGGTTCCACGGTACCCACGAGGGCTACGGGTCTCAACTTTGCTGGGGACTCAGGACAGCCTCTGGGACGTCTGGAACTCCACCTCTGGCATTGCAAAGTCTTCGGCGTCCGGCGGGAGCTTTGGAGATGCTGACCGGACAGATGATTCTTTGGTGCCTATCAAGCAGGGGAGTAACTCCTTTACTCCAAGGGAGCTTCTTCAGTCATCTGGCATTGAACAGATCGTAGAAGGTCCAGCATTCAGTTGCAGAGTTTCATCCAGGAATATCAAAAGTTCTGGTTACAGGGGTCCCTTCTTTATACCCAAGGAACGGGTTAGACTTACTCTGGGGACCCACCTCTGAGGGGTGGCTGCACCCATTTCCTTTGTCCAGTTTCGTGCCAGAGCAGGGGCTGGTAGCCCCTGCAACTGGTTTGAACTGGGCTATGCACAGGGACCCTACATGTGCCCCCAGTGCAGGACTTCAAAGCACTCTTGGAGTGCACCCACCCAGCCTCAATACACATCAGCCTGTATGGGAGGTGGTTACACCTCCCTATGACAGGAAACCTATTGTCCAGGCCTCCCCTGCCGGAGTTTCGGTCAGCAGTAGGAGGTCAGACTTGTGTCTTTGGCTGCAGCATCCATTTTGTGATGCTAAGGCTGTATTAAGTTTCTACCTGGTATACCAGTACTACCATCTCTCCCTCTAGAAGCGTGGGATCATACTCACACACCAGTTACTGGTGTGGGGGTATGATTCCAAGGTGTTTGACACCAAACACGACATGTTTCTGTGCAGCCAGTCCCAAGTCAGCATTTACTGTTTGGTTATAATGCACTTAAGAGTATATGGTCAGGCTGCACCACTGACAAGCCCGGAGGATAGATTCCGAAGGCTGTAGGGGTGCACTGCTCATGCATGGGCACCCTCTCACATATAACCAATAACCAAGCACCCTGCCTTCAGGATTGATAAGGCCTGTCATGGGGTGACTGATATGTTTCTATGAGCAGTGATAGGTGAGATATAGTGAACCTACATCTCTGTAAAGGGTGCATGCACCACCTTACCCAGGCTGCAGTCGCAGTCCTGTGGTTTCAAGTTGGATGGCTTTCCAGGGGTGGCACAATACATGCTTCAGCCCCTGGTAGGACTTTAGGGTACCCATGCCCTTGGTACATAGTATACCATATACTAGGGACTCATAAGGGTACCCCAGAATCCAATGTGGAGTGTACCTAGAGTACAAGAAATCATTTTAGAGAGCAAGCAGCTAGGCTGGGGTCCTGGATAGCAGGGCCCCAGCCAGACTAAGGTCGAAAAACAGTGAAACATCAGCCAAAAGTGTGGGTAACCATAGGAAGCAGATCCTACTCGTCTACACTCCTGTCTCCGAACACTGCTGCCTGACACTGCTGCCTGACACCCCTGCTGCTCCTGTCTCCAGACACTGCTGCCTGACAGCCCTGATCACCAACCGCTGCTGCTCCTTTCTCCAGACACTGCTGCCTGACACCCCTCACCACCGACTGCTGCTGCTCCTGTCTCCAGTCACTGATGCCTGACACCCCTCACCACCAACTGCTGCTGCTCCTGGCTCCAGGCACTGCTGCCTGACAACCCTGACCACCAACTGCTGCTGCTCCTGTCTCCAGACACTGCTGCCTGACACCCCTCACCACCAACTGCTGCTGCTTCTGTCTCCAGGACCCAGTGATGTCGAGGACTGAGAAGATCAGGGCCCGTCCCTTCACCAACAAGGAGCTGGAAGTCCTGGTCGATGAGGTGCTCACACAGTATGGGAGGCTATATGGTGCACCAGATGTCATGGTAAGTGTTTCAGAGTGGAAGTGGGAGTTCAGGGAGTGAACACATGAAGTCGATCTGCTGCAGTATGTGCCTGAGAGTGTGGGGTTGTATCATACACTGCCTAGCATGCTGACTCCAGGGGAAAGGGGTGTGTAGCCTATTTTACATGTTTCACTGGCTGCACAACAGAATGGGAGGGACATGCATTTTTTCAGCCATATAGTGACACAGCAGGTTGGTTAAGCAGGAGTCAGGACATAAATTGTCTGTGTGAATGGATGTGTGGGTCCATGATGTTCTTCACAGGCTCATCTGTGACATTACCAAGGGTTTACGTCCAGACGGTAGTGATGGAAGTGTGTCTGACTCAAAATTGCCACCATGTATAGGTCAGCACTATGTACAGGACTTGAATGCCAGAGGGTGACACTCTTGGTGGTAATTCAACTATGACCCAGCAGATTGTAGCCCTTTTGTACAGAGCCCCTTCCATTTTCATCTGCAAAAACAACAATTGACAGATTCATTGTTTTTTGGCTCACCATGCCATTCCAGTTTCGACCCAGCCATATGCAAATCAGTCTTGACCCTGCGCCCAATGGGAACAGTCCAGCCCGAACTGCCAGGCCAGGTCCTCTCTGGACTGGAAACAAGCATCCTAGGACCGGTTTTGGGCTTTCAGCCCTCATCAGCCAAGATAGCTTGACTCCAGTGGCATGAAGAGCATGGGACCCACGTCTGGGCATACCGGTCCCACTTGGGGTGACAAATGCAAAAACAACAATTGATGGACAGACTACATAACAATGTCATACATTCACCCCAGTACAGAGATCTGGGCCGAAATCCATTTTTTTTGCTCACCATGCCATTCCAGTTTGGACCAAGCCATATGCAAATCAGTCTTGACCCTGCGCCCAATGGGAACAGTCCAGCCCGAACTGCCAGGCCAGGTCCTCCCTGGAATGGAAAAAGCATCCGAGGACCAGTTTTGGGCTTTCAGCCCTCATCAGCTAGGATAGCTTGACTCCAGTGGCATGAAGAGCACGGGACCCACGTCTGGGCATTCCCGTCCCACTTGGGGGTGACAAATGCAAAAACAACAATTGATGGACAGAATGCATAACAATGTCATACATTCACCCCAGTACAGAGATCTGGGCCTAAATCCATTGTTTTTTTGCTCACCATGCCATTCCAGTTTGGACCCAGCCATATGCAAATCAGTCTTGACCCTGCGCCCAATGGGAACAGTCCAGCCTGAACTCCCAGGCCAGGTCCTCCCTGGACTGAAAACAAGCATCCTAGTACCGGTTTCTGGCTTTCAGCTCTAATCAGCCAGGATAGCTTGACTCCAGTGACATGGAGAGCACGGGACCCACGTATGGGCATACCCGTCCCACTCGGGGTGACAAATGCAAAAATAACAGTTGATGGACAGAATGCAGAACAATGTCATACATTCACCCCAGTACAGAGCTCTGGGCCTAAATCCATAGTTGTTTTACTCACCATTCCAGTTTGGACCTGACCATATGCAAATCAGTCTTGACCCTGCGCCCAATGGGAACAGTCCAGCCAGAACTGCCAGGCCAGGTCCTCCCTGGACTGGAAACAAGCATCCCAGGACCGGTTTCGGGCTTTCAGACCTCATCAGCCAGGATAGCTTGACTCCAGTGGCATGGAGAGCACGGGACCCACATCTGGGCATACCCGCCCCACTCGGGGTGACAAATGCAAAAACAACAATTGATGGACAGAATGCAGAACAATGTCATGCATTCACCCCAGTACAGAGATCTGGGCCTAAATCCATAGTTTTTTTGCTCGCCATTCCAGTTTGGACCCAGCCATTTACAAATCAGTCTTGATCCTGCGCCCAATGGGAACAGTCCAGCCCGAACTGCCAGGCCAGGTCCTCCCTGGACTGTAAACAAGCATCCCAGGACCGGATTCGGGCTTTCAGCCCTCATCAGCCAGGATAGCTTGACTCCAGTGGCATGGAGAGCACGGGACCCACATCTGGGCATACCCCCCCACTCGGGGTGACAACTGCAAAAACAACAATTGATCGACAGAATGCAGAACAATGTCATGCGTTCACCCCAGTACAGAGATCTGGGCCTAAATCCATTGTTTTTTTGCTCACCATGCCATTCTAGTTTGGACCCAGCCATATGCAAATCAGTCTTGACCCGGCGCCCAATGGGAACAGTCCAGCCCGAACTTCCAGGCCAGGTCCTCCCTGGACTGGAAACAAGCATCCTAGGACCCGTTTCGGGCTTTCAGCCCTCATCAGCCAGGATAGCTTGACTCTAGTGGCATGGAGAGCACGAGGCCCACGTCTGGGCATACCCGTCCCACTCAGGGGTGACAAATGCAAAAACAACAATTGATGGACAGAATGCAGAATAATGTCATACATTCACCCCAGTACAGAGATCTGGGCCTAAATCCATCGTTTTGTTGCTCACCATGCCATTCCAGTTTGGACCAGCCATATGCAAATCAGTCTTGACCCTGCGCCCAATGGGAACAGTCCAGCATGTGTACTGACTCTCATGTGTAGGCACTATTTACGCTCTCATATTGTCCCTGCATGTGACATTTCTGATGCCCCATGTTGGACCTCAGTGTGAGCTCACCTGGCCTGCACAGTCACTGCCCATTATGACAAGGACACATCACTGAATGTACAGAGTGAAACATATGGGTTGTCTGTTAGACTATCCATCAAAGAGCTATCTCAGCCCTGTAGATTGCACGACACACCTTGAGAAGGGTGTGAGATTTTAAGATCATGTCCCTAAATGTGACCTACATGACACATTGACCATTCACAGGAAAAGGACATTGAGGGCTGTGCAGTGTTGGACACAGTGAGTCTGCCCCAAAACATATTTCTGCTGCCTTCAGATGTGACTGTGGCAACTTGTTGGGAGGTACATATTTGCCCCCCTCAGGGACCTAGGTATGCTCAGTGAGATCTGTATGTTTGGTTACACGGAGCCACGGGCAGGCTATTAGGCTGTGTGGTCTTCACATGGCTCACTATTACCACGTTTGGATGATAACACGCAAAATTCGAGTTTGGGAATTGAGGTTGCACAATGTTACTGCACAGGGTGGTGTGCAACATGGGGATATCCTCATCTTGTTTAGTGCTTTGCTTTCATATGATGTTTGTGTTAATGCCACAGAAGTGACCCTACGTCTCTGTCTCTTGCAGCATCTAACGTGGCCACAGAAGGACAGGGGACGGACACCAGTGGTGAGGCATCAAGCATGACTGCTACACACGAGCACACTGACACTGATGTGACCAGCGCCTCGGAGGGGGACAGGAGTCTACTTGAGGAATCACAGCCAGAGCCACCAACCTCAACGTCATTGGACGCCAGCGGTGACACCTCTATGTTGATTGGCACAGGGAGCGGGAACTCTGCCTCCTCTTCCACCACACAGCATCCAGTGCCCACCCTCCCAGCTACTTCCACTAGTGCTGCACATGCTCGCATCAGTAAGAAGGGAAGAGTGTCCTCCACCCCAGGCACCGCTGCCCCTGCCCCTATCTCCCCTGCTGCCATCAGTGTTGAGGCTGTGGACCTTTTGCGCCAGCTGTGTGTGGGTCAGACATCTCTCCTCAATGCCTTCCTAGACCACGACAAAAAGTTGGCACAGGTAGTTGCCTTCATGGAGGGCATTCATTCAGACGTGCTGGGCTACACCGGACTGTCCCATCTTTGTCCTCCACAGTGACGGCAGCCATTCAGCTGTCACAGGCTCAGAGTCCAGCTCCAGTCCCTTTGGCCACACCCCTGCCAGTGCCTATATCTGATGAGAGTGACCATACACCACAGGCCTCAGGCTCAAGATACAGCACACGCTACTCACAACAGCAGCAGCCCAAGCAGGGCCAGAGCGCAGACACCATCCCCCAAAAAATCAAAGGCCACCCCAGAGCGCAAAGGCAAAAGTCCTCCAGCTGACGCTCAGGGGCATAAAGCCAGAAGCAGGCCTCAGGCTCGAAAGCCTCAGAGGCATCCCCAGCCAAGGACTCTGCTGTTACAAAAGCGTCTCGCAAAGAAAAGCAGTCAGTTGCCGTGCCTGCTGAGAAGCTGGTGCCTGCTAAGAGTCCACATAAAAAGAGCTCCAAGGCAGATTCACCTACAATCTCAACTCCCATCCACACCCCTGTGAAGAAGGGAAAGGAGGGCACTGTAGGGGATACACCTTGTCAACAGGGGATGGAGGGGCAAAGGCAAGCCCAGACTAAGTGTACCGCTGGATCCAGCATGTCCCCAGAGGGAGGGCCACCGGCTGCACCTGATGCAGCTTTGGTGGAGAGTGTCCCTGTTGTGGCCGCCCAACCTTCCACTTCTACCAAGATAAATAAGCCATTTCGACTCCCCAAGAAGTGGAAAGGCACCCCTCCACATTCTCCCACCAACACTGTATCTTACGGCAGCATGTCTCTGCCTCCACGTACCACCACACCACCCGATCCAGGCAGCCCTCCGGCTTCCAAAGCCACTGATGCCTCTACCCGCAATCCTCCAACTGGCCTCGACACTCAGCCACCTCCCAGTCAGACTGACAGCCAAGTCAGAGCCAAAGTCCCCCTCACACACCTGTCTCTCCCACAGCGGTGCCTGGACTGCCCATTGTTATCACCATAACTGTGTTGCTGACCATGGCAGTGTACAGTTTCACCCATTTCCTGTGCAGCCTCTCATGCAGACATGTGCCTACTCTGCACTTTGTACTGGCCACTGGTCTTGCTGTTCCTTGCTGTGTTTGCCCATTCCCTGTGCAGGATCTCATGTACCTACTCTGCACTTTGGACTGGCCACTGGCCTTGCTGTGTTTGCCCATTCCCTGTGCAGGATCTCATGTACCTACTCTGCACTTTGGACTGACCACTGGCCTTGCTGTTCCTTGCTGTGTTTTCCCATTCCCTGTGCAGCTTCCCATGTACCTACTCTGCACTTTGGACTGGCCACTGGCCTTGCTGTTCCTTGCTGTGTTTGCCCATTCCCTGTGCAGGATCTCATGTACCTACTCTGCACTTTGGACTGGCCACTGGCCTTGCTGTTCCTTGCTGTGTTTGCCCATTCCCTGTGCAGGATCTCATGTACCTACTTAGCACTTTGAACTGGCCACTGGCCTTGCTGTTTCTTACTGTTTTTGCCTATTCCATGTGCAGGATCTCATGTACCTACTCTGCACTTTGGACTGGCCACTGGCCTTGCTGTGTTTGCCCATTCCCTGTGCAGGATCTCATGTACCTACTCTGCACTTTGGACTGACCACTGGCCTTGCTGTTCCTTGCTGTGTTTGCCCATTCCCTGTGCAGCTTCTCATGTACCTACTCTGCATTTTGAACTGGCCACTGGCCTTGCTGTTCCTTGCTGTGTTTGCCCATTCCCTGGGCAGCTTCTCATGTACCTACTCTGCACTTTGTACTGGCCACTGGCCTTGCTGTTCCTTACTGTGTTTGCCCATTCCCTGTGCAGGATCTCATGCACACATGTGCCTACTTTTAACTTTGTACTGGCCACTGGTCTCGCTCTTGTCTACTTTTGATGACTATCTGTGTAACATGTAATAAAGATATCTACTCCTGTTGTCTGCTTTGTCAGTGCCCTTGCTAAATAAAGGGTTTTATGTGTGTGTATGGTTTAATGTGACACATGCTCTGTATGCCACTTCAACATTGCCAATGGCTTGTTTCCCTTTTCAGGGTTTTGCAGAGGTGACAGGCACTTCAGTTCTTCTTGACTCTGAGGCTTGGGGGTGCAATGATGGTGGTTTGTGATGAACTACTGTTATCATTTTCATTCTATGGTTAGGTTAGCTAAATTGTACACATGTCATATTTGGATGCACTTCCAGCACAGAGTGGGATTCTATCTACAGGATTGCAGGCAGGCTGGCCAGGGCCATCATGCCTGTGTGATCATTCTTGATGTGTGAACAGCGGTGTTGGTGTATGGTCATCTTGTGATGGCCAGTCATCCTAGTCACATGGGTAAATGTAAATGTGTGCACTTGGGTGGTCATGAAGTGTGCAGTGTGAAGGGGTGACTTTGTCAGTAGTGTTGATGTGTGTGTGCCCCTGCGATGGCAACTGCACACATGTGTCACCCAGGAGTTGAGTGCCTGTTAGTTTGATTTATCAGCCCTGTGCTTGTGATTGTGTGCACATGTGGGACTTGTAGATTGTGCACTGTGGTGGTGTGTCCTTGCACTTCTGGGGGACACCTACTTGTTGTTGGTGCCAATTGTGAGTATGCAGAGTGTGTGACTGGCAAGTCAGTGTTGTGTTGTGTTGATCAGACATGTGTCTTGATACTGTTTGTGCTCTCTGTGTAGACCTGCTCAGCCACACGGACATTGTGGGTGTGTTTTCTCATGCATTGCTGTCACTTGAGCCATTTTTGGATCCAGTATGGAATGTGGGATGTGGAGTTCTACCATCCCTTATCTGTGCTTCTAATGCCTACCCATTGTGAGTGACTCCTCCATGTATTTGTGTATAGTACACTCCTGACCTGTCCACTACTGACGTACACACCACTTCACTCTCATGTCAGCCATCCCTTTTGGTTGCCAGTGTGTGTGACTCCCCACCACTTCATTCGTTACACTATGCTTTGTGGTGCTGATCTGTGCACAGGACCAATGTGCCACTCGGGACAGTTTCCCAATTGGTTATGTATGATTTTCTTGTACTGGTTTGCAGTCAGGGTTGCTCATATGCAGAGCAACATTTTGTGCTGCACAGTCCTCTGGTCATGTTGTTTGCACCTGGTTGTCCCAGACTTGTGCATTTGTGGGTGATGGGTGAGCTTTATGTGTGTTTGCTGAGGTACTGCTACCCTTCCCGAGTGTGATGTTGTCTGTGTTCTGTGGTGATTTGTGTTGTGGGGGTTCATGCTGTGGCACTCAGATGTCTGTGCTACTGGTGTGGTTGTTGTGCACACACTGCTTGTTGTGCATGCAGTGCTGTGAGTGTATGGTGCCTTGTAATTGCCTGGTGTGCATCCCCTGATGTACAGCTGTGTTTGCAATGTGATGGATTGCCATGTGCATCTGTTATGTGTTTGATGTGGATGTGTGCAGTGTTTGGCCTGTGCTGTCTCTTTCAGCTGACAGATGCTCTTTGTGTGATGTTCTATTTTCATGTCATTGTGTGTGAGTTGTTTGTGCATTGTGATACACTCAGATGTGTGTTGCAGGTCCAGTGTGCATTACTTGTGTGTCTGTCACATGCAGCAAGGTAGATTCTTGTTCCTGAGCTTATTTTGAGTGCACCTTGGTGGTTTCTCCTCTTACATTTGACCTGTCACTTGTCAGGATTGTGCATGTGCATGCATGTAGTACAGTATTACACCATGCTGACGTGATGGGTGGTGTGGTATGTCATCATCATCAAATATCTTTATTTCGGTCGTTGAGACCATAAAAGAGTGCATCATAATACAATAAAGACATTACAGTATAAAAAACATTGCACAATTATGATAAAAGTATTAACTCAATAAAACATCATTACTTGATATGGTTTTAAGAAGACGTAGACGTGTAAACCACATAGACGTTAAAAATTTGGCAACCGCAAAGGCAATTGGGGGCGAGGTGTCAGACTTGAGTATTCTAAAAGCGGGGGAGTATTGTTTAAAGCCCATGTTTCTGAGTAGTGGACAGAGCCAGTACTTCCTTGCTCTGCTGTACACCGGACAAAAAAATAAAACATGCAAGTCTGTCTCTTGTATCTGCTTGAAAAAGGGGCATAAAGCCGTGTGTGCTGAGTGTGACCAAAGTGCATTATATACCCTCAGCGGGAGAGTGTTATAGCGCCATTGCATATAAAGCTTTCTTGTGAGTGTGGGGCCCATATCATTGTAAATTGGCTCTAGGTGGTAGAAGTCTTTAAGAGCCAGGAAGTGGGCAGTGTGGGAGCCCTCCCTCACATTCCTAATAGCATCTTGTAAGTGATGCTCACGAAAAGCCTTCGCGATAAGTTTGCGTGGATCCCTGGAACATGCAACCTCAGGATCATGCCACAAGTCAAGTCTACCCAGTGTCTCACAAGTATGCTTTATGTAACTTAGCCATGGTATTTGTATGTTGTTACGAAGGCGCAAAATCTCTTGCAGCTCTGCTCTGTATTTAGAAAGTTCTGGGGAAGACCATATTTTACACCATAGGGTTAGGGGTTTTAAGCCCAACTCCTCTGAAAGCGGTCTTAAGCCCAGATCTAATCTAAGTGGCAAAAGAGGTGTACTGGCAGGTAACGCTGTCAGCTGCCTGAGAAAAGTATTCTCCGTTACCTGGAGCTTCTGTGCAGACGTGTGTCCCCAGATTTCTGCACCATAGATAATGGCCCCCCGGGCCTGGACCTTATATATTTGTATGCGTGGGCCTAGGGGCCTGTATGTGAGGCCTTTTGTCATCCTGGCAATGCCTCCCACCAACTGGGTCAATTTCATATTAGCCCTTAATTTGTGTGACTCCCAGGTCATGCGCTCGTTAATGACTATACCCAGATATTCAAAGGTAAAGACCGTCTCCAACCTGGAGGACCCTATACTGGGCGACGCTCGTGTGGACGGGGGGGGGGGTTGAAGATCATAAATTTGGTTTTAGCGGCATTGATCTCCAACCCACGTTCCTCACAGAATCCTACAAAGCCATCCAAAACCCGTTGGAGTCCCATAGGGGATTTGGAAAGCAGCAGGGTGTCGTCCGCAAACATAATTGCAGGAACCCTGCTGCCGTCCAACTTGGGGGCATCTATATCATTCAGGGTGCAAAGATGATCTACGACCCCGTTAACGAAAAGACAAAAAAGAGTCGGGGCGAGGACACATGCCTGTCACGACCCACAGATGGCGCCGACGAGCACTGCCAGGTTCCAGGAAGAACACCCGTGGTAAACGGGAGTAAGGGGAACTACAGTTCCCAGGGCGCAAGGCGGGCAGACGTACATACGTCAACGCGCTCGGCGCAATCAAGAACAAAAGGAACATCCGGCGGAACTCAGGTGCCGGTTATTTTGGTTTCCTGGTTCGAGCAAGACAGAGTGCTGCGTACTGGTAGGGGTGCCCCGCACCGACTTACTTTTTCCTCGCAGGCTCAAGGGCTTGCAATTCTTGAGCATTACCGGTCTGAACTTACTCGGTAGTGATTCGGACGTAGTCGATCCCATTGGACGCCGATCAAGGCATTGCGGGATCGCCAAGGCTTTTGCTTCCGCTTCCGGATAGACCATTGTCGATCCCGTTGGGCGCCTTACGAGGCATTGCGGGGTCGCGAATTCATGTTATAGAATTCTCGAGACAATCAGAGTGTTCGAGTCCGTAAGAAACCAGGCATACAGCGGTTTCGTCTTAGAAGGGACTCAGCGAAGGCTCCCAGAGCTAGCAGTACTTACTATCTGAACATTGTGGTAGCGAGACCTCTGCGATACTGGTGGGGGTCATACCTTGTTACTTGCTAGTACTGCACAAGACGTATTGGAGCAGTGCTATAGGGGTGTGTTGAACACATCACAGGGGTGTAGGAATTACCCGGGGTGCTAGTCCCATCTGCACGTCATTTGTTTATTTTGTACTCCATACAGGGGCGGTGAGGTGACTTCTGGCATACGTCCTCCCCCCCTTGTACGGTCAGAAAACCCAGGATTGGTGGACTCACGAACATCAGCTTCAAGGGGATCCACGTCTCCCAAGCCGTTATTTCCTTTACAGGTCTCCCTCCCCGCAGTTCCCATCCTTTCCTTCCCTCGCCTGATCACCCTTCTGTGTCTGTCATATTTATATCAGACCAAGGGGCTATCTGGAGGTGGACCCCTTACAGCATCGTGCGACCCCGAGGACTATTGGACGGTGACAAAATAACCGGCCCACGAATTGCTGTCCTCCCAGTCGCACGGTGGGATGGCCACCTTAGAGGACGTCTTAGCCGCTTTGGCCCTGTTACAGGCCGAGGTGGTTGTCTCTAGAACAGAAACTGCCACACTACAGGCGCAGGTAGACCGCTTGGAGCGGAATCCCTTTGATGCTGGCTCACAACGCCTTCACCCCGTAGCCCCTGTAGTGGTGGAAATCCCCACGCCAATTCCTTTAGCCACCCCGGAAAGGTACAGCGGGGACAGCGGTAAATTGCAAGTCTTCCTGGCGCAAGTTATGTTGCATTTTACATGTAAGGCCAGGGCTTTCAATACCAACCATTCGAAGGTCGCTTTCCTTCTCTCCTATTTATCAGGGGATGCAGCCCAATGGGCAGTTCCCTTAGTGAGGAGGGACGACCAGCTCCTGTACGATTGGACCGCCTTTCTGGCAGAATTTGAGAAAACCTTCAATCGCAGAGCCGCTACGCTTTCGGCAGACAGGGATCTGCTGGAGTTGCGACAAGGCAATAGGGATGTCATCTCATATCTCAATGATTTCAGGCGACTAATAGCGGAATCAGAGTGGCCAGAAGGGAAACACGCGGCTATATTCCATCAGGGCTTATGCGACGAGATGAAAGACGTCTTGGCACAGATCGACCCACAACCCACTTCCTGTGAGGCTCTCATAAGTCTGGTCCTTCGGCTGGACCATAGGATGAGCGAGAGAAAAGGGGAGCACAGAAGGCGAGAGAGACCAGTACCTAACATGGAGAATACCAGGTCGACCCACAACGCGGCGCCCATTAAACCAGAGCCCATGGAAATTGGAGCGGTACGGTCCCCGCTCACCGCCGAGGAACGAGAGTATCGGAGGAAGAGAGGCCTGTGTCTGTATTGCGGGCGGAAGGGTCATTTCATACGGGAATGCAGTATGAGGCCGAAAGTTTCGCGTCCCGATCAAAAGGCAGCAGTAACCCGAACTAGTTTCTCTTCGGCGGGAAACGACTCGGCTTAAAGAAGAAGGAAGGGAATTCTTTGAGCACCTTGTATATCCCTTCATTGGAGGAGCTGAAAACCCCGAACAGAAATCACTTTTATGTGGACTTGCATATCCTGGTAGCGAGGGAGTGGCTTCCAGTCCAGGCGTTAGTGGATTCTGGGGCCACAGGGTGCTTTATCGATCAGGACCAGGTGGTACGTCTCGGAATAACCTTACAGGAGAAGAGTAAGCCAGAGATGGTGTTTGCGGTGGATGGAAAGAAGTTGGATTCCGGTCCAGTGAGATTCCATACAGGACCCTTGTCGGTGCGGCAGGGAAAGGAGCACCAGGAGGTTCTTTCCTTTAATGTTATTCCGGCCCCCCATTACGGAGTCATTTTGGGGTTGCCGTGGTTACGTCTCCACAATCCGCTCATCAACTGGCACAATAAGACCCTACAGTTCGCCTCGGATTACTGCATGGCTAATTGCTCCGTTTCCCCTCGGAACCCAGCCTCCTCGTTGGCAACTGGATATCAAGTGGCAACTGCGGTGGAACACGCGGTTGCGTTGCCGGAAGCCTATGCCGAATTCGAAGACGTCTTTAATGAAGACAAGGCTGAAGTTTTACCTCCGCACAGGGCATACGATTGCCAAATAGATCTGATACCCGGAGCAGTCATTCCTGCCGGACGGGTGTATGCCCTAACGGAGCCCGAACATAAATACCTTAGGGAATATCTTGATAAATACTTGGGCCTGGGGTTTATCAGAGTATCTAAGTCTCCCGCAGCGTCACCTCTTTTTTTTATTCCCAAAGCAAATGGCGAGCTCCGTGCGTGTGTGGACTTCAGGGCGTTAAACGCCATTACAGTCAAAAACCGGTACCCTCTACCGTTAATTAATGTGCTGCTGGAGCAGGTGAAGGAGGCTGTGATATACACGCGTCTGGACCTAAAAGGAGCTTATCATTTGGTCCGTATGAGGAGAGGTGACGAGTGGAAGACCGCGTTTAAAACGCGCTTTGGCCTATACGAGTATTTGGTTATGCCGTTTGGGCTGTGCAATGCCCCGGCTGCCTTTCAGTTTTTCCTAAATCACGTCCTTCGTGAATACCTTGATCATTTCGTCATAGTTTACATAGACGATATCTTGATCTATTCTAAAGACACCAAGGATCATACTCGCCATGTAAAGATCATACTACACACCTTGCGAAAACACCACTTATTTTGTAAGATCAGTAAGTGTGAGTTTGGGGTAACCATGGTGGAATTCCTAGGGGTGAACCTCACCCCCTGGGGCCAAGAAATGTCAGAAAGGAAGATACTGGCAGTGAAGAACTGGCCAACCCCTCACAACCTTCGAGACGTTCAATGTTTCCTGGGGTTTGCCAACTTTTATCCTCGGTTTATCGATCGATTCTCAGACATGGCAAATCCCCTCACTCAACTATTGCGCAAGAAAACAGTGTTTCAGTGGACCGCAAGAGCCCAACAAGGATTCGAAGAGCTGAAGGACGCATTCTCAAAGGCCCCGGTCTTGGCTCATGCTCACCCGGAATACCCATTCATCGTGGAAGCAGACGCCTCTGACACAGCCGTGGGAGCGGTGTTGTCGCAGCGACACTTCGAGACAGGCAGACTGCATCCAGTGGCTTACATGTCCAGAAATTTAAATCCCGCGGAGTGTAATTATAACATCGCAGAAAAAGAGCTGCTTGCCATCAAGGATGCGTTCAGCGAATGGAGGCACCACTTGATGGGCGCCAGACATGTGGTCACGGTTTACACCGACCACAGGAACTTACAGTTCATGACGGCAGCGAGACACCTCACACCCCGTCAACTGAGATGGACTCTCTTTTTTGCGGGGTACAACTTTCTTGTTACCTACAGGCCCGGGAGAGAGAATAAAAAAGCAGACGCTTTATCCCGACAAGCCTCTCAGGGTATCCCCTCGGCAGTTCCCAAAGGAGCCATCATCAGTTCGGAGCACGTCATCGGGGCTACTTGCACGGATCCGTTCCTACGGAGTATAGCTCAGAACGTCGGAACTCCCAGGTGGAGGGACTGGCTGAGAAGTAATGCTGAATGGAAGATAGTGCAAGGCCTGCCGATGAGGGAAAAGCAGTTGCTCCTTCCAATCCGATCTCTACGCCTGCAGGCGTTTAAATGGTGTCATCAACTACCTTGTGCAGGTCACAATGGCAAAGAGAAAACTCTAGATAGGATTTTGCGTCAATTCTGGTGGCCTTCGGTACACAAAGATATCACAGCCTGGGTTGAGGAATGTCGAGTGTGCAGTCAGATGAAATCCTCACATACGAAACAAGCGGGACTATTGCATCCTCTCCCCACACCCGACCTCCCCTGGGAAAACGTTTCAGTGGATTTTATCGTTCGAATGCCTAGTGATAAAGGATGTACCGTGATTACGGTCATTGTGGACTATTTAACGAAAATGGCACACTTCGTGGCTTGTAAGACACTACCCTCTTCAGGACAATTAGCACACCTGCTTTTAGAGAACGTGGTGCGACTGCACGGATTGCCAAGGAAGATTGTTTCGGATCGAGGTGGTCAGTTCACTGCCCATTTCTGGAAGGCATGGTGTTCGGCCTTGGGGATCGAGTCCAACATCTCCACCAGCTTCCACCCACAGACGGATGGGCAAACCGAACGGGTGAAACAAACCCTGAAACAATATCTTAGGTGTTATTCCAGCGCATCCAAGAACGAGTGGGTGGACTTACTCTGGTTGGCGGAGGTGGCATATAACAGCGCTTCCCACTCGTCCACCAAGCTTACTCCTTTTTTCTGCTCGTATGGTTTCCACCCCTGGTTTTCTCCCTTCCTTAAACCCGTTCTTGCTACTAAGGTGCCTGAGGCGCAGTATAGAATAGAACGCATCCGGAAGAACTTACAGGTAGCAAAAACCAATTTAAGAGCAGCGAAGGGCAGTTACAAGGCTTATGCGGACAGGAGTAGAAGGCAGGGTCCTGTTTATAAGGTAGGAGATTACGTGTGGTTGTCCACAAAACACATACGGTTCAAGCGCTATAGCATCTTTAACCCCAAATAAATCGGGCCATATAGGGTGGTGCAGTTAGTAAACCCTGTAGTGGTGAAGCTTTCCTTGCCTTCCTCGCTGAGAATCCACCCGGCATTCCACGTGTCCCTCGTGAAGCCTGCCGTGGGAGGGCCCAGTAAAACCCCTGCGCCTACCATCATAGATAGTGAGGTCGAATACGAGGTGAAGGGAATATTGGACTCCAAGATCTATCGCAACCGGTTGTGGTACCTGCTGGCGTGGGAGGGCTACGGGGAGGAGGAGAACTCTTGGGAACCTGCTTCCAACGTCCATGCTCCCGAGCTGATTGCTCAGTTTCATAAGGCCCATCCGAAGAAGGCTTGTTTATGTCAGTGCTCTTCGGGGGAGGGATGTACTGTCACGACCCACAGATGGCGCCGACGAGCACTGCCAGGTTCCAGGAAGAACACCCGTGGTAAACGGGAGTAAGGGGAACTACAGTTCCCAGGGCGCAAGGCGGGCAGACGTACATACGTCAGCGCGCTCAGCGCAATCAAGAACAAAAGGAACATCCGGCGGAACTCAGGGGCCGGTTATTTTGGTTTCCTGGTTCGAGCAAGACAGAGTGCTGCGTACTGGTAGGGGTGCCCCGCACCGACTTACTTTTTCCTCGCAGGCTCAAGGGCTTGCAATTCTTGAGCATTACCGGTCTGAACTTACTCGGTAGTGATTCGGACGTAGTCAATCCCGTTGGACGCCGATCAAGGCATTGCGGGATCGCCAAGGCTTTTGCTTCCGCTTCCGGATAGACCATTGTCGATCCCGTTGGGCGCCTTACGAGGCATTGCGGGGTCGCGAATTCATGTTATAGAATTCTCGAGACAATCAGAGTGTTCGAGTCCGTAAGAAACCAGGCATACAGCGGTTTCGTCTTAGAAGGGACTCAGCGAAGGCTCCCAGAGCTAGCAGTACTTACTATCTGAACATTGTGGTAGCGAGACCTCTGCGATACTGGTGGGGGTCATACCTTGTTACTTGCTAGTACTGCACAAGACGTATTGGAGCAGTGCTATAGGGGTGTGTTGAACACATCACAGGGGTGCAGGAATTACCCGGGGTGCTAGTCCCATCTGCACGTCATTTGTTTATTTTGTACTCCATACAGGGGCGGTGAGGTGACTTCTGGCATACGTCCTCCCCCCCTGTATGGTCAGAAAACCCAGGATTGGTGGACTCATGAACATCAGCTTCAAGGGGATCCACGTCTCCCAAGCCGTTATTTCCTTTACAGGTCTCCCTCCCCGCAGTTCCCATCCTTTCCTTCCCTCGCCTGATCGCCCTTCTGTGTCTGTCATATTTATATCAGACCAAGGGGCTATCTGGAGGTGGACCCCTTACAGCATCGTGCGACCCCGAGGACTATTGGACGGTGACAATCCCTGCCTGACCCCCCTATCGACAGAGAAAGCGTCGGACAATGTGCCATCCCTTCCACATCTTACTTTGGCATAGTTCCCCTGGTGCAACCTTCTCAGAATTGAGAGAATATCCACGGGGACCCCCATCTTTGTTAGCACCGACCATAACTTATCTCTGGGTACCAGATCGAAGGCGGCACGGAGGTCCACAAAGACTGTATAAAGACTGCCGCCCTCAATCAGCACCGTCTTCCAGTATAAAAGGTTTAAACTGAAGATTTGGTCGGTGGTAGAGATGCCTCGCTGGAATCCCGCTTGGTAGGGACTCATAATCGCCATTTCTTCGATCCAATCCTGGAGGCGATTTAAAATGAGCCTGCCAAAAATCTTCTGCGGTACATCTATTAGGCTAATGGGTCTATAATTGGCTGGGAGCAGAGGCGAACCCTTTTTAAAAATTGGGACAATCTCCACCCCCAGCCAAGTACCCGGAATAGCCATGCCCGCTAAGATGGCATTGTAGAGGGTCGCAAGGTAGGGGGTCCAAACGTCTGGCTCCTGCTTAAACAAGTCGCCCGGGAGACCATCCAAGCCAGGTGCCTTTCCTGTGGCAAGACCGGTCAGAGCGACTCGTACCTCCTTAAAAGTGAATGGTTCACCAGTCTCAAGGGGGCAGTGGGGATAGTTAGAATTTTCCCCAGCATCCTCAGGTAGTTTATAAAGAGACTGGAAATGATCCTGCCATACATTGGCCGAGATATTAGGTTCTAAGGCAGGTGTCAATTCCTCGGAACCCGTGTTGACACAGCGCCAACATTTGCGCGAGTCTGCACGGGCCAGGAAATTAGTGAGTTTAATCCATTTGTCATGTTCCCATTCACTTTTGGCATTTGAGGTCATGGACTTGTAAACACTTCGTCGGGCCCTGATGTCCATGGCACACCTACCTTCCTTGATTGCACCCAGAAGGTCGGCTTTCGCCTTACGGCAAGCGCCGTTATACCAGGATGGACCATAAGTTTTTCTATTGGTCCTGGTTAAAGGTTTCGTTAAACATTCAGAAACTATTTTAAGGAGGTCGGCATGTAGCTGACCCAAATCGGAATGAATAACCTCGCTAATGTCTTTCTCTGCTAGCACCTGAAGTTTCTCAAATAGAGGCAGTGCTTGAGCATATAAATTATGTATCTTATCCGGATGGGAAGATATGTGCTCCCACTTTATTCTGCGTCTATTAGTCTCAAGTACCCGACATTCCTCAGTTTCACCCCTTTGGGTTCCCCTGGCTAGGGAGCCGGGGTGACTATAGTTTAGTTCGAGGGCGTTATGATCGCTATCATTCCTGATAGTGACCCAAAAGTCGATGACAAGGGACCAAGAAAACACAGGAACCAAGACATAGTCCAGTCTGGACTCGCTGCCCGTTCTATTAAAAGTGCATCTTGCCATTATATCAGACTTGGACCTGCCATTGCAGGCGCGAAGGCCGTATTTCAGCAAAAGGGAAATAATTTGCAAAACCAGGGGGGACCATGTCTTTGGAGCCGGAGCCTGAGTGGGAGGTATGTGCCAAAGGAGATCCTCCTCCGTGGCCAAACCTTCCATGAAGCCAGGGAGGGGCTCGTAGTGGCAGTTAAAATCCCCTCCTATGAGATAGGCGGTACCCTCTGGTATGTCATTTAAAACCAGAGCGAGCTCCGTTATAGTAGATGACTCCTGGGTGATATTAGTAGGCCGTGAGTAGATGTTGATCAACAACAGGCTAGCGGCATTTGACCACTCCAACAGCACAGCAAGAATATCTGCTGAATTAGTGGGAAATATATCCGCCCTGCAGCCTTAGTCAGTGGCCACCCATATTGTGAGGCCGCCTGAAGGGCGCCCTCTGCCCCCCCATGTTGCGTGCTTGGAAAAGGTTGCAAAGCCCTTGTAAGTGATGTTTTCTCTAGCCCACGTCTCTTGTAAGAGACAAATGTCTTTCTGCTTAATAAAAGAACACCAAGACGGGTTATTAAGTTTATTAGAAAGACCCGCAATATTCCAAGATAGAATTTTAAGGGGGGAGGAAGTTGGTGCCGTAGAGGGTATAATTTGGGATAAAACCACTTCCGACTCCGACCTCTGGGGGGAGGATGAGCCATAGTCAATTTCCTGAGTAGCCCTCAGAGGTGGGGTACTCCAAAGTGGAAGGGCCACCTCTGTGCTACCCTCTTCAGTGACTGTAGTGTGGGGAGGATGTTCCTTCTCCTTGGGAGGTACTGGTTGTCTATTCTTGATTATATTCAAAGCGCCACCGCCCATAGGCATAAACGGTCAATCCACCATATCTAAAATACAGAAACGATTTTGGGTGGGGACTTGGTCGTGTCTAGGGCACCCTGTCAACCAGCGTTCCCTATCCGCCAATGGAGCCCTTGTCCTATTTCTCCTAGGAACTAAGTCCCATCCATCCTCAACTTGTGCAGTTATTGTGGGAGGTTAGAAGAAGGAGAGTGGAAGCGATTGGATAAGAGACCCCACAGTTGGATATGGCCAGCTACATATGTGAGAAACTGTTCGGGGATCCCTAAAATTAATCAATACGCAGTCTCCCATAATAGTTTTTTTGGTGTTACCCAACCACGGGAGTCTCCTAACCATGAGAACCTCGCTATTGGTACCCTCGGGTAAAGGCCTATTTTTGGAGAGCCAGTGGATGACTTTATTTTTCAAGGCCACCACTGGTTCGCTAATAGATGGTTTTAATTCCGGGATACCCGTTAGGATGACTGTGTATGGGGCTGACTCAGGTGGTAAATTAACTAGTCTATGTCTGCTATCATGCTCCTGCACCCGTGAAGGAGAAGGAAGTGGAATGTCACGGAGGGTGGGAACAATATTCCGTGGAGGGATCATAGGCCCAGGTTTTGGCGAAGGAATCGGTCTGGGCAGATGTGAGTGGGGGAGCTGTTGTGGACCGGGACTATCCCTACGTAGTGATATGTCTATGGTCTTTATGGGTGTTTTGGTTGATTTGAATATGTCCCCTAACTGAGCCATTCCATGATGAAGATTTTTTTTTATAGATGATTCCAATTTTGCAAGGCGATCTATTAGGGGGGTGAGCAATTCGCTCATGAGAGATTTAATATCAGCAAATGTGGAGCCCTCCTCCCGTATAGCAATTTTTGGACTCACAGGTCTATTAGTCTGAGTTAGGGGTGCAGCCCCTCCCCTTCGTCCCACTGTCGGAGAGTTTGTTTTTCCCCTAGGAGCGTGCTTCAGATTCTTCGGCCTGCGCCCTCCTACAGTTTGAGCCTTTCCCTTCCTCTTGGGTATTGCTCCCTCGCAATTCCCCTGAGTGAAATCTGAAATAGGAATATTACTAGTGTTCGTAGGTGTCTCAGGGGCTATATCTGGTTTGTGTGTAGTGAGGGCAGTGGAAAGCCTTGGGGGCGGGAGGGATAGTGTGATAAAATCAATTGGGGTGGAAATATCACAGTCTGTGATAGATGATATTGTATGGCTTGGGTTCAGTGCTGTCGAGGAGCCAAGCAGTCCAGGCGGCCCCCCCGTAGCATGGTCAAGATGTTCTGTCAATTGTGGCGGGGAGGTAGCGTGTTTGAGGGGGCCCAGAGACGATCTTCTGATCCAATCAATTTCAAGGGAAATGCGCTTCTCTAGGGTAGTTATGTCGTCGATCAATAGGGAACCAGCCTTTGCAAAGTAAAAGTCCAAAGTACCTGTGGGCTTGGCAGCAGCCTGAGTTGTTTTACTCCGAGTTTCTCTCGCAGTCGCCATTGGTACAGTCGCGATAAGGACGTAAGAGGGTAAGCCCTGACCCTGCCTCTCCTGTCCTCGAACGGCCTCAAACGGCCCGCTCTTTGCCCGGTCTTCGCTCCGGGCGCGTTCCGCTGGCGCGTAGGGGCGTGACTCTTATGCTGCGCAGTTGTTGGAAAAGGGGGGAGGGCGGGGCCGGGAAGAGGACACAGGTGTGCTGGTTCAAGGCAGCAGCAAGCACCCTGGTCCTCGCAGTCCCGGAGTAGCGATAGTTCACAGCGTCCTCCCCAAGTGCAGTGTCCTTCGAGATCAGCAGTCCCAGGCAGGGAGAATGACCGGCTTCCAAGGGTCCTGCAAACAAATGCAGCGAGCGGCTCCCGCGAAGCGGGGGCCGCGAGAGGTAAAATGCTGGGTGGGGGCGGGGCCGGGAAGAGGACACAGGTGTGCTGGTTCAAGGCAGCAGCAAGCACCCTGGTCCTCGCAGTCCCGGAGTAGCGATAGTTCACAGCGTCCTCCCCAAGTGCAGTGTCCTTCGAGATCAGCAGTCCCAGGCAGGGAGAATGACCGGCTTCCAAGGGTCCTGCAAACAAATGCAGTGAGCGGCACCCGCGAAGCGGGGGCCGCGAGAGGTAAAATGCTGGGTGGGGGCGGGGCCGGGAAGAGGACACAGGTGTGCTGGTTCAAGGCAGCAGCAAGCACCCTGGTCCTCGCAGTCCCGGAGTAGCGATAGTTCACAGCGTCCTCCCCAAGTGCAGTGTCCTTCGAGATCAGCAGTCCCAGGCAGGGAGAATGACCGGCTTCCAAGGGTCCTGCAAACAAATGCAGCGAGTGTGGTATGTCTGTCTGTGTTTTCTTACTGTCCCATTGCTCCCAGTTTGTGTCCATGCTTGTTTTGAGATGATACACTTCTTGTCTGTGTTGGGGTATGGTGTCTGTGCATTGTTCCAGAGTGATGATGTTGTGTACTCCTGTTCTGTCTGGGGTCCCATTGCCTTTCCACTATTTGGCTGGTCATATGTGGGCTTGTTGTACTTCTGTGTCTGTTGTTTGTGAGACTTGTGTTTGGCTATTGTATTTGTGCCAGCATTGGTTCAGGCATCCCTGAGTGTGTGTGTGATGTTTGTGGATGCACCCCAGGGAGTGCGATTGTTTGGCAGTGTATTCACAGGACATTATTTGCACCATTCTGTGTGTTTGACACTAGTGTTGAGTGGTGCAGGTGTGAGGTGGATGGAGGAGGGGTATGTGTGAAGGCTCCAAGTTGTGTTTGACAGTCACGGAGTTTGTCAATGGGCCCTGTGTGTTGTGCTGATGACATACACATGTCAAGTAAGTATATGCAGATGTGTGGCTGATCCCTGTTTGACTTCATACATTTCCTATAATCCCTGTGCCTATGCATGGCCTGCCTTGCTGTCTCCATGAGTTGTTGCACAGAGGTCACTGTGGTTTAATTTCACTCACTGTGCCAGCCATGTGTGATTTGTTGGCCTAAGGGTGTTGTGATATGTTCCTTCTCTTGCATGTGATGTACACATGCTTTGTGGCTGGCTCCTTGTCTTCCCATCGCTGTCCACCTCACTTTTGGCTATCCCATGTATTGTCCTCCATTGCTGCTGGCATCTGGTATGTGTATGTGGCTGTGTGTCAATGTGGGGTGTGTCTGGGTGACTTGACAGGCAGTGTGTACAGTTAGGTGATTGTTCATATTCAGTGTGAGTGTTCATTTTGTGATTGGACTCAGTTTGCTTGAGATGAGTGGAGTGTCGGTGTGGGGAGGAGGGTTGCCCTGGCCCTGAGCTTCTGTGCTCTGTGTTCCTCTTCAGCCCCGCCTGCTGAGACTAGCTCCCTAGTTGTTTGGTGTGTGTGGTGCAGGGTCTGGGTTCACCTGGCTGGTTAGTTGTGCAGGGGGAGCACATGAGGGGCACATAGCATGTCTCCTAATGGGTGGGGAGGCAAGTGTGTGAAGGGTGTAGTTGTGGCCCTGAGTCTTTGTGGACTGCCCATGCCTGGTGCTGGCCCTGCCTCCTGCATTGTGCACATGTTTCCCCACATCTTCACCGCTGCAGTGATGTGACCGGGACATTGCTGTGATTTCGCGGTTGACGGGTGACCTGGATGCTGAGGGATGATTCATGCCATGTAGGATGTGTGTGGGTACACTTGTCAATCAATCAATTAATCAGTCCATTTGTAGAGCGCACTACTCACCCGTGAGGGTCTCACGGCACTGGGGGGGAGGGGGTGTTGCTACTGCTCGAACAGCCAGGTCTTGAGAAGTTTCCTGAAGGTCAGCAGGACCTGGGTCTGTCGCAGGTGGATGGGGAGGGTGTTCCAAGTCTTGGCGGCGAGGTGGGAGAATGATCTGCCGCCGGCAGTCGCTCGTCGGATGCAGGGGACGGTGGCAGGGCGAGGTCAGCGGAGCGAAGCTGGCGGTTCAGGATGTAGAAGGTGAGTCGTTCGTTGAGGTACGCTGGTCCGGCGTTGTGGAGTGCTTTGTGAGCGTGAGTGAGGAGCTTGAAGGTGATCCTCTTGTTGACAGGGAGCCAGTGCAGGTCTTTTAGGTGGGCTGTGATGTGGTTCTGGCGGGGGATGTCGAGGATGAGGCGTGCAGAGGCGTTCTGTATGCATTGTAGTCATTTCTAGAGTTTGGCTGAGGTTCCCCCGTAGAGGGCATTGCCGTAGTCCAGCCTGCTGCTGACGAGGGCCTGCCTGACCGTCCTTCTGGTTCTGGTGGGGATCCATCTGTAGATCTCGCGGAGCATGCATAGGGTGTTGAAGCAGGAGAAGGAGACAACGTTGACTTGCTGGATCATAGACAGCGATGAGTCCAGGATGACCCCCAGGTTGCGCGCCCCTTAGTTCAGTGCACCATCACTGAGTAGGGAAGTCCAGGTTACTCAATCAATCACTCAAGGATTTGTAGAGCATGGCATATCACTCCTGAGGGTTTCAAGATGCTGGAGAGTGTAGGTTGTTGTGTTGTTATTCTGTTAATTCGAACAGCCAGGGTTTGAGTCCCTTCCTGAACTTATAGCGTAATGAGGTGGTCGTGCGGTGCAGGGTGAGGCTGTTCCAAGCCTTGGCCACCAGGTGTGAAAAAGAGCCTCCTCAGCTGTTGCTATGGGGGATCCGGGAGGTGTCAGCGATAAAGAGGGTAGCGGATCGCAGGTGTCTGGTCGGTTGGTGGAAGGTCATGCATTTGTTGATGCATGCTGGTTCTTCGTCATGCAGGGCCTTTAGCATTTTGAAATGGCATCTCTTCTGTATTGAAGCCAGCAAAGTTTCTTGAGGTGTGGTGTAATGTGGGTCAGTTTGGGGAGGTGAAGGATGAGTATTGATGCTGTGTTCTATATTGTCTGTAGTCTTTTCAAGAGGCATGCAGTGACTCCCACGTAGAGTGTGTTTCTGTAGTCCAGCCTGCTGGTGATGAGTGCTTGCGTGACGGTTTTCTAATATTAACGGGGAGCCATCTGCAAATCTGAAAATATTGTGAATGCACATATAGGGTGTAGAAGCTGAGTTGACTAGATTCTTCATAAAGAGCTTGCTGTCCAGTATGATGCCGAGGTTGCGAGCATGGTCTGTCACGGTGGCGGGTGGGCCGAGCTCGGCTTCCCCCAAGAGTTGTTCCATGGCGAGGTGTTGTTGCTGAAGATGAGTACTTCCATCATGTCCGTGTTGAGCTTGAGACAGTTGTCCTTCATCCATTCTGCGAAATTCATCATGCATCTGTGGAAGTTGGCTATGGTGTTGGAGGGGTCTTCTGACAGCGAGAGGATGAGCTGGGAGTAGTCAGCGTAGGAGATGATGTTTAGTCCGTGTAATCTGACACTATTGGCCAGGGTTGTCATGTACATGTTGAAGAGGGTGGGGCTGAGGGACGATCCTTAGGGAGATCCGCAGATGATGTTCTTGGGTTCCGAGGTGTACGGTGGGATATGTATTCTCTGGGTTCTTCCGGTAAGGTATGAGGCAATCCATTTGAGGGTGTTTTCCTGGATTCCGATGTGGTGGAGTCTGTTGATCAGGATATTGTGGGAGTTGGTGTTGAATGCGGCTGACAGGTCCAGGAGAATTTGGTCTGCCATTTCTCCATGGTCCAGGAGGGCCCTGATGTCATCGGTAGCTGTGATCAGGGCTGTTTCAGTGCTGTCGTTGGCACGGAATCTGGATTGAGGGGGATTCAGGAGGTTGTTATGTTCCAGGTGTTCAGTGAGTTGCTGGGTGATTGCCTTCTTGAGAACCTTTGCTGGGAAGGGGAGAAGGGATAGACCTGTAGTTATTCGGTACTGCTGGGTCAGTGGAAGGTTTCTTCAGGAGGGGCCTCACTTCGGCGTGTTTCCAGTCCACAGGGAAGGAGACCGAAGCTATGGAAGTGTTCAGCACTTTCTTGAGTTCGTTGTCAATAGTCTTGCTTCCGAGGTTGAAGATGTGGTGGGGACATGGGTCCGTGGGTCCACTTGAGTGCACGGAGTTCATGATCGAGATTGTGGCCTGATTTGTGAGAGGATCCCAGTGGGTGAGCAGGTGTTCATGTTTGGTGTTCAAGGGTGTGAGCACTTTGGTGCTGTTTGCAGTGGGGATTTGGGGTTTGAGGTTTGAGGTTTTCGTGGATCACTGAAATCTTGTTGTGGAAAAAGTCCGCCAGGGTGTCACATAGTTTTTGAGAGGGACAGATGTCAGTCTCGGCAGCTGCAATGTTGCAGAACTCCTTCATGAAGGTGAAGAGCTCCTGAGGTTTGTGCTGGCTTCTATGCACTCTATTACGACATTCTTCTTTGTTTTTTTCAGGAGGCGGTGGTACTGGCTGAGTGCAGTCCTGAAGGTGGTGTGGTCTCCTGTCTCTTTGCTGGTGTGCCATTTCCTCTCCAGTTTTTGCCACACTTGCATTTGGTGGCTTTCAGCTCTGCAGTGAACCAGCTGGCTCTTCTGGCAGGTCTTTTTGGCTGACTTGGTGGGGGTGAAAGTGTCGGCGCAATCAGTGTTCCATTAGAAGAAGTTCGTCCCAGCTTGTTCTGGATTGTATGTGTTGTGTGGGAGGTAGGTGATGAGAGCGCTGTTCCACTGGTCTTCTGTTGTCTTTTTCCAGTTTCTGCACATGGATCTAGGAGCAGGGTGCCTGTGCTGGTGGGTCCTGAGATGATAAAGTGGACGCTGTATTGGTCGATCCAGATGAGCCGTGAGACATGGTTGTACTTGACCCTTTTGCTGGACGTGAAGATGGGGTTGAATGGGTCTCCTGTGATGTGGGTAAGGTCAGTAACAAGTTGCTTGAGGCCAAAGTTGTTTCCAGGAGGTCTGTTGTATTTGTGTCGGTCGGATCGTCGAGGGGAAGTTGAGGTCTCCTAGGAGGATGAAATGCCTGTTGGTGGTGCGTGGAGTTGCGCAGCAGCAGTTATTGGTACGTCCGTGGTCCAAGGCTCAGAGGACGGCGGCGATGTAGCTGTTCGGGTTGGAAGAACCAGGGTTCCTGGCGCTGGGCACGATACAGGCAACAAACTGTTTGTTTGTTGTGCTCCTGAGGCGGAAGCCGGGAGCGAGGCTGTGTGCTAGTTTTTTAATCACTTTGTGTCACTTTAAACTTCGTGTAAATTTTAAAACTCACTCACGCTTTCTGGAATCACTGTGGTCCAAAGCAGCCGATCTATTGCTGCAGCTAGACCGCCCCAGAACTATGTTTGGCGCCAGCGCGCTGAAACCGGAGGCCACGCCCCCTTCCGAGGCCACGCCCCCTCCCACAAACCGTACTTAAGACGCCGAGTTAAGGCGCCAGGTAACTGTTTGTTTGTTGTGCTCCTGAGGCGGAAGCCGGGAGTGAGGCTGTGTGCTAATTTTTTAATCACTTTGTGTCACTTTAAACTTCGTGTAAATTTTAAAACTCACTCACGCTTTCTGGAATCACTGTGATCCAAAGCAGCCGATCTATTGCTGCAGCTAGACCGCCCCAGAACATTGTTTGGCGCCAGCGCGCTGAAACCGGAGGCCACGCCCCCTTCCGAGGCCACGCCCCCTCGCCCCGCACCGGAAGTAGCATAGATTGTGCACATGTTCCGGACGCGCAGCGGACGAGCGCAGCGGGCGCGACGAAGGCGCGCCGAAGGCGCGCCTAAGGCAAGCCCGTCTGCGCCCGTCCGCGCACGACTGGGCTCAGGGCCAGAATCTATGCAGGACGGGCACACCGATAGGGTGAGTTACTCGCGACGTGCCTTACTAAGTCTCAGACCTACAAAAAACACACAATGTAATTATGTTCATCTGCCCCCCGGTCAAATTACAACTGACTCAAGCACCATTCGCACACTCTGGCCTGAAATTAGCAGGACTGAACTGTAGGTTGCTCCCCATGCACGCCCTGCTTATTAACCATCTGCTCGTGGACCATGAGCTAGACATCCTGTTTCTCACACGACTGGATTACAGCAATGCTGTCTATTTAGGAGCCCCTGAAGCTACTCTGGACAAGCTGCAACGAACCCAAAATGCAGCTGCTCGGATGCTGATGGGCCTTCCCTCCAGATCCTCCGCCAGACCGGCACTTAAGGCACTCCACTGGCTGCCAGTGCGAGAGAGGATCGAGTTCAAGGCTATGTGCATCGCGCACAAGCTCCTCAATGGACAAGGCCCCTCGATCCTGGGAGACATGGTTACCCCGTACAAAGCCTCGAGATCTCTGCGCTCGGACAATGAGCGACTGGCGAATATCCCCAAGTTTAGGAGGGCACGTACCGGAGGTCGTCGCTTCTCAGTAAAGGCAGCCACCCGCTGGAACTTGCTCCCCCGTAGTTTGCGTTTGGAACCCTGCTACCTGCGCTTTCGCAAGCAGCTCAAAACTCTGCTTTTCCCCAAATAAAAAGGTTTTCTTCCCCCTCTCCCCTCTTAGCCAACCTTACAGGTTTAGAGCGCGGGGATGCCTCCGGGTCACCAGGCGCTCTACAAATCTTTAAATAATAATAATAGGCTTGACTTTGGCGCACCAGCTGCGCACGTCCACCGCACAGCCATGCTGCGGCCTCCATTAAATAGGAACTGGGAGAGGGGCAGGGCACTTGGTGGCAGGAAGTGGGAGACGGGAGAACGAGAAGCGAGCGGTGAAGTCAGTGGCAGAAAAGTAAAAACAGAGAGCAGAGGCAGTGTGAGATAAATGTCTGACTGAGCTAAACTGGGTACTAATTGGAAAGAAAAAGGTTGTACTGGCTCCTCTAACTAAACAGAAGCAGTGAAATACAGTTACAAAGACAGTGCAATGTGGTCTAAACTAGTACAGTAAAGCAAAACTGCTAATACTTGTGGCTGAAAATACCTAAACAAGGTGGGAGTGGCTGCAAGCGGGGGTAGTCAGCGGGAGCGGCACACAAGCGGAGGCAAAGGGTACCTTGGTTGCAGCACGTGGAGCTGGAGTGGGCTACTGTAGCCCCACACAACCCACTGAGCATACCTGCTGTTTGGTGATCGTGCTTTCTGGGTTAATAACAGTCCTGTTAAAGGATTCAGGGATGCAGTGGTAAGTCAAACACAATTTAGCTCTTTATCATAGCCCACTCAAGCACTGCACTAGGAAAAGGTACTATATACATTTAAAAGTGTTTTATTTCAACAGTCTCATTCTTAGTACATGACTAATAACCACACATAATATACTTAAAGCAGCACTTTTGCATGTTGCTAGAAGCAAGAATGGCATGAACAGTTCTAACATGATATGTCCCTTGCAGCATATCCCCATAAAAACGACCTCTATGTGCTATACTATAAGAGCCTGAAGAACCTAACTTGCATCTATGGTGTCTTGAGACCCAGCGTACAGCATACCTGTTCACAGCGGTGCAGCAGTGGTTATCGGACTACAGCCATGAGAGAATGTTCCCTCAGAAGGAAAACATACAATCAGTTGGGCTCAGTTCCTCTAATCTCTGTATCAACTCTAGAGTGGATGCCGCATCAGTCTGGCAGGACCGCTTGTGATAACCTGGTGCAAAGACATCTCCAATTCAGTGGGCAACTAAAAAGGTTTATATAGGGCTGGCTACTGACTTTTAGCCTACACTGGGGGACTTTCCCACAATCTAAGATATAACAGGTTTCAACCAGAATGATAAAAATACATCAACGGGGGCTACATGTTTACCTTATGTCTACTGCCAAACCTTGAAACAGAAATTGCACAGCATGCAGCAGACTTGTGTCAAATTATTTGACAGGAGAGTCATTGTTTGGATGAAATGACGCTTTCACAGGTTCAGTGAAAACATGCTGAATGTGAAGCAAAGGCAGGCTAACTTAACATCCTTTGGCATTTTATGATATTATTTTCCTCAATCAAATACACCAAAAGGTAAAGGACAGTTGATTCATTAAGACAAATCCACTTTGATGGTACCCTTTCCTATGCGCAGTCTCCTACATGGGACACAGATCTGCTGTAATCAAAGCATTCTCCCATACTATAACACTGTCCACACTTCACATTCATGCATGATCCTAACACTATCCGTTCTGCATACAGAGTCACAGTCCTATGGCTTTGAAACTGTGCACTCAGCATATGCAAGTACAGCTCCCACATTATCCAGTCTACACACAGATGTATGACCCCACCTCCATCCACTCTGCACATAGATGTACTGCAATGCACTGATGTGTTAGGCTGAGGCTCGTTATGCTCAGTCTGTTAGGTTGCTATCCGGTGCGAGTGCAACACTTTATTTTAAAATTGAACTGTTAGGCTGCTATTCGGTGCAAGTGCAATACTCCATTTTTTAAATTGTACTGTATGAAATTGTAATTTTTTAAGAATTGGTGGTTTGCACATACCCATTTGTTAGAACCCTTCCCCTTGAAGCCATATTCTCTCTGCTTGACCGGCGGTGCCCGTCTGTAAGAGTGGGCCCGCCTTGCCTGGGTCAGCGTTCTACTCCTCCCGCCCACCGGACTACAAAAGCACGCTGGCGCGAGCGCGCAGCGTGTGTTAAGCTGAGGCTCGTTGTGCTCAGTCTGTTAGGCTGCTATCCGGTGCGAGTGCAACATTTTATTTAAAAAATGAACTGTTAGGCTGCTATTCGGGGCGAGTGCAATACTTCATTTTTAAAATTGAACTGTATGAAATTGTAATTTGTTTTTAAGAATTTCTGGTTTGCACATACCCATAGAACCCTTCCCCTTGAAGCCATATTCCCTCTGCTTGACCCGCGGTGCCCATCTGTAAGAGCGGGCCCGCCTTGCCTGGTTCAGTCTTCTGGTCCTCCCGCCCACCGGACTACAAAAAGCACGCTGGCGCGTGTGCGCCGACGGTGTGCCAAAGGCAAGCCCGTCTGCGCCCGGAGCGCGCCCGGAGCGCACTCAGCGGCAAGACCCTTACACCAGAGAGGCTTTGCTGAAGCTTCGGGGTGAACGCTGCAGTGATTGCGACACTTTCAGCCTGGGGGATAAGATGGTAGCGCCCCCCTGCTCACACTGCTTCTATCAGGTGGGGGGAATTTGATATTAACGACACAGAGACGAGGGGAGCTAGCGGAGCGGGGGGGAGTCGGGTGGGACCTTTGGTTGAGGGCTGTACAGGTTCTACTTCTAGAGATCAAGGGCCGATCACTGCATTGCCCCTGAACACACTGGAACAGCTAAGAGCCTGCCGGCGGTGACACCTTCGTATGTCCCTGAACTTAAAGGGCTAAAGGTGGAATGCAGGAGGTTTGAACGTCTCTGGAGAGTAGATTATAGTAGACAGAGCAAAGGTGCTTACAATGAGGCTCTCAAACACTACAAGGAGGCTATTCTGGAAGCTAAACGAATATACTTTACAGCTAAGATTCAAGAGGCAGGAAATTCAACTCTTTAAATCTGTGAACTTTTTAGCTAAACCGCAGCAGGCTTTCTGCAGCCAGTTGGCCGCCTTCTTTCAGAACAAGGTGCAAGTGATATATGACAGCCTTGCTTACTCTTTAAACGTTCAGGCAGCCAACTACCAATCCTCCTCCACGGTAGAGATAGCGCAGTCTAAGCTAACTGGATTTAGACCCCTTCTTGTTGAGGATGTCACAAACCTTCTAAAATCGATCAAATCTGGATCTCCGAACGACCCCTGCCCTCCTGCTATTATGCATCTGGCCACCGAGAGGATCAGTGAGAGCCTCACCCCTCTGATTACCAAGTCCTGGCATCAGGGATCTACCCCACGGCCTGGAAGACAGCATGCATTAGGCCAATTTTGAAGAAGATCACATTAGAGCCTACCGAACGTAATAACTACCGTCCGATCTCGGGTCTACCATTTGTAGCTAAAGTCCTCGAAAAATCTGTCAATATGACACTGACAGAATATTTAGAGAGCAACAGGCTATTGGATCCGACTCAATATGGTATTCGGCCAAGACACGCCACTGAGTCCGCCTTGACTGTGGTCTCTGAGGGGATTCGGAGAGTGGTGGATGGCGGGGGCAGGGCAAATCTCGTTCTCCTCGATTTGTCGGCTGCATTCGACACCGTGAATCACACGGTGTTGGTGCAGCGACTACGGAAGGTGGGAATTGTAGACTCTGGCCCTTTTCTCCTCCTTTTTGCAGGATAGGAAACAGAGTTTGAGGTGGGACGGCTTAGAATCGGACAGTTTCAATCTGCCCTGTGGTGTTCTACAGGGGTCAACTCTGTCCCCGACGTTGTTTAACGTCTATGTGAAACCACTAGCAACACTTGTTAGGAAACATGGTTCCACGTTTGTGTCGCATGCCGACGACTCTCAATTGGTGATATACCTGTCAGATAGGCTTGAGACTACAGCTGCCAGTTTCCACTCCTGCCTAAAGGACTTCATGAAGTGGATGAGTCTGAGCTTTTTGAAGATAAATACACGAAAGACTGAAGTGATCGAGTTTGGAAACGGGACATCATCCTTATGGAACAAGTCCTGGTGGCCGCTAGAGGCTGGGGAATGCCCGCATCCTGTCAGGAAGGTTAGGAATCTCGGAATTATTTTCGATGATAAACTCAACATGTTAGCACAGGTCAACAGTTTAACTTCTGCTAAAGACCCTTCGCAAAATCTTCCCTTTCATCCCCCCCAAACTACAGAAGACGGTTATGGCGGCCCTTTTTTTGTCCAAATTGGACTATTGCAATGCAATGTTTTTGGGCATCGATAAACACCAGATTAACAAATTGCAATCATTGCAGAATTCAACGGCACGATTAATTCTAGAGCTCCGTAAGGGTCATTTACGTCGCATGGAATAAGAGCATTACATTGGCTCCACGTGCGGCAGAGAATCAAATTCAAGGCACTCTGCCTGGTGCACAAGGCACAATATGGGGGGGGGGGGGGGCTCAGATGATTGTCAGGCAATGTTCAGGCCCTATATTCCTTCTCGAAACTATGATCGGCCAGTCTTGGCCTGACCTGCACCCCCAAGTTCCGAAAGGCCAGATGGGGTGGCCGATTCCTGTCCTGTTGTGCGGCAAAACTGTGGAATAAGCTGTCAGCGGCACTGAGACTACAACCCAACCTTTTAGTTTTTAGGAAGGCCTTGAAAACCCGGCTGTTTACCCCTGAGTAGATTTAGCTCAGCCCCTGCTTTTGCCTAAACTCATCAGCGCCAAGACGCCTTGGCATTCGAGCGCTTAATAAGCTCCATACCATCATCTCCAACACTATCCACTGTACACAGGTGTATAGCTCTGGCACAATCCACTGCACACAGATGTACAGCTCTGACACTAGCCACTGCGCACAGATGTGCGGCTCTGACATTATCGAACCTTTTTTCACAGATGTGCAGCTGACATTATCCGCTGCACACAGATGTACATCTCTGGCACTATCGACTCTTTCCACAGATGTACAGCTCTGACACTATCCACTCTGTACACAAAGGTATGATCTGGGCACCGGGCACTTTGCATGTTGCTGTACAATCCTTCGAGTATCCACTGCACACAGGTGTTGTGGTCTGACCTCACCCACCCTGCACACAGCACACACTAATATCTGCTTTATTAGTTTTTTATGTTCAGTGCCCAAACTTGGTTTATACAACTTGTTACTATAGGTAATCAGTGATGCATTGCTCCTCATTTTTATTGAGTGCCGAAACACTGGAATCCCACAGCACAAATACCATCAGTGCTGATTTGTAACAATTTAGCTAAATGGGTTTCATAAGAACAAGCATTCAGATTGAATACAAATGGAACCTATTGTTGGATAAGGCACGAATGTTAAAGTGTCTTAAAATATGAATTTATACATCTACACTTCAAACTAAAAGCAAGAATATGTACTTTCAACATTAATTACTGAAAATCAAAATAAATCAAAATTTATGAGAAATTAAATATCCTCTGTTCAAAGAATCTCAGACGTTTCCGTTGCAATCTCCCCCTCTACCATTTTACAAGCAAGGGCAAAATTGATAACAAGGAAACTGAAGATCCAGTGGAAGTCAGAAGGGAGCGTCAGAGGGTAGAATTCTGGAGCAGCAATGAACAGGCTGCTACTCCCCTTTCAGCTAGGGGCAGAGGCTGCTGGAGACCCAAAGTTGGATTCCTCGTCTCTGTCAAAGGATGCTCTCTTCTTGCTGAGGGTGCTGATGGGAGCTTCCTACCTCAGGTGTTTGACCTGTAAGAAAGAGTGAAGATCAGACATATCTGCAGAAAGAGCTTCATTCTGAACCCAGGCACAGATCATACGTAACACTGCAGGACAATCATGAATATACTGGCTATCCCTGAAAAACATTGTCTTCCAGTCCTACTCTGTGTCGAGCCCCCTAGTGGATGCTGTAAGTAACAACCTTTACCTGATTGATCTATTCACAAATGCAGTATCTGAGTACAAGAAATACAAAATAAATAGACATTCTTACTTGAACAGCACAAAACCCTGTGGCAATATTTATTTTTTGTTAACTAAATGTTGACACATTACCTTCAAGGGCGAGTTTAATAATATCAGGTTTTGGGATATGGTGAGGCCAAAAACACACAATGAAACTGGGCTCCTGGAGCATCCTCTCTAATCCTGCATCATCTTTTACCCACAGTGGTTGGCCTTACTGTGGTATTCCTGCCTCCTTGGTTTTCGATGCCATGGAACTTGATCCACCTCTGAGCTGTGCACTTGGGAGGAGATCTACATGGTGATCAACCGCTCGGCGTACCCCGGACCTGGCAAAAAGAGAGACAGCACTGAAGTTTGGACTGCCCCTGCTGCCCCTTGGACTAGCAAAGAAAGGACTGTATCTGTGGTGTCCTGCTAGAGGAGGAGTTGTCCCTGAGTCCCAGACAGAAGAAGGGACTCCACGAGTCAGTTGGTTCTAGCACCAGGCCCATACAAGTTGAAGTTGGTAGCAAAGGTCACTGGATTGTTGATCGCCACCAAAGTGCAGCCTGGGAGACAAAGTCCTGAAGCTCAAAAGTTGCAAATGAGTCTGCTGGACCTGGGAGAGTCATCGGAGTGCAGTTTGGTCGCCCCGAGGGAAACTTATTGCCAGTAGAAGGAAAACACTGGGTTTGGCATCACTGGAAACCAAAGACCAGTGGCAACTGGATTTTGGCTGGACTCCATCCGGACTTTGAGGGACATTGACTTCTGTGGCCAAAGATGCCCTTCCATGTTTGTGGACTGAGGGGTGGCCCCTGGAAGACCCCTGTCACCGTAACAGCAACCGCAACATCCCTGCCAGAGATGGTCTTCCAAAGTAACTAGAAATTACAGCATTCAAGTTTGGTAAAGGTTTCCAAAAACATTTTCACGATGCTTACCAATGCTTGTTTGCGATTGAGTAAAAGCTGTGATTCATTGTTTCTTCTAGTATTTATATCTCCAGAACACTCTTGTGTATTTTGTTTGAGTTGCTGTACATAAATTCGTTAAAAAATGATCTATTTTTATAAATTGGTGTCGGATTTCTTGAGAGTAGCGTTTCTTTCTAATTCAATTGTTTTGGTAGTTCTTAATGCTGTACACCTGGGGGCTTCTTTATGAGAAGCTTGAGCCGCCGGAGCGCCACTTTTTTTTACGCTAGGGCAGCATAAGCCTCTCAATCATATTTATGAGGCAACGCAAAGCCACTCTGGCTGGCTTTGAATGGCCTCATAGATATGGAGTAAGACAAAGCAGTGCAAGTCGCTGCCCTGCCTTACTTTGCATCAAGGAGGCATTCCATGGGCGTTTTTTCACGCGGCACCCATGGATTTTGACGCTGCCCTAGATTTACTTAATCACGTTAACCTTGGGAAGTGCCAAAAACCTTGTGCCTCCCCAGAGCAGAAGTAATATTTGTATTTCTCCTCATTTTTTCCTATTTCCAACATATAAAACAAGCATTTACAATGCAATAGGTCTCGCAATGACATTGTTTTGAGCGATTGGCATTGAAAATGTTATTGTTTCCCCCCCCCCCCCTTCGTGAATCATTAATCAAGTAATGGCATTGTAAATGACAATGTCTTCTACCTCCTGTTGAACCCCGCATACAGACATACATAGAAACCGAACCACAAACAGGCACACATGCATACACACGCTGAGAAACATACGCACCCCGTGAGACAGACACACTAATACATAGAGGCACACGGGTGCACCGAAGCACGTGATCACACACACGCAGGCACACTGAGTCACAGGCACACTGAAGCTGTGGGTCTGGCAGACTAGCCGACACACCAGACACTGTCACACTGAGTAGAGGCGCACACATGCTGAGATACGGATCACACGAACACCCGAGGCAGAAGCTCTCTGAGAGACTCGGGCACGCGGGATCAGTAACATGGAGACACAGGGTTCTAATAATCTGCAGAGGGCCACATAATTCCCCATTCCTTGATGCAAAAGTTGGAGCCAGATACAAACTAGTAAGACTTTTGATTCTTGGGATAATCGTACCAAAGGGGCTGTTACTTCTACAATTAGGAAAACATCCAATGCATGTGGCGGACCACTATAAAATAAAATAACCATTGTTGCTTTTCTCAGCAAATTGTACAACAGTCTGTTCGATTTTCAATGTATTTCATAGTTCCTGTGTGTCACTAAACGTTTGAAACTCGTGGTTTTATTCTATAAGGCCACTAGTGTCAAAATAAATATTAAGCCACAAGTGAAGGCAATGTCACCACACGAGGTCCAATGACTAGAACTAAAAATTCAGCACGGTTATGAGCGACACATCAAACGGGACAGGACAGTGAAAATCGGTTCCTCGCTAAATTAGACACCTAAATTCATTGACCATGTCGGCAAATGTGAAACATTTAAGCTGCTGAGTAAGATGTTGAATTTGGCCCTGTTTAGGTAAAGGCATCACGGGCCTTACTGGACATTAAAAAAAGAGTAAGCTTAACATACATGTGACGCTAAGCATTGTCTGATTTACTGGCTTGGTAATATAAATGTAACGTGAAGTTAGCATGTATTTTGCAGGTCTTCAACAAGTGCCTCCAATTCAAATCATCAATTCAATATGACGGGCACCCCTGAACACTGCAATTAGCGGATACGGGGGAAGTTGTGTAAGCTGAGCTTAAATAGGGCAGATATGCCACACAGAATGTACGAGAAAAGATAAACCAGTAACTATAAAAATATCAGTTGTTTACTCAAGAGTGACGTATTCAGCCTAATGAACAACACAGCGGCGAAAATAACAGAGCTTGTTTGCGCAGTGTTAAATTGTGATTTTTTTTAACTCCTGTTTTTGAATGTCAGTTATTACTTCTGTGCAATACAGTATATAACCAGCACATTAATTACATTTAGCAAATTGCTCCAGTTGCTGTTTAAAAACGTAACAATTTAATTAATACACGTGCGTTCATGCTGCTAATCGCAAACATTCAATTCTGCTACCGGCTGTCTGCCATTACCTACACATCAATACCACAATACAAAACCAGGCGTCACCTACGCTCGACACATTGAGCGTTCACACCACATATTCCACAAACTGCGCTGCTGACTTGCACGCTTCTGTAACAGGTGTGACTATCACCGGACAGTTCCGTGGTCCTCATCTTGCCGACTCCAGAAGGTCGAGAGGCTGGGTCGGCCCCAATGATGTTCATGCCTGTGACGTGCAGCCTTCCCAGAGATGTGTGTGCAGCAGAACGAGCTCTCAATAATCTACAGGAACTCTGCTACGGCTCTCGGGAGGGGCGGGGGCGAGCTTGTCTGTGCTGCTGCTTGCTCCTGTTCACCCTCCCTCCATAAACAAGAGCCGGGAAGTGCTTGGAGCGCGCGTGCGCATTTAAAAAAAAATATTAAATAGCATGAGGCTGCCTAGGAGGTGCATGTTGACGAAAGTGAAACTGCATGCTGGCTTGCGAGGGAAGGGGGACAGGAGATGTGCACGCCGCGTGGCTGTAGGCGCGTACACCAACTCAAATCCGCCAAAAGCCTGCGCGTGCACATCTCCTGTCCCACTTCCGAGGCAAGTCAGCAACAATAGATCTCGCTTGCTCACAGCGCTTCGCGCTGCGTTCGCAGGCGAGACCTAAAAACGCCTTTTGGGATTGTTTTGAGAAGGAATTTGCCCCTTCCTGCACAAAGACAATCCTGCCTGGACCAGACGCACTCTTGCATCATGGTGCAAGGGGTGCCTACGTTGGCGCTAAGCAGCAAATTGAGAGCCAGCGCAGGAGGCATTATACAAATACGGTGCATTCCTGCCCTTTCACATTGACGTAGGTCAGCACTGCAAGAAGACTTGCTGGCTATGTCAATTCCTCATAAATGAGGCCAGTGGTCCTTTGTTTAAGTATGAATGCTCGAATCCATAGCTCTCCAGGGTTGAGTTAAGGAGCCTGACTGGACACAGGATGAAACTGTGAGTTTACTCTACAGTGAAGTTGCATACCCACACCATTTAGGACACCCCTTCCCTCACACATCCCCGTTTAGATAATGTACTTGCTTATGATACTGTACTGGTCAATATTGAAGCATGTAGTCAATCTCTTCCAGTGCTTACTCAGGGGTTCATCCGAGTTGGCAGTTTATCACCATGTTGTAGTCACTCTCTTCTTATTTCTGCCTACTGCCTCCAACATTCCCTGTCCCTGTGTGGAGCTAGTCCAGTCGAGAAGGAATTGCTGCATTTCCACTCAGCTGTTGGTACTATGAGGGAATCAGATTCAACAGATCCCTTTATGTATTTTAGGTAGTTTTTTAGGTCAAGCCTGGGCAGCATATGTGTTGCGAGGCATGCTGTATTCAGGTATGGACTTGAAGCTCCGCCTTTCTTTTCAATTGGTTCCTGTTACTGTCCTCTCTAATTCCTTGCTTTTGATTCATGAATAGGCTTAGTAGTTCCTCCTTGGTACCGCCTTGGCTGTATTTGTAACGTTCCATGAGGACTGGACGTTTTACTTGTGTTGTTACACGGTCTTTATCTAGTGAGTCTGTGAGCACTATTTTCTTTAATGACACAGTACTGCCTCTTTAAAGCAGGCTTTAGCGTGGCGACCATCACCCCTTTTTTTCAGCATGCTGTGCGCTTTGCATAGCCTTAGAGTTCAGCTATCGTTTTGCTCAGCAGGCGCTGCTTCATTTTTATTGCCACCACAGGAGCCCACCTGGGAGCTTCAAAGTTGGCCACTGTCAATAAATATTGCTTTCAGCCTCCCGATTCGCATTGAGCCCACCCCGAACACAAAGCAGAGTTTTCCTCCCCCAACCCTATCCATGTGATTTGAGTGGGGTACCAATCCGTGTCATTTTGTCAAAGGGGGAAATGTAGGTCTTTTTAAGGTCAAGCCCAGTGTTGCAGCGCATGCGCTGCTCGCTTTGCGAAGCATGCAGTATTCAGTATAGTGGGAAAGCCTTGTGGAAGCTCCGCCCATCTTTTTCATTGGCTTAGTGAAGTGATTACACCAAGCAGGTAAGTGTAAGAGCACATGCTTTTTTGACTGTTTGTCTCCACAACTTCCAGGAACTGACAAGGTTCTGGGATTCAAACCATAGCGTTTCATTACCATGACAGTGACATCATAAGCAGTGCAAGGCAGATAGACAGTGAGCTTAAGGAGAAACTACTACATCTCCTCTCTTTCCATTAATACAAAAAGAAAAAGAAAAATGAAAACAAGAGAAAATAGGCAAAGAAGAATGTTAAAGGAGAACAACGAACAATAACGAAAGATACAGAGGAAGATATAAGTTCATTTATGTAAAACACCATGTAAGTTCATTTGTATAAAACAACAAAGCAGACTAGAGATTTAATCGATTTGGCGGGACACTCGTCCTACTACTCCTTCGTGGAGGGACATATTTCTATGAGGTTTTCACAACCTGGGAAGGTCTCTGCACACTCTCTTTAACAGATGGTTTTCTTAGACCTGATTGGGGCTGAACAATGTTCTCCGACACAAGACCCAAATGCATTACAAACCTCATGAGAATCTTGTAAATTCTAGACAGGTTCCACCAATTTTTTCCATTGACTCTCACAGCAAAACGTGAGGTAGCATCCACTTTAACAGGAGGACCAAAATAAGCAGTGCAAGGCAGATAGACAGTGAGCTTAAGGAGAAATTACTACACTTTGGTCCTCAATGCTGCGTTCCAATTGGCTTTAGGCTTGTTAGTTCCTCCTCATGGCAGCCATGTCCTCATTTGTATCCTTCCATGGCTACTGGCTCCTTTACTCCAAACACTATTTTCTTCCTGGTCTCCCGCCCTCCCGTAGTCCGTGACTTCTCGCCCCCCTCTGCCTCCTCCACTCCCGTTCGTGTCTTCTTGCCCGCCCGCACTCCCGTTTCCAATGCAATACGTCTCGCGTAAATGCGAGACCTATTGCATTGCAAATGCTTGTTGTTTCAGTAGTTACATGCCCCGGTGTTTGAGAGAGGGTCGGGTGAGTGTGTACATTACACTTCCACGCTTGCTCACGTTCTCTCACCTGGTCCGCAGTCTGGCCTCGTTCACGCAGAACAGCAGTGGGTAGATTTACAAGCTGCTTGCTCCACTTTTGCGTCATTTTTCCCATGTTAAAAATGACGCAAGGGGCTTGTAAATCGGCCACCAGGTTTTAAGGAGGGGTGTGTCAGTGTCCGTTCAATCACCACATGGCCCAGAGGCTCGAGCTGATAACGACGGAACACTGGATTGGCCAGCCAAGGGCCTCTGGTGCCCCTGTGTCACTCCCCCCAACTCCCCGAAAAGCAGCAAGGGAAGAGACCCTTCAAGAGAGAGGGAGGGAGGGGCACGGTAGAGAGGAAGTGATCGGGGAGGAAGAGGAGAGACAATGCAGAGAGAGAATGGGTTGATGGAAAGAGAGAGGCCGCGCAAGGGGCTGAAGGGAGCCGGGCAGATAATATATTACAAAGTAAAGCTGCATGCTGTCTCTGAATGCTTCGTTCTGATTGGCTGCTGCAGAGTCAGTCTCGGTCAATGAGTGATGGGTAAGGGCTGGCTCTGCACTCACACCCAGGCAGTATCGAGGATGGGAGAAGTGGAAGGGAAGCTGCTTTTACTTTTTATTCACCCTGCATTTTGCTGATGGGCTTACTTAATAAATTGTATTGTAGTGCTTACTACCCCTGACGAGAAGTCGAAGAGCTTTTTCGGCGAGTCGCACGCTACTCCAGAACCCATAAAGGATTAGTGTTGAATTAGTATAGTGAAATATGAAAGTGATTTATGATGGTTCCCATGGCAGGGTTTAGGCAGTGCGCCTCCCTGGTGCTTTAAAATAACTCCAGTGCTCTCCCAAGCAAACAGGGTCCTTCTTGTCCCCACTTACACAATTAGGTGGTGGAGCTGGGGGCACAGTTAGGAGTGGAGACACAGGAGGCGTGGCTTATTCCAGTGGAACATGTCTCTAGTTGTCATTGCAAGCCTGCCTCTCTCTCCCTACAACCAGAGGCAGTGACCCAATGGCAGTAGTAGTGCTGGCGCCCTAGACATGCCTCTCGCAGGCACTGCCAGCACTCAAGCAAAGGCAACCCTTTTTTAATGCCAGCCTTATATTCCCTGGAGAGAGTGAGTGTAGATCATGAACACAGCCTTCCAAGATTTGTTTAGAAAGTTCTTTCCCCAAAAATATTTGTGAAAGTATAAATTCGGTCGCTCGATTTCTGAACATACTGACTAAAACGATTTAGGTTTCTGTTCAGCTAAATATTATTAGTTTTCAGACATTGAGAAATAAGATAAAGATTTTAGGAAAATACTTCAGTGCTTTAAGTTATCCAACATCCCAGGACCTATACTGGTCCACAACCGCAAGTCATGGATACTCCTTCAAGAACACTGTGGGCCCATTGCAGAACACTGGCTCCAAAGCACACCGAAATGTGCACTTCAGGACAAGCAGTATGTTTCTGACACAACTTACCTCACTGGGGAAAAGGGCCGTCGAAAAACTTACGCAAAGATAAATATAGTCATAAATAGAGGGCTAAAGCACAGTGTCTGGCAGTGTTCCTGTTCCATTTAATACGCCATCACAGTGTGTGTGCTTGGACATTTAAAAATATCAGAATTGATGTAATCATATGTCAGGGTTCTGCCATATTATGTCAGTGTACATCCCATAAAACACTCTTCACACACATGCACACTGTACATCCCACAAAACACGCACACACACACACGTGCATAATGATTAAATATTCCACCGTGCAGGCAATCACATTCATTGTGCTGTACAAAATATTCCATAGTATGGCTAATATAATGATGCACTGAATGTGGCCTGTGAGGGTGAACACTGATACTCAGATTATTGGAAAGGGGGCTGCTTACTGTGTAATTGTGACAGGCGACTGCTCAGGTTGGTAGGACCCTGTTTAGCAAGCTTCTAATAATCCTAAAATGTGTGCTCATATAACTCAAGCCTCAGACATTAGTTGTGTCCATCAGGTTACAGATGCCTCCAGTGTGGGTAGCAGGATTCTCGCCCGGCGCAAAGTATCTCAGTTACTGGTCCCCACCAGTATTTTTCATAATTATATAACAGCAAACATCACTGAGATATTCACACAAAACATCAATAAAAAGAATAACAAATCTTCTTGTTCCGTTTCTTTTGTTGTTTTTTATTTTTCTTAAGCCGTCAAAAAAAGCCAACACGTGTTTCGCGCTTCGCTGCACTTCTTCAGGGCTTTTATTTTTTTGTCTTTATTTTCCTTCTTTCAAAAACTATTACATGCCCATCTCTATTCAGCTTTCTCTAAGTATTCATTTTGCGCCATGTTATATCCACTTTTTTTTCCAATATTAATTTTGACCCTCTTGCAAGATGTTCATTCCATTCGTACCCCTTGATAAGGTCGCAAAAATCTGCTGGATGCCTCCTGGTCTGTCTCACTTTGATTCTTGGCGCCTCCATGTTGATGTCCACATTGCTCCAGCATGTAAAGCACCAAATGCCATGACTGTTTTCACATTGCCCCCGTATGTAAGTACAAATTGAAGTACCAATATCCTAATTGTTCCCACTGTGTAAAAACCCACATTGTCATAGAGGTATCAATATTGTCTTGAGTTTGTAAAGCTTCTTTTCATTGCCAGCATGACGCACTGAGTAATGAAGGCAAAGTTTCTCAGCAGCCCAGTAATCCGCACCGTCCCCAGTATGTAACGCACCATTGCCAAGCCAAAGGTTTACACGGGCCCAGCATTAAAAACACCGTCGCCACGTGTGTAATATATTCCGACTCTTCAAATGTGAAGCACCATCTTTGACATGAGGTAGCGCATCTTATAAATAAGAGTTTACTCTGGTTACATTCCTACCCTTCTTTTCCAAGAAGCCGGGGACCTCTCCCGATAGCAGTGGGCACAAATAAGCCAATGGGCACACTGGCTGCTACTTGCAAATGTACCTCATTCTTTCTCCAATCTAAGGCCAGAATTTTTTTTTTTTCCTTTAGATTATTAGCTCCACTTCTATTGTTTCTTCAAGTTGGTCAACCAAGAGAAGGTCACACCCCAATTTGAGTTAGAATCCCCTTAGACACTGGTACCACTGACATAACAAAGGACCACAGGTTCAAGCTGCTCAGGCTCAAAGTGCAAGCGTTTACTTTCCCTGTTCACTTTCAGCAGCCCAGTGTGGTTTCCCTTTTCTTGGAATTCTAACCTGTTCCTCCAATCTTCAGGTGTGACACATTCCTTCTGAGGGGCATATTATCAAGGACGGCGATAAAATGATCGCCGCTTTAGCGGCAGAAAACTGCTTCTAAAACTGCGATAATGGGCTTGATAATATGCTCTATGGAATTCCAATTGAAGCTCATGTTAGATGTGAAGGACATCTAACCTGCCGCTAAAAAGGCGATAATTTTATCGCCTGTCTTGATAATATGCCCCAAAGATTGTCCCATTGAGCAGCAGAACAGCACAACGAGAATTCGAAGGTGGGGCAGGGGACAGGACTTTAGTGCTCTCTTGCTGATGTGTGAGTTACATGGATGCAAACACACCAATAGAAGACATCCCCACCATAACTAACAGTGGAACATGCAACTAAAATAAATAATGATTCACCATTTTTCTGGACATTGTATTTGACATCTCATCAGAGAAGCTTAGTTGTGTTTTTTTCTGAAAGTTGTTGTTGAGTGGGTTAAATTGGGACTCATAACTATTGCATTGCAGAGGTGTGTCTGAAAGGGCCCTCCTCCTCTGCCTGAAATCCAACCAGCTCACGTTTGTTTTTCTCTCTCCATCAACCTTTGCCTGATTTCCCGGCAAGTCAATGTAAGAGGGGTTCAGCTAAAACAGATATCTTACCATGAAGTACTTGTAACCATTGTATACGGACTATTTTGGCTAACCCCGTGACAGAATGCAATTGTATTTGTTTGTATAAAAAAACTAATAAAATATTTTGAAATAAAAAAAAAAAAGAACTCCTAAGCCAGAAATCGCCACGACACGCCCCGATTCAGGCTCCCCATTCTGCTCTAGTGCCCCTAAGCACGAGCAGTTGCAATACATTGTTTATTAAATCCCATGTGTTTTAAGTACAGCTGCAGCAAAAAACACACTCTGGCTTAACCAGCATAGATATCATTTTAGTGCACAATAATCTCAAAGCATCCCACTTCATATGCAACGTAAAGAACACGGATCCTGTGCAATATACATCACTACCCACTTCCTTGTTTTACACCACATTCAATTGGTGAACCCAGAAAAACCGGAAAAACGACTTTTTTGACCGTCACAATTATTTTTAACTTTTCGATCTTAATGGAGAGGGGAACCATTTCAACACTGAACCGCCAGCTGCTGTGCAATGTTAGGCACCCCTCATGGGACAATACGATTTATATCACCCACTGCTAAAGCACATTTTATGTTGCCCGCTGACCTTATCGACAGCCAGCTACAACTCCTTAAACAGGGGTGCTTTCAATATAACGCAGGTGGACACCACCACTATGTACACACAGGTGTACCCGCAATCAGTGAGCACCAGTGTATAATCATACCATCTCACACACATACATAGACACTAGTCACGTGCTGAGGCTTTGGGCAATAAAACCCTGCATTAAGAACCACACAAACATTCATAAAACGCACCGCAAGAGTTCAACAAGGCCGCAGTAGTGTTGTGGAAACCCCATCGCCATTGTCGGGGTCAGTCCAGTATGGTTCACCTCAAGGCTGTTTTTCTTTTGTTTGGTTTTTGTGTGGACACAGTTAGGTGGATGGACTAGGAAGTCCTAGTGATTCCAGTATGCCATGTCTTTATTTAAAGAAGACCTGCTCGTGGCCACAGATTGGAAAGTATTGCAAATACCTGATCATAAATACATTTTTAAAAAGCATTTGCAATGCAATAAGGCCTTCATTTACGAGAGTTTGGGCTATTGCATTGTAAATGACAATGCCTTTTACTTATATGTTGGTTTTAAAAACATAAATAAAAGGCATTGTCATTTACAATGCCAATAGCTTAAACTCTCGCAAATGTGAGACGTACTGCATTGCAAATGTCTAGTCTTGGTGTGAGAGATTTGCAAAATGCTGTCCTTTGAAAACTTCCAGGGTCTGCCGTAAGAAGCTAGTCAGCTTTGGGAAGCAGTAACATTTTCTCTGTAAAGGGCTTAGGGCCAGATGTACGACCGTTTTTTGGGGGTCACAACCCGGAAATCGGCCCGTTTTCAACCACAAAATTGGTCTGGCCCATGTACAAACTCTATTTAGTGAGTTAGTAACCTATTATTGACTCGCAAAGTAGGGTTTGCGGCTCGCTATTGGGAAGGGGCGGGCCAAGGGCGTCCATTCCTAATAACAAGTCCAAATGGTATGTACCATTGTTTTGCGACCTCATTTGCAGTTGCAAAACACTTGCAGTTTACCACTAACTTCTAGCAGGTGGTAAACCACTAGCAAACGGGAAGGGATCTTCAGGGGACCCCCTCCCCTTTGTGAATGGGTGCAAAAATATTTTTTAAGAACAGGCAGTGCTCCCAGGGACCACTGCCTGCCCTTAAAAAATTAAACCGAAAAGTTGTATTTTTCTTTTTTAAACGCATCCAGTTTTCCTTTAAGGAAAACGTGCTGAATTAAAACAACAAACCCTGCTTTATATAAAAAACAGTCACAGACATGATGGTCTGCTGACCCCAGCAGGCCACCATCCCTGGGAGTGTTAGCCATTCCCAATGGAGTCGCAAATTGCACCTGCCTCATGAATATTAATGAGGCATGCAATTTGCGACCCCATTAGGAATCGCAAACAGGGACTGAAACACTGTTGTACATTCCATTTTGCGAGTCGCAATTTGATGCAATTTGCGACTCGCAAAATGGAATGCGTGCACACCTGGCCCTAGATGCTTCCAATATAAATAGGATTCCATATGCTTTTCTTTAAGTTAAACTCCATATGTCCCTGCCACTCATGATAAAAGAAAAGAAAACTCGTGGTCTATATTCTGCCATTTATTGCTCTTAACTTCAAGAAAAGGATGGTTACATACTGGTGCATTGTGGGTCTTCGGTCAACGTCATAATGACTCACCTACTGTTGCCGTGAAAAGATATTATTATTTTAAGGGAAAGTCCAGACCCAAGCACTTGATAGCAGAATAGTAAACAACGTGAAAGTAGAATAGGTTCAAACTGTGAAACCAGCACTTCTTACATAGACCAACTCCTGAGGCACCAGGAGAGCGAGGTTTAGGATTGTTGTGGGGAGGGGAGAATTACCAACCCCAACTGACGAAAGAGAGGGGATCTACCCTCGGAGGTAGAAAATGGGATCAGCTCTGATTGACTTTTTTGACACAAGCGTACCACCTCTGTATGATTCTGCTTTGTTAATTGCACGCTGACTGACCGCAATATACTGCTTGTGGTATAATTATGGACAATGCTGCCTAGTATATACAAACATCAATAATACGTGCTAACAATACCTTGTACCCTCTCTCAGGGCACTGCTATCACACCACAGCCTATGTACCTCGTACCCTCTCTCAGGGCACTGCTATCACCACAGCACACAGTACCTCATACCCTGTCTCAGGGCACTGCCATCACACCACAGCACACAGCACACAGTACCTTGTACCCTCACTCAGGGCACTGCTACCACACCACAGCACACAGTACCTCATACCCTGTCTCAGGGCAGTGCTATCACACCACAGCACACAGAACCTCATACCCTGTCTCAGGGCACTGCTATCACACCACAGCACACAGTACCTTGTACTCTCTCTCAGGGCACTGCTATCACACCACAGCACACAGTACCCTGTACCCTCTCTCAGGGCACTGCTATCATACCACAGCACACAGTACCTCATACCCTGTCTCAGGGCACAGCTATCACACCACAGCACACAGTACCTTGTACCCTCACTCAGGGCACTGCTATCACACCACAGCACACAGTACCTTGAACCCTCGCTCAGGGCACTGCTATCACACCACAGCACACAGTACCTCATACCCTGTCTCAGGGCACTGCTATCACACCACAGCACACAGTACCTTGTACCCTCTCTCAGGGCACTGCTATCACACCACAGCACATAGTACCTTGTACTCTCTCTCAGGGCACTGCTATCACACCACAGCACACAGTACCCTGTACCCTCTCTCAGGGCACTGCTATCACACCACAGCACACAGTACCTTGTACTCTCTCTCAGGGCACTGCTATCACACCACAGCACATAGTACCTTGTACTCTCTCTCAGATCACTGATATCAGCAAAGCACACAGTACCTTGTACCCTCTCTCAGGGCACTGCTATCGCAGCACAGCACACAGTACCTTGTACTCTATCTCAGGGCACTGCTATCACGCCACAGCACACAGTACCTTGTACCCTCACTCAGGGCACTGCTATCACACCACAGCACACAGTACCTTGTAATCTCTTTCAGGGCACTACTATCATACCACAGCACACAGTATCTTGTACCCTCTCTCAGGGCACTGCTGTCACCACAGCACACAGTACCTTGTACCCTCTCTCAGGGCACTAATATCATACCACAGCACACAGTAGTTTGTACCCTCTCACAGGGCACTGTTATTACACCTCAGCACACAGCAGCTTGTACCCTCTCTCAGGACACAGATATCACACCACAGCACACAGTACCTTGTACCCTCTCTAAGGGCACCGCTATCACCACAGCACACAGTTCCTTGTACCCTCTCTCAGGGCCCAGCTATCACACCATAGCACAAAATACCTTGGACTCTCTCTCAGGGCACTGCTATTGCACCACAGCCTACAGTACGTTGTACCCTTTCTCAGGGCACTGCTATCACACCACAGCACACAGTACCTTGTACCCTCACTCAGGGCACTGCTACCACACCACAGCACACAGTACCTCGTACCCTGTCTCAGGGCGCAGCTATCACACCACAGCACACAGTACCTCATACCCTGTCTCAGGGCACTGCTATCACACCACAGCACACAGTACCTTGTACTCTCTCTCAGGGCACTGCTATCACACCACAGCACACAGTACCTTGTACTCTCTCTCAGATCACTGATATCAGCAAAGCACACAGTACCTTGTACCCTCTCTCAGGGCACTGCTATCGCAGCACAGCACACAGTACCTTGTACTCTATCTCAGGGGGCACTGCTATCACGCCACAGCACACAGTACCTTGTACCCTCACTCAGGGCACTGCTATCACACCACAGCACAGAGTACCTTGTAATCTCTTTCAGGGCACTACTATCATACCACAGCACACAGTATCTTGTACCCTCTCTCAGGGCACTGCTGTCACCACAGCACACAGTACCTTGTACCATCTCTCAGGGCACTAATATCATACCACAGCACACAGTAGTTTGTACCCTCTCACAGGGCACTGTTATTACACCTCAGCACACAGCAGCTTGTACCCTCTCTCAGGACACAGATATCACACCACATCACACAGTACCTTGTACCCTCTCTAAGGGCACCGCTATCACCACAGCACACAGTTCCTTGTACCCTCTCTCAGGGCCCAGCTATCACACCATAGCACAAAATACCTTGGACTCTCTCTCAGGGCACTGCTATTGCACCACAGCCTACAGTACGTTGTACCCTTTCTCAGGGCACTGCTATCACACCACAGCAAACAGTACCTTGTACCCTATCTCAGTGCAAAGCTATCACATCAGCACACAGTACCTTGTACCCTCTCTCAGGGCACAGCTAGCACACCACAGCACACAGTACATTGTACCCTTTCTCAGGGCACAGCTATCATACCACAGCACACAGTATATTGAACCCTCTCACAGGGCACTGCTATCCCACAACAGCACACAGTACCTTGTACCCTCTCTCAGGGCCCTGCTATCACACCACAGCACCTAGAGTACCTTGCACCCTCTCTCAGGGCACTGCTATCACACCACAGCACACAGTACCTTGTACCCTCTCTCAGGGCACTGCTATCACACCACAGAACACAGTACCCTGTACCCTCTCTCGGGGCACCGCTATCACACCACAGAACACAGTACCTTGTACCCTCTCTCAGGGCACTGCTATCACACCACATGCCAGTACCTTGTACCCTCTCTCAGGGCACTGCTATCACACCACAGGACACAGTACCTTGTATCCTGTCTCAGGGCACTGATATCACACCTCAGCACACAGTACCTTGCATCCTCTCTCAGGGCACTGCTATCACACCACAGCCTATGTATCTTGTACCCTCTCTCAGGGCACTGCTATCACACCACAACACACAGTATATTGAACCCTCTCACAGGGCACTGCTATCCCACAACAGCACACAGTACCTTGTACCCTCTCTCAGGGCACTGCTATCACACCACAGCACCTAGAGTACCTTGCACCCTCTCTCAGGGCACTGCTATCACACCACAGCACACAGTACCTTGTACCCTCTCTCAGGGCACTGCTATCACACCACAGAACACAGTACCCTGTACCCTCTCTCGGGGCACCGCTATCACACCACAGCACACAGTAACTTGTACCCTCTCTCAGGGCACTGCTATCACACCACATAACACAGTACCCTGTACCCTCTCTCGGGGCACCGCTATCACACCACAGCACACACTACCTTGTACCCTCTCTCGGGCACTGATATCATCACAGCTAGCGTATTGTTTCTCTTACTTCACTGCTCTCATACAACAGCCCAAACTATAGTCCCTGCTTTACACCCTTTCTGAAGGCACCACTATCAGAGTACAGCCCATGGTACACTCTGTGCTTTACAGCTTCCATCTTGTCCTGGAGCTCCTCACATCTTACTGGAAGCTGGTCCAGGAAGGCATGGGGTGTTTCAGAATGGCCAATCAGAAGGATTGAAAAATGGGGGCCAATTTTCATTGGCGAAAGACTAGTCAATCTGATTGGTAATAACACCAGACTGTTACAATTCTGGGCAGCTTTAAGATTAGTTTATGCATTTGGGGTTGGAGAGAAGTGAAATAGTGCAGTCAATGACCCTGCATCAGCAGTGCATTGACAAGGAAATACCTGCTTCGCCCACCTTAGAGTAAAGACCTCCAAGCATGGATGTGTCCCACCCCTACTCAAACTGAATCCACTTACCTGACTTTTTCACCCTCAAGTAGACAACCCAAATGACAGAAGCGAGCAGTGCAACACCCACGAGGGCTCCAATGACACCTCCGATAATTACCCCCATTGGAGGAGGTTTCTCTTCTGTGGGACAGAGATAGACAGGAGCAGAGTTAAAGAGCAGAAAACACTTCAAAGATGAGATTTAAGATGCGGTACCACTAAGAACTGCCAGGTATGAATATCTCTGTGAGTAAAGGGTCAGAGAGAGCTCCAGCCTAGCCTCGGAACAGAGGTCTGATCCTACTACAGCCCCAAGTATCCTCGGTGCTCTGTAACCCTCCCCAATGCACTCCTATCACACCACAGTCCATGGTATACTCACTCCTTTGTAGCCTCCCAGGTGGCACTAGTATCACACCACAGCCCATAGTTTATTCCACACTTTATAACCTTTCTCTCTGGCGCTGCTTTCAGCAGGGCCCACATTATACTGAGCAGTGCCCTGGACTATCACCTCACAGCCCATGGTACACTCTGCACTTTCCAGGTCTCAAACCACAACCCCCAGTATACACAGTGCCCTTGGTTTGACCACAAAGCACTATCACAGCACAGGGAACAGTTTATTAAGCAATTGGTATCCTTTCACATGGCCCTACCATCACACCATGACAACCTTCCTCAGGGCACTGCTGTCATACCACAGGTCACAGATTAAGTAGCAGTTTCTAAACTTCCTTTTTGCAGTGCAGTCAGTGTTCTGTACCCTATGTGAGCCGAGCTGCTATAACTCTGCCCGCAGTATACTCTGCACTCTATAGCCTTCCTTGGGACCCTGCTATTACACCATAGCCTACAATATACACAATGTTATGTACCCTCTCTGAGGACACTGTTATCATACCACAGCCCACAGTATACTCAGCACTTTTTAGCCTTCTTCAGGGCCCTTCTGTTACACCACAGCCCAGTGCCTGCCTCCTCTCTCTGGTCTTGCTGCCTCTCTCAGGACACTGATATCACACCACAGCCCACAGTATATGCAGCACTTTGTAGCCTTCTTTAGGGCACTGCTGTTACACCACAGCCCAGTGCCTGCCTCCTCTCTCAGGTCTTGCTGCCTCTCTTAGGGCCAAAGTATACTCAGCACTTTTTAGCCTTCTTCAGGGCACTGCTTTCTCCTAGCCCAGTGCAGGCTTCCTCTCTCAAGTCTTGCTGCCTCTCTTAGGGCACTGCTGTTACACCACAGCCCACTGTAAGAAAAGGTGGGTTATTGTGAAAAGCATGTCCCAAGCGTGTAACCTCACACCTACGCCTTGCTTCTTCGACCTCACTACCCTATGAAAGTCTAGTGCTTATGGGGATGGAGTATTGTTAGTGTTGTGACCCAAAGCCAGTAGCTGAAAACAGCCACTTGTAACTCTTTAGACTCAGTAACTCCTGACTGCCCGGGGTCCCTACACACAACTGAAGAGAGGCCACTGAGTGACCATGAGAAGCTCTATTTTCATCCATAATGTCCCATGAGTGAGCAGACATTCCATTTTTAGTCTAGAGGCCGAGTGAGTCACCTGGAGAAGGCACACCCTTCGGCTAGATACTCAACAAGGTACTAGGAGTAGTTTCATCCTTACCCTAGAAGTTCAGAAAGTAACCAGGAAAAGTTCAGTTTTTCAGCCTAAAGACCCAATGAGTGACCAGAAGTTCTATCACTACCTTGGAGGCCCAATGAATAACAAGGAGATGTTCCATCTTTAGCCTAGAGGCCCACTGAGTGACCAGAAGTTCTATCACTACCTTGGAGGCCCAATGAATGACCAGGAGACGGTCCATCTTAAGCCTAGAGTCCAATGAGTGACCGCATGTTCTATCACTACCTTGGAGGCCCAATGAATGACCAGGAGATGGTCCATCTTTAGCCTGAAGGCCCAATGAGAGACCAGAAGTTCTATCACTTCCTTAGAGGCCCAATGAATGACCAGGAGATGGTCGATCTTAATCCTAGAGGCCCATTGAGTGACCAAAATTTCGATCACTACCTTGGAGGCCCAATGAATGATTAGGAGACGGTCCCTCTTTAGCCTAGAGGCCTAATGAGTGACCAGAAGTTTTATCACTACCTTGGAGGCCCAATGAATGACCAGGAGATGCTCTACCTTTAGCCTAGAGGCCCAATGAACAACCACAAGTTCTATCACTGCCTTGGAGACCCAATGAATGACCAGGAGACTGTCCATCTTTAGCCTAAAGGGCCAGTGAGTGACCATAAGAAGTTATGTCCTTAGGCTAAGGGCCCAGTGAGTGAAGTTCTATCACTACCTTGGAGACCCAATGAATGACCAGAAGACAGTCCATCTTTAGCCTAGAGACCCAATGAGTGACCAGAAGTTCTATTAATATCTTGGAGGCCCAATGAATGACCAGGAGATGCTCCTGCTTTAGCCTAGAGGCACAATGAGTGACCAGATGAAGTTATGTGCTTAGGCTAGGGGCACAGTGAGTGAAGTTCTCTCACTACCTTGGAGACCCAATGAATGACCAGGAGATGCTCTGGCTTTAGCCTAGAGGCCCAATGAGTGACCAGAAGTTATATCACTACCTAGGAGACCCAAAGAATGACCAGGAAACGGTCCATATTTAGCCTAGTGGTCCAATGATTGACCAGAAGAGATTCTGTCCTTAGTCTAGGGCCCAATGAGTGACCAGAAGAATTTATGTCCTTAAGCTGGGGGTCCAATGAGCGACAATAATAAAGAAAAATGTTTCAACCCATAGTGCACCAAAGATGAAACATTCAGAAATGTATTCCCTTGTTGACAAGACAGCTAGATGAATTGCAAAGAACGAGCTGTGGTGAGGCCTCAAAACACAGAAGTGCGAGGTAAAACTATGAAAGCTATTTTTTCAAGCACTATCCTGTGTACTTGGCCAGCTTAAAAGCCTTAGGGGGTGATTAGGATGTCGTAACAATCGCCACCGCCGTGCCGGCGGTCGCGACCGTCACACCATCGTAACCTGATTTACCCACCGCCAGATTACAATGGCGGTGGGTAACGCAGCGGACAGAAAGCTCGTCCGCCACTTTTCCGCTGGTCAGCAATCGTTACGATTGCCGGCCGGGCGAGCTGGGGCATATATATGGTGGTGGTGCCTAGTAGGCACCACCATCCATATTATGATGTGTGGTGTTTCAGGTCTTTCCATGGCGGAGATGCCGCCATGGAAAGGCTGGCAGGGATTCACTTTGGGGGCCCGTTACCGGCCCCCAGGGAGCTGGGGGACTGCACTAGGGGGGGGTACCTATGATACCCCACTACATTGCCATGCACAAGGTGGCAGGCACCGCACGGTGCCTGCCACGTTGTGCATGGCAATGCACAACATGACATTTTACCATTGCAGTGGGTGCTGCAGCCAGTAGCACCCGCCGCAATTTTAAAATGCCAGATGCGCCCGCCACGGTGGCGGTCGCATCCCCCCCACCCCCGTTTTTTTCCCCGGTCCACCTTCCCGCCACTGCATCCCGCGGCCCCGCCCCCCGCTGTCCCATTCGCCTCCCCGCTCCCGCCTCCCAGCTGCTCCTCCCTCCCACTACCCCTTTAAATGGAGGCCGCGCAGCAGCCGCGCGCAGTGGGCGCCCCGCTGGTGCGCCGAGGGCGTGCCTAAGGCAAGCCCGTCTGCGCCCATCCACGCCTGGACCGCGCCCAGTGCCAGGACCCCTGGCCCTCGCCGGCACCAACCCACCCGAAGACGATACGACGCCGCCACCCCCCACGCACTCAACTCCGACCGACAGCCAGTCTGCTACCAAGCCACCCCGAAAGGCACCCATGGAGCCTTCACCTGCCATACCTGCAAGTACACCTGCCTCCGGACCGGCACCGAGCCTGCTAGAACAGACGCCAACAACAACCACCTCAAGTGCATCCTGCTCAACACCCGCTCCGTCCACAAGCACGCCGTCGAACTCTGGGACCTCCTCAACACAACAGCACTGGACATCGCCTTCCTCACGGAACCCTGGATGAACACCTCCTCATCCCCCGACGTCGCCATAGCCATCCCGGACGGCTATAAGATCGCCCGGAGGGACCGCAACAACCAGGCCGGAGGTGACATCGCCATTGTCTACAGAAACACCATCCACATCACGACCAACACCGACGACACCCTCACCACCGCCGAGCTCCTTCACTTCCAGATACACACCGACCCTCAGAGGTACTCTCATCTACAGACCCCCGGGACCACGCACACAATTCAGCGAAGCCATCGCAGACTTCATCAGCCCGCACGCCCTCGCCTCCCCCGACTACATCCTCCTAGGGGACCTCAACTTCCACCTGGAGAACAGCAAGGACAACAACACCACCACCCTGCTAGACAACCTCGCCAACCTCGGACTCAAGCAACTGGTCATCACCCCCACCCACTACGCCGGCCACACGCTTGACCCCATCTTCTCCTACAGCAACCACATCTACTTCAGCCACTCCACCGGACTCCACTGGACCGATCACAGCTGCGTCCACTTCCACTTCAGGAAACCCACGACTCACCTCCGACCGCAACAAGCCCCCTGTAGATACTGGAGCAAGATCACCACCGACCAGCTCACCACCTCCCTGGGCCAAAACCAACCCACCAACACTACGGACCCCAACGAAGCAGCCCGCAACCTCACACAGTGGATCACCAACTGCGCCGACGCCCTTGCACCACTGAAGAACCCCCCTAGCAATCCCCACAGCAAGAAAGCCTCATGGTTCACCAACGATCTCAAAGACTCCAAGAAATCCTGCCGCACCCTCGAAAAAGCCTGGCGCCACGACCAGTCTACAGAAAACATGACAGCCCTCAAGAACGCCATCCGCAAATACCACCAGCTGATCCGCACCACCAAAAGGACATCATTCAGAGACCGACTGGACAACAACACCCACAGCAGCAAGGAACTCTTCAGCATCATCAAAGAGCTCTCCAACCCCAGCGCCAGCAACAACGACATCACGCCATCACAAGACCTCTGCGACTCACTCGCCACGTTCTTCCACCGCAAGATCGCCGATATACACGACAGCTTCGGCGCTCAGCCTACATACCCATCCACCGAACCAATGCCCCCCACCACCACCCTATGCACCTGGAACCCCGTCAGCACGGAAGACACCACCCACATGATGAACACCATCCACTCCGGCTCCCCAGCCGACCCCTGCCCACACCACATCTTCAACAGAGCCGACACCATCATCGCACCCCAACTCCGGGACATCATTAACAACTCCTTCACGTCCACCACATTCCCGGAGAGCTGGAAGCATGCAGAGATCAGCGCCCTCCTGAAGAAACCCACCGCGGACCCCACAGACCTCAAGAACTTCCGTCCCATCTCGCTCCTCCACTTCCCCGCAAAAGTCATCGAGAAAACCGTCAACAAACAGCTGACCACCTTCCTCGAGACGAACAGCTCCCTCGACCCATCGCAGTCCGGATTCCTAGCGAATCACAGCACCGAGACCGCCCTCATCGCAGCCACCGACGACATCAGGTCCCTGCTTGACAACGGTGAAACTGCCGCCCTCATCCTCCTCGACCTGTCGGCCGCATTCGACACTGTCTGCCACCACACCCTGACAACCCGCCTCCACCACACCGGGATCCAAGGAAAAGCCCTGGAATGGATCACCTCGTTCCTCTCGGACAGAACTCAGAGTGTCCGTCTCCCGCCCTTCCGCGCAGCGGCCACCAAGATCATCTGCGGCGTACCCCAAGTATCTTCGCTCAGCCCTTCCCTCTTCAACGTCTACATGAGCCCATTCGCAGCCATCGCACGCAAACACAACCTCAACATCATCTCCTACGCCGACGACACCCAACTGATCCTCTCCCTCACCAACGACCCCGCCACCGCCAGAGCCAGCTTCCAGGAAGGAATGAAAGACGTCGCCGAATGGATGAAGCTCAGCCGTCTGAAGCTGAACTCAGACAAGACGGAAGTCCTCATCCTCGGACCATCCCCCTCCGCCTGGGATGACTCCTGGTGGCCCCCTGCCCTGGGCACCGCCCCCAAGCCCACGGACCACGCACGCAACCTGGGATTCATCCTTGACTCCTCCCTCACGATGACCAAGCAAGTCAACGCCCTTACATCTTCCTGCTTCAACACCCTCCGCATGGTGCCTGCCACGCTGTACATTGATATAGGGGGGTACCATAGGTACCCCCATGTGCACCCCCCAACCCCCAGAATCCCTGGGGGCACGCTACGGGCCCCCAATGTTAAAGACCGCATGCCTTTCAGTGGTGGCAACGCCGCCACGGAAAGGCATGTCCCCGCCTGCATTCTAATATGGATGGCGGTGTCTATAAAACACCGCCACCATATTAACAGCTTTTCCGTCCGGTAGGCAATCGGGCGGATTGCCTACTGGCGGAAAACGGGCGGACGGTCTTTCCGTCTGCCATAGTAATATGGAGGGGGGAGAATGGCGTACGGGTGGGAAGGAATGTCGGGCGGATGGCGGTGGCGATCTCCCCAACATTATAATGGGCCTCTTAGTGTCCAGCACCTTCCCTGACTTATTATAAATTTGAGTGGGAATAGTACATTATAAATGCTTAGGTGCCGATTCCGATCCGTTAAAAATATTCCCCGTACGAATCGTATCCGGATTTTTTTCCGTACGAATTGTACAAGTCCCGTACAAACTGGCAAGTACGATCCGTATGTTAAAAACTCCATACGAATCGCATTGGGAAAATTCGCCGACACGTCCTTGGGTCGGAAAAAGTGTCCGACACGTCCCCGGACAGTTTTACGTACGAATCGGTAAACTGAAGTCCGAGCGCGCAAGTACGATCCGTCCCGTCCGTCTGAATGCACAACTGTACGGAATGAACTCCCATAGCAACCATGGAGACGTCCAAACATGTGCCCGCATATGTGCCGAACACCCCCCCAGCCTACCCGCCCAAGTACGCGCCGTACCCCCAGCCCCCCATGTACACCCGACCCCCGTAGGCACGGAGCGTACCCCCACCCCGTAGGTATGGAGCATACCCTCACCCCGTGTAGGTACGGAGCGTACCCCCACCCCTGTAGGTACGGAGCGTACCCCTACCCCACCCCGTAGGTATGGAGCGTACCCCCACCCCCGTATGTACCTACGGGGGTGGGGGTACACTCCATACCTACGGGGTGGGGGTACGCACCGTCCGTAGGGGGGGTATGCACCATCCATAGGGGGGGGTGGGGGTATGCACCGTCCATACGGGCGGCTGGGGATATGGCGCGTACATACGGGGGGGCTGGGTGTATGGCGCGTACATACGGGGGGGCTGGGTGTACGGCGCGTACATACGGGGGGCTGGGGGTACTGCGCGTACATACGGGGGGCTGGGGGTATGTAATGGGGGACGGTGCTTACATACGGGGGCTGGGGGTACGCACCGTCCATACAGAGGTGGGGGTACGCACCGTCCATACAGGGGTGGGGGTACACACCGTACCCCCAGCACCCCGTATGTACGCGCCGTACCCCCAGCCCCCCCCTGTATGTACGCGCCGTACCATCGGTTCCCGTATGCACGGCATGTACCCCCATGCCCCTACACCCTGCCCGTGCCTGTACGCACCCTACCCCAGGCCCCTACACCAGCACCCTCACCCAGCATTGCGCATGTACGAGTCGTACCAAGCCATAGCAAATGTGAGCACTGTACAACAACATGGCCGATGTACGCACCTTACAGACGCGAAAAACCCACGTACTGAACCAGGACACTGCAAAACACCACAAGGAGAGTGTCAATTCGAATCGCACAACACCACAAAACACGTCCAACAAGCTCAAATACATCCAATATACTGATCTGCAACAGCCAAACAGGTAAACAGAGGCCCAAAACACAACCACTCCTTATAACACACCCACCCAAAGTTCAAACAGCCACACCCACAAATGGACCGATAAAAAGGGCCCACACACACAAACCATGAGCCTTTGCAACAGACCCACTGCTGTCAGACCCCACAGACAACCCACAGCACCATACTTGAACCTTGACTACACCTTACACTTGCACACCTTCACACAACCACCTTCACAAACACCCCCTCATCACATTCACACACACACCTTCACGACCACACACACACACCCACACCCATCCACACCCACACCCCACACCATGCCCACAGACAAGAATCCAAAGTTCACAACAGCGGAGCTGGAGATCCTTGTCAACGAAATCATCAGAGTCGAGCCACAGCTCTTTGGAACATTGGTCAGACAGACCAGCGTAGCAGAAAAATCAGCCATGTGGCAGAGGATCGTCGAGAGGGTGAATGCTGTTGCGCCCATCAGAAGGACCAGGCATGAATGCCAAGCCAGGTGGTACGATCTGCGGAGGACGGTCCGCCGCAAAATGACTGACGAATATACCCAGGGGAACATCACTGGAGGTGGCCCGCCCCGCAGACCGGTACACTACCATCCCTGGGAGGAGAAGGTGATGCGCACGCTGCCGCCGGTGGGAGTACACGGAGTAGAAGGAGTCGCCGAGCCTGGTGAGTACACAAACAACTCACCTCACATGGGGGGAACCGCATCAACAACCCAACTCCCAATAATGCACGCAACTACCCCAAAGCCATCACCGGACACAACCACACTCCAAAAACACACACATGCCACTAGCGGCTCCATGCCCCATGCACCAAGCAAGGCCATGCCAAGTCACAGGCCACACAAAACACCAACACAAGACAGGATGTCCGTGATGCCGGGAGGGTGGGCCTCCAAAAAAACATTGTGCAACTCAGAAGCAGACACCAATGCCCTCAGCCCATATGGCCTAGGGCAGAGCTATACAAACAGTGTGTCCCGACACTGTACTGTGTCGCCTGCAAATGGTGGCCGCGTCGCAGGATGACATGGGTATGAAGGCCCAATTTGCACATAACAGCAGCTAATGAAGAGGCATCACTGTGAAAGAGTGTCAGCACACACCGCCGTAGCAGCGCAGACTCAGAGACACTCTGCCCAATGGGGGCCGGGAGATTCTAAACAAAGCCACATGAACAAGCCAATGGCCTTTGAAAGACATGCAAAGTGTGTGTGCCCAGCAAGCTGGGCTGAGGTGACAGAGGGTGGCTGGGGAGGCTTCTCAGCGCAGTGTGCAGCAGGATGGCAGAGGAAGCTAAAAGACTGGTGGGCTGCGCAGCCGTGGACAACCACGTGAAGAATAATCAAGCTCTCGGTATTGGAAGTGGTTCTACTATTGTCCATGCAGTTAACAGACTAGCTGAAAGGGTAAAACAAGAAAATCTGAATGTAGTGAGTGTTCCCACATCTTTTCAGGCACGTCAGCTGATTTTATAGAATGGATTAATTTTAAGTGACCTGGACAGACATCCAGAGCTTGATGTTGCTATTGATGGAGCCGATGAAGTGGACTCGGACCGTAATCTTATAAAGGGTGGTGGCCCGATAATATGCGGGCGTCCCATGCTTCTAGCTAATGGAGCGACCGTCTTTTAAATACTAGGAATTGATCAGGAGCGATTTCCAACATTAAGCTGTAACCACATTGAGGGAGTACAGGTTATTGCCCTGATCGATATAGAGGGTATTTTATTGGATTTCATTTTGTATCACATGCACTTTATTTACTAACTTATGGCGACCCAGACGCGAAACATGTTGACCTACGATACCTGGACATAGAGTGCCTCCAGGGGATTTTATAATTTTTATTTAGCAGACATAGTCTGCTCAGGGTACATTTTTTGACATTTGCTGCATGATGACCCTTTATTAAATTGTTCACAATATTGCACGCACCTTTTTTACCCTCCCTAGAGGATCCACTCTCCACACACCCGCATGCATCATCCAGCAGTCCTCTAAAGATCTCCGATAGAGTGACCCTTCGGGGGGCCCGTAGGGAATTGCAGCACCGGCCCTACGAGGAGCAACTGCCCAATGATGAAGCATGACATCCTTTGGGGTGTGTGAGGGCATCAGAGGACAAAGAGTGGTCTTCCATTTCCTGAGTGGGTCCCTTACCTAGGTTTCTATTTCACTCTTTTTTCTTTTTTAACATATCTTTTAAGGGCATGGGTGACTTTTTGCACCAAGCCATAGGAACAGTGTCCTCTGGGTGATTGAGAGACAGAGGGTGACAGACAGACGGAGGGAGAGGGAGAGAGAGGGAGGGAGACAGAGGGCGACAGAGGGAGACAGACAGAGGGAGGAGGGTGACAGAGGGAGGGAGAGAGGGAGACAAAATCACCCTTGGGTGGTATGGGCATGTTCGCTCGTCAGCAGGTGGACTGTGTGCATGTTGACAAGGTCTGGCAGAGCGTGAAACACCCCTTTTATGTTTGGAAATCACTGGGCCATGTGTCAAACTGTGCACGAGTAGATCCTTGCTGCAGGCACAAACCTAACCTTACACCCAGTATACCCACTCACTGTGTTTGTTAAAACCCAGTCACAAATGCATAAGTTACCTACCTGCATTCTCCAATAGATATGAAAAAGCAACATTTGGCCACGTACAGTGCAACACGTAAGCCGGTTCTTCTTCGCTCGCTCGCTACACTGCTCACTGCGTTAAAAAATGATGCAACACACGCTGGTGCTGGAGCCGTTGGCGGCCTGGATTGGGCAGGACCAGGCTATCCGGGGTCTCAAATGGGCAAGGGGATGGGAGGATCGCATATCCCTATATGCAGACGATATCCTGCTCTATCTGGCGTCGCCGGCGAGCTCCATTAATTGTCTCCTGGACATCTGCACGTCCTATGGCCGAGTGTCCGGATATACCATTAACTGGGAAAAATCGTGTCTCTGTGCTCCGGGGCCCCCCTCCGCGGCTGCCACAGGGATGTGGGATGCAGATAACGGAGGAGGGTTTCAAATATCTGGGAATATATGTCACCACTGACAGGGCACAATTAGTCGCAAAGAACCTCGCGCAGCCCCTTATGCGGCTTCGCCGTGATGTCAGGCATTGGCGCTCCTTGCCGCTGACGCTGCTGGGAAGAGCGGCCCTTTTCAAAATGATGGCTCTCCCCCGTTTCTTGTATGCCCTACAAAACACGCCCTTTCCGGTCTCCCACACGTATTTTGCAACAATAAATGCTGAGGTTACCAGCTTATTATGGGAGGGGAAGGCACCACGAATAGCGATGCGTAAATTGACAAAAGGCTGCTATGATGGCGGCATTGCCCTCCCAGATATAAAAATTTACTACTGGGCTTCGCAGCTTGCGGTTGTAAACCAGTGGCTACACGCGCCAGGTGATGATCCAGCGTACCGCATGGACCGGCATCTGCTGGGCGAGGGCGGCGTCATGGGGGCATTATATAACAAAACTAAGAGACACAATCTAACAGGCCCGACAGCGCACACTGTTCAGGTATGGCATGAGGTGCAGAAAAACCTGGGTTGTGACGGAAAGATAACACAGGCCATGCCGCTGTGGGACGTGCGGAGGCTGGGTAGACTGCGTAATACTAAAGGATTTCGACAGTGGGTCCTGATAGGGATCTCGCGAGCGGGGGACCTCTGGAGGAAGGGAGAGGTGATACCATTCGAGCAGTTGCAGACTGAGTATGACATGGACGATGCCGAGCCGACAGACTCACCCCTCTGTCTTTGACGGTGCGGGCAGGAGGGGACCCTCTTTCATACCCTGTGGACATGCCCCATAGTGAGCCAATACCGGAGGGCGGTCATGCGTACACTTTCACAGGCAACACACATCACAACACTCCCAGAGCCCAGGAGGTGTCTCCTCAATATATGTTAACCCACTGATCTTAACCGCGCAATGCAAACATGGGTAACAATGGGCCTGATGGTTTCAAAACGAAACATAGCGCAGAAGTGGGGGTCCAGCCAGTCCCCTACCCTCCCCCAGTGGTGTAGAGACATGGATTCCAACGTGGTTGCTGAAAAGGCAGTATATATCCATAGGGGATGCCCCAAGAAATGGGCACAGATATGGGGGACATGGAATAGTTACCGAGGAGACATATGCGAGCCCCCGAGGGAGAACTCGGATTCAGAACTTAGTGAATAGGCATACGGGGGGGACGAACTGGGAGATGGGTAGGCGCCGCTGTGGTCCTGGCTAGAGTGCTTACACGTAAAGCAGATATACTGTACCTGACAATGATTGTAGTGCTGTTTTTGTTGTGGAATGATACTACGTATACTGATGTAATGATTCTCAAGGTATGCAATGTCACAGATTGTTCTTTATGTTATAAGAAAAACAATAAAAAGTAAAAAAAAAAAAAATGATGCAACAACAAAGAGTGTGTCACACATAGGAAAAGTGTTGAAAGCTGTGGCCAAGGGACATGCCCATGCACCATGCACAATGCACAGGGACTTGCCAAGTACAGACAAGGTAGATGACACTTGGCCCTGCTGTAGACAGCACAAGGCAATCCTGTGACCACTGTACACTCAAACACCAACTCCACATGCCACCTACCTACCACAGGAACTCACATTCACTGTCATGCCAGCATGCACCATGAGGGGATAGACACATCACCTGGTAGACCCAATGACAAATCACACCACACCCAACAGCATGCTTGGTCACCCCCCCGCCCTTACACAAGCACACACCCTCGGTGCAGCCAACGCAAATTGGCACTCCCACAATGGATATGTGACACAACAAGACCAATCCATAGCCAAATAAGCATCCCAACACTAATTAGAAAGGCCAAATAACCAGGAATCTGTCCCCCGCAACATACCCATCCACAAGTGCACTGTGAGAGGAATGCTAGACATATCCAACTACCCAGAGGAACTGTGCCAACTTGAATATGTATGAAACATGGATGTCGCATGAAACACCATTAACATTGTCTCTCTCTCACACACAGGGCAACGTCGTCGATCTCCCCCGAACACTGGGGGGGAAGAGTCACAGGACCAGGCTCGGCGTGACGATGATCCCACCGGCACCGACGACTCTCACCACTCCGTGGATGACCCCGACCAACCTGGCCCCTCTGGTGCCCAAGCACCTGCAGCACCTGCGTCAGGTACAAATGTGCCAACCACCACCCCCATTCCTGCCACATCCCAGGATACACACAGGAGCCCTGCTCGCACACAACAACGCAGCCAGTCTGACCAGGAGGGACAAGGTACTCCGGGCACCCAGGAGGAGGCAGGCGACCCCGCAAATGCCATCCCTCAGGGGTCCCGGAGACCCGATGTGCCTACAACGGCAGGCCAGGCTCAAGTGGGCAGGGGTGGTGGGAGTGGAGGACGGCGGAGGCGCAAACCTGACCAGACTACTGAGGAACCCGTTATGTTACATGTCCGCAACATCCTGGACACATACCGGCGTGACACCAGGGGCATCAGCCAGGTAGTGGAGACCCTCAATGAGATTAAGAACCTGCAGGCCGAGCAATATGCCAGTCAACAGCAACACCAAGGACGGATGGAGGCAAGACTGGCTGAGCTCGTGGCGGTGCAAACGGACATGACCCGTGCACTCGGATTGCCGAAAACATGGGCAACCCTCCCTGTGCCACCAGGCGAAGATCACCACCAGCCACAGGGAGGGATCAGGAGGAGGAGGATTCATCCGACGGAGCATCACAGACATCGTCACGGCCTGCTTCTGAGGGTCCCCGGAGGAAGGTGGGTCGTCCACGCAAAAGACCGTGAGAGTCAGCGGACCATCACCATCTCCCAGGTCACCTGGCCAGGCACCTGGCCCTCTGGCGCAACAGCAGCACCTCATCCAATGACATTCTCTGCCACATGGACTTGCTGGTCACCAATGTTGACAAAGACTGTGGCATGGACTCTGATGACTTCCAATGGCAAGGATCCCAACTCCCCCTGTGAATTTTGGATTACAGACACCCGGCGAGCACCTCTTTACATCCCCCCAAACACGTACCCCACCACTAATAAAAATCATAAAAATCACAAGATGATGCCGTCATTTTGCATTATTCCATAACATGTGTGTGTTGGAAAGTCAAACCATGCCTGAGTTTTGAAGTAACTCCAACCATGCATACCCTGGGGTCTGAGTATGGCCCAGGACACACATGGGTCACAATGTATCATCCAATACAGACATGGAGCACCATACTCACCCGTGATGGGACCAACCAGCTGAGGGGGTGCCTGCACAACAACAGTCATGCGCAGGTCAGGGATCATGTGGAGTGTCCTGGGGTGGGAGTCCCAGGTATGTGTAGCCAGGTGGGAGAACTATGTCCTGCATGTTGGAGTCAGGTGGATGTGGAGAATGGTGGCCAGGCCAAGGTTGAATGCATGGAGATGGCACAATGGGGTCTTGGATGACAGTGCCACAAGTGCCACAAGGTTGTGTTGGGGTCGTGGGCTGCATCCTGAGTGTGGGCGTGGATTGTGAAGGTCATCCTGCAGCTGACAGTGATCCATTGCAGCTATCTCTGTTGGACGGTGATGTGGCTGGGTCGCCGGATGTTGAAGCAGAGATGTGCAGATGCACCCTGGATGTGGACAAGTATCATGGGAGTTGTAACGTACTTCTCCGTAGAGTGCAGGGTAGGATTAGACACGGATGTTGTAGTTGACCTGGGGGATGGTCTGTCTTGCCTTGAGGTGGATCGAACTGTGGATCTTGTGCATAATGCAGAGTGTGCTGAAGCCTGAGGTACAGATGCTGGTGATCAGCATAGCACATGTGAGCAAGCAATCCATGATGCACACCAGCTCGTGTGCGTGGACACTGTGTGCCTGTGCAGGGCCCTTGTGGGTGGGACACAAGCAGTTGACCCAGCTGTAAGGGGACAATCCGCAGATGAACACCTCAGTCATGTACAAGTCCAGCATCAGGTGGCCGATGTTCAGCCATCTGCCAATGGATACCATGCATTATTCATTATGAGAACTGGCAAGGACTGCGTCTTTGGGGAGGGTGAGGAGCACCTGGCTGGCAATGGGACACCAGATGATGATGAGATGCAGTGCGCATGTCATGGTGTAGAGGGGGATCCTGGACACATTGTAGACTGACACGCTGAGACATGATACCTGTGCCATGTGTCCCACAACGACACCATACTACATGCAGAGGCCTGGAGTTCCACTCCCATGGCCTTGTTGGGGTACAGAGCCGGTGGGGAGTAGGAGGGACATGACCTGGTTGGTGTGACAGGGCCTGGAAGGCGTGCCAGCGCTGTGTAGGCAGTTGGAGTTGCACACTCATTATGCAAAGGTGTTGTGTGGGCGATGAGTGCATGCCTGAGTGCATGCAACAGATGTATTGGATGGACATTGCTTGATGGGTGGCCTCAACATCATGGTGTAGCGTGATGTGGCACATGCAAGGACATGAGGCACGTGCAATGTGCACGTAGCATGTGCAGACGGTCCAGCCTTTGCCACCGCAACTGTGTCACACACAAGCAGATTACACCAAAATGAATGGGTGGAGGGCGGAAGGGGGGTGCGTCTTAGAGGCGTGTGTGTGAGGGTAAATATAGAAACTGTGTGCCCTTGCTGCAGGGCCTGCATCAGCAGGCACCATGTCCTGAAAACCATGCCACAAGTTGCACACAAACACAAGCATGTCAGAAAGGACTACTGCAAAAGGTGTATGATAAGGAAGGAGTGTCTGGTTCAACATGGCACACACACAGACAATGGATGCACATGCAGCAAAGTGGCCGTTGTGGGGACTGAGATGCCAAAATACCTACACAGCCATGTACATCATGCACAATACATATCATAATCCCTGACAAACAGCTTGCATCTTGCTACTCTACACATAGACTCATATGCACAATATGTGATAACTATGCCAGACATGCCGCATGCACAGTGGCAAGAGACCTGCATTGACAGAGATGAGGCACCTTGGAGGCTGAGGGACACCTTTATTTGTCATGTTTGCCGGAAGGCAAATGCATCTATATTAACAGATGCACAGGTCATGTGGATGAACATGTGGGACCTACACTGGCACCCCCCTTTGCACCACAGATGCAGGAAATCCATAGAACTGGCACACAAGTGACGGGTTTGAGGCAAACACCCCGTGCTGCTCACGGAGAGGCTGCTATTCACCATTGAGCCTCTAATGGGGATGTCCAACACTATGTCACCCGGTGCATCCTGTATATTTCCGAGGGCAGTGTTACACACATTGATGCCTTCATCCCAATCCACAATCACATTACAGATGACTGTCACCAAGTGTGACTATCAATTCAGGTGAATCCAGCTCCATGTCATGTGCCCCATGGTGATTCTACATGTATGCAAAGTAACCAAACATGAACAGGAGCAGTGCACACACATTCCAAACAAATAGCACACCCAAAAAGCTGTGCTGCATCCCTTACCCTAAGGAGAATTTTCGACATATCCGTGCATGTTACGCTGATTCAGCACACGTTGCTGTATTCATGAGGAATAGCAGGAGCACAACAATGCCACCAGCAGACATCATGCGCAAATACCTGGGGATGAGAGACACACAAGAAGTGAGCCAAAAGAAGCACATCCGCATGCATGGGCATGTACTCGACACGTATAAGGTTGTCAACATGCTAGGTGAAAATAGTGTCTCAGGAAAGACATTCTTTTATTACACCATCACTCGAGTGACACCTCCAAACACACCTCTGACTCACTTGCCATACATGCAGATGGACCCACACATTGCAACACATGCCACACAAGGCTCAATGCGTGCACACTCAGACACTGCAACTCACCACTAAGCAAAGAAGTTGCGTATGAGCCAACTCCGGATGTCCTCTTCCTACTCCTCCTCAACATCACTTGCCTCGTCACCAAGCCCCTCATCCTCCACGGGTGGATGTTCCTGCTCATCCGGATCCAGGATGAGTGGCACAGCTTTCTCCACTGCCATGTTGTGCATCATGCAGCACACGAGGAAGATTTTGCAGACCTTCACCGGTGCATATGGGAGTGCGCCGCCGGTCTTGTGGAGGCACCAGAATCGGCTTTTCAGGAGGCCAAAGGTCCTCTCTATCACTCGCCTGGTCTGCCCATGGGCGTTGTTGTACCGGTGATCGCCAGCCGTTCTGGGGTTGCGGAGAGGCGTGATCAGCCATGGCATGTTGGGATAGCCAGAGTCCCCTACATGGAAACAACATGGACAGAAGTGGGTCAGGAGAAGCAGTAAGACAGAAAGATGACGCTAAATACAGGAGTAACAGAGTATACCCACCAACAAGACATGCTCGTTCGTTGCGCAGCTGCAGCATCATTTCAGGCACCCTGCTACGCCTCACGATGTAGGCATCGTGTGCTGATCCTGGAAAATGAGCACAGACATGGGAAATCACCATGTTAGCAAGACACACCACAAGGGCATTAATGGAGTGGTAATGTTTACGGTTGCGAAAGGCTACCTCCTGTGCCTGTGGTGGTACCAAAGCCACATGTGTCCCATCAATAGACCCAATGACATGGGGCATCCCTCCCAGGGCCTAGAAGTCACCCTTGACACCTGTCAACTGCTCAGGAGTTGGGAAATGAATAAACTCATCCAGGTGAACCAACATGGCCTCTAAAAAATCATGCAGGGCACGGCTGAACATGGTCTGGGACATGCCACCAACATGAGCTATGGTATATTGAAACGTACCTGTGGCAAAGAAATGTAGGGCTGCCATCACCTTCATCTTGGGTGTCAGTGCAGTAGGATACCTGTGTAGCGGTTGGAGGTGTGGTGCCAGCCTTGCGGTCAAGTTCTCAATCAACGGTTGGGAGAAGCGGTAGCGGCGTATACAGTCACGTTCCCTCAGGGCAGCCAAGTCTGGCATTGGTCGGGGGAGAGGCGGAGCCCTGCAGTAATTTGGAAGGGATAACGAAGAGTGAGTACAGTACAACAACAATGTCAATGTACTGAGCACATGTTCAACAGCCAATACACATATGCTACATACAGAGTCAGGTCTGTGTAATATATCCTGGACACGTATGCCAGGCAGGTGACACTCCTACCAAGAGCCAGCTACAAACGTGGATTCTCAAGGTCAACATGACATGGCATGAAACTAGCTGTGGGCCAGTGTAAGTGAACAGGCAGACGCATTACAGGAGTGACAGACATCCGCATATGTGCAGAATAAGGATGTTTATCATACAGACAGGTTGCGGAACACTAGAGGCACAGGTCACATGTCCTTGAAAAAAGGACAGACCACACACCTTGCCATGAAGGGGTACATGTCAAGACAGATCACACATACATTGAGACTACGCAGATATGTAGTTGTCTCGCAAGTCCATGTTCGATGCATACATACACACGTTACGTCTGATTCCACATGTGTCCTGGTGTGCATAATGGTGTGCCATGCCCATCTACACACAGACACTACTATAGTGATACGGACCCTACACACGCGTGTACGGACCGTATCACCATGGCGTACACGTACGGCTACACTACCATAGTGATACGGACCCTACACACGCGTGTACGGACCGTATCACCATGGCGTACGCGTCCCTGACAACATACACAAGCAAAAATATTTTACATCTGAAGTTACCTTCTCCAGAATGAGCACAACTGCTGCGGTCACAGGACAGGCATCACGTATATAGGAAATGTTGCACAACGTGTTGCTTGTGTGGCAATGTTCTCCTTACTCCCACATATGTGAGTGTGGATAGTCATTTGTGGCCTCACATTCACACAGCGAAAGCATACTTCAATAATTGTGCAGGCACAATGAGCTTCCGTTTAGATAAATAGTCGCTCTCACATCATCCCAGAGACCTTGAATTCCAGGTGCCCTGACCATCCCGCGCAATTCAGTCACTGTTGAACATGACACTCCCACTTTTTTCCGGGGAACTGACACAGAAATTAATGATAGCATCTGATACTGAAGGACGTAGCACACTTTTTCTAATGTGTGGGCTCTAACCTTGTCCATTTCTTTCATGCTATTTTTGGAGTAGTACCATGTGTCATTACTCCAATGTTCATACTGCATGTAGCGGTTTCATATTTTTACTTTGGCTGTACAGCTGTGCACTGGTACTAAGATTGCTCTCATTCCATGTCTGACCGTCCTGTGGTCCAGGCCGACCCTGGTCAGTTGCAACTGTACCATGACCGCATGCAGCTTCTCTTTGGATATGTCCCATTAGCTGTGCTATGCATCAGTTATAGGCTAAACGTCCGCTATGCATATTTCACCTGCATGCAGCCAGTCGTCTATGGTCGAAGACACAACAATGCCTTTGCCATGGATGTCTGCCTTTCAAACACATCCCTTGATGACCTTGATCATGAGCTCTGAGTGAGTCCTTTGTTGGTCCACGACCAGGACTGCTTCGGTGATACACGTTTATGGGATGTCTTTAAAGTTTCAGACAGACTGCCAGCTGCGCCTGTGCCATGCCTACATCAACCCTCTCCCAGGTTGCTATGGGATGCTCCTCTCAAACTCGTGGTGCGAGGAGCACGTCTGTTGCTTCATACTGCTGGATTGCATGGCAGTCCTTTTTGCTGAAGATGATTTGGATAGTCTTATGGAACTGATTGCCTTCGAAGCTGCCTGTGCCTTCTTGGATTTGTAACTACTTAACAGCATCAGGAACTGTTGGTGGCTACTTCAATATACCTTTGCCTATTTCACGCCCACTGACAGTAATTTGTATTTAGCTCTCTGACTTCTGCCCTGCCTGCATTGGCTTTGACTCTGCTGACCTCTGTGGTCTGTTGCACTTGTTACCACAGACCTGAGCAAGGGGGAGGCTGTCATCGGACCGTCATGGACAATGTCGCCTGGCATGAGCCCGGCTACCATCATGCAGCTGTATTGCACTAAATGTACACGGCGTAGTAGTTTTACAAGTACCTTAGTATATGTCTGTCACATGAGAAGTGTCCGCAGAGCATGTTCTCTGCGCGCTCGGAGGACATTGTCCGTTATCATTCTGTCCTGGTCTGGCCCTAGCAGGATGACTCAACAAGTGTCACAGCTGGTAGAGGACACGGGTGCCTTTTGGATGTCATGGGGAGACAGGATAGTTGCCCCACACTTGGAGAGTGATCTATTCAGTGATGAGAGCGACACAGCACATAGGATGTACATTTCACCATGTATTGGCTGAGGAATGGGGTCTGCTGATGAAGCCCATAGGCCTGGGTCATCTCACACAAGTCCTCCCAGCAGGGGTGGGGGGATATGCTCGTGGTTCTTCATCCAGAGGGATTAATAATATGACAAATTGCTCCCTGTGAAATGGATGTGTCACTATGGTAACTGTTTTTATACTCATGCATTCTCAACTGGTTGTGGCAAGTATGTTGCATGTTTTGACACTGTTGTAAGAAAGACATATTTCTAAGCGTTTCTGGTCTTCAATTTATCTACTTGTGGACACGCACATGAATACCTCTGAGTTAGTAGGAGAGCTAGCGAGGCACTATCGCAATTGGGTCCTATGCTTCTGGGCGGTCCTGGGTGCTCGGTCCCTACCTGCCCAGGTTCTCTAGTCCTACGCATAGTCCTGTATGTGTCCAAAATGCCAGCAACTATTCTCAAAGTTTGTGAGACGACAGCAAGGTATGCAGACACAGTCATAGTCGCTCATTGTTCACTTACACTCAACAGAGGTAGTTGAAGTGGACTGCTGACGCTGGTCAAGGCCTTCTTCCTCACCACTCTCATCGTCACTGGGTATGTGTTGTGAGAAGTTGGCTTGATATATGCTGTCCACTAGTTATAGTGGGCAACCTGCATCAGTACAAACAACCCCTTATTGGTTATAGGTTAAAGACAACCTTTATTGGAAGCTATCCTAGTGGTAGCTATGGAGAGCAGCCTTCAGGCTAAGTCTTGAAGGAATGTAAAGCAGCTTGTTTTACCAGTCTATAATCTCTTGAGTGCCTAAATGAAACATATACACACCAGGTATATATATAAAATATATGTATTTATTACTAAACACACCCTCCTAGTCTGTTTATGAGACAAGAGGTCAAAACACATACGTTACACTTCAATAATCACAGTAAAATAGCACAAATACACATCAGGCCCTAAGGGCGAGCCAAACCATATGCTAAAATAGTGGTATAAGAACCACGACTGAACTACACACAAGGCCCAGAGCCTGTAAAATCGCTGGGACCCCAAAGAACCAACCAAGGTAGTGGCACAGGGGACCTACGGGGGCCGTGTGCAGTGTGTGAACACAGCCGTGAGCTCCCGTTAGCTTCTATGGCGAAAGTCGCAGTTAGATTTTTAAAGATTAGGGACACTTAGAAATGAGTCAGGACCAAACCCTTTTGGACTTAGGAAGTTCTAGGGCTAACACCCATGGGAGCACCAGAGTACTCGTTTTACCTCACCTAGGGAAGCCGGGTGCATAGGTGTCTTTTGGTGTCGGGTCGTGTCGTCGATTTCAATGGGAGCTGGTGAAGAAGTGCTGCTGCTGTGAAGATGCAAAGTGTCCGAAGTGATCCAAGCCTGGATCGAAGATGAGAAGAACTTGAAAGAAGAGGGGACAGAGTCTGGGTCACTAGCCAGTGACCAGGAAGGTGATGGACAGATGCCCACCGATGACGGGTGTTTTCAGCTGAAAGAGGTGAAGCTTTACTCTTCAGCCACGAGGACCAGGAAGCGTCGAGGATGACCAGGAGCTCGATTCGAGCTGTCCCACGAAGGATGTCAAGTGCTGCAGTGTTGATGGCCGGATTGGACACAACAAGCCTTGGCAACAGCAGCCCACACAGAAAGGAGAAAGATGCTTCGGTGCAGACCAGCAAGGTCTGAGGGACTCACCACTTGGTAGGGAGTCGGGGCACGTCTGGAGCAACCAGGGAAGCCCAAGGAAATTCAAAGTTACCCCCTCAGGGACCCACCAGTCAACGGACCAGGGATTGCGAAGGGACCACGAGACAAAACACAAAATGGCGACCCACGGGTTACTCGGAATTACCAGGCCGACAATCTTCGGTGGATTGAGTGCTCGAGGTGGGGACTACAATCAGCCCAAGCACGACTTCAGGAGATGTCGAGAAGTCAATGCACTTGCAAAAGTGTGCGGTGACCAGGAGTTCTGGTTCCACGCTACTCACGAGGGCTGCGGATCTCAGCTTTGCTGGTGACTCGGGTCGGCCTCTGAGATGTCTGGAAATCCTCTTCCTGGGCTGCAAATACTTCAGAGTCCGGCGGGAGCTTCGGAAATGCAGACTGGCAAATTGCTTTGTTGGTGCCTGCCAAGCAGGGGAGTCACTCCTTGACCCCAAGGGATATTTCTTCAGTCCTCTGGTCTTTAGCAGAGCGTCAAAGGTCCAGGATTCAGCTTCAGAGTTTCGTCCAGGGTAATCTAAATTTCTGGTTGCAGAGGTTCCTTCCTTACACCTAAGGAAGGGGTTGGACTATCTCTGGGGACCCACCTATGGGAGGGTTTGGAAAGAGGGGTGGCTACACCCATTTCCTTTGTCCAGTTTCGCGCCAGAGCAGGGGCTGGAAGCCCCTGAACTGGTTTGAGCTGGACTATGCACAGGGACACCAAATGTGCCCCCAGTGCAGGACTTCAAAGCACTCAAAGATTGCTCCCTCCCAGCCCCAATACACATAACCCTGTCTGGGAGTTGGTTACCCCTCCCTGTGACAGGAAACCTATTGTCCAGGCCTCCCCTGCCGGAGATTCGGTCAGCAGTAGGAGGCCAGACTTGTGTCTGTGGCTGCAGCATCCATTTTGTGATGCCAGGGCTCTATTAAGTATCTACCGGGTATACCAGTGGCGCCATGTCCAAAGTTAGCATTTACCGTTTGGTTATAATGCACTTAAGATTATATGGTCAGGCTGCACTACAAACAGTAACAGAGAAGGGTCTCCGAACGCTGCAGAGGGGCTCTGCTCATGCAGGGGCACCCTCTCACATAAGAACCAAGCACTCTGCCTTCAGGATTGATAAGGACTGCCATAGGAGTGACTTATAGGTTTATATGTGTGTATATATATAGTGATATAGGTAACCTATATCACAGTAAGGGGTGCATGCACCACCTTACCCAGGTTGCAGTAGCAGACCTGTGGTGTCATTTTGGGTGGCATTCCAGGGGTGGCATAATACATGCTTCAGTCCCTGGTAGGCCTCTGGGGTACCTATGCCCTGGGTACATAGTATACCATATACTAGGGACTTATAAGGGCACCTCAGATCCAATCTGTAATGTACCTAAAGTACATGGAATCATTTGAGAGAGGACGCAGCTAAGCTGGGGCCCTAAATAGCAGGGTCCTAGCCAGACTAAAGTCGAAAAACAGTGAAACACCAGCAAAAAGTGGGGGTAAACATGTGAAGCAGATCCTACTCTCCTACATGTGTGGGTTGGGAGCGGGGGCCTGCTGCTGTTCATCGCCATCCAGAATCAGGGGGATCCTTCTGAGCAAGGCAGGGTTGTGTTGTGTCATGTCTCATATTGGTAACCTAATATAGGCCCGGGGAACATCATACCCTTTCACCTACATTGCCCCCCTATACTACATACTAACAAGCCTAGTTATGTATGAACCTGTACCTAGTTCGAGGCCTGTGCGCAGACGCAGGGTTTCTCTGAACAATAGTGTTCTATGACTTCATCTTTAGACTGACACGGTAGGAATGAATATTCATTAGTGTTTTTGGAAACCAGGCAGGTCCTACATCCACCTGTACAATATCTACGCACAAGGTACATCACATACGTCATCCTAATACCCAACAATGGCCAATACAATATACAAGGGACATAGCCACTCTCATACTTTTCTGTATAAATACAGCACCTCTCGCTAATGCTGGCTAGAGTGAACCGAGAGTTCCAGGCAGGCACACTGACCAGAGACGCTGAGACTCCTGCATGCTGTCGCTCCAGCTGACAGCGGTCTAACACATCCCTTGCGGGGTGTCCAACTCGAGACCAGGACGGGGTCACACACTCTCTCAATTCAGGTAATGGTGCTAGCCTAAACCTAGAGTAATTATTGGCTTCACACCTACTCATATGCTAGGTACACTTTGGTACATCTAGACAGGCATCGGAGGAGTACGCGCTTTCTTTTATAAATGCTTTTTATATACATGCATATGTTCATGACTATTGCAAATTGGTAGAACTGTACTATCCTTTTATGTTCACTGTACTGCTGATCATATATCTCTGCTACTGTCTCACAGTTGTCGCAGCACATATATTAGCACTAGAAGAACAACTGTGCAATAAATGCTTATTGTAACACGCCCGACTGTTTCTTCTGTGTAACTCTCTGAGAGAAACAAAGTGAGCACGAGTGACTGAGCGAAAGGTAGTACATTGTTTTCACGATTCTGATGGATCAAGGTTGTAATGTTCTGAGGTTGCCAGAATTTAATATCTCCCCGATAAGAGGAGAGTAAGGTGGCACTGTGATCTGCCTAATGCAAACAGCCTAACATACGCGGTGGGGGTGCTCAGAGTTAGTCTTCCATCAATAATACAGTTTATGTTATCCAAACACGTGGGTCCTGAATGGGTGAATAGGAAGTACACTGCAGTGGCATGCAGCAGGAGACTACCATCAGGCATACCTTCTGTGGGGAGTACATAAGTGCACCACCAGTCTTGTCCAGGCACCTAAATCGGGACTTCAGTACTCCAAAAGTGCGCTACACCACACGACGTGTCCTCCCATGTGCATCATTGTATTGAACTTCCCCCGGCGCTGTTGGATTCCACAGTGAGGACAGCAACCACGGATGATTGGGATACCCAGAGTCACCTAGTTGTGACAAACAGGCAAACAGTGTGATCTGATTATGTGAGGAGAGCAGCATGTCATTGACACAGACCACTCACCAACAAGCCAGGCACGCTCAGGGTGCAGATTGGCCATCAATTGGGGTATGGTGCTGTTCCGCAGGATGTGGTTGTCATGTGCCGACCCAGGATACTTTGCACACATACACGTGTGAGATAATCTGATCCGCCTGGCATACCACTTGCAAGTTGATGGAGTGGTAGTCTTTGCAGTTCCTATAGATGTGTTCACTTGCCTGTGGCGGAACCAGGGCAATGTGGCTACCATCAATGGCTTGTAATACATTTGGGATGCCTACCAGGTCATAGTACTCCCCCTTCACAGCTGCCAATTCATCCCTCCTCGGGAAGTGGACATGTCTGTCCTTGTAAAGCATCAATGCTGACAGTACGTCACTTAACTCCATGCTGAACATGGACATCCCACCTGCGCTGGCCACAGTGTACTAGAAAGACCCAGTAGCGAAGAAATGCAGTGCAGCCATAATCTTCACTGAAGCAGACAATGCTGTCAGAAATAGTCTTGATGGCTTCAAATGGGGCTCCCACTGGGCACATAGTTTTCGTTGTGTGGGGCGATCCTAACGGAATTTCATGATGATTTCGATGTCCTCCATCGTTGTCAGGTTGAAAGATGGATGGATGGTCTCCTCCTACATATGTCAGGGTACACAAGCATTGCCTGAGTTATGGATGAAATGTGGTGAACAGCTTACCCAGAGACTCACACAACCACAACATTGACAGGACTCATAGTCACGTGAAATGCACAAGTAACTTGCATTCAGAGTTTATTTTTCTTCACTCACTCGACATACTGACACTACGACATCCAAAGAAATCGATGTGTATGGCATGTAGAACACATTACCGCTAACACTTTTTCACATTTATCACGAACCCGTCACCTGTTGACTCTTAATCGCTAAGCACAACAGAAACATTTCCGGGCACATACTTGCGGTCACTAAATACCGTTTACCTGATGGAATCACACGTTAAGAAAAATCTTATCGGCACAACATTTTATTACCACGAACCTCGTTTCTTAATCGGTGCACGTTTTTTAACACAATTCGCACAAAGCGGTAAAGCACCAACACGGATCGTATTTAAAACATAGTTGAGGTTCATAATCTTAATGATACACTTCAGTCGCTACTTCTTATGCAATTCCCATTGTAATCGAAAAACGATGTTATGGTTATATAGTTCAAATCCGATTACCTATGTATACCAGTTAAATGTGAGAGAACCAACAGAATATTTAACATAAAATATATTACTGTGCACAGTTGTTCATGATACTTAATTCTCACTGCAGCACTAATCCCTGACGAAGGGTACCTATACCCGAAATGCATTGGAGAAAAAAGTCCATAAAATAGAACTCCAAAGATTATCAACTTGGGGATATTCACAATGTATGAATAAAATACATGAACTGAAATCTAATCTACCACGAGTCGCCTAAAATATTTTAAAAGATCAATCTGATCAAAGCTGTGCCCAGGGGGACACATCTATGAACGAAGTACAGCAATTAACATGTAGTACGCTGCTACATCAAGGATGAGCTGCCCTGTGGTTAGATGGCACAGCACTTGTGTTTCCCAGCATCAGTGCTGAGTTGCATGTCGCTGCAGTCACTGCACGTCCACAAGGTTTAGTCCCACACTACACAACTACATAACAGAATGAGGGCGGTGAGTGTCATCTGGAGAACGCAACATGGATATACAGCACGGGGGACAGACGCATGTGGACATTATAGTGTCAGTCCTGCCTGAGAGTGTGAGGGATTTGCTTAACAGACATTGCAAATGCACATAGATTGTGTAGACATGCCCACATGTCTGACAATGACCGATGATGTTGGTTAGAGCTGTGTTTGTTTGTTCCACATGTGCACTCCTATGACGTGTGTGTGAACATTTACGGGCAATGGCAGCTAGGCACACTGCACGCCACACCAGTACATGTGTTGTGAGTGCTAGGGATTACAAGTATGTCTGATTTGCATGCAATGGACACCTATGATTGTCTGCTTACGTCACTGGCCCTTCACAAGACGACCCCTGTCCAAGAGACGACAGTCAGATGTCAAGGGATATTCAAGCGATGTTCACAGGTCGGATGTTTCATTACACAACATAGGTACGGTTCGGGAGACATTTGTCCTTTTTGACTCCTTCCCTCATTTCAGTCCATTTGGGCCACGAGGCATGACTATGTATGTAATTTCACTCTCCTTTCTTGGACAGACCATGTGTGTGTAGACTTGACTCAAAGGTCACACTCTCTCATGCCTTCACAGTATAGTGACCAGCTCGTCAGTGTTCTAGTTGTTCCGATGTTCCAGCCACTCCCTGAGGCCTGGCTTACCAAAGCACAGGCGTCACTGGACATGTGACCATGCCAACAAACGGGTCCAGACGCACAGGCCCTGGTCCAATTTTCCTATACATGCACGGTGTCTGTGTGGTTACTTTATTTGCATGGGGGCCTCATGCCACACAACATTACTCATGGTGTGCAACAATCACTTTAGGCGAATGAGTTGTGATGTGTGATTCAATTCGCATGGCGGCAATGCTAATGCAGAATGTGTTTGCATGCGCATTAGCTGGCATCCGCATCGATGACAGGCATTGGCCCCAATTGAATGTTGGGTGATTGCTGTCGCAGCTTCAATACTGCCGCGGTGTGGAACACTCTATGCGAATGGGCCATCAGCCGATGGGAGGTTTCGGTGAGCTTTTTATGATATTGTGGTGTGCGCGCTCTACAACTGCGTGGTTCGGTATTGGCCTCAATTGCCTTCAGGGGCACAGAGGTGCACTTATGGGGATTGGGTGGGTCTCGCACTTTGCATTTGGAAGGTTGCCATATTCATCGTGGTCATTACACGCTTGCTGGGAGTTGGAGTTGTTGCATGCGTGGAGATGATTGGTATGTACCTCTGCTGTTGAGTGCGGAGGCATCTTCTCTGTCGGAGGTGCATCAGGAAGAGCAGCGGGAAGGCCTGTAGCGCAGGATCCATGGCAGCTCGGGTGGTTTAGATGGGTACTGTATCGGCTCTTACTCTCCGTTGTTGTGTTTCCACCATCCGCGACGTGGCGGTTTTTACGAGGCGGTGGGAACGGCTGTTTGCAACATCGTAATCTGGTTGGCAGACGGAACATGTTTCCAGACGTCGGTCTTGCTCTGTTGGCTCGGTCTGCCACCCTTGTGTACGCACAAAAGTGTGCGGAGTCTGGAGGACCGCGGCGGGTGGAAAATAGCCTCTGTTGGAACATTGCAATTCGGTGGTCGCAATGACCGCACCTGGAGCAGGGAAATTAACATTTTCCGCCACCAGCACGGAAGGGCATCTGCCCTTAATGTAGTTTGGAGTGGGAATAGTAAATTATATATGTTTAGTGTCTAGCACCTTCCCAGACTTATTATACATTGGAGAGGGAATAGTAAATTATATATGTTTAGTGTCCAGCACCTTCCCTGACTTAAAGTAGTTTGAAGTGGGAATAGTAAATTATAAATGTTTAGAGGCCCATTAGGATGTAGGGCGGATCGCCTCCACCTGCATGGCGGAGGCGATCCGCCCTACATCCTTTCCTGCCCGCCACCCATTTACCCCCTGCCATATTAGTATGGCGGGGGTACCGCGGCGGACGGGAAGACCGTCTGCCGCTTTTCCGTCCGGTCGACAAATCGACCGGGCGGAAAAGGGTATAATATGGTGGCAGTGTCCGCTAGACACCGCCATCCATATTAGCATGGGGGCAGAAACATGCCTTTCTGTGGCGGCGTTGCCCCCACGGAAAGGCATGCGGAATTCTCTTCCGGGGGCCCGTTGCGGGCCCCCAGTGTATGGGGTGGGGGTGAGGGGTGCACAGGGGGTACCCATACCCCCATGCATTGTCATGGACATGGTGGCAGGCACCTCACGGTGCCTGCCACCTTGTGCATGACAATGTATGCAGTGCATTCCCAGCATTGTGGGGGGCGGTGCTCACAGCACCGCCAGCCACAATGCTGGGAATGGAGGATGCCACCGCCATGGTGGCGGTGGGATCCTAATCGCCGGTGCGGGACCACCGCACCACTGGTGGCCGGTCCCAGCACTGCTAGGGTGGCGGGCCTCTTAGCTTCCAGCACCTTCCCGGACTTAATATAAATTGGAGTAGGAATAGTAAATTATATATGTTTATCCAGCACCTTCCCTGATTTAATGTAGTTTGGAGTGGGAATAGTAAATTAGATATGTTTAGTTACCAGCACTTTCCCTAACTTAATATAAATTTGAGTGGGAATAGTACATTATATATGTTTAGTGTCCAGCACCTTCCCTGACTTAATGTAGTTTGGAGTGGGAATTTTAAATTATATATGTTTAGTGTCCAGCACCTTCTCTGACTTAATCTAAATTGGAGTGGGAATAGTAAATTACATTTGTTTAGTGTCAAGCACCTTCCCTGACTTATTATAAATTAATTGCAGTGGGAATAGTAATTATATATATTTAGGGGTCTATTAGGAGGGCCCCGGGAATTGGTACTGCCCGCTATGTGTGCGGCAGTCCCGCATGTGCTATTAGCATGCGCCCGCCACACTGGCGGGCGCATTCCGTATTTTTAGCATTGTGGCAGGCTGTGCTGTTAGCAGCACCAGCCGCAATGAAAAAAAGGCACTTGTGCATTTGCATGCACAACGTGGCAGGCACCGCGTGGTAACTGCCACGTCATCCATGCAATGCAGGGGATACCATAGATACCCCCCATGTGCCCCCCCGTCCCCCCAACATCCTGGGGGCCCGCAACAGGCCCCCAACTGAGGAAACTGCATGCCTTTCTGCTTCCCGCTGCAATTGTAATATGGATGGCGGTGTCTAGCAGACACCGCCACCATACTCAACCCTTTTCTGCCCGGTCGACTCGTTGACCTGGCAGAAAAGCGGTGGACGGTCTTCCCGTCCGCCGCGGTACCCCCGCCATCATAATGTGGCGGGGGAAATGGGAGGCGGGCAGGAGATAATATCGGGCTGACCGCCACCGCCATGCGGCGGTGGCGATCCGCACAACATTATAAAAGCCCCCATAGTGTCCAGCACCGTCCCTTACTTAATGTAAATTGGAGTGGGAATAGTAAATTAAATATGTTTAGTGCCCAGCACCTTCCCTGACTTAGTATAAATTGGAGTGGGAATAGTAAATTAAATATGTTTAGTGTCCAGCACCTTCTATGACTCAATGTAGTTTGCAGTCGGAATTGTAAATTATATATGTTTAGTGTCCAGCACCTTCCCTGACTTAATATCAATTGGAGTGGGAATAGTAAATTATATTTGTTTAGTATCCAGTACCCTCTCTGACTTAATATAAATTGTAGTGGGAATAGTAAATTATATATGTTTGGTGTCCAGCACCTTTATTTAGTTAATGTAGTTTATAGTGAGAATAGTTAAAAAATAAAAATATATTTTGGTGTGAGCATAGTGATATATTTATAAATGTTTGTAAAAATAATATAGTTTTTAAAGTACATTGATGTAATATAAATATTTTATAATATATATATTTAAAATAATGTAAAATAAATACAGAAACTTTCATATTTTATTTATATTTTTATTTATATTGAAACATTGAAGCAAAAAAGAGAAAAAGCATTTTCGTTTATTAAATATATATAATATATATTGTTAAACACAGGAAAAAAATACATTTTTAAATTTTTAACATATATATTTTGTAGATATTTATACACTCAAATATAATCTTTTTGAAAACTCAGGATTATAAATTTTTGTTCTTCATAATATAGTCACGGGACATTTTTAGAAAAAGAAGATGTAGTTATAAATTCCTTTTTATACATTTTTTAAACATATGTTTTTGGTAACAGTAGATACATTATTTATTTATATTGTACATATTTATTACATTATTACATATAGGGGCCGATTCCGATCCTGTATTTTTTTTTCCCGTACGACTCGTATCGGTAAATGTTTCCATACAAATCGTACAAGTCCCGTCCGACCCGTGAAGTACGATTCGTACGGGAAAAATACAACTTTTCCCTATCCGATTTGTACGGATCGGCCTGATCCGTACAAATTGGATCGGGAAAAGTTGTACGAGACGGACCCGGACACTTTTCCGTACAAATTGTAAAAATGCAGTCCGACCGTACTAGTACGATCCGGACCGGCTTTCCGATTTGTACAGAAAATGTCCCGTACATGGGGATTGCCATTACCCGCTACGAAGCGAACTTTGTACGACTCGTATCCCGGGAAAAGTTGTTCCCGGGGTGCGCGTCGTACAGGGGTACGAGTCGTACAGGCATACACCCCGTGCATTGTGTATGTACGGTACGCACCCCCAGTGCGCATGTACTGTGCGTACCCCCAGTGCGCATGTACTGTGCGTACCCCCAGTGCGCATGTACTGTGCGTACCCCCAACATCGCGTACCCCAACATCGCGTATGTACGGTGCGTACATACGCGATGTTGGGGGTACGCACAGTACATACGCGATATTGGGGTACGCGATGTTGGGGTATGCGATGTTGGGGGTACGCACAGTACATTCGCACTGGGGGTACGCACAGTACATGCGCACTGGGGGTACGCACCGTACATACACAACGCACGGGGGTGTATGCCTGTACGACTCGTACCCCTGGGGACTCTGCTTTTACGGCTGTTTTTGGCTCCCGTAAGAAAAGAGCCGTACGGAGTGCCGTAGGGACGAATCGTACTTGCTGGGCCGGAAACCGCTGCTTAAATACATACAGACGTCGCGTACAAGCTGTTCCGGATCAGAATCGTTGGTTTATTTTAGCCGTATGGTCTTTTGTACGATTTGTATGGAAAGAGGCTTTCTGTACGAATCGTACTTCCTAGGTTGTAAGAAAAGTTTACCAGGTACGAGTCGTATGGGAAAAATGCTCCATACAACAATTTGTAAAGCCTTTTTCCAGGATTGGAATCGGCCCCATAGTGTACATTGTTAAAAAAATATATATTTTAACACATTTTTATTTCAAAAGCTTTTACAATTGTTTCAATTTTTAACATATCGGGGCCTATTCCGATGGCCGGTTGGACAGCTGTCTGTAGCCTTACCCTGCGACCGACACGTACCCGGAGCCGGTCCGTCCTGTCGAGTAAGTACGATGCGCATAACTGCCAAAAACACGACCGACACGTAGGCTGTGAATCAAGCCCCATTCTCCGTCCGGGCCGTAACTCCCAAAGAGGAACCGTGTCGCCCGGAAGCAGTATCCATAGCAGTTTCCGGCATGACAAGTACGATGCGTACTTCCTACGCGCTGGACGGGTCGTCACGTACGGCACGTCACAGCATCCGGAAAACAAGCATATCAGCTACGATTCGCGCCACAAATCAATACACGGCTAGGAGACGGACCAGCTTGCAGCGGGTACGAGACAGAGCAATAAGCAGCATGTACGGCACGAACACATCATGAATCCCATTGCGCAGGTCATACCAGTACTCTACATCTATGACCGGATCAGGGACCGACGCCGACGGCGCAGGTGGTAAGCCAGACACCTACCACATAAACAAACGACACGTACCCGCAAAATGGCACACACACACAGGGGATCCATAGCCTGGCCACTAACAACAGCCCACCATAGGGTTGCATGGCCAGCACCACTAACACCCCCACCCTTAGGGGGCCTGTTGCCCATCACTACTGCCACCCCCACCCATAGGGACTATGTTGTCCATCACCCCTGCCACCCCCACTCACAGGGGACCTGTTGCTCATCACCCCTGCCACCCCCAGCCATAGGGCTTATGTTGCCCATCACCCCTGCCACCCCCACTCACAGGGGACCTGTTGCTCATCAGTACTGCCACCCCCACCCATAGGGACTATGTTGCCCATCACCCCTGCCACCCCCAGCCATAGGGCTTATGTTGCCCATCACCCCTGCCACCCCCACGCACAGGGGACCTGTTGCACATCACTACTGCCACCCGCACCCATAGGGTTTATGTTGCCCATCACCCCTGCCACCCCCACTCACAGGGGACCTGTTGCCCATCACCCCTGCCACCCACACCCATAGTGCTTATGTTGGCAATCACCCCTGCCACCCACAGGGACTATGTTGCCCATCACCCCTGCCACCCCCAGCCATAGGGCTTATGTTGCCCATCACCCCTGCCACCCCCACTTACAAGGCTTATGTTGCCCATCACCCCTGCCCCCCCACTCACAGGGGACCTGTTGCCCATCACCCCTGCCACCCCCACTCACAGGGGACCTGTTGCTCATCACTACTGCCACCCCCACCCATAGGGACTATGTTGCCCATCACCCCTGCCACCCCCACTCACAGGGGACCTGTTGCCCATCACCCCTGCCACCCACACCCATAGTGCTTATGTTGCCCATCACCCCTGCCACCCCCAGCCATAGGGCTCATGTTGCCCATCACCCCTGCCACCCCCAGCCATAGGGCTTATCTTGCCCATCACCCCTGCCACCCCCACTCACAGGGGACCTGTTGCCCATCACCCCTGCCACCCAAACCCATAGTGCTTATGTTGCCCATCACCCCTGCCACCCACACCCATAGGGACTATGTTGCCCATCACCCCTGCCACCCCCAGCCATAGGGCTTATGTTGTCCATCACCCCTGCCACCCCCACTCACAGGGGACCTGTTGCCCATCACCACTGCCACCCCCACTCAAAGGGGACCTGTTGCCCATCACTACTGCCACCCCACCCATAGGGACTATGTTGCCCATTACCCCTGCCACCCCCACTCCCAGGGGACCTGTTGCCCACCCCCCCTGCCACCCACACCCATAGTGCTTATGTTGCCTATCACCCCTGCCACCCCCACTCACAGGGGACCTGTTGCTCATCACTACTGCTACCCCCACCCATAGGGCTTATGTTGCCCATCACCCCTGCTACCCCCACTCACAGGGGACCTGTTGCCCATCACCCCTGCCACTCACACCCATAGTGCTTATGTTGCCCATCACCCCTGCCACCCACACCCATAGGGACTATGTTGCCCATCACCCCTGCCACCCCCAGCCATAGGGCTTATGTTGCCCATCACCCCTGCCACCCCCACTCACAGGGCTTATCTTGCCCATCACCCCTGCCACTCCCACTCACAGGGGACCTGTTGCCCATCACCACTGCCACCCCCACTCACAGGGGACCTGTTGCCCATCACTACTGCCACCCCACCCATAGGGACTATGTTGCCCATCACCCCTGCCACCCCCACTCACAGGGGACCTGTTGCCCATCACCCCTGCCACCCACACCCATAGTGCTTATGTTGCCTATCACCCCTGCCACCCCCACTCACAGGGGAACTGTTGCTCATCACTACTGCCACCCCCACCCATAGGATGGGTGATGCGCAACACATCCAGCATACGCAAACATCAGATATGTCTGCAAAATACATCCCCCATGACATCATGACAACAGTGTGTAGTCTGTGACAAATGCCCACAACAGTGATTATGGCTACGAGCAGACAATGTAAGTAACAGCACATGTATGACCAACACATGAGTGTGACATACACAAGGCAAGCATCACCATAGCACTGTGGCAATGTAAAAAGAACACCCCCTCACTGTGTAGAGCAGAAGTTAAGTGGGGGCTCACAAAATGCAGCAGATGTGGAGCATTGTGGTGATGACGACCAAACCCCCTTCAACACAGTGACCAAAAGGTAAGTGTCATCATGGTCAAAGCTGCAAATAACAAACAGCATGTATGATCCCTGCTCCCAACACATTAAACACTCCTGGGGCAAACTAGTGGTTGTGTCCCATACACACAGAGATGTGGTGAGGCTAACAGTGCTGTGAAAACATAACACTCTCGGCAATGTACAGACAAACACCACACATGGGGGCTGACAATGCACACAGCGTACAATGACACAACAGCAGAAGTGACCATCACCAAGCATTCACACATCTCGAAAATAGACACACCAATCAAAACAACATGTGTAGACTGTAGGTGTCAGCTCACAAACTCACATTCCATGCCAGCAATGGCACCCAACAACCAGGATGAATGTGTACAATGATGTGAAATGGCTCACAGGGACAGCATGCAAAATCACACAAACAGCATCCAGACCAAGGCCCACAACAGCAATACCAATGCACTGGTGCAGATGCACCAACAGGCAAACTCACACTGCACATCAGACACAACATGTGTGTGTGTGTCACAGTATCCCCAGGCAACTACACAACACATGAGGGGGGCTGAACCACAGTGACACAGATGTAGACACAGTAACATACAAAAGTAAACCATCATTGGGACACCCTCAGTGGGCAATCAGGCGTTGGGAGATGAAAGGGAGCACAACAGACACATGTGACACAAGCTGGAATGAACACCAACTAACACAGCAAGAGACTGACACACAACACCACTACCCCCAGGGAACAGACAGTGGGGTGACACAAGCATGCATGACACCTTCACTGTGATGCTAAAGGCAGATGTCGTACAAACTGGGAAATCCAGACATGTGTCCTGTGCCACAAACGTACATCACACCTACACAAACACAAATCACTCACCATGGCCCCTCATCCATGGACAAACGGGAGCTAGGGGACCATCCATGCAAACATTCACATTAGTCCACCATCAACACCACACACCTGGACTGCAACAATATGTATCTCTGAAGTCCACATGGACAGGTGACATTGCACATGCACCCATGACAAACACAGGAATGTTGCCAGGAACTAAGGTGCACACACACATCACACAAGGACTGTTTATAACCCTGGGGAATGACAGACACACTGCACAGTATGCGGTACATGGCCATGACCTCAAAGCTCATGTGACCTTCACAATCCCTACCACAGTCCCAGGACTATGCAGATGCCAAGGAGGAACACAAGGCACCCATGCTGACACCTGCCAGCATCGCTGCCGTGAACCCGACAAGTGGGAGCAGTCACACGCACATACAAATGTCTCAATCACTGAAAACTACCACCTAGGGACAACTACATGATATTGTGAACAAACAAGTGCCTTGAGGAACATCTGTGTCTGACAACATCATCAACACTGAATTGACAAATCAAAATGATACACCAATTAACAGTAGTGAGTCATGCACCCACACATCTAGTAGACCATTGGAAAAGTAGTGGGATGAACCCAGTACCACTCAGCAAGCATCAACAACAGGAACATATCAAGGGAACACTGTCTGTGTATGAACAGGGATGTGGACACACACACATGCACATACAACACACACCATGGGCCCAGGCCATGTCACTGGACAACACACTAACTTGAGGGGACACAACTCCTGTGGGAGGGCAGCTGTGCCAAACATATTCACCGCAAGTCCCACTCATGTCTGCAGAACACTTGGTCAGTCAGCCATCAGTTACCACACAATGAAGGCTCTGGTCACAACAGCCTGGGTATGGGAGTCTCCCCTAAGTCAGATGCACATACTCCAAACATATGTAGGTAAAGTACTATAGCAAGTGAATAAACATGCGGCACAACATATTCTAGGTGTGAACCATAAATGTAACCACTAGTAATACTAATCTTAAATAATAAATAGAACCATTCATACACGATTATAGTTAGAAAAATATATAATTTTTATTTCTTCATTTGATATTTTTTATTTTTTAGCTTAGTTTAGTGTCATACATAGCAACTTGATATATGGTAGCATTTACAAATCAGTGAACAAAACTAAAAATACAGTAGAAAATTTCATCGAGAAAAACAATAACTGTTATATACTCAAGACAAGTAACAGAGATAATTTATAAATATGTGGTTGATGGGAGCAATGCGGTAGATGTAAGCTACGCGCGTTTCGGCATTACTGCCTTCATCAAGAGACCGTCTATTGCACTGAAACTGTAATCTTGAATGTTCACTGATCACTGCATTGGGTGGTCTGTTCCTGCGTCTTTTCACACATTTCTTTTCATTGTTATTTTCAAATCTCAGTTAATTTCTCTGTCCAGCATCTATGATGTCAGCTGACATGAATTCATCAGGCTAGGTGCTTGAAATCTGGGTTACGTTTTCATCAGTGAACAAATAGGCAGCCTATTACTCTTCGTTTTACATGCTTCTCGCTACAGCAATGCGATCACACTAATACAACTACGTTGTTTCAGAAGCCCTCGCGAGGATTGGATAACATATGTCTAGCAAGTTGCACAGAGGACTCAGTTGCTCCTATTGCAATGATGTCCACACCTGGAGGGCCTCTAGTGATGAGCACGAAGTATGTTGAAGTGACAATTTGGACAATGGTAAGCACATCATATGTGCAGGGGTGCACGCCACAGATGTGACCATGGCAATGAAATGCTCACAGAGAGATGTACACAAATACTTGAAACCAGACACACCCAGGTAGCTGCAAAGGATGACATGGATACCCACCAGAATAGGATACATATCTCATGGATCACAGGGAGTACCTCACATCAACACATCAGTATGCAACATTGTAAACCAAGCATTACAGGTGCAAGGGCATGTAAAACAACATCAACATGATGTACAGCTAAATAAAGTTCACAGGGACAAAGTAAAAAGCTTTATTCAGCATATGAAAAGTGAAACGTCTGTTCCAACAAAAGGCCAATGGCCAGTCCATGTCCAAATGGCAAGGAGTGAACTACAGTGACAAATTCAGTATATGAAATGCTAAACGTCTGTGCAACCAAAAGGCCAATGGCCAGTCCATGTCAAAATGCCAAGGAGTGAACTAGAGTGACAACTGTCACACCTTGCTTGCCTGCACTGCTAAGGTCCGGGGTCATCCCCTCGGAGGGGCATACATGGGGGCAGGCCAGGCACCGCAGGGACAGGATCAGGGCACAGCAGAAGGAGGCAGTGAAGAGGTGGGGGATGCAGGCGAGACACTTGCAATTGCAGTGGAGATGACTGAAGTGGTGGGTGCTGTCACAACTGTGGGGCACAAGTCAGATGGGGTGGGTGCCGGCACAACTCCAGTGGGCAGGTCAGATGGAGTGGATTGGCCCACCACTGCAGTGCCCAAGTCAGAGGGGGGGGGGTCGTGGACTCCAAAGCAGTGCCTACATCCATGGGAGCGGAATGGTGGACAGGTGAGGTCTGCAGGGCAGGGGGTGGGGACATGGTCCCCACATCAGTGGCACCAACTGTCTGACCAGGTGTGGAGGAGCAAGTGCTAGGGGGGGATGGCCTTAGCATTATGGGGATGGTGTATCTGTTTGTGGGGGAACCCGGGGCAGGGAGTGGCGGGGGAACCTCTGGAGTGGTGGCCTGGGGGATGGAGGACGGAGACTTTGCCTTGGAGCTGCGTGCTGGTGGGGGGCTCTTGCTCTTCTTGCGCCGGGGGGACTTGCGGGTGGGCGTCTCAGTCTGACTGCGCCTGGGGGAGGGTGTCCGGGTGTGAGGGGCACTCCCTTCTGTGTGTGGGGACTTTCTCTTCCCCTTGTAATCAGGATCTGCTGGGTCGGTGGGGAAGAGGCCAAGGTCACAGAGGAAGAGCTTCTGGGGGGATGGGGTTGCAGGTGTGGCAAGGGAAGGGGGCTGGGAGGGAGAGATCTCAGAGGACTGTGGAGTGGTTGTGGATGACTGTGTGTGTGTCAGCAAACCAGCCCCTGTGAGTGTGGATTCAGTCCCCTGCGCTTGCTTGTGTGCACATCTAGCCCTTGGTTTGGGGGTTTCTGTGCTTTGGACAGGTAGTGTGCTAGGAATTGTGGGTGGTGCAGGGGTAGGAGGGGTGTGGGACTGTTGGAGGAGGGACACTGCTGCCGTCAGGGAGGAGGCCACGGACTGGTTGGTCCTCTGTAGGGCAGACATGCCCGAGGAAATGCCCTCCATGAATGACACCAGTTGTGTCAACAGACCTGTGTGTGCATGGAGGACCTTCAGTATCGATGTCTGCCCTACATGCATCTGTCTAAGTAAGTCCACAGACTCCTCACTCAGGGCAGCAGGGGACACAGGGGCAGGGAGTGCGGTGCCAGGCACAAAGGAGACATGCTCACGAACACGGGAGCCCACAGGGACCTCTGGGATGGGAGCCGATGGGAGGGGGGTGGTGGTGGTGTTGGTGGTGTTGGTGGTGGTGGTGGCGGTGGGTGAGACAGCCTCACTAGCTGGTGTTTGGTTGCTGCTGACACCCACCTCCACAGGGGAGTCATCCTCAGAGCTGCTGCGGCCTTCAGCTGGGGTGGATGGTGCTGAGGACTCCTCTGTGTGGCTCAACTCGCCCTCCGTGCCACTGGGTCCACCCGACTCCTCTCCTTCTGTCCCTGTAAGGCTCTGTGGCTCCTCCTGGTCCGTGGAGCTGTCCCCTCCTGTGGCCGTGGATGTATCTGGATAGGAATAGGAAGTAACAGAACAACATCAGTCACCTCCACCAACTGCACACACCACAGTGAGTACATCACATCACAGGGAAAGCCCTGGCATCATCAGCTGAACACAGCTCAAAGTGCCAACACTGTTTAGGATGAGACAAATGTCATTCTCAACATCAACCATGGCACACATATCCCTCCTTGACTTTCAGACATATGTCCGTTGCATGTTGGATGCTAACACACCAATGTGCCAACATGCACCACCCACACATTAGTTATACATGCAAGTGAACATGTAGGAGTATGTCACTAGACCCACAGCACATCTCTTGCGACTGACTCAGTACAGGTGTCCGGACGAAGGGATGGGCAGAGACTAAGTTCACATGCTTGGGATGCATGCCAGCAACACACACTATGATGTACTCATGTCCTGATGGGCAAGGCCACAATGGGCTGCATGGTGCACACTTGAACACAACGCAGGCTCACTCATAGCAAGTTCAATGCCATGGCACTGGGATGCCCTGAAAGTCAGTCAACACTGTCTCCTGTCACAGGGGCAGGGAATCCAGACAACAACAATATGCACTGACTCACAATCCTAGCTCAGGGGTAAATCTGACTCTGCAGATGACCGGCGCACTTGACCATCCCATGCAAACAACATATCCAGGACCCATAAGACCCCACATCATGCAAATTATTCATATGAGTCTCAGCAAACACAAATTCATGTACATTAACACATCACAGTCTGCATATAACCCAGCTGCATGAGGGACAGAGTTGCATACACCATTGTGCGCTGTCAGATGATCACACACCTATATGTCACACAGGTCTTGTCTCCCACAGTCACATTGCAGATGTCATGCTGACCCTCAGAATCATGGACACCCCAGTTGTACGTAGCAACAAGCCACACCCTAATGACACAGAGGCACACACCTGAGGGCACAGGTCACGAAGCACAACCTGGAATTTCATACACAGGAGTGGGATTACAGAGTGTTTCAGAATGCCCTTGAGGGGGCATGACTGGGCAGGACTAAGTGAAACAGTGTTTTGCCCCGGACAGTAGTCAGGTGGCTAAGCAATTGTGGCATACTTGATATACATACTCCTGATGCCCAAAAAATGGAGTCCCCTGCTGCATGTTTTTGTTTTGAATACCCCAGAAACATGTTGCGAATCAGACCAGCAATTGGTACACATCTCAAAGGCACACACAGTTCACATGTCAAATCTCAGGCATTGTGTAAACAATTGAACCACCCATGAAACACACAACAGAGTCACGGGAACTGATGCTGACTGGTACCTGATACATAGCTGACTGCAGGGACACAGTGCCCTAGTGACACAAGCAAAAGACTGTAGGGGCCACACCTGTGGAACAGATGAGGAGGGTGCATCACACAGATGAGGGACCTGATTTTGGGACTACAAGACCTACGTTATGTGGAAGTGTGACCCAGACAAAAGACTGCTATTTGCATGTCAGACATAGTACACAGATCAGGCATGGACTTACCCCCTTCCTGCTGCTGTCTGGCCTTCAGCTGCCTATCCAGGTCCGGGAAGACCACCGCCAGTCACCGCCAGTATCCGGAGCATGTGAGGAGTCAGGGTCCGGTGTCTGCCCCTCCTGCGTGGAGGTGACAGCTTCAGCTGGACTCTAGCTATCCTCCGGGTCCAGCCCCGAAGGTCCTGCCACCTCTTCTGGCAGTTGCAGATGCGGCGCTTGTCGACCCCCACAGAACGAACAGCCCGGGCGATGGTCAGCCAGATCTCCTGCTTCTGGTGGGCATCAACCTGTGAGGATGACAAAGTGAAAAGTACATTAACACACATGCCCCAGATTTGTGCAGCACACAATTGGATATACATGTCATCATCACAAAGGGTAATAAATTACACAGGTAGTGCAACCATGGGGAATGAAAACTCACATGCATGTCTGACATGGTAACAATGCCTGGATAGTTTAAGCTTGCAATAATGCACTTTAGCAGCAGGAAAACTATTCATTACATGTACCTACACACTTTGGTGGATGAAAGTAGTCAGTGAGAATGCTTGCCACTGCTGTACACACTGCTAGTACTGCTAGTCAGACAACATGCATAATTAGGAAGGCAGTGGACAGCACACTCACCTGCTCCCCTGGTGTCCCATAGAGCTTTCTGTACTCTGGAAGGAGCCCGTCCAGCAGGGCCTGGTTCTCCTCCTCAGTGAAGGCTGGGGCCCTCTCCAGTGTACGTGCCATAGCAGGAGCCAGAGGATGCATAGACAGCAGCAGTGGTAGCAGGGATGTGTTCCAGTAGCATGTAGTGCAGAGAAGTGAGCTCCCTGGGGGCCATCCAGCCTTATATCTATGCTGCAGATGCAGACTCTGTGCCATGTGTCCCAAGTGATAGGTCCAACACGGTTGCATTCTATGAATGTGGCCAATCCATTTAAAAGTACGACTCGTCCACGCCTTCCGCATCGTTCAAATCTTCACCTTCATGGAGCACTTGAAATTGCAACATTGTTGTAGGCATCCAACTGAATTTCCAGTGCACAACTCGTACAAGTTTTGAATCCGCATCCGTCTCCATGACAGTCCTGAGCCAATGGGTGCGCCCGGGTCGTTCAACTGACTGTACAACGCGTATTTTGAATATACACATGCACCCGTCTCCATACGATTCAATGGCCAAGGCGTACGCCTGTCTCGGACCATGCCTGTCCGACGAGTATGCATGATAGTCACCCGCGTCGGACCTCATTGGATTCAATGACAAGGCATACGCACGGTTTGGTCATGAACCGTGCAATGCGTACGCATTGTCACCTGCGTCGGACCTCATTGCATTCAATGACAAGGCGTACGCACGGCTCGGTCATGAACCGTGCAATGCGTACGTATTGTCACCCGCGTCGGACCTCATTGGATTCAATGACAAGGCGTACGCACGGCTCGGTCATGAACCGTGCAATGCGTACGCATTGTCACCCGCGTCGGACCTCATTGGATTCAATGACAAGGCGTACGCACGGCTCGGTCATGAACCGTGCAATGCGTACGCATTGTCACCCGCGTCGGACTTCATTGCATTCAATGACAAAGCGTACGCACGGCTCGGTCATGAACCGTGCAATGCGTACGCATTGTCACCCGCGTCGGACCTCATTGCATTCAATGACAAGGCGTACGCACGGCTCAGTCATGAACTGTGCAATGCGTACGCATTGTCACCCGCGTCGGACCTCATTGGATTCAATGACAAGGCGTACGCACAGCTCGGTCATGAACCGTGCAATGCGTACGCATTGTCACCCGCGTCGGACCTCATTAGTGTAACTATTAGACGGATGCAACACACATATACTGGCCATGGACACCTGCCACACTATAGCATTGGCCACACAGTGTCCCATGGCATGTGAGGCTGCATTCCCTGGGTGTTTGAGGGGGCCACATGTGTTTTTTTGGCTGGCACTTTGTGCAGCCACTCCCAGGCTGTTATCATGTACATGGGGGCAGAGTCCTTTGTGTGTTGTGCACATTAGCACACTGATGTGCAATTGGACAGTAATGGGCATGAGTGAAGGCCACAGTGTCAGGTTGGATATGTTTAAGACATGTCCCATACACCCTGAGTCCTGGGGGTGATGGCATGTACGTCACAGTAAGACCTGTAGCCCCAATACTGATGTGCACCCACAGTCTGTGTGCATGTTGTGTCTCAGATGTGTCTGATCACGTTACCAATGGGTGACAGTCTCCACATCCATGTGGTATATGCATCAACCTTGATGGGGTGTGTGTCTAAGAGACGTACATGTAGGGCCGGCATGAACAACAGTGGCCACTACCTGTGGGACTTACGCTTGCCTTGTGGTGTGTACCTGCTACACCATCTCCATTGCTGTGTTGTGGGTTTCTGCATGGAAAAGATCTGTGATGCCTGGGATACATCAGACCTCAATTGTCACTGGGTTGTGTTTTTTGAACGTTGCAGCAGCACATAGGTTCGGTGACACAGCCAGATGATTGGCCCATTGCACTACATGGCACTCATGTGGACATGTGAAATTGAGATGTGAGGTGGTGGTCTTGTAGGTGACATATGTGTCCATGCCCAACAGCACACACCTCAGTACATTGTGTAATGTCATGAAGTAGCATGTGATAGTGATCGTGGTCATGGCCACATGGGTGGTTGCACTGACAATCTTCCTTTGTGCATCTCTGTTCTGCAGGGCACCAGCTGTCCATCGTCCGTTCCCAGACCTTGCAACCATGCAGGAACGCGACTGCATCAGTCGGTACCGCTTCACAAGGCCACTGATTGAGGAGTTTGCGGAGCAGTTGGCGCCACATCTGCTACCTGGCCGGACATACTCTACAGCACTGACCCCAGAGGTGAAGGTGATGGCAGCCCTGCACTTCTTTGCTACCGGTACCTTCCAGTACACTGTGGCTACTGCTGGTAGTATGTCGCAAACGATGTTTAGTCGGGTGCTATGCGATGTCTTGGAGGAGATGTTGCAATTCTTCGACCTGTATATCAAGTTCCCGAGCCAAGAGGAACTCCCTGAAATTAAGGATGCCTTTTATACACTGGGGAGGATGCCAAACGTCATTGGATCCATTGACTGGATACATGTTGCCCCGATACCACCACAGGCACATGAGCAGGCATACCGTAACAGGAAGCACTACCATTCGATCAATGCTCTGGTGGTCTGTCTTGCTGACATGTTGATCACACGTGTGTGCACGGTTCCCTGGTTCAGCGCACGATGCCTACATTATGAGGAGTAGTCACATTGCAACACTGATGTCACAGATGCCAGCTCAGCGTGCCTGGCTTGTCGATGTGTACTGACTGTTTCTCATTGTGTGTGTTTGTCAGTGTTGTATTACGCACTCCTACAAAACTCAGCTACTTGTTCATGTTTGTGTGTGTGTAGGTGACTCTGGAAACCCCAACATGCCATGGTTGCTGACACCCCTGCGCTACAATGAGGCCCATGGTCGGAGCAGGAGGGTGATTGAGCAGACATTCGGCCTCCTGAAAAGCCGCTTTCGCTGCCTGGACAAGACCGGAGGGGCCCTCCCATATGAGCCTGCAAAGGTGTGCAAAATAATACTGGTCTGCTGCATGCTGCACAACATGGCTGTGCGGAAGGAGGTGCCTCTCATCCAGGATGACGATGACGACGACCAACGTCCGGCAATTGTGGAGGATCCCGGCCTGGGCCAAGATGCCAGTGATGATGAAGATGATGGTGACGTCCGCTCCCAGCTCATCAACAACTTCTTCACCTGAATGTGAATGTATGGAGGTAGCGTGGAATGTGTTGAGCCAGCTCTGTTGCTGTCTGAGTGTGTCTGTGTGCCACTTGACTGGGTGCGTGCTGTGATGTGTCCTTTCAGGTGGTGTGTACTCCACAATAGGGTAGTCCTGCTAACTAGTGTTTGTGTAGGTGTTTTGCAACATGTTTTGTGCATGTGTATTGCATTTCTCTCCTGTTCGTCTGTGCTTTTGACTGTACCTTGTCTGTCCTTCCCAGGGTCCTTTGCCTGTTGCGTGGTCAACTCTGACCCCCAACAACCAGAAGCCAACACCAGTTTTGAAGTTGACAATTACCATCAACTGATGTACCACATATCCCTGGACTTCCATTCTCCAACACGTTGTGAGCATGTGTCCACTGTTACGTAGAATTACCGTACAACTAGTGTGGAATAAACGTGTTGCTGATGTGTAATGATCTTGTGCTATGCTTTGTTATGTGCGTTGTCTGTCTTCCCACATCTGAGTGACATCTGCTTACCTCACCTGTGGACTTGTTACCACTGACTGTGCTTGGTGTTGTGTCTGTGCATGCCAATGTGTTTCAGGTCAACATCATTGTGTGTGATGAGTAACATGGCCATGGTATGTTTTGTGTTGCCATAGTGGTGTGTCTCCCTCACATGTGTCACATCCCCATGACTCACCTTACGTTGGTCACATTGTTGCAGTATTTGGCATGCTCTGTGTTTGTGTAGCAGATCAACTTCGCCCTCAACATGCCAAGTTGGAATCACAAGAGAGGCAAGTATGGTGTACTGGTATGTTTATTTACAAACATGTGTGAGTGAAGTGCACAGGATGGTGGGTGCTGTACAGTGGTTTGGAAATCCAAAGTTCACATTGGAGTTGGAAGTGCTGGTAGATGAAATGTCTAGAGTAAAGTCCACAGTTGTCCTCCTCCCTCCCTGTGGCGCTGGCAGATGGTGTTGCGACAGATATTGTGGGCACACAGGGGGGTGTGGACAGGTTGGTGTTGATCTGGCGGAGGCATTGTAGTATGTACCGATGCACCGCAGTAAGGGCATCCCACTTTGCCTCCATGCGGGCATGGTGGGCGACCTGCTCGTGTTGGATGTCCTTGAGGATCCCCACTACCTGGCCAAATCCTCCGATGCTATCCTGGTACACATCTAAGATGCATGCCAGTTGGGGGTCATCATGCAGTCCAGACCCCTCTGCAAGGCGCGCCCTGTGCCTCCCACCCCTCCCAGCACCCCTCTCCACACGGGCAGGACCAGCGGCGGTACGCACAGGTGACACAGGGACCCCTTAGGTGGTGTTGCTGGTGGTGTTGGCTGTAGCTTCCGGGGGGTCCTGTGTCCCTGTGCTGTGGGTGTTGATTGTCCTTGGTCTGTCCGTGTTGGCTGGAGTGCCCTGTTGCTGGAGGCGTGGGTACAGGGGGGCAGATGTTGCTGCTGCTGCATGATGGCTCACACCGGAGGGGTCAGGTTGGTCGTCGTCATCCAAAGAGGAGAGTGAGAGAGTCAGACCAGAGAGCTAAGTGTCCACCAGAGTCTGGGACTGGGTATTCTCGTCATTTGGCGATGGGTGCCCAGCACGACCTGTGTTTGGAAGAGACACACAATGTGATTTATGTTTCTACAAGCATTGTTGGTTCACAAACATGACATTTTCTACTTTTCAAACAGATGCCTGCCTGTACACTGCTTTTCCCCAGCTTGTCAGAGACAGAGTTTGATCTTGTTGTTGACCATTTGCCAGCGTGGCCTTGTGCTCCCCACAACAGAGCCCAGTGTCAGACATCTTGTCAGTCCCTTCCCACTCCCTGTGAGGCGAGTATGGTTCACTTTGATCTTTCTGGGCCATGTGGGTGGGTGTAGGTTGTCTGTGACTGCGAGTCCCATCATACTCTTGGCTACACCACCCTTCCCAGCATGCCCATGCTTCCTCCCTCTTGACTCTGCTTCCCTGTGAGGGTGTGTGACATCAATGGCAAGATGGCTGACTGTGAGATCCTGGTGATTGTTTGGCTACCAGTCCCAGCATGGCCTTGTGCTCCCCACAACAGAGCCCAGTGTCAGACATCTTGTCAGTCCCTTCCCACTCCCTGTGAGGCGAGTATGGTTCAGTTTGATCTTTCTGGGCCATGTGGGTGGGTGTAGGTTGTCTGTGACTGCGACTCCCATCATACTCGTGGCTACACCCCCTTTCCCAGCATGCCCATGCTTCCCCCCTCTTGACTCTGCTTCCCTGTGAGGGGGGGGATGACATCAATGGCAAGATGGCTGACTGTGAGATCCTGGTGTTTGTTTGGCTACAAGTCCCAAGTGAGCCCCTGTGCTTCACACAGCAGCACCCAGTACGGGGTATCTTTTGCTGATATTTCAATGAGGTGTGTGTCAATGCATTGTACCCGGTGAGTTGTGTGGAGTTTGTGTTGGGGGGGTGTCTCCCCATGCTGATTAGTATGGTCAGGGCTGTCAGTTCTCTTTCCCATCATGAAACGTGCTTCCATTGTAGGGCGTGCAAGTTGTGTTTCAGGATGTCAGTCAGTGGTGTCCTGCTTCTGATTTGCACACAAGCCCTAGCAGGGCCTTGTGCTCCCCACAGCAGGACCCAGTGTCAGCCATCTTGTCAGTCATTTTCCACTCCCTGTGATGTGGGCATGTTTCAGAGGGGTCTTGATGGGCCAATCAGGAGGTGGAGCAGTATCTGTGACTACAGGCCCCATCATGCTTTTGTCTACACTCACTTCACCTGCATCCCCACTATTCCTTCCTGACAGTCAGCTGCACTGTGGGGTTGTGTGTTTGTGGAGGCAAAGTGTCTGGCTGGGTGTATTTGGCTTAGTGCCACTGGCTTGCTCTATTTGTTTGTAGGTTGGTGCATGTCATAACACAGTCCCCAGTCACTATGAGATGGCAGGTATTGTGTTTGTGTGACTGGCATACACATCTTGGGTTGATTATCTATTGGTTAGTGTAGCTTTGCATGGGGTGCATGGTTTCACTGTCCCCTTGCCACACAATCTTGGGTATTTTGTTTGTGTACTCACCAGTCTCTGGGATGTCTGTTAGGCCATGGACGCTCTCTGGTGGTAGGATGTCCCGCACCTTCTCCTCCCAGGTCCTGAAGTAGACTGGTTTGGCAGGAGGGCCACCGCCGGTGCGCTGACTCAAGGCGTGATCTTTCTCAATGAGTTTCTTGACCCTCCTGTGCACGTCATACCACCTGTTCTGGATATTGTCCTTTGTGCGCAACGTTGGTGCTTGTGCGTTCACCTTGTCCACAATCCTCGCCCACATCTTGGTTTTTTGTGAGATGGGGGTCCTTTGAACCAATGTACCAAACAAATGTGGCTCTACTCTGATGATCTCGTCTACCAGCACTTCTAACTCACTATCTGTGAACTTTGGATTCTTCTTTGGAGGCATGGTGATGAGTGGTGGTGGTGGGGGATGTGTGTGTGAGGGTGCAAGTGAGGGTGGGTTGGTGATGGTTTTGCTGTGTGTATGTGTGTGTGCTTTTGTATGAGGTTCTGATGGTGTGTGAGTTGCTTGATGGGTGAGTTGTGAGTGTGTCTGTGGTTGCTGTGTACTGGTGTTTGCTGCTGGCTGTGTCTCCTGTTTGCAAGGGATGATGGTAGTGTTTGTAGTCCTTTATATAGTTGGAGTTGTGGGTGTGTCTTTATCCAATTAATTTTTGGGGGGTATTTGGCTAGTCATTGCTTGTTTGGTCCTTTTTTTTGTGTTTTTTTCTTTGTGTTTTGTAGGCATGAAGGAGACATTCATGTGACGGAAACGGACGCAGCTGTTGTGTCGTGCGGGTTTCTCCGCCTCGTTCACGCTGCCTGTCTTCTGTGTTTGGTAAGCGTCATTCGCAGCGGTTTCTATTGCTTGTGTGCCGGGTTGTCTGTGCGTGTCGATCGTGCGGCTTGGTCTCCGTGCGGGTCGGTCTAGTTTTACACGCATTGTATCGTACTGCGCTAATCGTACATCGCGGGTACGGGTCGGTCGGGTTGATTCCGGGTAAGTGTCGGTCAGTGAAAATCGCGTCGGTTGTCCGGCCGGATCACTATTTTCCCTCCGGCTCGGTCGTACGGCTTGTATTCCGTACGTGTCGGTTGTAATTCACTCGCGTTGCATCGTACTGCACGGGTCGTACGGCGCTCGTCCGTGTCGGTGGGTATTCGGTCGGGGTTCGTGTCGGTCGGTTCGTTTTGCGTCCGGAATCGGAATCGGCCCCATCGTGTTATTTTTGGTAATATTATTTATATTTTTAATATAAATAATATTAATTAGTACATAAGTCATTTTGCAAACACAATTTGTTTATAACATTAATACATTTTTCCTCATTTGTTAAAAATAGTACATATTATTCATATACATTGTACATCACATGTATATATGTTGAATTAAAATAAATATGAATTGTTAAATAATATTTATTATTATAATTTTACATTTGAAATAACATGTCAAACAATGATTTAAAATTAGTATTATTTTTACAAAAATGTATAGTAATGCATTTGTAATGTATGATAAGTTAAAAAATACAAATATAAATCTTTATTATTTAAGGTTGCGATTTGTTTCTAAACTTTTACTTTGTAAGCCATCGATTTTGTTTTAGGTCATTTGTGAGAGGAGAAGCTCGCAGTTGGAAGCTGCGTCCTATCGAGTAATGTAAGTGTAATTTTCTTTATTTGACTTTAAATTTGGGTTAATTTGTAGGTAGTTTCATACTATATAGTTAATGTAGTATTAGGTTTTGTAGTTTTTGATGAGTTGTAAGTTTGAAATATGAGTTTGCGAAATGCGGTTAGTGTGTTTAACGATCGGTGATAGAGTTTGATAGATATGTGTAATTATGTTTAAAGCATGATATTACTGTTGTATTTATTTGTAATATGATGTAATGTATATGTGTATTTGTACAGGAGGGATTGTTTTATTTCCTAACAGGTATTTGTAGATTGGAAGTTGTTGTGGAGAGAAGAATGCATATTAATTATTTTACACATCCTTCACTTTTCGAGTTTTCCTGGAGCGTGTCTTTTTTTGAATATGTTTTTCTGAATTTTTATGGTTTATCGTTTGTGGACCTATAGCTGGTGGATTACTTTTACAACAGTTGTATTTTTCAATTTTTTTTGGGGGGGGGGTTTATGTTTTTTACTTATTGGGATTTTTTATAACTGTGGATTTGTTTATTGAAGTTTGGATTACCGTTCTTCAGCTACGCAAACAATAATTTTTAATTATTTATACTGGGAGGGAAATGTTAACACTGTAAATGTTATTGTTATTTATATTATGTAAAATACAATTATTATGTCTATTTATTTTTTACATGTTAATTAAATTAATTGACAAAATAATTATATTTTTTGAGAAGAAAAAAATATTTATTTGAATGTTTATTTTTAGATTACTAGTTTTTGGGATTGTGAGGTTCATTTATTTAAAGTAGGCTTTTAGATACTCTATCTCTGTAGTTGTTGGGTACAGTTTAACTTTGTAAGTACTCATACATTTGTTTAGTTTGCTTAGCTAGTTTTGGGCCTAGTTGTGTTACAGACTTCCATTCCTAGTTGTTGGTAGCTTTGTTCTTTTTGGCTAGATTGTAATAGTTTATGTAGAGTTGGTGTAGTTCTGCCTGTTGTGGCTTGGAAGGCGTTATGCCATCCTTCCACAACATTATTGGTTTTGGCTTCTTTGTTTAGGGTACTGTTATATACATTCCACGATGGAATGTGGTATTTAGGTTGTCTTCTGTGTCCAGATCTGTGTAGCCTTTCCACTCAGGTATCCTCAAAGTAGTCAAGTAGGGGACTATGGAGTCTATTAGGATGGCGGTCTGAAAAAAACCCGACCACCATGGTAGTGGAAATCAACCGCCCGCCGGTACCGCAGCAAAACTGGTGGTCCAATTAAGATCAACTGTCAAAATAATCGGACTGCGGCGGAAAGAGGCAATGAAAAACTGCCAGTAGCGGGCGGAGCTTGTGAAAAACCGCCCGAGATGGTCGGATTCGCGCCGGAAACACACCAAACCGCCGCCAGGCCCGCGGAGTAACCGCCTGTGAAATTAGGATCCCTCCGATGTGACAGCGGGACGTTCTGCCGCGGTTGCAATCAGTGATGAATGGGAGATCCGGCGTAAGGGCTGTAGCAAAGCCATCGCTGTGGACGCGCTGTGAAAAAAATGGCGGCCAAATACAAAAATACACTACAAGGCCACCAAGTGCATACAGCAAACTACCCCTGCCCCAAAAAACACCTAACACATCCCAATGACACACCCCCATGGCAAATTCAAAAATACAAATCACAGGACAACCCACACAACACACCTGACAGCAATACTCCATCTTGACACACCCACATAGCTGAGCATGAAACCAGCACTTTCCCTGACAAGAATCCTTTGCAATACTCCACAACTGAAGGGCCCAACACCAGAGCACAGAGGAGAGGCAAACCTGCACACATCACAACAACACAAACACACACACACACCACCTACACCACCCCCACCACCCTCAAAACCGCACCCCAAAGAACAAGTTACTTACCTTCGGTAACGATGTATCTGTAAGAAACATTAGTTAGTTAGATTCCTCACCTTAGAATATCCCCAGGCGTCAGACTGGATCCGGAAGATTTTTCGTCAGCAATACCCCTTGCGCGTCGCTAGGCGTCGTCTGCGGCTCCGCGTCCGTCGTCGGCGTCGTGCGCCGGAATGACGTCATCGGAGTACTTAGACGCCGCCCTCGCGCGCTGACGTCAGTTCTTGTACATAGCCTTCCGCGCCAGGAACGCAGAGCCATGCAAAGACCGACACTGGTGCCAAAAATAAAATCTAGGGGCCTGAAAGGACAACCTTAACCCTAGATGTCAGTTCGCAGAACGGGGAGGATGGGTGGGTCGGTGAGGAATCTAACTAACTAATGTTTCTTACAGATACATCGTTACCGAAGGTAAGTAACTTGTTCATCTGAAAGAAACACGTTAGTTAGATTCCTCACCTTAGAATAGATACCCAAGCAATACCATCCCCGGTGGTGGGTCTGCGAACCAAGATCACACCAGAAAGTCCTGGAGGACAGAACGGCCAAAGAAGCCATCCCTCCGGACTTGGCTGTCAAGGCAATAATGCCTGGCAAACGTGTGTAGCGAAGCCCACGTCGCCGCCTGACAGATGTCCTGCAAAGGGACTCCCCGTCCCAAGGCAGTAGTAGCCGCCGTGGCCCGAGTAGAATGGGCGCGCAGCCCAGCAGGAGGGTCCTTTTTAGCCAAGGAATAGCAAATTTTTATACACAAAACGACCCACCGAGAGATGGTCCGTTTGTGCACAGCTTTCCCCTTCTTAGCGCCCACGTACCCAACAAAAAGCTGGTCGTCCACCCGGAACTGTTTTGTGCGGTCCAGATAAAAGGAGAGCGCACGTTTTGGGTCCAGACGGTGGAGCCTCTCTTCCTCTTTGGAAGGATGCGGAGGCGGAAAGAAGGTGGGCAAGGTGACAGACTGCCCAAGGTGAAATGGAGTCACCACTTTAGGAAGAAAGGAGGGACGAGGCCGAAGGACAACCTTGTCCGGATGAACAGACAGAAAAGGAGGCTTTGAAGATAAAGCCTGGAGCTCACTCACCCGTCTAGCCGAGGTGATGGCTACCAGAAAAGCAGTCTTAAGAGTCAGAAGACGAAGAGGACAATTGTGAAGGGGCTCGAAGGGAGCGCACATCAAGAAGGTCAAGACCAGATTCAAGTCCCACTGAGGCATTACAAAAGGGACAGGAGGGAACGTGTGTGTAATGCCTTTGAGAAAGCGTGTAACCACAGGGGACTTGAAAAGAGAAGGCTGATCAGGAAGCCGCAAGAAGGCGGAGATGGCAGCAAGATAACCTTTCAGGGTGCCCAGGGCAGAGCCCTGCTGGGCCAGAGAAAGAAGAAAGAGGAGAACCTCAGAAAGAGGGGCGGAAAGGGGATCCACAGCCTTTGCTGTGCACCATGCCACAAATTTGTTCCACCGGCAGGCGTATACCGTCTTCGTGGAGGGACGCCTGGCTGCCAGAATGATATCACAGACTTCAGGAGGCAAGTCAAATGGCATCAACTGCCGCCGCTCAATCTCCACGCATGGAGGTGGAGGCTGGACAGGTTCGGGTGGAGGACCGTCCCCTGCTGCTGCGACAGAAGATCCTCCCGAAGGGGCAGACGTATCGGGGGATCGGTCAACATACTGAGTAGCTCGGGATACCAGTATCTTCGTGCCCAATCCGGAGCCACCAAGATGACTTGGGCCCGGTCGTGCCTGATCTTCTTCAGCACTCTGGGCAGAAGTGGTATAGGCGGAAAGGCGTACAACAGACCGCAACTCCACTCGTGACGAAAAGCGTCGCCGAGCGAGTGCCGCCTTGGAAATTCCAACGCGCAGAACTGCTGACATTGCGCGTTCTCTTCGGTGGCGAATAGATCTAACCAAGGCTCTCCCCACTGCTGAAAGAGACCTTGCGCCACTTCGGAGTTCAGACGCCATTCGTGATCCATCATGCACCGGCGGCTGAGTTCGTCTGCTCTGGCGTTCAGAGAGCCCGCCAGATGTTGAACCACTAGGGTGACGCCCTGGTGTTCCAGCCATGTCCAGAGGCGCAGAGCCTCCTGACAAAGGGTCCACGACCCCACCCCGCCCTGTTTGTTGCAATACCACATGGCGGTGGTGTTGTCCGTGAACACCTGCACGACACTTCCCCTGACAGAGGGAAGGAAGGCTTTCAGTGCAAGCCGGATCGCTCTCAACTCCAACAGGTTGATGTGGAGACGAGACTCCGCCGGAGACCAGAGGCCTCTGATCTCCGCCTCTCCCATATGGCCACCCCATCCCAGGAGGGACGCATCCGTCACTACGACATGCTCCGGTTGGGGAAGGGAGAGGCTCTTGCCCTTGACCCACTCGCGGTCCGTGAGCCACCACTGCAACTGCTGTGCAGTGCCCTCCGAGATCAAGACATGGTCGGACAGGTTGCCGTGATGCTGGGCCCACTGAAACTTCAGGTCCCACTGCAGAGCCCGCATGCGCCGCCTGGCGTGATGCACTAGTAGGATGCAGGAGGCCATCAGCCCCAGAAGCCGCAACACTAGCCTGACCGAAACCCGGGATAGAGGCTGAAAGATGGGAATCAGGGCCTGTATATCCCGGACCCGCTGTTCCGGTGGATGGACCCGGAACTGCGCCGAATCGAGAACCGCTCCGATGAAGAGGAGCTTCTGAGAGGGACGCAGGTGTGACTTCGGCACGTTGATGGAAAACCCCAGCAAATGCAGGAGATCCGCCGTAGTCTGGAGGTGGGAGACGACAGCCTGGGGCGAGCCCGCCTTCAACAACCAGTCGTCGAGATAGGGGAAGACTGGAACCCCTGATCTGCGCAGATGAGCTGCGACCACCGCCATCACTTTCGTGAACACCCGAGGGGCACTGGTGAGGCCGAAGGGGAGCACGGTAAACTGAAAGTGCTCTTGGCCCACCGTGAACCGCAGGTAACGCCGGTGGGCCGGCAGGACGGGGATATGGAAATATGCGTCCTGCAAGTCCAACGCTACCATCCAGTCTCCGGGGTCTAGGGCAGCTAGAACCTGAGCCAACGTTAGCATCTTGAACCTTTCCTTGCGGAGGAAGGCATTGACGTTCCGGAGGTCCAAGATAGGGCGTAGGCCCCCCTTGCCCTTCTTGGGAACCAGAAAGTAGTGGGAATAACAACCACGACCTACTTCTGGACTCGGAACGCGCTCGACGGCCCCCTTGGCCAAGAGGGCCGAAACTTCCTCGCGGAGAAGATCCAAATGATCCCCCGAGATACGGTGGTGCTGCGGTGGCATGGCTGGAGGGGTCGTCTCGAAGGGGAGGGAGTAGCCCCTTCGGACGATTTGCAGCACCCACCTGTCCGATGTTATGGACCGCCAGTGGAGCAGGTGATGGCGAACTCTGCCGCCCACTGGCGTGGTATGGGCCTGAAAGCTCGGACTAGGAGGGCTTTGAGGCGGATGCTGCCGGGGTTGAAGTGGGCTGACCACGTCGGCCTCCATTTCCGCCACGGCGGAAGCCACGTCCGCGACCGCGCGCAGGTTGGTTCTGCGGCTGGTGGCTCTGCGGACGTGAGGAGGCGCCCCTTCCTTGGCCACGAAAGGGGCGAAAAGCGGAGGTGTGCGCCCGCGGAGCCGAAAGGCCCAAGGACTTGGCCGTAGCCCGGGAGTCCTTAAAGCGGTTCAGCGCACTGTCCGCCTTCTCACCAAACAGGCGAGTGCCATCAAAGGGCATGTCCATGAGGGTGTTCTGGACATCCCCGGAGAATGACGTGGACCGCATCCAGGCGTGGCGGCGGAGCGCCACCGTGGTGGAAATCGCCCGACCTAGCGAGTCCGTGGTGTCAAGCCCACATCTTATGGCGTGCCGTGCTGCATCCCTCCCATCAGCCAAAGCCTGGGTAAGGCGCGTCTGGACCTCCTCCGGACACAGGGGCAGCACGTCCTCCACCGCATCCCACAGGGAATGGGAATAACGGTCCAAGAGGCAGGCGGTATTTAAGGACCGCAGGCCCAAACTAAGGGACGAGAACAGTTTCTTGCCAAACTGCTCGAGCCTCTTGGAATCCCGGTCCGGCGGAGCGGTCGGGAAGGAGGATTGGGAGGTAGAGGCCTGGATAACCAGACTCTCGGGGGTGGGGTGTTGGGACAGGAAACTGGGGTCGCCCGGAGCAGGGCGGTGGCGCCTGGCAACGTTCCTATCCACAGGAGGAACTGTGGAGGGCTTGGACCAGGTGCCCTGCAGAACGTCAGTGAGGGCCTCGTTGAACGGCAGCAGAGGCTCAGTGGAGCTTGCTGAGGTCTGAAGCACCTCAGTGAGGATGTTGGTCCTCACAGCCACGGCAGGCAGCTCGAGCCCAAGGGCCTCAGCCGCCTTGCGCAGCACCACAGAAAATGCCGCACCCTCCTCCGAAGCCACGGTCGGAGGAGAAGTGAATCCAGTGTCTGGCGAGGTGTCCAGCCCACTGGCCTCCCCCAGTTCATCTGCCCAGTCCTGCGAAAGCCGTGACTGCACAGCTAAAGGGTCCTCGAACCCCTCCCAGTTGCCCCCTTCTTCCGATTCCTGATAAACAGGAGGAATGACCGGAACCGGACTGTAGAGATGGTGGGTCTCAAGCGGCGTCGGATACGGCGTCGATCGACGCCGCTGCGGCACCGGGTCCGGATGAGGGCTAAACTGGGGCAGAGTCGGCGTCACAGGCGCCGGCGGCACCGGAGGCGTAGGCGTGGGCGCCGGCGGCGTCGGTAACGGCGTCGGTGGTTCAGGCGTCGGCGCCGGTGGAGGAGTGACTAGGTCAACCGGCGCCGACTGGGGCCCAGGCATGGGCCCCGCGGGGACCTGCGGCGTCGAGACCGGAGTCGTCGACGGCGCCGGGGCCGGAGCCGCCGGCAGGCAAGGTCGCCCAGTCGAGTCCGCGGGGCCCGAAGGCGCGCCAGCGGGCATCGACGGCGGGGCCAGGCTCCTCATGGCCGAGAGGAAGGCACTGACCTCCGCCGGCGTCGCGTTAGTCCCAGGGACCGGAGGGTATGGGGACGGACGCGGCGCCTGCGGCTCCGCCGGAGCCGCGGGGGTGGAACCACCCTGACCCTCGGCCGAGTCGCGCGACCGGCGAGGGGAGTCCGAAGAGCGGTGTCGCCTCTTGGACTTCTTTGAGTGCTTAGACTTACCCGACGACTTGGAGCCGGACGAGCGATGGCGTCGGCTATGGCTCCGCGAGCGATCCTTGGATCTCCTCCTGGACCGGGATCGCGCACGACGCGGAGCCGAGTGGCGAAGCTCGAGAAGCTTGCGGGACCGCTCCCGCCTAGCCTTCGAAGTCAGGGCCTGGCAGTCGTTGCATGACTCCGCGTCGCGGTCGAGGCCTAAGCAGAAGAGGCACCGGCGGTGGTGATCGGTCACCGACATCAGTCGGTGGCAATCGTCGCAAGGCTTGAAACCAGGCATCCTACCGGCACCAGATGTCGAGACAGGGATCAAAAATGATCAAAAAGGATTTAGTCAAAAAAGACTAAAAGGGGTAGCTCTCCCGGATCTGCGCTTACTGGCGCGGAAAAAAGAAGAACTGACGTCAGCGCGCGAGGGCGGCGTCTAAGTACTCCGATGACGTCATTCCGGCGCACGACGCCGACGACGGACGCGGAGCCGCAGACGACGCCTAGCGACGCGCAAGGGGTATTGCTGACGAAAAATCTTCCGGATCCAGTCTGACGCCTGGGGATATTCTAAGGTGAGGAATCTAACTAACGTGTTTCTTTCAGATACATCAGCACATCACACACCATGGCACCACAGAAAATGCTCAAATTCACAGAGAGTGAGTTGTCAGTCATGGTAGATGAGATAATCCGAGTTGAACCACAAGCGTTTGGTAACATGGTCCAACAGACAAGGTCAATGCAGTAGGGATCACCCCGCGCAACAAACAGGAAATCCAGAAGCGGTGGCATGACGTGAAGAGTGTTGTGAAACAGAAGAGGAACAAGAACCGTGAGCTGGCTCAGATGACTGGCGGAGGCCCTCCCATTCCACTTAAAACATTTAATGCATGGGAGGAGAAGGTGCTTGCCATACTGCATCCAGAGAGTCTCACAGGAATAGCCTGGGGAGTGGAGGCTGGTAAGTACCAACAAATGTATACCATTACACTGCTATGTACTGTCTTGCACACCACAAAGCTACATCTCCGAGGCCCAAGTACATTCATCTTCACCCCAATACCCAACACAGGTCTCATAGATGTAACATTCACTCCATCTGAATCACCACAAAGGTACCCAACATTTACTGTGTTGTATGTGTCCAGGCAACCAGCACTACAACTCCCACCAGGCCCCCCCTGTCCCATCCCTGAGCAGGGTGTAGCATCCCCCACCCAGAAGCATGTGTAGCCATTATATGGTTCACCCTCACCTAACAGGTAGGTAGCCATCTTCCCAGGGAGGGCTGTATGGGGGTTGGAGGCCTGTACTACAACTCCCACCAGGCACCCCTGTCCCACACCTGAACAGGATGGAGCACTCCCCCCCCCCCACCCAGAAGCATGTGGTAGCCATTGTATGGTTCACCCTCACCCAAGAGGCAGGTAGCCATCTTCCCAGGGAGGGCTGTTTGGGGGTGGGAAGTCTGCACTACAACTCCCACCAGGCCCCCCGTCCCACCCCTGAACAGGATGGAGCCCTACACACCCACCCAGAATCATGTGCCAGCAAGTCCACCCCAATGTGACAACAGGACAGGTAAGCAGACAGTGCATGCACCCCACCATTCCGCAAGAAAAGCATTGAGACATATGACAACACAAGGCCTCACATCACACCAAAATTGACACAGATACAATATCAATTTACAGTGTGCAGACAGCTAAGCATATGTAACTGTCACAGAAACAGAAGTGTGACTCACCAAATCCCATGATGAAGCAAATCAGGGCACAAACATGCACAGCACTGAATGCTATCTGTAATTTCCATGAGTGCTGAGCATAAAGGACCATATGAAAACAAAGCAAGCATGGCCTGTAGAACTAATAAATCTAAGCACAGGACATGACAAAGGTATGCATGAGATGACAATGGCTAGTTCATGCACAGCTGTAACGCCGACCGAGTTTTTTCCGGGTCCGAACTGCTCCATAGGCCTCATCCGTAAGCAAACCGTGCCGTGCAATGGAGGTGAATTCCGACCGAGTCAGTACGATGCACTTTTTGGACAGCCGGATCGAGTCGGAGCCTCTGAAGCGTAAACACTCCGGGAAGCGGACTTCGGGGGTCGGCGCCAGCCCCCCTTCACCCATAGATTTACGAGTCGGTCATAGGTGGGGACCCAAGGGTCCACCAACATGTGCATGTACGGTGCGGGTGGCACAGACGCGTCCCCACTGCAGGATGCGCACTTGTGCGTAACTTACCTTTTTCATCAATGGGAGCCTATGTACGCATTGTACAACAGGCTCCCATTGACGTCAATGGGGCTCCGAGCGACCCATGTCGGTCAGCGCTTGTTCGCATCGTACTTGGTCGCTTGGAACCCCGGAGCACGAGTCGGTCAGAAAGTCCTCCGACGCCGGCGAGTGACGCCGTAATCTGCACCGAAGCTGTGAGCGCGGGTCCGACTTGCAACTTACGCCAGACGCCAGCTGCTGTGCCGCATCAACTCCAAAGCCGACATCGTCGTGGAGCCGGTCCTCGACGTGGGTGGTCAAGAATCCATCGACATCGTGACATTGTGGTTTTGGTGCCATTGTGACGTCACCTCCTCTCCAGTAAGGAACCGATGCCTCCCATGCCTGCGCAAGCATCCAGGACACTGACGCATCATCTCCCCCGAAGCAAGGAACCAACGCCGCAACGCGCAAACAACACTGCATCTCCCAGACGCCGTATGCTGTCTTTGTTTTCATTTTTCCAAAGTACTGTTCTTTGTGGGTCTGTTTTGACTCCGGGCCCGAAGCCGCGCACCTCGCGGTCGGCGACGTACTTTGGGATTTCTTTGACCTCAATATCGTGATAACTACAGTTGGGATTATCTGTTGCTAAAGACTGTTTTAAGTGAAACATCTTGAAGTATTAATTATGATTACAGTATTATGGGTTTTTGTCGTTCTGGTCTTGTGTTAAGTATATATAAAGAATACTTATTTTATACAACCTGTGTGGTGTCCATCTGTAGTGTTGTCACTGCATTACTGTATGTGTTCACAAATGCTTAACACACTGCCTCTGAGATAGGCCTGTCTGCTCGTGCCAAGCTACCAAGGGGGTTAGTAGGGGTTATCCAGGAGTGTAATATCCTTTCCCTAACTAGAAGCAAGCGTCCCTATTTGGTCAAAGGTGTAAGCCATTGCCAACTAGAGACCCCAGTTCTAACACGGACTCCCTGGATTTCGAGGATGTGGAGCTTGAAGCCGGCCCATCTGGTATGCCAGGGTGCAACAGGTCCCAGGACCCCACTGACCCCTCCTCCCCCATCAGCAACAACAACTATGCTGACCCCAGCTGGAACGACCTGTGCCGCCACCAGCACCACCACCAGAGCTGGCAGAAACACTCGCCCTGCCCCAGAGGATGCCCATCCCACCCTAACAACTGCGGAGGTCAGGGAGAGTAGGCACGTGCCTACAGTGGTGAGGCAACAGGTCCGTGACAGCAGGCCAGGTGGGAGCTGAAGTGGGACTCATAGGCAACAGGACACTGGGACCGAAGCCCTGGCAAACATCACCAGAGCCCTGGACAACATCGCCTTCGGGCCTATGAACGGGCCCAGGGACAAACGGGCCAGGCTCAGCAAGATGCCCGTGAGCTCCAACAGCTGCTGAGGTCCATAGACAACCGCATGGGCCAAATCATGGACCTCTTGGACCAGCTAGTGGCGGTACTGAGGGACAGGCCTGAGGCACAAACAACACCTCCTCCTCTCTCCTGAGAGGGGGGACTCCTCAGACACCACTGAGCCTGCAGATGCGGCCCCCCCTGCCAAAAGAGCAAGGGGCCATCATAAGAAATCCTTGGGAGTATCCCATGGCCAAGCACCTGCCAAACGCCAGTCAAGGAGCCAGCTATAATGGCACCCCTCTTCACCCTGCCATTGACTTTGTTGACTGTCCTTCCCCACACTGCCATGTTAATGGCATCCGTCTGTTGGACTGGGTCACCACATCAATGTGGTGACTACTCAATTGTCTCATCTTCCATCACTGACAACTCATTGCTTCACCATTCACATTTTTGTAAATATCCACTCCCCTGTAACATATACCCATTGTAAATAAAGACTCCTTACACACCAATCTCGTTGTGTCTGCTCCATGTTTATCACAGTATGTGCAATGTTAACCATTATTACAATGTCACAGGAGCACGGATTGTCTGTAGGCAGGGAGAGGCTGAAGGGACCTAGGAAAATGCAAAAGAACAATAGTCACTAGTCAGGCGGTGGCATCACAGCCATAACACAACACTTGTCATCAAGGTACTCCAATCAGCACACATTACAATGAGCAACAGTACTGACATAGACATCCTGTAGCTGTGCCAAACTACCCTGTTCCCGACACACTGGCAGCCAGCACTGAATCAACAACAGGCTGCAGTCACAAAGCTCACATAGACCTTTTCACCAACAACGACATCAGCAGACAATGGCCCCATTGTACATTGTCACTCACCTTCAAGTGAAGTAGCGGTTGATGCGCTGCTGACACAGGTCGACACCTTCCTCCTCTCCAATATCCTTGTCACTGGAAATGTGTGGTTTCGCAGGTGGGGGCCTCTGCTTTTCATCATCATCCAAGATCAGGGGGATTTGTTTCCGCAAGGCCAGGTTGTGGAGCATGCGGCATGCTACTACAATATGACACACCTTTTTGGGTGAGTACATCAGAGGCCCTCCGGTCTTGTCCAGGCAGCAAAATCTTGATTTTCAGGAGACCAAATGCTCGCTCCACCACACGACATGTCCTCCCATGGGCATTGTTGTAGCGGACTTCACCCGGTGTCCCGGGATTCCGCAGTGGGCTCAGCAACCAAGGCTGGTTAGGATATGCAGTCACCTAGGTGTGACATACACATACAGATTAAGAGATATAACTGTGGCAGAGGACAGCATGGCACATATACAGCACATGACTTGACTCTGCGTACTCACCCACAATCCATGCCCGCTCCGGAAGCAGATTTGCCATCAGCTGGGGCACAATGCTGTTGAGCATGAAGTATGAATCTGGGCCGAGCCGGGAAACTTGGCACAGACGTGAGAGATGATCATATCCGCCTGGCACACCACCTGCACATTGATGGAATGGAAATGTTTCCTATTCCAGTATATGTGCTCCCGTGCCTGTGGTGGAACCAGGCCAACATGTGTGCAGTCAATTGCACCAACAACATTAGGGATGTGCCCTTCACATCCGCCAATTCCTGCCTCCTGGGGAAATGTATGTACCTGTCCTTGTATAGCATCATAGCCGACAGGACATCCCGTAGCACCATGCTGAAGGTAGGTGAAGACATACCCCCTGCAATGCCCACCGTGTTCTGGACTGATCCAGTTGCCAAAAAATGCAGGACTGCCATCACCTTCGACGTTGGTGTGAATGCTGTTGGATATGATCTGCGAGGCCGCAGGTGTTGCTCCGACAGTGCACATAGGTCCTGTAGTGTGAGTCGGTCCAGATGGAATCGGCGTATTACGTCTTGATCCTCCATGTCAGCCAGCAGGGTGAAGGGACGATGCACATTTGGTCTCCTCCTAGGTGAGATGAAAGGGGGCACATCATTGCAATACACAATGAGATGTGTCCACCATCTGTCGTTTTGACTGCCACAACACACACAATGACTGGCATCACAGTTCAGCTTACAGCACAACTTACATGTAGGGACACCTTCAGCTACACTAGTCGTACACTTGTTCACTTTTCACACAGTAAGTACCTACAGAATAAATTCTGACTATGTGAATGCCCAAAGGTATATGTCCACATCTTGCGTAACCAGCCCTGACAGTATTTCATACAGCATATGTGTAAAACACCAACAATACTGGCTCCTACCTAGCTACTGTACCTGCCACACCTTCTTGTGTAAGGCCAACAGGGCACACATCAACAACACAATGAGCACAGTCTGTGCGTTAACAACAAATATGTGCATAAGCCAAGCAAAGTAGACAGTGACATATGCACAATGGGTAGTCAGACATTCATCACTGTGAGTTGCTCTGCCCTGTCACACATTGACATGTGTACCCATTGGAGAGTCCATCACAACCCTGTTCTCTGTACTTTCCCAGCTATATCACAAGTGACATGTGAGGGAGTACATGTCAATGTTAACAATCATATACACAAACATGGCATGTGTAGTCAGTAGTGGGGTAAATGTTACATTGGCATTGTGTGCACAATCTTGTGCCATTAATCATGTGGCCACTGTGCACTGTTGAGAAGTGCCCATTGGCCATTGACACAGCATGATGTGTCCATAGGTGCTGTCAAAGTGTCTCTGCCACCCAAATCACGGTCATTCTTAGCAATGTATGGCACCCATATCGCGGAAGCAACCGCCTGGCACCAGCGGTGTGTCACTGCCAATGCCAAAGCCACACTCGCGGAAGTGATAGGCATATACACATGGTCAAATGGCGGATGGCATGCTCCACCACCCAAATCACGGTCATTCTTAGCAATGTATGGCACCCATATGGTGGAAGCTACCGCCTGGCCCCTGCTGTGTGTCACCGCCAATGCCCAAGCCCTCACAGCCAATGGGACCGCTATCGTGGTAGACTAATGCAAGTTTGAAAGTCGCGGAAGGCATGCTCCACAACCGCGGGCCCGGTCATTGGATGCAATTGAAAGATGCACCACCGCGGTAGTGACCGCCTGGCCCCTGCGTTGTGTCACCGCCAAAGCCAAAGCCCTTACAGCCAATGGGAACCGCTATCATGGTAGCCTAATGCAAGTTTGAAAGTCGCGGAAGGTGTGCTTAGCAACCGCGACTTGAACAAAGCTGACCGGGAACACCAATTGCAGCAGCTCAGAACCACTGAAACTACCCCATGAGGCTATATATGTGTGGGAGAGAGCCTCACTTTTCCACTGCTTCCAGAGCCTGCTGCCTGCCACACCTCACCACCAACTGCTGCTGCTCCTGTCTTCAGAGCCTGCTGCCTGCCACCCCTCACCACCAACTGCTGCTGCTTCTGTCTGTGGAGCCTGCTGCCTGCCACCCCTCCCCACCAACTGCTCCTGTCTCCCGGACCCAGTGATGTCAAGGATTGAGAATATCAGGGCCCATCCCTTCCCCACCAAGGAGCTGGAGGTCCTGGTGGACGAGGTGCTCACAGTATGGGAGGCTATATGGTGCTTCAAATGTTGTGGTAAGTGTTTCAGAGTGGAAGTGAGAGTGCAGGGTGTGCACACATGACGTTGATCTGCTGCAGTATGTGCCTGAGAGTGTGGGGTTGTGTTATGCACTGCCTAGCATGCTGTCTCCAGGAGAAAGGGGTGTTTAGCCAATTTCACACGTTTCCCTGCCTGCACAACAAAATTCGAGGGACAGGTATTGTTCTGTCAGCCATACAGTGATGCAGCAAGTTGGTTATGCAGGAGTCAGGACGGAAATTGCCTGTGTGAATGGATGTGTGGGTCCTTGATGTTCTTCACAGGCTCATCTGTGGCATTACCAAGGGTTTACGTCCAGAGGGTACTGATGGAAGTGTGTCAGTCTCTAAATTCACATCATGTATAGTTCAGCGCTATGCTCAGGACTTAAATGCCAGAGGGTGACACTCTTGGTGGGAATTCACATAGAACACAGCAGATTGCTGTACTATTTTTACAGAGCCCCTTCCATTTCCACCAGCCTGTGTACTGACTCACATGTGTACGCACTGTATAGGCGCTCAATTTGTCCCTTCATGTGAAATTTCAGCTGTCCCACTTTGGATCTCAGTGTGAGCCCACCTGGCCTGCACAGTCACTGTCCAATCTGACAATCACTGTATGTACAGAGTGAAACATATGGTTTGTCTGCTAGACTATCCATCAAAGAGCCATCTCAGACCTGTAGATTGCACACGACAGGCCTTGTGAGAAGGGTGTGAGATTGTGAGATCATGTCCCTAAATGTGACCCCCATGACACAGTGAGACATTCACAGGGCAAGGACATTGGGGGCTGCGCTGTGTTGGACACAGTGAGTATGCCCCAAAACATAATTACCAATGTGATGTATGTCTTGCCCACCCACAAACTGGATAGTAGATGTGGGCACCCTACACATAGCTTTCTGTGGTGGCATCCTGCATGTGTATGATTTGATGGGCTAAGGGTGTTGTTATATGTTCCTTCTCTTGCATGTGATGAACACATGCTTTGTGGCTGGCTCTTTGGCTTTCCGTTAGTGTCCACCTCACTTTAGCTTTGCCCATTTCTTGTCCTCCATTGCTGCTGACATCTGGTCTGTGTATGTGTCTGTGTGTCAGTGTGGGGTGTGTCTAGTTGAGTGATTGTTCATATTCATTGTGGGTGTTCATTTTGTGATTGGACTGAGTTTGCTTGACATGAGTGTAGTGTGATTGTGGTGTGAGGGTTGCCCTGGCCCTGAGATTCTGTGCTGTGTGTTCCTCTGCAGCCCCACCTGCTAAGTATGTCTCCCTGGTTGTTTGGTGTGTGGTGCAGGGTGTGGGTTCACCTGGCTGGTTGTTGTGCAGGGGGGGAGCACAGGAGGGGCACATGGCATGTCCCTTAATAAGTGTGGAGGGCATAGTGTGTGGAGGTGTGGCCCTATGGTCTTTGTGGACTGCCCATGCCTGGCGCTGGCCCTGCCTTCTTCATTGTGCGCAAGTTTTCCTGCGTCTGCACCGCTGCGGTGACATGACCGGGACATTGCATTGATGTCGCGGACAATGGGTGACCTAGATGTGGAGGGGTGATTTGGTGACAAGTAGCAAATGTGTGGGTAGACTTGTGGATGTGTTCCTGTCCCCACCAGGGTGTCTGGTGTGGACAGGAACCTTAGATCAGCCCTGGAGTTGTGTGTTGTGCTTGTGTGCACAGTTGTGTGATTACGTACCTGCGGCGGCGGCTGCGACGGTCCATGACTTGCTGGTAGTGTATCAGGTAAAGCGCCGGGAAGACGTGTAGTGACGGATCCATTGCGGTCAGGGCCGGGAATTAGATTTTGCGCTCCGCTGTGGTGCTTCCGCCGTCTCTGGTTGGGCGGTTTTTCCGCTGCGGTGTGAGGGTCTGTTTGGGGCATCCTAATTTGTACGGCGGAAGAGACATCATTCCGCACGGCGGTGGGTCTCTATTGGCTCACACCGCTGCGGTGGCGGGCGCATTTTGATGGCGGTTTGCGTCGCTCCGCGGCAGATGGGAAATGGGCTATGTTTGCCCATCGTAATATGGCGGGCGTGAGGACCGCTGCTGGCGGGCAGAAAATTACATTTTCCGCCATTGCCAGCACCGCGGAGGGGCCTCCCCCCACCATCGTAATTTGCCCCTTAGTTTCTGCTCAGTTTGTTGGTAATAGGGACTTTCAATTAATAAATTGTAGTGTTCGGCTACGTCAGTAATTTGTACGTATGCTAGTGCTATTAATTTTTTAATATGATATGCAAAGCTGCTATTTGTTGCATATTCTACACTTAGGGCCTGACTCCGAACTCGTTCGGAGGCGCTCCTGATGGCATCTGTCAGGACAGAGTCCGAGTCATACGCGCGATTTCCGGGCGACTCGTACAGCTGTACGAGCGACGCAAGTACGATGCGAAACTTGCCTTGCGCTCTGAGCAACTCATATGCATCTGTGAGCCCCTCCGGATGACTCCAACATGGCCGACGCGTTCAGTGCAATGGGGCAGATTTCAGGGTGACCAATTACGATGCGAGCATCGAGCAGCTGGATCGAGTCGGAGCCTCCAATTTGAAAAAGCTCCAGTAAGCGGACTTCAGGGGTCCGCAGCGGGCCCCCCTTCACACTGGGCCCTATGACTCACTAACTGAGGGGGAGCCAAGGGTCCCCCCTACACATTCATGCACGGTGCGAGCGGGACCAAGGCGTCCCCGCAACAGGGTGCGCCCTTTTCCAAGACATGCGTTTTTTCTCAATGGGAGCCTATGTACGCGTTGTACAACAGGCTCCCATAGACTTGAATGGGGCTCCGAGCGACCAGAGTCGGTCAGTGCTGCATCGCATCGTTCTCCATCGCTCGGAGCCCAAGTCGTTCGGAAACCTCTAAGGGTGCGAGTCGGCCGTAGAGCTTTCCCAGCGAGATTGGAATCAGGTCCTTAGTATAGATTTTTAGAGGTACCTCCAAATGCATTGGTTAAACTGATAACAGCAACCTTGGATTGCTGTGTGAGGGCAGTTTTTTAGAAAGTAATTATTGCTTTCTTGTTTTACTTTGGTTAAAAGTTCACAATAGGTGGTAGTTTGCTTGTTTGGTAATACAGCATATATAAAGGGGATGATTGTATGTTGATAAAGTCCATGAATTGTATATAATTGGTAAAATGGTTTGGGATTTTAAAAGTCCCATCCATCATCCATGTTTCACAGGTTTGTAATTTTAGTAAATTTGTGGGAGTCCCAAACATAATTATTCTTTTGTCAGCTGATTTATTGTCATAAAGAAGAAATTGTTCTTCATTAAGAGTAAATGTGAGTTCAGGTGGTATTTCTACTTCAGCAAACTTTTTGGGAATAGGTGTGGTGGTAGCAGTAGCTTTTTTAGTTCTAGCTATTGTTCATTTTAGTGACGAGATTGAGGGCATTTGGCCAGTTGCATGTTCTGGGACTCTGGGGAGCATATGCTTAAATATTTCTGTTGTAGGCTTTTGAGAAGTAGTGCTAATTTCCTTTATATTTTCTAAAGCATTTCAAACTTCAATTTCAGCTACGTTAGGGGGTGATTATGCTCTCTAACATATAATACAAATGTTTCCTTTGTAGCAGCCCTTCCATAACATTTGTTAGAATAATATTTGCTTAATTTCCAGTTAACTTTGTCCCCAGTTTACTTTTCTTGTGTGTACACATACCCCATATAACATAATAACAATTTGCCTTTCTTGGAAGTAGTAAATTGGGCCCCTTCAGTCATGATGATTCTTCAAATGCTCAGAGAAATGTATATAAAAATCATTAAAACTATTCCAGTGCTGTTTCATTTTGTAAAACATGTACGTTGTCAATTTAATACTTTACAATTTTGAATGTGAAGATTTTTTTCAGTGCTGATGCTTTTTCTTTGCTGTTTGCTTTTGGTATTTCTTCAGAAATTCCTGTAGAAAAAATTTGTAATTTTAATAAATTTGTTACACTGCGTTTTGAGGGGAGGGGGAGTTGTAGTTAGTTTGCACTTCTGTTAGGTATTTTTAAAAATTGTTTTACTTATTTTGAGATTAATACTTGCCTTATTTGCAAGTAGATATTAATAATTTTGTTCATATTAAAAAAAAATTAAGAACATTTTTAGTAGCAGTAGTTTTGAAATGTTATTTTACTTACTTTCTGGAGCTGTAATCAGAGTTTTCTATAATGCAGTTCAATGTTGTGTCAGCAATCTAGCAGAGTTTCTCCTTCTTTCTTTTTTGGTTGCAAGGTAAAATAATGTTTAATTTGCGTGTGTTTATATAGTGTTTCATTAATTGCTGTTTTAATCTTATTGGGTTATTTTAATTGTATGTGTATTTCATTGGTTGTTACTTCTGGTTTTAATTAATTTGGAAGTTGTTTTCTATATATGGTCAACGCTAATTAAGTTGCAGTTACTTTTTTTTTTTAATTAAAAGTGGTGTAGTATATTATTTGTAATGCATATTCTTTAAATGTTAAATAATAATGTTTTATTTTAGATATGGTGTTTGAAGTAGTAAATAATATTGTGTGTTTATAATTTTTCATGACATTGTTGTTAAATTTCATTAAAATATGTTAAGTGATTTATAATGTATGCTGTGTGTGTTATTGCTATTTAAATATTTGGGGGGTATATATTGTGTTACTGTAAATTATTTTAACATGTCAATATTTTTTTTAACGATAATATTGTTGTCTATATTTTGGTTATCGATATTTTTGTCATTCTGTATGTTTTTTTAATGTGTTCAATATTATTTATCACGATATTGTTTAGTTCAATAATGTTGATTTCGATGTTAATGTTTAACGATATTTTGTAGTTGATATTTGTGTATTTTTTTAAAATAAGTCTAGGATGTCAATATTAGTGTATTTGATAATTTTGTCCTGATATTATGGTAGGTCGATATTATGTCAGTGATCCCAATGACAGGCAAGGAGTCTTGTGATAGTCATGGCGGCACAACTAGTGCTGCAGACCATGAGAGACACTTTAACTTATATGCCCTAGTTACCCCAGGCTCATATACTAGGGACTTACAAGTAAGTTAAGGTATACCAATTGAGGGATTAGCCAATTAACAATGTACTTTTAAGAAGGTCAGAGCACATGCACTGAGGCCTGATCAGCAGGGATCAGTGCATTTTAGAGACATTACACAAGTAATCAAAAAAGGGGTACAATGTGGGGGTGAACCATTTTCCTCACATCTCCATTAAGAAGGAACAGATCAAGTGGAGAGCAGGTCCTTGGATGCCAGTCTCGAGCAGGCGCCTGATGAGGATGGGGTGTGAGACTGTGTCAAATGCTGCAGAGAGGTCCAGGAGAATGAGGGCTGCCGTGTCGTCTCTATCAAGGATCATGTGGTTTTCGAGGAGTGCTGTTTCTGTTCAGCCTGAATCCAGACCGCATGACATTAAGGGTTGCTGAGGTGGTCTGTGAGGCATCGGTTGTTTAGTTTCTCCAAGACTGTTGCTAGGTATGGTAGGAGAGTGATGGGTATATGGTTAGAAAGTAGGGCTGGGTCAGCGGATGGTGTCTTGAGCAGGGGCATGATGGTGGCATGTTTCCAGGTGTCTGGGAATGAGGCTGAGTCCATGGAGGCATTGAGGATGGGTGTTAGTGCTTCACTAATCAGAAGTAGTCCTTTGGTAAAGGTGTGGTGGGGAAGAGATCACATGGGCCCACGAGTAGATGGTCTTCATGGTAGCAGTGATTTTGATGGTGGGGACTGCTGGCCACAAGGTAGGATTTGTTCTACGGCAGTGATGGGAAGTTGAGTTGCGACAGTGATGGGGTCTGGTTGAGGCTCAATGATGCTGTATATGTAGGTGATTTTGTTAGAGAAGAATTCAGAGAGCTTGTTGCAATGGTCTTTTGAGGGGATGATGTTGTTGGAGGTGACAGGAGCATAAATTCAGTCTTTGGCTCAGCTCAGTCAAGTTTGTTTTCACACCCACAGGCGACATGGGTGAACCTAGTTCAATGCCCCAACGCTGATTGTGAAAGAAAAGTTATTGTAGCCCCACAGAACCCAACCTATTATATAAATGAGGTGGTATTAATGTTTTTGGGTTATCAACAGGGAGCAGTGGTAATCCAAACAATGGTTGAGGGGGTGATGTTGCTGGACGTGGCTGAAGGAACAGTGAACTCTTTGATGATGCCAGAGATTTCCTAGCTGCTGTTTGTGTCCGCAAGAGCTGCCGCTTGGTGTTCCGTATGTACTGGAGGTAGCATTTTAGGGTTGATTTGAAGATGTCTTTATCTGTGGTGTCTTGACTTGTTCTCCATTTGCACTCCAGTTGCTTGCAGTGACATTTAGTCAGCCTGAGTTACTCTGTGTATCAACTGGCCTGTGGTTGAGCTCTTGCTGTTGGGTTGCACTTCAGGGTAGCGAGGATGGGACTTCATGCGGTGATGCAGCTCTTGATATTCTGAATGGTAGGTTGCTGGTGTGCACGGGTTGTGTGTGGAGAGGGCAGAAGAACTCTCCTCTTCTGTGGTGCTTTCCCAGCTGCATGAGGTTAATCTGGTGGTGGTAGGTCTGTGGTGGTGTGGGATGGGTGTGCTGAAACTGACAAGAGCATGGTATATCCAGATCATAGTTGCTGGCTTGTAGACAGTTGTGTTGCTTATTGAGGAGAAAATAGGTTCCAATAGGTATCCGAAGTGTGGGTGAGATTGATAATGTGCTAGGTGAGGCCAAGGCTTGTGAGGAGGATGAAGGTGCTGGCACTGATGATGAGGGGTGCAATAAAGTCTGTCATGTCGATGACTTGCATCTGAGTGCTTACCTCCATATGCGCTGTATTAAGAGAGTGAGCTGAGGGAATTTTGTGCCCCCTTACTTCTGAAGGTAATGCATGGCTTAACAATATGTAACAAAGTACCTTGATTCCTTTTTGCAGTGGAGTGTAGGTTGAGGTGACCTGCATGGATCTCACTAGGTTTTCTTACCCAGAATGCTCTTTAAAGCTCAATCTTTGGTGAAAATCATATTTTCCTCATACTTCTATAAGGGGAAACTACTGAAATCTGCAGAGATCAACAAAATATCTACCACCCAGCATTCCCACAAATATCTGTATAAAAACGGTACTGGACTTATGTGGCTGGGCCTAGCGCCCGTGACAGGAACAGATGAAACCAGGGACTATGCAAAGTCAATATGTGCCCCATGGTCACAATCACCTGCTACAGACCAAAGCGCACTTACCATATATCACTGTCACAGTGTCCGGCAGGCTGCTATGATACACCTCATATTTGTACATTTTCTCATCATCTCCTTCCTGAACTTCCACTGTTGTCCACACCTGGTAGGTTCCATCAGGGTTGGGCAGGATGTCCCTTGACTCCCAGGGTATCTCTACACTATTCCTGAGCCATTTCACCTCAATGTCTCTGGGATAAAATCCATACACGTAGCCGGTCAGAAAGGTGCGATCGCCCTTCTTTCTTCGTGTAACCATTGTTTGAGGGACAACTGCAAGGAAACACAATAATTATAATTACACAACAATTACATTAGGATTTACGCAGTACGTTGTTTGGAATTACTTACCTGTAACACTTTTCTCCAGCACATACTTTGACTACCCTCCTTCATGACACTTCCAGGACACCATGTGCACCCTTACAGTGGAGAAATCTGGATAGAGGGGCTGGTAGGAGAAGCCTCACCACATCCATTATGGATAATAGACTCAACTACATTGGTAGCTCCCTCCTACAAAGAACTGAGGATGCTACTAGGAGCTCAAGGAAAGGACCAAAGAGGGTGACAGATATTGGGGCTTACCGCAGAACATAGATGGAGGTGAAACAAGATTAAGATTACAGGGAACCTCAAATCCTGTTCTTATAATTATTTTATCACACTGCTCTTTACCGGTGTTGCATTAAAAGGGTTGTCTTTAGTAAGAACCAGAAAATAAAATTGTTTCTATGAACTGAACTCATGCAACCAAATTGTTTCTATGAACTGAGCTCATGCAACTATTTTCCGAGTAAGACAAACAAATAAGGGTTGAAAAATATGATCCTGACTGCATGTTTCCTACCACTGTACCTTGGCTGAGACAAATGTGATGGGGGTAATTTAAAGGTTCAGACAAAACCCCTTCAGGAAGAGCAACTGTATCAGATAAGAGGTTATTGGCTCGAGTTGACCCTAAGAAAGGGATCAGACATATCAGCAGAAGGGCAAAGTGTGATAACGAAGCAGTTCATCAAATCCAGCAGTATACAGAAGCAATCTGGGAGGTTGGTCTTTCCAATGATATTCACAGCAATGAGTAACAGACTCACACACCTACAACTATAAGTAAGAAACTAACACTTACCACTATGAGTAAAAATGTCACATAAATAATTAACCTACAACTACAAATAATACACTCACACAACCGTGAGCAATAAATTAACTTACAACTGAGAATAAACTTACATTATCAACTATTAAATCCAGATAGACAATTTATTTGTAGAGATCAGCAAGATGGGGGATCCTTTCGCTGGGGTGATGATGGCAGTTATCAGAAGAAAAAATGCAATAACGAAGCATGAAGCGTATGCATTAGGCACCAATGAGATGCACAACCCTTGCTCATCTTTATTAAGAACAGCAAAATAAGATTAATCATTAGAACAGTTCCCAAACCTCCTCAAAATTAAACCTTCACTACAGCATGGGTCTACCTTCAGACTTGGAGTCACTGTATGCACACAAACCAGATGAAATCACACACTTAGAGGGTTATTAGGATGGCCACCCTAGCAGTGCTGGGACTGGCCGCCAGACGTGCGGCGGTCCCCGCACCACCAATTAGGATGCAACCGCCACGCTGGCGGTGGCATTCCGCATTGTTGACATTGCAGCAGGTGCTGCTTACAGCAGCACCCGCCGCAATGCCAAGGAGCCATGTTGTGCATTGCCATGCACAACATGGCAGGCACCGCGCGGTGCCTACCACCTTGTGCACGGCAATGGTACCCAAGTGCAGCCCCCTACCCCCAACCCCCCCAGGGGTCCGCAACGGGACCCCAAGGCAATTTCCCGCCGGCCTTTCCATGGCAGAAAAACCCTGTGGAACTCAGAATCCTAATATGGATGGCGGCGTTACCATATTAGGGCCCCAGTCTGCCCGGAGGGCAATTGGAACCTTTGTCGACCGGCGGAAAAGCGGCAGACGCACTTTGCGTCCGTCGCGTTACCCCCCGTCATTGTAATATGGCGGGGCATAAATCAGGTTGGGATGGTGGGCAGATCGCCACCGCCGGGCAGGCGGTGGTGATCCACCCGCCATCCTAATCACCCCCTTACTGTGGGACCACATGTTCCATCATCAGCTACTGTAACTCAAAGGGTACTGGCGGGTGAATGCTGCTCCAGCAATATATCACAAGACCCCTGGTCCAGCGTATATCAGTCGTAAGAATTCACATTTCACTGACACCCCAGAACGGTTGTTCTGAACGCATGTTACTTCATAATAATGAGTATTTAAGCTTTACTCGGAAATACAGAAAAAGGGATGGGTGGAATGTACAAATTAATTTCATCCACTGGTAATTACTGGGGCCGCACCTCAGACCATCAATTTTGTGCCCACCATGCCACCTCAGATGGAAACCAGCCATATGCAAATCATCCTCGGTCCTGCTCCAATAGTATCAGTCCAGCCCTAGCTGCCAGGCCAGGGCCATTCTGAACCAGAACACAAGCAACCCTAGACCAGAAACTTTACTCAAAGCAGAGTGACTGAAGAGTCAAACACCAAAGCAGAACAGGCACATCCAACATTTCTATATTAACTGCACAAAACCAATTCTAACTTCTTAACCCTATGGTTCTTCCAACTAACTTCCTACTCAAGGTTTTTTGGCGCAACAGTGCTAGTCACGCATTCATGCAAAGCAGAGGCCGCCATTTTGTATCATCTGTCTGGTTCACATCAGTCTCATCTACCATAGTTTTTCTACTAGGATGGTCTGTATGGCTTCCATTATTCAAGCCTTAGACAGACATGACTGAAAGACTGTAGTTGGAAGAAAGATTATTTAGTTTGCAGTATTTTTTGGCACAGTCTTTCTACAATGTCTGTCTGATTTGCATTATTCTAACATTAGTCGTTCTTCTGTTAGTTGTAGTCTTTGTACTAGACCTCAAACTCTGTGTCAGGACTGGAGGCGAGAATTAGGCTTATGACCTTCATATACTACATACTACTTATAGGAGACAGAATAAAACAAACTATAATATCCATTAACTCATGGGATGAAACCACAAATAAACATGGTTAAAGTCAACTGATCATTACTATATTAGTACAAAATATGGTCCACAATCTCCCTTCAGCCTCAGTCTTTGCTACTTGATGCAGCCGAGATACATATATATATTTTTTTAATTGAAATCAGTAGCAATCATACATATAGTACCGATTAGTAGATAGTACAGTTACTCATACATTTGCATGTTATGCAGGGGTCAGCAAAGCATATACATTAATTGATTACATCTCTGTTCTCACTTCTGCGCTTTTCCAACTCCACCATTGGGGATATACATGTCTCCCCGATAGACATTCTAATTTGGACCATTTCCTGTCCCATTTTTTGGGGCACCCCTGGGTTATAAATACTTCCTTCTCCGCTATCATGCACTTGTGTAATTCTTTCGCCCACCCAGGAGTGGAAGGTGGAGTTGCCCCTCCCCACCCTCTCGCCAGTTCCCACTTGACCAGTGTGTATCCTAGCGTCACCAGCTGTTGTTCAGTTTCAGTAAGGTCAGTACCTGCCCAGATGTTTAGCAGTCCCAGCTGTGGTGTGATAACTACCTCGTTTCCCAGTGCAGTCTGTATGTAATTTGTGGCTTCCTCTCATCTATGTTGGATAGTGGGGCAAGCCCAGATAGTGTGATAGAAGGTGGCTGGTTGTTGGCATCCCCTCAGACAGAGGTCATCAGGTCTTGCCCCTATTTTAGCCAAAGTGATCCCTGTCGTATAGGACCGGTGTAAAATCCTGAGCTTTATCAGTCGAAAGCGAAGTGTGATGGCTGCTTCCCTTGGGGACATAATGGCCGAACTCATCATCAATGGGTCCCAGGTCCCTCTGCCACTGCTCACTAAGTTTACTAAAGGTATTGGGCAGGTTGTTACATAGTTTTTTATATGTTTAAGATATGGCTTTCGAGTGTAGTGGCCCATCTAGCAAGCAATCTTCTAATGGCGATGACTCTGGTATGTCTTTGAGATTTGGAAAAGCCGTCTGTAAGGCGTCCCGTATTTGCAAGTATCTGAATAGTTCCCCTTGAGCCATTTGGTAGTGTCCCCGGAGTTCCTCAAAACTAAGGATAGAACCCTTTTTAACCAACTCTCCTACCACTGAAATTCCAATCATGTCCCATTTGTCGAACCCTGGTTGATGACATAGCATGCCTAGTTTCTGGGCGTACCACAATGGCGTTGCTTTGGTGAGGGTGGTAGCCCAGCCCAGTTCACTTGATGCCAAATTCCTTAGTGTGTGTGAGGTGGGTCCAAAATATCTACGTTTCCTTGTGCGGGAATATAGGGCTCCTAAATAACCCGAGCGGTCTGTTTGATACCTGTCCAGAGCATAGGCTGGATTGGTAGGGGGGTGATACATCCAATGATTTACTGCTACCAGTTGTGAGGCCCAATAGTAGAGCGTAAGGTCTGGTAATGCTATGCTCCCGTCATACCAACTTTTCATTAGCTTTTTCATTGCCACCCTAGGGGCCTTACCATCCCACAGCAGCGCACGGACCTCACTTTCCACTGCTGTGAAATAAGTATCTGGGACACGGTTTGGGCAGTTCTGAAGAATATATAAAAAGTGCGGAAGGGCCAGCATCTTGAAGAGGGGGGCACGGCCCACTAGGGACAAGGGCAGGGACCGCCAGTGCTTTACATCTGTACGTAGCCTGGCTAGCGGGGTCGCTAAATTATGATTGTGAAAGAGAGCCGGATGTGACGTGACAAATATTCCCAAATACCGGAACCCCTCTCTAGCCGCTTCTATCATACAATTCACTGGAAGACGAGGGATCTGCCCCCGAAGCACGAACAGTACCGACTTGCTCCAATTGATTGCATATCCAGAATATTTCCCGAAATTTGTGAATATGTTTTAAACAGCGTGTACGGATTTATAGGGGGAGGCAAGGTACAATAGGATGTCGTCGGCATACAAGGATATTTGGTCTTCGTGGTCCTCTGCCCATTTCAGCCCCCGTATCATCGCGTCACGACGTATCCATGCAGCTAGGGGCTCTAATATGAGGGAAAATATCAGTGGAGACAAAGGACATCCCTGTCTGGTACCTTTCCGTAACAAGAACGCACGGGACGTGTAGTTGTTGACTCTCACTTGCCCCGTATATCGGTATACAGCAGTTTTACCCAACCGAGAAACTTGGGGTCGAATCCCACCCTGCTTAGAACCTCAAATAGGTATGGCCATTCTTTAGAATCGAATGCCATTGAAGCATCCAACAACAGCACCACTGCATCTTCTTCCAGGAATTCTCTGCGCGCCAGCACGTTATGGAGATGACGGATATTGAGTGCTATATTTCTCCCTGGCAGAAAGCCAGATTGATCAGGGTGTACCAGGGAGGAAATAACTGCAACGAGTCGTATGGCCAGGACTTTCGCTAGGATATTTGCCTTTACCTTGATCAACGAGATAGGCCTATATGAGCCACAACTGTCCTCAGGCTTCCCTGGCTTACAGATAACTGCTATGGTAGCCAGACGCTGGTCTGCAGGTAGCTGTCCCTTCTCGTAGCTTTCATTATACATAGCTCGCAGGTGTGGGGCTACTTGAGAGCCCGTTACTTTTAGAAACTCAATGGGAGTGCCATTAGGCCCCATCGCCTTTCCCCATTTGATTTAACCGATGGCCCTTTGGATCTCTTCATCCGTTAGGTCCTCATCAAGGTTGTCTCTATCTGATTCTGAGAGGATCGGCAAGTCTCTACTTTAGAGGAGTTGACGAGAGTCTTCCGCTATGTATGTGGTAGAGGGAGAGTATATCTTCTCTAAGTGATCTGCGAATGCCTCCACTATATCCCTGGGGTGGGTAAGTGTCTCGCCACTTGGCAGTGTTAACCTGGACACCCATTTTGTTCCCTGTTCTCGCTTTTCTAACCATGCTAGAGTCTTGCCGGCCCTATCGCCCAATTCGTACAGTCTGTGTTGGATACTGTGGTGTTTGGGCATCATGTGTTCTCTAGTTTTAATTCTGTACTCTTCTTGTTTAAGTGTCAAGGGGTGGTGAATGTCGTCCGATGGGCTATTCGCATGGTCAGACTCCAGTTGTTGGAGTTCTTCTTCCACCTGAACTAATAATCGGCGCTTCATTTGAATATACCCAGTTTTTAAGGACAAGGCTTATCCCTTAAAGACCACTTTATATGCCTCCCATATGGTTTGCGCCAAGTCAACCAAGCCCAGATTTTCTTTGAAGTAGTTACCACTTTGTGTACACAGTTCCTCTTTTATGTCAGGAATTTTCAGCAGCCACGGGTTGAGGGCGATCGTGGTGCGTGGCTGTCGTTCCCAGTGCGTGCGTTCGATCCTGACTGGGGAGTGATCCGAAATTCCTCTCGGCAGGGCTTGGGGGTGCCTGAAGCTACCTAATGAGGCTGTATATGTTAGAAAATAATCGATATGGGATAGACTTTTGTGCGCGCTAGAGAAATACGTGTATTGCATGTCAGTCGGTTGTAGTGCTCGCCCCACATCGGTCAGTCCCATCGCTGTGGTGAATTCTGTCATGAGCCCATTTGATCTTGCTCCCGGCCGCTGTGGGTGCCTATCAATTATGTCATCCATGGTCATATTATAGTCACCTCCCAGGATTAAGGTGCCCACGGGAAGATCGGTCAGCATGTTGCCAAGGTCTACCAGGGCTTCCTTACCCAGTGCTGGCGGCAAGTATAGTGAAATCACATTAAGCACTCTCCCCTCCCACTGGGCCTCTAAAATGGAAAATCGTCCCCTAGGGTCCGCCCACGTATGGTGCACAATAAGAGGCATACTTCTTTTCACCAGTATACCCATTCCCCTGGAGCCACTGGTGTAGTCTGCATGTACTAGGAGTTTGTAACCCCATCTAGTAAGGGCTTTGCTTTTATGCCCGACCAAGTGCGTCTCTTGCAGTAGTACGAAATTGTCTCTTCAAGTACTGTTGGACAATTCCCCTTTTGATTTTATCTCCCATCCCGTTCACATTCCAGGTTAGAACAGAGAGTGATCGATCTCTTTCATCCCCCATCGAGTACCATGGTGAAAATCTCAAAACAGTAGATCAATGATAAGGAACAAGTTGCATTTGATACTAGCTGAACCCAAGTAACTCTCCTCTACGTATTTCCCCTGGCACTGAAACCGGCTAGAACATCAGTACTTAGCAATATACAATTGTCACGTTGCAAGTCAACCAAACATTGAAAAAGTGAACACCCCTCTCTCCTCCCCTTTCGCACCCCTGCCCCCCCTGCCCGTGGATTTAGAACTACCCACTCCCCAACTAGGCAGAGTGCCTCTCTTCCCCCCGAAATACTGAAAAAGCATGGGCTTAGTCAGCCCCAATCCCGCTAGTTGCACGTTACATCTTGCCTGTAGCGGTCTATCCATTGTCCGTACTAGTAAAGTGTCCCAGGAGTATCTCCCTCAGTGGGGTGTGATCAAAACTAAGTATGCAGCAAACAAATCCCCAAGCAACCACATGTGTATGTAAGTCTTAAGAACAGTCTCACCACTTCTGCGATACTTGCACTTCCGTAGAACTACTGGCGGTCAGTCCTCATCCTCAAGGTCTATGCGGGCTCCGTTTCCTTCTCGTTCATGGCAGCGGAGCCACCTACAGATGGATCGTCCAGGTTCCCCCACTGTTGTCTGGGTACTCCATTGCGATCCCTTATTTGGCCCCCCCACCCTGCACCACCCCTCCAACCAGTCCTACGCCTCCTCCAACAATGTGAAGAACCATGTCCTACCGTCAGACTCCACTCTGAGCTTGACCATAAAAAGCATGGCGTATTTCAGTTCCCGGTCCCGGAGCTCTTTTTTCACTGCCTGAAAGCTGTGTCGCTGGGCTTGAACTTTGGCCGTGAAATCCGGAAAGAATGTGACTTCGCTGTTATCAATCCTTAGAGGCGGACTGGATCTTGCCGTCTGCAGTATGATATCTCTGTCTCGATAATTAAAGACACGGGCGATGAGGGGTCTCGGGGGGGGGGGCATGTTTCAGCCTACCTCCTGGCACCCTATGTGCCCTCTCTATCAAGAAGTATTGTGACAGGGTCTTAGGTTGTAGGTGCATGGTTATCAATTCCTCTACATACAGGTCGGCTGCTAGCCCCTCAGCCTGTTCTGGAACGCCTAATGTATGCTGTTGCGATGGGCCCGTCCCTCATATTCATCGAGTTGTTGCGCCATTCGCTCCTGTCTATTCTGTAGTTGAACCACCTGCATTTGGAGCTGGGAAGTGTCAGTCTGCAGCGCTGTTGTGATGATTTTGAGTTCCTTCACTCTTTCATCCATTTTGCGAACGTCCGCTCTGATGAGAGATACCTCTACGTTAACCGAGTCCAGAGAGGTGCGTACTCCGTTTATGGCCGCCATGATGTCGTGGAGCGTTGGTTCCGACCCTGGTTTATGGGCATTCTGCGCCTCCGTTTTGTCCATTTGTCGGTCGTTCCCTGTTTTATTCCAGGCGAATTTGGCAAGTTTATTTTGCGCGTTGGCCTTTGGACCCCTGCCTGTTGCCATGTATGCGCCTTGAAGTCTCGTGAATAAATGGTATAATCAGGACAACCTCGGTAATTTCCGCCGCCTACCCAGCGAGTCAAGCAATCTCGCCGTTGGCCTGTCGGGTTTCTCTAGGGTCCCGTCCCTCCAGCTCCCCGAGTTCAGGTCCCCTCTCCGTCCGAGGGCACTCGCTGCGTATGGGCACTCCGCGATGATGGGGGCTCAACAAGCCATGCCCTAATCGCCCACTCTTCCCACGGATCACTGGTTAGGCAGGGTGGTGTCATCGACTATCACTGCTGCAACTCCAGCTACGCATGGACCCGGGCTGTCTCTAGGTGTTTGTCACTTCCATTCCAGGAGATTGCCAGCAACCTTGGCTAGAGTGGGGGGGGGAGGGAAGAACCACGCACTCTTCTCTATAAATGCGCCTCTTCAGGTGGTGTGGTCATGCGCACCCTTCATCCCCACTCATGTCCTCTATCTTCCCAGTCTATTCTGGCAGCTTCTGGGACACCCTCAGTCTCGGGATCCCATCGTCAGCTGTTGATTTAGCCACAGCCTTTCTGCTGGTGGTGCACTCGTGCAGACCAGGTCTCGTCAGGAATCACCGCCCTTCACTCTGAAGCCGCAGTAAACGATCTAGTACACGTGGGATGGGGGTGTAACTCGATCAGGCCGCTTGTAACGCACAGCCTCAGCTAAAGTGATGATTACTCGCCTACCGTGGCGCCGGTGTCAGATCTCCGTTTCGGTCTGCACGTGGAGGCGCGGGCCGCTGTTCCTCGACAGCCTCGTCAGCGTCTGCTAGGTGGTACCTCTGCTCCCGGGTCACTCCGCTCTCGCCCTCCGCTGTCCCTCTCCTCGCAAATGTTCCCTTCCCGGCAAGGCCCGGTCGGGGCCCAGCAGGCCTTCAGAGCCGGGGCCTCCATTTGTGGCCTCAGCCCCGGGATGCCTACCCCGTTACCTCTGGGCAGCTGCTGCAGCAGTCTGGGCCCCACTCGCCTCTTCCGCCGGGTCAGCCACTCTCTCAGACCTTCACTCTGGTCCGCCACTTGTCTCGATGGGGCCACAGCGTGCAGACGCTGCTGGAATCCGAATGCCACTATCGCATGTCTGGGTGCCGCCATGTTGGAGCCTCCGTCCTTCTCTGTTCGGCTCACTCTAGCATGCCTGAGAGGGCTCTTTTCACCTTTGTGTGCTCGCTGCGGGTCTCCCAAGCCATGCCGCACTCTCGGAGCGAGTTTATAGTTCTCTACGACACAGGATTATTCAGGATAGCCTGCGGGGTAGTGGGAGCTCTCTCTGCTAGCAGCCATGCTCATCGGCTGCTAGCCACGCCTCGAGATACATATTTTTGTCTTTTACAATATTGGTGCTTTGCTAAAGAATGCATTCCCATCAGCTGGCTATTTGCAGTGATTGGGACTATTTTGCCTATTTGATAAAGGGAAACTTGGAAAGTCGTCTGTTCACCACCTATTCTAGTGAGGGTCGGCTTTCCACTCTTCAGTGGTGAGTTCAAAGCCCTCAATTAGGGTACTATTCATGAGGTCATAAGAATCAGCATCTTTTTCAGGCAAAGTCAGGAGAAGCCCAATTTGTTCTAGCTACTTTTCTTGCCACACAGGCTCTCTCAAACGCAGTGAACCATTTGGTGATATCATCACCATCTTAATATTTAGGGACAATCCCTTTGGGGAGATTTGAGTCATAAGAACCTTCCCTCTACCTAGGAACTTGTATGCTGCCACCATATATATATATCCTAAGCCCATCTCTTTCCTTTGCCTTTCTATGTCCATGAGCTGAGCTTTTAAGTTCAGGATCCTCGTCAATCTTTCATGCATAAGGTCCTCATCTGAGGGGGCCTCAGCTGTATGTGAGTGGACCGACTCTTGTCCATTCTCGCCATCATCTTCATCAGTATTCTTATCATCCTCAGCTTGGACTACCACGTTTGTTTGATCTTTATCAAACTGAGCTATCAGTTGTCTGAGATATTCCTTTTTGGGGCTTTTGCCTGGTTTGATAACATAGCCCTTACAGAGGGCCCTACAATGAGCATGGCTCAGGTTCAAGTAAGGGGTCAGCTCGAGCTCCTGAGCTTGTCTATAGGTCTCAGGCATTATTTTATTTAAGTTGGGACCTTTTTATGAAGTTATAAAAAATAACTAAACACTAGAGACTTTGTCGTAACTTAAGTACAGACTATTACATTTCTAATCGGGCAGTTTCAGGGACTTAACCAAGGCCCTAACAATTTATTTTTAGAAAATTAGAAAACTAGACCAATCGAGAAAATGGATTTAACTAAAGGAAATTTTGGGATTTACTCGTGTGGTCACTTATTGACAAAGTGGTTCCAGCAAATGCAAAGTCTTCTATCCCACGGCTGACACCAAATGTAGGAAGCTGGCTTTCTTTATAGGTCACTAAAATGAAGTACACTGTTTAAAGTCTGGTGAATCCCCAAATGATAAACAGACGTTAAAATAGATCATTCTAATTCTCTTTTTGTGGTAGTGTAGGTGAGCAGTTACGGACCAGCTTGCAGCAGGTACGAGACGGAGCAACAAGCAGCGTGTACGACACGAACACATCATGACTCCCATCGCGCAGGTCATACCAGTACTCTACATCTATGAGCGGATCAGGGACCGACGCCTACGGCGCAGGCGGTAAGTCAGACACCTACCACATAAACAAACGACACGTACCCGCAAAATGGCACACGCACACAGGGGATCCATATCCTGGCCACTAACAACAGCCCACCATAGGGGTTGCATGGCCAGCACCACTAACACCCCCACCCATAGGGGGCCTGTTGCCCATCACTACTGCCACCCCCACCCATAGGGACTATGTTGTCCATCACCCCTGCCACCCACACCCATAGTGCTTATATTGCCCAGCACCCCTGCCACCCCCACTCACAGGGCTTATGTTGCCCATCAACCCTGCCACCCCCACTCACAGGGGACCTGTTGCCCATCACCCCTGCCACCCCCTCACAGGGGACCTGTTGCCCATCATTACTGCCACCCCCAGCCATAGGGACTATGTTGCCCATCACCCCTGCCACCCACACTCATAGTGCTTATGTTGCACATCACCCCTGCCACCCCCAGCCATAGGGGACCTGTTGCACATCACCCCTGCCACCCCCACTCACAGGGGACCTGTTGCCCATCACTACTGCCACCCCCTCACAGGGGACATGTTGCCCATCACTACTGCCACCACCACCCATAGGGACTATGTTGCCCATCACCCCTGTCACCCACACCCATAGTGCTTATGTTGCCCATCGCCCCTGCCATCCCCAGCCATAGGGCTTATGTTGCCCATCACCCCTGCCATCCCCAGCCATAGGGCTTATGTTGCCCATCACCCCTGCCACCCCCACTCACAGGGCTTATGTTGCCCATCACCCCTGCCACCCCCACTCACAGGGGGACCTGTTGCACATCACCCCTGCCACCCCCACTCACAGGGGACCTGTTGCCCATCACTACTGCCACCCCCACCCATAGGGACTATGTTGCCCATCAACCCTGCCACCCACACCCATAGTGCCTATGTTGCCCATCACCCCTGCCACCCCCAGCCATAGGGGACCTGTTGCACATCACCCCTGCCACCCCCACTCACAGGGGACCTGTTGCCCATCACTACTGCCACCCCCACCCATAGGGACTATGTTGCCCATCACCCCTGCCTCCCACACCCATAGTGCTTATGTTGCCCATCACCCCTGCCATCCCCAGCCATAGGGCTTATGTTGCCCATCACCCCTGCCACCCCCACTCACAGGGCTTATGTTGCCCATCACCCCTGCCACCCCCACTCACAGGGGACCTGTTGCACATCACCCCTGCCACCCCCACTCACAGGGGACCTGTTGCCCATCACTACTGCCACCCCCACCCATAGGGACTATGTTGCCCATCAACCCTGCCACCCACACCCATAGTGCTTATGTTGCCCATCACCCCTGCCACCCCCAGCCATAGGGACTATGTTGCCCATCACCCCTGCCACCCTACTCACAGGGGACCTGTTGCTCATCACAACTGCCACCCCCACCCATAGGGACTATGTTGCCCATCACCCCTGCCACCCCCACTCACAGGGCTTATATTGCCCATCACCCCTGCCACCCCCACTCACAGGGGACCTGTTGCTCATCACTACTGCCACCCCCACCCATAGGGACTATGTTGTCCATCACCCCTGCCACCCACACCCATAGGGACTATGTTGTCCATCACCCCTGCCACCCCCAGCCATAGGATGGGTGATGCACAACACATCCAGCATACGCAAACATCAGGTATGTCCGCAAAATACATCCCCCATGACATCATGACAACAGTGTGTAGTCTGTGACAAATGCCCACAACAGTGATTATGGCTACGAGCATACAATGTAAGTAACAGCACATGTGTGACCAACACATGAGTGTGACATACACAAGGCAAGCATCACCATAGCACTGTGGCAATGTAAAAAGAACACCCCCTCACTGTGTAGAACAGAAGTTAAGTGGGGGCTCACAAAATGCAGCAGATGTCGAGCATTGTGGTGATGGGGACCAAACCCATCTCAACACAGTGACCAAAAGGTAAGTGTCATCATGGTCAAAGCTGCAAATAACAAACAGCATGTATGATCCCTGCTCCCAACACAACAAACTCTTCTGGGGCAAACTAGTGGTTGTGTCCCATACACACAGAGATGTGATGAGGCTAACAGTGCTGTGAAAACATAACACTCTCGGCCATGTGCAGACAAGCACCACACATGGGGGCTGACACTGCACACAGCGTACAATGACACAACAGCAGAAGTGAGCATCACCAAGCATGCACACATCTCGAAAATAGACACACCAATCAAACCATGTGTAGACTGTAGGTGTCAGCTCACAAACTCACATTCCATGCCAGCAATGGCACCCAACAACCATGATGAATGTGTACAATGATGTGAAATGACTCACAGGGACAGCATGCAAAATCACAGAAACAGCATCCAGACCAAGGCCCACAACAGCAATACCAATGCACTGGTGCAGATGCACAAACAGGCAAACTCACACTGCACATCGGACACAACATGTGTGTGTGTGTGTGTCACAGTATCCACAGGCAACTACACAACACATGAGGGGGGCTGAACCACAGTGACACAGATGTGGACACAATGCCATACAAAAGTAAACCATCATTGGGACACCCTCAGTGGGCAATCAGGCGTTGGGAGATGAGAGGAAGCACAACAGACACATGTGACACAAGCTGGAATGAACACTAACTAACACAGCAAGAGACTGACACACAACACCACTGCCCCCAGGGAACAGACAGTGTGGTGACACAAGCATGCATGACACCTCCACTGTAATTACAAAGGCAGATGTTGTACAAACTGGGAAACCCAGACATGTGTCCTGTGCCACAAACGTACATCACACATACACAAACACAAATCACTCAGCATGGCCCCACATCCATGGACAAACGGGATCTAGGGTACCATCCATGCAAACATTCACATCGGTCCACCATCAACACCACACACCTGAAATGCAACAATGTGTATCTGTGAAGTCCACATGGACAGGTGACATTGCACATGCACCCATGACAAACACAGGAATGTTGCCAGGAACTAAGGTGCACACACACATCACACAAGGACTGTTTACAACCCTGGGGAATGACAGACACACTGCACAGTATGCGGTACATGGCCATGACCTCAAAGGTCATGTAACCTTCAGAATCTCTGCCACAGACCCAGGACTATGCAGATGCCAAGGAGGAACACAAGGCACCCATGCTGACACCTGCCAGCATCGCTGCCGTGAACCCGACAAGTGGGAGCAGTCACACACACATACAAATGTCTCAATCACTGACAACTACCACCTAGGGACAACTACATGATATTGCGAACAAACAAGTGCCTTGAGGAACCCTGACTGTGTCCCATCTGTGTCTGACAACATCATCACCACGACTCAGAACTGACAAATCACGATGATGATACACCAATTAACAGTAGTGTGTCATGCACCCACACATCTGGTAGCCCATTGGAAAAGTAGTGGGATGAACCCAGTACCACTCAGCAAGCATCAACAACAGGAACATATCAAGGGAACCCTGTTTGTGTATGAACAGGGATGTGGGCACACACACATGCACATACAACACACACCATGGGCCCAGGCCATGTCACTGGACAACATACTAACTTGAGGGGACACAACTCCTGTGGGAGCTCAGCTGTGCCAAACATATTCACCACAAGTCCCACTCATGTCTGCAGAACACTTGGTCAGTCAGCCATCAGTAACCACACAATGAAGGCTCTGGTCACAACAGCCTGGGTATGGGAGTTTTCCCTAAGTCAGCTGAACATTCCCAAAACATATGTCTAGCAAGTTGCACAGAAGACCCAGTTGCTCCTATTACAATGATGCCCACACCTGTAGGGCCAGTAGTGATGAGCACGAAGTATGTTGAAGTGACAATTTGGACAATGGTAAGCACATCATATGTTCAGGGGTGCAAGCCACAGATGTGACCATGCCAATGAAATGCTCACAGAGAGATGTACACAAATAGTTGATCCAGACACACCCAGGTAGCTGCAAAGGATGACATGGATACCCACCAGAATAGGATACATATCTCATGGACCACAGGGAGTACCTCACATCAACACATCAGTATGCAACATTGTAAACCAAGCATTACAGGTGCAAGGGCATGTAAAACAACATCAACATGACGTACAGGTAAATCAAGTTTCCAGGGACAAAGTAAAAAGCTTTTTTCAGCATATGAAAAGTGAAACGTCTGTTCCAACAAAAGGCCAATGGCCAGTCCGTGTCCAAATAGCAAGGAGGGAACTAGAGTGACAAATTCAGTATATGAAATGCTAAACGTCTGTGCAACCAAAAGGCCAATGGCCAGTCCATGTCCAAATGACATGAAGTGAGCTAGAGTGACAAATTCAGTATATGAAATGCTAAACGTCTGTGCAACCAAAAGGCCAATGGCCAGTCCATGTCAAAATGCCAAGGAGTGAACTAGAGTGACAACTGTCAGACCTTGCTTGCCTGCACTGCTAAGGACCGGGGTCATCCCTCGGAGGGGCATACATGGGGGCAGGCCAGGCACCGCAGGGACAGGATCAGGGCGCAGCAGAAGGAGGCAGTGAAGAGGTGGGGGATGCAGGCGAGACACTTGCAACTGCAGTGGAGCTGACTGAAGTGGTGGGTGCTGTCACACCTGTGGGGCACAAGTCAGATGGGGTGGGTGCCGGCACAACTCCAGTGGGCAGGTCAGATGGAGTGGATTGGCTCACCACTGCAGTGCCGAAGTCAGACGGGGTGGCCGTGGACTCAAAAGCAGTGCCTACATCCATGGGAGCGGAATGGGGGCAGGTGAGGTCGGCAGGGCAGGGGGTGGGGACACAGTCCCCACATCAGTGGCACCAACTGTCTGACCAGGTGTGGAGGAGTAAGTGCTAGGGTAGGGGGATGGCCTTAGCATTTTGGGGATGGTGTATCTGTGTGTGGGGGAACCCGGGGCAGGGAGTGGCGGGGGAACCTGGGGGATGGAGGACGGAAACTTTGCCTTGGAGCTTCGTGCTGTCGGGGGGGTCTTGCTCTTCTTGCGCCGGGGGGACTTGCGGGTGGGCATCTCGGTCTGACTGTGCCTGGGGGAGGGTGTCCGGGTGTGAGGGGCACTCCCTTCTGTGTGTGGGGACTTCCTCTTCCCCTTGTAATCAGGATCTGCTGGGTCGGTGGGAAGAGGCCAAGGTCACAGAGGAAGAGCTTCTGGGGGGATGGGGTTGCAGGTGAGGCAAGGGAAGGGGGCTGGGAGGGAGAGGTCTCGGAGGACTGTGGAGTGGTTGTGGATGACTGTGTGTGTGTCAGCAAACCAGCCCCTGTGAGTGTGGAATCAGTCCCCTGCGCTTGCTTGTGTGCACGTCTAGCCCTTGATTTGGGGGTTTCTGTGCTTGGGACAGGTAGTGTGCTAGGAATCGTGGGTGGTGCAGGGGTGGGAGGGGTGTGGGACTGTTGGAGGAGGGACACTGCTGCCGTCAGAGAGGAGGCCATGGACTGGTTGGTCCTCTGTAGGGCAGACATGCCCGAGGAAATGCCCTCCATGAATGACACAAGTTGTGTCAACAGACCTGTGTGTGCATGGAGGACCTTCAGCATCGATGTCTGCCCTACATGGATCTGACTAAGTAAGTCCACAGACTCCTCACTCAGAGCAGCAGGGGACACAGGGGCAGGGGGTGCGGTGCCTGGCACAAAGGAGACATGCTCACGAACACGGGAGCCCACAGGGGCCTCTGGGATGGGAGCCGATGGGAGGGGGGTGGTGGTGGAGGTGGTGGCGGAGACAGCCTCACTAGCTGGTGTTTGGTGGCTGCTGACACCCGCCTCCACAGGGGAGTCATCCTCAGAGCTACTGTGGCCTTCAGCTGGGGGGGATGGTGCTGACGACTCCTCTGTGTGGCTGAAATCGCCCTCCGTGCCACTGGGTCCACCTGACTCCTCTCCTTCTGTCCCTGTAAGGCTCTGTGGCTCCTCCTGTTCCGTGGAGCTGTCCCCTCCTGTGGCCGTGGATGTATCTGCATAGGAATAGGAAGTAACAGAACAACATCAGTCACCTGCACCGACTGCACACACCACAGTGAGTACATCACATCACAGGGCAAGCCCTGGCATCATCAGCTGAACACAGCTCAAAGTGCCAACACTGTTTAGGATGAGACAAATGTCATTCTCAACATCAACCATGGCACACATATCCCTCCTTGACTGTCATACATATGTCCGTTGCATATTGGATGCTAACACACCAATGTGCCAACATGCACCACCCACACATTAGTTGTACATGCAAGTGAACATGTAGGAGTATGTCACTAGACCCACAGCACATCTCTTGCGACTGACTCAGTACATGTGTCCGGATGAAGGGATGGGCAGAGACTTATCTGACATGCTTGGGATGCATGCCTGCAACACACAGTATGATGTACTCATGTCCTGATGGGCAAGGCCACAATGGGGTGCATGGTGCACACTTGAACACAACGCAGGCTCACTCATGGCAAGTTCAATGCCATGGCACTGGGATGCCCTGAAAGTCAGTCAACACTGTCTCCTGTCACAGGGGAAGGGCATCCAGACAACAACAATATGCACTGACTCACAATCCTAGCTCAGGGGTAAAGCTAGCTCTGCAGATGACCGGCGCACTTGCCCATCCCCTGCAAACAACATATCCAGGACCCAGAAGACCCCACATCATGCAAATCATACATATGAGTCTCAGCTAACACAAATCCATGTACATTAACACATCACAGTCTGCCATGCATATTACCCAGCTGCATGAGGGACACAGTTGCATACACCATTGTGCGCTGTCAGATGATCACACACCTATATGTCACACAGGTCTTGTCTCCCACAGTCACATTGCAGATGTCATGCTGACCCTCTGAATCATGGACAGCCCAGTTGTACGTAGCAACAAGCCACACCCTAATGACACAGAGGCACACACCTGAGGGCACATGTCACTAAGCACAAGCTGCAATTTCATACACAGGAGTGGGATTACAGAGTGTTTCTGAATGCCCTTGAGGGGGCATGACTGGGCAGGACTAAGTGAAACAGTGTTTTGCCCCGGGCAGTAGTCAGGTGGCTAAGCAATTGTGACATACTTGATATACATATTCCTGATGCCCAAAAATTGGAGTCCCCTGCTGCATGGTTTTGTTTTGAATACCCCAGAAACATGTTGCGAGTCAGACCAGCAATTGGTACACATCTCAAGGGCACACGCAGTTCACAAGTCAGATCTCAGGCATTGTGTAAACAATTGAACCACCCATGAAACACACAACAGAGTCACGGGAACTGATGCTGACTGGTACCTGAAACATAGCTGACTGCAGGGACACAGTGCCCTAGTGACACAAGCAACAGACTGTAGGGACCACACCTGTGGAACAGATGAGGAGGGTGCATCACACAGATGAGGGACCTGATTTTGGGACTACAAGACCTACGTAAATTGGAAGTGTGACCCGGACAAAAGACTGCTATTTGCATGTCAGACATAGTACACAGATCAGGAATGGACTTACCCCCTTCCTGCTGCTGTCTGGCCTTCAGCTGCCTATCCAGGTCCGGGAAGACCACCGCCAGTATCCGGAGCATGTGGGGAGTCAGGGTCCGGTGTCTGCCCCTCCTGCATGGAGGGGACAGCTTCAGCTGGACTCTAGCTATTCTCCGGGTCCAGCCCCGAAGGTCCTGCCACCTCTTCTGGCAGCTGCGGATGCGGCGCTTGTAGACCCCCACAGAACGAATAGCCCGGGCGATGGTCAGCCAGATCTCCTGCTTCTGGTGGGCATCAACCTGTGAGGATGATAAAGTGAAAAGTACATTAACACACATGCCCCATATTTGTGCAGCACACAATTGGATATACATGTCATCACCACAAAGGGAAATAAATTACACAGGTAGTGCAACCATTGGGAATGAAAACTCACATGCATGTCTGACATGTTAACAATGCCTGGATAGTTTAAGCTTGCCATAATGCACTTTAGCAGCAGGAAAACTATTCATTACATGTACCTACACACTTTGGTGGATGAAAGTAGTCAGTGAGAATGCTTGCCACTGGTGTCATCACTGCTAGTTCTGCTAGTCAGACAAGATGCATAATTAGGAAGGCAGTGGACAGCACACTCACCTGCTCCCCTGGTGTCCCATAGAGCTTTCTGTACTCTGGAAGGAGCCTGTCCAGCAGGGCCTGGTTCTCCTCCTCAGTGAAGGCTGGGGCCCTCTCCAGTGTACGTGCCATAGCAGGAGCCAGAGGATGCATAGACAGCAGCAGTGGTAGCAGGGATGTGGTCCAGTAGCATGTAGTGCAGGCAAGTGAGCTCCCTGGGGTCCAGCCAGCCTTATATCTGTGCTGTAGAGGCAGACTCTGTGCCATGTGTCCCAAGTGATAGGTCCAACACGGTTGCATTCTATGAATGTGGCCAATCCATTTAAAAGTACGACTCGTCCACGCCTTCCGCATCGTTCAAATCTTCACCTTCATGGATCACTTGAAATTGCAACATTGTTGTAGGCATCCAACTGAATTTCCAGTGCACAACTCGTACAAGTTTTGAATCCGCATCCGTCTCCATGACAGTCCTGAGCCAATGGGTGCGCCCGGCTCGTTCAACTGGCTGTACAACGCGTATTTTGAATATTCACATGCACCCGTCTCCATACGATTCAATGGCAAAGACGTATGCCTGTCTCGGACCATGCCTGTCTGACACGTATGCATGATAGTCACCCGCGTCGGACCTCATTGGATTCAATGACAAGGCGTACACACCTCTCGGGCATGACCCGTGCAATGTGTACGCATTGTCACCCGCGTCGGACCTCATTGCATTCAATGACAAGGTATACGGACGGCTCGGTCATGACCCGTGCAATGCGTACGCATTGTCACCCGCGTCGCACCTCATTTCATTCAATGACAAGGCGTACGCACGGCTCTGTCATGACCCGTGCAATGCGTACGCATTGTCACCCGCGTCGGACCTCATTGCATTCAATGACAAGGCGTACGCACGGTTCGGGCATGACCCGTGCAATGCATACGCATTGTCACCCGCGTCAGACCTCATTGCATTCAATGACAAGGCATACGCACGGCTCGGTCATGACCCGTGCAATGCGTACGCATTGTCACCCGCGTCGGACCTCATTGCATTCAATGACAAGGCGTATGCACAGCTCAGTCATGACCCGTGCAATGCGTACGCATTGTCACACGCGTCGGACCTCATTAGTGTGACTATTAGACGGACGCAACACACATATACTGGCCATGGACACCTGCACACACCTGCCACACTATAGCATGGGCCACACAGTGTCCCATGGCATGTGAGGCTGCATTCCCTGGGTGTTTCAGGGGGCCACATCTGTTTTTTTGTCTGGCACTTTGTGCAGCCACTCCCAAGATGGTATCTTGTACATGGGGGCAGAGTCCTTTGTGTGTTATGCACATTAGCACTGTGATGTGCAATTGGACAGTAATGGGCATGAGTGAAGGCCACAGTGTTAGGTTGGATATGTTTAAGACATGTCACATACACCCTGAGTCCTGGGGGTGATGGCATGTACGTCACCGTGAGACCTGTAGCCCCAATACTGATGTACACCCACAGTCTGTGTGCATGTTGTGTCTCAGATGTGTCTGATCACATGTTACCAATGGGTGACAGTCTCCACATCCATGTGGTATATGCATCAACCTTGATGGGGTGTGTGTCTAAGAGACGTACATGTAGGGCCGGCATGAACAACAGTGGCCACTACCTGTGGGACTTACGCTTGCCTTGTGGTGTGTACGTGCTACGCCATATCCATTGCTGTGTTGATGTGGCAATACAGGGACCCTGGGTTTCTGCATGGCAAAGATCTGTGATGCCTAGGAGACATGAGTCCTCATTTGTCACTGGGGTGGGTTTTTTGAACATTGCAGCAGCACATAGGTTGAGTGACACAGCCAGATGATTAGCCCATCGCACTACATGGGACTCATGTGGACATGTGGAATTGAGATGTGAGGTGGTGGTCTTGTCGGTGACATACGTGTCCATGCCCAACAGCACACACCTCAGTACATTGTGTAATGTCATGAACTAGCATGTGATAGTGATCGTGGTCATGGCCACATGGGTGGATGCACTGACAATCTTCCTTTGTGCATCTCTGTGCTGCAGGGCACTAGCTGTCCATCGTCCGTTCCCAGACCTTGCAACCATGCAGGAACGCGACAGCATCAGACGGTACCGCTTCACCAGGCCACTGATTGAGGAGTTGGCGGAGCAGTTGGCGCCACATCTGCTACCTGGCCGGACATACCCTACAGCACTGACCCCAGAGGTGTAGGTGATGGCAGCCCTGCACTTCTTTGCTACCGGTACCTTCCAGTACACTGTGGCTACTGCTGGTGGTATGTCGCAAACGATGTTTAGTCGGGTGCTACGCGATGTCTTGGAGGGGATGTTGCAATTCCTCGACCTGTATATCAAGTTCCTGAGCCAAGATGAACTCCCTGAAATTAAGGATGCCTTTTATACACTGGGGAGGATGCCAAACGTCATTGGATCCATTGACGGGACACATGTTGCCCTGATACCACCACAGGCACATGAGCAGGCATACCGGAACAGGAAGCACAACAATTCGATCAATGCTCTGGTGGTCTGTCTTGCTGACATGTTGATCACACATGTGTGTGCACGGTTCCCTGGTTCGGCGCACGATGCCTACATTATGAGGAGTAGTCACATTGCAGCGCTGATGTCACAGATGCCAGCTTAGCGTGCCTGGCTTGTCGGTGTGTACTGACTGTTTCTCATTGTGTGTGTTTGTCAGTGTTGTATTCCGCACTCCTACAAAACTCAGCTACTTGTTCATTTTTGTGTGTGTAGGTGACTCTGGATACCCCAACATGCTGTGGTTGCTGACACCCCTCAGGAACCCTGTGACACCAGCCGAGCTGCGCTACAATAAGGCACATGGTCGGAGCAGGAGGGTGATTGAGCGGACATTCGGCCTCCTGAAAAGCCGCTTTCGCTGCCTGGACAAGACCGGAGGGGCCCTCCCATATGAGCCTGCAAAGGTGTGCAAAATAATACTGGTCTGCTGCATGCTACACAACATGGCGGTGCGGAAGGAGGTGCCTCTCATCCATGATGACGATGACGACGACCAACATCCGGTTCCTGTGGAGGATCCCGGCCTGGGCCAAGATGCCAGTGATGATGAAGATGATGTTGACGTCCGCTCCCAGCTCATCAACAACTTCTTCACCTGAATGTGAGTTTCCAGTGTTGTTATGTGAATGTATGGAGGTAGCCTGGAATGTGTTGAGCCAGCTCTGTTGCTGTCTGAGTGTGTCTGTGTGCCACTTGACTGGATGCGTGCTGTGACGTGTCCATTCAGGTGGTGTGTACTCCACAATAGGGTAATACTGCTAACTAGTGTTTGTTTAGGTGTTTTGCAACATGTTTTGTGCATGTGTATTGCATTTCTCTCCTGTTCGTCTGTGCTGTTGACTGTATCTTGTCTGTCCTTCCCAGGGTCCTTTGCCTGTTGTGTGGTCAACACTGACTACCAACACCCAGAAGTCAACACCAGTGTGTAAGTTGACAATTCCCATCAACTGATGTACCACACATCCCTGGACTTTCATTCTCCAACACATTGTGAGCGTGTGTCCACTGTTACGTAGAATTACCGTGCAACTAGTGTGGAATAAATGTGTTGCTGATGTGTAATGAACCTGTGCTACTCTTTGTTATGTGCGTTGTCTGTCTTCCCACATCTGAGTGACATCTGCTTACCTCACCTGTGGACTTGTTACCACTGACTGTGCTTGGTGTTGTGACTGTGCATGCCAATGTGTTTCAGGTCAACATCATTGTGTGTGATGAGTAACATGGCCATGGGATGTTTTGTGTTGCCATAGTGGTGTGTCTCCCTCACATGTGTCACATCCCCATGACTCACCTTACGTTGGTCACATTGTTGCAGTATTTGGCATGCACTGTGTTGTGTAGGAGATCGACTTCGCCCTAAACATGACAAGTTGGAATCACAACAGAGGCAAGTATGGTGTACTGGTGAGTTTATTTACAAACATGTGTGAGTGAAGTGCACAGGATGGTGGGTGCTGTACAGTGGTTTGGGAATCCAAATTTCACATTGGAGTTGGAAGTGCTGGTAGATGAAATGTCCAGAGTAAAGTCCACAGTCGTCTGCTACATTGGCCCAACATGAACCCTCCATGTAATGTGGGTGAGTTGTGTGCGATTGGACAAGGTGAACGGGTTGCGCACAAAGAACATTGTCCAGAACAGGTTTGTAGGCCCTCGGGGATGTGCTGGGACATCTGCCTCTCACATGTCCTTCTTCGGACGACCCCTCTTCTTCTGGGGGGGGGGGGGGGGAATCCTCATGGGCAGGCCTCTGCGGTGCAGGGGACTCTCCGCCAGAGTCCTCCTCCCTCTCTGTGGCGCTGGCAGATGGCGTTGCGACAGATGTTGTGGGCACACAGGGGGGTGGGGACAGGTTGATGTTGATCTGGCGGAGGCATTGTAGTATGTCCCGATGCACCGCAGTAAGGGCATCCCACTTTGCCTCCATGCTGGCATGGTGGGTGACCTGCTCATGTTGCATGTGCTTGAGGATCCCCACTACCTGGCCAAATCCTCCAGTGCTATCGTGGTACGCATCTAAGATGCGTGCCAGTTGGTGGTCATCATGCAGTCCAGACCCCTGTGCAAGGCGCGCCCTGTGCTTCCCACCCCTCCCAGCACCCCTCTCCACACGGGCAGGACCAGCGACGGTACGCACAGGTGACACTGGGACCCCTTGGGTGGTGTTGCTGGTGATGTTGACTGTAGCTTCTGGGGGGTCCTGTGTCCCTGTGCTGTGGGTGTTGGTTGTCTTTGGTCTGTCCGTGTTGGCGGGGGTGCCCAGTTGGTGTCCAGATGCTGGAGGCGTGGGTACAGGGGGGGCAGATGCTGCTGCTGCATGATGGCTCACACTGGAGGGCAGAAGGTAGTAAGGAGCACTCTCGTTTGTGCGAGTAGTTTGATTAAAGATTGAGGCTGTTTAATAAAAAGTTCTTTTGGAGGGTGCTGAGGTACAACATCCGAAGTCACTACGGATGTGTGATAAGTGAAGAACAAAAGGAAGTGGGAAAACCCACTGAGTACCTCGCACTGTTCACTGTGCGGGACAAAACCCCTAAATATGTGTAGTCAAAATATAGGTTTCAAACACATATATCATTAATTGTAAACCAATAGTCTAGTGTTAACTAACAAACAATTTAAACCTTGAATATAAAGAAAGACCAAAGATATTTCATTGTCATATGTATATTGTTAGTTTCACAATATATTGTACAGTAAACAAAAACATCTTGTGTGCATTATACAATTTTTCATTAAGGAAAAAAACGAATCAAGCGAATTGCTTTTATCTTCATAGATGTCGAAGCCCAATGCATTTCGGGATTTGAAGTATCCCTTCGTCAGGGGCAATCTAGAATGAAAACACAAACAGTAGTATATTTCTAAATAAAAAATAATCAGTTTCCTAATACAAGTCTATCTGATGGTACATGGGTAGGAATACATTTGCTTGGACAATACATGCTGTGCGATGGTAATGTTAATGGGTGAGTGTACTGGAAAAATGGATGATATGAACCAAGTCGATAGTCTGTTCAAGGTTCACCGTGAAAAAGTCCAGAGATTGAGAAGAGGCTTGTGAATTGGTAATCAATGTGCACCATTCGTATCAAAGTCGAGTTAGTAAGTGCAGTGAAGAAAGCCGTAATGTTTTCCAAGTCTCGTGATAGGGGGGGTTGACCAAAGGTGAAACGATCGTATCGACGTAGAGTTGGCGTGTGCAGTAAAAAAAGACTGTGATATTTTCCGTAATCAGGGGACGGTGATCAAAGGTAACCAACCAGTGAAAAATACCTGAATGAAGTGATAAATGTTAATGAACCGATGAAAAGAATGCGGCATGTACACCTCAGTGCAGTCATATAGTGATCTCAGGGAATCGGGGTATGATGAGGAAGAATATAAAAGGTAGGCTCACCTATTGTATCCATACTGTCGGATGGTACAAGTTAAAATAGTGAACCAGTAATGGGCTCGGGCGCAAGTTCTCGGAATTCTATAAAAGAAAACAGTGGTGTGACGTGACGAAATCCTTCCTGCAAGGTGTGACCCAAGTGAACCCACCTAAAAATTGTTACCTGCGGTCTCGGTGAGACTAACAGGGGGACGGTTCGTGATAAATTGGTCGGTAGAACGCTGTCCCGTAGTAAAGATATTGTGAATGGACGACCTGGTCAGGCCGTGCTCGTCAATTCTAGAAACACCAAAAGTATAATGAGGCGCATATTCACGTAGCATATGGCAGTGTCTAAATGAGGGTTACGGGGTAACCATAACGTACCTGAAACGATGGAGGTGAACAGGATTCCTACGGCAGTGAACTGGTGGTGGCGAAGTGCCGGCGATTATCGCGAGGAGACGCGGGATAACGGAATCAGTAGACGGGGCGTGTTATAATGTGACGTCCATGAAAGTAGAAATGGGACTGAGAGAAAAAATGGCAATTCCGAACGTGAATGCCAATAAAGTTTTCAATGCAAAGTATTGACACGAAAGGGAACGTGATGAGTGCAAACAGTTCAAAGTATGTTAATTGTTGTGTCTGTAATAAGTGTGCGACATGGGTGTGTGCGTGTTTTATGTGTAAAGACCAACACAAAGTGCAAAACAGTGAAATGTGGGTTGTACATTAAGTAAGTACAAGCATATAAAACATCAATACTTAAAACCATGGCTACATCTTACTTGTGCTTGATGTGTAAAGATGAACAATGAGCATTGACAAAAACAAGTGTTCAATTGACAGGGATACCCAATTACAAAAAAATAGTAGTGGTCTCTTTACAAAAGGTTATGTGGGGGAAAATTCACACTACTAAAGATAACAGCTCATATCAATATGGTCATTGAGACCATTTGGGAACAGGGTATTTAGAGATTTGATCCAATAAATCTCCCTTTGGAGAAGTTTTTGAGTGATGTTTACTCCTGGTTTTAGTGTCACAGGTTCGATGATCTGGAATCTTAATTGCGAAATAGTGTGTTTACTTTCATGCCAATGAGTGGATAATGGTGAAGTAGTACTGTGATTCCTAATCTTGCTTTTATGTTCGGTGATTCTTACTTTGATTTTCCTCTCTGTTTTTCCAACATATGATTTCCCGCACGGGCATTTGATGCAATAGATAACGTTAGTGGTGTTGCAGTCGCTTGTGTGATTAAGTTTCATTGGTTTTCCAGAGGTAGGATGAGTCAAGATGTTACCACTAATGACATTGTTACAGTGGATGCAATTATTGCATTTAATGGTGCCTTTGAATTCATGTTTGGGGATTGTGTGCGTCGGTGTGGCTAAGAGTGACTTCAGGTTCTTGCCTCTTGTATATGCAAACAAGGAGGGGCCAGGTTGGTCGTCGTCATCCAAAGAGGACAGTGAGAGAGTCAGTGAGAGAGTCAGACCAGAGAGCTCAGTGTCCACCAGAGTCTGGGACTGGGTATCCTCGTCATTTGGTGCTGGGTGCTCAGCACGACCTGTGTTTGGAAGAGACACACAATGTGATTTATGTTTCTACATGCATCGTTGGTTCACAAACATGACATTTTCTACTTTTCAAACAGATGCCTGCCTGTGCACTGCTTTTTCCCAGCTTGTCACAGACAGAGTTTGATCTTGTTGTTGGCCATTTGCCAGCATGGCCTTGTGCTCCCCACAACAGAGCCAAGTGTCAGACATCTTGTCAGTCCCGTCCCACTCCCTGTGAGGCGAGTATGGTTCAGGTTGATCTTGCAGGGCCATGCGGGTGGGTGTAGGTTGTCTATGACTGTGAGTCCCATCATACTCTTGGCTACACCCCCCTTCCCAGCATGCCCATGCTTCCTCCCTCTTGACTCTGCCACCCTCTGAGGAGGTGTGACATCAATGGCAAGATGGCTGACTGTGAAATCCTGGTGTTTGTTTGGCTACAAGTCCCAAGTGAGCCCCTGTGCTTCACACAGCAGCACCCAGTACGGGGTATCTTTTGCTGATATTTCAATGAGGTGTGTGTCAATGCATTGTACCCGGTGAGTTGTGTGGAGTTTGTGTTGGGGGGGTGGTGTCTCACCATGCTGATTAGTATGGTCAGGGCTGTCAGTCCTCCTTCCCATCATGAAACGTGCTTCCATTGTAGGGCATGCAAGTTGTCTTTCAGGATTTCAGTCAGTGGTGTCCTGCTGTCATTTTCCACTCCCTGTGATGTGGGCATGTTTCAGAGGGGTCTTGATGGGCCAATCAGGAGGGGGAGCATTATCTGTGACTACAGGCCCCATCATGCATTTGTCTACACTCACTTCACCTGCATCCCCACTATTCCTTCTTGACAGTCAGCTGCACTGTGAGGTGGTGTGTTTGTGGTGGCAAACTGTCTGGCTGGGTGTATTTGGCTTAGTGCCACTGGCTTGCTCTATTTGTTTGTAGGTTGGTGCATGTCATGACACAGTCCCCAGTCACTGTGAGATGGCAGGTATTGTGTTTGTGTGACTGGCATACACATCTTGGGTTGATTATCTATTGGTTAGTGTAGCTTTGCTTGGGGTGCATGGTTTCACTGTCCTCTTGCCACACAATCTTGGGTATGTTGTTTGTGTACTCACCAGTCTCTGGGATGTCTGTTAGGCCATGGACGCTCTCTGGTGGTAGGATGTCCCGCACCTTCTCCTCCCAGGTCCTGAAGTAGACTGTTTTGGCAGGAGGGCCACCACCAGTGCGCTGACTCAAGGCGTGATCTTTCTCGATGAGTTTCTTGATCCTCCTGCGCACGTCATACCACCGGTTCTGGATATTGTCCTTTGTGCGTTCACCTTGTCCACAATCCTCGCCCACATCTTGGTTTTCTGTGAGATGGGGGTCCTTTGAACCAATGTACCAAACAAATGTGGCTCTACTCTGATGATCTCACCTACCAGCACTTCTAACTCACTATCTGTAAACTTTGGATTCTTCTTTGGAGGCATGGTGATGATTGGTGGTGGTGGGGGATGTGTGTGTGTGAGGGTGCAAGTGATGTTGGGTTGGTTTTGCTGTGTGTATGTGTGTGTTTTGTATGAGGTGCTGATGGTGTGTGAGTTGTGTGAGGGGTAAGTTGTGAGTGTGTCTGTGGTTGCTGTGTACTGGTGTTTGCTGCTGGCTGTTTCTCCTGTTTGCAAGGGATGATGGTAGTGATTGTAGTCCTTTATATAGTTGGAGTTGTGGGTGTCTCTTTGTCCAATTAATTTTTTTAGGATATTTATTGGCTTAGTCATTGCTTGTTTGGTCCTTTTTTTGTGTTTTTTCATTTGTGTTTTGTAAGCATGAAGGAGACGTTCATGTGATGGAAACGGACGCTGCTGTTGTCTCGTGCGGGCTTCTCCGCCTCGTTCACGCTGCCTGTCTTCTGTGTTTGGTACACGTCGTTCGTGGCGGTCTCTATTGCTTGTGTGCCGGGTTGTCTGTGCGTGTCGGTCGTGCGGCTTGGTCTCCGTGCGAGTCGGTCTAGTTTTACACGCATTGCATCGTAATGCACTAATCGTACATCGCGGGTAAGGGTCGGTCAGGTTCATTCCGGGTTCGTGTCGGTCGGTGAAAATCGCGTCGGTTTTCCGGCCGGATCACTATTTTCCCTCCGACTTGGTCGTATGGCTTGTATTCCGTATGTGTCGGTTGTAATTCGCTCGCGTTGCATCGTACTGCACGGGTCGTACGGTGCTGGTCCGTGTCGGTGGGTATTCGGTCCGGGTCCGTGTCGGTTGGTTCGTTTTGCGGCCCATATCGGCCACTATGTAGTTAGAAATGGGGGTATCTAGTTGACAGTGGCTTGCACCTTGTCCAAGAAGGGATCCTTATTCTAGTCAGGGCAAGGGAGTTACACACCCAAGATAACCCCTGCCTACTCCCTTGGTAGCTTGTCACGAGCAGTCAGGCTGATCTCAGAGGCAATGTGTAAAGCATTTGTACCAACACACACCGTAACACAGTGAAAACACTACATATGGACACCACACCAGTTTAGAAAATAACCAATATTTAACTAAATAAAACCGTACCAAAACAACAAAAATCCAACATACACAAGCAAAAATATAACTTTTAAAAGGTTCAAACAGTTCAGTCCATAGAAAACTATGGATTCGTCACTTTTTAGCATAAAGTACCTGGGATGCGTCAAAAGTCAAAGATGAAAACAGGTGCAGGGAACATGATGCGTTGGAAAACAATGCAATGCGTTCATTCCTTTCTTCCAGGGGGGGTGATGCATCGATTCCTTATAGCCAGAGGAGGTGATGCGTTGATTCCTTGCTGTGGTGCAGAGGAGGCGATGCATCGATACCTTACTGTCAGGGGAGGTGATGCATTGATTCCTTACTTCATGGGGAGATGATGCATCGATCGCAGGACACGCGGCCTTGGCTCCTTACTGCTGGTGCAAAACCAATCAAGAACTTGGTGCACAGGTGCGATGCGACGAACATCTGATGCACTGGGTCGATGAGGCGGTGGCAAAACAGGCGCTACGTCTCTTTTCCAGCCATGATGCAGGAGGTGCGTTGATTTCTTCAGCTGCACTGCAGGGCCTACCTCGGATGCCGGAGACACGGTGCTCAGGACTTGAGCTGCGGTGATCTTTTCAGCTGCAAAACAGGCGCGGAGTTGATTCTTCAGCCGCACCGATGCATTGGTTTTTCAATCGCATGGCGAGACTGCATCAGAAAAAACAGGCGCTGAAGGTTGATGCACAGATTTTGGTATGCAGACATAATATCGAATTTATATTATCGACCTACACTAATATCGAGTTTTATATATCGTAGGGACAGAATATCGATGTCAAGAATATCGGTTACCAGAATATTGACCTTTAGGTAAGTAATATCGTTTTTTTAATCTCGAAGTAAGTAATATCGCAGTAAGTAATATCGAATTAATAATATTGTTAGCAAAAATACCGTTGTTAATAATATCAATATTTATATTAGTGTTATGTATTTTAGTATGTATTTTACATGTATGTGTTTAACCTTTTTTGGAATGTTTTTTAAAATATTTTTAAATATATGTATTAAATGTTTAGAAATTATTAATTCTGTCAATTTTGTGTTTTATTATCAGAGCGGGTTGTGGGTTTATAGGGGAATAGGGTGGGAAGTAATTTAATTATAATTACCCAATTAATATGTTTTATTTATTTTTATTGATTTATTGTTAATAAATTATTAATTGGTAATTACTTTTTATCGATTGATTAATTTATAATTATATTAATTATACTTAATTTATTATTAATATGTAGTTATTGTTAATTAATTTATTGTTAATTAATTATTAATTGGTAATTAATTTTTATTAATTGATTAATTGATAAATAAATTAAATGTGTTATTTTTTATGTGTAGCGTGTTGTGGGTTTATAGGGGAATAGGGTGGGAAGTAATTTATTATAATTAAGTACATTTACATTTTTATTACATGGTATTGATTATTAATTTATTGTTAATTAATTATTAATTGGTAATTAATTTTTATTGGTTGATTAATTGATAATTCAATGAATTGTGTTATTTTTTATGTGTAGCGGGTTGTGCATTTATAGGGGAATAGGGTGGGAAGTAATTTAATGTTATTTAAGTAAATATTAATTTAATTTTATTGGTATTTATTATTTATTTTTTTGTTAATTAATGTTTAATGTGTTATTTATTTGTAAAAAAAATATTGAATTAATAAGTATGTTAATTTAACCCCTACGCTATCCTACATTTTCCACACAGTTACGCTCACTGGAGTGGGAATAGTAATTTTTACCCCTACAATAGCCAACAATTTCTCTACTGTTGCAGTCACTGGAGTGGGAATAGTAATTTTTACCCCTACGCTATCCAACACTTTCCCTACTGTTGCACTCACTGGAGTGGGAATAGTAATCTTAACCCCTACGCTATCCAACACTTTCCCTACTGTTGCACTCACTGTAGTGGGAATAGTAATTTTTACCCCTACGCTATCCAACACTTTCCCTACTGCTGCACTCACTGGAGTGGGATTAGTAATTTTAACCACTACGCTATCCAACCCTTTCCCTACTGTGGCACTCACTGGAGTGGGAATAGTAATTTTTACACCTACGCTATCCAACACTTTCCCTACTGTTGCACTCACTGGAGTGGCAAAAGTAATTTTTACCCCTACGCTTTCCAAAACTTTCCCTACTGTTGCACTCACTGGAGTGGGAATAGTAATGTTTACCCCTTTGCTATCCAACATTTTCCCTACTGTTGAAATGAAATGGTATTTGTATAGCGCATGGCTACCCGGAGGCATCCCAGCGCTGCGGGGTTGGCTAGAGAGCAGGTGGAATTACGGGAAAAGCCAGGTTTTCAGATATTTGCGGAATGTAAGGAGGTTGGTTTCTCTGCGGATGGTGAGAGGCAGGGAATTCCAAAGCCTGGAGGCGTTGTAGGAAAAGAGGTGGCCCCCTGTCCGAGTTTCCTTGATTCTAGGGGTGTCAGCCAGGTGAAGGTCGTCGGAGCATAGCTTTCTATTGGCTTTGTATGGTTTGATCAGGTTTCTTAAGATGGGGGGACCCTTGCCCTGGAAGATTTTATGGGTGATGGAGAGGGATTTAAAGTTAACTCTCTACTGAATCAGTAGCCAATGGAGTGATCTTAAGGCAGGCTTAGCCGAGCACTGATTTTTAGTGCCAGTGAGAAGTCTTGCTGCCAAAATCTGGACTACCTGAAGCTTAGAGATGACTGTTTTGGGAGCGCCCAGATAGAGGGTGTTGCCGTAGTCCAGTCTGGAGAGGATAAGTCCCTGAATAAGGAGCTTTCTCGAGTGGCAAGGTAAGAGGGGAGTATGTTTCACGTAGTTTGAAGCAGACCGTAGCAAACACCAGCGGTTTTCCTTTCTTGGGTTTGGAAAGTGAGGTCCTGGTCGAGCCAGATGCTCAGGCTTTTTATCTCTTTTTTAGGGGGAGGCGCCGGTCCCATACAGGTCGGCCACATAGACTTGGGGATGAAGTTTGACTGGTTGCCCAGCAGTAAAAGCTCTGTTTTTTCACCGTTAAGTTTAAGGTGTGATCTGTTCATCCAGCTAGTAACTTCTTTGAGGCAGGAGCACAATTCCACCGGGAACTGATCCACCTGATTCAAAGTTACGATTAGTTGGGTGTCATCTGCGTAGGTAACCAGTTTAATTCCGAAAGGGGATACAATTTCCTCCAGTGGGGACATATACACATAAAAAAGTATAGGGCTCAGGGACGAGCCCTGGGGGACCCCACAGTGAAGCAGAATGGGTTGGGATCGAGTGTTACCTTCGAATACCTGGAAGGTTCTCTTTTCCAGGAAAGATTTCAGCCAGGATAAGGCCATGCCTGTCACTCCTGCTTTGTTGAGACGGTGTACCAAGATGGAGTGGTTCACCATGTCGTAGGCTACACTTAGGTCCAGGAGGATAACGGCTGCGGATCCTTCCGAGTCAAGAATCTTTCTCGCCTCTTCCACAACTGCTATCAGTGCGGTTTCGGTCCCCTGACCTGGGCGTAAACCCGTCTGGGAAGAGTGGAGTAGTCCACCGGACTTGAGGTGAGCAGAGAGTTGGCGACTGACTAATGTTTCTCCACCTTACTGATTCCCGGTAGTAAGGAGATGGGACGGTAGTTGCCCATCTCAGTGGAATCTAGATGGTTTTTTTTTTAGTAGTGCCTTTACCATGGCCTTTTTCCAGTCCAGGGTGACGGTGCCCCTTGTTAGGGAAGCATTGATTAAATTAATAATGGGGGAGTTGATGGTAGGTGCGGCTGACTTCAAGATGTTAAGCGGTGCCGGGTCGAGTGGGGAGCCGCTCTTGATCGATTCTAATATGGGGGAAAATAGTTCGTCTGGGAGTGGGGTAAAGGATTCTAAACAATGGGCATTATTCTGAGGTTCAGGTTTGTGGGGCTCTAGGTAGTGATCATTGTTGTTAGGTGGGAGGTGTTTTAGGATATTTTACATTTTGGTGGAGAAGAATTCTGCCAATTCCTCGCATCGATGGCCGAAAAGGGTCAAGGGCTGGGGATGGGTCGGGAACTTTCAGGAGTTTTTTGACTATGCGCTATGTTTCCCTGGAGGAGTTAGAGGAGGATCTAATTTGAGGATGTAATGGATGATCTATATTCGTTTTTTTTATTGCTGGCAAAGTCTTAACTCCATGCTCTTTCTAATCTCTTGCATTGTTGTTTTAGTTTACGGAGTTCCGGAGTGAACCAGGGAGATTTGTTCGTCCCACTTTTTTTTGATGAGATTTTTCTGGGCAGTACCATGTCCAGTGCGTTCTCGACCCATGAGGAGAATTTCTTATCTGCTACTGAGGGGTCAGGATCGTATGTGGGTTTGGTTAATTCTAGTTTGCGCGTCCAGTCCTCTATATCCAGTTTGGGCCAGGGCCGTTCTAGGGTGCGTGCGGCTGGCGTGTGGGGGCCCTCAGTGAGTGGGTGCCAGATGAATTGTACTAAAAAATGATCTGACCAGGGGATGGGGATAGGTTCCATCCCTTTAAGTTGTTATGTTTGAAAAAATAGGGTCTAGGAGATGACCTTTCATGTGTCTAGCTTGATGGATCTCAAGGTGGAGTTGGTAGGCTGCGAGGTCAAGTGCTAATTCATCAGCTACTTTGTCCAGTGGGTTGTCAAATTCAAGTCTCCAAGAAGACTAAAGTTGGGTGAGGTACTGGCCAGGGAAAGTACAGTTTCCAGTAGCGAGCTGCAGAATTGTCCCTGTGCTCCCGGGGGACGGTATAGGAGGATGCCAGAAAAAGATCTCGAGGGGGACAGTTCAATGGTGAAGTGGGCGTTTTCACAATCTAGAAGGGGGCTGTCCAGGATGCGACAAGTTAGGTGTTCTTTGTAAATGATTGCTATTCCACCACCCTTGCAACTTGTTCTGTCAAGGCGTTGAATCAAGTATCCCGGGGGAGAGCCTGCATAACGTCTGGGTCAGAGCTTGGAGAAAGCCAGGTCTCTATAGGAAACAGAACGTCAAATTTTGTGTCCTGTAGGAGAATGGAGATTTCTAGGGAGTGTTTAGGTAGAGATCTGCAGTTCAGCAGGGCCATGCTAAATGGATTCCCTGCTGGGTGTTGGATTCCTATTGATGAACGTTCATATGGGCAATGGGTGCAGTTGTTTTGTAGTTTCTCAATGGAAACTGAGTGAGAGCATAATATCTTTTGGGGCCTGCATTAATTGGAGTAGTTTTTCCCTGGAGTAGCGTAGGGGGGCTGTAGGAGTAGGAACAAGAATGCCTGGCCCTGGGCCTGATCTGGCCTGATGGGCTATATGCAGGTGCTCTGGCAACTAGATCGCTAACTGTCCCATTTGCAATGAGGCACTTCTGGTCTGCGTTAGCCTTCCCTCCACTCAACCGGAACAATCCGTGGTGGACCGGGGAAGACGCAGACCTGGTGCACGTGTGGGATACAGTGAACAGTGAGTGATTATAAAATCAAATGCGGTGAGTAAAGAAACGGCGAATTAAAACAGTTACGACTAGTGTTTCCTGCAATGGGCATCAGTTAGACTTGATACAATGCAGAAGCAGTAGGTTAAAACAATGTGTGCAGAGCGATTCGGGAGCCCTTTACCAGGCGCTCCTTCCTTTAGACTAATTACCCGGTTTAGGATCCTCTAGCGCATCCGCTACGCTTCGAGGCGTGCATCGGGCTTTATGCAGGTGCTCTGGCAACCAGACCGCTAACTGTCCCAGTTGCAATGAGGCACTTCCGGTCTGCGTTAGCCTTCCCTCTACTCAACCGGAACAATCCGTGGGGGACCGGAGAAGACGCAGACCTGGTGCACGTGTGGGATACAGTGAACAGTGAGTGATTATAAAATCAAATGCGGCGAGTTAAGAAACGGCGAATTAAAACAGTTAGGACTGGTGTTCCATGCAATGGGCATCAGTTAGACTTGATACAATGCAGAAGCAGTAGGTTAAACCAATGTGTGCAGAGCGATTCGGGAGCCCTTTAACAGGCGCTCCTTCCCTTAGACTAATTACCCGGTTTAGGATCCTCTTGCACTGTTTGGAGTTGGAATAGCCATTTTATTACCTCTGCTATCTAATATGTTTTGTATTATTTTAGTTAATGTAGTATATAATTAATTTTAAAAATATTAAAAATAATTGTATTTTTTAAAAATTTGTTATATATATTTATTTCATTTTTATTTATATTATTGTTTATGTGTATAGATGTATTTGTAATTTATAAGATATTCTTTAACACTTTATAAGTTATTAAAATAATTATTAAAAAATATTAAGTATATATATTATATATTATATGTATATGTTTAATTTATTTTAACATTATATATTAGTTATAATATTTAAACATTTAAAAATATTTTTAACTATGATTATGTTAATTATATGTACTATTTACTTTATTTTACATTATTTTTGTAACTTAAAAAAACCCAATATTTTTAACGATATTTTTGACATCGATATTTTTTTCCAATATTTTTGTACTTACCATAATGTAGATAGGATGTCGATATTCTTGACTTCGATATTTTTGCGTCGATATTTCTGTAGGTCGATATTCTGACACTCGATATTCTGTCAGTGATTCACAAATTTTCTCAGTCCTTTGCAGCAAAATTCACCTCCAATGGCCCGGAATTGGCATCTCTTGGCAGGTGAGAACTCCCAGCAGAGAAGTTCAGGGGCTGCAGATGAAGTCTTTGATGACCCTGAGACTTCTTAACATGAGGCAAGCACACACAAGCCCTTGGAGAACATTGGCAAACAGGATAAAGAATGCAAAGTCCAGTTGTTTCACTGCCCAAGACAGAAGCAGCAAGCAGTAGGCCAGCATAACACAGCAACATGATTTTCCATGAATGGAGTGGAACTCTTTGTGGATGTTGAGCACTTGATACTTGCAGAGTACTACGATTCCTCCTCCTGGCTTGCTGCAACAATGTCGGATGCTGATGTGGAATTGAGCCAGGTTTCGATGAGGAAGAGGAGGTGCGGTTCATTGCTGCTCAGCAGGTCACAGATTTCGGTTGCACGTTTGCTGAAAGATTGTGTGCTGAGCAGCATGCTTGTGAGTGAGTGTTGGCATGCAGATTTGTGTGGTGTTAACTAGGGGTGCTGCTGGTGCTTGCATTGGGTGTGTGAGTAGGTGACTGTAGGAGAACCAGCAGCGGGTGCAGATGAAAGTCACTACCATGGTATGTGGCGTGCCAAAGCAGCAGCAGGGGGAGCATATTCCCAGGTTGACCGACTGGAGAAGTGCAGCGGAGTATTGCTGGCGGGGCTCGAATGGACCAGAAATTCTGATGCTGAGCACAGATCAGGCATAGATGTGTTCCCATTTTTGCGCCTGGTGCACGCATCCAAGTGGAAGCTGCTATTAAGTAGGTCCTGAGAAGGGGTAGGAGCACAGTGATGCCACTTCCTGTGCAAGTGAATGATGTGAGATCCTGTGATGTTACATTCTGTGCTGATGGGTGATGGTAAATGAAATCCTCTTGCTTGGCTTCTCCTTTTAAAGACGGCTTTGGAGGGACAGCAGTGGTGGTCACTTCCTGTGTGGATGGATGATGGGAAATCCAGTGATGTCCCTTCCTGTGCAGGTGGATGATGGGAGATCTAGTGATACCACTTCCTGTGCTGAAAGGTGATAGGAAAAGAAGTCCTCTTGCTTAGCTTCTTCTTTTAAAAACTGTTTTGGCAGGAAACCAGTAGGTTGAAATGTAAATTTTTTCCTAGATTTTTATGGAAGTTAACACTGCTTCTCTCTCCCTCACTGTTATTGGGAGAAGAGGGAATGTGCAGTGCAGTTTGGGTAATCCCCCGTTGCCCCTGGCTTTACTGTTAAGGATGTCCTCAAATTACAGTGTGATCGCTGTGCCGCACCCAGAGCCATCAGATTGAATACTGACTTGCTGGACCTGGTATCCCAACGCAGAGGCCTGCAGTTAGGACACAGTCACAGACTAGAAGCTGCTCAATTACTAAATGCAAATCTGTGGATTATGAAGGCCTTTCAGAATCTTTTGTGGGGGCCAAACACAAAGTACAAAATTAATGCGGGCAAGGATTTGAACTCAGTTCCCTAGTTTCAACGTCAACAGCTCTAGCCATAAGGCCAAACCCTCTTTGCAAAACCTTTGCAGGCCTGACACTAGCAAAGCAAGAGGCAGGTATAGAAGCCGCAAGCTCTGTGATGTTTGGCAAATCCAATGTGCCGTGGCAGAATAGTTGGTCTTATGATCGGCAATGCAAAAGTGGTGCTCCTCGCACTTCGCCAGGTAAAGTGACTGTTTTATTTTGGGAAAGCACATGTGTTATTGTGTTTACGTTTGTGGCTGACACATGATCTATTGATCACATGCATGCTTTGCGTGCTGGAAAAAGGCCATGTTTGTGCATGTATGTTCGAGGGAACTATGCTAGCAACATACTCTTCCTACACCTGAGGCACGGGCCTCATAGGTGTTGTGCACCATTCAAGTAGGTCCAGAAGCCTAACAACCCAGAAGGTCGGGATAACATAATTCAGGCCATTTCCAACAGCAAGCACATGACACTGATTACTACATAGGGTCCCCCCATGGCAAATGGACAATTTATCAGGCACAAATGGGTGGTACTGTCCCAGCAAACAACGCTTTTGGAATGAGACTTTAATTTTGTCCTCAACAGGTACACAGATTGTTCCAACATCCTAAACAGTACACATTGAACAGCTGCAGATGAGCTGACTGGCATAATGGGGGCCAATGGGTTGACTGATCTATGGCGACAGACGCCCCTTGACCATGGAGGACACATGTATCCACTGTGCATGACTCCTGGGCACTGCTGGAGTACTGGCTTGACAAGAACAGTCAAACATCTCCCACACATGTACTCAGATCACGCCCCAGTTAGGATTGTAATAAACAAACCGGCACCCAGCCACTCAGCCCTCATCTTGTATTTGTCCCCATCTGCTCTGCTCAACACTGAGGGCCACATGTACGTACCTTTCTAAGACGCAAGTGCAGGTGTACTAAAGGTGGTGTACCCCTGGATAAAGACTCACTCCAGGCACCACGTGTCTGCAAGATGGGACTGCAGGTGTACTAAAGGTGGTGTAGCCCTGGATAAAGACAGGCTACAGGCACCACGCCTCTGCAAAATGGGACTAAAGGGGGTGTATCCCTGGTTGAAGGTTGGCTCGAGGCTCCACGCCTCTGCAAGATGGGACTGCAGGTATACTAAAAGTTGTGTACCCCTTGATAAAGACTTGCTCCAGGCACCACGCCTCTATAAGATGGGACTCCAGATGTACTAAAAGTGGTGCACTCCTGGATAAGGACTTGTTCCAGGCACCACACCTCTGTAAGATGGGACAGCAGGTTTACTGAAGGTGGTGTACGCTTGAATAAAGACTGGCTCCAGGCACCACGCCTCTGCAAGATGGGACCAAAGGTGTACTAAAGGTGGTATCCCTCTGAATAAGGACTGACTCTGGACATTATGCCTCTGCAAAATGGGACGGCAGGTGTATTAAAGGTGGTGTACCCCTTGGATAAAGACTGGCTCCACCCACTATGCCTCTGTAAAGTGGGACCATAGGTATATATTAAATGTAGTGTACTCTTGTATAAAGACTGGCTGCAGGTACCATGCTTCTACCAGATGGGTCAGCAGGTGTTCTAAAGATGGTATACCGCTGGATAAAGACTGGCTCCATGCACTACACCGCTATAAGATGTGACAGGAGGTGTACTAAATGTGGTGTACCCCTGGATAAAGACTGGCTCTAGGCCCCACGCCTCTGCAAGATGGAATCGCAGGTGTACTAAAGGTTGTGCACCCCTGGATAAAGGCTGGCTTCAGGCACCATACCTCTGTAAGATGCAAGTGCAGGTGTACTAAAGTTCTGTATCCCCGGTTAAAGACTGGCTGCAGTCACCACGCCTCTGCAAGATAGGACTTCAGGTGTACTAAAGTTGGTGTATCCCTGGAAAAAGACTGGCTCTGGGCACCACGCCTCTGTAAGATGGGACTGCAGGTGTACTGAAAGTGCTGTACCCCCCAGATAAACACTGGCTCCAGGCACCAAGACTCTGTTAGAGGGGACCACAGGTATACTACAGGAGGTGTACCCCTGGATAAAGACTAGCTCCAGGCACATGACTCTGCAGGTTGGGACTTCAGGTGCACTAAAGGTGGTGTACCACCTGGACAAAGACTGGCTCCAGGCACCATTCCTCTATAGGAGGGGCTACGGGTGTACTAAAGGGGGTGTACCCCCTGGATAAATAGGGGCTCCAGGCACCACACCTCTGTAAGATGGGACAGCAGGTGTACTGAAGGTGGAGCACTCCTGGTTAGTGACTGGATCCAGGCACCATGCCTCTGCAAAATGGGACTGCAGGTGTACAAAAGGTGGTGTATCCCTGGATGAAGACTGGCTCCACCCACCATGCCTCTGCAAAATGGGACCGCAAGTGTATTAATGGTGGTGTACTCTTGGATAAAGACTGGCTCCAGGCACTACACCTCTGTATGATAGAACCACAGCTGTGCTAAAGGTGGTGTACATCTGGATAAAGACTGGCTCCAGGCACCACGTCTCAGTAAGATGGACTGCAAGTGTACTAAAAGTGGTGTACCCTTAGGTCAAAGACCATCTCCAGGCACCACACATCTGTAAGATGGGACTGCAGGTGTATAAAGGTGGTGTACCCCTGGATTAAGACTGGCTCCAGGTGCCACACCAATGCAAGAGGAGACCGTGGGTGTACTAAAGGTGGTGTATCCTTCGATGAAGACTGGCTTATAGGCACCACGCCTCTGTACCATGGGAGCGCAGGTGTACTAAAAATGGTGTATCCCCGGATAAAGACTGGCTCCAGCCGCCACCAGTCCTCTGCAAGATGGGACCGCAGGTGTACTAAAGGTGGTGTACCCCTAGATAAAGACTGGCTCCAGGCACCACGCCTCTATAAGAGGGGACTGCAGATGTACTAAGGTTGGTGTACCCCTGGATAAAGACTGGCTCTGGGCACCACGCCTCTGTAAGAGGGGGGCCACATGAGTAGTAAAGGTGGTGTAACCCTGGATAAAGACTAGCTCCAGCACCACGCTTCTGCAGGATGGGACTGCAGGTGCATAGAGGTGGTGTACCCCCGGTTAAAGACTGACTCAAGGCACCACATCACTGTAAGATGGAACTGCAGGTGTACAAAAGGTGGTGTACCCCTGGATTAAGACTAGCTCTAGGCACCATGACTCTGCAGGATGGAACTGCAGGTGCACCAAAGGTGGTGTACCACCTGGATAAAGACTAGCTCCAGGCACCATTCCTGAGACCACCCACTGACCCCACCGACCCAGACACCGCCGCGACTAACCTCACACAGTGGATCAACGACTGCGCCAACACCCTCGCCCCTCTCAAGACCTCTACAACCAACCACACCAACAAGAAAGCCACCTGGTTCACCGAGGACCTCCGGATCTCACCTGTCGGAAGCTGGAGAAGAAATGGCTCCACGACCGAACACCAGACAACCACACAGCCCTCAAGAGCGCCACCCGCAGACACCACCAACTCATCAGGACCACCAAGAAGACCGCCTTCAAGGACCGCCTAGACAACAACGCACACAACACCAAAGAGCTCTTCAGCATCGTGAAAGAACTCTCCAACCCCAGCTCCAACACCAACGACATCCCGCCATCTCAAGACCTGTGCGATTCTCTGGCCACCTTCTTCCACCGCAAGATCACCGACATCCACGACAGCTCCAACTCCGACCCCCCTGCACCCACCACCGAGTCCACCACCCCTGTGACTACCACTCGCACCAGTCGCCTGACCACCTGGTCCAGCGTCAGCGACGAAGACACCATCAAAACCATGAACTCCATCCACTCCGGGTCCCCATCGGCCCGCTGCCCTAACCACGTCTTCAACAATGCCAGCGCAACCATCGTACCCCACCTCCGGAAAACAATCAACTGTTCCTTCGAGACAGCAACCTTCCCAGAAAGCTGGAAGCACGCAGAGATCAATGCCCTTCTGAAGAAGCCCTAGGCACCCCAAGGACCTCAAGAACTTCCGGCCCATCTCCCTGCTCCCTTTCCCGGCCAAAGTGACCGAGAAGATTGTCAACAGACAGCTGACCCACTACCTCGAAGTTAACAACATCCTGGACCCTTCCTAATCCGGTTTTCGCAGCAACCACAGCACCGAGACCGCCCTCATCGCGCCACTGACGGCATCCGGACCCTGATGGACAAAGGAGAAACAGCCGCCCTCAACATCCTGGACCCTTCCTAATCCGGTTTTCGCAGCAACCACAGCACCGAGACCGCCCTCATCGCGCCACTGACGACATCCGGACCCTGATGGACAAAGGAGAAACAGCCGCCCTCATCCTCCTGGACCTATCAGCAGCCTTTGACACGGTCTGCCACCGCACCCTATCAGCACGCCTCCATGACGCCGGTATCCAAGAGAAGGCCCTGGCCTGGACCACATCCTTCCTCTCCGATAGAACCCAGAGCGTCCGCCTCCCACCCTTCCGCTCCAAAACCACCGAGATCATCTGCGGCGTCCCACAGGGATCATCCCTCAGCCCGACGCTGTTCAATATCTACATGGCCTTCCTCGCCCACGTCGCACGACAACACAACCTCAACATCGTCTCCTACGCCGACGACACCCAGCTGATCATATCCCTCACCGAAGATCCCCACACCGCCAAAGCTACCCTCCACAGAGGAATGAAGGCCGTAGCCGACTGGATGAAGGACAGCAGACTGAAGCTGAACTCAGACAAGACAGAGGTCCTCATTCTCGGACCCCCCCCCATCAGCCTGGGACGACTCTTGGTGGCCCACATCACTAGGCACAGCCCCGGAACCCACGGACCACACACGCAACCTGGGGGTCATCCTCGACTCCACTCTCTCCATGACCAGGCACGTCAACGCCGTCTCCGCGTCCTGCTTCAACACCCTCCGTATGCTCCACAGGATCTTCAAATGGATCCCCCTCGACACGAGAAAACCCGTTACCCTGGCCCTCATCACCAACAGACTCGACTACGGGAACGCCCTCTACTCAGGAACTACAAACAAGCTCCTGAGACGACTCCAACGCATCCAGAACGCCTCGGCCAGACTCATCCTCGACGTACCCTGTCGCAGCCACATCACACTCCACCTGAGAGGCCTGCACTGGCTTCCCGTCAACAAAAGGATCACCTTCAAGCTCCTGATCCACGCACACAAAGCACTGCACAACACCGGACCCACCTACCTCAACAACTGACTCAGCTTCCACACCCCCACCCGAAGCCTCCGGTCAGACAACCTCGCCCTCGCCACAGTCCCTCGCATCCGAAAAACCACCGCCGGCGGCAGGTCCTTCTCCTACCCGCCGCCAAGACCTGGACACTCTCCCCACCATCCTACGACAGACCCAGGACCTGCTGGCCTTCAGAAGACTCCTCAAGACCTGCCTCTTCGACCAGTAGCACCCCCCCTCCCCAGCGCCTTGAGGCCCTCTCGGGTATGTAGCGCACTTTACAAATGCAGTGATTGATTGATTCCTCTATAGTAGGGGCCCACACATGTACTTAAGTGGGTGTCCCCCTGGATAAAGACTGGCTCCAGGCACCACACCTCTGTAAGAGGGGACCGCAGGTGTACTAAAGGTTGTGTACCCCTGGTAAATGACTGGCTCAAGGCACCACTCCTCTGTAAGATGGGACCACAGGTGTACTAAAGATGGTGTACCCCTGGATAAAGACTGGCTCTAGGCACCATGCCTCTTTAAGATGGGACAGCAAGTGTACTAAAGGTGTTGTACCCCTGGATAAAGACAGGATCCAAGCACCCCATCTCTGTGAGATGGGACTGTAGGTGTACTAAAGATCTTGTACCCCTGGGTAAAGACAGGTTCTAGGCACAATGCCACTACAAGAAGTGACTGCAGGTGTATTAAAGGTAAGGTACCTCTGCATAAAGACTGGCTCTAGGCACCAAGCTTCTGTAAGATGGGCTGCAAGTGTACTAAAAGTGGTGTACCCTTTGGTTAAAGACCAATTCCAGGCACCACATCTGTAAGACTGGACTGCAGGTGTACCAAAGGTCATGTACCTCTGGATAAAGACTGGCTCCAGGCACCACGCCTCTAAAAGAGGGGACCGCAGGTGTACTAAAGGTCATGTACCTCTGAATAAAGACTGGCTCCGGGCACCACACCTCTGTAAGATGGGACAGCAGGTGTACTAAAGGTGGTGTACCCCTAGTTAAAGACTGGCTCCAGGCGCCACACCTCTGTAAGATGGGACCACAGGTGTACTAAAGCTGGTGTACCCCTAGATAAAGACTGGCTCCAGGCACCACGTCTCTATAAGATGGGACTGCAGGTGTACTAAAGGTGGTGTTCCCCTGGATAAACACTAGCTTCATGCACTATGCCTCTACAAGATGGGACGGAATAGTGTAATGAAGGTGGTGAACCCCTGTATAAAGATTGACTCTAGGCACCACGTCTCTGTAAGATGGGGCCGCAGGTGTACTAAAGGTGGTGTACCACTGGATAAGCACTGGCTTCAGACACCATGCCTCTACAAGATGGGACCGCAGGTGTACTAAAGGTGGTGCACCCCCAGATCAAGACTGGCTCCAGCCACCATGCCTCTGTAAGAGGAGACCTCAGGTGTACTAAAGTTGGTGTATCCCTGGAAAAGACTGGCTCTGGGCACCACGCCTCTGTAAGATGGGACTGCAGGTGTACTGAAAGTGCTGTACCCCCAAGATAAACACTGGCTCCAGGCACCAAGACTATGTTAGAGGGGACCACAGGTATACTACAGGAGGTGTACCCCTGGATAAAGACTAGCTCCAGGCACATGACTCTGCAGGATGGGACTGCAGGAGCACTAAAGGTGGTGTACCACTTGGACAAAGGCTGGCTCCAGGCACCATTCCTCTATAGGAGGGGCTGCGGGTGTACTAAAGGGGGTGTACCCCCTGGATAAATAGCGGCTCCAGGCACCACACCTCTGTAAGATGGGACAGCAGATGTACTGAAGGTGGTGCACTCCTGGTTAATGATTGGATACAGGCACCATGCCTCTGCAAAATGGGACTGCAGGTGTACAAAAGGTGGTGTATCCCTGGATGAAGACTGGCTCCACACACCATGCCTCTGCAAAATGGGACCGCAGGTGTATTAATGGTGGCGTACTCTTGGATAAAGACTGGCTCCAGGCTCTACACCTCTGTATGATAGAACCACAGCTGTGCTAAAGGTGGTGTACATCTGGATAAAGACTGGCTCCAGGCACCACGTCTCTGTAAGATGGGACTGCAAGTGTACTAAAAGTGGTGTACCCTTAGGCCAAAAACCATCTCCAGGCACCACACATCTGTAAGATGGGACCGCAGGTGTATAAAGGTGGTGTACCCCTGGATAAAGACTGGCTCCAGGTGCCACACCAATGCAAGAGGAGACCGTGGGTGTACTAAAGGTGGTGTATCCTTCGATGAAGACTGGCTTATAGGCACCACGCCTCTGTACCATGGGAGCGCAGGTGTACTAAAAATGGTGTATCCCCGGATAAAGACTGGCTCCAGCCGCCACCACTCCTCTGCAAGATGGGACCGCAGGTGTACTAAAGGTGGTGTACCCCTAGATAAAGACTGGCTCCAGGCACCACGCCTCTAAAAGAGGGGACCGCAGGTGTACTAAAGGTCATGTACCTCTGGATAAAGACTGGCTCCGGGCACCACACCTCTGTAAGATGGGACAGCAGGTGTACTAAAGGTGGTGTACCCCTAGTTAAAGACTGGCTCCAGGCGCCACACCTCTGTAAGATGGGACCACCGGTGTACTAAAGCTGGTGTACCCCTGGGTAAAGACTGGCTCCAGGCACCACGTCTCTATAAGATGGGACTGCAGGTGTACTAAAGGTGGTGTCCCCCTGGATAAACACTAGCTTCAGGCACCATGCCTCTGTAAGAAGGGACGGAATAGTGTAATGAAGGTGGTGAACCCCTGTATAAAGACTGACTCTAGGCACCACGTCTGTAAGATGGGGCTACAGGTATACTAAAGGTGGTGTACCACTGGATAAGCACTGGCTTCAGACACCATGCCTTACAAGATGAGACCGCAGGTGTACTAAAGGTGGTGTACCCCTGTATAGGCACTGGCTTCAGACACCACGCTTCCTGAAACAGGCAGATATGATAACTGGATAAGGACCTGCACCTGTCTGGATCACTAGACTTGGTGCTGGCCGGTAACAGTCCAAGATAGCACATTGATGTTGTAAGTGCATAGTGCATAGTTAACAGAACTGGCTCCAATAACTGTGTTTCAACAGGCAGGTCTCCACTGGCCTTGAGGCACTAGTAAATAAATGGTCAGAAATACCTGGAGAGTCACCTTCGAGTCTACAGTGTAATTAAAGGATGATGGATTCTGACACTGGAGGTCACATCGCTAATGGGCTAATGACCTGTGTCGTCCATCTGACGGTTTAATCAATTCTTATACACACAAAAGAGGAAAAGGAGGAAATGTGAATATTCTGTGAAGGCAGAAATGTCACATTGGAAAAACGCATTCTTCATAATAGGGCTGCTACAGCATCCCTGTGCAGACCAACGCCTGGGATGGAGCAAAGGGTTATGGGGGAAGACAATACATACGTGTATTCAGGGATCTACTCAGCAGAACAAAAAAACAACAAATAAGAAATGTAAAACTACCTCAGGGATGGCCTAAACAATCTTTATTGTTGGACTCCCAGGATAGGATTAAAAAGATTACAAGTGGCAAGTGCGGTCACAAGCAAGATGGCTGCCACGGAGTGAGCTGTGCGATTTCGGCCCTTTGTTTCACGAGCTTTACAGCCAAAATGGCTATTTTCTTTCTAATAATGGCGTCTGGAGTCTTCTAACATCATTGGCATCCATTAGAGGCGTTTTATCCGTTTTTTGAGAAGGTTGAAGGTTATGTATGAAGAAGCTCCTTTCAGCAGTACTTCCACTCAGGTTTTGCTGGTTTTCTCTGTCAGGAGGGCGGAGCCATAGGCAGGAAAGGGCGCGGCTGTGGCCTGGATACTCCTACAGCTGGTTTTAGCTGTTGCACAGTGCTATATTATACTGCATTATTTCTAAGAGCTTGGAAATTATAATTTGAACAGATTACTGCCTCAAATAATTAACTTGTTACTATGGAGGGTAAAAATACTCCTGTGGTTCTTAACATAAGTAAAGAAAATACTACTTCACCTCCACCAGTCAAGTCTAAAATTGTAGACTCTTGTGAGCATTCCTGAACTGTTTTGTTTGATGAAATGTAGGCTATTCGTACTAACACAGACACGATTGCGTCAGAATTGAAGAATTTACGCAAAGATATGGCAAGCATTTCAATGAAAGTTTTTGACTATACAATTACAATTCAAGACAACAAAACAAAATTAGATGCTCTTATTCCTGTTGCAGCGAAAACAGAACCAATTAATAAATGATTGCTTGATTTGGAAAATTGTAATCGGCAGTACAATTTAAGAATGTTCAATTTGCCAGAAGATGTGGAAGGTAATGACTGCTGTATGTATTTAGAAAACCTATTGCCTGGCCTGTTACGACTAAAATTTACGGAAATATTTGAGATCGACAAAGCTCATAGAATTCCTTCACATAGAAGCCCAAATCAAACTAAATCTCATCAAATGATATTCAAGGTGTTGCGTTATCACCATCTTGTAGTAATACGCAAAGCGTCAAGAGAAATTCCATCTTTAATGGTCAATGGTAATAACATTTTCATTCATCAAGGCTTTGCTAAGGCAACAGTAAAAATATTTGAAGAATTTACAGATCTTCGTCCAAGATTGAGAAATTGTGGATTCAAATATGGACTTTTCGACCCGTCTACCATGCGTATATGGAAAGATGGCTTCTCGAGGTCCTTTCAGCGTCCGGATAGCCTTCGTCTATACTTAGACCAAAACTCGCCGCTTTCCATGGATACTAATGAAAATGTTACTTGAGTTACTAGATTATTACGCACACCTATAGTTAGCCTAAATTGATGTAATTCTTTACTGGGCACGTTTCGAGTGGTTATTCTTGTTATGCATGTGTGCGATTTAAGAATTCTATTTTTGTCTATATGTTGTCTTTGTTATGTGTTGGTCTGTTTTTTTTCATTCCTTTTCTTTCTTTTTCTACAGAACTACGTATATTTGGTAATTTCTTTTAATTCTTTATTTTCTTCTCAACTTAACTTCTTTCAATGATGTCTAATATTCATGGTATTAAACTTGTGTCTTTTAATGTTAAAGGTTTCCGACATCCAGTTAAGCGTACTAAAGTTTTGGATTATCTGGCTAGACATAATGCGAATATTTGTTTATTACAGGAAACACATGTTGACGACACTATTCTATCGTACATGAACAAAAAATGGGTGGGTAATATTAGTTCTTCACCTGCTCTCAATAAGAAAAATGGAGTTGCTATCTTATTTTCAAAAAAATGTAATCTTCAAATATTACATAAGCATTCAGATTCTAATGGTAGTTTTCTCATAATTAAATGTAAAATTGATGACATGGTCCTGCACTTGATTAATGTATATGGTCCCAAGAAGGATGACCCGCAGTTTTGGTCTCTTTTTATGTCAGAAGTCTTAAAATTGGGTAATGTTCCACTTTTTATTGGAGGTGACTTCAATCTTATAAATGATCCTTTACAAGATAGATGTTCTCAGATCAAATATCGTCGTCCAAAAGCTTTCTTTGTTCTTAAATCTTTTTTTAAATCAACTAAATTACTAGATATCTGGCGTTTACATCATCCAACAGACAAACAATTCACTTTTTTTTTCAATCCTCATAGTTCATATTCTAGATTAGATTTTTTATTAATATCCTGTCATTTAGTTCCCTCTGTTTCTGAACCCACTATCCAAAATATTGATAATTCGGATCATACGCTTGTTTAATGCATTTTACATCCTACAGTATCTCAACAGTCTTGAGGAAGAGGGCGCATGAACACAAATAATGTTCTTAATAACAACAACAGACCCAAAAGTCTATCATCAATTCATGAATATTTTATGTTCAATTCCGAAGGTTCTACATCAATTGAAAACAGATGAGATGTCTTTAAGACAAATAAGACATTACAAATGAATCAACGAATTAGACAAATTGCTAAATATGAACATCTTTTTATTACATCCAGTGACATTAAATACAAAATGTACTTGCAAAATCTTTGTTATGAACTGAACTCTATATTAAATACAAGAGCAGGCATACATATCTCTAATTCAAAAGCTAAATTCTGTTTTAAAGCTAATAGCTCTGAAAGATTTTAGCAAACTATTTGCTTATTAAGAAAGATAAAACTCAAATTAGTGCTGTCCACAAATCGGATGGACAAACAGCCAAATCTCATGCAGCAATCATGAATGAATATATGAAGTATTATTCAGAGTTATATAATAAACCTCCCACAAGTGATTTATCTCTTACTGATAAATGTTTAGAGAAGTGTGGTTTATGTCAAATTTCTCAAGCAGTTTGAGATAAATTAGATATGCAAATTTCTATTGATTAAGTACTCTCAGCTAGTAAATCACTCAAGTTGCATAAATCTTCAGGCCCGGATGGTATTCCTGCAGAGTTTTATAAAGAATTTTCGACTCTCCTGTCACCATATTTATTCAGATTATTTACCTATTTTAGTCTTACAGGAACAGCGTTAGGGGCTTTTTACAGAAGCTTTAATTATAGTCCTTCCAAAACCAGATCAAAACCCCTCAATGGTTTCAATATATCGTCCTATTTTCTTGATTAATTAGGATTGTAAACTTTACGCAAAGATCCTAGCAACAAGATTAGCTTCAGCTTTGCATTCCATTGTGCATTTTGATCAATCAGGCTTCATGAAAAACAGACAGTCAATAAACAATGTAAGATTATTACACCATGCAATTGAAAGTGGTGCATCATTAACTCACCTGCCGGCCTTCTATCGTTAGATGCAGAAAAGGCTTTTGACAAAGTTCATTGACAATATCTCTTTCATACATTGGCTGAATGTAATATGGGATCCTCATTTATTCGTGATTTCAGCTTTATATTCAGGTCCGTGTGCTCAACTTTGACCCTGAGCGTAGTTTGCGTAGTCGCGCTACGCTACGCGCACTTCACAATACGCAAGCTACGCGTAGCTACACGAGCTGCAAAGTGCGGTAGGGAAAATGCTGTTCGCACTGATTGCAGTGCCGGATGCTTGTCCGCACTGTGTAATCATTGCAATCGGCATCTTGCACAGTGCACATGGCCGTTTTCTGCCGCTCAAGTAGATTTGTACTCGAGCAGCAGTTTTCTCAACGCGGACTGGTAGTTTCTCATCGCGAGCGGTCGCGAGCATACGCGACCACTCACAATGAGAAACCTGACCTCCCTGCGTTAAGAATCTTGCCGGGAGGTTTATTTTCCACGCTCGCAAAATCAACGGGTATGTGGTCTGGGCCCAGCTCAAAGCACCTTCACTGTATACAATAGGTGAGACCTAAAAACACTACACACCATGTTATACCCCAACAGCCTCTCTATGCTCACTCTCCCATGACAGGGAGGAGTAGTACCCAAAGAAAGAGTGCAAGCGTGCGTGGGAATCAAAGAACGGACCTCATACATGGGTACGAAGACCACCTCTGTGTATCATGTTACCCTCCAAACTCACAGCAGTGCCTCCCCTCACCCCAAGCAGTCGTTAACTGCATGTAACATCTCCTTTTATCATCCCTGGGGTGGGGATCAGAAATACCTGATACAGCGAGTTGGTGGGGTGGGGGAGGGAGAGGTGCAGACCGGATCTCATGGGGGCACCAAACAAACCACACCTTCTAAGGGTAACACTGCTTCCCCCTTCCTCCACCTTGAGCTCTGTGGAGTACAGCGCTACCAGTACCTGTCCACACAAGCGATTCAGTGCCAGGAGGGGGCAGTAAGAGCTATACAAAAACCATTAACTCACCTCTCTGCAGACTCTCCTCCCCATCCTTCAGGTGTTTCTTCAGGTAGTTGATGCATTCTCCCTCCAGGTAGTCCTTCGCTCGCTGGATGAGAACCCTGTCCGAGTTCCAATGGTCCTGAGTGATCCTGGCCGCATCCATGGCTGCCGTCCAGGTCAGTCTGTCCTTGTCGAAGCTGATGAAGTCGTGTCCGTCGAAAGCGAACTGAACAAACCCCCCGACCGAGCCGTCCTCCCGGAGCTCACAGCCATCCATGTACTGAACAATGTGGAGACCTGGGGGGCAGAGGAGAGCGAGTGCATGAGGGAGCAGATTGAGGGCGAGGAAGGAGCAAGGATCAGTGAGGAGAGCCACAACCCAGCACCCCAGCCATACAGTCAGAGCTCACAGCCGAATATGTACTGGAGAACTGAAGTAGAGAGGGGTAGAGGAGAGTGAGGGGCTGACTGCACAGAGAGAGGGCAAAGGAGGCAGCAAGGGTCCAACACCTCAAGGGGAACAGTGAAGGGAGCCACAAACACCCCTGCCTCCCCCACCTCACAGAGCTGTCCTCCCAGATCTCACTGGATAATGTAGAGGGAGACTTAAGGAAGAGGTGAAAGAGTGAGACCTACTGGAGGGCAGCAGAGTGAGGAGCGAAGGTCGGACACCTCCATGCAGAAAGTGAGGAGAGACAAGTACCCCCAACAGACCACTTCACCAGGGGCTCGCAGTTGGACATAAACTGGACCATGTGGAGGGATACTTGAGAGAAGGGGAAAAGAGTGAGGCGCTCGTGGAGCAGCGTAATAGCCTGGGGAGGGAGGGGGTGGGGCAGAGAGTGAGACCTGCTGGAGGGGAGCATAAAAGAGTGATGTAAACAGCAGAAGACCAGAGGCTAAATGAGAGCCTGGGGAGGGAGGGGGCAGAGTGAGGGACCGAAAATGGTGGGTGAGAAAATCCTTTGCCCCTCCCCCACATCGCCCCAGCAGAGCAGATTACAGGAACTCACAACAAAACACAACCTGGAGCATGTGGAGATCTGGAGGAAGGGATAGATGACAGTAAGAGACTGAGGGGGACAGGATAGAGTGCATGACGGAGCAGAGTGAGGGTGCAAGGAGCAAGAATGAAGAATGAAGGCCTGAGGGAGCAGAGTGAAAGCCCAAGGGGGGCAAGGGTGTGGCACCTCCAGGCAATGAGTCAGTATAGACAAGAACCCCTTTGATTGAGCTGGCCCCCGAGTGAGGGGGAGGAAGTAAAGTGAGATCTAACGGAGGACACCAAAGACAGTGTCTGAGGAAGAATGAGGCCCCTGGGTGAGGGGGTGTGTTACACACTGCAGTAGCAGAAAGAAACACCAATCACAGCTTTTGTGACTCAAAATGTCCTGCGTGCCTTCCCAGATACTTGCACCTCCCAAACCCTGCCTCCCCTCTGACCTGTCACACACCCTCTTCCTGGGTCTCTACCTTCCCCAGTAAAGTTCAATTGACAGTCATGCACCACAGTGCAGGTGAGTCCGCCCTCCCCATGTTGTTCCTCCAAACCCCCCCTCAACTTCCAGTCTTGACCTGTAAATTATCCCAGGATCACATACACCCAGTCTGGTTGCCCCCTGTGTCACTCGCACCCGGTCTGGTTGCCCCTGCCCTTGTGTCACTTACCCCCCCCACAGGGTCTGGTACCCAGTGTCACTTACCCCCGGTCTGATCGCTCCTCCCTGGTGTCATTCACCCCCGATCTAGTGGCTCCCCTGGGGTCTTGATGCCCCTCTGGTGTCACTCACTTCCAGTCTGATTTCTCCCCTGGGGTCTGGTGTCCCCTTTCCTGGTGTCACTTACCCCCGGCCTGGTCACCCCCCTCCCTCTGCTTGCCCCTCCCCTGGTGACACTCACTCCCAGTCTGGTTGACTCTGTCCATCATGACCCTCACACCGGCCTTGGACACCTGCTCCACTCCTCGGAGGATTTCCGTGCCCCTGTCCCAGTACAGGGGGTCCTCAACGGTGATTCTCTTCATCCAGGGGGCCAGGGGCTCCATCCTGTGGCTCTCACTGGTATAAATGGAGATGGGGACATCGTCTACGTACCCCATCATGGAATACCAGGGCACCCCAGGGAGGGGTCCAGAGAGGGAGGACTCAAAGTACCTGAGGGAGTGTGAGCCTGAGAGAGAGGGACAGAGGGTCAGCAAAGAGAGCGCACATACAATACCTTCCATACGCACCCCCAAACAACAATGCCCTCCCACACCCAGCACCCCCTCCCATCTACTCTGCATGTTTCTCTTTAAAATAAACTGGATGATGCCAGGAATGGGCCCGAGAGGGAGGGACCACAAGCTAACAGGGGAGCTGAGAAAGGACCTCACTTGACGGGGTAAGGGGGTCTAGAGGGCAGCAAAAATACATACCCTCCACACCGAGAGCAAGATATTCCCATCCACCCTCTCCGTCACTTATATTCATGACCTGAGAGAGGAGGAAGGGTGATGACTTGGGGGATGTTAAGCAAGAGAGAGGGAGGCAACATAAAGTCTCTGGCTGGGGGGAGAAAACACCTCTCATTGAGCTGCATTGAAGACGCCCCCACCCCACTGTGTGTAATACTACTCCCCCCCCACCCCACCCCAACAACTACACTGCACCAAGCAGCCACTTCTCCCTTTTACCGCCTTCAACCCTACTGACAAACACAACGGAGGCAATGGAGGCAGTTCAGTTCTAGAGAATTAAACGGTTTGAGACGATGTGAGATGTGTGTGCCGAGCAACTGTTAGAGAGATAACAGTACTGGCAAGGTAACTCTGGTGGTTACTGCACTTGCTGCAGAGATCTGTGTGCGTCCAGAAACGTATAAAGAATAGCAATACTGGTAGATAACTCTGCTGGGTAGTGCACTTGCTGGAGAGATCTCTGTGCCCATCAGCATTTAGGGAATAATACTACTCACTAGATGACTCTGGAGGTTAATGCATTAGCTCCAAAGATTTGTGTGTGCCCAGCAACTTTTAGGGAATAATACAACTGGCAAGATAACTTTGGTGGTTAATGCACTTGCGGCAGAGATTTTTGTGCCCAGAAACCTCTTAGAGTATAATGATGCTGGCAAGACAACTCTGGTGGTGAATGCAGTTGATGCAGTGATCTGTGTGTGCCCAACAACTTTTAGAGAATAGTATTACTGGCAAGATAACTCTGGAAGTTAGTGCACCTGCTGCAGAGATCTGTGTGCCCACCCAGCAACCTGTAGAGAATAATGCTGACAAGATAACTCTGGTGGTTAATGCACTTGCTGCAGAGATTTGTGTATGACTAGCAACATTAAGGGGATAATAGTACTGGTACGGTAACTCTAGCGGTTAATGCACTTGCTGCAGAGATCTGTGTTTTGCCCAGTCACAGTTTTGATTAAAAAAAGCACAGAGGGTTACTGTGCCTGCCGCAAAGCATATCGCGAACCATGCAGCTCACAGATTTGTATTTGTAGGTCCACCGTCTACCGTCTACAGTGTGTGCTACTTTTCCAGCGGAAGTAGGAGACCTCGGGGAGGAGCCCGAGAAGGAGAAGCCAGGGAGGGTGCACGAGCCTTGCAGGAGGGTTACAAAGGGTCAAAGAACAGATGTCACTGAGGGGTTTAGGGGGGCAGCAAAAAAAACATAGTACCCCCCCCCACCAACCAAGAGCAAAACATTCCCCCTCCTTTTTATCAAGCATTTCCCTGACCCTAGAGCGCTGCGGGACAGGGTTATGCTTCACAAAGGGAGACAAGTCGGGGGCAAATAAGCACCTCACACAGAGCTACATTGAAGTCACCCTCAACATGATTAATAATACTAAGCCCCCACAAAACTGCCCCCACTCCCCGCAGCGTTCACTCCCACCTTTTACTGTTTTTAAGCTCCTGAGTTGGGGAATGGGGGGGTGAGACACAAGGGAAGTGATGGCGTGTTAGCTTTTGAGGATTAAATGGTTCCTGGTGGTGATGAAACTGGATGACCTGTACTTACATAACCACGCCCCTTCTGCGGTGTAACTACGCCCCACTAATGATGGTGGGGGTCCTAGATTTATCCCAATGAATTACATAGCAACGTCGCTCTGCTCTGTACAAACTACTCTACATCTGTTTGTGCAGAAGTGTAACAACACTCGTCCCTTCCCCCAGTACAGAGACAGCCCCCTACATAAACTACTCTCTTATCGATCCCACAAGGATGAAAGACCAAGTGCACCCAGCTGTGCCTTTAACCCAGTGCCTGCAGGTGAAATAGCTGAATGCACAGAGTTGCAATCGGAAAAGTATACTCCAGGAACCAATAACTAGGGGCCAGGGAGTGACGGGGGAAAGGAGGTGGAGTCAAGATGGGCGGAGTCATGAAAAGCAGAGTCTGACAGCCAACTTGTACATTTATTCCTTAAAAACCCGGCCACAAGGAAACTGATCAAAAAGAGGCTGCTGCAGAGATGTGCGCCCCCCACCAATCCTTAACTACGGTGCATGTTACTCCTAGAGAACTGGGCTGCACAGGGAGGTGCCCCGAGAGGGAGGAGACGTACCAGAGGCAGCCCTTTCAAGTTTACCAGGTCCAAGCATAATGTGTTGCCCCAGGCACGGGTTTTTTTCTTTGAATTCTCGGACTTGCAGTCTTGTTTATTACAGTGTTATGTGTGAATACGATGTCAACGTATACCATGATATATGCAGGATTGATAATGTCAATACCAATAAATGCAATGCCAATGTATATCATAATCGAGGCCCACATAACAGTGTTAATAGCAGTAGGAACAATGTCAATGTATGCCATAATCCATGCATGCATAACAATGTCAAAATAACAGGAAAGATAATATCGATGTATGCTATGACAACTGTACGCACAATACTGAGCATGTCAGTAAAAATTATATCAATGATAACAATGTCAATATCAGTAAAGACATCGATGTATGCTATGACAACTGTACGCACAATACTGAGGATGTCTGTAAAAATGATATCAATGACCGCTACATTATTTATAGAAGTTCTAACAAACTCGTATCATTGCTGTTGGATTCACCCAATGTGAACTCCGGATCAGGTCCAAGTCAGAGATATGTGGTCAGACAGGCCCTGCGACCCCAACCCAGGCCTATCGAGTGATAAGTCGCAGGTGGGGGTCTCACTTAGCCTGAGGAGAAACGCGAACCCAGGGAAAACCTTGATCGATCCCACAGAAAGAAAGTTGTACAACAAATTGGTCAGAGGAAATTAGCCCCAATAAAACACGTTTGGCCAAAGGAGCGTGTTCCCCAAAACACCTCAAAGCTAGATGCCACATGTAGTCAGGTACACTCAGCCAATCAGGACACAACATGTGTACCACACGTAGTGATCATGTGCTCCCCACACAAGACATCTGGACACACACACATACACACTGGCCCACACTAGCTCTCCCCAAGGTTGAGAACCACCTGTGTCCCCTTATCAGATGACTGTACTTGTTATTTATGACTAAGATGCTTTCCCAAGAATGCAGAATTGGTTTATTGTACCTCACCAGATCTAAACATTGTTATCTGAAATCTGTACTCTTCAGATGCAACTCTGTCGATACTCTACTGGCTGCTACGTTTAATTAAACCAACTTGTTCCTGTTTTGTCAAATGCCTCTTGTCTTTTCATTTCTTTAAGGTAAATTCATATCTGAGCAACAACATTATAAAACAGGGCAAGTCCTGGAATTCAAAGAAAAAACCTGGACTGCAGCAGCACATCTTACATGAACTTTGATAACTTGGTAGCAGGTATGTGCGACACGGGGTGGCAGAGGGTCAGAGACCTGACCACACAGAGGAGTGGCAAAGCACCCCCCATTGTCATCACACAGATGGAGGCAGTTCAAATACCACACCCCTGCCAAGAACAGCGCTGCCCCCACAACAACCACTCTTCTCTCCATTGTGTGCATTCACGGACCCGTGAACACTTTCCCTTCCTACCACACACTGCCCCTCAACAGTTCCCCTCTCCCTCTCTTCCATGTCACTGGTTCAAACAACTATAATATTCATACATGGGCGGTTACTGACGCTATTCCGCCTGATATTACAAATATTACATGGGATTAGGCTTTGTGTGCTCACTACGTGCCTCTTTTTCATCTATTATTTTAGGTGGGTGTATCTGTTTTGCACGTTTTATACTGTGCTTGATTGATGATATATTTGGGTATACTTTTCACATACAACCCACTTAGCTGAGATAGGAAACACGCTTTGGTGTCTTTCTCAGAACGGATGTATAGACTTGTTATATGGACGCATGTAGTAAGAACATATTATTTTATTTTACTTACAGAGTATTATGTCTGGATGTGGCCGCAATAAATTTAGGATTGTGGGAGCTTGACCTCTTTACTCTTGGATTGCATATTCTTTCCCAGGAGTGACTGTTGCGTTTTTTGAATTCTTTGGCCATTAATTACTGGTGAGATGTGAATCCGCTTTTCTGTTCTTTTCTGTATAATTCTTTTCTTTACTGTTTGTCTATTTTGCTACGTAATGTATACTATGCTTGATTTGTGCTTCATTATGTTTTCAGAATAACATGGTGCTCTCGGTTTGAATATTACAAGGACTGCAGATTTGTTTTTTTAATTTCCCTGTAGCCTACTGGTTGTTTTGGGATGTTGTGGATTCTTGTCCATTTATTGAATTGGTGAGATTATTGGCTCTCTATGTGTATTCACTCTGTTTTTTATTTTTATTTTATTTTATTGTTCCTGCCTTTCGCTTCTTCTTTGTCTCCTGCTATTCTTTCTTTGTCCTTTTTCATTTAATATAAGTGAGTGACATCTGGGTAGATTAGGGATTCCTTCACCTTTTTGCTCAAACTTCTTTGGCCTGGGTGTCTTTTGCACATTGGGGTACTCACTCAATCTAATATAGTTTCTTTTTAACTATTAATAAAATTTGGGAATGTCATATGGCACCTTATACGTTAATATACTGTTGCCATATTGTGTCCATTAGGATGGTGTGTCTGTGCTTTATTCATGAGTTTTTATATATATTGTATTTCGTTTATTTGTGTGTTTTGTATTCCTTTCCAATGTATAGGTATATTTGTCGCTTTTGGTATTGTCTAAGGTCTTTGTTCTTTTGTCTCATATCATTGTTTCATTTTTCTATGTCAGTATATGTTCCTAATGATGGTGTCTTTTTATCTGTTGTATTTATTGATGTGGTGTTTTGTGTTGATTGTTTTCAGCCCTGACGAAGTTCCATTATATGGAACGAAACGCGTTTGCTGTTGTCCAGAATGTGACTATTTGAAGAATAAAAAGAAACACATTTGACTTTATCTCTTTTTTGAGAAACTGTTTGACTCTGGATGCCAGTGGAACCATAGTGCGGCGGGTTCCGGAGGTGTTTTTGCACAGAACTTTTGAATGAACTTTGAATAGGGTTTATTATGCGGACCTATGGTCAGCCGCGCTTGTGCTTTTGTATATATACTGGTTCAAAACAACTAGCGGGGCACTGGAGGGAGGAGTGGAAGTAACAGAGAATGGGGGCAGAAGAGATGGGGATGAGGTGACTTTGGAACTGGGGAACTAGATTGGAGTCTTGGCGTTGACTCAGTACCCTGTGATTCTGCACAAATCACTTCATCTCCCTCAGTCAAGAAAATGAATAAATACATAAGTCTTACTTTGGTTAATGTATTTGGTGCTTATCTAAAGTACAGTGAAGCCCCTGAGCAGAGCTTGCGCTATATTGACTGCAAAAATAAAGATGATTAAAGACAAATCCTGTGACTATAACACTGTCCCCTCCCATGCATGTTCCTGACCCAGGAAAGGTGGGGAGCACCAAACCTGAGAACAAATGGAAATCAATACTGTGAGTCATGGGGGGACTGGAACCTGAGGGCAAGTTTGATGCAAACCCCACAACCCTTCCATGTTACTCATTCCCGAGGCTACCGGTGGGGCATAAAGTAGGCCCAGGAAGCAAATAAAAAGTGACCCCACAGAAAGAACAAGCATGTGCAATGCAATAGGTCTCGCATTTGAGAGGGTTAGAGCTATTGGTGTTGTAAATGATAATGTTTTTTACCTATGTATTTTTTCTTGTAGTGTAGTGTATCTATGCGGTGTGTAGTGGAATTATATGTTTTTCATTGGAATTGTTAGTTGTTTATTTGTGTAGTGTATTTGTGTAATAGAATTATGTGGCATGGTGAATAGACAGTGAGAGCTGCAGAGAATAGATAGAAAGGACGAATGAGAGGGATAGGTAGACTGGCAAACTGGGTTCTGGGGGTATTTTGCACGAAAGGCTATAATGGAACAGAGACTTGGAAGATGTTGTCTCAATGTATGCTGACAACATCCTCCTTCAACTGGACAACGCTGAACACTCAAGCCTTAAGGAGCCTGATAATAATTGACTATTTTGGGGTGTATACAGATCTGCGTATGAACTGGTCAAATTCAGTTGCATTTCCCCTTAAAGTATGATCCACTCTTGAAGGCGAGACATGACCAGTGAGCTCCAAACCAAAAGGATTTATATATCTGGGAATATACATGACTTTTTTATAGAAAACCTACTGAAGTGTCTAGTCACTTTTCGAGCATATGTGGAATACTAGCCAAAGCTTCTGATACTTCATTACCAACATTTCAGTATGTATTTTAGAATACCTCCTTTGAGATCCAGGGAGCTTCTTTTACCAAGGTGGATAGTCTAATAAGAGCTCTGATTTGGAACATAATTTCACCAAGTATTGAAATAGCAATGCTGTGTAGAGGACAATACAAGGGAGGTTTCACTCTTCCTGATTTGTGTAAATACTACAGAGATTCCCAACTGGTAATTGTCAATGAGTGTTCTTCATCCAAAACGAACCAGCAGTGAGAGTGGACAGATGTGTGCCTGGGCTGAAAAATACATTGGGGTGCTGTATGGGCCATGCCTCCCAGGAGTGGTCCATATCAAGCCTGGGAAGTAGATCAAGTTTGGCAAAAAAACAATCGGAAGTTGGGCTGGAACAAAAAACTCACTTTTAAGACCCCACTGTGGTACCGAAAAGTTTTGCAAAATTTGCTGGACTTATGTGGGTTTCAGCAATGGGACCTATTAATGATTTCCGAGTTGGGAGATATTTGGTCCAGGCAGATGTCAAAATCTTTGGAGAACTCCAGAAGGAGTTTGAATTATCAGGCACAAAATACCACAACCATATACAGGTCAAACATGCTATTGAATAAAGATATTTTGTTGAGCATACAGGAAGAATCAATCACTATTAGAATACAGAGTTATAGCATCTTCAATAACACAACATGCCATTTCACAAACATATCGAACACTAGTTAATAACTGCATGGGAACATTAGGATAAGGATAGAGGTATATTAGAAGGGGAGGATTGGAGGGATGCGTGTAAATATCCTAAGGAAGTGGCATGGCAACAAGAGCAGGATTAAATCAATGCAATTAAAAATATTTCACCAAATCTATTGTACTCAATCACTCCTATGGAAAATTGAGAGGGCGGATAATAATAAATGCCCCAGAAGTTGGAAGATGAGGGGTAGAATCATGCAATGCTTTGAGATTATCCTAGGCTACAACCTTTCTGGAAAGAGATAAAACAACAATAACCATGGTGACAGGTGGAGTGACTAGACAGAAACCCCAGTCAAAGATACTGGGCAACTGAGTAGACATGACATTACCCAAACATACACAACTAATCTGTAATCTCGCACGGTGGTAGCCCAAAGGGAAATCGTTAGACTGTGGTGTAGCTTGCAGGTTCCCAAACTGGGTCAGTGGGAATACAATGTGGACTGGTGTATGCAGGCAGAAGAAGGGGTATATAAAGGAAATTTAACAAAATACAGTACCATTAGAGGGAGTCCAAAGGTGAGCAGAATGAGCTAACAATGAAAAATTAAGAGAGACTGAAATGATCTAAAGGCAAATGGTCAGTAAATTCAAATGGAGAATAGTTCTATAGATTATACCATGGATGCGTGTTACAGTGGGTTATATGTTGAATACGGCATAAATGTGACCTTTGTGAAAATAATCAAATATATTAAAACATTTGTTAAGATTCAAGATAAGGGTACTGCTGGAAGGGCTGATGCAACTATATAACTATACTATTCCGCATAAGTTATATTACATATATATTAGTGTGTATCTACACAGCTGTGCTTAAAATGTTTAACTCTGACTGTGTGTGTGTGCAATTTTTTTAAATATAAATATACATAAACATACATACAAAGTCAGATTTAAACATTATAAGCAAATAACACGAACAACGTACCAAACCCGCTTGGCATTGGGTCCATCACTCTCCCAAACTGTGAGAAGTTGGCTTCTTTCTTCTTGGGAAAAAGTAAAACCATTGAAAATGACCTACAATCAGAGAGGAAACAGCCTTGGACATCTTTCCACACTCCTCCCAGACCGGTGAATGGATTGGTCCCCCTAGCCAAGTCCCCAAAACAACGCTTCTTAGCACAATACCTTTCTCAGCCCTCCTTGGTCACTCTTGGTGTTCCAAAGGGATCAGCCCTCTCACTCATTGTCTTCATGATAATTCATGGAACCGCTAGCAGACTCCATTAAATCTGCTAACATTCATTTTCACATATATGCAGGTGATGCTCAATTGTATCTCAAAATCTCCTCCCCAGAAGACATCATATCCCTCACCTCTACTTTACAAAACACTCAACAATGGCTCACTGGCAACCATCTCAAGCACAACGCTGCCAAAACATAATTCCAACTTATTACTCCTCCAAATAACATTCCCAAGATCGACCTGTGGATTAAGCATCTAATTGCCCTCAACTGTTCTCCTCACATTATAGATTCTGCTAGATCCTTGGGAGTTACATTAGACAAACACTTGAATATGCAGGATCACATCAGTACTGTCACCAAAGGAGCGAATTACCAGATGAACATTTTAAGGAAACTTAAACCCTTAAGCATGCGGTAAAACCTCTTGTGTTGCCCAGGCTGGATTATGGAAGTGCCACACTATGCGGCGTACCTAGATACAATCTGTCCCTTAACATAACATAACTGGGACATAGGGTTCTCCTCAATGTGTTGCCCCTTATCATTGTGTACCAACTACACAGCCCACAATGATAAAATATTTAAAGCCTTCAGGAAGCATTGGCACTTACTGTGGAATATCCCCAAACTACGTCCATTTATTAATGAGAATCCTTCGCTTGTATACCGAAGGGGCCGCACAATCAGGAGAACCCTATGTCCCAGTTATGTTATCACAAAACCAACCCCAAACTGGCTGCCCACAGTACTGGTTGGCTTTTACACATGTACGACTTGTTTGTCCCTTTGGGCAAAACAAATGTAAAGAGTTTTGTTACAACACTGGCCAAACACACATGATTAGACCTTTCATAAATTGTGGCATGGTATACGTGGGTAGCACGGTGCGGAGTCTGAAAAAAAGAATACAGGAACACCGGCGCGCACTCATCAATGGTGATACCAGATACCCAATGACTCAACACTTTCGCAACACACACATGGGCAATGTGACATTCAAGTTCTGTGGCATTTATCACATCCCCCCAACAACATGGGTGGTAACCGAGAGCTCACATTACGCCAAACAGAATCCAAATGGATTTGTAGACTCCAGCCTGTCCTCAAAGGACACAACACGGATAACGATTTCCACTATTTCTTGACTTGAACCATGTCCGGAATATGGATGTGTACATCAGCCGAGGCCCACAATCTGCGTAGTCGTTTAATGAGCCAGTTACTGACACTAACAATCAGCGCTCCACAGACACATGCCACTATTACGTATGACCTCTTTTGAAATCTGACCATCCACTCTCGCCACCTTGTCCATCGCCGCTTGTCACGGCACACACGGTGATTGCACAATCTTCCACAAATAGATCCTTCCTTGGAACCCCAACATGGGTACCTGGTATACCACTAGCAACACTCGATATGCCTCCTTCCCTATTTGGTAATTTATGGGTAATAGTACACTAAAAATGGATACCCCTTTTCCATTATTTAGAACATCAGGGAATACCATGTATCCCTAATCTGAATAAGAAAGGCTAGCCAGCCAGCATTTTGGTATGGCAGGGATCGCGTACAGCCCATGTATCACCTTTTTCTGTATCGTCTTAGATGCTGTAGAGACACATCACAGCATCTGTTTTTTATTTATTTTACTGTGTATCACCCAGATGACTTAGATACATATATATTTGCATATTTCTCTCCTTCTCTTAGGGTTACTCTCCCCACTGCTACACTTTTTTGATGTGGCTAATTTCAAACAGTGCCCGTCTGTCTAGACCGTCTCTGGGACAGAACTCCATAGACAGGTGTCCTGGATTCTAAAAAAAGTTATTTGCCCTTGCTTTTTAAAGGCTGAAAAAATGGGTCTGATATCATGTGGTAATTCCTATAAATGGATTTTACTTATTCGCATAATTTTTGTTTTCTTTCGTTGTACACTTTTTTTTACATAATTTTTTATCCAGTGTCTTGTGGCAACAGTGAAAAATGATGTGCGCTGCTACTGCAGTAGCTGTGGTAGAAAACTTCACCCCAAGACTTAGGAAAATGTATAGAAAAAGACTGTGCCTATATTTCGCATGACTCTAGAGGACAAGGGTATACCTTTTGTACAGTTTTCACATAGAAAACCATGAAACTTTTTTTGCATATTAAGTATAATTTTCACAAAAACGAAAAAAATAGTTCAACTGCACCTAAAGCCACTCTGGCTCAAACGTCTCAAATTTGGCACCAAGAACAAGAGATACCTGAACGGACAACACAAATCCCCTGCAATTTCATATGGAAAAAACTAATGAACTACGCAGTTCTTTGAGTAGGAGTCATGGTATTAATAGGGTTGACTCTCCGTGTTTCTAGTCGAAGCCCACAATGAATCTAGCAAAAGGCTGCGTTTCATTTGACTACATTCTACTGTTGTGTTCTGTGTGATGTCCTGTGTGTTATGTTGTAGTTTGTGTGATATCCTGTTTGCTGTGGCACCTATTCTACCAACAACTCACTGGGTGAATGATGCTTGTGTCCTTGTGCAATGTAACTGGTGGTAATTTAAAGCATTCCTTGAACTTTTATGCCCACACCACTTTCAAATCTCACCAGCCGCCACTGTTCTGTGTATCTCTCTGAGACTAAGTGAGCACGATTAAAAGTACAGTACTGTTTCCACATTTCATGGGTTGTCATGTTCGATGGTTGCCAGAAACTAGTCGCTCCTTGTTAGGGGGCTTATGGTGGCACTGTGAGCTAGCTGGTCTAAATGCTAACATATCCTTTGGGGGCGTTCGGAACCAGTCTAGCTACCAATCCCTTACTTTAGGTTGTCCAAACACGCAGATCATATGTATTTTTAGGAACTACACAACATGGTGCCGCCAACGTTGGTTTGGTTCTTATTTAACAGTCAAATCTGAGTAGTTCAGTCGTGCTTTCTCAGAGACCCCTACTCACATTTAACCAGAGACGTCTGTAGTGAGAAGGGAAATCCGCCTCACCTGAGAAGGTGAAACCAATGTATTGGGTGTAGGCTATACAAGCTTGAAGGTATAGTTCCCCACATTGTGCAAAACCTTATCTCGTTTCCTTACTACTTCCTCTGACAATGTCTGTCAATGGAGACGGCATTGCGACTGCAGTGAAAAAAAAGCATGAAGGTGCTCTTAACATTACAGAAAATTGCAGACATGTAATTACTATGAAATTAATGGAATACTGCCTCCCGGCAATGGGTGGTAATGTTACCTTCATGATTGAGGCACACGAGGCATTCAGAACAGAGATATTCTATTCTTCAGTTAAATTCACGCCTGCAGATGCACCCGCACATTTGTTTCATACTTACATTGAAGATGAGACACATAAAGAATACTTTCCATATGTGAACGTAGAAGTCCCGTTAACGTACCAAGAACATATTAATTAGTTTAAAGGCACCCTCCCCCACACCACAACAAATGTGTGACTGTCCGCTCAGCAGAGACAGAGCGACCTAGCCGGTCCTAGCTGCTTATACACCACATCCAGAGATTGTTACATTGCCAGAACCAGAATGATGTACACTTTACAGACATAGTAAAACTATACAGAAACCTTACACAGTTCATAATGCCAACACTTACAATTCATCCTGCGTGGATTACTCAAGCTGGTCAACCTCAAATGACTACGACAAATATCAGCCCACAAACGCTGAACGCGACTATGGGAAGAATGCCCATTAAACGTGAGGAAATGCCATTCTGGATAGCACAGAAAATAGCACAGCTTGAAGCAGTATTTCCCCATACGGGACAGCAGGAAAAACACAGAATATGAACAATTTGCTTGCCAATGGGAATAGCTCCCCCGAAAGAGGATTGTACTACTTGGGGTACAGTTTTTGCTGCCGTTTATACCAGAACTTATGGTACCCCCTCAATAGCAGTTATACTAGATGTATAGAAACAAATACAGAATGAGTATGGGGCAGAACCTGAACTGGACTTGGGGATACAATTATTAGGCAATTTTGCCCAGGTAACATAAAAGGGGCGTCAGCAGCGGTGGCTATACGCCAACACCTGAGGAAAGTCACTCCTGCACAACAGGAGCGATTACTACCTAAGATTATCGAAGAAACCTATGCTTAGTTGGGTAGAGATAACTTGGGAGCTAGACCCGTGAAACCAAAAGTAACAGGTAATTCTGAAATGGATAACTCAAAGCAAGCACCCGATTCTTCTAAAAGGAAATGGGATAACCAACAATCAAAAAATAATAAGCAGAATTCATCACGATCACGGGGTGGGTCTCCTCAACAGGAGCCCTCCGAAAAAAGATATAATCTTAGAAACCGGGACAATATTAAAAAACCTGACCGGTATCAGGATACTGATACACAAACCTCTTGTTTATTTCAGAGTTCGTCAAAACACTCAGGAGAGGGAAGGACGGTCAGAACACAAATCAGAACAGCGAGTCAAGCCAACAAGGGAGACACATCACACTTCAGACTACATTATCAAACAAGAAGATAAACCCAAAATTAGACCTCAATTTAAAAAGAAGAAGGTATCTGGCCTTAGAATAAGAAATGCCCAGGCTACTGAGTACTCTACTACTGAACGGGGAATGGGCTCTGACAATGCTAGACAGTGCAGCAGAAGGAACAATAGCTCGCCAGAACCTGATGCAATTTTTGGTGACAGCAGCGTTGAATGGACATATCACAGTAGAAACACCGGATACAAGGGTAAGTGTCTCACATCGTTTATACAAAATGATGCTCCAAATGGAGGGGGACATACCCAGGAAAGTGAAATGCCTCTTTTGAGAGAACCTGGCTTATGGATACAATATCCTTTTGGCTGAAAAAGATTGGCCGCCTTAGTTCATCATGTAATTTTACCAGCTTTCTTGACCTCGTCCCAGAGACACTTAAATATTCATACTCGCAGGAGTGGGTGTTATAGCAAGCACCCGCACTTTACCGCAATCATGTAGGGTGGGATGCAGAGTCACCTCACCATGAAATCCCATTAAAATCTACTCCTACTCCACAGAGGCAGTACCCAATAAAACATGATGCAAAGAAACAAGTCAGGGAGATCTTAGATCAACTTGAGTACCAAGGTGTGAATGAAAATTGGACATCTCTAAAGAATATTCCTTTGTTTCCTCTAATGAAATCCGACAATTCATACCGTTTAGTTTTAGACTACAGGCATTAGAACACATGCACATCTTCAGTACAAGATGCACACAGTGCCGCATTAATGAATAATATTGTGCAGAAAAAATACAAAACAACACTAGATATCTCAAATGAATTTTTCTGTCAGAATATAGCGCCTAGAAGCAGATATTTGACAGTATTCTCGGCCCTCGGTTCTCAACGCCAATTCTGTAGACTGTCCCAAGGGTATAAGAATAGCCCTGGGTTGTTCTCAGCAAGGGTAACAGAGTTACTTCAAAATTGTGATGAGGAGGCATTGTCCTACGTAGATGATATTTATCTGACGGACGATGAGTTATTGAATCCTTTGAACAGAGTGAACAACATAATTTTGGGGTTCAACAATGTGGGCTACAAATTTAACATTAAAAAATCAAAATGTGTCCACGTCAATGTCCTATTTTTGGGTTATGAGCTATCAAGTGAAGGCACAAGCCTGGCAGCTATTTTTTGGGGGAAAAATGTGCACTGCTCCAGCCTCCAAAGTTTCTATAAATTTTAGCAGAACATACATTTTGGATTACGCAGAAAGGGTTAAACCTTTCTACGACCTCATCAGACCTGATTTCTTCAGTCCAACAATGGACACAGGAACAGACAGAAATTCTCTGTTCTGTACAAGCTGACTTGATAGCTTCCAAACACTTACACACATATGTAAATAGACCTAATTTGGCTACACTTAAATCACCTTCAGTGAAGGCGAAACGGTACCCCTAGAAAACAAATGTCATTGTACGCAAATGCTGAAATGCATTTTGCCTCCACAGAAAGATACTGACAGCAGTACAAACTGATGTAGTGAGAAAAAGAGCACTAGCACAGGGGAAACGCATAATTGTCATGACTCCGGTACCAACCTTAGAGGCTGATACCAAAGCAAGCGTTCCAAACGCGAAAGCACTGCATCCGCGATGGATATAATGGGCTAATTCTCTCACTGCCACCGATGTAGACTACAAACTTGATTCTACATTAAAGACAAAAGCATTCTGCCAGAAGTAAACAGCAATACAGTGCAGTATGTGTGATTGTGAAGGGATGTATGTGGTACAGCAAGTTCCGTCCTAGCAATACACAGACGCAGTCTGTAGGAGATTGCAGGGCACAGCTGGCAGAACTAAAAGCCCTGATACTAGCACTAAACAATACGGATCGGGAATTCCCCACACTCACTGTGTGCGATTCGCTTTATTTTGTCCAGTCATACAATGAATATCTTTACTATTGGGGTCGGAATGGGATTAGAGATTCCACAGGTTGCACAATAAAGCACAAGTTGCTCAGGGAACAGGTGGCAAAGCTAAAAAATGCTTGCCACAGGCCCATGTAATTTACACATTGAGTCATCAGGGGGTTGGGGTGCACGTTGAAGGGAATTCATTTGTTGATGAAGCCGCCAAGGCGACAGTGCGAACTGCTGCCGTTGTTGCAATCACTCGTTCTAGCAAGAGGATAGGCGGACAGATAATGATAGCTGTAAACTCTACGCGCAACTGCTTAGCCTTGCCAAACTGTTTTCCACTCAAGTACTTCTACAAGTTAGATGCGCAAAACATTCCGTATGCTCAAATTGCAGGAGTGGGGGATAGAATAATACCAAACATGGATCGCAGATTAAGATTAATTCGAGCTGCACACGAGGGTCTGGGTTCAGCACACAGAGGTATCGCTGTGACTGTTTCACTACTAAAGTAGAGTTACTGGTGGCCAGGTCTTACAAAACAGACCAAGGGCTTTGTCCTCAAGTGCGACATCTGTCAGCAGCTGAAGGGTTCGCAATTGGCATATTACATTCCAACCGTGGCCCTGCATTCAGCTCACAGGCTTACAAAGAAGCCATGGGAAGTTTGGGTGTAGCATTGCGGTACACCTCCCCATATCATCCAGAGGGAAATCTGATTGTGGAGAGGAAGAACCGGGACTTAAAGCAATCCTTAACATCTAGGGTATTATACTCGGGTGGCAGTTGGGTCAATCACCTATATGGGGTCCATAGGGCACTTAACAACATGCCAAGAAAATCCCTAGGGGGTCGTACTCCCTATTAGGTCTTGTTTGGATTAAGAATGTGGGTACCCAACCTCGATTGTGGCAGTACAGTGGCAGATGAAAAACCATTTGACATCAATGATCGTTTGGCTGTTTTACAGGAACTTAATGAATTCCGGGCATTACAAAGCAACGTCCAAGTAAAATGCACCTAACTGTGGCATAATACATGCTGCAGCCCCTGGTAGGCCTCTGGGGTACCTATGCCCTTGGTAAATAGTTTACCATATACTAAGGACTCACAAGGGTACCCCAGAATCCAATCTGGAGAACTGGTCAGAGAAAAGATAGTGGACAAAAAATAATTTGGGCCATTTTACAGAGCGCCTATAACTGACCTTGCTGTCGAAGGAGCAAGAACAGTACTTTTTGCTGGCAAGAAAGACAAGAGATTCATCTCAATTGATCTGATCAAACTACACTGTGTGGCCAATACTCAGTAATAGGCCACGTGGGCTCCTGGGTAGCCACCGAGCTCTTCTGGCTACCATACAGGAAGTTCGGACAGAAAGATTAATATTCTTGGAAGATTCTACTCTACGAAGTGAAGGAGTTACCAACAATTGAATGGAACTTGTACCAGTTGAAACTAAACAACATCAAAATACAAACGACACACAGATCTCAATTCGGCCAAATACCGACGGCTATGTGAATATGTCTCAAAATGAGCCATCTGCTGTTATGATGGTCTAACCACTCACCTGAAATCCAGGTAGTCGACAGGGGCGATGAATAATGATCTGACCCCCCCCCCCCCCCAAGAATATATCCCAGCCTCACTGAATTACAGAAACAGTGATCCTGGCAAATACTCTAAGAGGGAAGGGGTTTTGGGAAGAGAAACAAAACAGAGAGAAGAGACACTGCAGACTCTGCTACCAGGACCTGCCGGGATCTTACTTGCAGAATCGTCTACTTCTGTCTGTTCTGAGTGAAAACAACACATGCACTATATCAGTAACTATACCAATGATACAGACAATCGTAGATGCGTTATGCTATCAATGTTAATCACCTGAAATAGCGAGAACCTCCTGTACTTGGTACTATGTCGTTCTCAACACACTTGTTGCAGTAACAGGTTATCATAAATCATCACGCTAGCAAAAGGCTAATACAGGTAGAAAAGAAAACAACATGTGACATGTAAATAGAGTCTGTGTATTCCAGCTTAACTTTCTATATACACAGACATAATCAGTATCTCACCTTAGCGTTATCTGTATTGCTGCCCTAAGGACCACGTAAACTCAGCATGGATATCTCTCTCTTATCAACTAACAGCTTCCCTATGAATATCCTTGTCTTACAACAGCAAGATGAAATGTCCACAGCAGGATCTAGAAATGTGCCTGATTAATTCTTCAGGTTTTCAATCAGTTCAACATTAACTAAAACGATCTAGAAACAAAAGCTCCTTGAAATACAAAGCGCAATACCTACAGGGTTAAAGAATGCATTTGACATTCACACTTTCTCAAAAAACAAAACAATTGTAGAAACAACCAGATTCTACCAATTGCAATAAAGAATGCATTCAGCATTCACACATCTCCATTAGCTGCTCTGTCTTTAAATCATTACATGTCCATTAGCAGCAATGTCATTGAAGCAAAACATTTCCATTAGCAATGATGGCTTTAAAGTAAAACTTTTCCTTTTGCAATGATGTCTGTAAATCAAAAGAACTTATCTGCCTGGAAAGTCCTGAATCAAGGTTGGAGCCGGCTCGAAGAAACTCAGAAAAGCTTTCAAGTTTGTTGCTAGGAGACAACACTATCCTCAGCTGGCAGAAACGAAAGTCAAGCAGGGATTGCATGACTCATGGCTATTTATAGCTGAGCCTTGGGCGTTGGCTGCACGTGTCAATAACAGCTGAATCTGCACCTGTCTCATTGTCAGAAGGCAATTCAGAGACAGCTGCTTGCTGGAAAGTATTCTCATGGGCATTGAACCAGCACGTGCACAATAAACACAGCATCATGGGGAAATAATAAAGGGCAAATGTAAAATGTTCTTTTAAGTGCATGTTAAAGGAAATGGAATGACAGGTTTTAACAAAAGTAAACAAGTACACAGGACAAGTAGGCCATTACATGTACTTTGAAGTGCAAGGTAAAAGAAATGGCAAATCACATATTAACATGTTGTGGGATACAAACATGGTTAATGTACTTGCCTTGTGCATACCAACAGACAATACAGGATGTGACACCTGCCAATGTGCGTTGATTCCTGACATCTGCCAGTTCCACAAAACCTGCTGAGCTACCAAAGATAGATTGAACTTCATCTGGCTACTTCATCGATTCTGACAATTTCTCATTGGATCCAAGTGAACCTGAGTTACCACCACCGTCTGTTGCCCACAAACAACAAATTTGTGACTTCTACCTTTGGCTGAAAAAGACTTACTTTGTTTTTCTCTGGCTACAGCTCTGGATTGCAATTGGTCTACTGTTCCTGGTACTTTGGATTGGTATTGTGACTGTCTTTTTCCTGCTCCTAAATGGACATTACCTCCCAGAACGCTCTGCAGTACAACATGTGAACTTGGTTCTGTGACCGCATGCATTATGACACCGTGAACAGAGGGACCTGTCCTTAGTGAACATTAAAGCAGTTCCAGTTCCTGAAGGAATAGTTTGGGACAGAGTTTCCTATGATGTATAAGGTCCTACTGAACTTTAAAAATACCACATTTATTCACATTTTCTCTTAGTGATATCATCACCTCTAGTACTTTTTCTGATGATTGGGACTTTGAAACTGTGCATACTATGCTGTCTGATTTAGAACAATCTGTTGCATTTTCAAATGATAAATTGTATGATGATATAGCTAATTTTGACACCATGCTTTGTTACCAACACTATGGTCACCATTCTTTGCATAAAGCAAGGATCTCATGTACTATTTTCACTTACCATCAATGGGAACATTGCCCAACACCACTGAAAGGTAGTTCAACAACATTTTCACAGAAGTTTGCTTATTTTTCTGGGTATAACACTTCAGACCCAACCTCTTATTACTATAAGCTTGTACCTACACCTGCAAAGAAAAATATGCTCACTAACACTTGGCTGATATACTCTGCTTCCTTTATTGCTCAGTTGTCTGTACATAGTTTTGACATGTGTAAAGACAATATAGACACAAAATCTGTCTGAGAGAATAAAGATTGGCAAGTTCAGGGAACTGAGGTCTTATTTACAGCATGCCTCATTCCACATCAAAATGCTTTTCCTGAATGACACAGTGCAACAGACTTCCTGTCTTGGGCTAGCCAAGATCAAGGATTTGAACACACCTCGTATTCTCTCGCTTACACACGTTGAGGGTTGGCAAAACTATACATCACACAGGGAGGATACATTAGATGCCATGCTACACAATGGTTCTTGCAATTAATCAGACCCCAATTGGAAGGTATGGTTGGTTTGGCCTATCGACACAAACAGGTGTTAGTCAAGATTCAGGTGTACCACCAAAAGGTTTAGTATCCATAGGCCTGATCAACGCTATGTACAATCAGAACACTCGGGGTGGTGACATCTTACAGTGTTGGGAAGTTATGCCAAGAGTGGCTAAAGACCTCAGCACCGTCCCAAGTGAAACAACACTTGTCCCTTCTCTCAGATGACATAGATCTTAGGGATTTTTTGGTAGGTCCCCAGAAGCCACGTCAAAAGCGCTTCTTGTATGCTATTTATAACAAGATATGGAAAATCTCTCAACAGAAGGCTGCTGAGAGATTGTGTGAGATTGATAGGGTTAACCTAGAAAAAGCAATAGATATAATGGAACAGGATTTGTCTATTTTACAACATGGACAATCGCAAATGCGGTCCAATGTATTGCTAAGCTGGACGCGGCAATCTTTGCGCTCTAGCCACGTGCCCTGGCGTTACAACAACAGTACGACTCTGTTTTCAATATATAATCTAATGGAAAGACAGATAGTAATGGCACGAAGAGATACAAAATATACCATGCTGCACACTGGAAAATTGGACAAATTACCTTTCAACGTGGCTGGGTCGCTTTCCACAGAATGGTTAATCCATGGCTATATTACACTGCCAGTAACGTCTTTCCAATTTCAATACTATCTCCAGCATCACCAGGTAGGCAGATATGAAGTGCTAGGAGAGGGATACATACACAAGTACTGGGAATTACCGTACAGATTTAGGAATGGGGACACTGAAGTTTTTCTCAGTGGTTCAAACTGTGAAAGTGCCTTAAGTGGTTCCTTAGCTTGTAAGGATATTTCGCTTCATGGAGCATGTAATGCTTCAGTTGCTAACTTTTCCTGTCACTTGAAGGGTTCCCAAGCTGCCCTGATAGCTGCCCTGATTCATCCGGTGTTCGAGCTGCTTTCGAATAGGAGCTATTTGATGCTGAATTATCAAAGTTGTTGTGGGATGGTATCAGGCATCGCATATCTGGTCACAATAAGTTCCAGGGTTACTTACTATATGCAAGTATTGTTTCCACCAACCCAAACAGTTAGGGAGGCAATGCTATGACCTTCTTTGAAGGTTTCCTTTATATGGTTTGATTCTCTGAGCAGACTGCAAGCCATGCTATTTCAGAAGGATATGGCCTTAACCTTAGCTCGAGAAACCTTTGATCTCCAGGCTGCAAGGTCTTCATCTGAGATACAGGCACTAGTCCTTACAAACTTTCCGCTCGATTTTGGGTAAATGGTTCATCGTATCTTTAAAATGTCTGATACGAGGGAAATCATGCACCTGTTTAAATGTGTAGGTTCTGGGCTATTGAACACCTTTCAGGAGTTATTCCAGCATTCATATACTCCTTATTGGGAAGAATTTTTGGAGGGCTTCCGCTGGTCCTACTACTTGTAGTGGGCATCCTGGTTTTCATTTTCCTGCTTTGCATTGGACGTCCCAGTTCATCGAGAGATGGAAAAGTCCCTGCTGGTGAGATGTTGTCGTGAACGCATGGTGCTTCATCTGGGCACACCTCGGCTTCAGGATCTAAGCAAGCATTGGTTCCTATCATTCAGACCAGTCTGGGTTGACTGCATCTTGCCTGTGTTCCTTTGCCTTTTTTGCAGATACAAATTTGTGTTGGACCTGTTTCTGGCACTGCCATCGGTTGCACCACAGGACATAGACATACTATTGGACCCCTTAAAGGCCCATGTGTATCAGTGTCCTCAGCATATCCCATGACGATGACGGCATTCTTAGAGCCTCCACAGGAATGCGATCGACAGTGATGTTGAGTCTCCCACACAGGACACAAATATTTGGTTCGCCGGGTGATGGGAACAATTCGGCCTTTTTCCAAAACAAACAAACTTGGAACGCGAAACATCGCTTGTATTATTTTTTTTGCTCTCACTGAGCACCATGGCTTTCAATGTGCTCAGTTAATCTAATCATGTATTGACTCCTTAGTGGACTTATAGAGCGTTCAAATTTTTAATAGCATCCTATTTACATATAACATGTTTTAGATGTTTTTAGACACTGGTTTAATAACAATGTTTTTATGCTTTTTAACAGGCTCATTTTAGCTTAATTTACCTTGCCGACCTTCGGATGAGGAGTGGGTGTTACGTTCCCCAACCTAGGCCTAAGTAGCAAAGTGACCTTTTACCTACATTGCTCTTCATAACGGTTCTAGCACTAACCTTTTACCCAGTTATGTGCTGAATAAATGTCGATTGGTGTCCTTGAAACTAGCCTCATTTATTATGCATGAGGATTCTTATAAAAATCCCCTGTACATGACATACATAACAGGATTACCATACCCTGTACCCTGTACAAAAGTATTTGCTATCTTTCATCATAGGGTGATCAGGCTACTTTGCATAATTACAATTATTGATTTAGGCTCGTCTACATAATAGTACTTACAACATATCAATTGTGGTAGAACCCCTGAGGCTACCTTTGTGGTATAAAAGAACTGCACCTTCAGTAGTGGAGGAGAGGAAACGCTTCCATGCTGACACAGACACTGAGGTCCTGGCCTGCTGAAGCTTCAACACGCAGCTGTCTGACATTCCTTGCGAGGTGTCCAACTTGTGACCAAGACGGGTCCTTTATTCTCTCCAATCAGGTAATGGTGTTGGCTCTGTCCTAGGAGATTATTGGCTTTACACCCACATACATGCTAGGTAAAATTAGGTAGGGTCTGCATCGTAGGAGTACGCTTGATTACTGTCATGTTTATATGCCTGCATATATTAACTGTTTTAGCACCATGGTAGAATTCTATCTTCTATTTACTCTGTTGGTGCTTGTAATCTCATATGTTAGCTTCTGTCTATTGATTGTCGCAGCAAACATGTTTTAAACTAGAAGGACGCTGGTTCAATAAATACTTAATGAGAAACATCCCCAATGTTTATTCTGTGTATCTCTCTAAGACTAAGTGCGCATGATTGACTGAGTGAAAAGTACTGTACTGTTTCCCCGATCCCTGAAGGGTCAAGGGTTGTCATGCTCGATGGTTGCCAGAAACTATTCGCTCCTTGGTAAGGTTAGGGGGCTTATGGTGGCACTGTGAGCTAGCAGGTCTAAAGACTAACATATCCTTTGGAGGTGTCCGGAACCATTCTAGAGAGAATCCCTTAGTTTATGCTGTCCAAACGTGCAGATCCTATGTATTTTTAGGAACTACACGACACCATGGATCCATGACAGATTTGAACAACCCTGTGCATGAAGGAATCTCTAGTTAGTCGTCTAAATCTAAATCTCAACATGGTGTAAAACCACTGTGTGACAATGACCATAGTCCTCACATCCTACTCCAGTCCCACACTGACATAAAACCAGTATGTAACAATTAATATAGTCCCAGTGACTCCCGCTCAACATCAGACGTTCCCCCACTCTGCACACATTCAGGAAAAGCCTCAAGACCTGGCTCTTCGACTGATTCTGAGCTGCACGACCCTCCCCCCAGTGCCTTGAGACCCTCACTGGTGAGTAGCCAGCTTCATAAATCCTTGATTGATTGATTGAATGACTATAGTCCCCACATCCTACTCCTGTCCCACACTAATAGAAAACCATTGTGTAACAATGAGAATTGTGCCCACATTCTACTCCTGTCCTCCATTGATTTAAACCACTGTGTGCCAATGATTATAATCCCCACATCCTACTCCTCTCCCATACTGATATAAACCACTCTGTAACAATGAGTATAGTCTCCACATCAAACTACTGTGCCACACTGATATAAGCCCGCCGTGTAACAATGACTATAGTCCCTATACTACTACTGTCCCACGCTGATATAACCCACTGTGTAACACTGACTATAGTTCCCACATCCTACTCCTGTCCCACACTGATATAAATCCACTGTGTGACAATGACTATAGTCCCTACATCCCACTCCTGTCCCACACTGATATAGGTCCACCGTGCAACACTGACTATAGTCCCCACATACTACTTCTGTCTCACACTGATATAAAACCATTATGCAACAATGGCTAAAGTCCCCACACCATACTCCTGTCTCACACTGATAAAAAGCCCAGTGTAAAAAAGACTATAGTCCCCACACCCTACTCCTGTCCCGCACTGATATAAACTCACTGTGTAACAACGGCCATAGTCCCCAGATACCACTCCTGTCCCACTCTGATATAAAACCACTGTGTAACAATGACTATAGTCCCCACATCTCACTCCTGGCCCACGCTGATTTAAAACCACTGAGCAACAATGAGTATAGTCCCCAAATTCAACTCCTGTCCCACGCTGATATAAAACCACCATGTGACAATGACTATTGTACCCACATCCCAACCCGCTCCACACTGATATAAAACCACGGTGTAACAATGACTATAGTCTCCACATCCCAACCTGCTCCCACAGAAATATAAACCCACTGTTTAACAATGGCTATAGTCCCCACATCCTACTCCTGTCCCACGCTGATATAAAACCACAGTGTAATAATGACTATAGTCCCCAAATCCTACTTGTGCCCATACTGATATAACCCACTGTGTAACACTGACTATAGTTCCCACATCCTACTCCTGTCCCACACTGATATAAAACCACTGGGTAACATTGACTATAGTCTCCACATCCCAACCTGTACCATACTGATATAAGCCCGCCGTGTAACAATGACTATAGTTCCCCATCCTACTCCTGTCCCATGCTGATATAACCCACTGTGTAACACTGATTATAGTTCCCACATCTTACTCCTGTCCCACACTGATATAAATCCACTGTGTGACAATGACTATACTGCCCACATCCCACTCCTGTCCCACTCTGATATAAACCACTGTGTAACAATGACTATAGTCCCCACATTCCAGTCCTGTCCCACGCTGATTTAAAACCACTGAGTAACAATGTGTATAGTCCCACATCCAACTCCTGGCCCACGCTGATATAAGACCACTGTGTGACAATGACTATAGTACCCACATTCTACCCCAGTACCACACTGATATAAAACCACAGTGTAACAATGACTATAGTCTCCACATCCCAACCTGCTCCCACTGAAATATAAACTCACTGTTTAACAATGACTATAGTCCCCACATCTTACTCCTGTCCCACGCTGATATAAAACCACAGTGTAATAATGATTATAGTCCCCAAATCCTACTCGTGCCCATACTGATATAACCCACTTGATAACACTGACTATAGTTCCCACATCCTACTCTTGTCCACACTGATATAAAACCACTGTGTGACAATGAGTAGTCTCCACATCCTACTCATGTCCCACTCAATATAAAACCACTGTGTGACAATGAGTATAGTTTCACATCCTAGTCTTGTGCCACACTGATATAAAACCACCGTGTGATAAAGACTATTGTTCCCACATCCTTCTCCTGCCCCATGTTGATATAAAACCACTGTGTAACAAAGACTATGGTCCGCACACCCTGTTTCTGTCCCACACTGATATAAAACCACCATGTGACAATGACCATAGTACCCACATCCCACTCCTGTCCCACACTGCTAGAAAACCACTGTGTAACCATGACTAGTGTCCCCACATCCCACTCCTGTCCCACACTGATATAAAACCACTGTGTAACAATGAGTATTGTCCCCACATCCTACTCCTGTTACACTGATATAAAAAACAACGTGTAACAATGACTGTAGTCCCTACATCCCACTCCAGTCCCACGCTGATTCAAAACCACTATGTGACAATGACTATAATCCCCACATCCCACTCCTGTCCCAGGCTGATACAAAACTACCATGTGATAATTACTATAGTCCCCACATCCCACTTCTGTCCCACACTGACTTAAAACCACTGTGTGACAATGGTGGTTAGTCTAAATATCGAGTTTTAAATTTCGACCTACAAGTATATCGAGTTGTTAATATCGTAGGTAAAGAATATCGAAGTCAAGAATATCGATGGACAGAATATCGACCCAAGGTATGTATTATCGAAGTTAATAATATCGAAGTCATTAATATAGATGTAAGTAATATCGTAATCAAAAATTTCGATGTCAATAATATTGATATTTTATTAGTGTAATGTATTTTAATATGTATTTTATTTGTATGTTAAAGATTATTGTAATGTATTTTAATACATTTAAAAATAAATGTCTAGAGATTAATAATTATTTTAAATATAATTTAGCGTTTTAGTATCAGAGCGGGTTGTGGGTTTATAGGGGAATAGGGTGGGAAGTAATTTAATTATAATTAATTAATATGTATTGTTTAATTGGTATTTATGATTAATTAATTGTTAATTAATTACTAATTGTAAATTAAATATATTAATTGATTCATTAATTGTTAATTAATTATTAATTGTAAATTAATTTTATTAATTGGTTAATTATATAAGTTATAATTAGTTTAATATTAATATTTATTTATTGGTATTGTTAAATAACTAATTGTTAATTACTAATTAATTGGTGATTTAATTTTATTAAGTGATTAATTGATGATTAAATTAATTATGTGAATTTTTATGTGTAGTGGGTTGTGGGTTTATAGGGGAATAGGGTGGGATGTAATTAAATTCAAATAATTACTGATAATTTTTATTTATTTGTAATTAATAATAATTAATTGTTAATTAATTATTAATTGGTAATTAATTGTTATTAGTACGTTAAATATAGTAAATATAAATAATTTATTATTTCATGTTATTTATTGTTATTGCTAATTAATGTATTGTTAATTAAGAATTAATTTGTGAATAATTGTAATTTGGTCGTTAATATGTATAAATTAGTAAATAAAAAGTATATTAATTATAAAGAATGTATTATTAATTGTAAATAATAGATAAACTGATATTTAAATGTATTGTGTATTTTGTATGTGTAGTGTGTTGTGTGTTAAAGGGGGAATAGTGTGGGATGTAATTTAAAGTTATTTATCTAAATATTTATTTTAAATAATTGGTATTTAATAATAATTATTTTGTAAATTAATTATTAATATGCTATTTTTTTATAACTAATTATTTAATTGGTTATTATGTTTATAGAATCCCTATGCTATCCAGTGCTTTTCCAACTGTTTTACTATCTGGAGTGGGAATAGTAATTTTTACCCCTACGCTATCCAGCGCTTTTCCTACTGTTGCACTCTCTGGAGTTGGAATAGTAATTTTTACCCCTACGCTATCCAGCGCTTTCCCTACTGTTTCACTTACTGGAGTGGGAATAGTAATTTGTACCCCTACGCTATCCAGCGTTTTCACTACTGTTGCACTCTCTGGAGTTGGAATAGTAATTTGTACCCCTACGCTATCCAACACTTTCCCTACTGTTGCACTCTCTGAAGTTGGAATAGTAATTTTTACTCCTACGCTATCCAACACTTTCCCTACTGTTGCACTCTCTGGAGTTGGAATAGTAATTTATACCCTTACGCTATCCAACACTTTCCCTACTGTTGCACTCTTTGGAGTTGGAATAGTAATTTTTACCCCTACGCTATCCAACGCTTTCCCTACTGTTGGACTCACTGGAGTGGGAATAGTAATTTTTACCCCTACGCTATCCAGCGTTTTCACTACTGTTGCACTCTCTGGAGTGGGAATAGTAATTTTTACCCATACGCTATCCAACGCTTTCCCTACTATTGCACTCTCTGGAGTTGGAATAGTAATTTTTACCCCTACGCTATCCAACGCTTTCCCTACTGTTGCACTCTTTGGAGTTGGAATAGTAATTTGTACCCCTACGCTATCCAGCGTTTTCACTGCTGTTGCACTCTCTGGAGTGGGATTAGTAATTTTTACCCCTACGCTATCCAACGCTTTCCATACTATTGCACTCTCTGGAGTTGGAATAGTAATTTTTACTCCTACGCTATCCAACGCTTTCCCTACTGTTGCACTCTTTGGAATTGGAATAGTAATTTTTACCCCTACACTATCCAGCGCTTTCCCTACTGTTTCACTTACTGGAGTGGGAATAGTAATTTATACCCCTACGCTATCCAGCGTTTTCACTGCTGTTGCACTCTCTGGTGTGGGAATAGTAATTTTTACCCCTACCCTATGCAATGTTTTCCCTACTGTTGCACTCATTGGAGTGGGAATAGTAATTTTTACTCCTAAACTATCCAGCGTTTTCACTACTGTTGCACTCTCTGGAGTGGGAATAGTAATTTTTACCCCTACGCTATCCAACGCTTTCCCTACTGTTGGACTCACTGGAGTGGGAACAGTAATTTTTACCACTATGCTATCCAGTGGTTTCCCTACTGTTGCATTCTCTGTAGTTGGAATAGTAATTTTTTTTCCCTACGCTATCCAACACTTTCCCTACTGTTGCACTCTCTGGAATTGGAATAGTAACTTTTACCCCTACGCTATCCAACGCTTTCCCTACTATTGCACTCTCTGGAGTTGGAATAGTAATTTTTACCCTTACGCTATCCAACGCTTTCCCTACTGTTGCACTCTTTGGAGTTAGAATAGTAATTTTTACCCCTACGCTATCCAACCTTTTCCCTACTGTTGCACTCTCTGGAGTGGGAATAGTAATTTTTACCCTTACGCTATCCAACACTTTCCCTACTATTGCACTCTCTGGAGTTGGAATAGTAATTTTAACCCTACGCTATCCAACGCTTTCCCTACTGTTGCACTCTTTGGAGTTGGAATAGTAATTTTTACCCCTACGCTATCCAACATTTTCCTTACTGTTGTTTTTGTTGGAGTTGGACTAGTAGTTTTATTGTGTTTGATATTTAATATGTTTTGTATTATTTTAGCTATTGTAATATATCATTAATAATAAAAATTATTCACATTAAAATATTGATTATTATTTGCTATATGTAATTATTAAATATTTAATAATGTTATTGTTTTATGTGTATAGATGTATTGGTAATTTTTAAAAACATTTAATAATTTATACGTTACAGAAATTATTATTAAAATTAATTATTAAGTAAGTATATATATTATATATTATATGTATATGTTTAATTAAAGTTGTATTACATTATATATATTAATTATACATTTTAAATATTATACAATATATTTAATTATGTTTATTTAATTTCTAAGTATAATTTGGTTTATTTTACATATATTTTTAAAGTAAAAGAAAAATGATATTTTTAATAACGATATTTTTGACATTGATATTTAATTTTCGATATTTTTGTACTTACCATGTTGTACTCACAAACTTAGCTATGATATCCACCTTCCATAGGATATCATGGCTAAGTCAGTCCTGAAGCAGGCGTAAGGAAAGTAGCGATAACAGGGGTTAACTCTACTTTTCCTGCCGCTATGCTTCATAGCGTGGGGCTTGATGATAGGAGAAATGTCGCTTAGCGACATTTCTCCTGTCATGTTAAGTCAGGAACGCCCACTTTGCATCTCATTAGAGATGCAAAGATGGCGTTAGGAATCCTGACGCTAAAGCAAGGTTTCACGCGTTAGCGTGGCCTTGCTAATTAGGGGATAAAATTATCGCCGCTCTTCGGCCGAAAACAGCCGCAAAAACGGCGATAATTTTTTATTGCCAGCTTGTAAATATGCCCCTAGGTCACTTGCTAGTGACCAGGGGCACGATAGACGAATGCCCACCGATGTTGGGTGTTTCAGGTGCGAAGAGGTGAAGCTTGACTCTGCAGTCACGAGGACTAGGAGGCGTCGACGATGACCAGGAGCTGGATTCGAGCTGTCCCACGAAGGAAGTAGAGTGCTGTGGTGTCAGTGCCTGGATTTGACCCAACAAGCCTTGGCAACAGCAACCCACGCAGGAAGAGAAAAGATGCTTCGGTGCGGACCAGCAAGGTCCTGGGGACTCCCCAAGCATGGAGAGTCAGGGCACGTCTGAAGCAACCAGGTAAGCCCAATCAAAGTTAGAGTTGTCTTCATAGGGACCGACCAGTCGACGGACCAGGGATCGCAAAGGGACCTCGAGAGGAATCACACAATACCAGCAGTGCTTTAAATGGGAAAAAATAAGTGCAGGTACTCACTAAAATAGAGGTGTGGCAAGTGGGCGGGGCTAGGGGCGGGTCAAAGGGCAAGTCATACATATGGACTTCTGTACCATTTGCAGCACATATCAAAGCACACGACAAATGCGTTTATGTCACTAAAACAGATAAATAACTCATTACAAGCTCCTCGGAAGCAGAGCTGCATCTGCCCTGCACTGGAAGAGAAACCTAATCTGCGCCTGCCGTGCTGATCATGGTACCGGTACTCTCCCTGGCTACAGAGAAGTGCCGGTACTGACGGCAAAAAAAAATCGGAGGTGCCGGTACTCAGTACCGGTGAGTACCGGCCCATTTAAAGCACTGAATACCAGCCCGCGGGACACTCGGAGAGTGTAGGCCAGTAATCTTCAGTGGAAATGCTGCTTGGGGCGTGGACTACAAGTAGCCCAAAGCACAGCCTCAAGGATCGCCAAGAAGCATATGCACTTGCAAATGTGCACGGTGTCCAGGGGATTCGGTTCCACGGTCCCCACGAGGGCTACGGGTCTCAGCTTTGCTGGGAGCTCGGGTCAGCCTCTGGGAAGTCTGGAAACCCACCTCCTGTGTTGCAAATTCTTCGGAGTCCGGCAGGAGCTTCGGAGATGCAAACCGGTCAGATGCGTTTCAGGTGCCTGCCTTGCAGGGGGTAACTCCTTTACTCTAAGGGAGATTCTTCTGTCATCTAGCGCTTTGTAGATCGTTGAAGTTCCAGGATTCTGTGTTAGTTTCGTCCAGGTAAATCTAAAGTCCTGTAGCCAGGGATTCCTACTTTATACCCAAGGAAGGGGTGGGACAAACTCTAGGGACCCACCTATGGGAGGGTCAGGAAAGAGGGGTGGTTACACCCATTTCCTTTGTCCAGTTTCACACCAGAGCAGGGGCTGGTAGCCCCTGCAACCGGTTTGAGCTGGACTATGCACAGGGATAGCAAATGTGCCCCCAGTGCAGAATTCAAAGCACTCTTGGAGTGCACCCACCGAGCCCCAATACACTAAAGTCTGTCTGGGAGGTGGTTACACCACCCTGTGACAAGAAACCTATTGTCCAGGCCTCCCCTGCCGGAGTTTCATCCAGAAGCAGGAGGTCAGACTTATGTCTGTGGCTGCAGCATCCATTTTGTGATGCCAGGGCTCTTTTAAGTTGGTACCGGGTATAACGGTTGTGCCATGTTTCTCCCTCTAGTAGGGTGGGATCATACTCCCACACCAGTTACAGGTATGGGGGTATGATTCCAAGGTGTTTGACACCAGACACAACATGTTTCCATGCAGCCATTCCAAAGTTAGCATTTACCGTTTGGTTATAATGCACTTAAGAGTATATGGTTTGGCTGCATCACAAACAACCCCGGAATGAAGATTCCGAAATCTGCAGTGGGGCTCTGCTCATGCTTGGGCACCCTCTCACATGAAACTCAGCTCCCTGGGGGGCGTGGTTTGGACGCCGATCGGGATGGCGGCGTGAGCCTGCAGCTCCGTGCCTAATCCCCGATATTTATCCTGAACTCCGGCCAAAACGCGCCGCAGCTGGCGCGAACCGGTTGCGTTGAGCACCGGGACGACGGTGGACGCCGCGCACGAGACGGCGGGGGCCCAGGCGAGGTGCTAGAGCCGGGACACGGAGCGGGACGAACGGCGTATGCTGCACAAGATGGCGGCGGCCCCAGACGGAGCAGAGTAAACAGCCCCAGACGGAGGCTGGTGACCAAGGAGCAGCCGGCCGATGGTGTAGCGGAGCGGGGCTGATCGCCTGTTGCCCGGGGCTCCGGGACCACGGTGTTGGGGTGCGGCGCTCTCCACCGTAGCGGCGACGACGGATCCTGCCGGCCCCTCCCCCCTCGGGGCACCCGACACAGACTGCGGAGGGGACAGCGGAGCCGGCGCTGGACACCGGAGCAGGGCGCCTGCCCGCTGGCGAATGCGGCCGCTGGGCTGCGGAGGGGGCGAGAGAGCGAGAGCGAGAGCGGCGGAGGAGCTGCCGGACGACTCGCGCCCATTGGTGGTGGCGGATGGTGATGGCGGCCTGAAGAGATAGCGGCGCTGGGCCGCGGGAGCGCTGCGGAGCGGTGGGCCCGAGGACCGCGTGGAGGCGCCCTCCCCCCGGAGGTGAGGTTGACCCATTGGGGTGAACTGAGTGGGAGCGACCCCGGCGCTGGAGCAGGAAGGTGGTGAGCCCGCGCTGTGCGCTGTCGTTGGGTGAAACCGCGGAGGACCCGTGCGCTGGTGGCGGGTGGCCTTGGCGCGAGGACGACCGACTGGCTGCGAGCCGGGGGGCCCTGGGCTGCTGGGCTGCCGGGCCCTGGGGGAGCGGACTGCCCCGAGGAGTGCACTGAGAACGGGGAGCGGGTGCCGGGCCCTGCCTCTTCGCTCCCGGAGTGGACGGACGGCGACATAGATCTGCCTGCTGGTGGGGCCCTGAACTGGAGCTGGTGCAGGGCGGGATGGCCACGAAGGGTGTCGCGCTGCATGTGCCCCCTAGGCACGACCGGGCGGCGGAATCGGCCGCAGATGGAGGACCCCAAGATGACCCGGGGGACACAGCGCAGGAACGGCACTTAAACAAACGGCTGGATGGGATCCTGGAGGCCATCACGGCGACCAAGGAGGCCTTGCATCAGGACATAGCGCAGGTTGCTACTGGGCTGGGACTCTTACGGGCCGATCATGCCAAACTGGCGGACAGAGTCAAAGACAACGAGGTGGCGATCCGGGAGCTCAAGCCGGCGGCGGCGACCGCAGAACGCAAAATCGCTGAGATCCTGGGCCGTTTGGCGACGCTGGAGAGGCGAGCGGAAGACGCCGAAGGACGCAATCGGAGAAATAACGTGAGGGTGGTGGGACTGCCGGAAAAAGTTGAAGGGGATGACGCCGTGGCATACATGGAGGACTGGTTCAGAAAGACCGTGGCCCCGGAGGGCCTCTCCCCCTTCTTCTCCCTGGAGCGGGCGCATAGGGTCCCGGCTCGCCCGCCGGCGCAGGGCCGCCCTCCCAGACCCATGTTGGTCAGGCTTTTGCATTATAGAGACAGGGACCTGCTGATCCAGAAGGCGCGTGCAAATGGCCCCTTCCAGGTGGCTAACAGCTCGGTCACGGTGTTCCCAGACTACACGCAGGAGGTACAGAAGAACAGGGCTTCCTTTCTGGCCGTAAAAAAGGAACTACGGATCGAGGGCCTACAGTACTCCCTGCTGTTCCCAGCGAAACTGCGGGTAATCCTGAGCGGGACGACCCACTTCTTTCAGACCCCTGAGGAAGCGTGGACATGGCTGGAGTTGTATCGGGCGGGCACGGCCCGGGGAAGGACGGAGGAAAAAGGGAGGCAGAAACCGGCCCAAGTGCGGAAATCTCAACGTATCCGCAAGCGCAACAAACTTCAGAGAGCGGAGCGGGATGGACAGATGGCGGACGACAGGCGGAAGGCGCTGGCAGCGACGGCGATCATAACGGGCTCTCAAGGGGAGCAGACTTCAGTGGGCTCGGAGTCTGGCGAGGAGGCCGGGCAGTCCGGCGGAGAGATGTCGGAGGTTGACAGCTCCGGGGGGCCGGTGGTCACCCCACAGACGGCGGATGGACTATTTAACGGGTGATGCGGAGGGTGGGGCCACATTGGTGACTCCGGGTTCTGACTGGGGGTCCCGGTGCTCGATGGACTTGCAGGTATGGTGTTGAGACATTCGGGGGATGCTGGGTGCGGGGCGGGGGGCTTGGCCTGCCCTAGGTCGGTTCTGACCACCCTCGAACGGCCCTTAAGGCTTTCTGTGGAGACGACCACAGAGTAGGGAAGGTTTGGTGGGTTGCAGGTTTGGATGGGGGCTGATAGTGCGTTATTAGGTCCTGTTCTGGGGAGTGGGTGGGGGGGAGTTCGTGGGGTTGTTCTGGTTGCGGGGTTCTATTGCGCTGCTGTAGGTGGGCCGGGGATGTTGGTGTGCGGGGGGGGTACTGGTTGCAATGGGGACATTACCTAATTTGAAATGCCTCACGTGGAATGTTCGTGGCCTCCGCACTATGTCAAGACGCCACAAGGTCCATGCCCATCTGGTGAGGCGAGGCATACAAATCGCACTCCTGCAGGAAACTCACTTAACCCAACAGGAACTCACTGCGCTGCAGAGGAGGTGGCGTGGCCAGGTGTTTGGGACTACATGCTCAGCGTTTGCCAGGGGAGTGTTGATATGGGTGCAGGCAGGAATCCCATTTCAAGCTACGACTCAGTTGGTGGACCCGGGGGGTAGATTTGTGGTGGTGGGAGGGAAGCTCTATGGTCAGGATGTGGCCTTATGCAGTATATATGCCCCCAACACGGATCAGGCCCGCTTTTTTGTTAGCTTGACGGGTTCCTTGGCGCACTTCCTGGCGGGCCCCATATTGATAGGAGGGGACTTCAACTCGATCACTGATGTAGCACTGGACCGGTCGCATCCGCCACTGGCTGACTCGCCGGTGCGCCGATTAGCGGCGCACAGGGCGGACTGGCAGGAGAGGTGGGGGCTGATAGATGTGTGGAGGGAGCAGCATCCGGGACACAGGGACTATTCCTTCTTCTCCGCGTTACACGCGCTCCACGTTAGGATAGATGCTATGTTGTGCAGCAGGGACTTGGCGCCCGTGATGGCCCACACGGAGTACCTCACTAGAACTATATCGGACCACAACCCGCTGCTGTTGACGTTGCAGTGGCGGCGGCCGAGATCGGCGGTCCCGACATGGCGCTTGAGGCCAGAGGCATTGGAAGATCCAGTGTTTGGTGATGCGGTCAAGCGGGGCGTAGAGCAGTACTTTACGGAGAATGAGGGTTCAACGGCCACGAGGGCGATGGAATGGGACGCCATGAAGGTGGTGACCAGAGGTGTTTGCATGGGAACCTTTGCGAATGTGAGGACTACTATCCTGACGGCTCTGGAGAAGGCGGAAGGGGTGTTGAGGGAGCTGGAGCAGCGTAGGCCTGAGCGACCAGAGTTGCAGGACAGGCTGCTTGAGGCGAAGGAGGTGGTAGCGACGGAAACTGAGCGGCTGCGGGGCTTTGACTACAAGCGGTATCTCGTCAGAGTGCATGCGGAACGGGACAAGGTAGGAACGCTACTGGCTAGACTAGCGAACCCGGAACCCCGGGGCTGTCCGGTTCTCAGTATTAGAACGGAGACGGGGGAGATGGTTTACTCGCAGGGGGCGGTGCTCCAGCGGTTCAGGTCATACTATTCGGCCCTCTATGAGAGCCAGTTGGGGGTGGAGAACTCCGAGATAACTGATTATCTGGCGACTCTTTGCCTCCCCCGGGTAGATGCGGAAACTGCGATGGTGCTGGGAGGCCCCATTACGCTGCAGGAGATTCGGGTGGCTATTAAGCAGATGGCCAGAAACAAAACGCCGGGGGTGGATGGCCTGCCGATCGAATTCTACGCGCAGTTCGTGGATGCCTTAGCGCCCAGGCTCTTGCTGGTCTACACTGAGGCCATGGAGCTGGGGAGACTCCCACAGTCGATGAGGGAGGCCTTGGTGGTGCCGTTGTTGAAGCCCGGCAGGGATGCCTTGGATGTGACGTCATATAGACCTTTGTCTATGCTGACGGTAGACTACAAAATATTGAGTCGCATATTAGCCACTAGATTATTACCGCACATGACCAAACTGGTTCACGGGGACCAAGCCGGTTTTATCCCCACCAGGAGCACAGCCTGGAATATTCGCCGCCTGGTCCGTATCATGGACAACGTCTGGGACCCAGCACAGCGGCCGGCAGTGCTCGCCGTGGACATCAAAAAGGCTTTCGATAGCCTCGAATGGGGATACCTCGACGCGGTGCTCGAGAAGTCCGGCCTGGGGGAGGGGTTCGGACGTTGGACACGGGTCCTTTACTCCTTCGCTACGGCCAGGGTGCGGCTGGGAGCGGTCGTGTCCGAAGCATATCCAGTACGCAGGGGCACACGGCAGGGTTGCTCGTTATCTCCCCTGCTGTTCGCCTTGGCGATGGAGCCTTTGGCGGCGCAAGCGCGGACAGGAGCGGTGTACGGCGGGGTTCGTTGTGGGGAGGAGGAACATCATATATCCCTGTACGCGGATGACCTCCTGCTGTACCTGGAGGACTCCGGGGATGCCTTGGAAGGGGCTGTGGAGATGCTCTCGCGCTTTGGCGAGCTCTCGGGCCTCAGGGTCAACTGGACCAAAACCTGCGTTTTCCCGCTGCGGGCAGAGGTCCCGTATTGCCCTCCCACTCGGGATGTGGTATGGGAAGCTAAATGCTTTACTTACCTGGGAGTCCGGATATACCACGATGTCGAAAATCTCTTGGACGGTAATGTAGGGCGTTGCATAAGGGCTTTGAGGGGGTGCATGGCCTTCTGGGCTGCCCTCCCGCTCTCGGTGCTGGGCCGGGTCGCGTTGCTGAAGATGGTGGCTCTGCCCCGACTGCTCTATTACTTCCGCACACTGCCGATATGGATCCCGCAGAGGATCTTTAAAGAATTGAGGTCGCAGATCATCAGCTTCCTATGGGGGACGGGACGGCGACGGGTAGCCCTGACGGTTCTGATGCGGCCTAAACTAGAGGGGGGACTGGCGGTCCCCGATTTTGAATTATACTACCTGGCGGCGCAGCTACAAGTGCTGACACAGAATGTGGCCAGGGTATTCCGGGGCCCGGAGCCGGGACGAGGGACGGGCATCCAGAGACATGTCCTGTCTTACATAGTCATGCAACAGAAGTTAGACCTGAGAGATTTGTCCATCGAGGAGCGGACTCTCCGGCTATGCTGGCAGAGGGGCATGCGGAGAGCAAAGACGGTGAGACCTTATGCACCGGAGATCCCGCTGGGGATGCTGACGGCGCTGCCGCATGGAGGCGACTGGTCCCCGCTAGCGGAGTGGGAGGAGCTGGGGTTGCAGATGGTGGGGGACCTCTATATAGATGGGGCGCTGGCCCCCTTCGGGGCTTTGCAGGAGCAGTTTGGCCTCCCGGATGGGAGTTATCTCCTGCACGCGGCGGTGAGCGCGGCAATACAAAAACACTGGAGAAAGGGGCTGGAGGAGCCCACTGTGGCACTAACCTGCCAGTACGTGGCAATGGCGGCGGGCACGATCAAGGCGGTGACATGCCTACAGGCTAGACTGCTGCAGGAGGGGTTGGAGCCGCTTGCGGCACTGAAGGAGCGGTGGGAGGAAAGCATAGGCAAACCCATTCCGGACACGATCTGGAGCCACATCATGCGGAGGACATGGAAGGGTAGCGGGAATGCCCGCTTTCAGCAGGTGCACTTCTTCATCGTTCACAGGGCGTATTTGACCCCGGGAAAGATTAGCCGGCACTTTAAGGTGCAGGAGGCCGCTTGCCCGCGCTGCCTCACACTGGGAGCTGAACTAGAGCATATGCTGTGGGGGTGCCCGAAGCTCGGGTCGTACTGGGCTGAGGTGGGAGAGATCTTGAATACTGCGACGGATAGGGAGGTCGAGTTTGATATGGGGGCGTGCCTGCTGCTCTGGTTCCCTCACACAGCAAAGACAAAAGTGACGAGTAAATTTATTGACTTGGGGCTTATGTTGGCTCAGAGAGAGATTACGTGGCACTGGAAGTCCCGGGAGGGCCCATCAATCGGGCGGTGGATCTCCGAGTTATTAAAATGGTCTAGATGTGAGAGTGAAGTCAGACGGCGCCAAGCGATTAAGGCGGACAATGAAAAGGGGTTAGAGTGGGTAAGGGCATGGGAGCAGATCGAGCAGGCCCTGCAGGATTGCCGGCTCGAGCGGGCGGAACGGGAGCGTGAGGAGAACGGAGTTCCTTGAGGCTGAGGACAATAGATGTACCCCTGATAGCTGGCACGACTTAGAGTTAGGGACCACTGGAGGGGCCCGCAACAGCAGCAGTTGGGGGGGGTGGGATGGGAGGGGGGGGAGTTCCTGAGGTGGGAGGGTAATGCTATATTGAGTTGGATGAGGAATGTAGCTGTGGGGACAGAAAAGCAGAGGCTCCCATGGGGCATGATCCAGGCACCGCTGTGAGGCGATAGTTGTGTTACATTGCTTAACTGTCTATATGTGCCGCCCGGCCCCCGGGATGTGGGCTGAATGGCTGTGTGCATTGCTAAACCGAAGAATATGACCGGAGATTGTAGGGGGTGCCGGTTGCCCCGATGGTTATGTTGCTGAAAATGTTGCAATAAAAAACATGTTTTTAAAAAAAAAAAAAATGAAACTCAGCTCCCTGCCTTCAGGATTGTTAAGGCCTGCCATAGGGGTGACTGATAGGTTTATATGTGCAGTGATATGGAGAGATATAGGTAACCTATATCTCAGTAAGGGGTGCATGCACCACCTTACACAGGCTGCCGTAGCAGACTTGTTGTGTCATTTTAAAAGGCTTCCCAGGGGTGGCATAATACATGCTGCAGCCCCTGGTAGGCCTCTGGGGTACCTATGTCCTGGGTACATAGTATACCATATACTAGTGACTCACAAGTGTACCCCAGAATCCAATCTGGAGTGTACCTAAAGCACATGGAATCAATTTAAAGGGATAAGCAGATAGGCTGGGGCCCTGAATAGCAGGATCCCAGTCAATTAAGTCGAAAACCACCAGGAAAAACAAGCATTTGCAATGCAATAGGTCTCGCATTTACGCGAGTTTAAGCTATTGGCATTGTAAATGACAATGCCTTTTGTTTATGTTTTAAAAAACTAAATATAAATAAAAGGCATTGTCATTTACATTGCCAATAACTCAAACTCGCGTAAATTCGAGACCTATTTCATTGCAAATGCTTGTGCCCTAAGCAGGCTGGTAATGCAGAGAGACATGCCCTGCAGGTCCAAGCAAATGCAAGACCTTTTGCATTGCAAATGCTTGTTTTGGACTTTTCTCGTTTTTTTTGCTTTCTCTGTAAACTGATGCCGTGACTTGGTAATCTTTACTTTTGGCCCTTATTTCAACCCTGCACAGGTAGTGGCATGGGCCCTCTTACACCTGTGTCAGGGAGAGAGAGAGCACGAAGTACCCTACTACTGAGGAGTCTGTCACACAGGGTAGTAACTGCAGAGAAGCAGTGCAAAGGAAAGAAACAGGGTGAGACAGTGAGGGAGATATGATGGAGGAATAGAAGGAGATGAAGACAGAGAGGGGGAGAGGGGCGCCAGGTGGTAATGGGAAATGATAGGTGGGATAAAGGAGACAGTGGGCATAACAAAATGCAGGGTGTGCGAGACAGGAAGGATGAGGACAAAGAGAAGGGCTGAGTGAGACGTGGGTGCAACAGTAAGAGATATGGGAAGGGGATACACATCTGGGAGGGAGGGAAGATGAGGGGCAGGAATGTTAAGAGATTAAAGAAACGTTGATGGAGAAACAGGAGAAGAGCGAGAACGGTAGAAAGGGAGGGGTCGAGGGAGACAGAAGGACCATAGAGAGGGGAGATGAGGGAGACGTGATTCATTCAACGTGACAGGGTTTTCGGTCATGAATATGTTTTACTTTGTCAGTTAATTGGCTCAGGCAAACATATGAAAACGTCACCAGGGGAGCAAAAATAGACAGAGAGAATTACTTATTAATATAATTCTCTGTGCCTATTTTTCCTTTCCTGGTGACGTTTTCATATTTTTCCTCCTGAACCAATTAACTAAGTAGGTAAAATACATCAAATAACAGATGAATGACTGTAGAATGGGGAAGTTACTGGTAGATTAATGCTCTTGACATGCTTTGCAAAGTTTTTAAGTTGGGAGCAATTGTCTCCTAAAAGCCCGGACGGCCCCTTTGAAAAGAATCCTCTGAAGCCTTCTGCTTAGTGTCATGAATGCGCACTTCGTCAGTGAACTACCCGATGACTCTGCATGCATGGGGCAGGGAGCAAATGAAAACAAGCATTGGCCGTGAAAGTGACACGACCGCGCGAATAAACAAGCCGAGGTGACAAGGGCTGGGCGAGAAGGGAGGGGGGAATGCCAGCATCAAAGGAGCCTACAGCTGACGAGCAGGGAGGAGGGAGTGCGAGCAGCAGCTGTGCACGTGCACGCCATCGTGCACTCAAGCTTTAGGCCTGCCAAATCATGTGGGTAGCACTTTTGAAAGCCCACCTCCAAAATGTCTCAAAGAGACAGCTTGCGCTGTCTCAGCGAGACCTAAAAATGGGGGCAACCATGCAGTCAGATTCCACCTTCCTACACTGATCCCCACACACGTATCTTACCCCGTGTTACACTGATACCATACAGCCCTGACCCTGTGTTGCACGCTTCCCCACACATGACCTTCACCCCACGGTGCACTGATCCTCACAGCCCTCACCCTCTGTTACACGAATCCCCACTCACCACCCTCACCCAGTGTTACACGGATCCCCACACACAGCCCTCACCCTGTGTTGCACTGATCCCACACTCAGGTCTCAACCGTGTTACACTGATCTCCAAACAGCCCACATCCTGTGTTACACTGATGCGAACATACAGCCCTCATCCTGTGTAACGCAGGCTGTGTTACACTGATCCCACACTCACAGCCCTGACCCTGCCGCTGCCCGCGTCCCACGCAGTGGGACATCAGCAGGGCAGCATTCTAGTGGCCGCCCGTCGGAGCCTTCCCCCCCCCTTGCTGCCTCGCGCGCGAGGCCTACACCCACTTGGGAAAAACCCCTATCGCGTGGAGCTGGGGGCGGGGCGGGGGGCGCGGCTTACTCCCTACTTAGTGGGCTCTCTCGCCCAGTTCCTCCTCTGTCTCCGGCGCGCCGCACCCTGCCTGGACACGCGTTCTTCCCGCGCAAGATTGAGCGTAGCTAATGAGGCTCCTGACGCCGTCTCGCCGGACACGCTGCGGTCGCTGCCCCTCGGTTGTCTCGCGTCCACCAGCGGTTGCGGTTTCTCCCCCCCACCGCTTGATCTGCGGTGGTTGCAGCGCACTCCTTCGGGCTGCATGTTCCCGGGCCAGGGGGTCGTCGGCATGCGCGGTGAGTTTTGGTGGGCAGGGAAGTCTTTTGGGTCTTGTTGCGCCGAGAGAAGGCATGGCGTTAAAGTTTGGATTGCGGGCAGGCGGGCTGTGGTGCACCTACGTGGATGCACGGCCGCCGCCACATTGTTTAAGTGGATTCGGCTCAGTGGTAATGTTTCCGATTGGTCTGACGCCTGGTTTAGAGCTTTGACTAACTCGCTATGCTCGTGACCGTTCTGTTTTTCCCTCATTCGGTCACTTTGTAATTTGGTGCAGCATTTCCGCTTACCTAATTTGTTATGCCCATCGCTATTCATAACGCGCATCGCAAGTTGTTTAAAAATGGAGGTAATTTCTTCGCTCCCTAGTTTGCCCGTCTGGTTGAGTCGGGCCACGTTCTGTGGACATCGAGGGCACAGGGCTTTCGAGTGAACGTACACCCCGCCCTCTCCGTTATTGTCAGCTTGTGGTTGTCCTGGTTGGTCGGTTTGGGATGAGGGGTGAGTGCGGAGCCACATGTGATCGTACAGAAAGAATTGGGTACTGTTGTTGGGCAGCCAAGTATTTGCCGTGGTCGAGTCGGCCGGAGGCGGGCTCACTGACGTCGCTGCTTTGGGCGCTGAGCGCGATGCAGGGAAGCAGGCGTGGTCATTTCTCGCGGTATGGTGAGGGAGGCTGCCCGGGCAACAGCGGCAGCAGCAGCGAGCAGAGTCCTCACTCCCACGCAGTCAGCCATCAAGTGGGCATGTGGACTACCTAGCCTTCTTTTAATTACAACAGCATGCTAGGGTGGTGATTCATGGTTTTGGCAGGGTCGGGCTCCGAGGGATTAACTACGGTGCTGTAGCGGTAAATCATTATGATCAAAGCTTGCTCGACCGACGACCACTCCCCCGACTACTCCCCCCTCCCCTCTGCGATCCATGCCTTGCGGGGCCGGTGTATGTTACACTACCAAAAAGCGAAGCCAATTAACGAAATGCAGTATGTTAACTTTACCTCTGTTGGACTAACTTGCCCAACTATAATTCACTGATCTGTTTATTGTTGTTGGCGCTTCCATAGACATTGCGGAGACTGATTGTGAGGGCATTTGAAAGATGCCGTTAGGTGCTTTGATGTCTTGGATTTGGCGCGGTTTTTCTGGAGTTATTTACCACCTCCTCTGGCATGCAGACGGACTACAGTATTCCTTTTTCGCGCATGGGTCTACATTTTATCGTCTGCGAACAGCAAAATTACATGACTAGGCAATCGCGCATCTCAAATTAGTCAGTCAAAATTGGGCCACAGAGTGTACAAGGGATGCTATTTGGGACAGGAAAGTGGCCTGGCAACCTAAGCCGCAGGGTTAGGGCTTCAGTTTCTTTAACGGCAGGGGTCTGGATCCCACTACTGCAATTATTTTTCATGTCGTAACAACTATTCAGGCAGCCATCTTTTACTTAATTGCCACTCCGGATTGATCCCATACATAACACTGCCCTTTCGGCGGCTGTATTGTAAGACCAACTCCCTGCCATCGTAGCCGGGACAGGTTATGCCACATTCTGGTAGGTGATGTTTACCGGTCCCCCCAGCTCTCACAGTGCATGGAGGTTTACCCCGGAGTCTTCCAATTAGAACGGGGGGGGGGGAGACACCGCTCATCAGGCCCCACGGCCGTGTATACCGGCCCCCATAGACGGATTCGGCCCTCGCGGCCAGCACACGCTGCCGAGATCCGGCGGCAGACTGGCTCGGGGGTGAGATTCATTCCGATTGTAGAGGAGGCTGGACGTTGCTATGTACGGAGGCCTTTCACTTGAATTGACGAGTGCTTGTTTTCTGACAGGTACGAAATCGTAGCGGGGATACAGGGTAAGGGGGATTCAACCAGGAAACATTTCACTGCAGTGACCTACCCACCTATTTACATCAGGCGCACTCGGTAGTCTGTGGGACGCGTCCGCGCAGGTTTTACTTGAGTTATGCTGTCCTGCACTGGTGAAATGTGCTGGAATTTTGCCAAAGCAACGACGGGCTGCTTGGAAAGTTGATGCATGGCGGACACCAGGGATAACGAGCGGCAAAGGGTATGTTGTAGACGGTTTCCCCGCATTGCGGATTTGAACAGCCGTCTGGGCCAGGTAATGAGCACGGCATCCTGGAGGTATCGGATGGCCATCGCTTGCGAGCAGTCTTATCTGGTGGCGGGAACAGCGATACTCACTTGGGTCCAGTTCGGGTCAGGCATTCAACGGAGTAGAGCGGGCCATTCGCGCCTAGGGTTACGTCCGTCGCTGGCAACTTGGGTGTGGTGCAGTTTGCTCGGGGCAACGGACAGCGGACAAGCCCCCCGCAGCTGTGATCATGGTTTCGCGCATGAGGTTTCAGATAGATCCCCCGTCTTCTTCTTTTTCTTTCAGCGTGGGCACAGCAGGCTTGGTGCGCATTAGTCCGTGTTTCGCTGCGGTGGGGGAAGCAGCCTCCTCTGTTGCACTGCAGGCCCTCTGCTTGCGGTGTTTCGCGCTACCGTGTCCTGGTAAATTATACGTTCGGTCGCCGTGGAAGCTAGCAGGGTAGGGGCTGGTGTCGTTGCTATGAGTTAGGCCCCTCTCAGGCGGGCAAATGAATGTTTTATAGCAGGCAGTTCCTACCCACAGAAAAATCAAGTCTAACACAGGGCAATCTCCTCCTGCTCTACATCCAGGGGAACGTACAAGGGGGTAGCTAAATCACAGAATTTACATATGTAATTCTAGCCGACTTCCAAATGCACAAGGAATGCCATGATAAATTCTAAACAGATAGCGGAGGAATTGCATACAAGTGGGGCAAACTGGGACTTTAACACATTAAATTGTGGTATACAATATTGTTTTATATAATGCTGTACTGCAATACACAATCACTGTACACCAGTGGGTATAGTACCTTTAAATCTCAATGACGGCAACGTTTCAGCCATGACAGACCTGGGCAAGCACAATCTATCCTCTATCGTGCTTCGACCCCCTTAATGTACACCTACAATGTTAGTACCTCCATCGTACATTTGATTGATTAGATCCATTTCCACAACAACCTGACCCTGGCACTTTCGGCAAACGTTTATTAAGCTTTTAAGCACCTGCTGCAGCGTTCCTTTCACCCGGCAATTGTCAGGCCTCACATAATGTCAAGATAACTCCGGCGGTGAATTATCATTCTGGAAAGAGATCAGCAATTTTGATAGCTGAGGTTTTGACTTAGGTGAAGTCAGTGCAGAGGGTTGATATGCCTGCTGCAAGGAACGTGTGCCAAGTACATTCAGAGGGCATAGGATGCAAACAGATCAGCCGGTTGCTGCTTTCAAAAGGGACATCCTTTGGTTACTTGCTATGTATAACTTAAAGTCCTAATATAGGATAGTGAGCTGTCAACTTTCATCCTAGAACTGCATACGCAATGCTAAGTATACATTAATAGAACACCGATCAGTGTTGCAGAACATCCTAGGACACACCTACTATATCACTTTGTTGCATTATCTTCCAGGATGATTCACATGCCTGTAGTTGCTCTAATGTTTTTAAAAGGGAGAAGATCCGGCCTATCGGATTGAGCTACGCTGCGCAGAAGGGGACACTATTTACATAGGAAGGAGTCGCAATAGCATAGCTTGGAGCAGGAAGGAGTCTCAGTAACATACCTTGGTATAAACTACGCTCATCCTCGCCGGGCGAAGACTTCGCATCGGAATGTTGTCAGTTTTTGGCCCCAGGGCAAGAATGCTAGGCATGGTAATAAAGACACTTGTCTCTCTGCTCCGGACGTATCCTTGTTGTATTGCAGTCGGTTTTCTCATTGGGGAATGGCATTCCATAATTAGATTCAATTTCGTTACAGTATCACATGTCCGTTTGATAGTTGATTGGCTCATCGAGACTCCGATTCACCCTGCTAAAAAAAAAAAAAAAAAAAAAAAAAAAAAAAAACCCTTGATACAGAGTAGTGTTTAATCTTCAGCTAGTGACTGCAAGTGGGGCATACCAGAATACCCTTCTGGAGACATGACTAGAAAGAAAGCAGGAACAATGTAGGTGCCGCTGCCAAATCAGTCCTGTGCGGCTTTCCGGCCAGGCTGCTTTCACCGTAGGCTAGTCCAGCAGTAAGGGTACCCAGATATCAAAAGGGCAAGAACCAGGGGCGGTCAATGAACATATTGGCCTTGAGCGTATAGTATGAGCGTATAGTATGAGCAATCAACCCGTATTTATTCATAAATTCCTTCCGTGTGAACCCCTCAACATATGTTTTCTCGTGTTTGGAAATGGGGGACATATTTACTTACTAAATCCCAGACTGCCACAACTCCTACAACTCTACCGCATCGCCTGGCAAAGCAAGGGGTACGTTTGCAATATCCAAGACATGCATGTTCAACATGCAGACAGGAATCGGAGGAAAGCTGGGGGGGGCGATGGTGCAAATAGTGAAGGGGCATCTGGTTCACGGCTTTCAGGAATGAAAACGGCCGCCACGGTAAACTTTAAAATGTATGGTAATGCTGCACGAGCAGCAAGGTATCGAGTGTTTGCGCGCTTTACCTGCACACCAACTAACGCCACCCCAGGGACACGCACTTTTCTTATTGGGCACAGGGAGATTAAGTGATTTTCCAGAATCACTGCATATTGATAAGGCGCTGACACTTCTCTCTTCCTATGGGCACGTCTTGCCAGGTGTGATTGGCAAAGGTTTTGCCTCCAGCCAGCCCAGGTTAACACCCATCCCTACAAGCCAATTGTTCATGGTGGTATCGGGCCGCATTTACACAGCGCAGTATTTGGCCCCTGGGGCTGTCAGTGTCGCAAATTACTAAAATTCCCTGAACTGTAGGTGTGGCCGGGTTTTACACGAGCAGAAGTTTGGGGAGTGCAAGCCTCCACATAGGGGGTGGTTGGCTGAAGCTGATGAACTACTTCAAACGGTTCACAGCACTGCACGTGGGAGAGTGGCAATGCCCTGTGCACTCTTCAACCAGACACCGGGAATGGTATGCCCTCACCGACATGTGCGTAGCACCTTCTGAAATAAGCAGGACCAGAGATGTGCTGCTCTCCACTGGCATTTGACAGGTTAATGGACAAGGCTAGCGGAAAAGCCAGATGTATTGTCATGAGTTAAGGTGGTCGTGACCGAGGCACTGGCAGGATAGAGACACTGCCAATTATGGGTTAGGAACGAAATTATAACGGGGGCTCACAACAAATTATTTGATAGCAATGGGACGTTTCCTTTCAAGCCATGATGTCGGTGCCACGACTTACCTACAGCACTGCAACACCGGTGTAACAAGGACTGTAGGCAAAGATATTAACTCCTTTCAGCAGCAATAGAGTCCAAAGCTAGCTGCTATTCAACAAGCAAGGAATTGGATACGCTGTCCCAGTGGAGAGTAAGGAAAGAGTGGGATAACAGCGGGACTAGTATAAGACTCTAGCGTCCAATTTAAGGTATCTTAATTTGCAAGTAGAGAGGCCAAACCGGGAGATGTTGCTAAGATATTGGCCGGTTGTAGTAAACAATAGACTAATACGATGTGAAAGGGAGCAAAGTCAGATAACAGTGATGTCAGCTGTGTTTATATACGTAGGTGAAGGGGTTAACTCAAACGTTACCTTCACCCTGCTTATGGTGCTGTAGCTGTTGGGAACACAATTACGTGCCAGTTGGCACCCAAATTGGCCAATTGGAAAGTATCAAGGGGATGGCAGGTCCTTAAGCGCCTATTTCACCAATGCCCTGTTACCGATGCCATATTTCCAGCCTGAAAATCAGATTTAGGTGTTACTCTTCTCGCCCAGCATTTCCTTGGAGCCAGGGAGGGGGAAAACGTTCACAAATTTGGGTCCTCGAGCTGAGCGATGTACCTTCGGCAGCTCAGTCAGCCATACCGGCTTTATCCGGAGTCATGAAAGAAGCAGACGTCCATTTAGCAGTTAAAATCTTCTGTCCTGCTAAAAGAAATCATGCAATTGCCCACCTTAGTGCTAGGTTATGAAGGGAAGCGATGGATTGACGAATTCAGCTATGGCTTAGTTCTGACTACAGTTGTAGGTGCTAGACCTTCCCATAATTACGATAGGAAGATCTGCAGTGGCATCGCTTATAAGGCTAGTAACTCCAGGCACGCCTCAGCTGAGCGGCATTGGGGCCTAGAGTCATTCGTGGTTAGTCTGCCCTGGGCTTCTGAGTAATGTTGCTACTTAATGCCGTATATTTACGGTTACAGAACAGGACCCATTATTTAGCCCACTAAAGCTGGCTCGCAGGGGCGGCCACCTATAAACAGCGAAAGGAGGAAGGGGGGCTCTGGCAGCGACGGTAGCCTCCCCAGAGCTGTGGCGGAGTTACAGGGCGATCTGGATGCAGACTGGTACAGTAAGGGTACCTCTGCGACAGGCGGTACAGTAAGGGTACCCCTGTCCGGCACAGTAAGGGTGCCCGAGCCAAGGTCCAGGAGCCGAAGGGGGTTCTGGGAAGACCGCGACGGCGCCCCGTTAGTCCTTCGGGCGGTTGGGGGGCCTGACCAACCGGGGGTGGCCACAACACGCTCCGCCCCTGTCGGAAGGGGCGGGAGTAGGAGGCAGATCACGTGACCCAGTGGATGATCTGCAGATATTTATGTGCCACACTGCCGGGCATCGACCCACCGTGTGTGCTGGCTCACCAGGCGGGCGGGCAGCAAGGGGCTGCCTGCCCTGGATCGCCCGTAAGATAACCCAATTTTATTCATACTGTGTTGTATGAAATAAACCTGCAGCAGTTCTTCACCCACAAATAAAGTGTCAGTGTAATCTTTGGGTGATGTCTGTGTATGCGTGTTGACTGAAGCGGATGACGGTGTGGTCACTATGCCGCTGCCCGCGTCCCACGCAGTGGGACATCAGCAGGGCAGCATTCTAGTGGCCGCCCGTCGGAGCCTTCCCCCCCCCTTGCTGCCTCGCGCGCGAGGCCTACACCCACTTGGGAAAAACCCCTATCGCGTGGAGCTGGGGGCGGGGCGGGGGGCGCGGCTTACTCCCTACTTAGTGGGCTCTCTCGCCCAGTTCCTCCTCTGTCTCCGGCGCGCCGCACCCTGCCTGGACACGCGTTCTCCCACCCTTTCCTCTTACCCCGCGTGTCAGGATCAGCGCGTTATTGGAATGTTTAATTTTTCTTTTTTGCGTTGCAGGCGGAGTTACAGGGCGATCTGGATGCAGACTGGTACAGTAAGGGTACCTCTGCGACAGGCGGTACAGTAAGGGTACCCCTGTCCGGCACAGTAAGGGTGCCCGAGCCAAGGTCCAGGAGCCGAAGGGGGTTCTGGGAAGACCGCGACGGCGCCCCGTTAGTCCTTCGGGCGGTTGGGGGGCCTGACCAACCGGGGGTGGCCACAACACGCTCCGCCCCTGTCGGAAGGGGCGGGAGTAGGAGGCAGATCACGTGACCCAGTGGATGATCTGCAGATATTTATGTGCCACACTGCCGGGCATCGACCCACCGTGTGTGCTGGCTCACCAGGCGGGCGGGCAGCAAGGGGCTGCCTGCCCTGGATCGCCCGTAAGATAACCCAATTTTATTCATACTGTGTTGTATGAAATAAACCTGCAGCAGTTCTTCACCCACAAATAAAGTGTCAGTGTAATCTTTGGGTGATGTCTGTGTATGCGTGTTGACTGAAGCGGATGACGGTGTGGTCACTATGCCGCTGCCCGCGTCCCACGCAGTGGGACATCAGCAGGGCAGCATTCTAGTGGCCGCCCGTCGGAGCCTTCCCCCCCCCTTGCTGCCTCGCGCGCGAGGCCTACACCCACTTGGGAAAAACCCCTATCGCGTGGAGCTGGGGGCGGGGCGGGGGGCGCGGCTTACTCCCTACTTAGTGGGCTCTCTCGCCCAGTTCCTCCTCTGTCTCCGGCGCGCCGCACCCTGCCTGGACACGCGTTCTCCCACCCTTTCCTCTTACCCCGCGTGTCAGGATCAGCGCGTTATTGGAATGTTTAATTTTTCTTTTTTGCGTTGCAGGCGGAGTTACAGGGCGATCTGGATGCAGACTGGTACAGTAAGGGTACCTCTGCGACAGGCGGTACAGTAAGGGTACCCCTGTCCGGCACAGTAAGGGTGCCCGAGCCAAGGTCCAGGAGCCGAAGGGGGTTCTGGGAAGACCGCGACGGCGCCCCGTTAGTCCTTCGGGCGGTTGGGGGGCCTGACCAACCGGGGGTGGCCACAACACGCTCCGCCCCTGTCGGAAGGGGCGGGAGTAGGAGGCAGATCACGTGACCCAGTGGATGATCTGCAGATATTTATGTGCCACACTGCCGGGCATCGACCCACCGTGTGTGCTGGCTCACCAGGCGGGCGGGCAGCAAGGGGCTGCCTGCCCTGGATCGCCCGTAAGATAACCCAATTTTATTCATACTGTGTTGTATGAAATAAACCTGCAGCAGTTCTTCACCCACAAATAAAGTGTCAGTGTAATCTTTGGGTGATGTCTGTGTATGCGTGTTGACTGAAGCGGATGACGGTGTGGTCACTATGTGTTACACTGATCCCCACACATGACCTTCACCCTGTGTTGCACTGATCCTCACTCACAGCCCTCATTCTCTGTTACACGAATCCCCACTCACGACCCTCACCCAGTGTTACACTGATCCCCACTCACAGTCTTGACCACGTGTCACACTGATGTGTACACACAGCCCTGACCCCGTGGTATACTGATCCCAACACACCTTCCTGTCACATTTGTTACACTGATCCTCACACACCACCCTCACACACCCCAGTGGAGCCCACCTGCCTATTCACTCCCCCACCCACGATGTGTTCCCCCTCCCCAGGTCACTCACCTGCCCGGGCCGGCTGCAGACAGAGCGCCCCAAGGAGCAGGAGGACGGGGGGACCCCAGGTCATGATTGGAGGGGGGGGGGGGCAGCAGTGAGGCCACAGGGGAGGTAATAATCACCGCCTGAGAGTGAGGACCAGCTCTGATGAGAAACTCAGGAGATTGAGATTAGTTCTCTCCCAGGGCTCGGGGAGGGGGGGGGGCTCGGGGAACCCACCAATCAGAAGACAGAACAGCAGCGCGTCATCAATCACCAGATAGAGTCTGCGAGGAGCTAGAATAAAGTAGATGCTAAAGTGAAAGAGACCAGCAGAAGTTTAGTTTGGTGTCCTTTTGAGTCCCCTTTTGATCTCCATTCATATTGCTTCGAAGCCCCCATCGCCCGTCCTGGCTGCCGACCACAGCGAAGAGCCTGAACAGTGGTTTCACCCTCCTCCTCCCTCGTCGTCATTTTAATAATTCTCCCTAAAGTCTCCAGTTTTGACCCTATCTCTGCTTTGCTCCCTTTGTTTCCGTTGCTCTGGTGAGCGCTGCCTCTAAAAGTGCTTAGAAGCCTTGTTGTTATTAATGGCTGGGGAGAGGATGCGTCATTATGGCCAGAGCTCCCAACTTTATAACTGGGGAACCAAGTGTTGGCTCAACATCCTGTGATTCAAAGAACGTTGTTCTCTCCTCGTGATCGCAGTAGGAATGTGACGTTGTGTAATGTAACTGGTGCTCGTGTAAATCGGTCCCTGGACTCAATTTCGCGCCCTATCAAACTGCAAAGATTTTCTTCTGCCTTTTCTTCCCTCAGCTCTTTTATGGGCGTATTTACAAGGCCCCTAATGGGCTTATTTAGAACAAAATCACGCAGCACTGCACCCAGGCCATCTTGCTGCGCCGCTGCGTCATTTTCAGAGCACAGGGATGCCTCATATTAACAACAATATGTGGCTTCCCTGTGCTTTCCCCTGCACTGGCGCACAACTGGCTGCCATGCGCCAACGGAGGCACCCTTGGGTAATGTTGCAAGGGTGCCCGCTTGCACGGATGATTGTTTTGATGCAGGAAGGGACACCTTCCTGTGATGCAGGAAGGGACACCTTCCTGCACAAAAACAATCATTGATGGTGTTTTCCTCTTTCTATGCATGCTGCAGAATGCAGGACTAATAGAAAGAGGAACAAGCATTTGCAATCCAATTGGTGTCGCATTTCTCAGAGTTAGAGCTATCGGCGTTGTAATTGACAATGTCGTTTTACCCGTGTATTTTGGAGTGGAGTGGATGTATGTGGTGTGAAGTGGAATTATGTGCATTGGATTGAAATTGTTAGTTGTGGAATTGTGTGCGGTGGAATTGTGTAATATGTAGTGTAATTATGTGGCATGGTGTGCAGTTGAATTATGTGGATAGTAATTATGCTTTATTGTGTGTACAGGAATTATGTAGAGTGGGACTGTGTGTTATCGTGTTTAATTATCTGTAATGGTATTTTGTGTTGCAGAGAGCAGCCGCGGCCCATGCAGGTAAGTGTGGTGGGGCCGGGTGGGTGGTACTTCGATGGACGATGATGAGGGAAAATTGATTATCATTATTGATTATTATTTATTTAATTTTCCCTCATCATCGTCTGTCAAAATCCCCCTCCTCCCCCAATCTGGACCACCGCTCTTACCTGCACGGGCCTCGGCTGGTATGTAGTGAAGTTTAATTATGTGAATGTTTTGTTGAATTTTGTGGGATAATGTGGAATTCTGTGGTACGGATTGGATGTATGTGGTGTGTTGTGTAATTGTGGTTTGTTGTCAAATTACGTGGTGTGTAATGGAAATGTTAGAAGTTGAATTGTGTTGCATGGATGTGCGTGGCATTGAGTGAAATTATGCTGATTGGAATTATGTGGCATGGTGTGGAATTCTGTGGTGTGGATTGGATGTATGTGGTGTGTTGTGTAGTTGAGTTGAATTTTGTGGTGTGGAATGAAAATGTGTAAAGCTGACTTGTGTTTCGTGGAAGTGTGTGGCGTTGAGTGAAACTATGCAAATTGGCAGGGTTTGTAGTGCAAATTGAAAACGTTATTGGTGAGGAGAGTGGAGGAGTCTTTTGGCTATGAAAAAAGATATTAGTAATTACAAAGGTGCAAAACCAAGGTTATATATGAAAACATTTGCTTTAACTGAATTACGTGATTCTACGGCTGCGGTATGCTTGAGCGTGGTACTGTTTGTGTGCTCTTACAGAGAGAGAGATGTAAAATAGGAAAACACAGGTAACATATAATTCTGCCTGAAGGAAACAATAAAGGTGAATGGATGACACATTTACTAGACTTTTAATGAGGAGGGTCTAAAACTACACACTGCCCTATATGAGTTCACAGCACATGCCATCTTAGAGACCTGTTTTTATTGTCAGCGCAGTTTTTAATCTGTCATTAAACATATTGATGATAATTTGTGATTACTATGTTAACTTGTTGCATAATAGATTATTACATGTATATTCCACTATGAGACTAAGATGGACTACAATTATAGTTTAATGGGACTGCAAAGGGGTAGAAGCTGCCCTCATAGTCCTAACAGAGGTCTAATAAACAGCTCAGGCACACACATGGCAGGCAGCAGCAGAACACTGGGACCTCTGTAAGCCTATCAAAAGGGACAGAGCCAAATAATATAAATGTAACCAGATTAGGTCTTAATGACCCTAATTATTCTTGTTGCAAAAATATGAAAACATATGTGGCATGACCCCTTGGGTCCCATTAACTGAATCCTTCCAGACGATTTGCAATCCACCAAAGTTTTAGAGAGTACTTCTGGGGGTGCAGTCCAAAGATGACTGCCATCACTGGGAGCGCTGGACTAGCTCCTTTTGTTCTCTGCTCACTGAGATATGCGTAGAGGGTCAGAGTCTTTTGGCTTGGTGTGAGCAGTGGGTACCAAGCTTTACTCATGGAGGTTGCACTCTGGTGCCGATCCAGGACAGAACTTGGGCGACTGGGCTGCAAACCTTTGGCTTGATTTAGAGGCTGCACTGGAGTGCAGAATAACACATGGTGAAGGTGGTAGCAAGCACTACAGCCCCCCTATCCCTTGAGATAAAGGAAAGGGGTGGCTGAGGTGGTAATATTTCTGGAGTAGACCGAGGGAAACAGCGTCAGAGACTTCAGGAGCCGCATGGTTAGCTGGCACAAGAAAAGTGATGGAATATCTGGGCAGTGGTGGCTATTCCTCTAAGGAGGAGGAGTGTCGTCCGACTGCCAGGAGCAGCAAAGAAAGGAAAAAACAAAGTGATAATAACGGAATGTTATTATCATTTAATTTTTTCCTCCTGCTGAGGGGGTGGGGAGGAGCTGCATGGGTGGAGTGGTAGACACTCCTGTGCCCATGACTGTTTGGTCGGCACTCCAGCATGCATGGAGAACGTGCCTACCCCAACAGCCCCAAGCTGAGCACTGTGTGACGGCACTCAGACCAATCACAACGTTCCATTGGAGCGGTGTGACTGGCTTAGGGGTGGGAGCCTGGCTGCCTGCTTCCTTTCTGCTCTGTAGTCGTACACAGGCGAGCAGGAGAGAAGAAGCTGGACCCGGCGGCGACAAGGTAAGTTTTTTTTAACTATTTCTTTTTTTTTTTAAAGCAGCACGTGAGCCTTTCCCCACCCCCCTCCACCCTGCCCCTGCCTCTGGGTAGGAGTGATTGACAGAGAGGGAGGTCCCCCCTGAGCAACACATTGATGGTCTTCGGGCCACCAGGCAGGTTCCCCCACATAACACATTGCAACAGTTATCAGGGCTGCAGAGGAAAAGGTGAATGGGAGTTCGGGCTCTGCCAGGTGACCATCCGGAAGGAGCATCTAAGTGAGGAGTTTGCAGCATGCAGGGGTGAGGCCAGGGCACACGTCCTAAAAAAAGAAGTGGGGGGACTAACCAAGTTAGGCAGTATGCAAGTGACATCACACGTGACATCACAGGAAGTGGCATCACAAAAAGTGAAATCAGATCTTAAGCCCTCACATATATGTTTAATAGGTCTATCATGATTACATTTGAGCGCATTTCGAGTTAAATGCAAACCCTCCTGACTGAGAGTCACACTTTTGTAAGCTACGCATAAAACAATGTTGCCTTTTGTCAGCATAAAGCTTCCTATACCCAAGGATTGAGCAAACTAACTCTACGGCCAGCCTACTCAACCAGGCATAATATTCCATATGCAGCACATTTCCATGTAGCTGTGATTGCTTTAGCTGCCTGGGCTCTCCGAAAGTGAGACCACTCTCTTATGCAAAGTATTCTTACTCAGCCTTGCCCACCTCTTAATGTGTATGCAGTGGGCACCTGCACTCATTTTCAGAGATTGGGACTCATTTTTCGCCAACAGACCATGACCCAAAGTAAGAGAGAAAGAAAGAAAGGGAAGAAAGGAGAGAGGTAAGAAAACAATGATGAAGGCAGAAAAGGGGATGAAAAAACAACCTGCAAGAATAAGCAATGTTAGGGTACTGAAAAATGGCAACCTTAGCATTCACCAATAGGACCCTGAGAAAAGGTTTGGGACTCTGCGTTTATGTTTTTACAAATCACACACTGCCCCTCCCATACCCCAAAATGTCACCACCTTTAGCAGCAGGCATCTCTCGTGCTTATTGTTGGCATAACTATATCTAAACCACCCTCACATTTATCAGCGCAACCTGACAGCTCACCCTGGAATCAGTACAACCAGAAAACTCACACAAAGAATGGACCATACATTTTATAGTAAGAGGTATCAGCTCCACATCAAAATAGGTGTAAGCTGCGCAGTGTCCAGGGATGAAATGGAAATGGTGACAAAGGTAACTCACAAGAAAAAGACTAATAAGACCTCTGCATACTCTAGATATTTTACACTGCCACAATGGTGCACCAGAGACAGACTACATGACCTATTTGTTTTCAGTAACACTGACCTATGGGCTCAGCTATTCACTGTAACTCATCCTGAAGGAGCCAGCCCTAGGTGAGCACACATGATCTTTCATTTCATAGATAGCCTAACTCTGAATTACATCAGTCGCTCATACCTAAGTAACAGTAAAGCTACCCAGTGTTATTGTGTTATAATACAGTACATTGCAAAGTTTGCAACTTCGCTGCAGTAGAAGAGCAAAAAACAAATCCACCCATACCTCGCCACTGTAACAATTTGACAACATTTAGTACAGCCATATCTAGCGCTCTTGAATTTCCAAAGTTACACATATGCAATTTGTCTTCCTTTCAAGGAAAGCAGCTCTTCAACATTTAGGGGTCCATTACGATAGCGGGCGGACTCGTAAGGTAGCTAGGGACCGACCGCCAAAGTTGCGGCGGTCCCGCAATGTGGATTAGGATGCGCCTGCCACACTTGCGGGCGCATCCTGTGCCTATCACATTGCGGGTGGATCTGCTGGCTGCAGACCCGCTCGCAATGTGAGAGCACTGTGAACGGCATTGCCATGCACTACATGGCAGACACCACGTGGTGCCTGCCACGTAGTGCATGGTAATAAGGGGGGGTACCATAGGTACCACCCCCATGTGCAACCCCAGCCCATTTCACCCTGGGGGACCCGGCAACAGGCCCCCAAAGGCAAGGACCGCATGCCTTTCCATGGCGGCAATGCCGCCATGGAAAGGCGATGAACCGCCTGCATCATAATATGGTTGGCTACCGACGGCCCGGCGGGGGCGAGCCGCCCGCCATCCTAATAGGCCCCCAAGTGACTGGTACTGGTAAATAAAGCACACAATTTCAAATGTTTGGAAATCATATTTTGTTGTAGTGTGACATATTTAGATACTTCTGCACAAAACTGAAATTTTTGGGTCATGGAGATGCATGCAGGATTATGCAAGGCAGTCCTTATTTGAAGTGAAATGTGCACAGTTGTGGCATCTGCCCGCCACCCAAGCTTCAACATAATTTGCCAAGAATTAAAGACAAAGCATCAACCTTTGATGTTAAATAGGAGAAATAAAGATATATCCATCTAATGTCTGAAATGAACAATGTGAAAGCAGAAACCCTAGGTTCAATCCTGGCTACCCGGCTTCACCAAATTATGATTTTCTAGGCAAATCTTTCTTGTGTTTGATTTAATCGGCTGTAATGTTGTACCTTGTATAATAAGAATATATGATGCGTGGAAAGGAGGAACCAAATAGGTTCACGGCCAGAAAGAGACGTTTGATAAAAGTTTGACTACAAGGTCCACTTGCCTCCTTACCCTCATGGATCTGTAAATAGGACGCTACTAAAGAAATGCTAATAGTAGCGGCCAAATGGGTCGGTATGTATGGCATGTATGAATATGGTGAATGAAAGTTTCACAGCTGAATGCAAACAAATAGGATACTTTTAGAAATAGGGGTCTCTAGTTGGCAATGGTTTGCACCTTTGTCCAAGTAGGGACCCTTCCTTCTAGTCAGGATAAGGGGGATATACTACTGAAATAACGCCTGCTCACCCCCTTGGTAGCTTGGCATGAGCAGTCAGGCTTATCTCAGAAGCACTAATAGGCACTTTGCAAAAACAACTATAAAATGCAGTTCCTTAAAGCCGGTAGTTCCGTCCGGGGCTACCATGGTGCTACAAACAACAGAATCCAACAGTTCTGGCTGACCTCGTTGGTGCAGACCGACGTTAGTGCCAGCAGACTCGTAAACTGTACCTTTGGTTTTGGCCGACCGCATAAATGCGGGCCAATCATGACAACCATCGCAGTTGCAATGTGAAGCGCAGCGGTGCAGCGTGCAGTACCCTCAAGTCGATGTGCAGGCAGCGGCTCAGTGATGGTCGTCCACCACGGCATTGGTGAGACCAGGGCTGCGGTGTAGTGTGAGGCAGTGCTCGTGGTGGTACCAACAGGTCACGGTGCAAGAGACAGTGACGGTTGATGGGAGCTGGCATCGGTTGGCCCAGATTTCGGTGTGGGATGGGGCGGTGCATTGTGTGACTTATGAGCAGTGCCCCCAAACCACGGTGCGGTCACGGACGTCGAGGTCAGAGTGCAGCAATGTCAAGTTTCAAGTTTCAAGTTTCAAAAGACCTTTATTCGAATTTGTTAAAATTCATAAAAGTACCGACACATCAAAGAACATATACATACACATAATACAAAACAGTTAAATAATTTACATTTCATAGTAACAAAGCAATTCATACAAAGGTTAAACAGTAAATTCCATTAACTTATAAGGTTTTAGCAGTAGTATTTTTTGACTGAATCTGATTACAAGGACTTTCCATAGTCTTGCGTGCACGTATGGCTAGTCTTAGAAAAGTGCTAGTGCGAAATGTCAGTTCATCATTGTCCAGGGTGAGCAGCAGCATGTAGGATTCCTGAAGTGTAAGAGGTCTGAGCTTTCTAAAATATGGGGTTAAAAGCCATTTGGTATATCTCACATAATATTTACAGAAAAACAGAAAGTGCAAATCGTCTTGAGTGCTTGTACCGTCACAGGGGCAGGGGGTAAGGACAGTATGGTATTGATACCCCAGAGGAAAAGAGAGCAGAAATTTAACAGTTCCTGCCCTTAGACGAAACAGTAGAGATCGTTCCCAATTTGACATAGGCAGTGATAGGTAGGGTGGCAAGATTTGCATACAGAGACCATTACCAATGTATTTTTTGACCCCTGATTTCTGTAGTTCAATTCCAAGCCGTTCATTACGATAAAGTGCATAGAGTGCCTTTTGAACCTCATGTTTGTCCTTTGGTTCAATAGCCGTTGGCTCAGTAAACAAAATACCTCTTCCAATTTCATTAAATATTTTTAAAACTTCTTTAAACCAGGGGATCTGTATGCCATTATCACTATTGAGGCAGTCCCTAATGATGTTTTGCGTAAGGGCAGCAGCCTCATTCCTCCAGATTCTGATCCAGAAGAGTGCTGGTCTTGCTTTAATAAAGTCGTTTATGAATGGGAGGTTAAGTTCGTTATGACAGATGAAATTGGAAGAGGAAATCGGTGCTCCCAGCAATTTCCTGCAAAAACGGTTTTCCTCTCTTTGAATACCAATGCTGCTGGCCGATCCCCAAACTTCGGCTCCATACGTAGCAACAGGGGAACACTGTAATTTAAAAATTTGAACAATAGCTTTAGTGGCGCCGATTTTCTTAGGGCGTGGGAGACTCAGGACGGAGTTGTTGGCTTTCGAGAACTTGCTCGTGGCGTGGGCCACATGCCCACTCCAGGAGCCGTTCGCAGCGAAAACCAACCCCAGATAAGGGAACTTATGGACAGATTCGAGTTTATCTGTTCCAATTTGAATAGTGCCGAGTTTCCTTTTGCCCGGCCCACAAGGCATAATAAAAGACTTTTTAAAATTAACTTTCAAATCCAGTCCCTCCATAAAATTTACAAAACTATGTACAAGCAGACGTAAGGCGTTCGGTGTACGTGCCAATAGGACAGCGTCGTCTGCATATAAAAGTACGGGCAAGGGATTTCCTAAAATGATTGGGACATCGGGGGTAGCTTTCTTTAAACAGTTGGACAGGCCATTAATATAAATGATAAACAGCAGGGGTGCTAAGACGCACCCCTGTCTCACCCCCCTCCCTATCTTAATGGCTCCCGATACCTCTCCGCCCATACCAATACGTACCCGAGCTTTCAAGTCAGTATGGAGATAGGCTAAGAATCTAACAAGAGTGGCATCGAGACCATTTGACAGGAGAGTTAACCATAGCTTGGATCTATTCACAAGATCGAATGCGGATGAAAGATCCATAAAAGCTAGGTAAACGGGGGATGAGCGAGCAATGCAGTATTTATCTATTATCAATTTTAAGTTTAGGCATTGCTCGACTGTTCCTACCCCACTCCTAAACCCCATCTGGCAGGGGTCTAAAAAGTCAGAATCAGACGCCCATACCAGTACCCTATTATAAATTATTCGTCCTAGTATTTTTAAAGTATTGTCCAGGAGGGAGATGGGACGATAGTTTACTGGGTCAGATCTGTCTCCCTTTTTGTAAATGGGGACAATAATACTAGTAGCCCAGGTGGCAGGCATGGCTACATGTGGAAGACTATTAAACATGTTTAAAAGTATTGGTGTCCAAAGATCAACGTTAAATTTAAGGATATCTATAGGGAGGCCGTCTGGCCCGGGCACCTTGTTGCCTAGGCTCTCTTTGATAGCTTTCCTGACTTCTAAGTCCGAAATCTCTAAGCCTGCTGTTTGGTTCAGGTTAGGGAGAGGTTGCTCATCAGAGGGGGCAGCATAAATATTAGAAAAATGGGTCTCCCAGGCTGTACTGGTTATGTTGCAACTAATTTTAGTAAGCTCTTTGCCCATTTCCCTCGTTCTCCTAACTGCCGTCCAAAATGGGCCGCTGCCACCCAGATTGGCGCTGATAACCAGCTTATCCCAGTGATCGGAGAGCAAATTTGCCTTCCTTTTCGATGTTTTATCTTTATAGTTTTTCCTGGCGGCTCGAACAGCGTCCTTACACCTGGGATTGGCAGAGAGGGCCTTTCTTAACTCTCTATTGGCCACGGAGCAAGATGTATCAAACCACCGTGGCTCTTTATGGTCAGTAGAGAGTGGGACTGACAGGAGAGTTTTTATATTGGTGCATAAAGCTTCAAAATCAGTAATCAGTTCTTCATTATTTGTACTAGGGGAGGAGAGACATTTCAATAGATCCGGATATGCCTCCTGAATCGTATCTATAATAGCCCCACAATCAATTCCTCTCCATTTAAGGCGAAGGCCATCAATTGAGGGTGTGATATCCCTAGCTCCATTTAAATTCATAAAAATCGGACTGGGTGCGAGGTTAAAGATAGCAAACAAAGGATTATGATCGCTGAAGGACGTTTGCACCACAGAAGATTTGATTAAACAGTCCGTTAACACAGGTGATGTAAAAATGTAATCGATAATTGAACCGTTATCCCTGCCCTTAAACGTAGGGGCGTAGGGAAAATTCATATCATACCCTACACTCATTACGTCAACAAGATTAAAATCAGAGAGTATGCTAATCAGTTCCAAACCCCTGCGGTCATTACAGTGATCAAAGTTAGTGGATCCATAGTTATCTATAAGTTTCACATTAAAATCTCCCCCGATCAGAATACTAGTCTTAGTATCTACTGACATGGAACAATCAATTATATTTAAAACCTTAGATAAAGCAACAAAATTTTTGTTCGGTACACCATTAAAATCATTGTTATAAAAATTGATTAAATAAATTGTGGTCTTTGATTTCAATTTGTATTCCAGAATTTGAATGTTGGAATTAGCAAGGTTGTCTGACTTCAAAACATTAATTGTACCGCCTGCCAAAATTCTAATCCCCGTAAAGAGTCCACCCACCGCTCGGCCAAAACTAGGTTTTAGAGATGTCAGGCTGAAACAGTGGTAGCCTTCGATATACAGGTTATCAACAGCCCAAGTCTCTTGGAACATGAGTATGTCTATGTCCTTAATTAGTTCGGTCCAGGCAGGGTCAGAGAGCTTGGATTCTAAACCTGCGACATTCCAGCTTAGGATTGATAGGCCGTGTTTGAACCCCTGGTTAATAAATGTGCACCTAGTATTCCCATTATCATAGATAGTTGGTTCGTTTGAAATGGCCGGAGTGCTATCCGACAATATGATTTCTGGAGCTACTGTTTTAGCATGGAGTAATGCAAGTGAATTTATGATTGTGGCATCCTCTTGGTTACAGGCTTTTGCATTCTTGCATGATTCATTATTAAGGGGTATGCTCAGTCAATCCTGTTCGTCTAATGATGATAGATAGTCGAACCGATTGAAAGTTGGAATATTGTACATTGGCCTGACTTGTGTCGTCTGTGCAAACTGGAATGGGTTAGGGATTGGGTAAGACCTATCCCTGTGATTGCTCTGACGCATAGTTGGGGCTTGAAAATGTTGTGGATGGTTGGGGGTAAGGGTTGGCATTAGAGGTTGTGGATGCCAATTGGGGTTGTTGGAAAAGGCGGCATTTAGGTTCTGGTTTTGGGCAAAAAAGGGTGATTTGACCCTTGCACCAAAATTCGTCTCTTGGTATGAGTTAATGGGGAAATTGTTGGGAGGGTTAACCGTGGCTTGTTCTGGAGGTATCAGGTGTCGATAAAAATATCCTAAGGGAAGGAGCGTGGTGTTAAATTCCCATGGCGATGGTAAAGGAGCGTTGACTAATGTTTTCTCTGCCCAATGTGGTTTTCTAAAACTAATAATGACACAGTCGCCCTCAAATTTTTTCCTAAGGGGTCCAATCCAACCCACCCGCTGTGTGTTAATAATCTCCCTTGCACCATCAATCGGGTAATTGCAGTTAGTAATTAGCCAGTGCAGGGTTTTATTTTTGAGTGATATGGGATTTTCATCCTGATCCTCTCTTAGTTTAGTAACATTTACTAACACTAATACATATGCACCGCATTCCGGAGGAAGATTAATGCGGGCCGGAACTTGTCTGGGCGGTTTTGGGGTGGGTTGGGTCAAGATAGGATTGCTTGTAAAAATTGAAGGGTGACCTGTGGTACTCGCAGTTGGGAGTGTGGTATTCGCGGTGGTATTGATGCCAGGATCCTTTCTTTTATCTGTGGATTTGCTATTAGTGTGTGGTGTTGCTGTTTTTTGTTTAGTAATTGGGCCATTGGCCAGCGCAACAGGTACGACTTTATCTGCATTATTTGGGGCGACTGGGGGTACTTGTAAGATAGTTGTTTTGGGGCCTACTATATTGGTGGGGTTACTATTTTTTATACTGGTTGCAGGACCTCCCTTTAGGAAAATCTTAAGAGGGTTGCTCAATTCATCTAGCTGTTTTTCTAATCGAGCAAGCCTATTTTCGATTGGGGATAGATAAATGCTTAATAAATCCCCCAGTCTTTCCAACAGGGGGTCATATGCCTTGTCTATATTTCCGTTAGTGTTCGTTGTTCTGCCCTGCTGAACAGTTTCACTATCATCCCTCTGGGGTATTACCGTAACCTTAGTCGCGTTATGATTATTGTCAGGGACAAAGTTGGTATTTTTCCCAGGTTTCCTTTGTGCCCGGCCATATTTCCTGATCGTAGTTACCCGGGGCTTGGGTACGTGTAACTTCAGTTTTTGAACTGCCCCCTCACGCCTACCTCTAGCATGCCTGGTGTTATCAGCAGATTGTACTTTGGGAGAGGGGTTAATTAGTAAGTCAGGCGTTTTTTCCAAGTCTGTGCTAGTGTCGGTATCTGTGTCTAACAGGGGAATTGAGGCTGAGAGGTTAACCTCGCTAGGAATGGTGTGTATGTCAGCACAAACATCAAGTAGGGGTCTGATGTTATTAGGCATAATTTGTGCAGGTGTAGTGGCGGTAGCAATGAGGCCAAGCGAAGAACGTTTGGCATGCGCCAAGTCTTGTGATACCCTGCGTTCTAGTAGGTTTATGCCCTGGTTGATGGCATCATTGGCCTTAGAAATAAAAAGGTCAATGGGGCCAGTCACAGCGGCAGCAGTTTTGCTGCGGGTGCCTCTTGGGGCCATGCTGACAAATAATAACCCCTGTTCTGCGGTTTGGGTTGTTACGCAGGACTACAGATACAAGTATCAATGACACATAGCAAACATTATAGTTATAAGGCAGATAGACCCGGAAATAATAGCAGTACCCACAGTTCCCAAATGAGGAATGGCCAGTGGACCAATGAACAGTACCTTCAAGTTGTAACGAATAGGTGAATAAAAGGAGGTGGCCCCGTCCCGTCCTCCTCGTGCCTCTGAGGGCCTCAGAGGGCCCGCCCTTGTCCCGGGCTTCTCCCGGCGCTGCCCGCGCGCGTCCCGCGTCGCGCGCAGTGTTGGGAGTTTATTATTAGGAGGAGGAGGGGCTAACTGGCCACAGGTGCTCCTGGCTCACCGATTAGCGCTGGGCTGCTGGGAGTGGTAGTCCGTGTTCTTCCAGGTACACGGAGGGTGGCGGGGAACAGGTTGGCTTTTCTTCCCGTTTTCGACCCCCGGAAGTACGCCCTCAGTCCACGGGCAGCACAGGTTTCTTATTGCAGGCAGGACAGGAAAGGAAAAGCGCCGGCAAGAAAGCTTCACGCAGCGGCACCCGCGCCAGCGGGTGCGGCAAGTTGTGATGTACTGCGAGGCTAACTGGCCACAGGTGCTCCTGGCTCACCGATTAGCGCTGGGCTGCTGGGAGTGGTAGTCCGTGTTCTTCCAGGTACACGGAGGGTGGCGGGGAACAGGTTGGCTTTTCTTCCCGTTTTCGACCCCCGGAAGTACGCCCTCAGTCCACGGGCAGCACAGGTTTCTTATTGCAGGCAGGACAGGAAAGGAAAAGCGCCGGCAAGAAAGCTTCACGCAGCGGCACCAATGCAGCAATGTCATCGGTGAGACCAGGGCGGTGGAGTGAAGCGAGACTGTGCAGAGTGCGGTGCCCACAGGTCGTGGTGCAAGCAGCGGCTCAGTGGCATCGGTGGTGGTGGTCTTCGGTGAGACCAGGGTTGTGGTGCAAAGTGGGGCGGTGCCTTCAGGACACGGAGCCAGCAGTGGTGTCGGTGACGGTGTCGGCTGCTTTCCCCCTCTGTGGCAACTGAAACCAACAGTTCCTGAGGCGGTACGCAGAGGTAAGTGAAGTCTTTGCTGACCCTAAAACTTCGTGAACAGGAGGCAAGCTCTATTTCAAGCTCTTGGAGATACCCAGCGATAAGTGAAGATAGCTCAGTCCAGTTCTTTCACTGGCCAAGGCAGAAGCAGCCACTGCAGGCTAACCCTGCAAAGCAACAACACAGCAAAGGGGCAGTACTCCACCTGGCAGTTCCTCCAGCTCTTCTTCTTAGCAGGTTCCTTGATCCAAGCAAGTTGTAAGGTTCTGGGTTTGGGCCCCAATATTTATACTCAGTTCCTCTTTGTTCTCATGGGCAGAGAGTGTCTGTGCTCAGTCCAAACCAGTTTGGTCCTCTCTGGCCTAGCTTCCTGGCAGGAGAAGTAGACAGCATTGTCCAAGGCAGACCAGGCCTATTCAGGTGCAAGGAAATCTCCTCCTACTAGTTTAAATGCAGCCCAGGTCTATTCAGCCCAGCCCTGACTCATCCAGGAAAGGCAGGACACACCTCGACACCCCCTGTGGCTGTCTGAAGGGAATACACATCCCCAGCCCAAGTCACTTTAAAGCCAGACAGTCAATCCACAAACTAGCAGAGGCACACACAATGGCTAAGCAAGAAAACACCCACTTTCTAAAAGTGGTATTTTCAAACACACAATGTACGTACACAGCACGTTTGCTGAGTGTGTTATACTCAGTTTCTGGGGGCATTACTTGTTACTGGGACAACTCTTCTCTGCACTTGCACTTTCCGACCTCGGGACTCCTCCCTTGAAGGTCATTTATTTGCACTGTCACTTTTGCTCTAATGAGCGGTCTAGCGCTCGTGTTGCGGCTTTCCTGACCACTATTTAAATGGCCCGGGAGTGGACGTGCAGCGGCTGGTAGGCTTCCTATCCTCTTTGCCTTACTCTTGGAAAATTGTATTGTTTTTATTGAATTTGTGATTTTTAAATCGATTTTAATCAGTTACAGTAGCACGTTTGCTTAGTGTGTTATACTCAGTTTTTGGGGGGCATTATTTGTAACTGGGACAACTCTTCTCTGCACTTGCACTTTCAGACCTCGGGACTCTTCAATTGAAGGTCATTTACTTGCACCGTCACTTCTGCTCTAATTAGCGGTCTAGCTCTTGCGTGGCGGCTTCACTGACCACTATTTGAATGGCCCGGAAGCGGACGCGCGCAGCGGCCATGCCAAAGGTAAACCGGTCTGCGCCTGGCCAATTTTGGTATTTCTCTAGTCAATTGCATGATTTAAACCGACCCTCCCTTCCTAACTGTGCCAAGATTGCATTAGATACTGCCCCTTTTAAATGTCAGTATTGTAGGCTCCCCTCTTTGGCCACTATGAATTTTGTTTGTCAAGATGGAGTTTTGCCCTTAGTGGACAAACCAGGATGTTTGAATTATGCTGCTCTGTCAGGAAAAACTACTCCTTTTGGTATACCTCCATCATACCTAGACTTTACTTTTTATAGCATCAATTGTCGCTCGCTTCTTAGACATAAGACGGATATTTTTGATCTTTTATTTAATAACCAACTGGATGCGGTTTTCTTAACGGAAACTTGGCTCCATGACAGTTCAGGGCCTGATGTGGCTGCAGCACTCCCTACTAATTATTCCATCTTCAGGAAGGGTAGGAAATTAAGAATGGGGGTGGCATTGCTATCCTTCACAAAAGTTCCATTGATTGCAATTGCGCTGACTTACCTGCTAATGATTGTGAAGCTTTGTTGCTTTGTTATTTAAACTTACACTCACACCAAAGTTCACATTGTCTGGTACATTAGTTTATCGCCCCTCGGGCCCAGCTGGACCGTGGGCAGTATCCTTCCCTGATCTGATAACATTCCATGTTCTGAACTCTGCTAATTTCACCATTCTGGGTGACCTGAATCTTCACCAAGCTGATCATGTATGCACCAACAGCGCAGCAATCATTGCCGATCTTGAAGTACTGAATATCCATCTTTGCAATTCAGGTTCTACCCATGTTGCTGGCCACTTACTTAATCCTATTTTTTCTACTCTGTTGGATTTGGTCTGCCCTGCTGCTCTCTCTTTGTGCTGGTCTGATGGAGGTAACACTATAAGCCAGATGTTAAGAGGTTCTTTCTTTTAAAATCTCTCAAGCTCAGCATTGAACAAAAACCTTTTTTAAGGTAGTCAAAGAATTATCTGGCTCTAATACTCTGACTACCCATTGTGCTTTAACTGCTACGCAATGCGAGAATCTCTCTTGGTTCTTTGTGGAGAAAGTCGAGAAAATGTATTCCACTTGAACCTATGACAACCAGCTAGGGTCTCCACAGACTTCTAATACCACTTCTACTACTGTTAGTATGGAAGTATCTCTGTTCCAGGATAATGTTAATTCCAACATCAGGGTGGAATCATGGCCCCTTTTAGGTTCTAGCACTTTTAACAATCTCTTGGCTCGTATTAAATCCGGCTTTCCTAGAGATCGTCTTCCTATTTCTGTGGTGAAACAGCTTGAGGCACCAACGCTCCGGCTGATCATGGATCTTCTTAATGCCTCTTTAGAGGAAGGCTTTGTTCCTCCTGACTGGAAGCATGCCATGGTGCTCCCTCTCCTAAAGAAGCCTAATTCTGATTCTTCTATGCCATCTAACTTTCATCCTATTTCTCTGCTTCCATTTTTTTCTATCCTTCTTGAAAAGCATATTCAGCTGACTTCTTTGGTGGAGTCTCTGAGTTTCCTTCATCCTTCTCAGTCTGGTTTTAGAGCAGGTTTCTCCACTGAATCTACATTACTTAGGGTTACCGAAATGTTGAGATGGCATTTGGACCATAGTGATACGGTGGCTCTCATCTTACTTGATCTCAGTGTTGCCTTCGACACAGTGTCTCATACGCTCTTGTTAAAAGTCTTGCAATCTTTAGGCCTTGGAGGCTCAGCCTTACAATGGTTTTGTTCGTTCCTGGCTGATCAAACTTTTCATGTTTTCTCTACCTCGGCAAGCTCTAATATCCATCGTTCTCCTTGAGGAGTCCCCCAGGGTTCTGTGTTGAGTCCATTGTTGTTTAATATCTATGTGCGCCTGTTGGCATATTTTTGCCAATGAGGCTGGGCTGTCCCTCTTTTCCTATGCAGACGACACGCAGATAATCTTTTCCCTTACTTCATCTAGGGGATCTGATTCATCTGCTCTCCAGGTTGGTCTGAGCAAAATTGCATCTTGGATGCAAAATAACTTGCTCGGACTAAATGGAGAAAAAAATGGAGGTTTTGATTTTAGGAAAAGAACAAGATCTCTGGGGACCGAAACATTGGCCCACTGAAATGGGCTTGTGACCTCAGCCAGTACGTCAAGTTCATAACCTGGGTATCATTATTGACGACCATCTGTCAATGAAGCAACAAATCACTAAGGTGGCTGCAACATGCTTTACCATTCTGAGAAGTCTGTGGATGTTACCCCTCTCTGTTCAACATACTGTGGTTCAAGCCCTGATTACATCTAGGCCTGACTACGGTAATGTCCTATACTTAGGCGCTAATAAAACTATAATACGTAGGCTGCAAGTAGTGCAAAATGCAGCTTCAAGGCTGCTGTGTCAGGTTCCCAGGATGGTGTCTGCGACCTATTCTCTTCGCACACTGCACTGGCTGAAAGTGGAGAACCGATGCAAATTTAAGGCCTTGAGCTTTATGTTTAAAATTACATCCGGAACAGCCCTGCAATACTTACAACCGTTAATCCAGTTGTACACTCCTTCTCGCTATTTGCGCTCTGCTGGACAGTCTAATTTTGCTATCCCTAGAATTAGACTGACTAGAATAGGCTGAAGGTATTTTTCCTTCCTGGGCCCCTCCCTGTGAAACTGTCTTCCGATCTTTATACGGGAGGAAACTGTCCTTAGTAGTTTTCATAGGCAAGTGAAGACCTTGTTGTTCAATTAGTAATTTACTTCCACTTACCCTGCTCACTCTACCTGCCGGCGCTGGGAAACCCCACGGGGTAGCTGTGCGCCTTATAAATAAAAAAAAATTAAAAAATCATCTTCAATAAAAGATGCATTTTTACATTCTGAGTTCAGGCATACTTAATTCCATTTCTCTATCTTTTCCCAGTGGGAAGTTATACTTGTAATATGTTACAAAGTACCTCCCATTCTATCCTATGGGACAGATAACCTTTCCACAATGAAAAACGAAATGCACTGTATTTCACTATCAGGACATGTCGCACACACCAGTACATGTCCTTCCTTTCACATACACTGCACCCTGACCATAGGTGTACTTTGGGCCTATCTTAGGGGAGACGTACATGTAATAAAGGGGAAGGTTAGGGCTTGGCAAGTGGGTGCACTTGCCATGTCAACATGGCAGTCAAAACTGCAAACAGACACTGCAGTGGCAAGTCTGAGATACCTTTACAGGGCTACTTCTGTGGGTGGCACACAGTGCTGCAGGCCCACTAGCAGTGGTGGTTTCTCTCTGAGCGTGTCGGGAGTCTGCCCCCGTTACATTCATCATAATTGCTCATTTTATTTGAATGAAAAATACCTGTTTTTTGTAGCGCTCTATACTGCTAGAACACAGGGCACTGTCTGCCCCACTCACAGATACTGCCGCCGTGACATTGGCCATTGTGGAGTCTGGATGCATGTCTAGTGACGTGACTGACTCTCCTTGCATGCTCCCCCTTGCGTGCCCAAAGAAGCCTAAATGTTTGCCGGGCTGACAACCCCCTGAAACCTGTGAGGTCATCAGTTTGGCAAAGACCTAGCTGCAAGGCGAAGTGTCCACCCCCTGATGGCGTGGAGGTTAAGTTAGCCCCGGGCATTTTAAAAACAAGCCCGGAATCGCTAACTCTCCATGTCAATCAGGTAGTGAAGAGGTTGTCACTCCACCCTTTCCCAACTCATTACAGGCATGGGGGACCCACCCTGTGACGAGTTAGGAAAGGGGTGTGGCAGACAAGAAGCCGTGGAATCGAGTCTGCACTGACTCAACCTCAGACTGCTTCCCGCAGGTGAGTCTGCACTCTCCACTGTGGTTGTGGAACTTACTGGAAGCCATTTACTGTGGCATCATTCGACTCCAGCGAGACGGACTGCATTTTAGAGCCGACTCAGGTCCTGAGGCAGTCTGTCATTACTGCAGTGCTGGCAGCAGCTAGTCCCAATGGTTGCTGCTTGCTGCTGCCACAGCACTGACTGCAGGTTGCTTTCCGGAGTAGGACTGGTCTAAAGTGAACTCAGGAGTCCACCAGCCCAGTTAAGGCCCTGGCCGGCGGGCATATTTTAAAGTTATTTTCACCCGTTCACAAGGGCCTTGTCGTCGCATGGATGAATAAGTGAGAGCGAGGCCCTAATAGTAAATAACTGCTGCTAACTGAATACATTTCCTAAACAATTAAAAGCCATATCATGTTGTGTATGCCAAAACAAAACATTTGTATGACGTGTTTCTCATTACACCATGATGTTCATTGACAAACGGGAGGAGGGTTATACATTCGCACGCCCTGGCTAAAAGTGCAAACTAGGCTTGAAGGGGTCTGAGCCTCATGCACGTGTGTGCTAACTTAATTGTGCCATTATTTCGTGCTCTGCCTTAGCAAGTATGTTTGATATTCCTCAACAGCTAGATACAGCTAATGGAGATTATAAACAAAATCTATTTCCAATCTACATTTTCCTTTGCAACCTTGTAAATCTGAGAATGCCCTTGCGCAAAAGGAGACTTGTAAAATGTTAGCACTGCGTCCCACTTTTCTGCCTGTTTGCTTTTCCTTGTTCTCAAGGCATCGCAGACAATATTTGCTATCATTTTGCAAACAAACCTGATAACTAGAACTGTGCAGAATTTTACGGGTTTTTGCAAAATACTCATAACATTCCCAAAATTAGCATATTACTGAAATACACTTTGTATTTCGAGCAGCTTTTCTCTTTGACTGTATAACCCACTCAGAAAAGTTAGGGGCATATCAGCAACAACCGCTGATAATTATCGCTAAGTGCACTTAGCGCTAGGATAATTATCGCCAGCTAACGTGGATTTTTATCGCTGAGATAGCGTGCTATTAGCAACGCTTATCTCAAAAGCTATATAAATCCTAACGCTAACTGCCTAACGTGAGATTATCGCTGCAAACCCAGCGATAATCTCACGAAATGTGGCGTTAGCTTGCTGATAGGGACTCACAAACTTAGCCATGATATCCACCTTCCATAGGATATCATGGCTAAGTCAGTCCTGAAGCAGTCGTAAGGAAAGTAGCAATAACAGGGGTTATCACTACTTTTCCTGCGGCTATGCTTCATAGCGTGGGGCTTGATGATAGGAGAAATGTCGCTTAGCGACATTTCTCTTGTCATGTCAGGTCAGGTACGCCCACTTTGCATCTCATTAGAGATGCAAAGCTGGACATTAAGATTTTGAGCGCTAATGCAAGATTTCACGCGTTAGCGTGAGCTTGCTAATTAGGCAATAAAATTATCGCCGCTTTTCGGCCGAAAACAGCCGCAAAAGCGGCGATAATTCTATTATCTCGCCTTGCTGATATGCCCCTTAGTTAGGTATGAGAAAAGTTTGAGGAGTAAATGTCTTATTGCAAGAGAAAATGTCTTTTAAGTGAGACGTTTTCTTTTCCACTAACACTTGCCTTAGGTGGGCAAAAATCATGGAAAACTTTGCTTTTTGTGAAATGACAAAAATGTTGCACACTTCACATAACACGAAATTCTGAATTACAGGCAATATCCGGCATAACAAAAAATTATTGTAATCCTACAGATAACTATGATTTGTAGCTTAAAAGCCAAGAACTGCAGTGAAGGACTCGCAACCCCCTAGGCACTTCTGTGACTTTACATAGAGTGAAGCTGACTACAAAGCAACGGATCAATTGACATTAATGGAAAAGGGGTTGCATTACAGCCAGTGGGGTAACACACGTGTTGGGTCTCTCTGGCAGAATCTCACGAATTTAGATTGCTTCTCTAGGCCTGTCAACGAATCATCATCGCCTTCCCACAAGAGCCTATTTTCATATGCCTTCAGGCCAGTGGTCGAAGTGGGGAAAAAAAGTAGGGGAACTGTGGGCGGAGAATCAGAGGGCGGCAATAACCCATGGACTGGGTCAGTGGGCGGAGTCAGAGGTTTGGTATTTCACTGATCATTTACAACGTATTACATTATTTAATTCAACCAAGGGATACACATGCTTATTAAAGGTTGAATATGAGTTATTGACATTAAAATATATTCACAAAATGGGATACGTTTCCAATCACAGAATGAACCAAATACACTTAAAAGTGGAAGTACAAGCCATTTGTCTCCGAGCCATGCAATTTCTGTCATCAGCACTTCTCCCTTTTTCCACGAGAGCAGTTCAAACATGAATGACAAAATATCCCAGTTTGCAAATGTTTTGCACCTAATTATGGGTCTGCCATATTTGCCACATATTACACCATCTGCTGCATAATCTGATGATTTTAACTAATAAATTGTTTGTAGCTCAAATGGATCAAAAGTTACAAAAAAATGTGACTTGTGTTGCTGTGAAGTGGAGGGCCCTTTGCAAAGGTTGACTGGTAACCTTTCTCACTGCTGCATTTGACTGTTACACTGGTACTAATGAGGCAAAATATTTGCAGAGAATTTTAGTATGTATAAAAATGTCAAAATAATAAAGTATCAGAAAATATATCGCATTATGCTGCAGACTTTTTGTTTGCTGCATAATTTAGTCAACACTGTGGCATAATATTGTTCTCTCTTTCTGCATAACTCTACTGGCCCTAAAGCAGGCAGCACATGTTAAAAGTGCTTGTGCATGGAGCCGAGAGGCCGTGAAGTTTGCAAACTTAGTTTGGTGTGCGTGCAAATCCTACATTGGCGATCCCTGGTGAGTTGCACTACTATTGCTGAAACAAGGCCAATTGAGGTACCAGTGGGTGAGGCAGACTGACTTCAAGGGTCATGTGACCTCAGTGACCAAGTCACTTTCACTCTGGGGTGTGTTGCTTCGTAAGCCTGCCCGCAAGACCGGAGGTAAACTTCAACATTGATTGTGGTGGACAGGCCTTCAAGGATAACCCACACTTGCCACTGCTAGGGTCCACCTTTTGGTGCTAAACCACCAGGGCTTCTACAGTTTAGCTGGGCCTTCTATGGTCTAGCACAGGAACGTGCTCCCTCTGGAGGGTGGTTTGGTGGAGTGGTCATGAAGGCTGAACTTGGTTCCCCAGATCCAAATTCGGCCTTCAGCTATAACCCAGTTGTGCTGCGCTATAAACACCTGGATGTGACTCAATTGAAATTATGCACTAGTCAAGTAATATGCTGCCTGAAAAAAAAGTAATAACATCTTGGGAAAATCAATCACTCATAGGGAATGCAAGAATAAGTAAAACATGTGAAATGTAAGCAGGAACAACGTGGTGTTAACAGGGCGCAAGAAGAAGAAATGCTTTATTTCTCCTTGTTTTTGCAGTTTTCATTTGTGCTGCTTGTGCAGCACACACAAAAACAGAAAAATTCCATGCATGATTGTTTATGCACATAAACAGTCATTTAAGAAATGACGAGTTGCAACTTCTATTTGTGCTGCACAAAGCAGCACAAATACAATGCAGCCCTGCATTTCAGAAGTGGCGGAGCGCGGCGTCAAGCCAAGAAGGCTAACGCTGCGCTCTGTCACTTCTTTGTAAATATGCCCCGTTGTTTAAAGAAAGATGACTAAACAAAAGTGGAGCTTCGCTGGCAAACTCTGTAAAGGGGCCCTAATGTGTTTTGGTGTGAATAAAACCAATCTGGCCACTTTGCGACCACTTGCTTTATTAGTTATTTTTAGTATTTTGAACCATTTTTCTCTCCGCCCTGAGGCTGCACTTTGGAATAGAAAAATGTCAAAAAAAGACATTGTGGCATGCTATGTCACTATTTCCTCTCTATGAGGTCTATTTTAATGTAAATTGGAATTAATAAGGCTATTGGATCCCTTCATGTTCTAGTTCGGAACTCTAATGTGTCTGTTTGAACTCTATTGATCTTCCTGCTCCTGGGCCCTTGGTACCCGCAGCTTATCTTCAGCCTACTGATGGAGCAGGTAAAGCAAAATTTTGTATACCTCCTCTATTTTGCATGAAAATACTAATCATTTAATCGACTTATATTATAATTTGAATTAACTGTTTGCTGTGTTATACTAGCCAACCTTTTGCAAATTTTGGTAAACACAAATTACACGCGGGACTCATTGCTATTGTATGGCAGAATAATTCTGATAACTAACTGTGGTACGCCTATTAATAATAGTACGTGTGGTGATAGGATATTGCATGATTTATGTTGCTTTGGTGACATTTGCGTTCCTGTTTGGACTGAATGGTAAGTTTTTTTACTGCTTTAAATGTCGCTATAAGCTAGGTAAATACTAATACATAAAGGGATTAGTGCGGGTTTAACATTAGAATCTTCATTTCGGTGTATTAATTATTCTTTTGTGTTTGTTTTACTTAAGTTGGCATTTGGGCCCACCAAACCATGACATCCAAAATGGAGTTCAGATGTGGCCACCGTCTCGTGAGCGCAATGTCTACTGCGCAGACTCAGATGGCTCCGTAGACCTCCAGGCAACCTCAAGTCAGAGCACAGTGTTCCTAGTCAAGGATAGGAACATGGAGGACTGCCAAATTTCAGTTAGTAAAAAACAATTCAAGAACAATGAATATCCACAACCAGGAGAAATTACAATGTTTCATGGACATGCCCTGGACCGAGGAAGTGACTTAACACTTCTTTGGGAACCAAAAGTATGGGAAAGTAAGACGATGATAAAATTTTCTTCAAATGGACCAATCAGATTATAGCTTTGTCAAATAAATGTTTCATGTTATCCCAAATTTTATTATAAAAAGGGTAGTAGAATAGGGAGGAGTTATCTCCCCATTTCCGCACACCCCTGCCGACCCCACAGGTGATGACAGATGAGCTAGATGCTTGCACGATTCCTGGTCTTTTGGAGATCTTTGGGACTGTGACGTGCTGAGCAAAGAACTTTTCCGGACTTTGAGCCTTGGCCTGCTTTATTGGGGAAATTGAGCAGAAAAATTTGGTTTATGCAGAGCCAATTGAATTAGAAAAGCCCTGATAGAAAGAATAGGTAAATATAAAATGTCAATGCGATTGTGTTGTTTGACCAAATTTCAACTTTGATTGACCGAAATGCTAATTAAATAATTGCAAACAAAATTTAGATAAACAAAATTTGATTAACAGAAATTATGAGTTGTGATTTTTCCAATAAGAGATTAGAGGATTCTGAAGCTTAAATGCGTTTTAGCTGGTTCTAAATCACCATCAACCAGTCCAACTAATTGGTCCATCGACCAAGATGTGGAGTGCCTTGATGTTAAGGTTAGGATCCTATAGGTGGTAATGCAAATGTATATTCTGTAAATAACTTTTCTTCCCTATAGGTAATAAGGTACCCCCCACATGTCCAGCGCATCATTCCCCCTGTGAGCAGACTTGTGAGAGAACATATGAGTGTTGGTGTTATGGGCCCCACCAATGAATGCATGTGTGAATGAGTTAGCGTAACGACGGGTCTGCAACGCAGGGAGGATCTGTAAGTTTTGCCCCCCAGTCTCGCGCTGGATCGGTTTTTCTGGTAGCAGAGTTATGGTTTTATTGCATTGGTTTGGTAATTATTGCTTATTGATTTTGATTTCTGAATATTGATTATTGATTGCGGATGTTTAGATGAGTATTGATTTATGTTCTAACATTCTATGTTGAGTCGCGTCGCGTTCTATGTTGTTTTTGAAGACTTCAGGGATGTAGGAAGTCGGATGCCATGTGGCAAGTGAAGTCACATGGTGTATTGTTTGTTGCCATGTAGATACACGGGGAAAGCGTGTGACGATTGGAGTCGCACGACGCATTGTCTGGGTTCGAATTCGTAACATCGTCGTGTGTTATCGCTAGGGATTTTCTGTGTGAAAGTGGTGTATGAATAGCGAAGGCCACCTGTGAAATTTTGGTCTTAAGCAACAGGAGTCAATTGTGAGCTCTGATTATGCTTATCACTGGAAAGGTAATAGGTGTCCGCTAAGCTTGTAAGAATGGTAAAGTAGAGGGAAGTGCTACTTTATGAACGAAAGAAATAATTCTGTGGCAGGGCAGAGGTACGCGCTGCTCTCGAGAAATACAGAATTCTTGTGCGAATGGACTACATTTTCCATATGAATGTGTGTAAATGAAATAGCATTCGGCTTAATTGCGAAACTTTGGTTTTAATTCTCAGGAGCAGTGTAGTCTCCAACAGGTGTTTTATCTCCAGAGAAACAGTTAGGTAATGCTTGCTAGAATGGTAAGGTAGAGGGAAGTGCTACTTTATCGGCAAATTAAATAATTCCGTGGTAGGGCAGAGGTAAGCGCTGTTCTCGAGAAATACGGAATTCTTGTGAGAAAGGTCAAAACTATCTCTTTTGTTAGCGAAACAGACAATGGTGGTGTTTTTATGTCGTTACTAACAGATTTTGAGTAAAAGCGAGCGTAAGAAAAGTTTGCCGATACATTTTGTAAAGGAGGGGTCAGCAAAAGCAGGAGTAGTGAGAAAAGCTGACGTTATTGTAAGTCGCGCTGGGATTGACCAGCCATTAAGAGACGAAGACGCTCCGGATTGGTGCGTTAGTGTACGCCGCACTAGGAGTGGAGAATTACAGGGTGACGAAGACGCTCCGGATTGGTGTGTTAGAGTAAGTCGCGCTGGGATTGGAGATCTGTAAAGGTAACATAGACGCTCCTGATTGGTGCATTAGTGTGAGTCGCGCTACGATTGTATAAGACAACAGAATAGTCGTAGGAGAAATCTAGCGATACTGAGAAAAGAAAATGATGTATTACGATCCACCAGAAAAAGAGAAAAAGTCCTGGTTCGGAAAGATCAAGAATTTATTTAAAAAGGATAAACCGATTGTGACTAGAGAGGGACAGTTACTTCCTCCACCGAAATCACCCGCATCCTTCATGGTTGCGAAATACGGGTATCATACATGTATTTGGCTAGATAATTGGGCAAAGTATACAAAAGATGATGGAGTTTTAGCATTTCCAGAACATGGTTCATTTAATTTAGCGGTATTAAGGAATTTAAGAGAAAGGATGATGAGATTAGAACCGAGACCTAGACCTACACAGTTTGAAGCATTGACAGAATGGGAAGATGAGATGTATGAAAGAGAACGACAGCGGATTGGCGGAAGGTATAAATACATGTTTGGTAGACCGTGTGGACAAGAGAATCATGATGACAGAATGAGGAGATGGCGAAGTGCAAATATGGCTGATGGGATGTTCCCTATGAGAAATGCTGAAGAGACTAGTAGTAGAAAATGTACAGAAAACAAAAACAATACAGGATCAGAAGGTTATAAGTATGGTGTGCATGAGTCGGAGGATGATGTACTTGAGGACATGTTTTAAAAAAATCCTCCCCCGTATCAACCAAATTCCACATTGTTAACATCAAGTGCCCCAGTAAAAGAGACACCACAAAATATAACATTTGAGTCAATGCCACCTGATGTAGGGAGAAATAATCCCTTTAGAGAATCAGAAAATATACCACCTGGTAAAATGACAAATGAAAACTCAGCTGAATTAGCCAAAATTACTTTAGAGTTAACTGAAAAACTTAGGGAATTGACTAAAAATATGGAAGCTGTAACTGTTCCTGTAACAATAGGACCAAAGATGCCTATTTTTGATAAGCAGAAGTATAGTGAACATTGTCTAACGATCCCTTATAACACTAATAAACAAACCGAAATGGAAAAGAGAGATTCAAGAGAAAATCCGTGGGGACAAGTGGCAGGAACTTCTGGATTAAGTACTCCTAAAAATCTGACAGTGAATCAGAGCCTAGCGAATAAAGCAATAATGACGACAGAATCAGTACCAGGGACACCAAAGAGTTTAGAACAAACAAGAAATGAACCAAATCCTGTAGGTCCTACTTCAGAAGAACTAAGTGAATGGTTAAGGAGCTTAGAACAAAAAGATGCTGAACCGCGACCTTTAGATGTGGCAACATTAAAAATAGCCTTGGAGAATTAATAGTAGGAAGTATTCCCACAGAAAAATTAAAAGCATATCAGGATGAAGAACTAATGTTTCTCTGTAAAAGTATAACATGGAGAGCGAGAAATGTACATGAAAAGTTGGAAGAAGTAGCAAGTGAAATGGGTATCGACTTTGAAAAAACTTAAATCATTACAAAAACCATACAGAGTAAACTTTGCTGAAAAAGACATTGAGAATCTGAACACAGCAGGAAGAATAACTCAAATTAAAGAGCTAATTGTTTTGCTGAGAAAATGGCGCAACGTAGATAAATGGAAAAGTAGGTGGTTTCGAAAACGGGATGATGCACCAGATAAAACGTTCACAGCTTTCCCAGTAAGAGAAAAAGAAAAGGTGGTAACTGAGTGTCCCATGAGGGAGATTCCAGGAGGAGGCTATGTGCATGTCCCCTGGATGAGACAGGACATTTTATCATTTACAAATGACTTTCCTCGCTTGTGCGAGAAGCCAGTTGAATGGTACAGGCAGGTAGACAGGTTTGTCAAATTATCACAAGTACTATGGATTGATTTGAACAGTTTATTTGACATAATTGTGCCAGCAGATCTATGGGCAGAATGTAAAATTACAATAGGTTGGCCTACTCAAAAATACCCTAGGGATCCAAAAACAGGTGCTCCTGATCCGGAAGTAATGAGAAAATACGAACAGGTAGTTACCTTCCTGAAGAATAAAGTGCCTCCAAAAGAAACTGATTGGGTAAAGATTGATAGAACTCACCAAGAAGTAAAAGAATCTGTACATGCCTATTATGAAAGATTATTATTGGCTTTTAAACAATATAGCGGTGATGAAAATTTGAGTGAGAAAGATTTGAGTCATTTTGTATATCGATTTGTGTATGGGTTGCATCCCGAAGTAAGTGAAATGATTATACAGCATACAGTGGATTGGCAAAATAAAAAGATAGATGAAGTATTGAGGCATGCAAAATAATTTATCGATGAGATTGAAGCCAAGCAACGTAAGTTAACAGAAAAAGCCATGTGGGCTCAAGTAAAGGTAGCAGAAAGACACAAAGCCCAACTGATTGAACAGGCAAATGGCATTAGCATGAAAAAAAAGCCCAATATTGGGAAAGGGAAAGGACAGATTAGTATAGAAGAAGCCAAAAAGAAGTGGCCATGTCATAACTGCGGAAGGATGGGGCATTGGAAGACCGAGTGTAAATTTCCCCCAAGTGCTAATGGCGATAATGCATCATTGAATCCACAGGTGCAGAATGAGGTGAGTTGTCAACCGCAGCGACAGCAGCAGGTTGTTGCCCAACAGTGTCAGGTGCCAAAACCGCCTTTTCCACAGAGCTTAAATCCTCAGAAATACAGTAATGAGACAGGATTCTACAACGAAGAACAGTTAACTAAGCTGCCACGCGCTAGTGCTGTTTCGCAGTATTGGCTACAACGCGACGAGAGTGAGTCAGAAGAGAGTTATTGACGGTGCTGAGGAGAGGAAGAAGAGTGCGTACTTGGCGCAACTCTGGAAGTAGACCAGACAGGCCCTTTTGTGGATGGAAAGATAAATGACGAAAACATTACTTTCCTAGTAGATACTGGTGCTACTCGTTCAACTGTTAGATCAGCTGATGTTAAAAATCTTCCTCTCTCAGATGAGACAATCCAAGTAGTTGGAGTATCCAACAGACAGATAAAAAACGTATCTTACTGAACCAGTTAAGGTCAAAATAGGGAAATTTTCTGAGATGCACCGTTTTGTCTCGTGCAATACCAGCCCTGTAAATTTGTTAGAATGGGACTTGCTGTGCAAGATGAACTGCACTATTTTCTGTACTCCTGATGGCATAGCTTTTGAGACTCCTGATGAGGATGTACTGTACAAAATGACTATAGCTAATATGGAACCTGAAATTACTGAAGCATTTGCTGTATTTGACCCCGAAGAATTGCCTCAGGAATTGAAGAAAACAGTGAAAGCGGAGGTATGGGATTTCACAGGAGAAGATGTGGGATTAATGAAAAATGTAGATCCCGTAAAGATTTCTGTAAAGGAAGGAGTAAGTTACCCAAATATTCCACAATACAAATTGACACCTGAGTTAATTGCAGGAGTTACTCCTATAATAGACAGAATGATTGAACAAGGTATATTGAGGGAAATAATGAGCAATCCATGTAATTCGCCAATAATCGGTCTGAAAAAGCCTAATGGAAGTTTCAGGATAGTACAAGACCTGAGAAAAGTGAATAAAATTGTTGTATCATGTTGTCCCATTGTACCAAATCCTTCTGTGATTTTATATTAGATTCCTCATGATGCAGAATGGTACACGGTGATCGGTTTGTGTCATGCTTTCTTTTCCATTCCATTGCACCCTGATAGCCAACACATTTTTGCATTTCGGTTCGGCGAACGAACTTTGGCATGGTGCCAAATCCCACAGGGATATACAGAAAGCCCATTGATATTCAATCAGATCCTGAAAAAGTCTCTAGAAGATTTAAAAATGACCGAAAGTTTGGTACTGGTCCAATATATCGATGACCTACTTGTGGCATCGAGTACTCGAGAAGCTTGTGTAGTGGATACTGTTGTATTGCTGAATCATTTAGCAGATGAAGGACTTAATGTATCCCCATCAAAATTGCAATTCTGTCAAAAGGAAATACAGTATTTAGGCCATAAAATTGAAAAAGGGCTAAGAAAAGTGACTGCAGACAGAATCAGGATAATCAAAGGAATGAGAGCTCCAATGACTCAGAGAGAGGTGAGAATGTTTCTTGGTATGGTTGGATATTGCCGCCAGTGGATTAGTAATTTTTCATTGGTTGCAAAACCTCTGGTACGCTTAACAAAGAGTGATGTAAAAGACCCCATTGAATTAAGTAAAGAAGAGTTGAAGGCTTTTAAACAATTGAGAGATGGTTTGTGTGAAGCCCCAGCTCTTGGCATGCCTGACTATGAGAAAGAATTTGAGCTCTATTGCAGTGAGAGAAATGGATGTGCACTTTCCGTATTAGTACAGAAACATGGAAAATTGAGAAGACCAATTGCATATTTTTCGGCTATGCTAGATCCTGTAGCTGTGGCATTGCCTGGTTGTTTGTAAGCTGTAGCAGCCACTTGTAAGAGTCTGGAACAGAGTGAAGGGATTGTGATGGGATATCCTGTGAGAGTGTTTGTGCCTCATGATGTGGCTATCCTTTTAACTAGGAGCCGCACTCAGTTTATGACACATAGTCGTCTAACTAAATATGAGTAAGTCATATTAGGTGCAACAAATATGAGCCTTGTGAGATGTCTGAATGTGAACCCTTCAACACTGTTACCTGATGCTGAAAATGTGAAAGTCAGGGATGATGTGGATCATGATTGCTTGGAAGTGCTTGAGTTTTGTACCAAGCCATGCCCTGATATAAAAGATGTACCTCTGACAGAAAGTGACTATGTGATGTTTGTGGATGGATTATGCTTAAGAACAGATGAGGGAAATTTGAGTGCAGCATAGGCAGTATGTACTGTAGCAGCTGTACTGGAAGCATCTTGTCCGAAAGGAGTGAAATCAGCCCAGGTTGCTGAACTATTTGCATTAACGAGAGCATGCAAGTTGGGAAAGAATCTGAGAGTGACTGTAATTATCGATAGTCAGTATGGCTTTGGTGTGGTGCATGACTTTGGGCAAATTTGGTCCCAAAGAGTATTTTTGACATCAAGTGGAACTCCTATAAGGAATGCTGAATTGGTTGGAAAAATTCTTGAGGCGATACAGCTGCCTAAGCAATTGGCAGTAGTAAAATGTGCTGCACACTCGAAGTCTGCTGATTATATATCAGCGGGGAACGAGTTTGCTAATGACATGGCACAATATTGTGCACGAAATCAGAACTTTGTAAATCGTGGTAGGGAAAAAGAAATGAATTCATGTCCTTTGCTGTTTACTAACACTGTGAATACATGGGAAGAAGTAAGGCAGTTACAAGAAGAAGCAGGAGATGAGGAAAGGAGACAGTGGGTAAAAGCAGGATGTGCACCATGAGAGACAGATCATGTGTGGGTTTATCGGGATGGAAGACCAGTCATGCCTGATAGCATGGTTTCTACCATGGAACGGATGTATCATGGACAAGCACATGTAGAGAGAGATGCTATGATCAGATTTTTCAAACAGACATGGTATAATGCAAAATTTAGACTTGTAGCTGAGAGCCTATGCCAAAGATGCCTTATATGTCAGCAATACAATCCTGGAAGAAAAACAGTGGTAAGTCTAGGAACGATAGGACGTGAAGGAGGGCCTTTCACAAGAATGCAGATTGACTTCATTGAAATGCCCCCCCCCCTGCAATAGGTTGAGGTATGTTCTAGTGGTAGTTTGTTTTCTCGATGGGTGGAAGCATACCCAACTAGAAGAAGTGATGGAATTACTGTAGCAAAGCTACTATTGAGAGAGATCATTCCCAGATTTGGTTTTCCAGTCACAATTGAATCGGATAGAGGAAATCATTTTCATAATGAAATCATGAAACTGATTTGTGAAGCATTGAATGTACAACAGAAACTGCATTGTGCTTATCGCCCAGGGGCTTCTGGTGTGGTGGAACAAGTAAATGGCACCATTAAAAACAGATTGGGAAAAATGTGTTTAGCCACAGGTTTGAAATGGCCTGATGTCTTGCCTCTAGTACTCATGACTAATAGATCTATTCCTGATAGGAATACTGGATTGAGTCCCCATGAGATAGTGATGGGGAGGGCAATGAGACATGTTTTCATTCCAGTCAAACAAACTATTGCCTATATCTGATGACTTGCTGTTGGATTAGTGCAAGGGACTGGCTGATTCCGTTCATTCTGTGTTTCATCAGGTTGGATCGGATGCAACCACTCTTGAAAAGAAGCCAGCTCATGATCTACGCCCAGGTGACTGGGTAAGAATAAAAGTGCGTAGAAGAAGAAATTGTCTGGTGTCAAGGTGGGGTAAACCACGTCAGGTGATCCTGACAACGACGACAGCTGTGAAATGTGCAGGAGTGAAGAATTGGATTCATGCTAGCCATACCTTGCGAATTCCAAATCCAGTGGATAACAGTGAAGAAGAATACTTTGAAGAATCTGAAACCAGTTCTGAGTCAGATACAGAAGAAAAAAGAGCAAGACCAACTCCTGAAAGGGGGGAGTCAGAATCAAGTCCAGTTATAGCTCCAGAGAATCTACCATTAAAAAGGAAATTGCAAATTTCTGAAACTAGCTCATAGTCAGATACTGAACAAGTACAAGTACATAAGAGCATAAACGAAAACAGTGAAGAGACTGTCAAAGAAATTCTTGATAAAGAAGCTCCGCATGAAAAAACAAGAGAAATTCCACCAGAAATCACAGAGGTAGATGGTGAGGTACCAGATACAGAGAGAGAGGGAAAGATTGTTGCGAAAGATCCCAGAGGAGGTGTAGGGAAACCATACATCCAGGTAGAAGAAGGGACAGTTAGTCAGCAGGAAGATTGTGTGGAAGAAACACGAGGAGGGACAGAAGTAGATAAGAAAAAGGAAGTGGTGGAAAGAACGACTACTGAAAATAAGAGTCAAGGTGGAACTGAATCTGAGGACAGTGACGACGAAGTACCGGAATGTCGAGTACTGAGAAAAAGAGCATGGAGAACTGAGAGAAGTGAAAAAGGAAATAAGTTGAAAAGGCCAGCAAAGGAAGAAGTTTGGCCAAACAAGATAAAGAGATTGAGATACCGACTGACACGAGTAAGGTCATCCAGAGCTGAACAAGTGAATGAGGTGTCTAGCCAAGAGAAATCAAAAGACGTTGAACAAACACCATCAGAGGAAAGAAAACGGACTAGAAAGCCTAACTAGAAGTATAAGTCACCAGAATAGTCATATGTGGCACTTCCTGAAGTACAAGAGGAAGCAGACAGCCAAGGAGATCTAGGAGTGACTATACCAGAATTGGTTGAGGAAGACGAAGAATCGGAAATCCTGAGAGTTATCTTGTTCGACATCGGAGAAGAGTTGGATGTTCAGAAAATTCTGAATCAAGATTGTGAGAGCAAAGTGAGAGACGATCAAATGCCAAATTGAGGAAACAAAGGTGTTCCAGAAGAGAATTTGAAAATACCGAACAATAGACATATCCAAAAAGAACCAAGTAGGCGCCTAGAGCCTTGGGTTTAGATAAAACTAGTTGTGTGTGGACGAGGCTAAGTCAAAAGACACTGATCATTTTCTGAAATGGCAAGTACTGAAAGTAGAAAATCTACATGTGTGTTCCTTCGAAGATGATGTAAGGTATGTTGCTGTTGTACAGAATTACTAATGCTTCTGTGGAGTGCATTAGTTTTAATAGTATCATTTAAAGTAAAGTTTGAAACAATAGAAGGTCATCCTGAAAATAGAACTGATATAGAGAAGATTCATGATATTAATCCAACTAGTGGAATAGATAGAACTTATTTACAAAGATAGGTCCATAACTGATTTTTTTAACACTGTTTTTTCAAAATTATTGTATGAATATGTAAAAACGATGGATGTGAGAGATTGCTATGTGTGCATGCAGTTGCCTGCATCAGTGTCTGAGAGAGTGACCTACCACCACCTACCAGTAACATATGGAATAACATGTAGCGTATTAGCAAGTTTGTTTTATAAAACAGGGAAACTAGAATATTATTTTTCTGATGTAGATAATATTTTTTCACAAGTACCTGTAGTTCCTGAACTAAATAGAGTAAAACCTGGTAAAGTGTTAGGTGAATTTTTCTTAGAAACTAGAGAATTAACTTTAGAATCAATATTTAGAAATAATCTTTCTTGTAGTTTGAAGAAGGAAGAAAAGACTTTTCTAGATATGGTATAAGAAAGGAGAATATAAATGAAAAAGAAGATACCGGAGAAAAAAGAAGAAAAGACTGTCTGGGATGTTGAAAGAGAAAAACATTTGAAAGGGGAAACTAGTCCAGCTATGGCTTTAGATTGGCCTCAGAAAAGGAAATTGTGTATTAGAAGAAATCAAACTGTGTATGATAATGGGGCTTTAAAGGAGGAAATGATCCAGTATTCCGTGGATTATATTTTATCTGCGGAAACAAAGTTTATAATCGATTACCTGACCATTGGTAAGGCACATGTTACCTTGGCCTGGTTTTCCCAAAGATATTTCATGTGGGAAGGGGAAAATATGGGGCACATGAGATAGGTAGACAACTAACATGTAGAAGGAGAGAGAGTTGGGCAGAAATTGTAGGGGATAATTTTGGAGCACTGATACCAGCCGTTGGAATATCTCTGAATGCACACAAAATAAAAAAAATTGTCTACAGTGGTAGATCGCTTGTCAACAAGCACTGCTGGAGGATTTTTATTGGTAAACAAAGAAATGGTTGCCATGCGAGCCATGGTGATGCAAAATCGACTTGTCCTTGATATTATTTTGGCCAAAGAGGGTGGAGTCTGTGGAATGCTGAAGGTTCAACATTGTTGTACTTATATTCCTGACGAAAGTTAACATTTGAGGACATACATAAAGAATATAACTGATTTGCACGAGGACATTGTTCCACTGGAGGTTGAAGGTGTTTGGGAAAAGATTGGTAAAGGGTTTTCTACTATTAAGGACTTTTTACTAAAATTAGGTAGTACATTTATTGGTAAGATTTTAATTCCAGTAACATGTGCGATATTTATAGTATTTATTCTGAGATCAGGATGTTTATGTAGCAAAAGAAGAAAATTACAAAAAACATATAAAAGGAGAAGCTACTAAGAAAAGAGAGAAAGAAACAAAGGAAAGAGAAATGGAAGATATAGAATTGGAAGAATGGAAAGAGAATGTGTATAGAAAGACAAGAGAGGAAGAAACGGGAAACAATCATGTGACCTAACAAACTTAAGAGAACTGAATTAATTTTGATTACAAAATGTTATCAAAATTTAAGGGATTTGTGGTGATATTAAAAATCACCAAAGGGGGGATTGATGGAGCAGGTAAAGCAAAATGTTGTATACCTCCTCTTTTTTGCATGAAAATACTAATCATTTAATCGACTTATATTATAATTTGAATTAACTGTTTGCTGTGTTATACTAACCAACCTTTTGCAAATTTTGGTAAACACAAATTACACGCGGGACTCATTGCTATTGCCTGGCAGAATAATTCTAATAACTAACTGTGGTACGCCTATTAATAATAGTACGGTGATAGGGTATTGCATGATTTATGTTGCTTTGGTGACATTTGCGTTCCTGTTTGGGCTGAATGGTGAGTTTTATTACTGCTTTAAATGTCGCTATAAGCTAGGTAAATACTAATACATAAAGGGATTAGTGCGGGTTTAACATTAGAATTTTCATTTCGGTGTATTAATTATTCTTTTGTGTTTGTTTTACTTAAGTTGGCATTTGGGCCCACCAAACCATGACATCCAAAATGGAGTTCAGATGTGGCCACCGTCTCGTGAGCGCAATGTCTACTGCGCAGACTCAGATGGCTCCGTAGACCTCCAGGCAACCTCCAGTCAGAGCACAGTGTTCCTAGTCAAGGATAGGAACATGGAGGACTGCCAAATTTCAGTTAGTAAAAAACAATTCAAGAACAATGAATATCCACAACCAGGAGAAATTACAATGTTTCATGGACATGCCCTGGACCGAGGAAGTGACTTAACACTTCTTTGGGAACCAAAAGTATGGGAAAGTAAGGCGATGTTAAAATTTTCGTCAAATGGACCAATCGGATTATAGCTTTGTCAAAGAAATGTTTCATGTTATCCCAAATTTTATTATAAAAAGGATAAGGATAGTAGAATAGGGATGAGTTATCTCCCCAATTCCGCACACCCCTACCGACCCCACAGGCGGTGACAGATGAGCTAGATGCTTGCACGATTCCTGGTCTTTTGGAGATCTTTGGGACTGTGACGTGCTGAGCAAAGAACTTTTCCAGACTTTGAGCCTTGGCCTGCTTTATTGGGGAAATTGAGCAGAAAAATTTGATTTATGCAGAGCCAATTGAATTAGAAAAGCCCCGATAGCAAGAATAGGTAAATATAAAATGTCAATGCGATTGTGTTGTTTGACTAAATTTCAACTTTGATTGACCGAAATGCTAATTATATAATTGCAAACAAAATTTAGATAAACAAAATTTGATTAACAAAAATTATGAGTTGTGATTTTTCCAATAAGAGATTAAAGGATTCTGAAGCTTAAATGTGTTTTAGCTGGTTGTAAATCACCATCAGCCAGTCCAACTAATTGGTCCATCGACCAAGTGGTGGAGTGCCTTGATGTTAAGGTTCGGATCCTATAGGTGGTAATGCAAATGTATATTCTGTAAATAACTTTTCTTCCCTATAGGTAATAAGGTACCCCCACATGTCCAGCGCATCATTCTCCCTGTGTGCAGACTTGTGAGAGAACGTATGAGTGTTGGTGTTATGGGCCCCACCAATGAATGCGTGTGTGAATGAGTTAAAGTAACGACGGGTCTGCGACGCAGGGAGGATCTGTAAGTTTTGCCCCCGTGTCTCGCGCTGGATCACTACAAATAAAGAACTACTATATTCTTTATGAGAAGCGTCTTCAATACATTATAGACATTTGCAAAAAGGGTTTCTTGTTTTTTTGGATCCATTTCACATGGGAACAAATAAAGGGAAGAGAGAGTAAAAGTCACGGTTTTCTGCAACAGAGAAGGAGCCACACAGAAAGAGAGGCAATAAGAGTAAGAAGTGAGAGAGATGGGAGCAGCTGCATGCGGTAGAGCGGAAGCGGACACTGTCCTTTTCTTCCGTGGACAAGAAGGAAGAGAGACAGAGACCTTTTCCTTCTATGCCCAACCGCCCGTTCTCGAACGGCCATGAATGGCCGAGACTTATCTAAGCTTTCACTTTTCCTGCCGTCCTGGGACACATTTCCAAAAACAGAAAAGTAGAGAAACGGTTTGCTTACATTTTAAGAAGTAGGGGCACGCCGTGCCCTTCTGATCCCGACCACTTCGACCACTGCTTCAGGCGCATTTGTGCCGCGAAATGTTGTCTTGCAGCACACATTTATCATTTCCGAACGGGCTTTAATACTAGATGTCCATTTTACATTACAGTTTGTGGCATGATCATGCAATACATATTTTTTGTACTTAATTTAGATCCATCTTGTAATGTGTTTCTTGCTGAAAAAAAATACAGATTATGTTTTGAAATTCCTGAAATGAGCTTAATGCATTCCATGACGAATGTTTGTACCCCACAAATGCATCAGCAGCACCACAGGCTCTTCTGTTACAGAATATGAAGCCAGGCCCAGTCATGTCAACACAGCCACAGCCAAACATCAGCTTTAGCAGCTCATTGAGTCTGCTCAAGCATGTAGATGTTACAGGGCATTTAGGGAAGGTAAGAAACAATATGTTTTATCGCTGTACAAATACTCCTGCAACTGGAGCTAATGTTTACTCCAATAGGAAACCATTTTGCATCGTAATTTGTTGACAGTGTGTAAGCAGTGTGCAATAGCCTTGGGCTTGAAAGATAAACATGGAGGATGTAAAATGAATATGGTGACCTATACGTTTTATTTGCACGGCACACATATATTTTACAGCATTTTAGTTTTAGAAACACAAGCATGTACGCTCAAAGCAGTGGGCGGCATGACCTTGGTTATACTGAATAAGCAGATACCTATGTTGTTATATGACATCTCTTTATTAATGTAATAACTGCAGTTTCACAATTGCTTTATTAACCTTCCTGCTTTCTAAAATTTGCTTGAAAATGCACCATTTGGCCACTCTTTTTTAAAAAATATCTCAGTGGGAGAACCCCACCCCGAACTCCCCAGAGGTTGTTTGGGCTCGCATGCTAAGCTCGCTCGCTGCAGTGCAGTACAGCAATAATTTTACGGCCACCACTTTCAAATGTCACCAGCCGCCACTGCCCACTGGTAGCAGTTGATTTACAAGCCCTGGCACTCCCAGTGTACTTTCAAATGTCACCAGCCGCCACTGCCCACTGGTAGCAGTTGATTTACAAGCCCTGGCACTCCCAGTGACAGAAGATTTCGACCCTCACTCCAGCGAGAGAGGGCAAGACTGAATACTGGGCTTGCTCTGACTAACACACTATCGTGCAGAGACACTTTGATATGGCAGCCTTCACTGTGGGAAACCTGGCAGCCCTCACTGTGGGACACCTGGCAGCCCTCACTGTGGGACACCTGGCAGCCCCCACTGTGGGACACGGCAGCCTTCACTGTGGAAACCTGGCAGCCCTCACTGTGGGAAACCTGGCAGCCTTCACTGTGGGACACCTGGCAGCCCTCAATGCGGGACATACCAGGCAGCCCTCACTGTGGGACACCTAGCAACCCTAAACTACAGACACAGGCAGCCCTCACTGTGGATCAGTGAGGGCCAGTGGGTGTCCCACAACTAAGGCTGCCGGGTTTCCATCAGCTAAGACTGCCCGGTGTCCCACATTGAGGGCTGCCCGGTGTCCCACAGTGAGTGCTGCCGGGTGTCCCACAGTGAGGGCTGCCGGGTGTCCCACAGTGAGGGCTGCCGGGTGTCCCACAGCTAGGGCTGCCGGGTGTCCCACAGTGAGGGCTGGTGGGTGTCCCACAGTGAGAGCTGCCAAGTGTCCCAGGTTGACTTGACAATGTAGCAGCTGGTGGATGAAACAATCTATTGAATACTGACTTAAGTTCTGACCCCTTTGCAGCATCCTCGTGGGTGATATTTGACAGTGTGATCTCATCCATAGCGACACTCACGTTAGGCAGGAGAGTCCGAGTGTGTTTTATGATCCCCAAAATGACATTCTTGTACCCATTAAAGCCCCGTGTTTCAAATATGCTTCTTAATGATTTTTCTACAGGGATTGCTTAGTTACCTGTTACTTATCTTTAGTGGGTCTTGTTTTTTCAAGTTACACTCTTTTCACCCATGACCTCTGGTCCCTGTACTCACCTCTCAGCTGTAAAATGTCAGGAGGAGTCTGACCAGAGGGATGTCAGAGCCTCTGAGCAGCAGCAGAAAGCAGCAAGGCAGCCCAGGCAGATGGAGTGGAGGGTGGCGGGTGGGTGAATCTGAGGACCTTCAGGGCTTGTCATCCACCAAAGGAGCAGCAAGGTGGCTCAGGCTGGTGGAAAGAGTGTGGCAGATGGGCAGTTATGAAATCTCCCAGGGCATGCCCTACTCACCAAAGGGTGTCAGTGTCTCAATTTGCAGCCGGACTCTATAGGACATAACAGTAAGGGGTCCTAGCAAGAGGTAAACGGAGGGTAGTGGGGAGTCAGTCTGTGCAACCCCCCTACAGCACCTGCTTCATAGACCAAAGGCAGGTGAGTTGAAATGTAGGTAAATATTGGAGTTTTAAAGGTTGGGTGTTACTTTCCCGACTTCCCCAAGTCTTCTACATGAGGGAGAATGTGGGCGTGCCAGGGTGTGTCATATTCGGAATCTCCTAGAATTCATGTAACCCCTGCATCCCTGGAACCCAGAACCGACAGCCCACAGATCTCATTGCTCAGCAGTGTCACTGGATTAACCACATTCAGCTCAAAGGGGCTTGTTGCAGCAATGTCCTTTTTCCGCCCCAACATGGGATGGTAGATAGTACACTGTGGCCTTCAATTCCTACTTTGAAAACAGATTTCAATAAATTGGGCAGGCTCAAAGCGCTATTATTCCAGCAAGAAGTGGCTCTCACTTTGGCTCGAGAGACCTTCGAATTACAGGTGGCAAGGACTTCTAGTGAAATCCAATCACTTTTAAATACAAATCTCCCACTACATTTCGGAGAACTGATTAACCAAATCTTTAATGCTTCGGAAACAGAAGGTCTAGCTCATTTTTTTAAACTTGTGGGCACCAGCCTTGATTCTTCTTTTCAAACTTTATTTGGTGTAAATCTGGCTTTTATTCATTCTATTTTTTTCAGCACATTTGCTAGCTTGCCATTAATCCTCTTGCTTGCTGGTGCAGTATTGGTACTTCTACTGCTACTTCGTAATGGATGCCCGCCCTGTGGTGCTCGACCATCTGGTTCAGTTGCAACTGTACCATGAACAGATGCAAGAACCTTTTGGGTGCTTGCCTCTCGCTGTTATAAGTGCTGCATATGGATTTACCTACCGTTACGCCTATTTCACTTGCATCCAACCTGTGTTCTGGTACAGAAGATGCTCTTTCATCTGGGCTATGGATTTGTGTCTCTCCAATAAGACTATGCCTTAAGCAGATTATGACCTATTGATGGGTCCTCTATTGGCTTATGACATGGCTTGTTCCACTGGAGACCGCATGCAGCTGGCAGCGGTGAACGGAGTGTTGGCATGCTGGAATACTTGTGAGGGTGCTTTTCGCCTCTTGCAACAAAGTTTTATTGAATATGACGCAAGTTGCCCAGCTATACTTCTCGATGCCTTGAATTATGATGAGCACGTCTGCTCCTTCGATCTACTCAACTGGATGGCATCCCAGTTTGCGTTTAGCAACAGGGATCTCCTTCTGGAATGGATTGCCTTCCACGGATCTAATTAATTGGTACATTTTCGGACGCACCCTGATGGGGGTCTGCCATTTCCCATATACATTTAAATACTTTTGTTTTGGAATCCACAGTAGGATGGACCTAATTTTTGTTTGTTCTCAATCTTCTACCGGACCAGGTCACCTACTTTCGGAAGCCAACCTGTTACAGGAAGCAGCACTCCAGCATGGGCGGATGAGGGCAACTGAGCCGTTGCAAGGGCATCTTGAGACTTTTGTAGATCCTGCAATGTAGTGTAGTTCCTATATCCCTGATAGGCTTTGCGCATTGAAATAACATACACTATAGATTTGACATTGCACTAAGGTCAGTATGTCTCTATCGAGTATATTAGACTTAATTACTTGTTTGTGCCAGCTAACTCAGAGGTCACTAGAAACTTATTGAATATACAAGAAGGGATTAGTCTCTGACAACCGCATAAACATGACAACTTTGTTTCCTTTTAGAATCTGAACAGTCTCAGAATCGTGGAAACAATAGGTAACAGTTTCACTCACTCAATCGTGTATGCTTCGTTTCTACAGAGTTGCACAGAAATGGAGAGCGGGCGTTTCAATAAAAGGATTTATTGAACAGTCTTATTTCTCATGCAAGAGATATGAATTGCTACAATCGTAAGACAGACTGTGAAGTACAATATGTATGAGGTTAACAGTAAGATAAAATAATACTGCAATAGCATGGTTTGTAGCTATGACATATATTAATCAAAATACATACATAAATACCATAAGCTAAAATGTGATGCTCATCTGATGCTTCTAAATTGTTCTACCCCAGTGTACCTAACCTAAGTGCAGTACGAGGTTTGAAGTAGGTGCCATGTCTAAAGTATAGCTAGCTATATTTTTAGCGTAGCCAAGAGTTGCCAAAAGTTTCTCTAAGTTCTAGTCAGCTCCATACCTTAGAATGAGAGAGGTTGGAATCTCTTTTCAGGACCCGATAGTCTAACCCGCCACAAGGGAAATCAGAGAGCACTGGAGCTGGATTCTCTGCGAGGAGGATGGCAGCGTCAGGTCAGTGCATCAGGCTGGAACTCGATCTCCTTCCGAACTTGCCGTCGCGAACCGCGTAGTCTGGGTTGGATCGAATCCTCCGGGAACCGCAATTTGCCAGGGCAAGTGCTGGTATATTTATACCTTGAAGGTGTCTAGGAATGCCAGTATTGACGTAAAAGTCGGGCAGAGGAACGTCATGAATGAACCCCTAAGGAATAGATGTTCATGCATACTTAATGAATTCTTGGAGAAATCAATATTCAAGCTGAGGGAAATAAGGGTCTGGTTTTCCAAGAATTCGTTGTGACGTGGATGGACGGATGTAGGTGGCCATGCCTGTATTTGGTTTGTACGGACAATGTCTAAATAAGGGTCGGATTTCTATGTCCAAATAAGGGCAATGTGAATTATACTTATATAAGGGCATAAATCGGGAAACCTATACACAGAATCTAAATCTGCACACAACAGCAATATGGTACAATGGTAATCTATGTCAAACATTGCAGAAGCCGCGGCAATGTCTAGACCATCAAGGTCAGGCATAAACATTGTAATGACAAAGAGCAGTTCCTATGGGGTCCACCCACACAGAGATCTTCTAGGGAGATTATTTAGTGCACGTTCGACACCATATTAGTGATGGAGCCAACTCCGACCAGTACCTAAAACTCTCGCTGTCAAAAACTGCTTTAAGTCACGGTACGTTTGTTCCACTACGGAATTGCCCTCAGGACGGTATGGAGATGAAAATGACACCAGCACCCCTGCATCGCATCCCTGTACGCCTTAGAGGTGAATGCAGGATTTTGGTTAGAATGGAACATGCCGCATGCAAATGTTCCCACAAAGACATGAAAGTCTCTCATGACAGTTCGAGCGTCATCACAGCGTTGTGGCCAAACCCAAAGGAATCTAGTGCACAAATCCACTGCAACCAAAATAAATGTATAAGCAGTGTCTGATGACAAAGGGCCGCAGTGATCAAGATAAATACAACCAAATGGTCTGTTCGATATGTATAGTTGCGTAAGTGGGGGTGTATGACTGTCGACGGTTGAATTTGTTGACAAATGTCACACGACAGAACGAAATGTTGAGTTTGTCTATATAAAACCTTCCACCAATAGCGTTGCTGAAAGAGGGACACCGTTGCGGAGATCCCAGTGTGTGTTGAAGCCATTCCCTCATGCGCTGCCAAAATCAACGCAAGTCTGCAGTCCTCGTTGGGAATCATGCGATCCCCAACGGTCGGGATTGTAGCTAAAGGAATTTGTTCCTGAGACAAGTGATAAGAATATTTGGACGGGAACCCTTGTGGGTATCTAGTCCCATCCCTCGTCACAGCTATTGCGACCAGAATGTCACTATCAATTTTTGTCATGGACCTAGTAACTGCTGCTACTGAACAAGTGGCTACTGCAGATTTGGCTGCCTCATCAGCCAGCGAATTGCCCACAGCATGTGCTCCCACACGCTGATGGCCAAGAGTATGTATAACATGTGTAAGTGGTAAACTCTCCGTGAGAGCAGCCACTTGGACACAAAGTATTTTATGCTTAATTGTGCTACCTTTTGAATCCCGAAATTCATTCTGAGATCAAAAGAACAAATTGTCATTGTACGATTACACACAATAAAAGGAGTTGCAGACCACTAGGATGCGAACTGATGGATCTGCAAATTCAAGAGCTAACACCAATGCACCTGGCTCAGCCAATTGAACTGTACAGTCTCCCAGAACCTGTGTATGTATCAAGGATGATTTGAATTCTACATCAACCATAGAACTTGCAACCATTGCACAGACCGCCGAATAGGCATGTTTAGAGGCTATGGCCAGTTGTGCAGACCCGTCAATGTATATTATACGCTCATACTCCTCCAACGGAAGCATTGACGATGGAGGCTCATGCACTTGTTCGTACTGCAAAAACTCTTGTGTGTGCGAGGACGGGTCAAAAATCTACGTGACATCAGCCAATGTCAACAAACTCGCCCATTAAATCCAACGGGGTGTAGAGCTTTGGAATTTGGAACACTTGCTTTAGTCACAGCCTCTAGGGCCGGTATCGGTAAAACCATGAGAATGAGTTTACCTTGTGCAAGAGAGCGTTCTTTTAAAATCGCCAACTGTACTGCAGTAAGGATTTTTTCTGTTGGGGAGAAACGCATCTCTGCCGATGTGTACAAGTGTGATTTGTATGCAATGGGGACCGTGTCCCCTTTATTGAACGTCGAGTACGTGAAACCCACAGTACCCGGGACAATTCGAATGACTAGATTTGTAGTATTGTGACATGTCAACAGAAAGGTGGCTACAAGCATATCCACTTGTAGTGAACCTTGAATTTTGGTATGTTCCATAAGTCAGCTGGCCGAAGAAGAGGTTGGTTGTATCAACGCATAAAGTGGTTTGATACGCTGGGCATATTCGGGTATGTATGTTCATCCAAAATTTTAAAAACCCAGCAAAGACTGGAATTTCTTCAGAGTCGATGGAGGCTGCAATTGAGCACATTTCTCTAGGAAATGGGGGGCCTTGCCCCTGCCTTCATCATTGAGTTAATATCCTAAAAATATCACAGTTACACAAGCACTATGGGGTTTTGCTAAATTAAATTTGTATCCTAGGTCGACGAAAGACATATTGATGCGATCAACACAGACCAGATGAGGTATTAACTCATCATCCATCAAGTAAATGTCATCTATATACGAGAAAGCATCGGGGTCTATATCAAATAACAGGGAGACCACACATGCCACAAAACACCCAGGGCTATTCTTATACCCCATAGGCAAACGCGTAAATCTTCTGCCCGCCTATTCCAGTAAAAGCTGTCAAATCTTTTACTGGAAAAGAGGATTATTAATTGCAGAAAGACAGTGATCAATTACACCGTGGTATTCCAATTGGGTAAGGATATCGCTGACGGCAGCTCTGGCTTCACGTTTTATCGGATATTGTGCTTGTGGCTGTGGTATGGATCGCAAAGGAATCTCATATGACAGAGAAAATCTATCCCAGCCCACTTGATTACAATACACAGCTGGCGCTAGGCAAGAGCCCATTCGGACGCATAATCCTTTTGTGCCTCTGCCGAGACGTAACAGTAAAAGATCAGTAATATCACGTCCTCCCTGCGTGAAGAAGCTAACAGGAACGGGGGTGGCCAATCTGCCTCTGCCAACAACATATCATATGAGGAAGTTAGGCAGTCCCAAAATGTCGCCTTAATGGTCCGCCGGATATCACCTTCAATTTGGATGGTGACTTCGTATAATCAATCCAGCGGTGCAACTTGCGTATCTGCTGTTTCTACTCCAACAAAAGTGTCAGTTGTTCTCGGCACCAGACAAGGATGCAGTGCCTCCCGTACCATGGTAACTTCCACCGCGCTGTCGAGCAGTGTCACCGCCCATCTCCAATCGAGGAGAAGGGTTCTCACCGTCTGAGGCATATTTAACTGTTAGTGCTGCAACTTTCTTCTTTTTAAAGGGGGGACAACGTGGAGCTTGGCCCTCCGTCTTCGGTTTGTGTCGAAGCGGGGCAGATCCTGTAGTTGTTGACCGGACTCTCCTTGTTGTTGATCCTGTGGTTTCCCTCCACCGAACTGTCGGTCCGATGAGTCTTGAAAGGAATGAGGAGAATGAGGATCAGAAACTTTAAACCTTTCTGGGGTCTTAACGTTAGTGTGATCGCGCAAATCATATATGCGTTCAGAAGGTTTGGTAGTCGGTGAACCTGCACGAGACTCCTGCTTCTGTTGTTGTTGTTTCTTATTTTTATTCCAATTCTTCTTAGGAAAGAATGGACGCCCCTCCTTTTCAGGTTGGGCTTTCTATTGTTGTTGAGATTGTGTAAACAGTTTTATCCCCAAATTATTACCTCCCCAAGATTTATAAGCCTCCGCTATTAATTTATGGCAATTCCCTTGGTTTATCAACGTCAGGAAACGCCTCCAATAGTGCCATGATGCGCCTTGGAGTGACAGTTGCGCTCTATAAATGGATTATGACATTACATTACATTACATTACTCACCTGCAAGTTCACTGCTTCCCCTTTTAGATTCACAAGAATCATATCACAAACTACAGGGAAAGCTCCCACTAGTCTCATAGCCAACACTGCTGCCTCCGCACCATGTACATCTTGAACCTTCTTAATTACCGTTGGAAGTACTGTCATGGAGGGGTGCCAAAGCAAAGGGAATATACTGCAGCGAACACTCCACCCCAGATATTACATTCAGCCACATTGAGTACTAAGCCCTTCGGCATAGTTGTAGTCAAAATGAGGTGTTTATCCACAGGAGAAGTATGTGGAAAAACAACATCGAGTTGTTCAAATTTCTCAGCCAGCCAGAAAGGGAACTCATCTCTAGTCTGAGGGTGTTTGCCCATCACAGAATTAACGATGACAGGATAATTACCACACCTTCCATGCCTGGAGGTTGGGCCGCTCCAGGTGGAGCAGCAGGCATATTACGTGCCTAATATATAATAAGACTTCTGTGTATATGTATCAAATTAGTGTGTAAGAGCCGTAGCTCTGCTATGGTAAGATTCAAATAATTAGGGTGCGGAGTATATGCCGCTAAAATGGGCCACGTGGCACCGTCGACCGACAATGGGCCGAGATGGACCGAAGTAACAGGGTGAGGAAGGGTGCCATTAAACCATATAGTGTGCTGCCAAGCCGACAACGGAACTTCAAGCAAATTGTAGGGCCTGTATTGTAGTGGAACCACCCCAGCCTGATACTCATGAAAAAAACAAATCACCGGTGTCAACTGCAGGAACTTTCACACAGTTATAAAAAAACTCAAAGCGGTATGCAGCATTTGCCTCTACGACAAATATAAAGTCTGCCCCCGCAACAGGCACTCCATTTTGGGTCAAATGTGCAGTGATTGCTGTGCGGTTCGGCACCGGAATGTTAACTGCCATGACAATTATTTAAACGGTAGCGCAAAAGTGACAGAAAATGAATCTTTTAAAAAATCAAGCTTGAAAAAACGATAAATCTCAAATATAGGAGCTTGTCCCATGCGCCACAGACACCTCTGATATTGGTGTTAGGGTTTTGTGGACAAGCACAAGTGCTATTCAGGCGTCCCGTAAATAAGAACCACACCAAAAGTTGGTGGCGACATGTTGTAGGGATTCTGCACATACAGAGAGCTATGCACAGGAATGTGGGACCTCAGTGTATAGACGCTATGCCTTCCTACCGCCTCACTACCCACAAGCCCAAGACCGACTAGCTATAGTGTCTCATTTGCTCTCCTACTCACAAATGGAGCAACAAATGATTAGGCAACCAAGAACACAACACTCCTTGCTCTCTCAGGAATCGTGGTAACAAGGCATTCCCTTTCACTCTTTCTCTCATACCTGTCCACAACAAGATTTGACAGAGTCACTGAATTAGTTTAAAATGTTTATTTCAATTAACGTGCTCTAAAATGCAGTATACGTGCCACAACTAGAGTAATAATGCATAGTACAAATATTGTCAGCATTGCAGCAAGTCCATACATCACGAAAGGAGAAGTCATTTTATGAAGACAATGGAGAAAGGTCTATATTGCCTATCCTCCCTCCCCATGGACCTAAGTCTTATTAAATAATAGAAGATCTCGTGTTTGTCAGCAGACCCCGTTACTTTAGGCTATAGATCATATGTCTACATCACAGATGTCCGCTGCTCTTGTCCCTGGTAAGGTCCCTCTCCAAGTGTGTGTCTGATCAACATGCATTCTCGCAATATCAAAAAGTGTGCGTGTTTCACAAACAGCAGCTGCAGGGCATGTTTTGTCTATGTGCTAGGGCCTGACCAGAACAGAATAACAAAGTGCATTGTTGATCGAACTTGCTTACAGTGTTCAGACTAAACTCCAGGCATTAGCAGAGAACGGACGCAGCAGACAGTTCTGATGTGAAAAGCGTAAACAATCTTGCATAGGAGAAAGCCACTAGTTACGCGTGTGAAAGCAGCATCATGGGTCACGGGCTCATGCTAACTTAAAGATGTGAGCAGTGCACATATCAACCATGTGACAATTTCTCAAAAACAAATTCTAGTTTTCCCGTAAAACTGCAGACGGCCGCGTCAGACACCAATCCCTCACTAACTTTAAATTGACTTTCTGCAACAAGCGCGCTACTTCCTCGCTGTACAAGCCATGCAGTGAGTAACAGCGGACTGCAGCAGGTAAGTGCTTTCAGGGGCCCTTGTTAAGTGGCATATGCATACTTTCTCTGGCACCAATGAATATTCTGACTCCAAACTAATGCTAGACATAATTCCTACCAAGAACCCTTGCAGCGCCGCAGTGCCTACATACAGTGACAACCTGTGGACCACGCCACTGGTTCAGACTGGTTGAGTACATGCCAACACTTTAAAATCATTACAATACTTTTCAATGAACGTGTTCTTGTTGTGAGATTTTAGTTAATTGTTTATCTGTCCCCTCCCTATTATATGTACCCTGTTCATTGGTTTACCAACATAAGGCTTGAGTTGAGGTCTGACACCAGCCCTTAGTGGGTCAGCAGCACTAGATCAAACTAAACACTCAGGATGAAGCAGTAGAGCAAAAGCGCGCTGTACGATCTTTTATGTCTGTATTTTTATTCAAACAAACGTTATTATCATTTTCCATATGTAAAGGACAATCCCATTAGCAGGCAGGGAGTCATGGCACCCATCCATCCGAGAAGCTGCAGGAGATAGAGACCATCATACACAACCATGGTACCTATGACCAAGCAGATGCAGCAGCCATTGGAATGATAATGTACATATAACACCGGGGCAGACATTGACTATTCACCCAAGTCCATAACAGTGAAACGGGCCCACAATGTAGGAGGAGCGATCAGAGGAATAATGGGGGGGTGCCAATAGCAAGAAACCAATGTAAAGCCCAACATGGTATAGGAAAGGCCACCAATGCACTGGGGATGACCTGTTAGCACCAGTGCTATGATAGGAAAGCGGGTAGGGGTGATGTGACCCAGGATCCCATTGGTCACCCAGATTGATCCTCATAGCTTTGCACACAGGGGAACAGTCTATTCAGCAAGAGATTAGTCAAGATCTTATATTCGATGTTAAGAATAAACAGGGGTCCATAAGAAGCGACCAACTCCTTGTTAAGAAGGGGCACCAACAGAGCCTGTGCAGTGTCGGAGGGAGGGAGCCAGTGTTCCTGGCTGCGTTAAACAGTTTAGATAGCACCTGGCGAGGGTGTCAATATATGTTGCATACAATTCTATGGGGAGCTGTCTGGGAGGTTGCCTCAAGCCAGAGCTTTGATGGCTCTCCTCACCTCCTGGACTAGGATTTGACTACACATGGCAACTGCCACTGTGACAGGGAGTCTCTGGATCTCAACGACTAAGATATAATAATGCATTGGTTGGCTGGAAGCCCCATGACGCCCGGCATAGAGCTAGCTGTGCATAATAGCTTGCAAAAACTTAATCAATTTCGGTTTTAATTTACCCTATCCACAGGTGTACATATCTGCAGGATCTGAGGGGCTCTGCGATCACTAAACCAGCAACCATCCCATCTTATCCCCCTTGTCATGCGCTTTTGTGATATAGTGTTGAAAGTATTTATTACTTATTGAGGATCACGCGGCAACCCCACGTGCCCTAGAATGTGTTTACTTTTGTATCACGCGGTCCTATGCAGGGGTGGGATTCCACGGCAGTTCCTATTGTTGCGGATTCAGACTGGCTGCTTCGGTGCGTCGTGGGCTGTCCTTAGCGAATAACCTTCAGCGAGCTCCTGCTTCTTCATTTTCTGTTACTTCATTTGGCGATGAGGATGGGATCTACCCCACTTCCTCAGCCCACCGACCGCAGCATTTGACCAGAGGGTCATTCTTTCGATGCGTCATCTCTGTCCAGGTTCTCCCCTTCGGCCTTGCTTTCACCGGCAGTCCTCTGCTGGGCTGGCCACTCCACATTCCTGCCGAGGCACACAACACTTTGTAAGTATTAACAAGTATTTATTTTTGTCTTTGGGGCCCTCGCACATTACTCACAAACTTTGCTACGCTTTGAACATGCGCTTCCCAGCTCTGCCGGCACGATCGCCTCCTTTCCAGCAGACTCACCCTCTGGCAATCAGATGACAATCAATGTGGCAGCCATCTTAATGCAGTTTTCACTTCAACTACACTGACTGTCCTTTTCATTGTCTGTAATCTTCCTGGCTCGTCTATCTGTTCAGTTCATTGGCAGCTGTCTCCACTCACCTCTGTACCTTCATTATAAAGCGCAGCAGTGCAGGATACGTTTTCCTCATGAAATTTACAACATTTTCAGGAATAGATAAAAGATTCTGGATTGATAGGTGCCCTGAATGTCTCACCTCGACAAGCCCTGGAAAACACAAAATAGTCCTTTCTTGTCCAGTATACTAATGCAGCATGAGAGAAATTAGGTTTAGATTTTTCAGGGCCGTTCATTGCGTTACCAGATCATATGAGTTATTTGCTGCTGTTGATTGATTATCACTCTACATGGATGTACTTTTCTTTTTTGAAATCCGCAGATTCTGAGTCAGCCATTGAATTTTTAAAACAAGTTTTTTCATTGAAGGTTCACCCAAACAAGTAGTCACTGATAATGGTTCACACTTTACGTCTGATCACATGTCCAAATTGTTTGCACAACATGACATCATACACTTATGTACAGCTTTCATCCAATGGTTTGGTCGAAAGGAGCAACAGATTCATCAAGGAGGGGGTACAAACCGCAATGGCAACAACATGGATTTTGTAATGTTTATTAAACAAAAGGTGTGGTTTTACAACACATCCCCACATTGTACCACAGGAGTGACACGTGTTGCCTTGCTTCGAGGCAGAAAAACTCAAACAAACCTGTTTACCTCGTGGTTAGATGATCGGTTAGACAAAGTTACTGTTTCAAAAGGGAAACCTTTTTAAAAAGTGACACTTTCACAACATAAAAGGAAAGAATATTTTGACAACAAACATAATGTATCCTTTCAACCATTTTCAGAAGGTGACTGAGTGCTCTTAAAAAATCCTACAAAACTCACCAAAGGACAATCCACCTTTTCTGTCCCTGTCCAGGTGGAAAGGGCAGGCAAAGCTTTCGTGTTGTTGGCGGGAAAAGGGTGTTGGATTAAACAACAATTAGTCAAATTGACGCCCCAGCAGGCCCACATCATTATTGGCAGATCTAATCCCTAATCTGATTGTGCAACTTGGATACAAGCATCCGTTTTGGGGCAGCCGTCTTCAGCTGATGGCTGTATTTCATTTTCTTCTGATGAGGGTGTTTCTGGTAGTTCTTTTGACTCTCTGCTTGCCTCAGGCAGCACCTCGGTGCCTAACTCTAATGACACTTCAGTAGCAAGAGCCTGCGCTATCAAGACACCCTTGAAATTCAAGGATTTTGTAATGTACTGATCTTTTTGTTTTATTTCCTCTGTATTTTAACTTGCATGTGGTTTTACATTTCGTTCTTTGTACATGTTGTCATATCTTTTGCAATGCATTTCAAGATTTGTTGGACTTGGCCCTTCTGGCAAGTTCACCCCTAGAACTTTTTGCAGTATCCTAGGCTTTTTCCTGAGTGGTACTAGAGGTTTCAGGCCTCTAGGTGCTTTCAAACTGTGTCCCAGTGGAAAGCGCGTGCGCTCTGGGTTACATTGAGTGAGACTGACCTGCCCTCCCATAGGAATGCATGGGGGAATGTATGTGTCCCTGGTAGTTCCTGATGCGTGGGGAGTGCAGGTGCGAGTTTGGTATGTACGGACTCGTGTGATAAAATGCTGCACGATGATGTGTGCGGCGTGCATGTATCTAGTGTGGAAGTGCCACTTCTAGAAGTGGGCACTTCTGTGTGCAGTGTGAAATGAGTGCCTTGTCTGGCGATTGGCTGCCTGAGGTCATGTGACAGACTAGGGAATCCCCAGAGTCAGGAGGAGTCACCCAGCGGTGAATGGGGAGATCAGCAGCTAGATGGGTGGGAGGAGTACACCTAGGACCTGAATAGGGCTGGACTTTCCCCACACAATACTGGCTCCGCCCCCTGTGGTGCGACTGATGACCCTGGCCTATTCTATGAATAGGGAGAGGAGCTGAGCAAAACAAAGTGCTCAGGAACCAGTTGTATCTGGTTCACCCCTTCCCTGCACCTTTGAGACAAAGGGATTTTGTGTATAAAAGAGGGGCTGTGACCCCATGAAAATGTTTTTGCTCTGACTCGAATCAACCAGGGGCGTGCTGCTGCTGGGGCCCTGGGGAAGGCTTGCCTCCCTGGGCCCTGCCCAGCCCCTGGATGCCTGAGGGACCTTTTTGCTGTTTTCTTGACCTATCAAGGACTTTTGTTTCTAGCGCCTGGTGAGCGCTTGGACCCTGACAGGAGGGGGCTTGCTGCTGGTGGGGCCCAGGAGGGACCGCCATGGGGGCTGCCTCCCTGCTGGAGGGCCCTGTGTGCTGGCCCCTGGGCCCTACATTGCCCCCTGGATGCTGCCAAAGCGTGGTTCAAACCTTTGTGCGCCCGGAATGCGCTGCGCTTCCCCAAGAGAGGGAGAGCCTAGGGGCTGAGCAGCGCGGCTCTGCAACCCTGACTGAGGGAATCCCCAGCGTATGATGCCTTAATTACGGGTGCCACCCCGCTTGTGATTTAAAAGAGCAGGTGCCCACCCTGCTTTATATTCCAATTCGGAGGGAGCCCACCCCTCATAGTGCCTGTTCGATGTTATAGCGGGAGCCCACCCCGCGATTCACCGCCGCGGCCCGAGCCGCTAAAGCACTTCTTCCCGGGTCGCGCTCTGCGCGCGCAACCCGGAAGTCAGGCAAGCATTGCCTAGGACGTGGGCGGGCCCTGTTGCCGCCAGGGAAGAGGAAGGCCGGTGACGTGTCACGGGGCTCCCGTGAGGAAGAGGGAGCCCCACGTAATTCCTGAGTAGTCCCGGGTCCCAGGAGGGGGCCCGGGTGAAGTGCGAGCGCAGCGCGAGGCTCCCGTCGGCGAGGGAAGCCCCGTGCCGCATGAGAAGTGCTGCCGCGCCGCACAGACCGCGAAGAAGACAGCGTCCCCCCGCCGCCTCCGGAGAGCAGCCTGTTGAGTAGAGCTGCCTGGAGGGGGGGAGGACGCCAGATAGAGGCACCCGTGCAGTGCTGAGCGGCCCCTCTTTACAGTGGGCCGCTCCAACATGCCTCTCCCGTCTGTGTGCCGGATGAGGCACTGCGCTGGATCCTGTCTTTCTCCGAGCAGCCCCCGCTTGATAGTGGGGCTGCTCCAACGACGGGGCACATTGTTTAAGAGCCTGTGAGGCTCCAACGGGGCCATCAGTATTTTAGAGCCAGAGGGCTCCAACAAAGGGGGCAGTATTGTTCTTGAGCCCAGAGAAGGCTCCACCGCTCGGGGCCATAGTTATTCACAGAGCCAGTGTGCTCCAGAGGGGCTACGTATTTCCAGAGCCAGATGGCTCCAACGAAGGGGCCATTATTGTTTCTGAGCCTGCGAGGCTCCAACGCTTGGGGACATGTGTATGTTTCAGAGCCCAGGGGGCTCCAGCATGTTGGATATTGTTTCAGGGGCTAGTGAGAGCCCATGCCTACTATTTGCCTCACCCAGCTGCGCAGCACTTAGTGCCAGCTGCAGCGTTTAGGCCCTGTTCTTGTCCCCAGCTGCCCAGCAAGTAGTGGGCAGCTGCTACGTTTAGGTTCTGGTGCGACCTGGACTCTAATGTGATTTCGGTGCTAGGAAATGTACTGTGTGTAGTATTTTTTGCGCACCCTGTGTTACTGCTTATGGTGTTAGGAAATGTACTGGGTATAGTATGTTTTGCGCACCCTGTGTCTTATACCTCTAAATGTGGTCATTTCTGCCTAGGAGGTTGTTTCACCTGTTTAGGTTGGTGTTAGGGAGATTGTACTTCCCTGTGCGATATACGCCCCTAGTGTAGGTATACGTAGGTGGTTAGGTCTAATGCGTTAGATCAAGGAGAAATTGCATAATGCAGGATAGGTTTTATACCTGTTGCTAGTGTGATGACGCTGAGGTCATTATTGCGCCAGTAGTTACTGGTTGTGCTAGTTTGTGCTACAATAATTTTATATCCTAAATTCTAAAAGTGCTAATTCCTGACAGTGGTCCATGTGGCCCTGTCCCCTGTACATATAATCCCTTGTAAAATTCTGCCCAGTGCCAGTTGGCACAGTGTAAATTGTGTGAATATTATCTAATGTGTTTTGGTATAATACAAAGGCTATTTTTATATATAACCTTGTGTGGAGTTTCTTTTGTGGTGGGCCTTGGGTGTTGTTGCTGGGTGCGCGCGCAAACGCTTTACACATTGCCTCCGGGATAAGCATGACTGCTCGTGCCAAGCTACCAAGGGGGTGAGCAGGGGTTATCTTTGGCTTGTAACTCCCCAGCCCTGACTAGAGTGGTGGTTTCTGCCTGGCTTTGGCGCAAGCCCTAGCCAACCAGAAATCCCATTTCTAACAAGATTTATTTATTTATTTTTCATTGTAAAGGCAAAGGTGAAGTTGTAAGTGTTTATTACTTATTGCGGGCACGTGGCAACCCCAAGTGCCCTCAAATGTGTTTACTCTTGAATGTATGTACTCACGCATTCCTAGGTAGTGGTGGGATTCCACAGCAGGTCCTACTGTTGCGGATTCCGACGGGCTGTTCTGGTTGCGTCATGGGCTGTCCTTAGCGAGATCCTGCTTCTTCGTCTTCTGTTACTTCAAATAGGCATCATAATAATGATAATATTAATTGTTATAATAATAAGCCCAGAGGCACTCAATTCATTTCAGTAGTTTCTCTTGTTCCAGCTGCTGTAGGGGCAGGGTTACCGACCTGAGGTAGCTCCAGGTCTGTTACGAGGTCCTCTGTTGCATGATATCTCTGTGCAACTGAGCCAGAATCCTGTTAACAATGGCTATAAAATGCCCCAGACAACCATTTTATACTCTTCCCATTCAAAAAGGGGCAAAAAAGCTGTGCCTACGTTTTCTGCAAAGTAGTCACTGGTGGCAGCCCCCAGTTCTTCGCAGAAAGTCATCAACCGTAGGGACATTTAATCTCCAGGGCGGAAAGGGGGTTTGGCATGGCCCCGTGAACAAGGAGGCAATGACAATTATGATATGAATGAGTATTAGCAATATATTTGATCTGAGGGACCCTGCTGTGTATCGAGGCGGAGCACAGGAATGTGTCTAACTGGACAACTAGATTGTAAGCCAGGGTACTAGGAATAGGAGGTGCAACCAGACCTCAGTCTGCCACCTTGTGCATCGGGGAAGTAGGAGGAGGGGGTGGGAGCTATTGTGCGCTACCTCCGCTATACAATTAAAGTTACCTCCCACTAGGAGTAGGAACTGTAACACCTTAGTGAAATGCAGGGCAAGGGAGGAGTAAGTGGTTGCATAGATCTTCTCCATCTAGCGTTTTGTAGCGACAAGCTTTTAGTTTTCAGAAAATGGGTCTCTTGGAGAAATGCCACCTGATCCCTACGTTTCTTGAGATCGATCTGAGCCCTGTACTGCTTAGATGGAGAACAGAGGCCCCTCACATTCCATGTAAGTGTTTTAAGAACAGAGGTCATGCAAAGCATTGTGAAGGGTACTTCATTCTTATCAAAAAACCTACCTACCCCAGCCTTACCCGCCACCAATGTCAATATGGAATCACATTTATCTGTTGATATGGAAGCAAATGTAACAGTTGACGAAAATGATCTCACGTCTTTAATAACAGACTCGCCTGTGTTGAACTCCACATCAACCCCAACACGCAAATATGTAATTAGACAGGCCCTCAGGCGTTCGATTGATAGGTCACAGGTGGGAGGGTGTGTAGCTTGCAGGCAAACACACGGGAAAGAACTATTCAATCAATCCCTCAAATAGGCACAGCGACATTGCAAGGGGTCAAAGGAGACTGCCCCAATAAAACACACATTCCCAAAAACATCATAAAGTCAGATGCAACACGAGTTAGGGACACACAACCAGTCACGGCCCAGTACACGTAGTGATCACTAGTCCCCCATGCTGGGTATATGGACATTCTCACCACTGGTCACACTGTGCCCATGCAATGTCCACCTGTGGTATCCAGCAGACACTTGCATTATGACCTAAAAGGCAGCAACAAACATTCCTCGCCATACATGGACAACCAGAAATCGTTATTGCTGCCGATGAATCGTATAAAAGAAGGTCGCAAACTCTGTTTAATTAAACAAAGTCTTTTTATTTTGCCAAAGGCCTCTTGTGTTTTTTTAAGGTGTTTCATGTTCAAGCAGAATTTTGGAGAGCCAGATAGGAGGATTTGGACTTCATACTTGACTGCAGCCGAAGGAAGGGGACCCCGCCCGGATGAATTCCCATTGCACTACAACAAGGAAGGTGGGCAGACACTGCAATTGATTGGAAGTTCGCTGAATCTGTTAGGCGGAGGTCTGTACTGAAGCATCCTTCACAGAGGGTAATAGACCACATCTGAACCTGAAGTATTGTGTATTTCCTGTTAAATATTTGGCCTATGGCAAATTAGGGAGAAGCATAAAAAGATAACATGAACGCCCTGCCACTGGCAGATTCTGACATATTACCGATTTTATATGTCCCAGCTGCATCAGTCATAAGGCAGCCTCAGAGGCGTTCCCTCAGAAGTCATATTTTTTCGATAGTCAGCATGCTAGGAAAGGGGAAAATTAATTATATAGCCCTTTACGGCTCGTAGGATGCTATTTTTGTGACATCTATCCTGTAGAGGTGGAGTTAGCACCTCAGTGTCATTGTAGTCGAAAAGGATTTCCTTAGTGCTGAGGTTTCTTAACACCACTAGTATCTAAAAGTAGTAAGAGATGTTGTCGCCAGAACCACTGAGGCGTTACACAGATGCTACGCTTGGCCCCTGGGTGTGACACAGGGTGTAATTTGGACTTTACGGAAATAAATTCAGACCTGGAAAACTAGGGGCAACTTGTGTTTGGCCAAGATGGGCCAGAGTTATTCCTTTTTCCACAATCAATTCCCACAGCCTTTCTCCTGGAGCAGATATTGGTACACTTAGTATTGTGTACTGCTCAGAGCTTCTCCTGTTAACAAGGATACCATGCGCTAGGAGCGGCTAAGGAAAGTTTTGAGAAAGCAATTTTTTTTTCCTGTCAACTTTATTTTTAAGTTGGTGCAATGTTTATGTAATGTTATGATATTGCTATTGATTGCAAATTGCATTTTGTGATGTTGTGCTGCTGTTATTTATTGCAAAGTGTATTATATGTCATCAAGGTATTGTGTAAACCTTGAATTTTTCCCCCCATAATGCATATTGCATTACTTCATATGCATTGTCTTGTGATTATTGAAATGTTCAACTTGAATTGATTGATGCATCCCTAAATAGGCACTGAGCTTATAATGGGTCAAATTGTAAGAGTACACCATGTACGTTTGTCTCATGAGTAGAAAGCAAAAAGTACTCTCAAAGGTGTGTTCGCTTACACTAGAGGTAGAAATCTACGCTCCCTTTTGAAACCCACTACAGCTACTGAAAAACAGAGTACATACCATGGGACACGCAAATGTCAAGCGTGCGTGCATTGTAACAATGTAATCACAGGCAACATCCTCACTCATCCTTCATTTGGTTCCAAGATACCACTAAAACATACTAGTGACTGCAATACTTCACACGTCATCTACTGCATTAAATGCCCTTGTGGAAAGGCATATGTAGGGAAGACGGAACGTAAAATCAAAACCCGTATCACGGAACATAAATCCAGGATCAGAAACAAAAACACTACCTCAAGCCTTGCTATCCATTGGACAGAAGCTCAACACACAATCTCACAACTTCGCTTTCAAATCATCGAAACCATAAAAGTCAGGCCAGGGGTAGACATTACCAATCTACTTCTACGCAAAGAAATCTTTTGGATTCAAAAACTGCATACCCTGGCTCCGTTTGGTCTTAACGATCACCTAGACTTGTCATTTTTTTTATAGACATTCCTCTCAACAACCTTCAGTTCACTAGTCTTGAGTTTACCCTTCAACATTTTGGTCTTCACTATTCTTTTCACCACATCTCTCCTATACTGCACCCTGATCATTCCCACAGGCACTCATCCGTCATTGAGACCATAGTTTTCCGCCTCTTCACCACATCTAAATCTCTTTTTGCATTTTAAGCGCACCTATTCCATCATTTTACCGCTTCATTCTTATAGGATTATCTTTCTTTGCATGTACATTGATCGCAAATATTTGACCTCCACATCTACTGCCTACACTGCATTCCTTCTTTCATCTGAGTCATTTTTATATTTAGGCACCCCTTCATTACATCTTTCCACGTTCCCTTCGACCTTCCGGTCTCACAAAGTATAGATACCCCGCTTTCTCTTTTTTTGTTCATTTGATCTGTTTAGGCCACCTGAACATTGCAAGGCCCCACCCGATAGGGCTCTTATTCCGAGTTTTTATTTCTGTTTTTTATTTTGTTTATTAATTTTTATCTTTTTTCAGTCACACCATGTGATCCACCTTTTTTGCATCCATAATCCTTGTGATATCTTTGGTATCCGATCCCCGGTTCTTCGCTCGTGATTTATCATCGCTGATCCATTCCATCATGGCGATCCCCGCCAGTCCTGTTTCTAGTTCGTTTATACCCCGGAAGTTCGCATTCGTACTTGTTCTTCCGCCCTGTTTGCATTTAATGGCGTGTGGTGTGCCTTTAGGATCACACTCCGGTATCGGACGCTTCCCGTATCAACGGTCTACGCTACTCTTCTTGCACCGTTTGACCCCCTAGCTTGTACTTCCTTACATTGTTGTACACCTCCCCAGCACCCCCGTTCACTTTACGTGTTTTTGCTTTCAGTTCTCATTCTCGCGGTTCCGAGTACAGAATTGTTGGTAAGTGTCGTACATTCCGTTCCGCTCATTATTTACACTGGACACCGGCACTTCTGTCACTCATGACATATTTATACATATTTATTTCCTTCACTGCAGCAGCGTTGTTGCCCGGTAGTCATGATTTTTCTCCTCATTGAGGTCTTAGCGGCATAGTACATAAGGTGAGTTTCACTCGCCATGCTCTCTTTGTTCCTTCACCCCCTTCCCTTCTGCTAAGGTTCTCTGTAGTATCATAAAACCTCTTTCACCATCACCACCACGGTGCACTTATACCTTTGGGTGACGTTGTCTTTCTACTTTACATTGAATCTCACACTCGTTGGATAGCCCTATCAACAGTGGCAGGTTTTTTGACGACCCACTTAGGGTGATTCACTGTGGTTAGCCATATAATCAGTGATGTTTCCCATTGAGTATCATGAAATGTATATCTTTACTTTTAGTAATATCCATTATCATCGTATCCTTTTTGTTTTCAGATTGCCCCTGACGAAGGGACACCAAAGTCCCGAAATGCATTGGGCTTACCTTTATGTCTTCATGTAACCAGACAAATGTACTATGTATCATGTTCATGCTTTGTCACAAATGCATTAGGTTGAGGACTTTATGCAATTGTTATATTTTATAAATGTATTGACAATTTTGTTTCTATCCATTACATACATGAATCAATATATGTTCGTTTGATTTGGACCGTTGTGTTTGACTATTTTTTATGTTAATGAGATCACCAGTCTAGGGTCTTAGTTACCCCCAGCACTGTGCGCAGTGACAACCATAATTTGGTTGCTCTCTTTCTTCCCAGAAATGCGGGCCACCAGGAGTAGTCCCAAGCTGAGGCGTTGGGCCCGAGGATGAGGATCTCCATCTTGTCTGTGTTCAGTTTAAGGTGGCAATCCTCCATCCAGTCAGCGATGGCCTTCATTCCCTGGTGGAGGTTGGATTTGGCGGTGAGGGGCGATGCGTGCGAGAGGCGCCATGTAGACGTTGAACAGCGTCGGGCTGAGGGAGGATCCCTGCGGGGCGCCGCAGATGATCTCGGAGGCTTCGGATCGGAACGGGGGGAGGCGGACTCTCTGGGTTCTGCCAGAGAGGAAGGAGGAGGTCCAGTCCAGGGCCTTGTCTCGGATCCCTGCGTCGTGCAGCCGTGTGCGTAGTGTGCGGTGGCAGGGCCGCCGTCTCGCCATTGTCCAGTAGGGTCCTGATGTCATCTGTGGCGGCGATGAGGGCGGTCTTGGTGCTGTGGTTGCTGCAGAAGCCTCACTGGGAGTGGTCCAGGATGCTGTTGTCTTCGAGGTAGCGGGTGAGCTGGATGTTGACTATCTTCTCGATTACCTTAGCTGGGAACGGAAGCAGGGAGATGGGCCGGACGTTTTTCAGTTCGCTCGGGTCCGCCTTGGGTTTCTTCAGTAGGGCGTTGATCTCGGCGTGTTTCCAGCTTTCAGGGAAGGTCGCGGTCTCAAAGGAGAGGTTGATGATGTTGCGTAGGTGGGGTGCGATGGAGCTGCCGGCTTTGTTGAAGATGTGGTGTGGAAAAGGGTCAGACGGCGAGCCGGAGTGGATTGTGTTCATGGTCTTGATTGTGTCTTCGATGCTCACGTTGGTCCAGGCTGTCAGGGGGTCGTGGTCAGTGCGGTGAGGTGGTTCCGGCATGTTGGGGCCTGTTAGGGTCGTCCGGGGGTTGAAACTCTTGTGGATGTCGGCGATCTTGCGGTGGAAGAAGGTGGCGAGGGAGTCGCACAGGGCTTGCGACGGTGGGATGTCATTGGTGTTGGAGCTGGGGTTGGAGAGTTCCTTCACGACGTTGAAGAGCTCCTTGCTGTTGTGTGCGTTGTTGTCGAGGCGGTCTTTGTAGGAGGTCCTCTTGGCGGTCCTGATGAGGTGGTGGTGGTTGCGGATGGCGTCTTTGTGGGCTGCGTGGCTGCCCGGTGACTTCTCGCTGCGCCATATGTTCTCAAGCTTCCGGCAGGTGCGTTTAGATGCTAGGAGTTCCAGGGTGAACTAGTTGGCTCTCTTGCTGGTGTCTTTGAGGGTTTGTTTTTTCAGCTGGGCTAAGGTGTTGGCGCAGTCGTCCATCCATCGTCTAAGAGTGCGCGCACCATCATCGGGGTTGGAGGGGTTGGTCGGTGGGTTGAGTGTGAGGTTTGTCTGTAGTTGTACTTCGGTGATTTTGCCCCAGCAGCGACGGGGGTTCTGTCGGGTGCGGTGATGTGCGATGGGTTTACGGAAGGTGAAGTGGATGCAGTGGTGGTTGGTCTAGGTGGGTTTGGAGACGTGGCTAAAGGAGACATGTGGGCTTGAGGAGAAGATGCGTCGAGCGTGTGTCCGGCGATGTGGGTCGGTGATGTGATGATCTGTTCCAGTCCGAGGTTGGCGAGGTTGTCTATCAGGGTGGAGGAGTTGCTGTCGTTGTTGTTCTCCAGATGGAAGTTCAGGTCTCCGAGGAGAATATAGTCGGTGGAGGTCAGTGCGTGCGTGCTGATGAAGTCGTTGATGGTGTCGCAGAATTGTGGTCGGGTGGTCTGTAGACGAGGGTGCCTCTGAGAGTGGTGTGGTACTGTAAATTCTGGACCCGTGTTATAAACATCGTCGTATCATGACGATTTTGGTATCAGCAGACCGCAAATGATTAGGATACTATGCACAAGCATTTTTGCCATATTCGGGTGAAGAAATCACCCTGAAATCAGAGTTTCCGTCTTGAACCCTCGGTTTCCATTGAACGGCAGCCATTTTGTGATTGCCCTCACATAGGCCACTAACTAGGCCAAAAATCGAGTCTGAAGGACACATACACCTTTGCTGACTCCTCTGTGACCTGGGCAAGCTGACTCCACTGCCTGAAGCCAAACCTGTTCGGCCAGTTCCTTTCCCAGTGGCCGAATGAGATTAGTATCAAGGCACAACATATCATAAAACCTTTCATCACACACAAACCATGCCTAATCTTACACACACCTGTCCCTGTTTCTTACTTTATGACTTGCTTTTACGAGGAGGAGGTGCCCGTTTTTATTAGGGGTCCGTCGATATCTGATGAAAGTACCGAGCCTTGCCGGGTAATTGATTGAGGGCTGGACAAACTGAAATATGGGCTTGTCATCATGACTCTGCTTTTTCTTTGTAGTGAAAATATGTGAATAGTCAACTGTAAAATAAGGAATGTTTGCCTAAAGCATAATATTTTGTATAAAAGAGAAGGCTGGCTTTGTAAGTTTGAGCAGTCTCCTGAGAATATACACTGTGTTGTACTTCTAGGATACCTGTTACTGGTTGCAGCCAATAAATACGATCTTTGACTTCACCAAGAAGACTCTGTGTTTCTATAGTCCGAAACAGGAAGAACTCGAAGTCTTAGGGTGTGTTCCCTGGCACCGCTGGGTTCTGAAAAACCCAGTACTTCAGTTGGCGCCCAACGTGGGGCGATTTCAGCGGTACCGGTCCAAGCCAGAGGTTCGTGAGGAGCTTCGTGTGAAAATTCTGGAGGAAGGCCGCCACTTCATCGACCCCTGTATGTCAACGTGGTCCGAAAGTCTTTGCTGCGAGGTTCCCCGCTTCCCGACGGCTACGAAGGACTGCTGCCCTGACTATCGCCCTGTTTTGGACCCTTGATGATTGGTAGAGCGAAACGATAGACGAGTCTTCTGGTGACGTCATCGATACCTCAGTTAAGTATAAGTGGAGCGTATCCCAATCCTTAGTTTGGTTCTTAGTTTGGTATCCCCTTGGGATCTTTGATTTGGAACTTGCAAGTACCAAAGCCGAGGGATTCGTGTATTCACGAGACTATCGTATTCGATAATCCTTTGAAGTTTGAAGCTAGACTAGAGAGCGAAGATGCCTGGTCTTAGCAGACTTGGGAATTTGTTTTGTCTTGGTTGTAATAGGGATTCCCGATTGGAGGACTCGTGTCCGGTTCCTCCGATTGGAACTCCAACCTATGAACTATATGTGAAACATGGCGTAGGCCCCATCACATATAATGAAGTATGGATCCGATACACCAGGAAAGATGGTGTTTTAAAATGGCCCCAATATGGTAGTTTTGACACAGAGATTCTGGATAATCTGGAGGTTAAACTTTTTAATAAGAAAGCCCGGCCGGCGATGTTTGACTCTTTCCGCCTATGGCGTAAGGAAGCCAAACAGAGGGAAATTAAATTAGCAAAGAGAAATAAGAGAGAAAAGGGTATCTCGGTAATGCAAGCTGCTATGCAGTTTAAAGATAGTGAAGAAGAACAGATGAGTGAGCAGTTGCACAGGCAACGTAAAATGGTGATCGATAAATGTTATCCAGCTTTGCCGCTTCTTCAGCAAGATGCAGCAAAAGAAATTGAGAGAGATCCTTTAATGTCACACTTGTTGAGTTCGCCACCCCCTTATGCGCAGAGTGCTACAGCACCTCCGCAACCTTTAGTTGTGCAACCCCCAGTTATTGTGCCTCAGGTTCTTCCACAGCCGCCAGCTCCTCTTCAGTTGGCTCCTACTCCTATGGCACAGCCCCTCAAGGGCCGCCGACTTTGCTACCTGCTTCGTCTGTACTTCCTACGACTTTGTCTACTACATCGACTGCCTCTTCTGGTGTTCTTCCTGATACTGCCTCTGTGTCTGCATCTGCGTCTGCCTTGCCTCCCTCTGTTTTTCCTCCTATTTTTTTGTCAACTTCTCCTTCTATCCGACAGAGAATGACTGATACTGTTGCTAGCATTATATTTCCTCTCTTCGGGTCAGCTGGTGGGACACCTGATTCGGAGCGTAAGCAGTCGCGTAGTCAACTGCCTGATTCTTGAGAGAGAGAAGTGTTTGACCATATGGCGCGTAAATGGATTACTTTCCCTTTTAAATATGATGTGGAGTCTGTTATGGATGTCTTCCGTCAATGGGAAGCGCCAAAACAAAGATACGTTTTTGAGAAAATGTGTGCTTTCCTTTGTGAGGAATTGGAGGATAATGAGTTAGAAACAAATCCGCCTGAGTTGTGCCGTGTACGGTTTGAGTTTTCAAAGGGCACGATTATGGGCTCCGATGTTGAGAAAGCAGTTGCGACGTTGTTGTCCTTTAGGAATAAGGATCCTTCCCAGTCGCTGTTTGAACATGACTCCTCAGTTAGGAAAAAAGTGCGACAGTACCCAATGAGAGAAGTCCCTCCGGTATGGAAGGACGCCGTTGCGGCTGATGCCGTTAATAACATTGCTGCTGCTCCAGCTCATTTTCAGCGTGTTTGGGTACATGTTCCTTGGAAGCGAGCTGAAGTTTTAGCCCTTAAGCAGATTTTGCCTGACCCCCGTAAAAACCCTGCAGGGTATTATAAGGAATTATCACAGACTGCAGACTCATGCATTATGAATTTAGCTGACATAGACATGTTATTTGGGAATGTTGTTCCACAGCCTTTGTAGGGATTGATTCGCCATGCAGATCATGCGCAAGAGTTAGGTGACACATGGGCTAATATTAGTACTGCAAATGATAGACAAGTTGGTGGTGCCAAGCCTGAGCCTTTGGTAGCAGAACTTCCTGCTAGGATCATTACTTACATGAAGTCTTTAATGCCTGCGATGCGTGTGAATTGGGATAAATTGTCTGCATGTAAGCAGAAGAAAGATGAAACAGTGTCTGATTTCTTCACCAGGTTTGAGGAAACGTTTATCGACCACAGTGGTCAAGATATGAGTACAGAAGGCGGTCAACGGTTGTTCGTTGACAAGTTTGTGCACAATTTGCTTCCCGAGCTGTGTAAGAAATTGAAAGATTCAGAGAGTTCTTGGGCCGTTTCCTCTTCAGCACAAATATTGGCTACTGCACAGTACTACGAAAATAGGGATAAAGATGAGAAGGATAGAGCAGAAAAGAAAACTAAAGAATTAAAGATGAAGGTTCTTTTACAACAGGCGTATCCGCCACGTGGTGGTCAGAGTAACTATCAGCAACCTCAACAGTTTCAGAGAAACTCGCAAAGGTTTGAGTATTCTCAACCACGTGTTCCTGTAGGTCCCAATCAGTGTTCATATTGTAAAGAAGAGGGTCATTTCAAGTATAGTTGTCCTATTTTGTTACAGCGTACGAATGGTGCTTCTGGCGCAAGAGGTCGAGGTGTTCAACAAGCTCCTAGAGGTAGAGGACGTGGAAGTGTCCCCCAGAACGCGCGTTCCCTTCCGCCTCAGAATTCAATGAATAGCTTTGACCAGCAAAATAACGCGTCTGGTAGGACGGCTCAGTACTACGCTGACGACTACTATGCAGAAGATGAGAATATTGAAGGTAACGATTGCTAGGACAGCCATAGACAAAGAGAGGGAGTTGTTTCAGTTCCAGTAGATCAGAGTGGACCTTATGTTAAGGTGATTACATCAGGTGTGTCAGAGCCTTTTCTGTTGGATACTGGTGCTACAAAGAGTTCTATTGTGCACTCAAAACTCCCTGGCGCACCTTTGTCTGGCGAGATGAATGTTTCAGTAGGTTTTTCTGGCGCCCCGGTTAGGAACCCGATTTCTAGTCCTATGTCCCTTTCTGTTGGACCTTGTGAATTGGAAGCACCCCTTATTCTGACGACAGGTTGTGGTGAAAACTTGTTAGGATTGGATTTGTTGAAAAGATTGTATGCGACATTATATTGTTCTTCTTCGGGAGTACAACTTACACTGGGTAGGAAAGGGATCTCTCCAATGTATTTGTCGAAGGATAAACTTCCGACAGAATTGTCGTTTCTTCCTGATATTCTTTGGGCTACTGGTCCTAATGATGTGGGTCTTTTGGAAATACCGCCATATGTTGTGACATTGAAAGCCAATGTTAAATTGCCACGCATTCCCCAATACAAGATCTCTAGTGAAGGTGTAAAAGCGTTGCTAGCGATCATTTATGATTTGATTGGAAAAGATGTAATTGAAGAGACAAGAGGCAACGTTTGTAATAGTCCTGTTCTGCCTGTTTTGAAACGTACTGACCCTTCTCAGCCACCTGTTTACAGGTTCGTGATTGATCTTAGAGAGGTCAATAAAATAGTTGTGCTACAGTTTCCAGTTGTTCCTGATATCACTGCCCTATTGACTATGATTCCAGCTTCCGCCACCTGGTTCTCGGTGATTGACTTGAAGAATGCTTTCTTCAGCATCCCGATTGCCGAGGAGAGCAGGGATATTTTTGGCTACAGTTTAGGAGGCCGAAGCTTCCGCTTCAAACGCGCTCCTCAAGGCTAGTGTGAAAGTCCATCAATATATAGTCAGGCTTTAAAAACACAGCTTGATGCAATTGTTTTACCTGATGGCGCCACCCTTATTCAGTACGTCTATGATTTGCTAATAGCTGCAGATACTGAGGAGATTTGTAAAGAAGCCACCTTGTCGTTGTTGCGTCATTTGTCTGATTTACATCACAAAGTGTCTCTTTCAAAACTGCAATATTGTCGACAAGAAGTGACCTACTTAGGTCATCTCTTATCGAAGGAGGGAAGGAAACTGACCCCAGAAAGAATTTAGGCAATTGCAAAATTGAATGTGCCTAAGACACAGAGAGAAGTACGTGCTTTCTTGGGCATTACATCATACTGTAGACAGTGGATACCGAATTTTTCTTTGCTGGCCAAACCATTGGTAGCATTGACCTGTAAGGATACACCGAATCCCGTTCCATGGTCTGAAGATTGTCAGAAAAGTTTTTCCGAATTGCGTGATGCATTGTGTTCGGCTCCTGTGTTGGGTACCCCCGACTACAGTAAGCCCTTTACACTGTATGTCCATGAGAAAGAGGGTTGTGCATTGTCAGTGCTGACACAGTCTTTTGGAGACAAGCAGCGTCCATGCGCGTATTTTTCGTCGACTTTGTATCCGGTAGCTAAAGCATTGCCGAGTTGCTTGAGAGCCACAGCGGCAGCAGCTGTTTCTATTCGACAGTCTGCCGGGTTAGTGATGAATAATATGTTGATTGTGATGGTTCCACATGCAGTGGACACGTTGTTAAACAGGACCAAGACACAGCACTTAACTAGTGCTCGATTGTCAGGTTACGAGTTGACACTGTTAGCGAGTCATGTGCACATAAAAAGGTGCAATACGTTGAATCCAGCCACGTTATTGCCGATTTCAGTAGAGACAGATGATGTTGAACAGCATGATTGTTTTCCCAGGACAGAAGAAGAAACGAAAGGGAGAGTAGATCTTAAAGATACTCCTCTTGTAAAGTGTGATGGTACCTTATGGGTGGATGGTTCATGCTTCAAGATTCCGAATGGTGATACGACTGCAGCATATGCTGTCACGACTTTGCATACGATTGTTGAAGCTGCACGTATACCACATAATTCAGCTCAAGCAGCAGAGTTGATTGCACTTATGAGAGCGTTTGTGTTATCGAAAGGAATGAAAGTGACCATATATACCGACAGCCAGTATGCGTTTGGTGTAGCTCATAGTTTTGGACGATTGTGGAAAGAACGTGGGTTCCTGACTTCGCATGGAGCTAAGATTCAGCATGGTCAGTTGGTGAATGAGCTTCTTGAGTCACTGACCTTGCCGTTACAAGTTGCGATTGTGAAATGCAGTGCACACAAGAAGGTTACTGATGATGTTGGTCGTGGTAATGCATTTGCTGACGAAATCGCAAAAGAAACAGCAAAAGATGTGATGAATCGAATGTATGTTGCAGGCCCTGCAAAATGGGTTGGTGACGTTGGAATGTGTGAAGATACGATAGAGAGTGTGAAGTCTCTTCAAGCTGAAGCTTCAGAGAAAGAGTTGAGTGTGTGGAGAGAAAGTACGGGTAAATTGGATGAAAATGGTTGTTGGGTTGACTTGTCAGAACATCAGCGATGGTTGTTACCCGATGCGTATGTGCTTGCAGTGGTGACAATGGCTCATGGAATGGCCCATATCAGTGTGAAAGGGATTTGTAAGTTGTTGGCTCCAGTATGGCAAAATGCTGGAATTCCTAAATGTGCAGAGAATGTGGTCAAGAATTGCATGGTGTGTCTGAAATACAATCCTGGTAGGGGAACCCCAACTCCAGCTGGTCATTTTGCACCCCCAACATATCCGTTTGAGGTTTTGCAGCTAGATTTCATCCACATGGAAAGGTGCAACAATTTGAAATACGTTGTTGGCTCCAGTATGGCAAAATGCTGGAATTCCTAAATGTGCAGAGAATGTGGTCAAGAATTGCATGGTGTGTCTGAAATACAATCCTGGTAGGGGAACCCCAACTCCAGCTGGTCATTTTGCACCCCCAACATATCCGTTTGAGGTTTTGCAGCTAGATTTCATCCACATGGAAAGGTGCAACAATTTGAAATACGTACTCGTTGTTGTTTGTGCCTTTTCAAGATGGGTAGAAGCATATCCCTTAAAAGACAACACTGCCTTATCCACAGCTATAGCCCTTGCCAAAGAATTCTTCCCTAGGTTTGGAATGCCGAGAATGGTTGGATGGAGTGATAATGGGAGTGAATTTGTGGGTCGAGTGATGAAGAAAGTGTGTGAGGGGCTAGGTATCCAGCAAAAATTTCACGCTGCAAATCACCCCCAATCAGCTGGACTAGTAGAGTGCTATAATGGCACGTTAAAATTGAAGTTGGCAAAAATACAAGCGAGCTCTGGTCTTAAATGGCCTGATGCTCTGCCCTTAGCACTCCTATTAACAAGAATGACTGTGCATTCGCGAGTGGGACTTAGTCCCTATGAAATTGTGTTCGGCCGCCCGGCCAACATATGGGGAGTGCCAAGGCCGACAAAATTTAGTGAGATCGAACACCCTGTACTGCTTGATTATCTGTATGAATTGACGGCTAAATTGCGTGTTTTACACCAACAGGTTCACGATACTCTGCCTCAGGTCTCTGAAGCTCCAGGACATCTTATCGATCCTGGATCATGGGTGCTGGTCAAAAACTTCCAGCGGACAAACAATGACCAGCCCCGTTGGACCGGCCCCCACCTCGTCCTTCTCTCAACAAGATCAGCTGTTCGAGTGGAAGGGAAAAAGAACTGGATCTACGGCGTACACTGCATGAGGGTCCCTTTGCCTCTACCGTATGACCGGTGGGTCCAGGAGGGGATCGCTGACTCTGAGACTGAGACCGTGCCTCGTTTTCTGCCTTTTAGCGATGCACGGGTAAAAGGAACACTTTCTGAACAAGAAAGTGACAATATTTTGCAAGAAGCTGTGCCACCGTCAATTCGATTGAACACTACAGAGCCTGAACTTTTGTTCCAGAACCAGACAGTACCTGGAAAAAGCCGTTACAATCTGAGGCCGAGAACTATGGACAAATAAAAATTCTTTTTCTTTGCTATTTTTGAAAGTGCAGCTCTCTCATCTGAGAAACTTTCTTATTTTTGTTTTTCGAACCGCCATCCGGGTTCAGCTGTAGGGTCGTGGTTGCCCAAGTCTTTGGGGTGCAGCTGAAAACGTTAGGTTGACAGTTCTGGTCGGTCTAAGGGAGTTGCCCTGGACTGACAGAAGCATTCCTTAGCATAGAACACCCTACCACCACGAGCAGCAATTAGAGAGGATGGAGTTTTTCGAGAATGAGAGACCTGCCAAAAAGATGAACTTTAAAGCCAGAATGTGTATAATGATGACAAAGAAACGATTTTTGATATTTTGTATTTTCATGTTGCTTAGTGTAATGACGTTTTTAATAGGATATGTTTTATTCTCTTTTCAAGTGACATTTGCACCCACTACACAGCCCATACCTCCTTCTACTGTTACCTCGCATTCTTTTCACCCCTTGCCTGAACACGAGTCTGCTAGAAGATTAGAATTTGTCAATAATTCATTCATTAAGCTTCGACACCAACACCAATTAGTAGTTAACACAACTAACTGTTGGGTGTGTAGTCTTATGCCTCATACTACTGATAAAGGTATCCCTTATCTGGTCTTGCCTTTCAGCCATAATGGTTCTGTGTGGGCATATAGAACGGTGTTCATATACGCTCATGAAGCCAACCCCCTACGTTCTGTGAATGATAATCCCAAGAATAGTGCTCTAGTTAAGGGTATAGTAGATATGATTAGGGAAGATATTTCCTATGAGACTATCCCGAGAGATGAGACACTAGCATATATTGGATGGAACATAACAGGATATGGAGTTACTCTGAGTGAGAACCAGCGAGCAAAGAGATCCTCCCTGATTTGGATTGTACCCCATCAGGGTCACCTATGTCTGCAAGGTAATGGCAAGAATCCCAGAGCTCAGTTAGGGAAAAGTATCTGCACTGAAACATATGTTTTTGCGCCTCAGACCTCCCCTTCGTTCTTAGCAGCTAAGGGTACCTATTTCATCTGCCATAATAGAGCCTATACATGGTTGCCCCCTGACTTCTCAGGCACATGTTTTGTTTCGTTCCTGTTGCCTCCCACCTACACGGCTGCGGCAGATTACCACAAGACAAGGATAGTTAGAGGTGTCATCAGTAAAGAAGACACTACAGGACAAGAACTTGGAGATTTCGTAAAGGGTTTTCTGCCGTTTTGGGGGCCTATGGTTAACAGCAGGAACATAAGGCAATTGAAGAGGGTGGTTGAATCCACGGTAGATGAAACCGCCGGTGCCCTTAGTAATTTGACTGCTGAGCTCCAGTCGGATTGCCTTATGACTCTTCAGAACAGGGTCGCATTAGACGTCATACTTACAGACCGAGGTGGGGTATGTAAAGTGATCCAATCAAGTTGCTGTGTTTTCATTCCAGATAACGCTCCGACAGTCTACCAGGCCATTTCCAAACTGCATAAGATCTCCGAATCTATTCACGTGGATAAAGGAGATTGGTCATTGATGGGGTGGTTCTGGGAACTGATATCCGCCTGGGGATGGAAGATTCTGATAGTCATTGGGATGATCTTAGCCATTCTTTTCCTGTTCTGTCGGTGTGTACAGTGTGCTCCTGCAATATGTGGCCTCTGTGCTACATCGTGTGTAAGGAAACCTGTATCAAGGGACGAGCTAAGTAATAGGATGATGCTACAGCAACATCTCAACGACTTTATGAACATAGACCTGGACTCAGACCTGAACTCAGATTAACGTGAGTATAGGTTATTGCCTATGTAAGGGCAAAAGGAGGGTCTGTGGTACTGTAAATTCTGGACCCGTGTTATAAACATGGAGGAGGTCCAGTCCAGGGCCTTGTCTCGGATCCCTGCGTTGTGCAGCCGTGTGCGTAGTGTGCGGTGGCAGACGGTGTCGAAGGCGGCAGAGAGGTGAAGGAGGATGAGGGCCGCCGTCTCGCCATTGTCCAGTAGGGTCCTGATGTCATCTGTGGCGGCGATGAGGGCGGTCTTGGTGCTGTGGTTGCTGCAGAAGCCTGACTGGGAGTGGTCAAGGATGCTGTTGTCTTCGAGGTAGCGGGTGAGCTGGATGTTGACTATCTTCTCGATTACCTTAGCTGGGAACGGAAGCAGGGAGACGGGCCGGAAGTTTTTCAGTTCGCTCGGGTCCGCCTTGGGTTTCTTCAGTAGGGCGTTGATCTCGGCGTGTTTCCAGCTTTCAGGGAAGGTCGCGGTCTCAAAGGAGAGGTTGATGATGTTGCGTAGGTGGGGTGCGATGGAGCTGCCGGCTTTGTTGAAGATGTGGTGTGGAAAAGGGTCAGACGGCGAGCCGGAGTGGATTGGGTTCATGGTCTTGATTGTGTCTTCGATGCTCACGTTGGTCCAGGCTGTCAGGGGGTCGGGTTAAGGCGGTGAGGTGGTTCCGGTATGTTGGGGCCTGTTAGGGTCGTCCGGGGGTTGAAACTCTTGTGGATGTCGGCGATCTTGCGGTGGAAGAAGGTGGCGAGGGAGTCGCACAGGGCTTGCGACGGTGGGATGTCATTGGCGTTGGAGCTGGGGTTGGAGAGTTCCTTCAAGACGTTGAAGAGCTCCTTGCTGTTGTGTGCATTGTTGTCGAGGCGGTCTTTGAAGGAGGTCCTCTTGGCGGTCCTGATGAGGTGGTGGTGGTTGCGGATGGCGTCTTTGTGGGCTGCGTGGCTGCCCGGTGACTTCTCGCTGCGTCATATGTTCTCAAGCTTCCGGCAGGTGCGTTTAGACGCTAGGAGTTCCAGGGTGAACTAGTTGGCTCTCTTGCTGGTGTCTTTGAGGGTTTGTTTTTTCAGCTGGGCTAAGGTGTTGGCGCAGTCGTCCATCCATCGTCTAAGAGTACGCGCACCATCATCGGGGTTGGAGGGGTTGGTCGGTGGGTTGAGTGCGAGGTTTGTCTGTAGTTGTACTTCGGTGATTTTGCCCCAGCAGCGACGGGGGATCTGTCGGGTGCGGTGATGTGCGATGGGTTTACGGAAGGTGAAGTGGATGCAGTGGTGGTTGGTCTAGGTGGGTTTGGAGACGTGGCTGAAGGAGACATGTGGGCTTGAGGAGAAGATGCGTCGAGCGTGTGTCCGGCGATGTGGGTCGGTGATGTAATGATCTGTTCCAGTCCGAGGTTGGCGAGGTTGTCTATCAGGGTGGAGGAGTTGCTGTCGTTGTTGTTCTCCAGATGGAAGTTCAGGTCTCCGAGGAGAATATAGTCGGTGGAGGTCAGTGCGTGCGTGCTGATGAAGTTGTTGATGGTGTCGCAGAATTGTGGTCGGGTGGTCTGTAGACGAGGGTGCCTCTGAGGGTGGTGTGGTACTGTAAATTCTGGACCCGTGTTATAAACATCGTCGTATCATGACGATTTTGGTATCAGCAGAACGCAAATGATTAGGATACTATGCACAAGCATTTTCCCCATATTCGGGTGAAGAAATCACCCTGAAATCAGAGTTTCCGTCCTGAACCCTCGGTTTCCATTGAACGGCAGCCATTTTGTGATTGCCCTCACATAGGCCACTAACTAGGCCAAAAATCGAGTCTGAAGGACACATACACCTTTGCTGACTCCTCTGTGACCTGGGCAAGCTGACTCCACTGCCTGAAGCCAAACCTGTTCGGCCAGTTCCTTTCCCAGTGGCCGAATGAGATTAGTATCAAGGCACAACATACCATAAAACCTTTCATCACACACAAACCATGCCTAATCTTACACACACCTGTCCCTGTTTCTTACTTTATGACTTGCTTTACGAGGAGGAGGTGCCCGTTTTTATTAGGGGTCCGATGAAAGTACCAAGCCTTGCCGGGTAATTGATTGAGGGCTGGACAAACTGAAATATGGGCTTCATGACTCTGCTTTTTCTTTGTAGTGAAAATATGTGAATAGTCAACTGTAAAATAAGGAATGCTTGCCTAAAGCATAATATTTGTATAAAAGAGAAGGCTGGCTTTGTAAGTTTGAGCAGTCTCCTGAGAATATACACCGTGTTGTACTTCTAGGATACCTGTTACTGGTTGCAGCCAATAAATACGATCTTTGACTTCACCAAGAAGACTCTGTGTTTCTGTAGTCCGAAACAGGAAGAACTCGAAGTCTTAGGGTGTGTTCCCTGGCACCGCTGGGTTCTGAAAAACCCAGTACTTCAGTGGTATTGGGGTCCGTGTGGATCTGGAAGTGCATGTGTTCGGCGGTGCTGAGGGTGTCGTCGGTGTTTGTTGAGCCTCTGATGGTCTTCTTGTGGACAATGGCGATTCCTCCTCTGACTCAGTTGGTGCGGTCTCTACGGGCGATCTTATATCCATCGGGGATGGCTATGGCGATGTCTGGGGAGGAGGCTTCGTTCATCCAGGTCTCGGTCAGGAAGGCGACGTCTGGAGATGCGGTGTCGAGTAGGTCCCAGAGATCGACGGCATGTTTGCGTGCGGAGCGGGTGTTGATCAGGATGCATCAGAGCTGGTTGTGTTTTGTCATGGCGGGTGTCTCTGTGTCTTCGATGCAGGAGAAGCTGAAGTTTTGGCAGGCGAAGGGACCGTGGGTGCGCCTCGGGGTGGCTCTGCAGCAGGTGGGAGTTCGTCCTGGGTTGAGAGCGATGAGGGTTCTGGCGTCGTATCGGCGGCAGTCTTCATGGCTGGTGCGGGGGTCAGGGGTTCAGGCACTGGGCGCGGTCCAGGCACGGACGGGTGCAGACGGACTCGCCTTAGGCGTGGCTGCACAGCGGCTGCCATTTTAAGGGGAGGTGGGAGGGAGGAGCAGCTGGGAGGCAGGAGGCGGGAGGCAGGGGTCAGCGAATGGGCGCAGGCCGCAGACACAGCAGCGGCGGGAACAGCGAGGCTACGGGCACAGAGGAGCGAGAAACAAAAGCAATATGGTCACACAGGGAGACAGAGAGCAAAAAAGGGCAACAGGGAAACAAAAGGCAAAAATGGGCACACAAGTAAACTAAAGGCAAAGAAGGGCACACGAGTAAAAAGGCAAAATGGGCACAGCAGAATAGGGCACAGGGAGACAGAGAGCAAAAAGGGCAACAGGGAAACAAAAGGCAAAAGTGGGCACACAAGTAAACTAAAGGCAAAAAAGGGCACACAAGTGCTTCCCCCACTATCTGGAGGTTTTTGGGTTGCATTTCAAAGGTGGAATCACCTTTGAAGTTTGCCGCGCAGGGTGGCTCAACCAGGGCTGCAGCCCCAGAAGACCCTCTCCAGGTGCCAAGCCCTAGGCACCAGGTGTACAACTTACTAAGGACTTACAGTGGTAACTGAAGTTTTGCCAATCATGGTTGAGTTTTGGGAAAGAGATCTGGTGCTGGGAACCTGGTAAGCAGAGACCCAGTGCACTTACAGTTCGAAATCACATCATGCATCAGGCAAAAAGTGGGGGCTAACCATGTCAAATGAGGTACTTTCCTACATTCATACCACAAAAGAAAGAGAATGAGACTAACCTTCCCCAAGAGATTCATCATCTTCTAAGTAGAAGAATCTCCTTTAGCTCTGGGAAGCCCGTTACGGGTAGCGATGTGCTTAATAAATTCTGCCAATAATAATAATAACCTGTAAAGGCCATCTGCATTGGCAGTCCCAGTTCCATGTTGCACTTCAAAGTACATTACCTGATGAGATATGGACCACCTTAGCAGTTTGGAATTTTCACCTTTCAGTTCCATTAACCATCTGAGAGGCCTGTGGTCAGTTTGAACAAGTAAGTGAGACCCAAACAGATATGGTCTCAGCTTCCTTAGGGGTCAGACCACAGCAAAGGTTCCCTCTCAATGGCACTCCAATGCTGTTCCCTGGGGAGTAGCCTTCTACTGATCAAAGCCACTGGCTAGTTTTGACCTTGGTTATTTATTTGGGATAGGACCACTCCTATCTCATGTTCACAGACATCAGTCTTCACAATGAATTGCTTTGCATAATCTGGATATTTCATAACAGGTGCAGAGCACATTGCTCCCTATAGATTGTCAAAAGTCTTTTGACAGCTCACTGTCCGGTTCACCTTTTTGGGCTTTCTTTTGGAGGTGAGTTCTGTGAGAGGTGTCAAAATTGTGCCCCAGTTCTTCACACACCTCCGGTGGTACCCAGACAAGCCAAGGAAGGTCCTGACTTGAGCCTGGGCTGTTGGAGCCACCCAGTCCAGAATGGTCTGGATCCGGTGCTGGCCTGAATAGCCTGAGTATTCAACCTTTCCCTGCTCTATCTAGAACTTGCTTGACTTGATAGTGAAACATGCACTACTCAGAGCCTAAAGTACTTTCCCAAGGTAGACCAGGTGATCCTGCAGGTGGAGCTAAAGACAGCAATATCTTCAAGATAAGCTGCACTATCTGATTCCAAAACAGCAAGGACTTTGTTCATCAACCTTTGAAAGAAAAGTGGCAGGTGCATTTTTCAGACCAAAAGACATTACAGTAAACTGATAATGCCCATCTGGGGTTGAAAATGCAGATCTTTATTTTGCTCCTGCAGTCAGACCTATCTGCCAGTATCCTGATGTGAGATCAAAGGTACTCAGATATATTTCGCTGCTCCCAACCTGTCAATCAGTTCATCTGCCCTTTGATCATTTTTGGTCACCGCATTGATACCCCTGTAGTCCACACAGAACCTCATCTCTTTTTTATCACCCTGGGTAAGAGCTTTGGGGACTAAGACATCTGGGCTGGCCCAGGAGCTCTCAGATGGCTCCATGACTCCCAATTCCAGCATCTTGCTTACCCCAACTTTGATGCTCTCTTTCACATGATCAGACTTTTATTCTTGATGGGTAGGCTTTCACCAGTATCTACATCATAAGTACACCAGCTAGTCTGACCAGCAAACTGACTTAAGACTTGCCCGAAGTCAGTCTGCTGTTCGGCAGTGAGGGTGTCTGACAAGACCACTCCTTCCACTGACCCATCTTTTTGATTGTTGGACAGGAGGTCCGGGAGAGGTTCACTCTCTGCTTCCTGATCTTCATCTCTAACCATGAGCATGATCACATCTGCCCTGTCACAGCAGGGTTTAAGGTGGTATACATGGATGAGCCTCTGGGGGTTCCTGCAAGAGCCAAAGTACACCAGATAGGGAACCTCCCCTTTTCTTTCTAGAATAGGGTAGGGCCTACTTCACTTATCTTGGGGAGCCCTAGGAGCCACGGTCTCCAAAACCCACACCTTCTGCGAATATAGCACGTTGCAACGCGTGCTATTACCACGCAGTAGGTTACAACACGGTTGTACGTGTTGTTACCACGCATGGCTTTACATCGCAAGTCATTTCTACGACTTGCGCTAGGTGGCGCGCTGGACTTAGGAATAGTATAAATGACTATTCCTACTCCAGTTAGCGCAACAGCAGGGGAGGTGTTGGATTTAAAACCCAACACATTCCCTGTTGTTGCACGCCACCTAGCGCAAGTCGTTGAAATGACTTGCGATGTAAAGCCACGCGTGGTAACAACACGTACACTCGTTGTAATGACTGCGTTGTTACCTACCTGCGTGGTATTAGCAGCATTGTAAATGCTGTTTCCCCCTTCTGCTCTAGTTGAAACCCAACCATAGCAGCCTTTTTGCCATACCATTGCTTCTGGAGCTCCTGGCTGGCCTCAAGGTTTTTATTTGCTTTCTCCATGTATTCTGCCATCCTGGAGTAGTGGCCAAGCACATAGTCCACTACGTCCTGCTTAGATTCAATGAGAGGCTTCTCCAATCCCTCATTCACGAGGCACAATGGTCCCCTAACAGGATGACCAAACAGAAATTTAAATGAGGAGAAGCCCACTCCCTTCTGTGGCAGGGAGGCTGTAAGCAAAAACAGCCGTGGAAGTAAGACAACCCACCTCCTTTTTCAGAAAGTCCACTAATCATACTTTTCATGGTCTGATTGAATCATTCAACAAGGCCATTGAACTGCGGATGGTAGGGGATAGTGAACCTGTAGGTCACTCCACACTCCTTCCACATGCGTTTCAGACATCCACACATGAAATGTGTATCCCTGTCTCATACCACCTCTTTAGGGAAGCCCTGTCTGGTAAAGATACTAATGAGGGCCCTAGCCACTGCAGGGGCAGTGGTAGTCCTAACCTGGTGGCATTATCCACTACCACCATAATATATGTTTCCTGATGCTGTAGGAGGGTCAAGGGGACCAACAATGTCAATCCCTACCCTCTCACATGGAACCCCAACCTCTGGAAGTAGAATGAAGGACGCATGCATACATACACCATATTGGTTGCTTGTCGCTGTACGAGCTACAAAAAATGTTCTAAGAACTGAAGTGAGAGGACACACGCTGAT